>NW_027555514.1:144762247-145979747 GCF_003287225.1 Phascolarctos cinereus
ATTGGGTACTCAGTCTCTAGGTCACAGAATTGTGGGATGATACAAGTACCTTAATAAACACAATTTTCTGATAGTTGAAGACTATTCTTCAAGGAATTATTCTTGTACTTTTTCACCTGGAAATCTCAAATCATCTTTTCCCTTTATATACCTAAGTGTAACATTTGGTCTCATAAAGTCTTAAAAATAGTGCCTGCTTTTATCAATCTAAGACACATGGAAACATTTTCTTCTATCTCTATGCCTTTGATATATTGAGGATTTAGCTTTTTTCTCAGATGGATCACTGTTCATCTTTTCTGTTTTGGACTCCATAAAACAAAGAGACTATAAACCTTGATATTTATAACTCATATGCCATCTAATTATCTAACCATTTAGTTGTGTTTGGGGATTTTATATCCAGATCTGTTATATTTCACATTGGCATTGGTTCATAACATTCTAGCATATCATTTAGTGTATACTGTTGGACAAAGATTGATCCTCAGTCTGAATGGCCAGACGGAATGAATGAAGAAAAGCCACAGAAGTTTGGTAGTAATTTTTAAAAAGTAAGAATGAAGCAAATATCACAAACATCCTTCATTTTTAAGGTATGTAAGGGGCAACTAGATGGCACAGTGGATAGAGCACTGGCCCTGAAGTCAGGACTTGAGTTCAAATCCAGCCTCAGACCAAAGACTTGACACTTACTAGCTGTGTGACCCTGGGCAAGTCATTTAACCCCAATTGCCTAAAAAAAATATGTAGTTGGTTTTTTGTCATCATGCTTAGTAGATACCAGCAAAGGAGAGACAAAAGGAGAATATAAATTAAGATACTTTATTTGCCTGCTGTTTTTTTTTCCCCATGGAAAATTGAAATTCCATATAATTCCACATAAAGTGGGGTTCACATATATAATACATATATACTTACATATACATATATATGTACTTTGTATCTTTAACCTCCTTAGAGTGTAAGTCTAATAGTAGAATCACTGTATCAAACAATATGGATGGAAAGCTTAGTCAGTTTCCTTGCAAAATTCCATATTGCTGTATAGAACAAATGGACCAATTCATAGCTACATCAACAATCCAGCAATTTTTTAAAAAGTTATTAAGAGCATGATGCCATTATACTTTGAAGAGTTCACCTTCTAGTGGAAACCTATCTCTTTCCTTGTCTTGTGCTCCTATGGCAGTTATTCTAGAGCAAATCTCCCTTTGAAGTCAGTAGGAAGCTTCAAGCTGAGACCAGCACCACAGGATGTGGAGGAAGAAGGGAAATTGGTCCTTGATGATTAATCCCCACCAGAAGTCACAATTGGTGGTGGTTGTAGTGATTATGACATCACAGAGAAGTATGACTTCATCTAAAGACTTATCAGCAGGGGTAGATGAAGTCTTTTTATAAGCAAGATCCAGTTTTCTTATTAAGATAACTGGGGGTTTTTTTCTGGCTATTGAAAATATAGGAAGAATGGAGTACTAGAGTATTTTAAAAATGGGATTTAAAAAAATATATATCAAGATGATTTCCTTTTGCTTTCTAAGTTTAGTGTTAAGAGATACTTCACTATGGTTTAATATCCTTAGCATTTTTAAAAAACAATCTAATTATTTGTTTTTAATCTTCCAAACACATTTTAATTGGTAATCAGCTTCTAAATAAGTCTTTGTTATAAATTTTCATAATCTTTTGGGGAAAGACAGTAATGCTCCATTTCCCTTTCTACTTTATTGGGACTTATAGTCTTCTGAGTCATTCCAAGATTATTATTTCCTGTCTCCAGAGACCTTCCAATAATATCAAGATTACATCATGACTATATATGTGTGTAGTGGGGTTTTATGGAAATATCACATCATGAGAAATATCTTATCATCATGAAACTAGGAAGTGATAGAACCAAGTCGTTAACCTGTGATTGGCTTAGGAGCCAAACTAGAAAAGCAAAGAACACATTAATTTAAGAATGAGACAGAGAAGGAGAATAATAAAATAAATCAGATTTTAGGTTTCACCTAGTTCTTTAACTCACATTTAAGCTTAAGGTATATGCTACTTAATACAATTTTATTCACCCTTCAAAATATCCAATTCCAATTTAGCAAAAACTTGTTCTTTTGATATCTGGATAATTTGTCAAGTTTTTAAAAAAATAAATGAAATGTCATTACTGTTTTCAGAATGGAAACTTTTAAAATATGCCGTCATGTAATCAGATTTGCTTAAATTTTAAGGTATTTGATTAGAAAAAGGTTGCTAAGCAAATTAACCACTTAGCTGTAGAAAGTTTCAAGTTTTAATGGATTTGATAACTATGGAACATTTTTTTTTAAACACAAGAATATGGCAAGAAAGAAAATAGCTATAATTATTATGGAAATATGTTGGGAATTTACTTTTACCTAATGGTATGTCTACCATCTTTATTTCTGATACTCTTTATGGTTGTGTTTTTAGTAATATTTCAATAATCCCTGAAGTAAAAGTAGAGAAAGAGAAATAAATGGACATGTCACTGTGCTTCACCAAGGAAGAGTGTTAATCACCAAATCTTTATTTTCAAATTAAAAGCACACTTTCAGGAAATAGACTTCTTTTTTTTTGTTCATTTATTAAATATTCAATTCAATGCCCCATATGGGCAGGTGCAAGAGAAGGTGCTTCAGGTTGTCAACTGATTGCTAAGACTGGTGGGGGTGGGGAGGAAGAGAAAGAAAAGAGAGGTTCTTATTTTTAAACTTTTTATGAAACAAAATTATCCATTAGAAAATTCTGAAAAATATCTTTTAAAACTGCATAAGATCATTATGTACTTTTCAACATATCTGAACTTTAAAAAAACTGATTTTAGAAACATGACAATTCATTTTGGACCAATTTGCTATTAAGAACATGTCCTTACACACCAACACTCCTTGACATTTTATTTAGCAGTAACAGATTTCTATAACATCATAGAAACCCACTTAAACACAATTAACATAAATTTGGCTATAAAAGGGAAATAAAATACTTATGAAGCAGATGAGATAAATATATGTACATATATCTTACATGTACATACATACACAGAAACATAACTTGATTAATCTATAGCGTACTCTTTATAGACAGTCAACAAATATTAAGTACTCACTATCGTCTAGAAATTGTGTTAAGTTCTGGAAATACAAAGAAAGGCAAAAATAGCTCCTGTTCTCAAGTTTATAATCTAATGAAGGAGACAACATGAAAATAACTGTGCAAATGAGATATTTGTTTAGTCATTTTTCAGTCATGTCTGATGTTTCATGACCCCATTTGGGGTTTTCTTGGCCCAAATACTGGAGTGGTTTGCCACTTCCTTCTCCAGCACATTTTACAGATGAGAAAACTGAAACTTGCTCAGAGTCACACAGCTAATAAGTGTTTGAGACCAGATTTGAAATCAGGAGGAGCAGTCTTTCTGACTCCAGGAACAGTGCTCTATCCACTGTGCCACTTAGCCACCATTCACAAAAAAAAAAAAGTATTGACAGGCTAAATTAGATGTAATTTTAGAGAAATGTACTAGTGCTAAGGGGGACTGGGAAAGGTTTCTTGAAGAAGATGGGTTTTTATCAGAAACTTGAAGGAAGCCAGTGAAGTCAGGAGTCAGAGATCAGGAGGGAGAACATTCCAAACATGAGGACAAACAGTGAAAATACCTGGAGTCTGGAAATGGAGTGTCATGTGCAAGGAACATCAGAGAGTACAGTGTCACTCGAAGGAGTATGTGTGAGGAAGAGAGAGTAAAGTATTAAGAAGGCTGGAAAGTCAATCAGTCAGCCATTAAACATTTAGTAAGCCTCTACTACTTTTGCTTCATTGATTACTCACTAAAGCCTTTGACTGTGTAGATCATGACAAATTGTGGCATTGAGGAACTTCTATGAAGGTCAAGAAGCAGCAGTTAAAATCAAACATGGAATGACTCATAGATTCGAGATTTGGGAAAGGAGTATGACAGTGCTACATATTGTCACCTTATTTATTTAACTTATCTGCAGAGTGGATGATTCAAAAGCCAGAATTAAGGTCACTGAAAGAAAAATCAACAGTCTCATATATAGATGATACCATTCTGATGGCAGAAAGTGAAGAATTAAGAAACCTCTTGATGAGGGTGAAAACACTGGTTTGAAGCTTAATGTTAAAAAAAAACACCAAAAAAAACCCCCCAACTAAGGTCAATGCATCTGGTCCCATTATTTCCCGGAAAACAGAGGGAGGAGAAATGGAAGCAGTGTCAGATTTCATATTGTTGGGCTCAAAAATCATTGCAGATGGTGACTGCAGCCATGAATTTAAGAGATGCTCCTTGGAAGGAAAGCTACATCAAATTTGGAAAGCACAATAAAAAGTCATCATTTTTCTAACAAAGGTCTGATTTTTCCAGTAGTAATATATAGCTGTCAGAGTTGGACTATAAGGAAAACTGAGCACTCCAGAATCAATGCTTTCAAAAGATGGTGCTGAAGAGAAGACTCCTGAGAGTTCCTTGGACAGCAAGGAGATCAAATCAATACTTAAAGAAATTAACTCTGATTATTCATCAGAAGGACAAATACTGAAGCTAAAGTTTAAATACTTTGGCCACATACTGAAAAGATAGAACTCATAGTAAAACTCTGATGCTGGGAAAGATTGAAGGCAAAATGAGAAGGGGACAGCAGAGAATGATATGGATAGAAAGTGTTATGGATGCAATGGACATGAGTTAGGGCAGACTTTGGGAGAGAGTGGAGGACAGAAAGGTCTGGCATGGTATGGTCCCTGGGGTCACTAAGGGTTGGACACAACTAAACTACTTGTTGTTACAAGTGTTCCAAACACTGTATTATGTACTAGGGATTCAAAGAAAGACAAAAGGTATTCCTTCCTCTCTAGGAAGTCACATGGGGGAGAAAATAGGCAAACTATTATGTACAAACAAGGTATGTACATGATGATTTGGAAATAATCAACAGAGGGTAGGCACTAAAATAAAGCGGCATCAGGAAACACTTTCTGTAGAAGGCAGAATTTTAGTGGGGACGTTCCTTTAGCTAGGGAAGCCAGGAGATGGAGATGAAGAGGGAGGGAATTCAAGGCATGAGGGATCACCAGTGAAAATGTTTGGTGTTGGGAGATGGAATTATTTGCTCAAGGAACAGCAAGGAGTCCAGAGTTGCTGGATCACAGAATGTGTGGAAAAGAGCAAAGTGGAAAAACACTGGAAAATTAGGAGACAACCAGATTGTAAGTGCTTTGAGTGACAGAAAGGATTTTAGATTTGGTCTGTGATGTGACAGCCAGCCACTGGAGTTTATTGAGTTAGGGGATGACATGGTCAGACCTGCATTTTGGTGTTGCTAGATCATAATATTCATGGAAAGAATTAAGTGTAAGAATAATGGCAAGATAGAAACAAGCAAAGTTATGAATCTATTTAAAAGGCAAACTGGATTTTATATTTGAGCCTAGAAGTAATGGAAAGCTGCTGGAGTTTATTGAATAGAGATGTATAATATGGTCAGACCTATGCCTTAGGAAAATCATTTTGGCAACTGGGGAGATATTTGAGGAAGAACGACCAGCCAGAAGGCTATACAAATCTGGGTGTGAGGTGATAAAAGCCTATACTAGGGTGGTGTCTCTGTGATTGAAAAAGATACACATATGAGAGATTTTGGAAAATAGAAGTAGCAATTCTTGGCGGCAGATTGGATATATGGAGTGAGTGCAAGTGAAATATTGAAGATGATAACCCAGTTTGTGAGCCTGGGTATTGGGAGAATATTGGTCCCTATATACAACAGTAAGGAAGTTTGGAAGAGAGAAGGGATTGGAGGAGGCCAGGATAATGAATTTTGTTTGGACATGTTGAGTTTGAGATGATTTTGGGCCATCCAGTTTGAGGTGTCTAAAAGGTAGGTGGTAATGTGGAAGTGGAGCTCAGTATGGTCAAAAAAAAGAAGCTATCCAAACTGAGGGGCTTGAGGAAATGGATAATTAATTAAAAAAAGGATGGTAAGCATGAATATTGAGGTCCCTGAGTATGATGGCCAGGAGGGGGATAGAGGAAAAGACCATGAACTATAGAAGTCTGGAGGTTAGGTTATGATGGGAACAAGCATTCAGTTCAATCCAACTAATTCCAAATCAACTTTTATTGTGTCATAAGCTCCTTAGAAGCAGAAAATATGCCATGTTTCTTCTGTGTATCTGTCAGCTAGCATCATGCCTCATAAATCTTGGTACTTAAAAATTTTGAATGAAATTGAGGGAAATTAGGAAGGGCAGAGAAAGAAAGAAGAAGCATTGATTTTGAAAATAACTTTCTTCATTTTACAAGAATTATTTGTAGAATTTCATTAACTATTTAAGTTCTCCCTAGAACATCTAAAATATACTTCTAATCACAAAAGAATTATTATTTAAGAACTGTGTGATGTAAATTTTTATATTACATACTTAAAAATTTAATATATTCTTGTTTTCTATAATATTTTCCTTACATGATATAATTGCATGGTAATCAAAACCATGTGACCAAGGCTGGAGACATAGTGGACACCTAATAAATAATTGTTTATTTAAAATATAGTTATATTGTCATATGTATATCTATATATCCTTATACTTTAAAAAGCTCTATGTAGTTTGCAATCTCACTGTCTTAGTACAGCAGTTTCAAATGCAAATAGAAATAGAGACAACTAAACCGTACATAAGGATCCCTGTGGGCCACATATTGACTTAAAAAACCAAACATGGTTATAGATTTCTTTTTATTAATAGGCAAACACATTAAAATCTTATAGGAATTGCTTTTGAATCTAGGGTGGAATGTACCTGGGAGTGACGTGGGCTGTGTGCAGCCTGCAGGCCATATGTTTGACACCTCTGCCTTAGTAGATAGTCGTAGATTGGTGGGACCACCTAGTGATCAACTTTCTGGGATAAACCTATTTGAAATTAATTTGGCAGTTTAGTTCCTCAGCTCATACTAAACATTTTTTCACCTTGGTAAGATTCATCAAGTTATGTGTTACATTGGCATAATCTTTGAGAATGCAAAAACATCTCCATTCCGTGATAAGGCAGTGGAGTAACATGTTAGTGAATAGCATGTAACTATATTATATTAAAATTCTGAGCACTAGTTATTCATCTTATGGGAATAAATGTTTATCTGTTATTTAGGTTGTATATGTGCTGTATGTAGACAGGAAATTCTATATTGTCGTTGAAAAAAAATGAGGAATATGGCTACTTCATGTATTGTCATAAATAGAGAAGTCAGAAATTTCAAAACAAGGGTCTATAGTAACCATAACTCTGCCATGTTATACTTCCATTATAATGAATGCAATTTGACAATATGAAGTATACAATAATGCCACACATTAATATTTTATGTATACTTAATCAAACTGCAGTTGCACCAAGAAAATATATTTGCCTTTTTTTGTTTGGGATATTTCTATTAGAAATCACAATATTGAATTTGTATCATATTATTACTTCAGTTTTCCTACAGAAGTGTTTACTTCTTTGATGGAGGTGAATTAATTGAATATTTAGCAAGAAATAATGACTTACTGTTAATTTCCTCGATATTCTTGTAATAATGAAGTCCATATAAGAATGAAGCATTATTGCTATTATTGTATTTTTAAGTGCCAACATTGGTTTTTAAAAAAGTCTGCAGTGACTTTCAATGAATGAAATTGTTGACAGGGTTATTATTCTGTTTCCACAGCTGGTGTTTTGAAGAGTTACTATGCTAACATGCAAGCACTAATATGCTGTGATATCCAAAATGCCTTTAGCATACCACTTATATTTGTCTAGGAGATTTTGTGAAAGCCTGGTTTTTTAGTAAGGCTACATAAGTAATCCATTATGAAGGAAAGAATCACACACTGCAAACACTTGCTTTTGCTTAATATGAGGGTGGTTGATGCTGTTATACAATTGGCATCTGAGTTAAGTAGGTGTTGAGAATTTTCATCAGTACTGTAATGCACTACAATCATGGTTCCCTGCAAAGTATAGGTCACCACAGATTCAATAACCATAATTCTTAGCTATTATCTATCATCAGCTCTATTGTCATTAATTTGGTAAGAGATATTGTAAAGTTTCATAATTCTAGGGGACTGTGGAAGCACTCCTATTAAATATTAAACATTTAAATGAGCAGGCACTGATTAATTCATAATATTTTAGAATAGCTCATGAATGTTTCATATCTATATTTTGCCTTGATTGGATATAATTTAACTAGGCTCTTTATCTCTCTGGGTCTGTAAGTGCTGCATTTCCACTCACCTTTTATTTCTAGGCCTCATTTAAAATATGATTCTTCTTATTGTAGGTTAATAATTCTTTGAACTTCTCATGATTTTTGGTTTATTGTTTCATAAATTACAGTACAGAATAAATAATTAAAGGAAGGCTGACAGCATCTGTTAGACATTTCTTTAAACCATTATTACCCCTAAAAAAATAGCTGAGGTTAAGTTTTCACTGACTTAACAAAGTAATAATAACTTCATGATAATATAAATAGTTTAATTTTCAGATATTCTTTTCATCAGTAACTCACAACACATTCTATTCATTTAAAGAGAAGGAATGACGGGATTAAACAGTCAAAGAAACCTACTAAATTTGTTGTTGTTGTTGTTGTTGTTTGGCCAGGCAATAGGGTTAAGTGACTTGCCCAGGGTCACACAGCTAGTAAGTGTTATGTGTCTGAGGCCGGATTTGAACTCAGGTCCTAAATTTTTTAATAGACTCTGTTTTAGCCCAGTTACTCACCTGTAACAAACAATCCATAAGTGATTGTTGAGTTATTTTTATCTAGGCCATAAGTGTTGACTGATATCAAGTGTATAATGAAGGAATAGGTTTTCTAATAATAAAATTTCAACACATAATTAAATCCCAAAACATAGTATTATTGTTGCTAGTTATCACAACTAACCTTAAGCAGATCTGTGGAGTGTGGCTTTTCTGCATTCTGTGGACCCAGCATTATTACTATCTGTTTCTCCTCTCTGAACCCTTCAAGTGCCCCATGCCCTCATATTCTTTCTAACCCCCATTGAAACCTGATCTCAGTAATGAAACCAAAAAATTCAAGCGTAAATGACTGAGAATGCTTAATGTGATACTTCTTCAAAGGGTGTTTCCAGGGCCCTTGGAGTCAAAAGTAGGTAGGTAGCCACTGAATCTGCTTAGCTGGTAATCCTTTCTTCTTGATGGAAATTTTTGCATTAACAAATAGATATTATATTTTTAATTTTAGAATTTACTTTAAATTTGCCCAACATAAATTTTAATTTAACAAACATTCATTAAGCAACTACTATATACAATGCCATTTTGGTTATCCATTTTCCTCATCAATTGCCTTTTTACAGTAATCCATTGTGTCAGTTGTATATTATATCTTTTTCTCATAATTATTTTTTCTTGATCTTCACTGTTTCTAAATTACTAATGAAGGTGACATCAGTAATAATGATTTCACACAGAATTTTAACTAATATATATTAACTGTTAAGAGGACTAAAGGAGCCCAGAATGCTGTCATCAGAAAACACCAGATCTACCTGCCAAATGGAGAGAAATGACTGCCAAAGGTACCACCAGAGTGAGAATACAAGCTCATTTGTAAAAATCTTATGAAGATGGATGACAGGTGATTTTGAGCAATATTGCTTCATAAAACAGAGAGTAGCAGGAAAGGGTAAAACCAGTTTAAATAAAGCTTGGCAAGGCATCCGTCTAAGTAAAGCCATCCAAAGTACATTTAAAGAGTAAAATGGAGAGGGAACAGCATTTTGAAAAAAAAATCTAAAAGATTTGGAAAGATCATTATAACATACTTTTCTCCCACCAATGATAGTGGAAATATCACACTTGGATCCTACTATTATGGTTCTGGATGTATTTGTGGGGGAGGTCAAAGGGAATAGAGATGAAAAAAAAAAGCAACCACATTGATCTAAGTATATAGAGAGGAGATTGTGATTGATATGAGATAATTTTGAGGAAGCTGAGGTATTGATATAAAAGGAACCTGAAGTAGGGAAAGGTACCAAAGGTACGAGAACATTTTCATTCCTTATTTGTACCAAGAAAAACAATCAGAAGGAACACCAGTTACCACAAATCTCTGTACCTACTCTTCTGTCTGTACAAAATTTGTATGAGATTCCTGTATACACGAACTGAAGGCATACTTGATGAGGTTATTGGAAGGGAACATACAACTTTTCGTAAGCAATATTTAACAACAGACAACATCTTTAGCATTTCACAATTGGCTGGAAGATTTAAAGAATATGAGATTTTACACTGGGCAGCTAGGCTGTGCAGTGGATAGAATGCTGGGCCTGAAGTCAAGAAGACTCATCTTCCTGAGTTCAAATCTAGTCTCAGATATTTGCTAGCTGTGTGACCATGGGTGAGTCACTTAACCTTGTTTGCCTCATTTTCTCATCCATAAAGTGCTCTGGAGAAGGAAATGGCAAACCATTCCAGTATCTTTGCTAAGAATACTCCAAGGTATTTCCTTAGAATGTATGCATGCCAAAAGAGTTTGACACTGTGATGGAAGAGATCCAGGGAAAAATCCAAGTTAAGGAAAGATCCTTCATGGATAGTGAGATACTGTAAATACTCTTTTTTGCAGATGACATTGTGTTGACTTAAAAATTAATGTCATATGGGGGTATTGGAGAGGCTTAGGGTGGGTGTGAACATGCTGCATCATATAATCAAAAGGAACTCTAAAAGAACAAGAATAAAAGCTATCATCAAGGAATTATATAATAAGAAGAGAAGATGTCCTGGTCAAGGGATGAAAGGTTGACAGCTAGAGTGCTCAACTGGTATTCTTTTAATGTCAAGAGGATTCAAAGAAGGCCTCTAGCACATAGGATGAACCTTCTGTGTTGAACTTGTGGAAAAACATGGACCAGAGTTGCATAGGATGGGCAGTCTTTGAAGAGTTGCAATTTGTTTCATTGGAATTTCCAAATCAATATGATCACAGATACCCTTAAAAAGATGCTATGTTGAAGGCACTGTGCTAGACACCAAGGAAGAAAAGAGAAAAATGGGACAGTCCCTGTTTTCAAGGTGCTTACATTCCCCAAGGAGAGTACAACATGTCCATGAGGAAGTAAATACAAAGTATTCACAAAGCAAAGTATTGTAAGAAGCTAAATGCATTAACAGCTATGGGAATGATTAGGAAAGGCCTCAGGGATGTCACTTTAGCTGTCCTTGTGTGATAATAAAAAAATAAAAACTAGATAATTTCCAGCAAACACTCCACACAGAAGTGAGAAAATAAGTTATTTTAATAAAGCAACCTCAACCTCACACTTCTTATTTAGACAAAAATAAAGTGAAAAATTTGAACAATCATCCTGATGATTAAATTGCAAAAAAAAACCCCCACAAAACTTTTTACTGAGCAAAAATATGATTGATTTTGTGTGAATTAGCATTTAAGTGTTTTCCTTTATTGGATTCATTGGATAATAACATCACCTTTTTTTTCCTCGTTTTGCTTTAATAACCAGTCATTTGTGTTGAAAATAAATGGCCTGACATTGTTCCCTCTCATACACTTAATTCATTTGCTTGTTTGATTAATTTGACTAAATTACAGAGCTTCTTTTGAATTAGATAAGAATAGCCACTGACTTAATATCCGCACAGCATCAACTGTCAGTTTATAAGTTACATAGAGTTCACTGTATACAATTTAGGAGAACAGCATTATCATCAACAAATTGTTTTTATTTAGTATTCAACCTGTGAAGTACTAAATTAATCCAGTGATTTTGAGTAATAACATAAAACCTTATATTTTGATTTTAGATTCCTTATTGAAAGAATTATAACTAAAGAAATTAGTAGTGCAGGGTATACCTAACTTTACACAATGCATGTATTGGAAAGTTTATGTAAGTCAAATCATATTTAAAATGCAGAAGGAGAATTGGCCATTTAATGGGACTCCAACTCCCCCCCCCTTTTTAAATTAAGAAGAATCCTTTCACAATATGATTTATCTTTTTTTTTTAAATTAATTGAGGTTTTTCATGTATTCAATTTATTTATACTGGGTATGCCTCAATGGCACAAGGGCTGCTCCATCCTTGCTCCTCCAGTTTACTAAACTAGGCGCCTTTGAACCTACTAGCTCACTTCCTGTTATTCTGAGTAAATTAACATGTAAAGAAGGTATAAAGAAATTTTCTTTTCCACTTTGAAAGCAAAAGCAATTAAAGGAAGGAATTAGAGGTATCAGAAGGAGACCAGAGCTATAAATAATTCTTACTTAGCAAGCTGCTTCAAACTCTTAGCCTTAGCTTTTCTCAGGCCCAAACATATAACCATCTTAAATGGGAAAATTAAATTTAAGGGGAACTAGTTTCTTGTTCCTAATTTCTTTTTTCTTTTATTACTTTATTATATAGTCTCTCCTTTCTTCCTACATGTTTTCCAGAACCTTGTGGAACTCAAGATAGTGAAAGTGCCTTATGTGAGTTTGACAAAGGTGCTACTGGTGATTAAACTCTAAGAGGGATTCACACTCTGAGACAATGAGGCAATCTACACTGAAGCAAGTGTGATAGCTGGAGACTACCTGCTTGCCCAGGGCTATAATGAAACACTTGGCAGGGGCCCCAGGTGTTTGCTTAGACTCTGTTTGCTTAGGCATCAGTAGGGTTGGCATCTACCTATTTGCCCAGGGCTATACTGAAGCACATAGTGGTTCTTGGAGCTAGAGTCTGC
Organism: Phascolarctos cinereus; assembly: GCF_003287225.1. Classification (NCBI taxonomy): domain Eukaryota; kingdom Metazoa; phylum Chordata; class Mammalia; order Diprotodontia; family Phascolarctidae; genus Phascolarctos; species Phascolarctos cinereus. The sequence goes on from NW_027555514.1 coordinate 144,775,079, forward strand.
CCATTCCCTTGGCTATGCTGAAGCACTTCCAGGGGTCTTGGTATTGGCATTTATTAGCTCCACCACACTGGGTCTCAGGATCTCCTGCTGGTTTGCTGAAGTGGGACTTGCTGCTGGCTTGCTGGGATGCTTCCTGTCCTGGACTGCACTCCTCTTTTACCAGAGTGAGACAAACCTTTCTTGCTTATTCTCCAAGTTTCTTGGGCTAAAAGATTGTTTCACCCCATCTGTTCCAGGATTTGTTTGGGTATGCTATTTTATGATTTTTTTGGAGGTGAATATGGGAGAATTATGGCAACTTATTGCTTACTCCACCATCTTGGCTCTTGGAAGTCCTGGGTATCACATTTTAGAAAGGATATATTAACAAGCTGGAGAGTGGTAAAGGAGAGCAACCCAAATGATGAAGACCCAGGATCTTGACATATGAGGATGGGTGGAATGCAGTGAGGGGAGGAAGAATATTTAACCTAGAAGAGAGAAGACTTGGTGGACTAAGACTGCTACCTTGGTGGGGGATGAAATTGGATGAGAAAAATTACATATTCATTACAATTAATTTCCTTTGTGATCCTGTGCATTTTATTTTATGCATTTTAAAACATTGTTCTGAAAAGGGGTCCATAGGGTGTGACAGACTGCCTAAACTGTCTATGACGCAGAAAAATAGTTAAGAACCTCAGATTTAGGCTGGTGCTTTCCCTATGCTCTTGTTTTCTCTAAGTAATTGTGTGTGGGGTGTGTGTGTGTGTGTGTGTGTGTGTGTGTGTGTGTGTGTGTGTGTGTGTGTGTGTTTCACTGTCCTACTCTGACTCCAATGCATTTTGCCTATCTAAAACTGTTTTTCATACAATTCAATATTATAAGTTTAGAGTTGCTCATCAGGCACTTGTCTTTTGAAAATCTTTCCTTATAAGACTGGTTAGGCTGGGTTTTTGTCTTTTCTTTTTGATGCAATGGAGAAAATTGTTTAAGTATTCCTTCAGATTTACTTTAGAAGGATTATGATTAGATTGAGCATACAACTTTCCTGCTGACTTGAAAATAAAAGAATTATTAGATACCAAATCCAGTTCTAGTTGTGGTTTTGCTTTAAAGCAGGTGGCCTCCCAGGACCATTTCTATCCTGATAGAACAAGCAAATATGAGAGATGCCTTAGGGCTGCCAGAGGTGGAGAGAAAGTAGAGGAAGACACTGAATGAATTGTTCTTCCTTTTCTCTTCCTATCACAATCAATCAATAATTCAATCATCAAGCATTTATTAAGTGCCTACTATGAGACCAGCCCTATTCTAGACCCTGGGGGTTACAAAGACAAACCCTGCCTACAAGGAGGTTACATTTGAATGGGGAGAGAATGACTGGAATACTACACACCCATACAAAGTAAAGGTAACCTTTGGGGTTAGGGAGAAGGTATTAGTAGCTGGGTGAACCTGGGAAAGCCTTATGCTTGAATGAACTGAATTTTTAAGGAAAACATAATTCTAAGAAGCAGTGATTTGTATGATGAGTATACCAGGAATGGGGAACAGCCTGTACACAATGATAGAAAATGGAAAGTCATGCATAACAAACAACACGATAGATGGACATGAAATTTGGCAAGTAGTTGGATATTTGGAGTAAATGAGAGTGAAGAGGTGATGATAACACTGAACCTGTAAACATAGGTGACTAGAAAGATGGTGGTGCTATCAGCAGAAATGGGGAAATTTGGAAAAGGTGAAATGTTTTGGAAGGAAGATAATGAGTTCTATTTTGGACATATTGAGTTTAAGATGCCTTTGGTACATCCAGTCCAAAATATACAAAGGGTTGTTGGTGATGTAGAACTACAGCCCAGGAGAGAGACTTAGGCTCTGTGTGTGTGTGTGTGTGTGTGTGTGTGTGTGTGTGTGTTTGTGCACATGCCTGCCTGTTTATGTATAAAGTCTCTATGCAGGTGGCTCCAAGATATATAGATGATATAAATATATATGTATATATATATATATATATATATATATATATATATATATATATATATATATATATATTTCTTGGAATCATCTACATAGAGATGATAATTGAACCCATGGGAGTTGATGTGGTCACCAAGTGAGAGAAAATAGGTAGTGGTGAGGGGAAAGGAGATGCCAGGACAGATGTGGGATACACTTGCTATTAGGAAGAGTGACATGGAGTATTCTCTATGTAAGGAGGTTGAAGAGAAGTCAAGCAGGTGGGAACAGAACCAAAAAAAAAATCAGTGCAACAGTAAGTCAGAGAGGAGAGATGGTCTAGAAGGAATTGCTTTTAGGGTTACATTCTATGGAGAGGTCAGAAGGAAGATGATTGAAAAAAGGCTAATAGATTTGGTGATTAAAAGCTCATTGGAAACTGGAGAGAAGAAACTGGTTTTACTAGATAAAGTAAAACAAATAACCACTTGGAAAAATTTTTTTAAAAATAAAATAGCCCTAGCTGTTCATAATCTTACACAAAGATTACATGGGAAACTAAGATTAAGTGATATCATATCATTCAGAAATCTTACTAGCAAAGTTTGGTTATAAAGAAGTATTTATGAAGGCTGTTTTAATGATCAAATCAGAAGTAGTGTGATGAAATGTTACTTAAATTGAATACAGTTTTTAAAAATATGAAACAGTTTTTTTTTCAGGAAAATAACACATCTTCTTAAGGGGCCAGCACAACTTTTTCTGTTACAAGGGTTTTAGAGCTTAAGATAATGAAATAAGTACATTCGCTACTCTTTGAAAGCATCATGGTACAGTACAAGGAACACTGGAATGGAAGAATCTAGTTTATCATCATGGTTCTGTCATTAGATATATTTCCTTGAACAAGTCATTCTGACCCTCTGGAACTCAGTTTCCTCAGCTATAAAGGGAAGAGTTTAAACTATCAATAATATTATTGATACTGGAAATAATGGCAATCAACTACGCTTTGGCTCCATTCAAAATTATTGAAACTTCTCAGACCAAAATTCTCTTGTATTTTTTTTCATCCCACTACAAAGCCACAAACCAAAATGCCCCTGTTCTCTGAGGACTGCTCAACTTTGGTTTGAAAGCTGCACTTAAAGCATGTTTACTCTTTTTCCTTCTTTGCTTTGTCAAACTTGCCTCCATTTGGATCTGCTGTTCCAGTCTTGGGTGACTCTAGAGCAGAGACTGCCAGTGGTGACAGATTGTGTTGTGTTTTGCATGATAAGGACAAATGTCCGCAAGCTGTGAACCTATTAGGATGAGACCATCAGATTCATTTTAATGTGTGGAACTTAATCCTTGTGTTAGAATCCAGATCTCCAGATGTGATAGGCATCAGTACATCCATCAACTTCCTTTCTACTGTACAGATCTCTATTTATCAGAATAATCTCTTCACCTCATAGTGCCCAGATACCTGTAAGAAGCATAAACTGTGAGCTTTAACATGCTGGTCATTTCAACTCTTAAAATTTTTAACATGAATTAAATTAAATATTAACAAATATTAAATGAATAGATTTAAAAAATATCTTTTCCCCCTACATATTGGTATTTGATAAATGAATGTATTTTCATTTGTTGCCATCATTTAGGCAGGATGATCCTTATTTTTGATGACCCATAAGGGACAGATGTCCTGGGAGATGGGAATGATGCCTTACTTTTCTATACTGATTTTCAGTTCATAAAGCTCTTTCAGGGACATTATCTGACTTGATCCTCATCATAACCTAACCAAATAGGTTGGGTAGCCAATTGTTAACCTAATTTTAGAGATATTAAGAAAGTGAGGCCCTGAGAAATTAAATGACTTATTCTACATCATAGAGCTAATAAGTAACAGAGCTGAGACTCAAACCCAAGTCTTCTGATTTTAAGTTTAAGTGAACTTTTAAAAAAAATTCCATGCTGCTTCTCTGTCCTGACAAATTCTGTTTTAGAAGCAGTTATGTTTAACTATATTCAAATCTTAAAGGTTGTGAGTAGCTTTGTGAATTATAACATCTAAATTAAACTCATGTTATATCACAGAATATGCTTCATTGCTAGTGCAACAGCCTCTTTATTGAGAGTGGGTCATTAAGAGGAGTCTTATTTATATTTCCAACTAATAATTTTGGCTAGCATTTATATAGAACCTTAATGTTTTCATAGAGCTTTATATATATCTTTTAATCACATTTTTAATGATCACGTTAACCCTGGGAGGTAGGTACTATTATTATCCTCATTTTACAGATGAGGAAATTGAGGCAGAGAAGGTGGCTAATTTGAGGTCACACAGCCAATAAGTATCTGAAGCTAGATTAGAACTCAGAACTTCCTTGTCCTAACTCCAGCAATTTATCCACTGCACCACCTAATAGACTGAGATACAGAATATCCTAGTGAAGTGTGAAAAATCCAGCTCCCAAAGATAGACTTCCTCATATAGAAGGATCAGTAAATATTAAGAGTCAATACTTTGAAAGGACAAGGTACAATCTGGAGCAAATACTAGACTCTTGGACAAATACTTTCCTAGCTAAATATTTCTCATATCCATAGAACAACTTATTATATGGGATTTGGAGGAGAGAGAGACTATGTAAGTTGCCAAGATGGGGTCAGTGGAAGGATATTTTTTGTTGTTTTTTGTTTTTGTTTGTTTTTTAGGCAGGAACTGAGGCATTGTTTATTGGAGATAGTCACACATTTGGGCCAGTTAATTGAAAAGACCCAGCTCTTTGATTGATTTAACCAATGAGTCAAAAGTGTAAAGTAGGTGTGAACAAGTCCATCAATTTGAAAGGGATAAAATACTTCCATCACTGCATGAAGAAATGATTACTTAAAGGAAATATCTTGTATTTGGCATAAAACAGCAAACTAATTTGGAGCCAGTCAGTCAACTGGAAGGGGACTCCAAATTCTAGAGCTGAGGATTCCAGACTCCTGGGGGATAGCTCTTGAGAACAACATATTGGGGATGAACAGAAGGTTTCCTGAGAAAAACTAATTATCTAGAAAAGGAAATGACCAAGTTATGCTCTTTTGATCTTTGAACAAGGGCGTGTTAGTAAATATTTAGCAACCAGCTCTCTAAAAATACCCACAATGCAATTTTAATTTGCATGGTTAAAATTTTCTCCACAACTTTCATAAGTCTAGACAATCAACAGAACAATAAATCAAGCTCTTTGGTCTTCTGATTAACTGATTGCTGTAATTATGGTGATGACAGGGGGCTAGTATCCTGGTTTCCCTTTGAACCTCTAATCCAGAGGTTGCCAGTGTAAAGGACTGTCTGCTGTTATAGTTGTTATTCCTACAGACACTAGTTAGGCTTCATGGCTGATGAAGAAGGCTACTGTATTCACCACTATTATCACCAAGTATAACTTGTTCTCCCTAGAAAACACAAGATGACATGCTGTGGTAGCAGAGGACCCCTAAGCCTGATGGTGATGCTACTACAATACTTCTATCATTGGGGTGATTGGCAGAAGGAGTAGCAGTAGTGCCAGTGTATGCTTTCAAAGCTACGGGTAATTGGCACCAAAAGGAATCATTAACTGGTAGTAGTTACATTATCAAAGTTGAATTGTTATGTGGGTGCTGGCTACACTCTTCTTGGAGTGTGATTTGCTGAGGACCTGCCGCTATCACTTGATCTGTCCATCCATCTGCACGCATCTTAAATGTGAATATTCACATTTGCCTGGAGAAGACCCAGAAGATATTAGGAATGAACAATATGCCAAAATGTACATGCAGTTGCATATATATAGAGGTTGAGGAGATGACGTTGGCAAAGAAAGGAGGATATGGGAAGTAAACAACTGTCAACTTGGATGGCATCAAAGAACAGGATTTGCTTTTCTAAACCACAGTTTATGATACCAGAACTACAGACTTCTGGCAAGGGCCAAAATGTATTTTATAAAGATAGGGAAGAATGTGTTTGACATGAAATTTCCTGACCTGATTAAAAGGGCTTTAAGTTACAGTGTGAGGTGGAGGTAATGAAATCTTCTGATAGAACTAAAAAAAAAAACTAGATACTATTGAAAATTATATATGTGCATGTGTAATTTAGATTGCAGAACAAAAGTGAAAGAAGGGTCTAGTAATTCTCAGAATGAATTAATAGAAATAATACATGGGCACTCCAATATTTATATCACAGTGGAAATAGAATGGCTAAAAATGCAGCAAACTTAAAATGTTAATAAAAATAAATATGATTTTGTAGAGATATCACCAAGACGTGTTGGGATGGGACTCATGATTCAAATGTGCATTAAATATACTTTGCTTAAAAGTGTAACAAAGGCAAACTGAGGCAAGTTTTCCAGGCAAGAAAACAGTTTGTTAACAGTAAGGCATATAATTGTTAATAAAATGGGTCAAACTGCACCCCCCTCAGTGGGTCGGTGACCAGAATAGAACTGAAAAGGTCATATTTACTGAGGACCACCCCCCAAAGTGGGGGCGGATGGATAATAGAAAAGCCTTATGATTAGTTACAGCTAGGGAAAGTGAGCTGTTCTTCAGGTGTGTGTGATCATGCCTCTCTGACAATTAAGGAATGCTAATTGCTTTAGGAGACTCAGCTACCTATAATAATATTGGCTGGAAAACCAGAATCATCTCAATCAGCTATCCTTCCTTGGCCCTTTCCCCTGAGAGACCAAATAAACCTTAACTTTGAGGAAGAAAAACAAGGACAGAAGAGTCATTCCTTGGGAAGGGTCCTAGCCCAAGCTTTTTCTCTCTTTATGGGATAAACAAAATTGAGGGTCCCTCTTTAAACTGGTTAGCAAGCAAATGTCCTGGGAGTCTAGGAGTGATCACATTTTTAACTGTGCCTTTAGTTTGAACTGAGAGAGGTTTCATTTTTAGCTAAGCTGAGAAATGGGGTTTGACAAAATGGGGAACAGGATGGGTTACAGAGTAATATTGGTTATTAATTAATACAGTATAGTATTAATTTTCCTCAGAAATAGATCACCTATTGCCTTCATCTGTATTTTGAGTTATTCATCTTTCTATTTGGAAGTGGGTAGTATGTTTCATAAGTCCTCTGGAATTGTAGTCGGTCATTGTTTAGCTCAGAGTTCCTAAAACTTTTAAAGTTATTTTTTGAATGCTTTAAAAATACTTTGATATCTGTTTTTTAATATGTTTGCAATCCTGTATGTTTTATATTTTTAAAAACATTGTCCTGAGAAGGGGTTCATAGGCTTCACCAGACAGCTAAAGGGGTCTATGACCTAAAAAAGGTTAAGAAACGCTTCCTACAATAGAGGGATCAAACAGCCTACAAAAGTCCCATGTGGCCCACAACATTCCCAGGTGCACCCAAACCAGAAGTAAAAATTCAATAAACATCGATAAATTGTATTTTAAAACTGTTACCTTGTGACCTGCAGGATTCCTTATGCACAGTTTAGAGACCTTCTTCCTATTTGTTTGATACCACTGGCCTTGAAGAAAGCCAAGATATTGAAGGGTCTGCAAACTCCAGCACATGAAGAATAGATGAAGAATCTGAGGACATTTCATTTGGAGAAATGGAGATTTGGAGAGGTTAGGGATGATGGTTGTCAGGGTTCTTTAAATAGGGAGACCACTTAGGATATTTTAAATATGGCTTGATTTGTTATAATTTCGTTTCCCCTTAAGAGTGAAGAGAAAAATTGATTGCATTAAAGAAAGTTTAGCCATACTATAAATGCAAGGTCCTAGAACAGGATTCTGAAACAATCATTACTTTATTACTTCATTTGGTTTGAGAGTGATGTGCACAATACACTTTTTTACAATGAATTTAGGTTTTCCTGTTTTGTCATGTTGGCCAATCTGATAGGTGGAATGTGTTACCTCAAAGTTGTTTTGATTTGCATTTCTCTAATCAATAGTGACTTAGAGCGTTTTTTTTCATATGACTATAGATGGCTTCAATTTCTTCATTTGAGAACTACCTGTTCATATCCTTTGACCATTTATCAATTGGGGAATGACTTGTATTCTTATGTATTTGACTGAATTCTCTATATAGTTTAGAAATGAAGATGTGGGAAAATTGAAAGAAATGATCCAACCATTTTTGAGAGCAATGTTGAACTATGCCCAAAGGGCTATAAAAAATGTATGTACCTTTTGACCTAGCAATAGAACTTCTAGTGCTATAGCCTAAAGAGACCATACAAATGGGAAAAGACCCACATGTACAAAAATATTTATAGCAGCTCTTTTTGTGGGGGCAAAGAATTGGAAATTGAGGGGATGTTCATCAATTGGGGAATGGCTGAACAAGTCGTGGTATATGAATGTAATGGAATACTATTGTGCTATAAGAAATCATAAGCAGGCAGACTTCAGAAAAACCTGTAAAGTCTTGTATGGTCTGATGCTGAGCGATGTGAGCAGAACCAGGAGAACATTGTACACAGTAACAGCAATGTTGTGCAGTGACTAATATTGATAGACTTAACCCTTCTCAGCAATGTAAGGATCTAAGACATCTCCAAAGGCCTCATGAAAGAAAATGCTATCCACATCTAAAGAAAGAACTATGGAGTTTGAATGCAGATCAAAGCATACTATTTGCTATTTTTTTCTTCTGTTGTGTTTTTTTTTCTCTTTCTGGTGGTTCCTCCTATTGGTTCTAATTCTTACAACATCACTAATGTGAAAATATGTTTAAGAGGAATGTATATGTATAGCCTATATCAGATTGCATGCTGTCTTGGGGAGGGAGGTGGGGAGGGATGGGGAGAAAAATTTAAAACTCAAAAGCTTATGGAAGTGTTTGTTGATAAATCAAAATAAATTAATAAAGTTAAAAAAACAAAAAAAAAACAAATAGGTTGTAAAATTAGACTCAACAAAAGATTGAAATATAATAAACTTTAGAGGCTGTATATTGAATTTGGTTTTAAGGTTATGAGTAAAAAAATACACTATCTAAAGCCTTCTCTGATGGGCCTTATTCTAGTAAAATTGTCTCTGTAGGGATTTAAGCTCTAGAAAACAAGCTATTTCATAAATAGAATGCATTAGTATATTAATTATATGTATTTTTAGTTTTTTAACTGTCATCATGATTGTAGGAACATTTCCCATGGTATTAGTGTCAAGGTGCTGGATCCCTGATACATTTGCTACCAGTTTGGGCTATTAAGAGACACATTTGCCAAAATCAGTAAATGTTTGTCACTTTACTTGATATTAGTTCACAGCCAGGACATACGGTGCTTTCTACCTACCTTGCCAATGACTTCCCAATTGGGCTTTGATGACTCTTTAGTATTTACCCTTGTATCCATTTCAACTTTGGCATGCTGATCCTGATTCCAGATTTGCTTTATTCCTTGTTGGAGCAAAATTGTTGGCATACTTGAGGTTTCCTAAGAACAGGTGTCCCATTATATTCTCATCTTGTTGAGCTTCATTTACATGAGGAGACAACTGAAGCATAAAAAAAGAGAGAAAAATATTTCTCTCTATTTGGATTCATAAATTAGTTTTGAATCCAAAGGATGGCCTTCATTGATTTTCATTTATTTATTTTTCGTGAATGAATGAAAACACATTTATTAATTGCTTAGTAAGTGCCAGGCCCTGCACTAAGGACTGGGGATACAAATAGAAAAGTGAGATATTCCCTATTATCAAGAAGCTTGCATTCTAATTGGGGGGATAAAACATCTTTATGAGAGTCATAATCAAGGAAGAGAGTGTCTGGGGAATCATGGGAAAGCTTACTTGATCCACAGGAAATCAGATGATACACCCTTTCAAGATACTATGGTGGCTAGGTGGCACAGTGGATACAGTACTGGCCCTGAAGTCAGGAGGACCTGAGTTCAAATATGGCCTTAGACCAAACAGTTGACACTTACTAGCTGTGTGACCCTGGGCAAGTCACTTAACCCCAAATTGCCTTAAAAAAAAAAGACTACGGTGGTATTGATTTCGTTACTGAGCCTAGAAAAGGAGAAGGTAATTGGAAGGTCAAGGCAAGGTACCTTGGTAAGGCAGGTTGGCAAAATGGCTGGGTTGGGTGGCTAGAACTAGCATTCATTACTTACCAAAGTACAGTGCTAGGCACTAGGATATAAAGAGAGAAACAGTACCTGCTTTTCAGGAACTCCATGTCTAGCTGGAAGAGACAACATGTACATAGAGAGCTATTTACAAAATAGATGAAAAGTAGTGCTGTGTATGTGTGTGTTTTTGTTTTTGTTTTTGTTTTTTGTTTGTTTTTTTTTGAGGGGGGAGAGATTAAGCAGAAGAAATCCAGCTTTGTGATTTTGGATGACATTAGAGCTGAGATTTAAGGGAAACCAGAGGTTCTAGAGGTGGTTAGGAGAGAGTAAATTTTAGGCATGGAGTAAAGCATGATTTGGTCTGGTGGACTGCATCCAGCTGTATGAGGGGTAAATTTGCAACATTTCACATTATTCTAACAACATTGTCTCGGGAAGCTAACATTTTAGTTGTAGCAGTAAAATTACATTTTAAGGGCTGTGCTTTAGGTTAGCTACTTACTCATTGTTTGAGGAAGAGAAAAATCATTTCAGTGTACCCAGTCTCAGTTTACTTATCTGTAGGATAAGATCAATAATACAACTACCTATGTGGAATATGTCCTAGTTATCCTAATTTCAATTCTAACCAAAGCTTTCATGGATTAGTTACATGAATATTTATTTGTATGCTCCAAAGGATATACAAATTAAAGTAAATTTTAACTAGCATCTGGTCCAACCCTGTGTTTCTTTTTCTAGTTCTCAACATAAGCATGTGAAGAGAAAACCCATTTTCCAAAAACTTTAAAAAATAGTTACAATCATGTATGTACTAATTTGAAACTGAAATTTGAAAAAAATAAGTCAGAAAATAAGAAATTGTACAGTATGAAGCTCATTTAGCCCTCAGTAATATACCTTCATTTGAACATTATTTAATAACTTAAAACCCATTCCCATCCTATATTTTAAAATTTTCCTAGTGATTATTCATTACTGAGGTTTTTCTTTATACTTAACAACTGTATTCTTGTGGTCATAGTAAAAAATGCAGTTTCACATCTCACTGAAAAAGACTTATGTTTATATGATTTTTTAAAGATTCACATTTCTTAATACAAGGTTGAATTATATAACTAATATAAAATAAATGAAGTGTGTCCCATGTTACATCTAGGAGAAATTATGGTCATCTTCTTTTATGAATTAGCTTTGCAATTATTCCTTGCAGAACAATTTTCTGAATAAGCCCCAGGTACCATCTCTCAATGTAAAGGTTAGTTCAGGTTACCTTTTTATTTAGTGCTTATTTTAATCTCAAAAGAAACTAAATTGGCTGTAACTTGTTAAAGTGATAGTATCTGAAAAGTTCACTGGTGTGTCTTTTATTAGACTTTCTCATGGGTTGCCAGTATTTATATTCAGCAATTTTTAATGCTGTATTAGTGTTAGTTTTTGAAGTTTTATTGATGCCTTTTTTAAAATTAAATCTCAGTCTATTAAAATATAAATACTCTTTGCCTGCCTACACATTGAGCCTTCCCTTGTAACAAAAAGAGCAACAGCAGTTAAGCAAAACAAACAGAATACGCGACAAAAATATCCGTACTTTCAGTCCTCCAATTCTTTAATGAGAGAATAGAGGTGCATTTCCTTCTCTCTTCTAGGTCTGAGATAGGACATTGCAAAAATATAGCTTGCAATTTCATTTTAGTATTCTTTTCACTTTATGTATGTATATGTGTGTACATATACACACACACACACACACACATATATATATATATATATATACATGCATATATTTGTTCAAGTCTTCCCAGGTTTTTCTGAATTTTGCATAGTACTACATTATAGTCATGTATAGTAATTAGCTGGACCATTCTCAGTCATTGAATATCTACTTTGTTTCTGGTTTATTCCCCCCAAATTGTGTAGACATTGGAAAAAATGGCATTCAGGGACATGGTTTTCCTTGGCTTTCTTCAGGACTCGGCTCAAGTCCCATTTTCTTCAGAAGCCTTTCCTGGCTCCCTCAGCTGCTAATGCCTTCCCCTCTCTGATTAATTTTTTGTCATTGTTGCTGTTTACTCATGTCCAACTTTTCATGACCCCATTTGGGGTTTTCTTGTCCGTGATACTGGAGTGTTTTGCCATTTCCCTTTTCAGCTCATTTTACAGATGAGGAAACTGAGGCAAACAGGGTTAAGTGACATGCCCAGGGTCACACAGCCAGTGTCATTTGAACTCTTGGAAATGAGTCTTCCCAACTCCAGGTCCAGCACTCTATCTACTGTGCCAGATTACGCTTTATATCCTCTTTATCTTATGTATACTTAGTTACTTGGGGGCAGCTAGGTGGTGAAATGGATAGAGTGGATAGGGCCTGATGTCAAGAAGACCTGAGTTCAAATTTGGCCTCAAACACTTACTAGTTGTATGACCCAAGGTAAGTCACTTAGCCCTGTTTACTTCAGTTTCCTCATCTGTAAAATGAGGTGGAGAAGGAAATGGCAAACCACCCCAGTATCTTTGCCAATAAAACCCCAAATGAGCTCCACACCCAGAGAAAGAACTATGGAGCCTGAATGCAGATGGAAGCATACTATTTGCTCTCCTTTTCCTTTGTTGTTTTGTTTTATTGCTTCATTCTTGTGGTTCCTCGCATTCGTTCTAATTGTTCTTTACATCATGACTAATGGGAAAATATGCTTAACGTGAATATGTAGAGACAGCCTATGTCAGATTGCATGCCGTCTTGGGTGGAGGGTAAGAAATGGGAGGGGGAGAAAATTTAAAACTCAAAATCTTATGGAAGTGAATGTTAAAAACTAAAAATAAATTATCAAAAAAAAAAAGAAAACAAAACTGCAAATAAGGCCATGAAGTGTCAGACATGACTGAACAACAACAACAACAAAAATTATTTACCTTTTGTTTCCCCATTAAAATGTGAACCCCATGAGGGCCAAGACTACTTTTGTCTTCCTTTGTATCCCCAGTGCTTAACAAAATGTCTGGCACATATTAAATGTTTTTTGACTGACTGGTAGGACCTGAACTTTTTAACAAAGTATCTTACTATAAACACGAAATGAAAAGAATGTTTGTTTACAGACATACACTGTGCATATGTGCATCTATAAAACACTGGTTTATTGTATGCATGCTATAATGTGATACTGGGTACGTATGTCAATAAATAGCTCTCAACCGGGGGAGGAGGGTAATGGCTTTAATATGGGAAAGAAGCAAATAAAAACATACTGGAACACTCATCTTTTAATGTTAACATATTTAGTGGCCTATTCCACTTACCTTTTATATTCCTGAGAGTTCTGTCAATCCTAATAGTACATTTCAGATTTAAACAATTTCCATCCAATTAGGGAACCTTGTAATACTAATTAACCACACTAACATGTTACATGACTGATCCACCAAATGAACAGCTTTTCCATATATTTTTGGGAAAAAACTTTAATAAGCTTTGCAATTATGAATTTATCTTGGAAATTTGTAGTGAGTATATTATAAATTGATTGAAATAGAAGCAAATATATATTACTCTTCAACACATTGGGACCCCATTGATGGTTGTTATTTGTAGCGCATGTTCAAAATTTTTTTACGTCTCTTGAGTCAATATTATCTTTTTTGCTTGTTTTATTTGAAAACAAAAATAAAAACAATAAACTGAAAAAAAAACCCATTTTCCTCCTTTTTCGAGTAACATCTTCAGCTATTTGAAAAATTGCCACAGCTGGATATTTTCTTTTGTAAATTTTCACATCTGTGTGCACTACAAATTTCTACCTCTATGTTACCTATCAGAATCACTATTCTCAGATATATTTTAGTCTGGGGTTAACTTTTCAAGAATCGTGTGTTTAACACAAATTTTTCTTTGAAATACATGTAGTGGACTTTAAAAATACTTATTCTTCTAAGGTTTCTCTTAATATTTTAAAAGTTGTGATGAGTTATTGGAAGGTAGACTTCTTGAAAACAATACTGTAGAATAAAAGGATAAGAACTGCTGAAAATTCTGAATCCTACATTCCTATTCATATCTCTTTAATAATTTATTGAGTGCAGGGCCAACAATATGAAATTTTCATGTATGAGTATCATCCAGCCTCATATAAACTTAAAAGACATGAAAAATTAGGTTAGACTTAACTCTTAGAGGTCAGTAACTCTGGGCTATGGTTCTCTGGATTATAATAATGAAATGTCATTTATAATAATGAGGAAATAAAGCTTTTTTCTTTGAGAAACTAAATTTTGTCATTGTCTTTAGAACTTAAAAATCCAAGAATTTAATAAATATTGAAAATAAGGCTCATTGTTAAAAACAAAGGAGGGATGTGATTAAAAATTCATTCCTGTTTTTCTGCTTTAGGGAGGAGAAAGAGTGCAAAGCATTATGTAAAGGTATTTAGACAGATCCTTGGTTTAAGAGCTCTGGTTTGGAGTAGACTAGCATTGTGTTGTTTTTACTTCTAATCAGAACCTGCTTCCATGCTACTTATGTCAATGTGGTTTTCACTGTCTTTAATAAAAATTTCCCTTGTATAAAAATTATGAAGTTTTGCCCTAGGGAGGTTCTCTCTTTTCTACAAAGCGTAAGAGTGTGTGTGTGTGGGGGGTGAGTGTGTGTGTGTGTGTGTGGTGTGTGTGTGTGTGTGTAAAATAGAGGGTGGGAGAAAAGAAAGAAGAGAAAAGGGGAATAAAGAGGGACAAATAAAAAAAGGTAGAAGCAAATTTAGTTTTCAAGCACTTAAAATTGAAATTTGGTGGTATTCAGAAAGAATTTAATTTTGAAATGTAGTCACAGACTTAATTCAATCAATTTATTTACTATTTTAATGGCTAAAAGAATTTAGTAAACCCACTTTATGCAATTGATATTGGTAGATATCACTAATACTCACCTTGCTCTATCTGAATGTGTATTAAATAACTATATTATAACAGAGATTCATGTATATGTATACTGAATCCCTCTTTCTGCCAGTGAAGATAATTTTTTTCCCCAGCACATAGAAAATGTTTTGATACATAATTAAATTTTTCATGTAATGAGATCTACTAATATGTCATAATTATTTTGGGTTCACTTTATGCCTGGATCATGGCCCAGCTTTTCCTTTTCCTTTTCCAGTTTTCTATTGCTTATTAGAACTGACAGTGAAAGAAAACAGGCAGGAGGGCACTTATCCAGTATTCTTTCCTTACTCTCAGGAGTGGACAGATAGTATGATTCTTTGATCTTTTTATCTTTGATCTCCAGGTCAATCCTCCATCACACTGCATTTGGGGCTTGCTCCCCAGAGGTCATTCCGTCTGCCTCTTTGGTGCCCCCAAGGAACAATGCTGATTTGTGTAAAATTCAAAATAATGATTTTAAAGGGTTATAATAATTGTCAAATTTGATATTGTAAATGCAATCTACACTGCAGTATAGGCAGCGTTTATGACATTCTCAGAAATATGCTTGCAACCTAGCTTCTCAAATAAGACAGGAGCCACTTTACTCTGTGCCATCTTCTTATTTCCTGCCAGACCAGTGTCTCATTGAAGAAAAGAGTGAAACTTAGACTACTGGACAAATATTTTGATAAATTTAGATAAAGCCTGTTGAGGGCAAGGGCTACCTGTGTTTTCTAATACATCTATTCATTAAACAAGTATTTATTTCTTTAAGTGATATATTGATGTTTTCTTACCATTCAGTCTTTTCCTCAGAGCCAATGTCCACTCCAGCCCTCCCTTGTTAACAAATAAAAAATGGTTAAGCAGGAACTGAGGCAAATGGGGTTAAGTGACTTGCCCAGGGTCACATAGCTAGTAGTATCTCAGGCCATATTTGAACTCAGGAAGATGAGTCTTACTGACTCTAGACCCAGCATTCTATCCACTGTGTCACCTAGTTGCCCTTGCCTCACTTACTCATCTGTGAAATGAGCTGGAGAAGGAAATGGCAAGCCCCTCCAGTATCTTTGCCAAGAACATTTGGGCTCAAGAAGAGTCAGACATGACCGAAAAATAACTGAACAACAACAACAACAATGTAACAGCTACTAAGCTAGGCATTGAGGAAACAAAGAGAGAAAAATGAAATAGCCCTTGCCCCTAAGGAGCAATTCAAATTCCTTTGGGCTTCAGTGTGCCAAGTGTAGTCTTCTGCATGTAGTAGCTACTCAAAATTTGCTTGTTGCATAAGGGATTAGTGACTCCAGAGGACTAACAGGATATCCAGCCATATGGAAAGTAGAAACTGTTCACACTCATATACCTGCCCACTCCTTCCTTCCCCATTCCCTCTGTCTTTCTGGCTATGCCTGCTTTATCAATGCTCAACTTATATAAGGAAGGAATAATTCTTTCTACACTCTCCACTGAAGAATTACTAGACATCATTTGTTCATAGTCTATTGATTTAAAGTCCCTGGGTCCACACCAATGCTAAAGAGTCATGTCTTTTCTGATTTTTGGCTTCAGGACTTTATTTTTTTAAACTTGGTTGATTTCCTTTCTTGCTGCCGGAATGCTATTACTAAAACACTTAAATTCATATTTGAAAACTACATAAACGCAAATAGTAATAGCAATAATGCTTGTAA
The DNA here is from genome assembly GCF_003287225.1 of Phascolarctos cinereus. Taxonomy (NCBI): domain Eukaryota; kingdom Metazoa; phylum Chordata; class Mammalia; order Diprotodontia; family Phascolarctidae; genus Phascolarctos; species Phascolarctos cinereus. The sequence goes on from NW_027555514.1 coordinate 144,791,727, forward strand.
TGAGAAATAGTTGAGGGGTCATGATTTTCCCTGGTTTTAAAATGTGAATTGTAATGGACTTCATTTTGCGTTCTGGCAGTAGGAGCGGCAATTTGACTAAATGGTGGCAGTGACAGGCCTACCTTTTGTTGAGTAAATTTTGCAGTAAATAAATTCAGTTTATTTCATTTCCACAGTAATATGTTTATTCCTCAGGCTATTTAAACTGCTTGCTATTCTGAAGGCAGACAGGATTCAGTATTCAAAAGACAAGCAAAGTGCAGTAAGGGTTTGTTTGTTTTTTTACATTGACAATCCGGAATTCTGCTAATGGTTTTCAGACTCAAAATTTCAAGTTCTATATTGAAAATCAATCAAAGGGAAGTTGTTCTAGTCAAACCACTATTATAGTAAAAATGATTTGAATTAATATTTTTACTTCCAACCTGTCATCAGATATATACACAAACATATATATGTTTCTACATATTATATGTGTCCATTATATTATTTGGAGAAACATAATAATGCCATAGTGCCCCACAGAGTTTTCAATTTTAGAGTGTTTCTATACATGTTAATGGCCTTTTCTGCAAAGCAATATAGAAATGTCCCTGAGATTATTCCACTTTGTTAGAGCATATAGTTTTCATGAGCAGGAAGCTGTGGAGCAAAATATAAACATTAAACATCTAAATTCTTTTCCCATGAGCCTTTCATCTTATGGTGTTTGCCACCCACCCCCATGCTATCAGTGCCTTGTTGTGAACATTAAATAGAAACTAAAATGGATAATACTGGCTTTATAATTAGTCATTTCCAGGCAGAGCCTGCTCTTCTTTTCGCACCACTGATAAGAATTGAATTGTGTCTCTACATCATGTTTCTGGTCTGCTGTCACAGTCTGGCAATCTATATTCATAGTCTTTCAATGTTAAGCTCATTGCCAGCTTAACATAGACACTGGAAAAAATACATACAAGAAGCTCAGCCTCTTGATTCTTTCCTATTTTCTATTTGAATAACTGATAGAACAACTTCATAGAGTGAATAATAGTACGAGGTGTCTACATGACTAGTTTATGAGAAAATAAAGTCAGAGTTTCACTATATGTATACCTATATGTCAGTATATATATATATATATATATATATATATATATATATATATATATATATATATATATATATATATATATATATATATATATATATATATATATATATATATATAATTTATTCAAACACACATGCTCAACTTGGAAGACAAAACAGGCCCATTTTCCCCTAATAACTTTAGAGCTTTATAGCTTTGTGAACAAAATAATGGCAGATTCAGCTGAAGACGTCATAAAATCAACATTTCTTTTTCATCAGCAGTATATAAGATGCTGCATCCTATTTTTCCATGCACCTTTTCACAAGAAACCTTTCAGTTACACAAATTCACAAGTAACATACGTTTTTTCTATAGAAGGGAAAAATTCAAATTCAAGAGTTCATGTTAAATTTCTTAGACTTCTAGTAAGTATTTGTATTTTAAGTCCTTGAAAACCAGCTATTTCCATGTAGTAAAGATAGTTTTGCCTGGTGATTATAACACACGTGCCATTTAGGCATTTGATGCTATTGACCAACCCCTACCCCTCTCCTCTCCCATCATAATTTTTGCCATTTTGACTCCTGTTACTATACTTTGCTGATTTTTCCTACATCCCTATTTTCTCTTTCTTTGTCTTCTGTGTAATTTATATTAATACTCTGAACTGCTTATATATTTTTCAAAGATTCTGTCTTTATCCCTTTTCTCTTTTTATATCTGTGTCTAAGATTTGTTTATCTATTGGACATTTCCATCTGTAGGTATCACTACCACCTGAAGTCCAATATGTCTAAAGTAAAATGTATCATATTTTGTTCTAAACCTGCTAATCTTTCTGATATTCCTATCTGGGTCAATGGCAGCATCATTTTGCCAGCTACCCAGGCTTCTAAACTCAGGGTCATCTTTGACACTTTTCCTCTTTGTTTCTTCCAACATCTAGTCAGCAGCAAACAAGTTTGCTTGTTTCTGTCTTTGCAATTTTCTCACATTGCTTGCTATTTTCACAGTTACTCCCTAATCTAAATCCTTGCTACCTCTCACCTTGATTAGTGCAATCACTCCCCCCTGATTTCAGTCTCTCTGTCTAAATGTGGCTTCCAGGTTAGTCTTTCTAATGCAAAGTTTTCATCGTGTCATTTCACTGAACAAAAGCCTTTGCTAGATCCCTATTGCCTACTGAATAAAGTTAAAAAGACCTTTCACAATCTAGGTCTAATCTATCTATCTATCTATCTATCTATCTATCTATCTATCTATCTATCTATCTATCTATCTATCTATCTATCCCTTACACAACACTTCTCTCTAGCTCCTCTCCGCTGCAGCCAATTTGGATTATTCGCTTCCTAAGCACAGCCTATGTTTTCTTCTTGTCAGTTTTGGCCTGTTGACATTTTATTCATTCTTCAGGCTAAGATCACCTAGCATATCAATTGATCAATTAATCAACAGGTATTTCTTACACATTCACTATTGGCCAGGAACTGCACTAGACAATGGGGATTCAGATACAAAATGAGTCTGTCCTTGTTTCCAAGGAGCTTATATTCTACTGGGTAAAGTCAACATGTTCACAGAAAAGTAAATGCAGAATATGTAACCAAAAATATTTGGGGAGGCACTAACAACTGGGGGAATTTTGATTCAGAAAAATATAAAATTGAATATGCAAAAATGAACTCTGTAGACATATTGGAACAAAAACTTAGAAAGCATGACTAGAAATTTCTTATAGAAGTCCAAGGTTATTTATTTCTGCCTTTCTAAGATTCATATTTTATTATTATATCTTTTAACTAATTATTCGTTGGCTTTACATAAATCTCTGATACAAGCTCATAGTCTGTATATATTACAACTTCTCCACTGCTGTTAAGAAATGGCTGTGCATATGGGCATGGGAAGCAAAAATGCTGGTGTTGGGTAGTATCTAGCCAAGAGAAATTCAGTGGAAGTTTAAAAACAGGCTGTCTGCTCATGGCCAAGTTTATTTTATTTTATTATTATTGTTTTCTTTTTGCAAGGCAATTGGGGTTAAGTGACTTGCCCAGAATTACACAGCTAGTAATTGTCAAATGTCTGGTATGAGGCCGGATTTGGACTCAGCTCCTCCTGATTCCAGGGCTAATGCTCTATCTACTGTACCACCTAGCTCCCCCTAATGGCCAAGTTTAACGACATATGTAAGCCCACAGAACTCTGAGTGCAGTAGAGTAAATTTTTTCCAAGTGCTTAATCCTCTGCTGCTTGTCTTGGTATTAAATCCAAGTTGGTCTGATTTGATACAGTGATTCTTACCATCATACTTAGACCCTGGTGATTTTTTTTATTTGTCTTTTACTTATATTCTGTACACTGCTTTCTGCCTCTGTTTTCAGTTCCGTGACCTCTAAACTGTTAACCAACCTTAGCTTTTCCATGTAATCTTCCCCCTTCCCCCAAACTGGTTATTGCTTTCCAGATGTGTCCTACTCCTTTTCTACCTCCTCACCAAATCAGAAAGTCTTCTACCGGGGTTATGGAACCCACTAAAGCATAGTTCAATGAAGGCAACTGGTATTTGGAAAAATACATTCTGACAAGACCCAGTCATGTGCATATAGACAAACCAGCCTTGCCCCAAATCATCGAAAGTTAGCTATGACTTGCCATGAGTAGAATAAGTGTACTTCTGCCCACATTTTCCTGGTTTTGTGCTATGCTTGTGTTTTATGAATAGTAGTGACAGAGACCATGTCTATCTTTTTCTACCTTTCTTACTCAAAAAACCAAAGTCAAAAGAAAGCATCTTAGTTTTTTGCTGAAACTAATTAGCTTTGTGACTGTGGAAAAGTAATTTAACCTCTTTGGTATTGTTTCTTCATCTGCAAGTGAGGGAAAATGGTACAGTGGAAGAAACATAGTGCAAAGATCTTAAACTCTAGTTCTGTAATTGCCACTGATAACTGTATGATATTTGATGGTGATGATAATAATTCAACAAATATTCAATTCAAAATAGACATATATTACATTTCTACTAGGGAGGCAGCATAATCTTGTAGATAGACATTCAGCCTTGGAGTCAGGAAGATTTGAATTTGAGTCTCACCTCTGACTTGTATAAGTTGCTTAAATCTTAGTTACCCAAGGCATTCTCTAAGATTTTATGTTACAGATGAGTTGCTGATATGCAGTGTTGTTAGTTCTGATCCCTAGCTCTTTTTATAATACTGTTAAGACTTGATGCTTACATAGTACTTTTAGATTTGCAAAGCATTATGTTTATATCATCACATAATTTTTCTGGACCCATCTTTAAAATAGAAGGGCTAAATTAAATGATTTTAAGGTCCCTCCTAGGGAAAAAAGTATATGATTATAAACTGTAGCACTTATAATGCTGGGCACATTATAGATGCTTATAATTTATTGATTGAATCTTGGTCTAAATATCTCAATACCTTCCAATAAATTTTATTGCTTTGGTTATCCTTAAAAACACAGATATATTTAGATGGAGATGTTTGTAGCTATAATAGTCAGTAAACATTTATTAAGGGCCCACTATGTGCCAGGTACTGTGCTAAATGATGGAGATATGTTGAAAGGCAAAAGATAATTCAGATCCCTCAAGGAACTCACAATATAATGGGGAAAAGACATGTAAAAGAGAAGCTGAGGGGCAGTTAGTTGGGGTAGTGGATAGAGCTCCAGTTTTAGAGTCAGGAGGACCTGAGTTCAAATCCAGCCTCAGACATTTGATATGTAGTAGCTGTGTGACCCTGGACAAGTCACTTAACCCCAATTGCCTCACAAAAAAAAGCAAAAAAAAAAAAGAGAGAGAGAGAAGTTGAAAAGTCAAGGCGAGATGAAAGAGGTAAGGGTACCCAGCCCAGAGACATGATGAAGTCCAAAGGAGTGAATCTGGGTGAAAAATGGGAAGATGACTGCCCTGGCACCCTCTTCAAATGAAATATCTGAGAAGAACTCTCCACTCTCTTCTCTCCACCCTCTCGGCCTGTTTAAAGCTGATTGACACTTTGGTTATTTCTAAAAATAAGTTTAATATTTGTTTCCCTAAATTTTTGTAAGGAGTGTTTTTAGTAGATCTTCATTTGACCTATAACATAACACAAAACATGTACATATACATATGCACATGCACATATGTATCCCTATAAATGTCATGCTAAATGTGGCTGGGGATATTGACTTGGTCCTGTTTAAACTTAGATCTCTTACTCAGAGCTTGAAGGAAGTCAAGGAAAATATGAACACCCCTCCTTATCCCTAGGGAATCCTGTACTACCCTATCCTAGGCCCTGATACTGCCAGAAACTCTGGGAACATGTTACCCTCTGAGAGCTTCTTACATTAGAAGACATGGTCCTACCCATCTGACATAGAAACAAAAGGATCCTGGACAAATGAGAATGAGCCTTTTCTCTAAGAATGTCAGAATCTGTAACAACAAAGTAAAGGAACTTTAAACACAAGGTAGTTTTACCTGGGAATAGAACCACATTAACAAACCTGTTGCTATAGGAATAAAAGAAAACTTTTAAAAAAATAGCTATGCTACCAGGGAGCTGTCCACGGTTCTGGCATCTGAAATTGTGTGACCATTACACCCTGGCTCTCATTTCCAGTGTTCCTGCCCTTGTATCCTGGCTACCTTAAATCTTAGCCACTTTTACTTATCTGACTATTCTATTACCAACTTATATGGGCTGTCTTATATCTGCCTGAAGATGTATTCATTCATTAATTTATATAAACATTTGGGGAAATGAATTACACATGTTAACTACTTATCTAAAAATATGATACTTTCATTTACCCTAAAACTTCCTTCAAGCTTCAGCTATCTAGCTTTTCTTTTTTTCCCTGTTCTTTTTATCCAGAGTCTTTGGGATCCTGCTTGAAAAATCAATTCATATATATATAAATATATAACATATATATTTATGTATGTATGTATGATGAGGTTAATGTCAAACTCAGACTCATGTTAAAACTGCTATTAACATCAGCCAGTGAGATCTAGCTGTTGAATTCTATCAAGGACACTAACTGGGTTAAGAGAAGGATCATATAAATACTTTAAATGTTAATAATGACCAAACTTAATGGCATTAGTTCAGTAACAACAATATGATAAATTTCATTTCTTTCAAAATTTAAAGTGAACTGATATTTAGATTTTAGCAATAACATATAATTATCCAAAGATAGTAATATGACAGGGATACTGTAAAAGGAATTATTATTCAGATATGTAGTATACTACATGGCATTTGAGGTCCCTTCAAACTCCAATATTGTATAGATCTATAATCCTATGAAAGTTAAATATAACTCTTTGAAGAAGTAGATAAACATATGTTTATTATTACTCATTTATATAATGGTTTAAGGTTTGCAAAGGACTTTCCTCAAAACAGCTGTACAATATAGGTGTAGTGATATAAGCCCATCTTCTGTAGGCTCACTGAATGCATATTTAGTAAAACAACTTGAGTAGCTGACATTCTGATGATCTTGTTCTGTTCTCACATGATTTTGACTTGGCTCAATAAATAGACGTTTTGAAAGCTCTCTATTCTATGTAGTTTGTAGCGTAATAATGTATAGCATTGCAGCAACTATTAACACTGTTCTCAAATTTTTAAGGATCAATGTTATATCAGGCAGTTGTAAGCAGCTGTTTTATTTGTGATAATACTTTTGGTGCTGCTTATTGGTGAATTCTCTAGAGTCGTTCGGAGTCTGTATTTGTACTATTGAGATTTTTGGTGTATTAGTTTATAAAGGATAGTGAGTTTCTGGTATATAATTCTTTCCACTTGATCATGTCTTTCTAGGTATTTGGTAGGTGTCAAATATTTCCTGCAGTGGTTCATTGCATAACTTCTGCTTCCTTGAACAATGTGATGATGATGATGGTGGCGGTGGTGGTGATGATGATAATGATGGTGATGATGATGATCATCTAGACCTATAATTTCATTAGTATTGGAAGCTCTTATCACTTGAGACTGGAAATTGGGGCTTTGAGAAGTTAATTGCCTATGGTCTCATAGCTAGTGAATCTGACTGACCTTCTACTATATACTGCTGCATTTTCATTTTATTATTATCACCATTTATAAATGAAGTAATTGAGATTCAGGATCATTATGTGTTTTGCCCCAGGTCAAAATGCTGGTAAATATCAGAGTTGGGACTTGAAGACAGATCTTCTGAACTCTAGGACCAATAGTCTTACCATTACATCATGTTGACTATCCTAGCTTTGGAATATTTAATTTAAGAATGAAAGAATTAAAGTATCATTAGACATTCATAAAAGGAATACTAAAATCATTATAAATATTTCCTGATAAATATGAATAAATATTTTACTTACTTTAACCAATAAGTGTGTCTCTTGGTACAGCTAGTTTTGTGTGCCCCTTGATACAAACAAAATTTCTATTTCTTTTGTAAATTGGTTTGCTTGCTGGGTCAAATATTATGGTTGCCGCATTAATTATGTTTTCAATGCATTTTCTATACTTGAGTATATGAAATCTTCATGGGCATTCAGAAAGACAGACTTTGAATTAGTTGATGTTCACTTGTTTTGTCACTGAATTAATTAGCCATATATTCATAACGTAAAGTAAACCTGTCTCAGTGATAAGGTATGATTATTTCTGAATGATGAGGATATACCCCAGTCTAACTTAGGGGGATTGGCAATAGGTTGTAAAGTAAGAATGGTTATAAAATTGTGGAAGTTAAAGGAAGGTCTAGAGGTCATGCCAGATATCATGGGATCAAAGCAAGTCATAATTGGATTGACAAGTAAGCTTGAGGATCAGAGCAAACTGTGGATTAGAAGCTAAGTAGATAGACAAGGAATCAAAGCATATACATACTAGAACAGAGGGCAAATATCAGGAGATATTCAGCCAGAAACTATAAGAACTGTGGGAATTAAAAGTATTGAGAGATTATAAATAGTAAGGGAAAAGAAGAAGAGGAAGTAGAGAGGAGTCAAAGGGACAGGGTCAAACAGGCAGGAGAACAGATACCAGGCCCCTTAATAAGTGCTGCAAACTTTTATTTCAATTAAATATTTTAGATATGCTTTCTGTTTAGACCAGTAGACAGTTTCTAAGTGTGACTTAGCTTGTTGCCTACAGATAGAATCATTTGAATGGAATGAGGATAAGAAGAAAGAGAAGGCCCAAAAGAGGAAAAGCTTGATATAGACTAGGAATTTAAAATGTTGTGACTTTCATGCTATGAGTAGACATGGAGTGGTAGACTAGGACTGAGGGCTCTATCCATGAAAAAATATGTATGCTTAAGACATTGGGAATCTACAATTGCATTGAATATTTTTCTTTGCTAAATATGGACCCATTAGATGCTCATGTAAAAGGAAGTTGGTGATCAGAAAGATCTATCGTAAATTCAGTTTGGCCCTTAGCAATATTCATTCTTTCCCCACAAGAGACTAAGTTCACAGCTGGATTTTTTTTCTGTTTATTCATAGCAGCATCTTTTTAATGGTTGGTAGTTCATCATTTTTTTTTAGATTATTGTGTGTTTATTTATTTTTAGTTTTTTAACATTTACTTCCATAAGATTTTGCGTTCCAGGTTTTCTCTCCATCTTGTCCCTTCCCCCACACCAAGATGTCATATATTCTGAGTACCCCATTCCCCTAATCCTTCTATCTCCCCCACCTTCTCTTATCCCCTTCCCCTTCTATTATCCTGTAAGGCAGGATAGATATCCATACCCCATTGGCAGTATATCTTATTTTCTAGTTACATGTGAAAATAATTTTTAACATTTGTTTTTAAAACTTTGGATTCCACATTTTCTCCCTTCTTCCCTCCCCACCCACTCTATTGCAAAGGCAAGCAACTTGATTACAGGTTATACATGTGTAGTCATACAAAACACTTCCATAGTAGTCATGTTGTGAAAAACTAACTATATTTCCTTTCATCCTATCCCACCCTCATTTATTCTAGTCTCTCTTTTGACCCTGTCCCTCCTCATATGTGTTTGCTTCTGATTACCCCCTCCCCGAATCTGCCTTCTCCTCTATCATCCCCCCCACTTTCTCATCTCCTTCCCCCCTATTTTCCGGTAGGGTAAGATAGATTTGCATACCCAATTGAGTGTGTGTAGCATTCTCTCCTTAAGCCAAATCCAATGAGAATAAGATTCACTCATTCCCTCTCACCTTCCTCCACTTCCCCTCCACTATAAAAGCCTTTTCTTGTCTGTTTCTTGTGAGATAGTTTATTCCATTCTACCTTTCCCTTTCTTTCTCCCAGTATAATCCTCTCTCACCCCTTAATTTTACTCTGCAGATATCACCCATTCATCTTCAACTCACCCTGTGACATCTATCTATCTATCTATCTATCTATCTATCTATCTATCTATCTATCTATCTATCTATCATCTATCTATCTATCATCTATCTATCTATCAATATAATTTTTTCCCTCCAACTACCCTAATACTTACAGAGGTCTCATGAGTTACAAATATCATCTTTCCATGTAGGAATGTAAACAGTTCAATCTTAATAAGTCTCTTATGATTTCTCTTTCCTGTTTACTTCTTCATGCTTCTCCTGAGTCTTGTATTTGAGAGTCAAATTTTCTATTCAGTTCTGATCTTTTCATCAAGAATGCTTGAAAGTCCTCTATTTCACTGAATGTCCATTTCTCCCCCTGAAGGAGTATAATCCCTGAAGGATTATATTCAGTGTTGCTGGGTAGGTGATTTTTGGCTGTAATATCTCCTTTGATGTCTGGAATATTATATTCCAAGCCCTCTAATCCCTTAATGTAGAAGCTGCTGAATCTTGTGGTATCCTGATCGTGTTTCTAATAACATTTGAATTGTTTCTTTCTGGCTGCTTGGAATATTTTCTCCTTGACCTGGGAACAATTTGGCTACAATATTCCTGGGAGTTTTCCTTTGGGGATCTCTTCCAGGAGGTGATCAGTGAATTCTTTCAATTTCTATTTTACCCCCTGATTCTAGGATATCAGGGCAGTTTTCCTTGATAATTTCTTGAAAGATGATGTCTAGGCTCTTTTTTTGATCATGGCTTTCAGGTAGTCCAATAATTTTAAAATTATCTCTCCTGGATCTATTTTCCAGGTCAGTTGTTTTTCCAATGAGATATTTCACAGTCTTCTATTTTTTTTTTCTTTTGGTTTTATTTTACAATGTCTTGATTTCTCATAAAGTCACTAGCTTCCATTTGCTCCACTCTAACTTTTAAGGACGTATTTTCTTCACTGAGCTTTTGGACTTCCTTTTCCATCTGGCTAATTCTGCTTTTTTAATGCATTTTTCTCCTCATTGGCTTTTTGAACCTCTTTTGACATTTGGGTTAGGCTATATTTAAGGTGTTATTTTCTTCAATATTTTTTTGGGTCTCCTTTAGCAAGCTGTTGACTTGTTTTTCATGATTTTCTTGCATCACTGTCATTTCTCTTCCCAGTTTTTCCTCTACTTCTCAAAATTCTTTTTGAGCTCTTCCATGGCCTGGGACTGATTCATATTTTTCTTGGAGGCTTTGGATGTAGGAGCTTTGACTTTGTTGTCTTCTTCTGGTTGTATGTTTTGATCTTTTTTGTCACCAAAGGGAGATTCCATGGTCTGACTTTTTTTTTACATAGTTTGTTTATGTTCCCAGCCAATTCCTTGAGTTTTAAACTCTTTGTTAAGGTAGACATCTTCTTCCAGTGTGGAGACTGTATTGTCCTAAGCTTTGTGCAGCTGTTATCAGAGATACTTCTAGGGATCTATAAATTTTCAGTTCTTCCAGGATGGTATGATCAAGGGCGAGGTGTTTATTCCTTTCCTGGCCTGTGTTCTGGTCTATGAGTGACTGTAAGCACTCTTTTCTGCTTTGGAACTGTGAGGAGGATTCTCACTACACCGCCACCTCAAGCTCCACCATACCAGCACTCCTCCTCACCCCAGGACTGCCATCCAGAACTGTGACCCAGATCCAAGCACAGGCAAAGCAAAAGAATCCTGCCTCAGCATGAGCATAGAGATCCCTCCAGTTTCCCTCTGATTAGCCACTGGATTCCCCCTCTGTCTGTGGGCAGGAAGCTCTGGAAGCAGCTGCTGCCCCAGGGGCTGTGCCTGGACTGGTTTGGAACTGAACTTCTTTCTCACCATGGTCACAGACTTTTCCTACTGATCTTCTAAGTTGTCTTTGGCATTTGTGGGTTGAGAAATCTGGAAACTGTCACAGCTGCCCGTGATTCAGTCCTCTGAAGTCTGCTCTAGATTTGCTGAAGCTTGGTCCTTGCCTGTGCGCCCATACTAAACTGCGTTCCTCTCCCAGCTTAGTGCAATAGACCTTTCCAATCAACCATCCAGGTTGTCTTGGGCTGGAAATTTCTTTCACTCTGTCTTTTTGTGGATTCTACTGCTCTAGAATTTGTTTAGAGCCATTTTTTATAGGTATTTGGAAGGCTTGGGGGAGACATCAAACAAGTCACTGCTTTCACCCCACCACTTTGGCTCTGCCTCCACAGCTGGATTTTTGTACTGTATATATTGAAGAAAGAACAAAGTGTAAATGTCCCTCAGAACAATAAATTAAAATAGTGGTAGATAAATTAACATGATGCCATTTCATTCAACATCCTTTATGATATTTTATTAAATACTTTTCCTTAGTAAAAAATTTTAGTATTTCTAATTGGAACAACATAATAGATCTTCAGCCATTTAGCATAACACAAAAGGACTTTTGAAATTGCTACAGATTCAACAAATACTTACTAGGTGCCTCCTCTGTGCAAGGCATTGTGTTGGATGATAGGGATATAAAAATTTTACATATCGTCATTCACCTTGAGAAGGTGACGATCTAATAAGGGTATAAAACAGGTGAATAAATGGGTAATCCAATCATGACAAAGTAGAGATCTAGGTAAAATTTATGAGAAAATCTCAAAAGGCAAAAATGACCAACTTAAGTGTTGGGACAGTGGAAATAAATCAAGCAAATCTTCCTGGAAGAGTTGGTACCAGAGTTGGGCTTTAGGATGTTGAAGGAGTGTCCTAGACAGATCCATGGAGGTGGATCAGTGTTCAAAAACACTGGAGAACAAGTAGTAATTAATCCACTTTTGGATGACTGTGTGAAAATCAGTAGTGTGAAATAAGGCTAGAAAGTTAGATTGGAGCCAGCTACTGGAAAGATTTAAATGTTAGGCTAAGGAATGGGTATTTTATCCTAGAAGCAGTTTGGAAGCATTGAAAGCTTTTGAGTAAGGGAGTGACATAGTCAGAAGTGTGCCTTAATATGACAATTCTAAGCATATCTGTAAAAGATTAGTTAGGGGAAAGACTGGAAGCAGACAAGTTATTACCATTGTCTGGATGATTATTTGAATTAGGCTGGTAGCAGTGTGAGTTGTTAACATAAGATAGATGTGAGATGTATTGTATCAAACAAATTTGACAGTCGATTAACTATGGAGAGTAAAGGAGAGAGAAAGGAAAGAAAACTTAGAGAAGACTAAGATTAAAAAGTTGAGTGACAGGAAGAAAGGTGATGCTATTAACAGAAATAGGGAAAATGGGTGGGAGTAGGAGAAAGTTTAAGGGAGAAAATAATGTGGTCGGGTTTGGATGGGTTAAGTTTGAGATTCTCAGGAGAGAGGGGCACCCAGGTGGAGAGGTTTAGTAGGAAGTTAGAAATATTCAGGACTGGAGTTAAGTGGAGAGAGTGGGGATAATGATATAGTAGAAAGAGCACTGGACTCAAAGTTAGAAAGACATGGCTTTTAATTTTAACTTTTAGTTAAACACATTATAATTGCTAGTTGTATGGCCATGAGTAAGGCACTATACCTCTCTAAGTCTCAGTTTCTTTATTTGTAAAATGGCTATAACAATACTTGTAGTATCTAATTCAGGATTATTGTATCAAATTATATATTGGTAATGGCAGTATGGAACTGGTAATGGAAGCTGTCCATCATTTCAGTCAAGTATGCTACCTGGACACTTGAGCCTTTTGAGGATAAGATGCCTCCTCAAGTGACTAAGAACTCATGGGCCTTTGAGATGACAAAGCTTCCCTTTATTGGCTTTATTCTCTTTATTGATTAGGACCTTCAGTGGATCTTCAAAAAAGGAGTGACTTCATGAGTTTGGTTTTAGACATGTTGAATTTGAGATGCTCAAATTCATTCAAGTATAAATGTTCAGTAGGCTCCTGGTAATGCTAAGACTGGATCCCAGGTGATAGATAAGGGTAGATTTGGAAATCATCTGCATAGAGACAATGATTGAACTCAAGGGAGCTGATGAAATCTCCAATAAAGATTATATAAAGAAAGAAAATTTAAAGCTTAGGGAAGGATTCAGGTGTATGACCATGCATAGTTATAACTGGATCACAGGTTTTGAATTCAAAGTGACCTTATAGGTGATCTCTCTTTTTATAAATGAGGCTCAGATACATTAAGTGGCATGTCCAAAGTTACACAGGTAGTAAATGGAAACACCAGGATTCAAACCCAGATAGACAGGCTCCAAATCCATGACTCTTTCTGTTGAACCACACTGCTTCTTAGGGGGTGGAACATGGATGATGATTCTAGAAAGGCAACTGAGAAGGATTGATCAGACAGATGTGAAAAGAATCATGACAGAACAATATCTTCAAAAGCAAGGGAGGAAAGAATATCCAGAAATGAAGAAGGAGGAGTTGACTATCAACTGCTACAGAGAGGTCAGAATAGCTCACATTTATGTGGCACCTTATTGTTATAAAGTGCTTTCCTCACAATATCCATAGGAAGCAAGGTTCTGCCAATGTCATTATTCCCATTTTACTAATGAGTAAATTGAGGCTTAGAGGAATGAATCAACTTAGGATCGTAAAGCTAATGAATGGTGGAATTAGAACACAAACTCATAGCTCTGGCTATGTCCAGTGCTCCTTCCAATGTATATGCTTCCATTTTTACCCCTTGAGTTGAATATACCATGTCATATTAGGCTATTTGCATCCTATGTTTGTCTGGATGTGTAACAATATGGATATTTCTGGCTGTTCTGATAGACCCACGGGGTATCCTGGAGTTTAATTTATAAAGTCTCATCCAAGCTGCCAGTATGACTGTTGCCTTCATCCATGCATTTTTTTTGTTGTTGTTGCCAAAAATAATGACAATCTCTCATTGTATACTGCTGCATCAACATTAGAACCTTTTATTTATTTTATGAACCATGGCATCTTTCACCTTTCATCATGAGGTGGGAAATTTAAAGCCTAATAGAATAGAAAACATTGTAATTTCATAGAGGAAGTCCTTTGTAGTTACTTTCTGCAGTAGCAAGTAAAAAGGACATTACAGGTAGCAAAACATGAATAGTTAAGGAATAAATTTAATTAGCTCCATTTCCTGACTACAGTATTGCAAATTCTTGGTTACAGAACTATAGTGAGGCACATACTACGGGCAATATATGTCAGAAATCATTTAAGGACATTATAAGCAATGAGTTGGTCTTCCTTTCTTTGGCCACAAGAGGAAAAGGCCTCACTATTCTCATCCAAATTAGTCTGCTTTTTGTTGAAAAGTGTCAAAAAACAACACTACAAAATGTAGACTCATATAAAAAAACGCAGAGCATATTGCTATCTTTCCTTGTGCCAGTGAAGGATTGTTTCTCACAGCTTAGAATGCTTTTTTTCTTAAAAGTGTACTCATTACAATGCCAGATCTCCAGCAATACTTTTGAAATTGTGGCTCAGAGGGGGAAATTTTTTCGCTTGAATACTATATTGTTTTCAGCTGATTTTTCACATAGATATTGAATTGTATATGAATGGAGAAAGGCCAAACTGGTATGTAAACATGAAACAAAACTCCATAAACTTTGAAGCTGAGCCTTTTTTAAAGGGTCTCTTGACCTAATATATTCTCTCATCTCCATTAGGGCAACAGTGCTATCACTAATGGACATAGTAAAGAATGATTATTGAACAAGTAGTAAATGTTACGTTGAAAGATACTTAGCATTTTATAATAGGCGTATAATTAAATGTTTTGATGATTGGTGTTTATTGATTTTTGTTTTTATTTCAGTGACTATTTCTACAAGTACCTTCTTTGATGGCTTACTGGTTACAGGACTCTATACATCTACTAGTGTCCAAGCTTCACAAAGCATTGGAGGTGCTAATGCTTTTGGATTTGGTAAGTCTAATGTGATCTGAGAAACCTGCCAATATGTATGTTTTCTCGAGTTGGTTATCATTGCTTTAAAAATCTATTTAAGGACTATTCCACATTCTTCTCCATTTAGTATTATAATCTGACTTATTTTTTTTTATTTTAAGAGGCACAGAAAGAGTATAGGGGGTGGGGGGTTAGGATAGGAGAATGAAAGCAATTGTTGTAAGCATGTAATGCCCGGCATGACATCTTATCTAATAATATCTGTTCAATGGAGCTATCATACTTTGTTCTAGGACCTGCATGCAGATATTTCATATTCTATTAATTAGATTGCTGAAATTCATCTTGATTTTCATGCATCAGTCAGGAACCAATCTTATAAACATTTAAAAATATCAAATACTTGATATGTGAAAACTGGCCCTTTAAATTTCACCTGGACGAATAGGTAAAGTCCATTAAACAACTGGGTGATCACTTAACCAACCTGTGCAAAATGGGCCCCTGATTCTGGCATGGCAGAATTTCTTTTTGAAAAGCACACCTTGGAGACAGTGAAAACAAGAGCTAAGCCATAGCTGGCTTCCCCACTTCCACACCTGGGAACTATGGGTGTAACGCCTACTGTCTTTTGGTGTATGCATATTTTGGTTATCTGACTTTTTCATAATCTGTACCAAAAAACTATCCCATTTACATCCCAGTGAAGTGACTTGGTATTGACTGGGAGGGGGGGAGGTGCAAAATAGTCATTTTGCAAAATTCAGTAAATTATTTCATTCACTTGATATTTTTATAGATTTAACTTCATATTGAAAATATAACTAAAAAGTCATTAATTTTAAATCATAGGGAAAGCTAATCTAAGTGAAGTTACAAAGCCATCACATTAGACTAGTAAGCAGTCACTAATTACAAAGGCAGCAAGATGCAAAAATCTCTTCATTCCGTATTCTATATTAAGTATTCCAAACCCAATATATTTTAATATACAGTAGAAAGAACAAAAGTAAATTAATATCTCCATAAAATATTAATACATTTTCCATGGTGAGGAAAATGGGGTTGCTTTATTATATAGCTTGTGATCATTTACATTTAGGTAGTACATTAATAGGCCTTATAATTTCATACTTTAGAAGCAGTTAGGTAGAGCAGTTGATAGACTCATCTTCCTGAGTTTAAATCTGGCATTAGACATTGACTATGTGATCCTGGGCAAATCACTTAACCCTGTTTGCCTCAGTTTCCTCATCTGTAAAATGAGCTGGAGAAGGAAATGATAAACAACTCCAGTAACTTTGCCAAGAAAACCCCAAACGGGCTCCCAAAGAGTTGGACGTGACTGAAAATGACTGAATAACAACAAAGTAGTACAGTGCAGAGTGCTGGACTTGGAGTTAGGAAGACGTGAATTCAAATCCAGTCTCACACATTTACTAGTTGTGTGACCCTGGGCGAGTCCTTTACTGGTTGCCTGCCTCCATTTCTATATCTGTAAAAGGGTGATAATAATAGTACCCACCTAAGGTGGTTGCGAGGATAAAATGATATAATATTTGTAAAGCACTTTACAAACCTTAAAGTGGTATTAAGGAATCTATGATCTAATTATAGATGATATACTTGTCTTTTCATCCTGTACGATTCTTGTCCATGTTTCCTCATAAACCCATCAGAGGGGAATCTACTCGATATGCTTTCTTTTAGAGCATTTTCAAGGTTGCTAGTGAATCATTTGGGTTATGTATCCATCTGACCTTTTGTGTCATGATTCACCTTTCTCTTTTTTTTAGTTTCATATTTCCTTGATATTAGTGACCCATTTATATGCCTTATGTCATTATTGTTGTTTTTCTATGTGTTAATTGTTGGCAGAATTGCCTTTTAGAAAAAAGAATCAAGTTTTATCAATGTGATTTTTATGTGGTGAAGCTTTTTGTTTGGATTCACGTTGTTACTGCCAGGCAACATGGCAAAATGGGATGGCAAGGGCAAGGATGTTAAGATTCAGGAACCCATTGGAGCAGGCAAGAGTTAAAACCAGTTTCAGTGAGCTTAAGTCAGGTTTTTCACAAATGTCAAGGGCAAAGATATTTTCAAAAGCCAAGCAGAATGACAAACCCAGGAGAACATAAATACTAAAGGAATAAACAAGTGAATGGTCAACAGTTAAGGCAAATAGTCAAGAATCAGGAGACCTGAAGAATCTGAACATGAAGGGCATGACAAGTAAGGTAAAGTAAGCGAGGAGTCAGAAATTAAAACCATCTGAATAACTGAGGAAACTCTAACTTATTAATGGGCTTATTTTATATGTTTTCTGTAAAGGGAAAAAAACAATTCCTAAGTGAAATTAACATGGTACTTGCCTCAGTGCTGAGAAGCTAAAGATTTTTAAAAAGTTTTGGTATTTACCTGTCCATCTATTGAATCTGAAATGAATAACAACTCATATTTGCATAGTTTTACAGTTTGCAAAGTTATTTGCTCATAACAATCATGAAAGTTATTTACTACATATATTATTTTTCTCATTTCCCCCCAAATACCTCATTGGATATTTGCTTACTTTTGTTCATACATACATTGTAAAGAATCTTGGTTTGTCATAAAAGGATGGCATTAGTTTTATTTGTGTAATAGTAGCCTAAGAATAATCACACTTCTTAATTTGAGGCTCAGAGACCTTAAGTGATTTGCCCATGACCACATAGTAAATGTCATAGACAGGACTGGAATATGAATATGGATAGTTCAGTGCTCTTTCTCCCATAGGAGGCTACTCCTGGTAAAGAAAAAGAAACATTAAGGATTATTCAAAACCAACTATGTTTCTGGATCAACATTTTTGTAGAGTACTGATAGTTATATGAATGACAAATTATCTCTGACTTCAGCTTAAAAACCCCCACAAAGAATAAATCCATTAATTA
Source organism: Phascolarctos cinereus (assembly GCF_003287225.1). NCBI lineage: Eukaryota > Metazoa > Chordata > Mammalia > Diprotodontia > Phascolarctidae > Phascolarctos > Phascolarctos cinereus. Next base: position 144,809,978 of record NW_027555514.1, read on the forward strand.
AAATCATTTCAATCAAGCAAACATTAAGAACCTACTATGTGCAGAGCATTGTGATGACATTGTAGTTAGTTTCAGGTAGTCCTTGATAGTGCTTTAGTACTGGCATGGCCCATCTGGGCATCCCCTGCAACCTCTCCCTAACATTTAGTGGATGGATTTCTATTTATAACTTTGTACCTACACCTCTCCTAGGGATGACTTTTTGACAGACATAAAGATTCCTTTATGCCAAGGCCTAATAATATTCTAATACTGCTCTCCTATGCTTTTTACAAGTTAATATATACACGTGACAGAAAAAAGAACACAAAAGAAAAAGGTATAATGTGGCTGAATATTGTCAGAAAGACTTATTTCTTTTTTCTTAAAATATTTTGAAAATTATCAATATATTTTGTTTTCCATCACTTTAATTTTGAAATATAACTTTCCAATTACTAGACAGCCAGCCCCTGGAACAAAGATTAAAAAATAAAAAGAAGAAAAAACCACTTCCACAACACTAAGCGACACATTTACTGAGTCAGTCAGCAAATTCAGTGTCTTACCTTGATAGTCCTCTACCTCTACAAATAAGGAGAAAGGTTTATTTTCTCTTTTATAGAGGAACTAAGCTTGATCACTGGAATAACACACCATTCAGTTAAATTTTTTGCTTTCCATTTACATTTAAAGTCTTTTAAAATAAGAAGCCAAAGTGATATTTTCAATGTGAAATATTTGTATTACTTTTAGAGACAAATTATTTATTTGGGATCAACATTTAATTTAATCTTTATGATCAGCAGTCATCAGAGAGGATTTGTGTGGCTGAGGATGGGAAGAAAAAAGAGGGAGGTACAAAGAAAGAAAAGAGGAGGGGGCTGAAGAGGGACAGAATTTTTGCAAAATAAAGCATATCATCATCTTTAGAATATGTTTGTCGCAATCACCATAACATTGTATAAACTAGGTAATAGTTACTGCATCTTCATGATCTTAAGAGGTTATGGGTAATAAAGATTCTGTCAGGATCATGTGGCATGCCTTGCCTGTTGAAATGAAGATGCCTTGAATATTCAATTTACTGTGAGGCTTTGACTTTGCAATGGAGTGTTAAGCAAACAGAGGGCTCTTGGCATGTTTCCAACATGTCATGTTGGTAAATAGCATATGCTATATTTAATTAGCTCTGATAAATGAGGGCTAAGTAAAGCATTTAATTCCATCTGAATAGGTGATTTTATTTATGAAAGTTTTTGTATGGCCTCTCAATAGTCAGTCTCATTGTATTATTGCCTCAAAGTTGCAGAAACTGCACCATGGCCATAAACTATACAATATGAATAATCAAAATACGAATCGTGATTATCCTTCAGGTTTTATTTTATGAATGTAATTGTGCCAAAATAACACCAGCCTTTTATGAAAAACCAAGATTCTTTAAAATGCATGAATGGCCATGACCATACTCAATGGCCAGAATTAAATGAAAACAATAGATGTGCAAAGGATGACTAGAAGCCAGAAATATAGTGCTTAGAATACTTCATTTTACTTGTCAATGCAAATTTGAAAACATGAAGTCTTAGAGAGGTCTGATGTTTAATTATAGCTTGTCCATTTGTACATTGCAGCATCTACCCTTGCCTTTGAGTGGGAATTTAGTCATGAAGAATCTTCAAGTCTCATTGGAATAGCTGTTTAAATACAATATTGTATAAAACTATATGGATTTTTTTTTGAGGGAGAACTTTATAATGTGAATGAATATGTACTTTAGTTTGAAATATGTAGTACATATTTTAAGTTAAATGCATAATATATATCTCATGCTGAAGATATTATTTTTTTAATTCATAAATTCATAGGTCTAAAGGTTGAAGCAACTTCAGATACCACCTACTCCTCCCTCTCCATATTATAGATTTGGAAACTGAAGCTTGGAGAAGTTCTAGCCTCCCAAGCTGAAGGTGTCTAAGAGAGGATTTGAATCTGGGAGTGCTGACTCCAAGTCTTTAATGTCTCTAGAGGGGAAAATTTACTTTAACTGATGTCTGTGAACATGTTTCTTTACAAAAGTAATCATAAAAGTTTTGAGGAATACTTTTTCATTAAGTTAGCAGTAGTCATTAGTAGATAATAAATACAAATATCTGACGGGTCTTCCCAAACTAGAAAGGCTTTAAATATGAATCTTGCAATTGGCTGCCTTCATCTAGTTCATGTACCAGATTAGATCAAACTGGAAAGGCTTCCTACTAGCAAGTGACGTGCTGGGGCTAAATCTGAGGACATTCCTGAAAGTCATGGATTAAGGTAGGGCAAAGACAGTGTTGAAAGTCTGTCTCAGTGGAGCGAATCCCCATCATCAATGTAATCAAAGATCCTTTATGTATTGAAGTATAATAAATTAAAATTGTTCGGATTCAACTAGTATTTTCGTTATCCATGCTTGAATTTCACAGTGGGGGCTTGAGGTTCATTTAACAGTTTCCTCTGTTAACATGTGCACTCAAGGAACAATCGCTTTAATAGGCCAACAAATGATTAGTTTTTACATACAGAAGATTAAATTGAACTGTAATTCATGGATTTGCTAGTAGGATATTAGCCTGTGTTCAAGTTTAAGGTATAATATCTGAATATGGACATATACCTATTTATTTCAAATTTATGTATACATGCATATTTGTATTACATCAGATGCATGTTTGTATATATGTACATATATGGCTAAGATTTGGGCTAATATCTGTAAACAAAGGAAAGCTTTTAATAAATCCATTACTTAGTATCCTACTTATAATGCTGTGGTAGAATACTCATTTATTAGCTTAAAAAGGCCATGTGATTTGCAGAAAACATTCATTAGGTTAAAATATTGATTTTCTGGGTCTCTAATAAGAAATGTATCTATTAAATTCACATGTGAAATTCAAACAAATATCCTACTTCTTGACAGCAAATTATTATAATGAATTTAGGCAATATCACTTTGAACAAATCAATTTCATAAATAGTAAAAGTGTAGACTATTCACAAGTTAATGAAATTGCTAATGGATACTCACTTTTTAATACATCATTATTTCAATTGATACAAATGCAACATCTCCATACCTTGTTACATGGTTTCATGAGTATCTGTGGCCAAAATAAATTCAAAGAAAGTATAGCCTACATTTTAGTGATGTAGCTCATCTTGTCTTTGGAAGCCAGTGCATTGAGGGCCCATAATCGGACTCCTTTTAGATTGATGACACTGAGTTTTCAATCTACTGGCATAACCTTTGAGAACCCGGGGTCTCAAAAGGAAGCGGGACTTGCTGGAAAAAAATGTCTACTATTTACAGAACATTTGCCCGAAGTTGTTATTTTATTCTAAAGTGAATTATTCATTCAACAAATATCTATTATATATCTCTTCCGTGAAAAGCATGGTACTAATAGACACAACTTTGCCCTAAGGAGTTTATACTCTATTAGAGGAGAAAAAACGTGCACAAATAACTATAATATAAATAGAATTGAAGTGCCTGGGAGAATCAAACAAAGGACTATGAGATTTCATAGGATTTAGAGTTAAAATGGACCTTAGAGATAATCTAGCCCAACCCCATCATTTTATAAATGAGGATAGTGTGACACAGATTTGAACCTAGCTCCTTTAACTCTAGATTATTTCTCATTCCATACTCATGAGAGAGAAAGAGAGAGGAAGGGGAAGAGAGAGAGACAGACAGAGTGACAGACATGGCGAGAGAGAGGAAGGAGGAGGGAACAGACAGAGACAGACAGAAATTCATTCTAGTAAATTATGTTATTATTGACTTATGGGAAAACTTGTTTTTAAATATTTTTGAAGCATTTATTATCTCTCTTTTCTTACTCCCTTCTCCAAATAAGCAATAAAAAAGAAAACCATCAAAACAAATATGCATAGTCCAGCAAAACAAATTCCCACATTGGCCATGTCTAAAAACATAAGCCTCATTATTCACTTTAAGTTCATCTCCACTTTGTTGGGATGATGTAGGTATTGTACTTTATTTTTTGTCCTCTGGAATCATAATATACCATAACGTGGATCAGAGTTCTCAAGCATTTCAAAGTTGTTTTTCTTTATAAAGTTGTTGTCATCATGTAAATTGTTCTCCTCCTCACTTCACTTAATATCAGTTCATTGAGCTCTTTATAGAACTATTTATAACGTTGACACAGAATATAAAATCTCTTAAAGAGATCATAGAATTTTCAATTAAAAGTTTATGACATTGTAACAATGTGTGGAATATTGTGTTCATTACTAGAGTATATATATATATATATATATATATATGACACAGAATGATAATAATACAACCTAGTCATAAAATCTTAGATTTGGGAGGGGCTTCAGAGGTCATATGGGACCTCTGAGGGCATCCTGAACATAAATCTCTTCTAATATATTGCTGAAAATGTTCATCTGTCTTTCATTTGAACCCTTCTAGTAATGAGAAACTCATTGATTTCTGGAGGATGGTTAGTAGACCTCTGATTGTTATGAATTACTTAACAGTATTACCTCTCTGATTGTTAGGGATTTTTCAGTTATATTGATGTAAAATTTTGCCGCTTTGCAACTTTCATCTTTTGCTTCTAATTCTAACCCCTGAGGCAAATTGAATTAAACCTAATCTCCCTTGTACCTGATAGCCTTTCAAATACTTAAAGACAGTTATATTCCAAGCCTTCCTTTATCTAGACCCTGGATCCTTCAACCAGTTTTTGTATGACATGATATAAAGTCCCTTGAAGCCCTGCTAATCTTTTTCTGGATGTAGTAAAGTATCCTTGCTTAACTATGGTACCTAGAACTGCATTCAGCACTTAAGATGTAACATGACCAAAGCAGAGTACAGTCATGTTAAAAAAAAAAACCTCCCTGGTTCTTGAAACTGTACTTTTATAAGTACAGCCTAATTTTGTATCAGTTTTTAGTTTATTGACTCATATTTATCTGGCAATAGATTGATAGATTCAAATATTTTTCATACAAGTGGTTTTCTAATCTAGTTGAATGCCTCATGTAAGATACTAGTAAATATTAATTAATTAAGATAGACACTTAATAATAAATATTAATTAATGTTTGCTAGCCCATACTTGATTAATTGAATTTTAAAACCCAAATGGAGCACTTTATATTTTTTGGTGCAAATTTTTTCAGTAGGCTTGATGCATAGTTGATTTGAGTAGACAAACATATTACCAATAAAAATTATAATGAAGAAGAAAGGATAGCATGAGAGAGATGACCATAAAAGGTAGTTTGGTCATATATTGAAAGCAAGAGATGATTGGTAGGCAATTCATGTGCTTTCTTGGTATCTGCATGATGTGTCAAGAAATAGAAAGGCTTCTGGGATAACAGGTGGAAACGTTGTGGAGGATTTAAATGAGGACATAAGGTTGTGATGTATACTACTGAAAAGAATGACCACATTGATTAGATCACTGATCCAGCAGAATACAGAACTTCCATCATATTGACCTTAACCAATTATTATAACATCAAAATCATTCAAGTTCTTGATTCTATAATTTAAAAAGTTACCTATCTTTTCCATCTTAATATGCATTCCATCTATGTCTGCATTCAAGACACTGATAAAAATGTTGATCTGATTAGGTCCAAGAAGGTATTCCTAGCATACTGCTTGGAATCAGATTAACATTTGTTCTCCAGTTCAGCCCATATCTCTCTGCTTTGTCCACAATGGTATTATAAATTTTTGTTAAATAACTTGTTTAAATTCAAGTGTATGGTGTCTTGCAGTAGTGGTATATGACATTTCAGATATTGAAGCATGATTTATTGCTGGCATTCTAATCTACTCTGGTAAAAACTCATCAGAAACAGAAATTAAGCTATTTTGGATTGGTTTATTCCAAACAAACCCATTCTGTTTCATAGTTATGGTCTCTTCCTTGGACAGTTTTCTATCTTATCCTTCATTTTCAGTTTTTAAAGCAATATTGATCAGATCCACAAGTTTCTAGGGGGAGGAGGAGAAGATGGAGGGAAGGCCTGTGAATGTGAGAAGGGAGAGCATTCCATGCATGGGAGATTGATAACTAGTTAGTATTATTCAGGTTGAGAGACAGAGAAAAAGAAAGGCTGCAAAGCCCCCAAATCTTCTGTCTATTCATCAAATACTCCAGAATCTCTGGAGACCGAAGGAGTTTACCCTTTTCTACTGGTTCTATTCCATACCAGGTTTGGCTTTAAAAGGAAAACTTTGGGTCAAAACCCTGTAGTAATTGTGTTCTATCTCCTTTTCTTTCTTTTCCTTCTCCCCCTCTTTTTGCCAAAATAAGGGGACTCTTACAAATAAATAACTCATTCAAATAGCAATGAATTGTCCAAACTCTAGGGTTGAACTGCTGCCCCAGGGGGCATTTGGGCAATTGCCTAGTAGGCTGAGTAGTCTGTGATTTTTAGGAGTAAGAGATTCCATTGGAAGCATCTGCCTGGCTCCACCTCCACTCCTGTTCTCTCATGACATTATGTATGTGATTGTTTATCCTCCTGGTATCCTTGGAAGCTCTATCCCCAGAAGCCTGGCTCACTAGAAACTTCATGCGGTGTCCTGGCTTCATGGGAATCAGCCTGACCTACTGGCTAGAAGCTGGCTGATATAGACACTGTCATCCCCTTCCAGGTCTGCTAGATCTCTCAAGCCATTCTTTCTAATTTCCCTGGAAAGACCCCAACATTTTTGGGGTTAGGAATGTAGCATTTAGAAAATCCTGGGTAGGGGTGAAGGAAAGCAAAGAATAAAGCAGGGAGAGGCATTAGAATCAGACACAGATTGGGGCTAAGAAGCATTAGGGAAAGGAAGCTGCTTTTTTTGTATATCTAAGTTTAGCTGGCTATTGTTGGAAGACCTGATCTTGAATTCCACCCTAAATCCTAATTAGCTATGTGACTCTTGCTTGACAAATCCTTTAACTTCTCTCTGTCTCAGTTCTATAAAATGTCTTTAGTCTTCATCTACAAAATGAAGATAATAATAGCTCTGCCTCAAAGAGTTATATGAAAATATTAATAAAACACTTTGCCAACTGTAAAGTACTATATATAATATATATATGTATATATATATGTGTATATATATATATATATAATCACACATTATATGCATATATGGTAGCTATAATCATTAGTATTATTATGACTTGAAAACATAAAATAGAAGCCACATGCTATGCTTCTATTTCAATGGGTCTGGGATCTTATCTGGGCAGATGACAACTCATCAACACCTTTTCATCTTGTCAAGTTTTTGTTCATGTCTTTCCAGACCAAGGGGGAAAGAATCCTTGATTAGCTAAAGTAATGATAGCTAATGCTAGCTAAAATGTATCGGCAGCTAGAGGGCGTAATGCTTAGAATCAGAAAGTCTCATCTTCCTGACTTCAAATATGGTCTCGAATGCTAGCTGTATGACCCTGGGCAAGTCACCTAACCTGGTTTGCCCCAGTTTCCTCATCTGTAAAATGAGCTGGAGAAGGAAATGGCAAATCACTCCAGTATCTCTGCCAAGAAAAACTCCAAAATGGGGTCAAGGAGAGTCAGACATGACTGAACAACAGCAAGCTAAAATTTATAGTGCTCTTTAAGGTTCACAAAGTGCTTTACATACATTTTCCCATATTCATTAAAGCTTACAATGTACTTAACTCCCATATGAGTTATGAGGACAAGCATTATTACCTTCTTTTATAGATGAGGTACTCTGAGAAAGGAGTTGGTCAATGTCATACACATAATAAGTACCAGAGGCAAATTTTGAACCCAGGACTCCTGACTGCAATTCTTGTATTCTTTTTACTCTACCACATTTCCTCTGAGTAATTTTCCTTAAGCATAGATGTGACCATGTAATTTCCTTACTCAACTAACTCTACTGTCTTCCTATTGTCTCTAGAATTTAAAAAAAAATTAAAAGAAGCTTCTTTGCTTATTTTTAAAGCCCTTAATAACCTGGCCTTTATTTGCCTTTCTAGCCTCATTGGGCATTAATCAGTCCTTTTTCCCATAACCTGTGATCCAGCCAGACTAGCCTCTTTGTTTCTTGCTCCACGTATTCCATTGACTTTGCATTGGTGGTTCTGTATGGTTGGAATGCACTCCCTCCTTAGCTCTGCATCATAGAGTTCCTCTCTTAGCTTCAGATGGAGCTCAGACACCATTTTCTGCATAAAGACTTTCCTAATCCCTCCCACCAGTTGTTAGTACCCTCCCACTCCCTCTTATAGTACTGCCTTGGATAGTACTGCTTTGTATGTGTGTGTGTGTGTATGTGTATGTATGTATATGTATGTGTGTATATATATATATGTATATATATATGTCTATATACATATATCTGTAACTGCTTTGCTAGAGATATACTATATAGTATATATCTACTTTGTTACATATATAATATATACTATATAATTTACTTTGTACATACATATGTATATGTATAGCTTCTTCATATATGTATTTGTTAACTTTTTATTTTCTCTCTATTTTTACCTGTGCTTTTTGACTTGCTCATTAGAATGTAAGCTTATTGTGAGTAGGGATCATTTCATTCTTTGTTTTTGTATCCTGAGAGCCTAACATAATTCCTGGAGCACATTAAGAGCTTAATAAATATTTGTTGATTTGTTAATTATATGTGAAGAAAGCATGTAATAGTTATGCTCATGATTAAAAGTATTCCTGTGAAAGGCTGAGCAATATCTGGTAGGAACAAGGTCATAGCAAGCGAGGATTAAGCTTGATGGAAGCTGCAGCGCTTCCACTGGATAATTCTGGCCTAGCTAAAGGGATTGGGTTGAATCTTCATGAGTGCTAAGAGTTTTAGATGAATTGTGGTTGGGCATTTCCTGTTAATGAAGGCTTATCCTTCACTTGATGTAATTGGAATCAGGAATACTTTCCCTCTGTGTATGTGAATTAAAGAAAGCTTAGGAATGGTGGGTGTCTGCTGATAAGAAATCCTGTTTTCTAGGAATGTGACACTTTCACAGTATGCCAGGGAGTCCAGTGTGACAAGATACAGGATAGGACTGTGTGCTTAAAGGAGAGACCATCAAAGGTTGACTTAAATCTAGCAGTCACTTCACCTGTGGTGTGGGTTCTTTCTGAGGTTTTCAATTCCTTTATGGTTGCCAGATAATGAAATATAGGCTTTATATATTTGATACACATGACGAGTGATTTATAAATATTATTGGATGAAGTTGGCATCTCTTTTACTTGCAGTCAGGAAAGAGTAGTAGCTAAATGCAGAATGTTTTAAAATTATTGTATGTAAAATCATTAGTTTCTCCTGAAGCTGATTTTTTTTCATGTTCAAAAATAACAACATAATTTTAAAACAAAGATAGAAAAAATCTTCTGTTCATCTTATAGAATGCTTTGTTTTTCTCTTTGAATGTGGAATGCATACATTTTAAAGTGGGTGCAGGGGCCTCCAGCCAAGGGACACTTAACCAAAGATATAATTTCTCTTTCTACAGTGTGCATGTGTGTGCGTGTGTGTAAGTGTGTGTATGTGTGTAAGCTGCTGCTACTGATTTTAACATTTAGCTTAATAGATGTAGGAGTGGCCTCATGAGGCAAGAGGACACAAATAAATTACTGTTTTCAGATCTCTGAATGTCTGGATGAAAAGATACTTGTTAATGTGGGAGTTGCATTTTTTGAAAACAGAATGCCAAAATCTGTTAATATTCTTGTAAAAGCTGATGTTGCACTATACTCCTCCCTGCTCTCCTTCCCACCACAGCTCTCCATTTATTTTCCTACATGTTCTCTAGCATCAAAATTGCGTGACTGTTTCTAGTCAATTGTGTTATTTTGACAAGCTTAATTCAGGAAAATCCCTGCATAGTTATTACAGTAAGCAACACATTTAAAGTAGGAAGTGTAACTATCAGAGATCTGGCAAAATACTGTAGATTTAGCTATACGTTGTTTAAAACAGACAATTGGTTGCTTTAACAGTAAGACACACTATTAGCCATCACTGGCTTTTCAGCCTCTTTGATAATAGTCTCAATAGGAAGAACAACATCAACAAAGGAAGAAATGTGAATATCCCCCTAGCACTTATAATAGAACTGACCCAGTAGCTTTTAGAAGACTAGATTGGGCACTGGAAAAAGCATTAGAGAATGTTGGAACTGGAAAGTCACCAAGCATTTATTAATGATTGCTGCATGCCGGGCACTGTGCTAAGCCAAGAGGATACAAAGGAAGGCCAAATACAAAGTCAGAAGGAACCTCTGGAATCATCTAATCCAAAGGTTTTTAACGTAGGGTCTGGGAATGTATGTGTGTGTATGTATGTGTGTGTATATATGCATTTGTATATTGATGTATGTATTATGCATCTTGACTCAGGAGGCACACCTGCTCCTGTTAAATTAAATGTAAAAATCATCATCAGCAGCAGCTTCCACACTGAATTGTGGAAATAAAAAATGGTATCTTTCCTATGTATGTATGTGTGTACATATGTATGTGTATAAACACACACACACACACATACACACATACATATATATTCATGATAATTGATTTCCTTTGCAGTCCTATGTATTTTATGCATTTAAAAATATCTAAAAAGAGATCCATTAACTTCACTAGAGGGGGTCCATGATAGGAACCCCAGATACAGTCCACCCTACTTTTTTTTATTTACAGATCAGGAAGCTGAGGTCCAGACTCAGTTTAAATTACTTGCCTGAGATCACATATATAGGCTTGCATAGAGTATGGACCTGGATCTGGTGTGTGGCACTCCTCAGGGGAGCATTACCATTAGCCTTTTCCCCCTCTGGTGAAGAACACAGTTGGCATGATCTCTCTCTCTCTCTCTCTTAGGGGGACATAGCTAAATGGAAACCAAGTTTTCTTGGGATTCTAGCACTAAGCAAAAAATTGTGAATTGTTTACAATTTCTCTCTCTCTCCCTCTCTCCCTCTCTCCCTCCTCCCCCTCCCTTTCTCTCTCTCTCTCTCTTCCCCCCACCTCCCATCCTCCTCACTTACTCCCTCTGTGTGTGTATATGTATTGTTTTTCCCTTCTACTTGGGATCTTCATTCTACCTTCAGGAAAGAAGCTACTATCAGTCACTGATAACCCTAGTGTGAATGAAAGTGGACTTTTCTCTTCTTATGTATTTGTGTTTTGATCTTCATTTCTGATTGTGGATCTAATTTAGAAATGAAATTTAGAAAATTTAGAAATTCAGAAAATTCTTTGTTTCCTGTTAAAGAATGTTAAGAATAGAACAACTATGGAAGTGTTTTTCATTTATTTACTTATTTTTTTTAATGGAAATGCCCCTGAAATAACATCACCTATCAGCTACTTATTGCATCTCTGTAGAAGTCTGTCCCTGATTGAATGGTGCCATATTATAATGATACAAACTTGGCTTGGTCTTATATAATGTGTAAACTTGTAGCTACCCTATGATAAAGACTTTTGGTTTCTAAAGAATTAAATACTTAAAGGACCTGGGTTCTAATCCTTAATCCCAAGTACCTCATCTGTAAAATAAGGACTTGATCAAGATGATCTCAGAGATTCCTTTCAATGTTAACATTCCCTAAGATGTGGTCAGGGTCACTTAGGATCTATTTTTATATCTTCTTCAGGTGTAGAAGCCAAGGGAAATATGTAATGCTCAATCACCACAAGAAATGGGGTAGAGGAAACAATTTTCTATATTTCATGTATGTTTCCTTTAACTTTTCTTCTACAATATTTATTCTTTAATGATTATTACAGCCTTAAAAATAAAAATCCAGGTAACTTTCCACTGGGCACTGTTTTCTGCATTTGAAAGTTTTCAGTTCTGCACGTGTAACCTTTTGATTCTAATGTGCCGTTTTATAAACTAGTGAAATTGCTTCAGATCCCTGGATTACTCTGTGATAAGCCAAATGGGCTTCAGGACACTCCCTTCACACTACAGACACATGCCAGAAACCAAACAGATGGTAAACTAGGAAGAAATGACCCTCGGCATTCTCATTAGAACAGTCGGCAAAATTTTAATGGGCCCCCGTTTGCCTTGTGCTGTATCTAATACCCTTTGAACTGCCACTTTTTTTTTCTGTTACAAGTCAACAACCACCATGTATATATTAATAGGGATTATCAAACACAATTTGCCCAGAAGATGTACCAGCCCTCCTCTGCTAATTAGCCAAGTTTAAATAATCACTGAGTTCTGGAATAATTGGAGAGAAACACTGTTTTTCTTGCCAGTGCATAATTACTAATTAACAGGAAGATAAAATATCTGTGTAGCAGTCATATCTAGGAGAATCTGTTAACAGTTAATTAACTTGTGAATTAGTGCCAAGTTGATTTTGGTCAAGAAAGTTTATAGAAAAACCCTGTCTATTTAAAAAACTCTCTTGACTGTAAATAAGAAGAACATTTGTGGAGCAAATATGGTAGTGGTGGTTTCTGTTTAACATTATAGAGCAAACGTTCACATTTATGATATTGAAAGTGTTTACGTATACTTTTAGGTTTAAAGACATATGATGGCAGCCTTGCCACACTGTGGGTTTCACAGGAGACTTGAAGCTTCATTAATTGGCTAGTCTCTTGATCCTGATAATTGTATGGGCTTTCTCAACCTTAAAATTTCCACATGAAATTGGGCCATAGATTCCTCTGTGTTTTCTGCTTATTGACATTTAGAACTTAAGTGCAGCTGGTGACTTGCAAAGAAGCAAAAATTAACAGTCATTTTTACTTTGTTTTTGTTGCTGGGAGACCTTGCCATTACATTCTTTCCCTGTCAATATTTGTAAACATACAAATTCAGACACTGAAAATGGTTGTTATGAAACAACCTTTTTTTCTTTTAAATAAAGTGGCAAGATGTTGTCAATATGGCAAGCGCTGAACAAAAATGATAATAAGCTAGGCCATATTTACATGGTGCTTTCAGATGTACATAATACTTTTAAGCATATTCTGATTTACTCAGGGCTACACCAGGCTAGTAAGTATCTGAGGCTGGATTAAAAGTGAGTCTTTTCTGACTCCATGTCTAGTGATCTATCCACTACCTTTGAAATTGCCTGCATCTTTTCAAACTGAGTTTAATGTTTAGAATCATCTCTCTGGGTCTTTTACACTACTGACTGTTTGGAACAGAACTTAAAAGCAACACCAAATTTGAGAAAAAGATAATTATGAGAAATTACTTATAATAACTACAGCCTGACAGCCTAGCCTTGAAAATGGGAAATTAAAGATATAGATAAATCAATGGATACGAAGAAGAAACTTTAAGAATCTCAGAATTTTCTCAGTGAGCAAACCCTTGATCTTCAAATGAGATCATAATTGTAAAGCACTTAGCACAGTGGTTGTCACATAGCAGGTACCTAATAAATGCTTATTTTTGCTCCCTCTCCCTTTTTCAACCAGACATGGCAGCCAAAGGTCCCATTGCTGTAAAATCAAAATTTGCAAAATGTTCTAGAGGAGAATGATGGAATTTAGTCATATAGTCATAGTCAATAACTTTTATTGTGCTAAGTTCTGGGGATACAAATATGAAAAGAAAGACAGCACCTGCCTTTAAAAAGCTTACAGTCTAATGGAGGAAGACAACGCACACAAAAAAGCTGGAAGTGGGGAGGGGCAAAGTCAAAGAAATCCAAAATGAGTTCAGCCCACTTGGAAAGGAGGAGTTGTCTGAGATCTCTCTCTTTATCTCCCCTTCTTAAATGGAGTTTTAGGAGTTCATGGCTCCACCCTCCAGTGAGGGACAGAGGGACTGAGGTACTCCTGAAGAGTATCAAGGCTGATTAGATCTTGCAAGATGACAAGATTTCCCAAAGATGTGTTTACTGGTAGCATGGAGGAGAAGTCAAAGACTCTTAAAGTGAATATACCCACAGGAAATGAAATGTCTGAGGAGGATGTATTGGATGACTTTTGTTTCATAAAACATCAAAGAATAGTGATGGTGAAAATAAATTTATAGATATCTTGCTCTAAGACCTAATTAAACCAGATGATCTCAATAGTATTTGTAGATTAAACTGGAAAGGAGACAACAAATAGAAAAATATGGAAGAGATTTGTCAGCATTTCTATAATGGTTTTATCCCTCATTGATGATAATGGAAACACGATGGACTCTTAACACATTAGAATTCAATGTGTTAAATGAGGAAATGAGAGTGACGTGAAAAAAGATAGATCCAGCAAGAGTAGCTAGGCTAGACCAAATACACAAAGAAGAAATCTTTGGAGAAGGTACGATTTTGAAAGCATCTTCTCAAGAAGGGAACATACCAAATGTGGGGAGAGGTTGAGAGAGAATCACATTGTTGATGATGATGGTGATGATGATATAGTGCTTAATGACTATTTGTTGAATTGCCCTCCTTGGTCTTTTCATTTTCCGTATGAGATTGCCAAGCTGAATTGAGCCTAGAAAGTGAAAGACAGCACAGGCTAGAGCTATACTCCTGTGGTTTTGTACAGCACTGTCAAAACTATTCAGGAGCAACAGCCGGGACTGGAGGTAAGGGCATGTTTTTACATAGTGCCACATTGTGTCAGTTGATGGAGGTGAGCAGATGGTTCCTGCCTCTGTGGCTAAATTAATTAACTCAAAGGGTGGTAAGGTATAATACCAAAAGGTAAATAGAATGTCTGGACCCAACATAGTGACTTTTTCTGTTGTTGGTTGTTGTTTTTCCTGTGGAATTGTGAGGCAGAGAGAAAAGTCCATTTAGATGAGGTAAAAAGGAGCCAGCAAGGCAGGATACTCAAAATATACAAAGTATCATAAACTAAAACTGAGGGTTTGAAGATTGTGAGAATGACTAAATGATTTTTGAGTGGCTAATTTCCTTCTAAGAAAATCAGGACATATGGAATTTCAAATTTTGTTGATGCCAATTTTTACTTTAAAGCAGAGGTTCTTGACATTTTTTTTGTAACCTAGACTCATTTGGCAGTCTGGTGAAGCCTGTGGATTCTTTCTCAGAATGATAATTTTAAATGCATAAAATCAAATATATGAAATTACAAAGAAAAGTAATTTTGTTGAAATACAGTTATCAAAAAAATTTTTTTAATAGGTTCATGGGTCCCAGTTTAAGAACTCATGCTTTAAAGAGAACATTGGGATCTCATGATACCCATATTACCTACAAAGTAGGATTCAATAATTATAAGATTTTTCTTTTAGGTCCTATTGGAGAGGGTTTAGATAATGAAGATAACAAAGGGAATCTAGTCTAAAATGAAGCTCCAGTGTTGTGTGATATGCCTGTGCTTCTAGAGCTGTTGTTCAGTTAAATGGTCTTGCTTGACTGGAAAGATAAGAGAAACAAACAGAATGCTTTACTTCTAAATTCCACTGGTAAGCAAAGTAGGGGTGAAGGAAAACATAAAAAGAGGAAGAAAAATAAATGCATATGGAGGGAAAGAGAAAGAAAAAAAAGAAAAGAGAGATGGGGAGTTTTGGAGGATCACAAATAATGGCCAAAGATTCCTCGGGCTTGATCTAAGGTAGAGAAAAGACATGGTGGCAACCTGTGAAAAAGGACATGTTGATAAACCAAAAGGAACATATATTTAACAAAGGTGGAATGGGGTAGTTTCTTTGTCCAAGTTAGAGGGTAGTTCACTCTAAAGGTAGCAGTATTAGTTTAGAAAGATCAAATTCTGTCCTAGTTTAATTGAAGATTGGACTATGATGGGTTAGACTGGACAAATAGTCCTAGCATCAGGCCCCTAGACTTTTTAGAGGTGACATTTTCAGTAGTAAAACATTCTGAAATATACAATTTTGTCGTTTCAGCTTTGTTGATGGTTTCAGAAAACCTATCAACCCAGCCAAGCCATTACTAAACTAATCTTCATTTAGTTATCTTCTTTTTTAGCTTCTCTATCTCTCTTTTCCATGTTTTGTTTTTAATCTGTCTTAGAACACAAAGATTTTGTTGTGTCTGTTGATGAACTACGATTCTGCCCTAGCCTTTTCTGTTCTCATGTGCTTTGGAACTGTCAATGACAAAATAATTGGAGTTTCTAGAGTGAAGGTCTCATTGTTTCAAATCTAATTTCTTTTTCACTAAGCAATCTAGTGTCTCTCCAGTATGAGTTTCTATATAGCTTCACATTATCCCTGTGAGTTATACAGGTACTTCTTCTGATGGATAAGCTATGAATGAGTTTATAAGGTTATATATGGAATTCATAGATAGAGTTCTCTGAAAAGGAGATAGGAGGCCTGATTTTCTGGCCCCTACTGATGGTGCTTAAAGTGAATTATATAGTGTGTAAATCTACCGAGCTAAAGGGAATGGACAAACAGTTTTATGTTCTCTTTGTAGTAAGGCTTCATGTGATGCAGTGACTGCCTGCTGAACCTTTCTAAAGGTCAGAACTTCCAAAGGTATGATATCTGAAAAGCCCCAGTATTTTCTATATGTATATTATATGAGTTATAGCAAATTCTTACTTTTTGGAACATCTTTTCAGTCTCTAATTTTCATGCTTAGAACATGTTGAAAAGTAGTTTATGGTAGCAATGGAAACTAGGAAAATCTGATGTATATCAAGAGTCAATGATACTTTGGGTTCCAGTAGGGCAAAAATGGACATTAGGAATTCAGGACTTCTGTAGCCATCAGAGTACCCAAAAGACACTAAAACAAGAAGGAAGTAGGGACAAGAGAGTTAAAAAAAAAAAAACAAACCCAAGCCAAACACTCAGGACTTGAGGAAACAGAGGAGACAAAGCATTAGCAAATAGCAATGTTCAACCTTTTTATCTGTTACTGATGAAAGCACAGTGGCTTAGTTGTCAAATTTACAGATGATATCAAGCTGGGAGGGATAAACTATTTGATGATAATCTTGGGATCTAAAAAGATTTCAATAAATTGGGACTGTGGGCTGGACTTAATTTAAAAAAAAAAAGAATTGGGGCATCCAGGTGCTGCAGTGGATGGAGCACTGGCCCTGAAGTCAGGAGGACCTGAGTTCAAATCCAGCCTCAGATACATAGCACTCACTAGCTGTGTGACTCTGGGCAAGTCACTTAACCCCAATTACCTTTAAAAAAAAGAATTTAATAGGGTTAAAAAAATTCAACTGTATAAGTATATGACAGTTTTTTGTGGACCACAATTGTCAATTCAGTTCAGTGCGGGTCTGTATATAGTACTGTGTTAGGCATTAGGGATAGAAAACCAAAAGTAAACAGTCTATCCATTTAAGGAGCATGTATTTTATTAGGGGAACATGATGTATACACAAATAAGTAAATACATGATGATTTGAGAAGGGAGGGAGTGCTAACAGTTGTGGTCAATAAGAGAACAATTCATGGGGGAGTTGGTACCCATACTTTACCTTGAAAGCAAGATGTTGGTCTGGGCTACCTTAATAGAAATATATTGTAAATAATGAAGGTCAAAGTCCCATAGTGCTCTACCCTGGTTAGTCCACCTTTGTAATTTTGTATTTAGTTTTGGGGTGACACATTTTAGGAAAGATTAAAAAGCTGCAGCCATCCAGAAGAGGAAACCTAGGATGGTAAGGGGCCTCAGTATTTAGACTAGAGAAGAGGCTTGTGTCTGATCTGAATGGGAAAATAAACATCTTCATGTCCTCTGCGCTGCAAGAAATATAGATCGTTTCTGTAGAGTGATAACTAGAGAAGACAAAATTTTGTAATGGAGTAAATACTAGTAGTTCCCACAAACATTAATTCCAAGAATTAATATTAAATTTTTCTGAAGTTTTCTTCAGAAAGGGGGGAGGGAGCTAAGATAACTATCTTCAACTATTGGAAGTTCTGTCCATTGAAAGAAAAATTAGGGTCTAATTTTGGGCAATGTATGAAAGTAGCAGATATGCAGATTTCAGCTTGATATAATGAATAAATGAATGAATGAAAAAATTGATAAAGCAGCTATTCTGTACCAATCATTGTGTTAAGTGCTGGGGATGCAAATACAAAAATAAAGATAGCTCCTACCCTTAAGGAGCTTGCATTTTAATTTGAGGAGTTAAGACATTTCAGGTAGTGGTGGCCAAAAGAAGGATATTTTGTTTTGGAAGCTTTCAGGGCTGATAAGTAGAGGCAGAGTTTAGTAGATGGAATCATGTTGTTTAGGTACAAATTACAGAGTTGGTTTGATTGTGTCTTCAGAACTAGAAAGAGGTAAGGGGAAAGTATAGTGGATATTGTATATAGGGAAAGGCTCAGCAGCAGCTCGAGTTTCTGACTGTAGAGTTTTATAATGTTAGTATTTTCTTTCTTTGTGGTCTTATTTTCTACTGTCATATACTTTTCTTCCTCATACAGCCTGGAAGTAAGGCCTACATGTTGGGCTGGAAAATTTAGTTTCAACATAGTGGGGTGGGAGATTTCAGGATCAGGAAGAAAAGCAGCATGATATGTGTCATATGCTTGAAGCCAGAGGTGTCCCTGAGGAGAGGATCAGGGTGCTGTTTTAGTAGTTGGCCAGAATATGAGTTATGAGATGGTCATTTCTTTTTTAATGAGATTAAAAAGCAGGTTCATATATTTATTTGGTCATTTTAGTCGTGTGCAACTCTTTGTGACCCCACTGGAGTGGTTTGCCATTTCCTTCTCCAGCTCATTTGTACAGATAAGGCAACTGAGGCAATTAGGATCTTGCCCAGGGTCACACAGTGAGTATGTATCTGAGGACCAAATTTGAATTCAGAAAGATGAGTCTTCCTGCCCTCAAGCCCAGTGCTCTATCCACTGCACTACCACATGCCACTAAACTAGTGTCATAATTATGGAGAACTGTGCCCTTTCATTTTAATGTGTAAAACCTGGAGGAAGCTGTTATGTAGCTGCCCAATGGATCAAGTGGGCAAGAAAACAAACTTGCTAGAAGGCTTATGGGAAAAATAATAATAAAAACAAGAATAAGAAAAAAGAAAATGAGTCTAGAGTGCTGGAAATAACAAATGTAGTATACAAAATCCTCTTTGCTTTCTCTGACAAAAAAAAAAAAACACAACACACCAAAAACATTTCAATATGGGTTAAGAGTAAATTCCACACCACCCCCACCCTCAGTGAAACATCCTTTGGATATGGATCCTTCCCAGACCAGGTCGTGACTGATTATTTCAACCTCTTCCTCTAAGAACCCCCTACTTCAATATCCCTCCCTTTTCATCCATCCTGTATTCTGGAGCCAGATTCATGTCACATCCCTCTATGCATTCCTTCTGTGACTCTGTCTTGCCAATGGATCCAGTTCAAACATCTCTCTTTTGGCTTTAAAGACATTTTGTTTTACTAAGTGCTCTCAGCTTTTAATACAACATTATCTGTGCCCTTTACTCAGACCGGGAACATATATTCCACGTCTCCCCTCTTGAAAATTAATTTTTCTTTATAATGCGAATGGGCTGTTCCATCCTACCCATCAAATTGTACCTTTCTAGACCTTTTGAATCTAATGTCAAAATCCAGGAAACTTTTCTTAATATAAACTTAACCATGCTATCACATTACATTCAATTGACCTATGTCCTTTTATGTATTTGTGAGTCAGATGTAAGTTCCTTTGCTTAATAGGGTTAAAAATTATTGGAAGTGGGTTCCAGACTCAAAATCTCTTTAATTCACTGTCCCTGTTTATTTGGGCATTCTTGCTGCCACCCTGTACCAATGCTGAATGGACATCCTTTTTTTCATGTATCATTGTCAGTCTCTGTGGTTGGGAGGGTGAATGGAGGATCAGGAATAGAAACCAACTATAAACATTAGTTATAAGAACTATGATGACCAAAATGCATCTCTCTGGCCTGCCCCAATAGTGAGCGATATTAATAGGGCTTGCACAGAATAGCAAACCATCTTGTGTTGGTCCTGATGTCTGTGTATATTTGTTATGAACACTTTTGTGTTGTTCATGTATAATCCTGGCTATAAGTTATATATTTGTGTATTATGTGTGTGTTTATTTGCATGCTTGCCTATTTTGTCTCTGTAGTAGGTTGTTAGCTTTCAAGGGCAAGGATAATAACATCCTAAAACTATGTAAATCTGTATAAAAATTCCAGATACAATTCCAGTGCTAAATTAATATTGGCAGTGAAATATATCTATGTGATAATGGGTACATATGACATTTCATTAGGAAATTGATAAATTTGGCTGACTCTTTTGCTATTGTTCATTCCTTTTCTTAAAGCTGGTTTCTAGATAAGATTATAGCATTTTAGAGTGAGTTCAACTGGAATTAATTTTTTTCTGTCTGAAATATCAGAATGTTTTTCGTGTTCCTATGAAACAGATAAGTCACCATAGCACTAATGTGAATTAATTTTTACATGAAAGATAATCCTTTGTTTGAAGAAGGCTAATTGAGGTTAACTTCTGTTAATATAAAGCCAGGAAATCAACTTTGATAGATTTTAGCACATGGATGCCCCTACCTCCCCAAACTTCCCATGATGCAGAATATCTTCTAAATGCATATCCTTTAAAGAATTTAGATGTATAAAGGAAAATCTTATCAGGAGTAAATACACTGTCCTTTCCCCTTTTGATAATGTGCAGTGAACTCCCTATCCTATTAACAGAAGTTGAACCTATGTATATTGAAGAAAAGATAAGCCTCTAATTTGTTTTTCCATGCCTCCCCCTGCTATCCTTTGGTGTATCTACTGGATTCATTTTGAAGATACTTTGTTTCCAGAGACAAATTAGTATCCCATAATATTTACCTAAAAGAATATTCTAAGCACACGACTCAAGACATTATCTCTCATATTCCTTGTACAGATTACCTAAAACAAAATATTCAAACAAAATAGCTTTTTACTTGGCCAATTATGGGCAATTAATTTTAAAATCTATTTGACCCCATTCTCAAAAAACATACTTTCTCTTTCCAAATGACATATGAAAATAAGCACTTTCCTTTCTAAAAGAATTCCTAAACTTTATTGTAATTTCTGAGTGTCTAATGCAAATATCCAAAATTTTAGACCTGTGTCAATAGGCTACATAATGAAGTTGCAGATAGGACATGCTTGTGATCTGAAATGAAAAATTTAAGGTTTTTTGATGACATTAACTCATCCATATTAGAAGTAAATAATTTGGAAAGCTTTTTCTACAATGAAGGTAGAAGATAGACTGCCTAATGATACCAAGAATAGAAAGGAAAGATATATGCAAATATATTTTCAAGCAAAAATTATGAAGAAAGTACCTTTGATCTAAGCTGTGATGACTAACTGAATATGAGGAATAGAGAAAATGGAAATATCTAAAGATGATGGGGGATCAGGAAGCCAAGGGGGAACACTAGTTTCAGAAAGAAATATTGAATTCAGCTTTATACATATTGAGTTTAAGGTAGCAATGACATACATAAATGGAAATGTCTAATAGCCAGTCAGAAACACAGGGATGTAGTGAAGAAGTGAGATCAGGAATGGAGATACAGACATCAAAGTCATTTGCCAAGTTCTTAGACTTAGAGACAGAAGGGATATCAGTGGTTATCCTGTCCAACCCACATATTTTACAAATGAGGAAACTAAGGCTCAGAAGGATTAAACAATTTACCCAGTAACACAGGTAATACATCGAAAAACTGAGAGTTGAACCCAGGTCCTCTGACTTCAAATCATGTACCCTTTCCATTTTCTGACACTGACTCTCTGAATAAAGTTTTTGGGGTTTTTTTTCCATTTCTCCTACCCAGCTTCTCCTGTTTTGTGGAACCTGTTTCTTCTTTTGTTTTCTTATAATTCAGAGAAAATGAAAAACAAGAGAAATAATTTAGACAGTGGGTGCTATTGTTGTCTATATCATTTATAATGAATCAATTAATATTTATTGAATACCTACAAGGCCCTATGGGGGATACAGAAGTAGAAAGGGGTTTTTGTCTTCCAGGAGGTTACCATCTACTGAAAGAGCTGAATCATATACGGAGTGATATTGGATAGCCTACTGGACTTGGGGTCAAATCATGCTGCCAATACTTTCTAGCTAGCTGTGGGATTTTGAGCAAGCTACCCCTTTGAATCCCAGTTTCCTCATGTGTAAAATGGAGAATCTAGTTTTCCTGACTCTAGTCCCAGGGTTTTTTCCATTGTCACAGAATCTCAAAAGTGAAGTAATCCCATCCTTTGCTTCTAGTGAAAGGTAACTCTTTCCTTTGCATTCCACTTTTGGATAACTCTAATTTTTAGGAAGTTTTTCCCTTACAACAAGACTAAATTTGCTTCTTTGTAACTTCTACATATTCCTCCTAATCATGACCTCTGCCATCAAGTAGAATTAGTCTAATTCTTTTCCCACATGACACCCCCTCAAATACTTGTAGACACTTAGAGTAGTGACATACATCACAGAATTGGTTTCTTGAGAATACGAGAGGTTGATGGGAGATACTTGACAAACAGAAAATGATATGTAAATGTTTTATAACCATAATTTTTGCTGACAGTCTCTTCAAATACAAAGCTCTTCTAAATTACACTTAGAATGCGTGAGCTTCTCTTTTTAGATGTGTTATGTCACACTTTGGCTCATCAGGTAGATGTTAAAATCACCTGCTTTAAAGCCATCTGTTTGCAGGGTAGAAGTAACACCAATGTAGAACAAATGAATACTTTGCATTAACTTTGGAACGTCTAAGGAAAAATAGCAAATTACTGAATTTTAGAGAGTTTTAAATTTCAGATTGTTCTTTATATTTATATTGTGAAATCTCTCATCATGCTTTAAACTAATTTATATACATGTATATATATGTATGTGTGCATGTATGTATATATATATATATACATATACACATACATGTATATAGCCATATTCCTCATGCAGCCAAAAGTACATTTACTAGTAGTGTTTTATCTTTGTACTTTTAAAAAGGTGGCTAATACCTAAAAGTTGATTTGATAATAATCATGTCCTTTTAGAGCTGGAAGGAATCTTTGAAACTATCTAATCCAAATTCCTCATCCATCTAATGCTTTCTTATGTTTTAAACACACCCTTCTTGGCATATCTGAGTAAACAAATTTTCATCAAAATCTCACCCAAAAATTTGGTTCCTCCTAGTTATAAATCAGATGAAGAAAAAAATCAAAGTTATTAGAACTGTCCCAACTTGTGTACCTAATGTTTTTATGCTTCAGATTTTTTATTCTTGGTTAAACAAAGAACATTTATGTAGTCACTTTAATATGACAGATGCCTATAGTGTTTTTAGCACAAACTCTGCTATATTTGGAAACAATTAAACATTTATAAATACTACAGAAAATAGGGCAAACATCTTATTTGAAACTAATTATAGATTTAAAACTCTTCTTCTGAAAACTGTAGAAAACACATGTCACTTCTCTGCTAAATACAGCCCTGATATCGAAAGGAAAAAAATAATGGCTCAAGGGAAAAGGAGTAAATAGAATTTGGGAGGCATCCAGCTATACAATTATATGTGTGGGAAAATACTCTTAGACAATAATTCTGTTTTCCCACAAATAGCCCAAAACAAAGCTTCTTTAAAAATTAGAAATATATTTAAAATAAAATAAAATTGGCCCACAAAAAAAGTAACAGAAAAGGTTATCATAACATTTGCAAACATTCAGCTCTCCCACCTACCTGCAGCACCTGTGATAAGCAGCAAAGTGATGAAAATGCATATGGTCTTCAGCCCTGCCATCTGCCAGGGCTAGAATTGGCCTGGTCAGTGTTTGAAAGGGAAAGACCTTTCAGAGAAATTCAGGTGTTTCAGGAAGCATAGTCATTGGTGTTTTGGCAGGTCACCCTCCTCCTCAATCAAAATGAAACTAATGTCCTAATGTAGTGCTGGTATCTGGCATGGTGTGCCAAGCTACATTGTGAACTTTTGGATGAGATGTGACAGTGATATTGAGGACGTGTGTTTTTGCTGAATGAACCTGCAGCAATTTTCACAATAATAACTCTGAAAGTATTGGCAGCATTGGTACCTAACAGCCTGGGAAAATTGTTTTCCCTTTGCCGAAATCCAGTTCTCTCAGTGGTCTTTGATGCAGGTTCTCAGGTGTATTCAAAATTCAGCAAACATATATTAAATGCTTACTATGTGAAAGACATTATTCTAGACAAGAGGGATGATGTTAGAATGAAAAATGATACTGGCCCTGTACTGAAAAAGCTTGCAATTTATTGGCAGTGATGAGCCCTGACAACAAATAAACATAATAGAAATTAGAATGAGAATTATCCGTTGGAGAGGTCAATAAGAGATGTACTTGGTGTGCTGGAATGAGAATTAGGTCATAAGATGTTAAGGCATGTCTGACTTTGGGCAAGTCACAATTTCCTTGGCTCTCAGTTTCCCCATCTCAAATGAACAGATTGGACTAGAGGGACTATGAGGTCCCTTTTAGCTAAGGTTCTGTGATCCTGTATCCACCATGATCCTACACTTTATTCAGAAGAGAGGGTTCTTCTTTGCTAAGATCAGGCTTTATGGAAGGGTGGTAGTGTCATGTAGTGGAAAGAGAATCTATAAAACATTTTTAAAAAATTTACAAAAGCGAATACAGATTGAAGCATACTTTTTAAAACTATTTTTCTTGAGGTTTTTTTTGTCTATGTTTTCTTTCAAACATGACTATTATGGATATGTTTTGCATGACTGCACATGTATAACCCATATCAAATTGCTTGCCTTCTCAATGGGGGGGGTGGAGAGAGGAAGGGAGGGAATTTGGAACTCATAGTTTTAAAAACAAATGTTAAAAATTGTTTTTACATGTTAACGGGGAAAAAATAAAATACCAAATAAATAAAAGAGAGACTATCCAAAAAAATTCAAAAAATAAAATTTACAGAAGCAAAAAAGTATATGAGGACACAAACAGACCAAATCTATTACTATTTTGTTAAATATAATATTTATGAAGGGGATAGGGAATGGACCTATGATTTCATTGATATGGGGAGCTCCTTAATAAAAATGTCTACCAATACAGATTAATTCTTTGTCTGAAACTTATAGTCTTAAGGAGTTGCTAACTTTATGAGAAGAGATGAGAAAGGATACTAGATTGAGGGAGTATCAGGATTAAGGGAAGATTTTTTGAAGTTGGAAAAACTGAGCACATTTGTAGGAAGAAGGAAGGAGGAAAGGGAGGAGGGAGAGAGAATGACAGTATTAAGTTTCCAGAGATAATGGCATGCTAGAAGATACAGGACACAGATGGAGAGGTTACCCTTGACCAGGAAGAAAACCATCATATTTCCAAGAAATAAGAATAAGGGAATGATTGAATGTAGTGGGGTCTTGATACATGAAAGAGGGGAGTTGAATCAGCTCATGATTCAATCATGAGCCTCAATCTTTTCATTAAAGTAAGATGTGAAATCATTTGCTGGCAGAGGTGTGGCTAGGGATAAATTTGGGGGTTTGAGGAAAGAGAAAATTTTACAATAGCATTGGTGGGGGGTCAGTGAGGATTTTGTGTTCTGACCTATGTTTTTGGTCTTTTGGTCTTTAATAACTTCAGTTCAAACTATTGTACTCAATTGTGGTATGTGTGTAGTCAGCAATATGAGTAAATAACACATTTAAAAAATAAAGATCATAGGGTCATATTCCATGATGAAAAATGTTATCCATCTCAAGGGAACTGATGAACTCTTGAGTATAGATTGAAGCATTCTTTTTCACTTTATTTTTCATGCTTTTTTTGCTTCCCCTCCTTCCTCAATATCACTGATATGGAAATAAAAATACATAAAAGAAGCCTAGTTATTGGTTTAAAAAATGGATCATAGGGTCATAGATTTAAAGCTGAAAGGGACCTCAGGTAGAATAATCTGGTCAAACCTCCTCATCTTTCAGATGAGAACACTGAGCCCTAGGGAATTAAATTACTTGTCCATGGCCACACAGTAAGAAATGTCAAAGGGAGAGTTTCAGTTGATGTCCTTTGGATCTAGAGTCAATACTACTTCTAATGCATCAGGCTGTCTTTCTAGATCATGGTGGGTTTTTTTTTATTTTGGTCAAATAAAGTGCATATAGATGTGTGCCTTTAGTATTTCTGATGGTTCTTAGCAAATTTGCCCTTTTGTTACTAACACCTAGGGCCTTCTATGTTTCGGCTAAAATTTTATCTGTCATGAGTAATGCATACCATCTGTGAGGTAAGTGTGTGTGAGTGTATGCATGTATATAGAGATATGTATGTATATGTTTGTATGTATATGTGTATATGTGTGTGTATAAATTTACATTGACTTCTAAAGCCTGATAGTATTAATGGGCACTTATTTAGAGTAGTGTTCTGTGATGGTGCTATGGCCAGAGGTACAACAAGGGCGAAGGGAAGGGAGTAAGCATTTATATAGCACCTACTATGTGCAAAACACTATGCTAAGTGATTAACAACAAACTAATTATAATACCTAGAATTTATTTAGAGTTTTAAAGTTTGCAAAGCACTTTACATATATTTTCTCTTTCGATCTTCCCAACAGCTCTGGGAGGCAGATGCTATTATTATCCCCATTTTACAGATTAGGAAACTGAGAGAGGTTAAGTAATTTGCCCAGTGTCACACAGCTAGTGTGATGAGACTGAGGCAGGATTTGAACTCAGATCTTCCTGACTCCAACCCCCAGTGCTCTAATTAAAAAATAATCTAGTTAGGGAGACAAATTATACACAATTGAAATGGCTTTAGGGTTCCAAAGCAAAGCATCAACCAATGGAGAATGATTTTGCACCAATTGAATATGTAGGTGTTGAGAGCCAGTAAAATACTAAAGGGAAAGAATTAATTAGGAAAAGCTTCCTGCCACAGGTAAGTTTGGAGCCAGATCTTGAAAGAGGTTATGGAAATAATTTGTCAGAAATTAAGTGGCAGAATATGGTCTCAATAAAACAGACCACACAGGCAAAAATTGCCCAATAGTGTGTTGAGGAAATCAAGTTAATAAAACTGTAGCATTTTTTAGTTCACTTCAATCAGCATCAGTACATGTAAGTCTTTCCAGATTTTTCTAAAATCTGCCTGCTCATCATTTCTTATGTAATGATAGTATTCCAACACAATCATATGCCACAACTTGTTCAGTTATTCCCAATTGATGGGCACCACCTCAATTTCCAATTCTTGGCCACCACAAAAAGAGCTGCTATAAATACTTTTGTATATATAGGCATTTTCCTCTTTTTTTTATGATCTCTTTGGGGATGACCTAGTGGTTGTCCTACGGTATGCACAGTTTGGTTGCCGTCTGGGCATAGTTCCATATTGCTCTCCAGAATGGTTGGATCAGTTCACAACTCCACCAACAATGCACCACATCCCCAACATTTATCATTTTCTAAATCTAAAATATTTTAAAGTGGTTTGGGAGGTGTATTTGGGGAGAGGAGGAGTATAAGAAAAGTAATTTCAATATCTCTGTTTTACTAAACCCTGGTGAAAGTTTTTAGAAGTCTGTCAGATACACAGATACAACTTGAATGTGTCAAATGCAGAACCACTTTTTATTGAAACTGGAATTTTTATTCTGATCCAAGCTTATCTCTTGGTCAAGGTAAGTATTCCGCATCATGCAATTTGGATAGTCCTATTGAACTAAATTAGGCTATCCTTGCCTATCACTGAATTAGAGATCTGAGCACCCAGTGATGACAGTGTAGGTATATGAACTCTAACTGTGCCCTTTTCCTATTACTCTCTTAGCTTATTTTTAGTTCAGGAATAGTTCCTGTTTGAAAATGAGGCACAGACTAAGCTCATCCAGTCCTTTCAGGCTGAATAGAACTGCCAGCCTAATTTCCCCGGGCTTTACTAATTTTAAAATAGATCTTGTTTCTATCTTGTGTGTGTTGGGGGGGGTGGAGGAGACAAGATAGTTATCTTCAAATATTTGAAAGACTGTGATGTAAAAAAGTGATAAAGTTTGTTCTTTTTGACTGCAGGGGGATTTTAGTAGATTTCAAGCTTAACATTAGTCAACAATGTGATGTAACCATGAAAAAAATCTAATGTATTAAAAGAAAAAATGGTGGTGAGAGCCTCACTGCACTTTTTCCTTATCAGACCTCATCTGCAGTATTGAGTTCAGATTGAGTTTAGCTGTAGGCACTACAGTTTAGTAAGGATAATAATAAGCTAGAGAGTGTCTAAAGAAAGACAACCAGAATGATAAAGAGCCTTGAGCCCATGATGTTTGAAGGTCAATTGAAAGAATTGGACGTGTTTGTCTTTATGATATTATTGTTATTGCATAAATTGTTCTCTTGGTTCTACTCACCTCACTGCATCAATCCATTCAAATCTTCCCATGTTTTTCTGAAACCCTTCCCTTCATCATTTCTTATCGCACAATGGTAGAATTCAGCATGCTTCTCCTGTAGAAGATAAGATAGTATATAGAAGATAAGACAATAGCTATGTTCCACTTTTGAAGGGCTATCATGTGAAGGAAGAATTAGGTTTGTTTTGTTTGGTCCCAGAAGGCAAACCTAGGACAGTGGCTGGAAGTGGCAAAAGTCCAATGTAGGCTTGATGTCAGGAAAAACTTAACTATGATTAGATCCATCTAGAGGCAGAATGGATTGTCTTTGACTCCAAAAGTGGTTCACCTCCACCACCACCCCTGTCCTCCATAGGTCTTCAAGCAGAGGCTAGACAACCACTTGCTGGATATGGTGTACTTTGGATTCTGTTCATGTTTAGATTGGACAAGATGTGCTCCGAGGTCCCCTCCAACTTTCAAATTATATGAGTCTGTGAGGGCAAGGCTAGGAGCAATAATTAGAATTTGCTGGGGAAAAACAGGTGTAGTTGAAATTTAAGGGAAAATTGAAAATGATTACATTTCTTGGATATTTTAGAGAGGATTCCTGTTCAGCTACAAAGTGTGTGATTCTGGACATAATATTCTCCCGTAAAGAAAATTGCATTTGGAAAATTGTCAGACTGAAGGGAACCATAATTTTCTCTCTGATTTCCATTGAGAAGATATATGACTAAAAAAGAAGGTGAACCAGACATTTACTCAGAGCATCAGATAACTGATGGACAGACTGAATGCTCCATTAGTAGACATGCAGTGTCAAAAGATGTAGAAGAAGGTGGAACCCCTGTGGAGAATTTATTGGAGAATATGGATGAATTCCACAGGAAGGGGAGGTCTGGATGTGTCGCCATCTGCAATCTTGGAGTGAAGACAAATATCAGTTAGGTCACAGATCCATTGACGTGTCAAAGTCTATTATGGTAAATTCATTATTCTTTGACCTTGTTCCTGTGATCTTTACATTTTAAAGTATTTGCAAGTAAAGGTGAATGTGTTCATATTCTAGTAGTCTCATACGGTACAGGAAGAAAACTTTAATAAAATCATAAGTTTTTGAGCTCTATGAAACCTTTGACATAAGCCAGTCCATTTTACAGATCAGAAAACTAAAGCCCATTGCCCAATATTTTATAGCTAGCTATCGACAGGTTCTTAAATTTTTGAATGCTAGATTCTACTTATGAGAATAATTTAAGGCCCTGTCAATTATATTATGCCAATTGCTCATTCAGTGCAGGACTTTCTTTGCAAAATCATTCCCCCTCATTGATTTTTTTTCAGTTTAGATGATTTTATATTTAGTCATTCAACTAGCAATGATTAAGCAATTATAATTATATACCAGGCACTCTACTAATACTAGGGAATACAAAAAAAGGCCAAAAACATTCCCTGTTCTCAAGGAGTTCACAATCTAACGAGGGAGACAATATGCAAGCAGTTATGTATAAGCAAAATATATGTAAGATAAATGGAGGTAGTCTCAGAGGGAAGGCACTAAGATTAAAGAGGATTGTATGGGGCAGACAGACATTTATCCCTTATTTTATAGGTGAGGAAATAAAAGTGAGAGAGGAATCAAGTGATTTGCTGAAGATCACACAACTGATAGTCAGTGATAGGGTAAGAACTGGAACCTATGTCTCTTGACTTCCATCCTATGAAACCATGCTGAGAGGTTACTTCAACTAGTTCTTTTTTTAAACAAAAATTTATTTTTTCATTATCTATTATCTATTATCTCATTATCTATTAGCTCTTCCTATGTATGTATCAACATGCCCAAGTATCTTTGTTTTAAAAACAAACAAAAGACCAACTTCTCTTGACCCTACTATCTTTTAAAGCTGTCCTTCTATACATTTCCTCCTTTTCTTACCAAAACTGATAGAAAAAAAACTGTTCATATTCATTAACTCTTCATTTATCTCCTATCACACACCTCTCAATTCCTTCATCACTCAACTCTTAGTTTTCAAAAATGGTGGCCTTTTTCAAAGTTTTTACCCTCATTGACTTCTCTGCCACTGTTGACACTGTTGACCATCCTTTCTTCCTGGATACTCTGTCTTCCCTAGATTTTTATATTACTCTCTCACTTTGTCCTCTCCGCCCCCTTCTTCTTGTCCCTCTTCTTGTCTGGTGCTCGAACTCTCCTCTCTCCCCCTTCTTTCTTTCTCTCTTTCCTTCCCTCTAGTACTTCTGTCTACTTCACAATTGTTGTGAAGAACACATTTAAAGTGCCATATAAATGAGTTATAATTCTACAAAAATGGGGAAAAGAAAATTGTATCAGTGAAACTTAGGTCAATGAACACTTAATAATACATTTCAGGTAAAATAAGAACTAGATACTTTTGAGCAAGAGCATATTCATATTCCATGGAATTCATGTTTTTATGGCATCATTAAATTATTACTTAAGAACAGGAGCCTGAGATCCAACTGTGGAATTTACATTTTGGTTTATTGAATTTTGGAGATGCTTTCTCATGATGTTTATAACTGAATTCCTACCTAGCTCTCTAGTGAAAAGCTTGGAGACCCGTTTGCTTAGAAAAATGTCCATTTTCCAAGTTATGTGGTCAATCAAGACCCACATAGAGCTGAGAATCCTACTAGTTTAAGTTTCATGATCTAATTTGTGGTGGGGGAGATCTCAAATCTATTGTCTCTTTTCTTTCATTATTATCATTAAAGGAATATTTCCCATAGATTTACATTTTCTTTGGAGTTTTAATGAAAGATCTTAAAGAAACAGGTTTAACTTTCGTCATTCAGATAGCTAGCTATACTCATCTTTTTTTTTTTTTGGTGAGGTGATCAGGGTTAAGTGACTTGCCCAAGGTCACACAGCTAGTAAGTTAAGTGTCTGAGGCTGGATTTGAACTCAGGTCCTCCTGACTTGAAGGCCAGCTCTCTATTCACTGCACCACCTAGCTGCCCCTATACTCATCTTTTGAGAGTGATACACAATAATTAATTCTTTATTAAGCCTATAATACTAACACAACATGTTGGACAATATCTAAAAATGTAGTTTGCCAACTCTTTTGAAGGGTATTGTATTTCTTTACAATATCTCTTCATAGCCAATTGAGGTCATCAAGGCCAATTGAGCAGGCTTCCTTTTTCCTCCTTATGCTCCCCCCCCACAGTCTGCCCTGATCATAAGTGAATATATAAATGACTATGTGCTACACAAAAGGAAGGCAAATCTAACTTTAAACTAGAAAACATATATGTGCTTGAGCAATTTTGTTATTTTAAAGTATGTGTTATATGAATGGTAAGTGTGATTTGTTGCCTTAAAACCTAAATTTCATGAAGTTCCTTCTTTCTTCCTCCCCCAACCTACCCCAGGGTGTTTAATAAATATTAATCGAGAATAATTAGTTTAAGGGATGTGGCTGGGGTTTGAACAGAGCTGACCTTACATAGATCAGAGTAGACAATTACCTATGTAATGTAATTTGGGAGGTGAAAGGCCCCTAAGCCCCTGTATTAAGCAAAGTGATATGCTAGAGAGAATGAGCCCAGAAAGCCTAGGTTTGATATTTACTAGCTGTATGACTATGGACAGCTCACTTAACCAGAAGTATTTACTTCACAGCATTGTTATGAGATTCAAATTTATCATTTTTTGCATACCTTAAAGCAATTATTACCTCAAAGATTTTCAACCACCTAGCTTATCCCTGATGCCTGAAATCCCACTTTTCTTTTGGACATATTTGCTTCCTTGTTCTTACTCATGCTCCCACACTTTCCCAAACCTTGATCACTGGTGAATAAATAAATGAATACTTGTTGTACCATGCCGCTTTCAAAAAGACACCAAGGGATTATATTTTACTCTGATGCTCCTAGAAGGGAAAATACATCAGGCTATTATTAATCATTAGTTCTATAATGTGAATCTACTTATTGGACCCTATTCAACTACAGCTATTGAGCATTTTAGCAAATGGGGAAAACAAATAGAACCTGTACACCTGATTGAGGAGGAATCCAAAAGAAAGAAAGATACTGAAATGGGAAGTAGAAAAGTCACAGAAGATAAAATTTAGATTACTTCAGTTTTTGTCTAGGGACTGCCTAGTATTAAATAAAAATTAGATGGTATTATAGTAAGTGTAAAATTTCTTTTAAAAATCTTATAAAGATAATTGTTGTATCTCTATACTCAGTTTCCGTAAAGGAAATTCTATATCCCCTTCAGTATTTATTAGGATTTAGAGCAGGAAAGAAACATAGATTATCCAGTCCAACTCATTAATTTTATTTCATTTTAGAATTTATTGATGGCTTTTATTTTTGTTTTTGTAGTAGTCAATTCCCCATAAACATCATTCCTTCCCTGAACCCCCTTGTTGATCCCTCCCTTGTAACAAAGAAAAACAGTTAAGCAAAACTAACAAGTACAATACTGGAGTCTTACAGTTCAAACTATGCAGCGTTCTTCACTTAGAAAGTCCCATCTTTTTCCTGATGAAGGAGGTTTTTTTCATGGTCTGTTCCTGTAATTGAGATTCATACATCCTAATTTTGTAGACACAGACTGAAGTCCAGGGAGTCTTGTGACTTGCCCTAGGACATCCAGGGAGTAAGCAGCAGAGGCTGCTCTTTTGGGACTGTAATGCCAGGACCCTTTTCTCTGCTCAAAGAACCCATGCCAAGTAGAGATCCTCCTGAACTCAAACAAAGATTAATTCTGGGCTGATGGCAGTGAGAAATGTAGGTTAGAATCAGTAATAATAAAAAATAAAATGTATGTCCAAAAGGTCTCATCTATAAAATACCAGAGGGTAGATTTTTGGATGTAAGGCCCATTGCTACCTATAAACAGAATGAATTAGAAATTTTAATTAAAGCAGTTTGTATTTTTCCCTTCCCTCCTTTGGAAATTAACCCTTTAGGGCAATCATATTTGAAGCTTAGATTTCTGATGGCATTCTCTTCCAGAAGCTTTTCTTATTTTAAAAAAAAAATCTAAGTCATACATGAAGTTAAGCAACTTTCATACAGTAGATTTTAAATGGTATATAAAATATATTCTGAAACAAAAAGTTATTTAGATTCTTCTCAGACTTCGTATTTCCATGCCCAAAGGAAACATAACAAATCCTGTGTTTTTCTTCAGTAAGGCAATATAATGAAGTAATCTTTCTCTTAAGGGTTGACATTTGGGGAAATATTATCAAACTGGGAAATATAAATGGTCTGGATGATGGAGTTTCCCTTTTAAATGAAAGCACTGTATCATGGCTTGTCTGCATTGTATGCAAAAGAAGGATTGCATAAATAATATTTACACGGTCACAAGATCCACATAGAAAAGTTTCATTAAATTGTTTTATGTAAATATTAATCCACACTTGTTAAGGTGTTGAAACACTCATATGGTATATTTTTCAGGAAGGTTTGGGGATGTGTGTTTTCAGTTTTAATCAGGAAATGGAAGAAATCTACTTTCAATTTTAATTCAACTTGTCAAACATTTAATAGGTATCTGCTATGAACAAGATGGTGCTAGAATTTCTCATTTGGGGCCAGGGTTATAGTTAAATTGATTCAATTTAAACAAAACTTTATGCTTCCCTTAAAATTTAGTAGATGGAATTAGTTCATCCTTATTTAAGGCAGAAATTAGTGAGTGATAATTTTTCCTTCCTTAATTGTTGCTTATAAGTAATGCATAAAGTACCATCTGGATTGTGACACTATCCCTTTGGAAATAAAATATGAAAAAATGATGATTTGCTAAGGCCTGTATTTTTGATTCCATAAACCCTCTACAAAGACTGAAAGTATTGTCATGAGGATATTCCCATATGACCAGGATTGTTTCATGTAGTAACACAGCAGTGCTTAAAAGTTTGGTCACTTATACTGCATTCTTCTTAGAAAGGAAACAAGTTATGCATTGCTCTTAAGCACTCTTTATAGCAGTTCTTGGAAATATACACCTTATTCCTGACCTATGAAAGGTGAGTAAAGCATCAAGGCAAAGTAAGTCTTTTTTAAAAAATTTTTAAACGATTCTCTGTATTAGACTTACACTGGATGCTTCAGCATTTCCTTACCATTTTTTCAAACATTCATTTTAAAATTTTCAGTTCCAAATTTTCTCCCTCCCTCCAGCCCTCTCCCACCCATTGAGAAGGCAAGAAATTTGGCAGCCATTATACATGTGAAGTCATAAGGCAAAGTAAATTAAAAAATAAAAATAAGCAAATGTTTAAAACTGAGGAGTAAGCTGGTTCATTATTTTACTTCCATTGACAGGCTAAGAAATCCAAACTAGTTTCCAGGATTAAAGCTTCAAAACAGATTCATTAAAATGCTCAATATCAGATATCAAAGGGGCATTACGACATTCGTCATATCAACTTTTCACTATTCTAAGACAGAAGCAAAGCATGTTTTCAAGCGAAGAAGCGTAGCATTTTCTTTTTACTGTTGAAGCCTCAAGCCTCGGTGCTATATGGCACTTAAGACGTTGTTTATGTTCCATCTGAGA
This sequence comes from Phascolarctos cinereus, assembly GCF_003287225.1. Lineage (NCBI taxonomy): Eukaryota > Metazoa > Chordata > Mammalia > Diprotodontia > Phascolarctidae > Phascolarctos > Phascolarctos cinereus. The sequence continues at coordinate 144,844,930 of NW_027555514.1, forward strand.
TTTCTTTCTGTAGTATTTACAAAGATAAAAGCTCCACCGGCTGTTTAAAAACAAAGAAAATAACAAGCTCCATCTTCAAAAGTTCCAGGGCTGAGAGCTGTGTTGTCACTTGGAGCATGGAGACAGATGATGCTGTTGAGGATATCAAGCTTGTGTGTGTGGGTGGTGGAAAAGTACAGTCAGTGTACTGTCAGTGATTGCAAGCAGTGGATAGATTAAGATTGTCATTCATTTGGAGGGGATAGCAACTATTTTAAGAGCCTGTCACTCTTTGTGACTCTGCCTCTCAGATTCCTGTCCTTTTTGACACCTTTGCTCAAAATGAACCACCTCGAGTTTAATCGTTGCAGTTTGATTGTTGCCGGCTTCTCAGTACCTAGAGCTATGCTTGAGTATGTGAAATTTAACCTCACTGTATTCGTAAAGGAGTTTTGTTTTTCTCTTTATCCTGTTTATGCTTGCGTCATTTCAGATCACTAACTCCCAAGCAAATTATAGTTACAAAGAGCTTTTATGTCGATTTGTGAGAGCAAGCAAGAGTTAATGGAAAGAGTGCTCAACTTGGCATTAGGAGACCTATCATGTCCTGACTCTAACGCTTACTATCTATGTGGAAGGGAGGGAGGGAAGGAGGGACACAGGAGGCAGCAGGCACTGTGCTAAGCATTTTACAAATATTACCTCATGATCCTCACAACAACTCTGGGAAGTAGATGCTATTATTATCCCATCTTTACAGTTTCAAAAACTGAGGCAGACTGAGGTGAAGTCAGCATCACACACCTAGTAAATATCTGAGGCTGGATTTGAATTCAGGTCTTTCTGACTCCATGCTCAGTACTCTATATGCCTCTATGTGAGCCCAAGCAAGCAACAGCCTTTCTCAGTTTCAATTTCCTCAACTGTAAAATGGGTATAATAATTTTTGCACAACATACCTTGCAGAATTTTTTGTGAAGAATGTATAAAGTAACTTTAAAGCACTATCAAAATGTGAGCTATTACTTCAAACCCAGGTCTTTGTAATTCAAAGTATAATGTTCTTCCTATTACAACATATTTTTTTTTAACATTTTCCTACATATAATATTCATTTTTTGTACCACCCAAGGACCCATAAAACAGCAGGAGCACATTTACTGACTTACTGCATGTAATAATTGACTTCCTGCACATAATAATTAAAATAAAACCTTAAATACTTTAATCCTCTAGGGGAGTGTTGTAAAAAGTGTTAATGTACTTGCTTCTAGAATTCCCCAAGATGGTGAATATAAAGTGTTTGGGTTCTTATATATAAAGGGCACTGAATACAAATGCAAAAGTGCAATAGTAGGTATTATCAAGGGGTATTTTTTTTCAGTGATGTCATTAATTGTATGGCATTATTGTTGGCAACAGCTAGATTTTTCATTTTTATGGTCATGATATAATATACAGTTTATACTCCCTTCAGCTTTACCATGACTGTGCTTACACATTTATACTAGTAAAGAAAGCAACCATAGTGATTAAATGTTGAGGAGGTTAGTGATTTGCCTTTGTTGCTTTCCCAGGAGTTTTTTGTTTTTTCTACTTTGCACTTGAGGTATTGAGGAATATCAAATTTATTTTAAAAATTCTTGTTCCAGGTGTATTTAGTTATCATTCTGTCTGTGTTTATACCTGTCAGTCATCTGTCTATCCACTTAGCTATTGTTTATATATCTTGACTTAGTTATTACTTTAAAGTTGCTCTACTGTGTTATATTGTGGGAATTTCTCTTCCTTGTGACATATTTTCTTTTCAGTGGCCATGCTGATAATAGCTGAAAATGCTATTCTGTGACCTGGCTACTTAAGCTATAGTGCTGATTAAAATAAAATCAATGCAAAATATCAGACTTTCTGTGACAGAAGTTCATATGTGACTGTTGTCTCATCATTGTCATCATATAAGGAAATCAGACAATTTATCCATGTCACACATTATATAGTGCTTCTATACTTAATGGAATAATGATTTCATCACACTTGGTTCTTCATCCATCAATGCGTATTGTAATAATTCTATATTTTACTTAGTAAATAGTTTCCTCATTTTAGTGGCAAATGATTTAATCACTTTGATTCCTAACTTTTGCTTTTGAGCCTCTCTGAACTTTTTAGCTTAAGGTAGCTTTTTCTCAGTCTGTCACCAGGCATTATAGACTCAGTAGCTTGGCAAGGCTTGGCAAGGCTTTTTCTTCACTGGCATGGACTTTGAAAACCTTGGATAGTCTCTATGTCATGATGAGTCACTGGTGTTGAATTTTACCAGCTAAAACTTTATTCCTGTTTTTATTGTTATGTACAAAATATTTTAGGTTGACTATCATTATTTTGTAGAATAGAATTACCTATAGTTATTCTTTGAAACAGTCCACATAAGATAAAAATGAGTAGATGTTCTACTGCTAGGCTTATGCCTCACGGAAACTATTGATAAGAAGGAAGCCCCCATGAATATAAAAATATTTATAGTAGTAATTTTTACATAAGCAAATAATTGGAAATAAAGTAGACACCCATAGAGTGGGAAATGGCTAAACAAATAGATGTACCTGAATGTAATATTACTGAATTGTAAGAAACAGTGAATATGATGTCTACAGAGAAGCTGAGAAAGATCTATCTATATGAACTGATGAAGAGCCAAGAAAACAATAAACACAATGGCTACAATGACGTAAGTGGAAAGAACAGCCACAAGGAATTAAAAGGGAATGTTAAAAAATTGCAAAGGATACTTCACACCCCTTTGCAAAGGTAGGGAATCTACTGGTGTGGTATGTTGCAAATATTTTTAAACTTTTGATGTATTGCTCAGTTTTATTGACTTTTCTCTTTTTTGTCTTTAGAAATATTTGTTATATGGTATGGGATGTTATATGAAGATGGCAGGGAAAAGGTACTGCAGGAAATCTTGATCATATAAAAAAAAACTTCAGTAACACAAATTTATTTTTGAAAAAGAAAGTAAGTAGGTAGGCAGAAATTTTTCAGTTCCTCTGCAAATGGATTGAGAGAGGACGCCAGAGAAATATTTTGAAATGAGTTATTTGTAGAATGAGTGGAAGAAATATTACTGTGGCCTTACAGTCATATTGTATGTATTATGAGGGCCACATTTTAAAATGAATTAAACAAATGAATTTATAAGTTCTTAGGCTGCATTAAGAGAATTTCACTGTTTAGAACATGAAAGGTGAGAGTCCTTCCACTTTGCCTTTGTCAAATCCATCTGTACTATCATTTCTGGTGGCCTAACTTTGCTGAGTGCTGGGGATACAAAGAAAGGTTAAAAACAGTTCCTGCCTTCAAGGAACTCACCATCTAATGGATGCCTTCACATAGAGGCCAGATTTTCTGGAGTGTTCTTAAGGGGACAATTAGTCATCTACAAGTTAGACTAGATGACTTCTGAGGTCATTTCTGTTTTGGGGATTCTGTGATTTGTACATATCCTGAATGAGATAGTTGTGAAAAGTACAAAATACTACATTATCTATCTAGCTATCTAGCTATCTATCATATCTGTCTATCTAATCTAATGTAACTTTGACTACTTTGTCCCCCACTATTTAAGAGCCAGGTATGTTACATTTCACTCCTCTCTCAGGGTTCCTACGTGCCCTGAAGAGGATTTGGGTGGATCTAGTCTTTGCCATTGGCTCAAGCCTCCGCTGATTGTATTCTCTGTAAAATTCTCTCCTTTTTAGGTGACCCGGCACTAATTAACCACCTCACAGTTGGATTAACTTTTACAAAGGCATATTGATTTCAAATGTATAGCAAGAACATATAAAATATTCCCCCACTCATGATCCTCAGGGTCTCCAGAAAGCAAAGGATTAGGGTCATAGTTTGACTCTGTTTCTATATAGCATAATCCCACCAAGTTCCAAATCTAGAACCTCTCTTAGTTTGTGTCCCAGCACTCTGGCTTTTTGTGTATTCTTCACCATCTTGTTAGCAACATCTGGCTTGGAATCCTGGCTCTAAGGTTGTCATGGCTCTATATTCAATTCTGGGAACGCCACTGCCTACACCTAGGACTGAAAAAAGACAAACATAAGACCCCCAAACACCAAAGCCCATTTCTCAGAGCCACGAGGCCTAAAGGAGGAAGGGGAAGACAACTCTTTCACCTACATCTGGCTGAGTGCATGGAAACCATGCTATAGATGGACAAGACCTTCAGCCCCTGCACACTGCTAGAAAGACAAAGACTGTCCCAGCCTGTAAGCTTTGAAGATGTAGCCCTTTCTGCTACACAGCCAATAGAAAGAGGCTATTTCTACTCATGTGATGGGGGAACACAGAATGTTTTCTTCCAGAAGCAGGTCTCTGCTATCTCCCACATGAGTACCTCCATTGTATGTGATCTGAGCATGTGTAAAGCCTAACCATATATATATATATATATGTATATATATATATATGTGCATATACAGATAAACAAATATAGGTATATATGCATACGTGTATATGTTTTCATCTATATATGTGTATCTATTTATCTGTCTATCTATCTAATTTCAGGTGTTCAGTTGTGTCTGACTCTTCATGACTCCATAGACCATGGGTTTTTCTTGGCAAAGACAATGGAGTGGTTTGTCATTTTTCCTCATCATCCTTCTTTGTCCTTTTTCCTTTCCCCCCCTTCACTAGTGTTTTGCTTTTGACCACCTCCTCCTTCAGTCCCTCCTCCCTTTTATTATCCCTTTCCCTTTTCTTCCCCTTTACACTTACTGCTTCTTCCCTCCCTTCTTTCCACCCCTCCCTTTTCTTTCCCCTTTTCCCTCCTATTGCCTATAGGGCAAGTTAGATTTCTATACCTAACTGATTATGTTATCCCCTTCTTGAGCCAAATCTGATGAGAGTAAGGTTCAAATAATGCTCACCCCCCTTCCTTCTTTCCCTCTGGTGTAATAGGATTTTGTGTCTTTTCCTGTAATGTAATTTACCCTTGCCTGCTCCTCCTTTCTCAGTACATTTTCTAAGATAAGATTAGTCCACTTATTTGGATCCATTTAACCCACTTGACTAGATTTTTTTTTATCATTACATCAAAGTCAACTAATATCCACCCTCCATTAACATGGTGTAATAACAATACAGTTCTAAAGAGTTGCAAGTGTCGTCTTCCCTTGTAGGGATGTAAACAGCCCACCCTTATTAACAACATATTGTATCTTTCTGTCCCATTTACCTTTTTATGTCTTCTTGAGTCCTGTACTTGAAGATCAAATTTTTTGTTGAGCTCTGGTCTTTTTATCAGGAAGGTTTGGAAGTCCCTATTTCATTGAATATCCACCTCCTCCCTTGAAAAATGATGCTCATTTTTGCTGGGTAGTTGATCCTTGGCTGCAATCCAAGCTCCTTTGCCTTACAGAATATCATGTTCCACGCCCTGCAGTCTTTTAATGTAGAAGCTGCAAGGTCCTGTGTAATCCTGACTGTGGTTCCATGATATTTAAATTGTTTCTTTCTGGCTGCTTGCAGCACCTTCTCTTTCATCTGGTAATTTTGGAATTTTGCTATTATATTCCTTGGCGTTGTCAATTTGGGATCTCTTTCAGGTGGTGAGTGGTGTATTCTTTCTATGGTTATTTTACCTTCTGGTTCTAGGACTTCAGGCAGTTTTCCTTTATGATTTCCTGAAAGATACTGTCCAGGCTCTTTTTTTCATGATTTTCAGGTAGTCCAATAATTTTTAAATTGTCTCTCCTGAATTGATTTTCCAGGTTGGTTGTTTTACCGATGAGGTATTTTACGTTTTCATCTATTTTTTCATTTTTTTGTTTCTGTTTGACTGATTCTTGCTCTTTCATAGAGACATTAGTTTCCATTTGTCCAGTTCTAGTTTTAACAGATTGTTTTCTTCTGTTAGTTTTTGTCCTTCCTTCTTCAGTTGGCCAATTGTGTTTTTTAGGGACTTGTTTTCTTCAGTGTACTTTTTTTCCAATTGGCCAATTGTATTTTTGAAGGACTCTTTTACCTCTCTCATTTGACTATTAAAATCCTTCTTGAGCTCTTCTAAGAAGGCTTTTTGGGCTTCAGACCAGTTCATATTCCCTTTTGTTGTTGCAGATGTGGGTTTGTTGACAATGTTGTCCTCTTCAGAATTTCTGTCTTGATCTTCACTCTTCTCATAATGTGAATCTATGGTACATTTCTTTTTACTCATTATGTTTCTTTATTCCCTGGCCTTTAAAGAGATTGAGCTCTCCTGCTGGGGAACAGAGGGTACTGACCCAAGCTTCTTGTGTTGGGAGCCTAGGTCTTGGTCACTGGCTTTGTGTGCTGGGGCCTCTTATGTTGGCAATTGGAGGCTGTAGGTTTCTGGCAGCTTACCTCTTGTTGGGCAGGAATCAGCAAGGCTGGAACTTTCAGACAATTCTAGGTTGCCTGTTTTCCTTTCCTTTAGCTTTCTTCAGCTCCTTTTAGATGGGTGCTGCAGGGTGTTTATCTGCCTGGGGCCCCCTGCAGTGTTGTCTCCCTCGTTTCTGCTAATGCACTGGGAGATTCCTTTGTGGTAGAGTGCTGAGGCACCTGGTGGTTTTCTGAGCTGGTTTCCACCGGTTCCCCCTGCCCTCACTGAGGCACTCGGAGGTCCAGGTGTTGGTGTTTGCCTGCTCTACCACCTGGGCTTCAGGATCTCTTCCTGGTTGACAGTTGGAGGTTCTGAGAGCTTACCTGGTGTTGGGCTGGCATCAGCAAGGCTGGGACTTTAGGAAAACTTTAGGTTGCTTTCTTCAGCTCTTTTCAGATGAATGCTGCAGGATGCTTATCTGCCTGGGACCTTTTTTAGTGCTGCTTCCCTTACTTTTGCTGAGGCACTGGGAGACCCGTTTGCTGGGCTGCTGCACTGCTGCTCCCTGTCTTTCTCCTAGTTCAGCTGTTCCAGGGTTTTTTTTCAGGGGTGATATTTTCTGGGTTTTCAGAGGTTGATGGGGAGAGTGACAGCAACTACTTTTTCACTCCACCATCTTGGTTCCCAGAAGTGGAAGTCCTCACATCAGTCTTCTTCTTGGTTGAAATACTGTACAAACATTCATTAACCTCACCAAAATGTATTTTATTTGGTTTTAGTTTCAGATTTTTTATTTTACTCTTTGTTTCTCTGTTTTTTCAAATTCGTAATTCAAACAAATTGTCTTACCACTTACCATTCTCTATTATCTCAAAGTCTAGAAGAAAACTGTCTGCTAGCTTAGCTCAGTCTCCTTTTGACCAAGTGACTGCTGGCTCATAAAACATACCTTCAGTTGCATGCTTTCTCTGACAAATATATATCCTCATTCTACAGTTTTTGAGTATAATGTAAAGGATTTTGAATTATGAAAAGTTTTGAAAAATAAAGGAATTAGAAAAATTATCAAGATTGAAACAAAAAAGAGAATGTAAATTCTGGATGTTGCTTTAATGAGATGAATGTAGATCTGAAAAAAAAATCCAAGAGAGAACTTTGGAAGGACTATAGATAAAAATGGTTTGGAAAGGCATCAATGAGGTAGGTGGTAGAAATAAATGTAAATAAGAAGAGTGAATGAAAGCCTCTCTGGAAAGACTTGAAGTCATGAATATTCTTTCTTTGCCTCTCATGGCTTGTTTTTCTGGGGTAGAACAACTTATTAGCATTTTTTTATTTCTGTTGTTAAATGCCAGGCCTGTTTCCTATTACTAAATTTGCTTGATTTGAGGCATTTTGCCCAGTGCTTGGCTGTTCTCTAAGGACCACTTAGACATCAGCTGTAAATCATCTGCTCATTGTCACTGATAATGAATACCCTTAAACTGCCTAGTGCATTGTGCCCCAACCACCGTTCACAAACTGTATTGTGGGAAGAATAGTGTTTTAGCCTCTGGGGGAAAGATGCAAATTGGAGGGTGGATCCCCATCTCCCTGTGCAAGAGCTTACATGTGTTCATTCTGTTATGAGTAATTGAAATTGTGTTAATAAATTTCCATGCATTCAGATAAAACTATACTTTACCATTCTATGAAAGAAAAGAAAGAAAGGTTGTGGATAAAATTTTGGGTAGAATTTTAGTAATTACAGCGTTTGATAAAATGTAAATGTGGTTTTTAAGTAATAAGATTCTCTTTATTAGATAAAATAACTTGTGTGGATCTAGATTTGAATTCTGTCTCTAGTATTATAACCGATGTGTTACTTGACAGTAAAATAAATAGTCTGAACTTTGTGATTTCTAATTTTTCTTCTAGTTCAAATCACATCCTACGATCCCAGTTTTGTCTGCTGGCTAATCTTAACATTAATCGGTGTTTTGGTAATTGTAGATTTTGAAAAAAATTAGCTCCCTAATTAGTGTGGTGATATTCATATACTTGATGACATTTAGTGGTAATTTTGTGATAGTGATATTAAAAATTTCTACTCTTCCAAGGTTTATAGTAGATAGGGATTTTGGACTCATATTAAGAATCTCAGTGTCTATTTTAGTGATGTTATTAATGAAAAAACACAAGCAGATTCAAAATGTCATGAAAAATACTGAAGAAAGAATATATTATTGGAATCAATGAGCTGCCTTTCTTTATTGGAATGCACTTAGCCAGTGATCTATGATTTTGTCAGAGTAGGCACTCCCTTCACCAATGAAAGTGACCAACCTTCTCCGCATTAATTGCTTATAAGAATACACTTGCCAAATAAAGGGCAAGGATAAATGTTTATTGTTCTAGTTCTGGTTCTGTTGAACTTCAAACTTCCATTTTATCTCCCATTTCTCCATGGAGATGATACTTGAGCAGTGGTGAGTGCAACTTGCATAGAGTAGAAAAATCTTTCACTTTGGAGAAGGTAGGGTATCCTTTCTCCCAGTGCTTTTAATTTATTTTTTTCTTTCAATTAACAGGCATTTATTTTCTTTCTCTCCCACCCACTCCACCCCTTGATAAAAAAGTGAAAAGGAAAAGCTATTAAAACAAATGTACATAGTCAAGCAAAACACATTCCCAAGTTGACCAAGTCCAAAACCATGTCTCTATTCTACATATTGAGTCTGTTATTGTCTCAGTGAGGAAGTAGGTAGTATGCATTGTAATTGGTCCCCTGGTCATTTTATATGCTCATGCCTAGAATGCCTAGGGCCATGTTACTAGTGCAAATCCTTCTTGTTATGTGTGAAACAAAGAAACCTTTGTGCTTTAGCTGCCTCAGGAGCAAGAATTACTGGTCAACAGCACTGCTCTAATTCCTGTATGTTTTATAATCCTATCCATTACACAACCAAGGAAGTTCTTCCTTGAAATTCCATCTATATCATAAGGTCTGCTCAAATATGCACAGGCTTGGGTGTGGTCCAACATAATCACAGCTCTAGGCTTAGGTTGCCAGCTTCACAGGTGGTAGGGTTACTGTCCATTGCCAATTGAGTACTTTGAGGCCTTAACAGCATGGTAGAACTATCATTCCTTTTCTTTCATTGGCATAGTGTCAAGTAGGTATTTTTTAAAAATTGATGATTGTTCGTCTTGGAAATTCCTCCTTAGCTATAGCTTACCTTGTCCTACTGTGTGCAAGATATTTTGATGTGCTATATTTTTTACTTTACTATTTATCTCTCAGATTTTCAGAAAAGTGTTGGATTTAGAACTGCAGATAGACTACTTATTACAGGTCAGTGATTCAGCCTCCAGGCAAATTCATGCTAGGGTCTTTGATAGAATCTCAGATGAGCTGTGAAAATGGCATCTCTTTCCTATTGACAGTAAAGAATTAGATTCCTCAGAACCAGGAGAACATTGTACGTAGTAATAGCAACATTGTGTGATGATCAACTATGATTAACTTAGCTCTTCTCAGCAATACAATGATCCAAGATAATTCCAAAAGACTTGTGATGGAAAATGCTATCTACATCTAGAGAAAGAACTATAGAGTCTGAAAACAGATTGAAGCATACTCTTTTCACTTTTTTGTTTTTTGTTTTTTCTTTCTCATGGTTTTTCTTTTTTGTTCTGATTTGTCTTTCACAACATGACAAATGTGGAAATATGTTTAACATGATTGTACATGTATAACCTACATCAGATTGCTTGTTGTCTGGGGATGAGGGAGGAAAGGGAAGGAGGGAAAAAATTTGGAACTCAAAATCTTACAAAAATTAATCTTTATGTATAATTATCTTTACATATAATTATAACGTAAAATTATCTTTACATATAATTGGAAAAAATAAAATACGATTAAGTGCAAAAATTTTTTAAAATAAAATTTAAAAAAGAATTAGACTCCTTTAAAAAAGCATGCTTACTCTATGTGTGACTTGTTATCAAAGAAACACTTCAAGAAACAGCTTCTAATTTGAGGTTCTAATTTACACAAAGTAACTGATTTTTGTCCTTTGCAATAGCTAACAGGTTGAATTTTTTTTGTCTATAGTAATTTGTAGGGAAAAAGAAAACATCAGTAGACAAGTGCAAATATTTTCCTTTGAAAATATTCTTAGCCAGTGATCCATTTATTTCTTATTTTTTTCTTATTATCCTCACTTTACTTTTCCCTGACCTCATACATTCACTGGATAGAGATACAGCAACATCAGCCAATTTCCTTGGCTTCTTCCCATCTCTCATTCTGGGAGAGAGAGAGAGAGAGAGAGAGAGAGAGAGAGAGAGAGAGAGAGAGAGAGAGAGAGAGAGAGAGAGAGAGAGAGAGAGAGGTGTTAATCAAGAAAATGAGATAAGTGAGACATTCACATGGCTCACTTAAACATTATTTTCTCAGATGGTTAGGAAGAGGGAGACTGTAGTATGCTGGCGGAACTGAATAGAACACTACTGAAGCCAAATCAGGTAGCTGAGGATGCCCCAATGCAGTGACGTTGGTGTGTTTGAGCAAATGAGTATCAGTGTCTGTCTTAGGTGGAATAAGTATCTCAATAATAACATTTACTAGGATTTTTCTTTGTAAATATGCATGTGAATAAAGTCACACTATTGATTAAAGTTTAAATGAATTCTGCAAAAAATACTACTTTCATGCCTCATTGATTTAGAGATGTGATCCTTGATCCAAGAGAAGACTATACCATTAGAGCACTAGCTTTGGATACTAGCTAATCAGATACATTTTGAGCATAGACCCTAGATCTGCTGTCTGAGAACCAGTTCGATAAGTATAGATTCATCACTAGAAGGTTGATGCCAGATGATGGGGGTTTTTTGGGCTATGCTTGGCAACCTATAAAACATTAAAATGCAAAATTTTCATTTGTAAACCCTTTTTTGCTTTTGCATCAATGATGGCATATTAGCAGGAAAGAAGGCAGAGCGTGCTATGAATTATATAGTTTATAGTCCATCTGAAAATATTAATTTGATTATTGATGCATTTATTGAGTAATCATTGTCCAACAAGCAATAACTTAACATATTGCTGAAAGAATTGAACCATGTGCATATTGACATTCTAATTAGTTCCCATGCTTCAAGTCTCTCTAGTCCATATGGTAAGGACTGGCATAGTTTTTTGGATTCCTGTGAACAGATAGATTATAGATCCAAGTAAATTATAGATCAAGACCTAGAAGAGACCTTACAAGTAAGCTAGTCCATCCCCACCAGTTTACAGATCAGGGAACTGAGTTCCAACCAGGTTAAGTAACTTGCCCAAGGTCATACCAGTAATCAATGGCCAAGACAGGATTTGAACACAAGTTATACCAAAGGTCAAGACTACAAAGTTGAGCACTATTTCCTCTGTACCACACTGCATATGAATGTGGAAGTATGTGAAGTATAGCAACAGCTCTTTTTTTTTTTTTTAAAACCCATTCAGTAGCTTGTGACAAGGACTGCACTTGAATAAATTCCAGCTTGGAAAAACCTGTCTTCAACTGGCATACCCTCTAATACCCAAAGGTCATTTCCATACTGTGATTGGGCAGTGGAGTAGGACGGTTGGTAACAGAGTGTACCTTTTTGTTGTGTGGGTTCTTTCATGAAGGAGAAATGTTGTCAGAGTTGGTTTTTATCATAGCAGATTTCATCATCTTACTTTGCAGTGCTCATAATGAGCATAAATAAAACTATTACCATGAAGATAATTGCAGCTTTTAAGCTGATATTTGCAGAGAATGAAACGTAGAGCAACTTGATGAAGAATTTGACAAAATCCTACAAATCAGTCTATACTTAGTTTGATATCTGGTAACTTCAGTTCAAAGGTGCATGTGGGGAGGATAAAACAATGTATCAGGATTAAGAAATGAAAGGAGCCAAAGACTACTTAGACTTTCAAGTCTGTATAGCTTTTTAAAAATTTTAAATAATAACTTTTTCCCAATTACATTTAAAGACAATTTTAACATGTTTTAAAATTTTTGAGTTTCATATTTTCTCCCTCTCTCACCTTGACACTCCTTGAGATGGTAAAGCAATTTAATATAGATTATACATGTATAATGATGCAAAACATATTTCCATATTAGTTATGTTGTAAAAGAAGATACAGACCCAAAGAAAAAAACATGAAAAAAATAAAGTGAAAAATGATTTACTTCAGTCTGCTTTTGTACTCCATCAATTCTTTCTCTTAATATGGATAGTATTTTTCATCATGAGTCCTTTGGAATTGTCTTGGATCATTATGTTGCTGAGAATAGCTAAGTCATTCATAGTTGGTCGTTGAATGCTATCACTATTACTATGTGGATCTGGATATCTTGACTTCTTCAAGAAGAGATTGGAAGGCATTTGACTTAATAAAAACCAGACATCACAAAATATGAAATTGATTGCATTTAACAGGCAGGAAGGCAGCTAGATGGTTCAGTGGATAGAGCATTGGGCTTGGAATCAGGAAGACTTGAGTTCAAATGTGGCCTCAGACACTTACTAGCTATGTGACCCTGGGCAAGTCACTTAACCTTTTCCTCTGGAGAAGGAAATAATACTTCCCAAGCACAACATCCTTCCCAAGAAAACCTGATAGACAGCATTGGCATGTTATGATCCATGGAGTCAAAAGAGTCAGACGTGACTGAACAACAAAACAGGCAGGAAGTGTCTGGTTCCTGAGTAATTTTTCAATTAGTTGTCTGTATAGCTAGGCTATCAATTAGTTGGAGCTGAGATCAAAGTCAACACCAAGTTATGAGAAAGAATAGGGATGCATAACAACTCCCAAACTAACCTATTTAAGCAAGCTATTAAATCTGAACAAAGGGGGATATATAAAAGTGACCACTTTAAAGCATGTTAATCCCCCATTTCTTAGGGATGTTTAACAATAGTACAGTAGTAACCATAATAAGGAAACCACAACAGCAGAAAAGAAGTGCCTTCATTGGCAAAGACATGATCTCTTTGATAAGAGAGGGGAGGGAACAGTAAGAGAACAGCTTTTGTTTGGAGTTTAAACTCATTCGTAAAATATTATGAATGGTTAGGTGTGGTAGCACAGGACTGTGATCACTGTTACAGGAGTTCTAAGATGTTGTAGGGCTAAGTTGAGCATGTGACTGCACTGTTTGGCATTATTATTATGGTGAGCCCTTGTGAGAAGAGGACCAATAAATTGCCTAAGAAGGAGCAAAATAGCCCAGGTTAGAAACAGAGCTGGTAAAAGTTCCTGTGCTGATGAGTGGGACTGAGCCCATGAGTAGCCCCTGTCCTTCCAGCCTGGATGAGAAAGGGAGACCCTACCTTTATTTTTGTATATTTTTTGATAGTGTTGGAGGCTATCAGGGTTAAGTGACTTGCCCAAGGTCATACATCTAGCCTGTCTTTAAAGAATTATGGAGAAGGAGGAGGAGGAGGGGAAGATGGAAGATTACAAAGTGTCCCCTCATAAAACAATGAACAGCAGTGGAAGCAAAAACAGTTTACAGAAAATTTCCTATGAGACCCAACTAAGCCAGATCATCCCACAAACATTTATGGATGGAACTAGAAAGAAGACAACAAATGAATGCAAAAAGAAGTAGATAGACATTTCTCTAGGTCTCTTCTCACTATTGATGACAGTGGAATAATCATCTATAGACTGTACCCTCAGTATCCAGTGTGCTATGTATGTGTGTTTGCTTAGATGACATTTAAGAAGGTGACATTGGGTTGAGCTGGACTTGGCCACCTAAATTCAAATCTTGAAACTTACACTATCTGTCACCTTAAGTAAATTACTTAACTTCTAGGGGCCTCAGTATTTTCATCTGTAAAAATAAAGGAATTGAACCTAGTTGACCCAGGCAGTCTCTTCCAACTAGAAGTCAAAGTACACATTGAAGAAATCTGTATTGGAAATAACACAGTTTCTCATCTCTGTAAAATCAAAAGGAGTGGTCTGTGTCTCTTCTGTCCTCTTTGTTTGGCTTTTCACTCTTGGATAGATTTTTCTCTGTGCTTCTACATCCTGTCAATGAGTCAGGGCAAACTTTTGGAACCTGTCTGGGAAACTAGGATGTGTATCTGGGATATAACCAAAGCAGGTCACAGGAGCAAGCAGGGAGCAAAGTCAATCCAACCACTGTTTTTAGAGGCAAATTAGATTCAGGAAGGACCATTGGGTGGGACTAGCATCTGATATCGGATGTCAAGAGAGTTGAAGACAAGCATAGGCAAGGGTCCAGGTACAGAGATAGAGGGCTCTGGTACACTTTCTCAGAGAAAATCAGGCAGAAGCAGTACAGTTCTCTAGGTAACTCCCAGGGAGAGAAATTGTTCTGACAAAGTCTAACATCTTCGATCTCTTATACTCAAAATCCCCAGGTCTAACTAAATGGTGAGAGAGAGAGAGAGAGAGAGAGAGAGAGAGAGAGAGAGAGAGAGAGAGAGAGAGAGAGAGAGAGAAGGAATAAACAGGCAGCAGTTTACAAATAGTATCTCATTTGGTCCTCATAATCCTGAGTGGTAGGTGCTATTATCCTGGGTTTTTTGTTTTTATTTTGTTTTTTATTTGTTTTTGTTTTTTACAATTGAGGAAGCTGAGGCTGAGAGGTTGATTGACTTGTCCAGGTTCACATGGGTAGTAAGTGTCCAAGGCCAGATTTGAATTTGGGCCTTCCTGACTCTAGGCTCTGCACTTTATACATTGCACAGTATAAGGTAGACACTATTATTAGAATTAATTTTGGGCTTTATGTAGGTCTTTTCCAGATAAGAAATGGAAGAGGTAGACATGAAAATAGGTCTCCAAACATTTTGTGCATTACTTCCATATTTGATTTTTCTGGAGAGAGTGGTGGTCATCCAGACCTTTGATTTCATTAACAAGAAGTCCAAATGAGGTTTGTCTGGCATTTTTGCCCCTTAATATTTTTAGATCTGAGGCCAATTATCCCCAAAACAGAGCCTAAGGGAACCAAGAGCAGCACAGGGAGGAAGAGGGAGAGGGAAATAGTTACTCATAGTCATGTTATTTTACTTGAGAGCTCTTCTTTTCATACCCATTATCACTAACACAGTACTTCAAGAGATAAGCTGAAATAGGGTTGTTTTCTATGATTACTTTTCAACATGTAAAAATGTGGCTGGTTTTGCTGCGATGTTTGAGTACACTAACCTTCCAGAGAAAACTAGTAATAGGCCAAATTCTTTGAGTAAACAGAAGCCATTCACTTAAGAATTCAATGAGAAGCTTAGAACAGAATAGAAAACACGCAACTCATTTCTCCTGGCCACTTAGAATATACCAATCCTATGTGGAATTTTCAGAATTTTTTAAAAGAATCTGGTAAAGGTTTTTAAATGCCCTTTTTAAGAGAGTAATAAAATGGATTTCAATAAAATGAGATGTCAACCCTTCCAGATGATTTAAATTTCTTGTACTAACATGTTTTTATATAGTAACTCAAGTTGCTTAGTATTACGTACCTTATTTCCTAGAATGTCCTTCTGAAGACTTGAAATAATACATAAAACTAAACAGACATTTTACTTTCAGATTTCATTTTATATGTCAACACCTCAATTTCCAAAGGCTAGACCCCTGAAATCCTAGTATACTTATATCTGTTTTAATGACTTCCTGCTTGTACGTGTTTTGGTTCCTGCATCCCATGAAAAATAACAAGTGAAGGAATGTTTCTACTGACCATAGAAAATCCTCTTCAGAATACATAAAACTGAGGAATCTGTATGTTGAAACTATTTTGCAGAGAATATATATCATATAAATGACTAATGCTTTACCTAGGTAGGTCATAGTGTGTGATAAAATTGCAATGTGTTTGTTGGAAGTGAGAAATTTGAGTTTTTCTTGTAGAACCTATGTTTCATTTTAGAGATGGGGTATTATGGCAATCCAAGTTATAGTTATGTGGTTTTTAAGGTGTGCATATTAAGAGCATCAAAAAGATATCCCAGAGGCAAATGGGGTTCATGCAAGGTTTAGTCACAAACTTAAAATAACTGAAGACTTGTCAAGGAAAATGATATCCCGGAAGACACAGAAATGTGTATCACTGTCTTAAAAGGGATCATGCAACCCTAGATCAATTAAAGACGTCATCCATCTAATCTTCTAGAAATTCAACCCTGGCAAAGAAAAACTCTGCCATAGCTACTTATTCTTTGTGTAACCACTAATGGGATTAAGGAGATAAGGAATGTTTATTTGCTACCCAACAAAATGTCAATTACTAAATTTCCAAATAGTTTTTCAAGGGAAAAATTGTCTTGAAAGCATTTTTTTTGAAACATGAAGTAGAAAGATAAAGATAAATTACAAGAATTTACTTTATTTTTAAATGGCCTTGGGAAAAAATTCAAATGTGAAAAAATCCAACACCTTTACAATGTGATAGTTGCAAATCTGACTAAAACAGAAATAGTTATCACATCTTGTGGAATCTGAGCATTCATCAAAGACATTCTGCTTACTTTCCCAGAGGTAATAAATTAGAAATATAGTTTAGGAGAACCATAGTACCTTACTTTGTATTTTCTCCCATGATATTTCAGCATGTGAAGTTTATTTGCTATATTCTTATTTGGCTAACTGGAGCTCTTAGAAAACATAAATTCAAATTTAAAGTTACAATCTACGTGATGCCTGAAAAGTGTTCATCTCTTCAGTTAATCTGGGAAATATATTGTACATGAACATTTGGTATTTACAATAATTGGCACTGAATTTCAGAATAATCACTTAACTAAAATGAAAAACATATTACAGATAGAACATTATGTATAGTTTGAAACTTTTGACTCTTCTTTCTCACTCAACTTCCATATCTAGTCACTTACTAAGTGTTATCTATTCTTCCTTCTCAATTACCGCATCTCTATTCCCGTTTTCCTCAGCCTAGTAGTAACATTCAAATACTCAACATGATCTATGATCTCATCAATGTAGATGTTCCTTCAGACAATACAGATTGTAACCTATCCATACCTGCTTATCCTGTCTCTCTCATCCATGTCCATTCATAAGTTCACCACAGGAGAACCTCAATGTTTTGGGAGCTTTTCTCATTTTCTGTTGACATCATTAGCTCATAGTGAAGATAATCAGAGCCCTAGCTCATCTTCTTGTTGATCATACATTTCTTTGATGACATCATTTACTCTGACTCTTCTTTTAATTTCTTTATTATTGTAAGCTTGTTTATAACTGCTATAAACCACTCCTTTTGCAATCTTTGATATATGTGTATTTTATGTATGTGCTTGCGCATATTTCACACACACACACACACACACACACACACACACACACACACACATGCATATATACTCACCTTCACTGGTGGCCTGAGGACACTAAGAGTCTATCTGTGACCACAGGATGACAAGAAGCCCTACTCACTGGTGCCAGTTGGATTCCTACCCCAGCCCAAACTTTTCAAAACCTATCCAGACTGAATTTCTATTTTTAAATAGTATTACCCTAGGCTGCCACATCTCTCTATTTGGCACATCAGTCAATTGTTGGATGACTAAAGAGCACTTTTTAAGGCTTTTTTGGTCCTTCTTTATGACAGCTAATTCAGATTTGTTCAGCTTGTATATGAAATTATTATTATCTATACTGATTTCCTTTCTTTTGATCAGATCCTAGTTTCATCATTAATAACTGGTTTTCTTATTTTTAGTCTTTCTTTTGGATTTGTACTGATTTTGGTCTTAGGTCTAAGTTGATCTGACTTCACAGATAGCTAATTGAATATCTCCCACATCACTAATGACTCATTTCTTGTTGCCAAAATAACTAAATTTCATTTTTGTGATGTTACTTGTTGCTTATTATGTCCAGCATCTTTTAATTCTTTTATTGAAGAAAGTATTTGTGATATATAGGTTTGAGAATTCTACATCATCTACAAGCCATTGGCCACTCTTATTCCTTATTCCTGAAGTATACATACATACATACACACATACACACACACACACACACATCTACGTATACACATGTCATATATATATATAAGTATACATATATATGTATATATACATATGTACATACTCAGAAACACACATACACACATACCCCATCCCTACCATTACCTTAAAGTGACTGAGTAACCCTTATAATATACTTTGATTTAATTTAGAGTTTCGTGTCATGTTCTTTGTGGAATTTCTCCACCCCTTTTATCTCTAGCCACAGATATATTTGGTTAAGCCATATTTTTTTCCGTAGTGGTCTTTTTTCAAGTAATTATCATCAGCTGTACATTTCAAGAAGAGAAAATATCCTTCCAAATGATGTTTTGAGGTTTCCTTTGTACAATATCCTTACCTTTACAAAAGCTTTCTGCCCACATGAATGGCTTCCTTTTTTCTACTTATGTTGATCCTATTTATCTTTCAAGGTCCAGCTTAAATACCATTTCCTCTATTAAGCCCAAATTGTCCATTTGAGTCCACCCTGATTTATCCTTTCCTCTGTTTTTTTTTTGCATTTATATCCAATATAAATGTGTCAGTCTTTAGTTTTTCTTTAATTCTTCCATATATATTAATTTTCTCAACCCTAGTAAAGTGTAAACTTAAAAGCAGAAACTATGTCATACTTCTTTTGTATTCTGCCACAGAGGTTACACAAAATCTTTGTTCAATAAATGCTTGTTGATTGATTTCTTGATTGTTAATAGTAAAACATTTAGTTTTCTAATGGCTGATGACCTGGTAGACTAGTATCCTTATTTTTTAAAAAAGCCTCAACTCATGAGAATAGTATAGTTTTCAAGAATATCTCGTTAATATAGGCAGAGTGGGGAATTTCTAAGAGAATATTGTAGTTAGTTATTTGGTTGTTTCTATGGATAGTGGTTTAAAGAATGGGACCCACACCAAATTTGGGGTTTGAGAATTTCAACTGTTACTGCTGGCTGCATGCTAATTCCCAGGATAAACTGGAAGTTTGGTACAATAGTGATGCAAAATACTTTTACCTTTGGTTCCCTGTACAACTGAATTCTAGACTACAAGCTGGATCACAGCAGGTATTTGTAATAGAAGTTCCCACTTGTCTGCTCCCAAAGAGTAATGGTGTCTAACTTATCTATGATACAATGTAAGCTAATAGAGGATGATCCATAAGAATTTTTTTTCTAAACATCCTGGCTAGACATTAACTCACTTTCTCAGAAGTGTTATGAAGAATGTGAGAACTGTTTGAACGTAACTCAGGTTGCCAATATTCTTTTTTTAAAAAACCAGCAATAGACTCATTCTGATGTTTCAATTTACTTCCCACAAAAAGTGGTTGGAATCTTGACTTTTCTTTTTGACCCAGGAGCTCCTCTTTGGTTAATATAATTTCTCTTACATTGAAACCATGATTTAGAACTGACTCATAGAGAAGTGACAACCACCGAGTCACCAGCTGCTGGTCCTCCTGCTACACCCTGGGTTTTCCTTGTGGGTGTCTCATCTACCCTAAGCCTGTGATTTCTGTGGCTTGACAAGTTATATCTCAGTATGTGCCTGAAAAGAACTTGGTTGAATTCACAGGGTCATTAGAGTGTATTAAAATATAGAGTTGTAGCATTTTAAAATTTGTCTTTATTTTTAAGGTAGTATTTTAAACTCCTGAACAATTTGTTAAAGTAGATTTTGTTGTTGTTGTTGTTGTTGTTAAAATAGCCTGCACATTATTGTTTTTCCTACTTTTTATAATGGATTTTTTTTCTTCTACGAGTCTAATATTTAGAGTTGCAAAGAACCTAGTCTGACCCTCTCATTTTGTACTTGAAGAAACTGAGGCCCAGAGAAATTAAGTGATTTATCTTTCACCTTGTAAAAAGCAAAATATTTTAACAATTGACATGAATAGTGCTTTTAGATTTGTAAGCACTTTCATATTCTTTCATATGAGGTTCTCATTTGCAACTCACAATAACCCTGAGAAATAGACACCGCAGTTATGTATTTTATCATCAGTTTGCACATGAAGAAACTGAAACTCAGAGAACTAAAGAATCTTGTCCTTGGTCACACAACTGATAAGGACTGGAGACAATATTTGAATTCAGGTTCTCCTGACTCCAAGTCTAGCATTCTGTTATGTCATGTTACATTTCTGCATTATTTCAAATACCAATAACTACATTTTAATCATGGTTCATGGAGCTCCACTATTTCCAATTGTAAAAAAAAAAACATGAGACGTAATAAATATACACATAAAATATTATTTAACATTTTTTCTATTTAAAATGACGATGCAGATACTAACTACTATTTCAATTTATAACCCTTTCAGTTTCTCTTCATGTGAAAAAAGCTCTAATATAATTTTTTCTTTATCTGAGTGTCCTATCAGGTTGCTATGGTGTTGAAATGAAATTTTATGTGTAAAACATTTTGGAAAGCATAGTGTGCTAGGTAAATGTCAATTATTCTTATTATTTTAATCAAAGCTTTTCCCAGATTTTTATGGCAATTTCTCTGTGCTGTTTTGACTTAATCTCTAATACTATCCAGGAACTATACCAAGTCTACTGTAATAAACTATATTTCCCTGTAGCTCAACTAGATATGATGTAGAAGACTCCACAAGTTCAAAAACTTATTTATCTGTAATTTAATACTGAATGCTGAGCAAGGCACTTTAAATTCCCTAGATTATATATTTGACAAATTTGAAGATATATTCATTTCTTTTAGGATATTGTTATTATTCACATAAAGTTGGACAAATAATATTGGATAATTTTCTTTATTTCTTCTTAATTTGTTGCAAATTCTCCATTTACATTTTTGATACTGGTAATAAAAATCTAATATGCTGGCACAAAGCAATATTTCAGTAACATTACATATCTGTTCCCTCAACATTCAAATAATTGTAATTCAAATAAACAATCTGTCCCTCCCAAGTGACTTACCCAAATTCAGACAGGTAGTAAGCATTAGATATAGATTTTGAACCAAAAGCTCCTAACTCTGGAATTGTTCTTCTCACTTGTACCATTTCTCCATTGTTCTTTCTCCTCCATCATCATGGCAGGTTTTGTAGGTTCCTTTCAGTTCTAAATGTATGAAACTTTGAATCTCTAATTAGCCCAGAGCAGTTACACTTGACCTCAAATACCCAAGAGCATTAAAGGAAAGGAGAAGTTATTTAAATGATAAATTTTTAAATAAAGTTTATGTGGAATGGGCAGTGTTATTTTAAAGAGGTCAATTCAGGGCTAGAGCTGTATGTTTACTGAATCCATTAATATTAGGAAACCTGTTCTTATATCCCAAGAGGCAGCTTGATATTGTGCAGTGAATAGTAACCAAGGATTCAGAAGATATGGGTTCTGATTTTTTTACTTGAATATTATTTCCCTTTTTTATTTTTAAATTAATTTATTTTTAGTTTTCAACATTCACTTCCATAAGTTTTTGAGGTTTAAATTTTCTCCACATCCCTCCCCTCTCCTCTCCCAAAGATGGCATGTGATCTGATATAGGCTCAACATATACATTCCAATTAAACCTATTTTCACATTAGTTGTGTTGTAAAGAAGAATTTGAATGAATAGGAGGAACCATGAGAAAGAAGAAACAAAAAAAAAAGAAAGAGAGTAAATAATATGCTTTGATCTGCATTCAGACTCCATAGTTCCTTTGCTGGATGTGGATAACATTTTCCATCATGAGTTTTCTGGAGTTGTCTTAGATCCTTGTATTGCTGAGAAGAGTTAAGTCTATCAAAGGCAGTCATCACACAATGTGGCTGTGCTACTGTGTACAATGTTCTTCTGGTTCTGCTCACATCACTCAGCATCAAGTCATATAAGTTCTTCCAGGTTTTTTTGAAGTCTGCCTGCTCATCATTTCTTTTGGCACAATAGTATGCCATTACATTCATATACCACAACTTGGTCAGCCATTCCCCAATTGATGGGCATCCCCTAAATTTCTAATTCCTGGCCACCACAAAAAGAGCTGCTATAAATATTTTTTTACGTGTAGGTCTTTTCCCATTTGTATGCTGTCTATGGGATACAGCCCTAAGAGTGCAATTGCTGGGTCAAAGGATATGCACATTTTTATAGCCGTTTGGGTGTAATTCCAAATTGCTCTCCATAATTGTTGGATCAGTTCACAACTCCACCAACAATGCATTAATGTTCCAATTTTCCCACATCTTCTTCAGCATTTATAATTTTCCTGTTTTGTCATGTTAGCCAATCTGATAGGTGTGATGTAGTACCTAAGAGTTGGGTTCTAATGTTGTTTCTTCCACTTACTACACATTCTACTTTAGCAGGATGTTGTACCTAATGATTTAATGAGAAAATAGAGGCTATCCATTGTTCTCCCCTTTCCAACTCTCCACCTACTACAGCATCTAACATAAGACCTTGTATGTAGCAGATGTTCAATAAATAGCTGTTGAATTGAATTTTCAAATTTAGTAAGCTTTGTGGCCCTATTCAAGTCACTTAACCTCTTATCAATTAAAGACATTTTTTTAAAAATGTGCTATTTTGTTTTCTGTTAAGAAGCACTTATCCTCTCCTCTTTCCTGCCTCCCAATGGGAAAACAAAAACAAAGACAAAACCCTTGTAATGAATATGGATAGCCAGGTAAAACAAGTTTTTACTTTGAATGTATCTAAAAATGTTTGTCTCCTTCTGCATCTTGAGTCCATTACCTCTCAGTTATATGGGCAACATGCTTCATCACTGAATCTGATATTTTTGTGATTGTCCATTGCATTAATCAGAGTTCTTAACTCTTTCAAAATTCTTAGTCTTTACAGTATTGTGAATATTGTATAAATTGTTCTCCTGATTCTACTCACTTCCCTCTACATCAGTTCATACAAGTCTTCTCCTTTCTTTGAAGCCATTCCTTTTTATCATTACTTACTCCTAAACAGTGTTCCATTATATTCATATACTACAATTTTTCCATACATTTCTGAACTGATGAACACTCCTGTAGTTTCCAGGTTTTTTTGCCACCACAAAAGAATTATTATAAATATTTTTGCACATATGAGGTCTTTTCCTCTTTCATCTCTTTGGGGTATAAGCCTAGTAATAATATCTGAGTCAAAAGGTGTACAGTTTTAGTGTTATTTTTAAATATGGTCCTATATTGCTTTCCAGTATGCCTGAACCGCTTCTTACTTTCACCAGCAGTACATTAATATGCCTGCTTTTTCAGAGTCCCTCTGATTTGTCATTTTCCCTTTTTTGTCAATTTTGTCAGTCTGATGGGTGTGAGATAGAACTTTGAAGTTACTTTAATTCCTATTTCTCTAATTTTTGGTGTTTCATTGTGTGTGTGTGTGTGTGTGTGTGTGTATAAATGTATATATGTATGTATATACATACACATATATTTCACTTTGCAATTGATAATTTGAATTTCTTCCCTTAAAAACTGACTTCATATTCCTTGACCATTTATCAGAGAATGACTTTCTTTTTAGAATTTGAATCAGTTCTTTATATATCTTGGAATGACCCCTTTATCGTGGAAACTTGCTACAAACATTTTTCCCAATTTACTTGCTTATTCCTCTAACTTCAGCTGATTTAATTTTGTTTATACCAAAACCTTTTTAGTTACATGGAATTAAAATTCTCAATTTTATATGTTATGATTCTTTTAATCCTTTGTTTGGTCATGAATTCTTCCCTTATCCAAAGGTACAAAAATTGGTTTCTTACATTATCCTCTAATTTATTTGTTATATGATCTTTCATATCTAAGTCGTGTATCCATTTGGAGTCTCTCTTGGAAGGGTTTGAGGTATTGGTAGAAACCTAATTTCTGCCATACTACTTTCTATTTTGCCCCAGAAGTTTTTCATGGAATGGTGAATGTTTACTTCCTTAGCTGTGGTCTTTGGATTTATTGAGCACTATGTACCAAAGAGCGTATAATCACTAAGCATTTACAAAGTGCTTACTCTGTAACCATGGACTATACTAAGAGCAAAGGATATAAATGAAAAACAAAAACAGTTATTGCCTTCAAGGAGCTTAAATGGGGATGTATAAATTAGAATATACGAATTATATACAGAGTAGATGTGAGGTAATTCTAGAGGAGATGGCCAGGGATTCTAAGAGTCAAAGGTGGGGAAAGAGAGAAGTCTAGACAAGAGGAATAGCCAGGTAAATGCACAGAGACATGAAATGGAGGGATCTGTACAAGGAACATCAGGTAAGCCAGTATGGCTGCATTATAGAGACCATAGTGGGGAGCAGAATATAAGAAGAATGGAAAGGTAGGAAAAGACCAGGTTGTGAAGAGCTTTAGATGTCAAACAAAGCATTTTATGTTTGATCCTGGAAGTAAGAAGGAGCCACTGGAGTTTATTGAGCATATTGGTAGAATGGTTAAACTCATGCCTTAGATTATTTTGGCAGCTGGATAGAAGGTGGATTGTAGCAAGCAGAACTGAAAAAGGGGTACCAGTTAGAAGGTTATTGTACTGTTCTAGGTGAGAGATGATGAAGACCTAAACTTGGATTTGAGTTTGGTCTCTATAGAGAAGGGGGTGTATGTATGGATGTAGAAAGAAACGATAAGATTTTGGCACATGTTTAGATTTTGGGGGTGAGCAAGAGATAGGAATCAAAAATGGCCCTGAAGCTTTGAACTTGACAGTAGTAGGAAAATTCAGAAGAGGAGACAATTTAGGGTGAAAGAAAATAAGGTTTATTTCATACATGTCAAGTTTAAGATGACTAAGGGACATTCAGTTCAACATATCTAGTGGACTAGTCAGTGATAGGGGACTGGAGCTTAGGAGGGAGAGTAAGGCTGGATAAATATACATGGGTATAATCTTTAAAGAAATAATTCAAACCATGGGAGCTGGTGACGGCAGCAAGTGAGAGAATATAGAGAGAAAAGAACGGAGGTTTCAGGGCAGAGCCTTTGGGAATATCCACAGTTATTGGTCTCTCAACCAAAATGAAATGAAGAAGTCAGATAGGTAAGAGGTGAAACAAGAGACAAAAGAGTCATGAAAAGACAGAAAGGAGCCTTAGTTTTATCATCTATAAAATAGGGTGTTAATATCTGCCTACTTCACATGCTTCCTGTGAAGATTAAATTCACAATTCTTTGTATGCCTAGCACAATGCCTAGCACATAGTAGGCTCTTAATAAATGATTATAGTGATTGATCAAGTGAAATAAAATATATGAAAAAACTTTGAAAACTATAAAGCCCTATACAAATGCAAGATTTTCTTTTAAATGCCAAAAATATGCCTTTTCCACATTCAAGTCACAGTTTAGGAAAGATTTTTTTAAATAATGGAGTTCTTTATGATTATAGACAGTGGTGCTTTTATAAGAAGTGTTGCCTTTGTGTGACTAATGGAGAAACCAAAGTCACTTTCAGGTGATGAAAGAAAAAATATCATGAATATGTTGTTTAAAATTATGACAAATATTTTGTTATGTTAATATTATGATGTCCTTTTCTTCCCCTTTAGGAATTATGTCGGATCACCAGTTTGGAAACCAGTTTATGTGCAGTGTAGTAGCCTCACACGTGAGTCATCTACCAACAACCAATCTCAGTTTCGTTTGGATTGCTCCACCTGCCGGCACGGGCTGTGTCAACTTCATGTGAGTCCTGAGATCTATTATTATAGGTGGTGGGAGGTGGTCTATCCTTGTCAATATGCCAGTTACTTTCCTTTCCACTTTGATGAAACAAAGTTTAACATCACATCTTCTCATAGCTTTGTGTCATATAAATTGCTTAGGATCACACATGATTGATTCCTTACTGTCTCATTATAAGTTTCTGAATATACCCTTTTGACAGGAAATCTCCCTTCTTTAGGTAGGATTAAAATTTCAAATATAACGATAGAGTTAACATCCAAACAGATTTACTAAGCATGCTCAAGTCGTTGGGACACTAGAACCATATGTCAACTTAAAATGGTAGAAAGTCAAGGCAAATTATCCTTTGAGTAATATATAACATGACCTCTACTTCCATTTATTTTCCAATCATATATATTCATACATAAATATATATGTAATACATAAATGTGTTTATATATGTATACATACATATGCATACACATGCATTTACATGTGTGTGTGTGTGTGTGTGTGTGTGTGTATGAGTGCATGTTATGGTAATTGCTCCAAAATAGCATTCAGTGAAAAACAATAACAAAAAAATTTTAAAAATGAGTGTATCTATAATGTCATAATTATTTATTTCCTATTAATTTAGGAAAGTATTTCTTACACTCAAGGGTAGGGAATATTTTGTTGTTGTTGTTATTTTTCAATTGTATTAAATGTTAGCCAGGCTTAAATGGAGGCACAGGTAATATAGAAGAAAGTACCCTATGCCTGATAATAGGAAGATCTGAATTACAGAATCATGGCATTTCAGAGTTGAAAGGGGCTTGAGAAGTCATCTAACGCAACCCTTATTTAATGCATGAATCCAGTCAACAGCACCTTAATGACCTCCTAGAGTTCACATGATGACTTCCAATTGTATGGAACTGTCTAATAGGGTAGCATATCAGATCTGATTATTTTCCTTTTATTAAGCCAAAATCTACCTTCTTATAATTTATACCCATTGGTCCTATCTCTGCCTTCTGGGGACAATCAGAAATAACCTAGTCCTTTTTCCTCGTGCCAGACTTTCAAATTTATATACACTAATGCTGTTTCCCTCCCCTAAGTCTTTTGTACTACAGATTAAAAAATTTCCAGGGTTTTTTTTTAAAGGGGATCCTTTTATAGAATGGTTTCAGACTGCAAGTTCCTCCTTGCCCTTTTATTCTTTCAGTTAAACCATTCCCGTCATTATAGAAGCAATATAGTGCAGCAGAAAGAGTACTGAGCCTGGAGTCAGGAGATAGTTGAATTTGAATGCTCTCAGACATTTCCTAGCTGTGGAACCATAAACAAGTGACTTAAATAACTCAAACTTTTATTTCCTTATCTGTAAAATGGGGATAGCAGTTGCCTTATAGGATTTCAAGAAGATTAAATTTTAAAAATGTTTGCAGAATTCTTTCAAAAATGGTCAAGTGCTTTGTAAATATTGATTACTATTCCAGACAGTCACCATTGACTTCCCTTTTCTAACAGGCTAAATGATCAGTGGTGCCACATCAAAAAAGAGGCTTAGTGCATGTTTCTTAAAGACTAATTTGCATTGGTCCAAGAATTCTCCATCCCTGAAATGTATGAGTATTGCTCAAGCTTGTAAAAGCTTGCCTTATTCAGGATGCTTTGTATTTCTGTATACATTATTCTCATAAAAATTTCTATAGATAAGAAAATATGTGTTTATGTCAATAATTGTTGCTTTTCTTTATTACCTTTTTTTTTTTTAATAAACAGAGTGTGAGTCTTTTGGCACGACTGAGGTATCTTAGGCATCATCAAGTATTTTGTAAAGTGATCCTTTGATTCTTTTAAAGTTGTGTTGCTCCCCTAAGATGAATCTCCTCTATGTACACTTTGTTTAATCCAGCTGTTTTTCTCATCTTCATTTGTCTCTTCTCATCTTCATTCTCTATATGTTATTTCTCTTTTATAATCACATCAAGGACTATGACATTGGTTCAAGAGTGTTAGCTTCATTCTTTTTGGTAACAGAAAAAATTATTATAAAAATTGTTGCAAATCTTTTCCATCTTTTATCTGTTTGTCATCCTCTTTCCAACCCATTTTAAAATACTCTCAGCATGAAATCACTGAATTCCAAAATATATATTGATTTAATTTATGTGTTCTTCAACTTCTACCAAAGGTACATATGCTGCAATAATTTTCATGGTAGTTTTTTAAATGGTGTTTTTTTGTTTTCAGATCACATTTATTTATTAATGTATCTCTTCCTATTCCCTACTCAGCATGATCCCTTATAACTAAGATCAAAAATTTTTTAAAAGTTCAGCATAATCAACCAACACATTAACTGCTTCTGACAGTACATACTTCATTCTGCTCTTAACAGTGTCTTACCTCTCCTATGAAGGGAGAGAATCATATTTTCTCATCTCTTCTTTGACCCCAAGCCTTTGTAATTGTTACATTGTGTTCAATTTTGATTTATATTCTTTCTATTCATACTGTTGTAATAATTATATGTATGTATATATACATGTGTATACACACATGTACATACATATAGTTTTCCTTGATCTGTCTCCTTCACTTTCTATTAATTTATATGTCTTCCCATATTCTCTAAATTCTTCATAGTTTTCTTATGGTACTATGGTATCTTATGGCTTTGGTATTATAAACAAATAATGTATTATGTTCCTAAGCTGGTTTGTTTGACCATTCACTTATCAATGAGCAAACAAATCTACTTTGTTCCTAGCTCTTTGCTATCATGGTATTCTTTTTGCAAATACTTAACATGAGCATTGCAAATGAGATGAAGCAATATGCCATGAAATGATGTGACTTACTGCTTTTAGATGAATGGTGAAACCGACCCTGCCAAACCTTTTATTTGCCTCCCTGAGGAAAACATGAGAAGTAGCCTCCACTTAACTGCAACTTCCTTCTGTCTGCTTGGTTTGTTTATAATAAGAATGTCAGGATTCATATCCTTCATTCCACCAATAATCTGTACACTCTGGTTCTTGGATAAGAATCTCACATTAGTACTAATAGATAACCAGTGTTTTATAGATGACTTAGAAATTGTGTGATTCTCAGCATACTCTGCCCCATTTTTGTCACTCTACTACCATTACAATAAAAGCAAAAAGTGTTGGTTTTTCATGAGTTTCTCTGGCCAGAAAATTCATCATCAGGTGGTCAGAGGTAATGTGTCTTTATGTACTAAGTTTGGTTGGTTCTCAGAAAGCAGACTCCAATCTTTTGCTTCATACTCAAAACTTTTCCAGTATAACCTGAGCTTCCTAAAATGAATTCGAGACAGGGAAATTAATGAGGAGCCATTGCAGGACAGAGACAAAAAAATGGAAAGAAGGATGAACAAAATAGGGAGTCACAATGTAGAAGAGCAGCCTTGACCTGTTCTTTCACAGGTTCTGTGAATTATGTGAAGATAGGTGCCCGGGAGCAAGAGAACTCTAATTTAGACAGCACAATAAATCAAGATGACTTTGTAAGACCCTGAGGAGGCAAAAGATCAGAGACAGACTATTTATTGGCCAATGTGAAAGTACTTCATATTTTTATTAAGTTAAATCAAATAAGTTACATAATCCATATTTTTCTTTGCCCTGTTGTCTGCATGGGCCCTTTAAGGCACAAGTCAAATTCTCACATTCTTCAGATAATATCATAGGTAGCCATCATCGTTGTTCAGTTATTTTTCAGTCATATCTGACTATTCATGACTCCATTTGGGGTTTTCTTGGCAAAGATATTGGAGTAGTTTGCCATTTCCTTCTCCAGCTCATTTTACAGATGAGGAAACTGAGGCAAACAGGGTTAAGTGACTTGCTATATGGGTAGTAAGTATCTGAGGCCAGATTTGAACTCAGGAAGATGAATCTTCCTGACTTCAAGCACTGTATGTTATCCACTGTGCCACCTAGCTGCCCAGTATGAGCCATAGAGATAACTATTAAGAAGCCTCCAACACTGGATCTGGATTGTGTTATCCTATAGCAGGAGGGAGGGAGGAAGGGTCTGCTGATTTGCATTGGTGAAGAGAATTTCTAAACCTGGAGTTACTATACTGATTAAGCCACTGGTCCAGAACCCAGCCCTCCCTAACCCCTCCCCCTAAAATATTCATTGATCCTTAGATCATTACTTACATTTTTACTTACTCGTATTTTATCTCTCCAACAAGATTGTAAGCTCCTTGAGGGAAAGAATGGTTATGTTAACCTTTGAATTTCCCAGTGTTTAGCATTTTTCTATATAGGTAGTCACTTTTTAATAAGTATTCATTAAATGAATTAACTAAAAATTTATATACTACTTGCTTCTAGGTGAGGCACAAAGTTTAAAGAACTGATGAATTAGTCTATTGTTGAGATTTTTATCTTGTCCTATGCAACTTTTAAGAATGCCATGTCTCTATTACCTCTATATCTAAGAAAGGGAAGCAGTACCAGTAGAGAGTGGATTAGAAATGCCAAAGAAGACTTATTTTGGATGTAGGCTAAATCTTTGTGAGTATATGTTTAAAAGTTACATACCTAATATTTCATTATTAATACATCCAATGTATTTAATTTTATATCCAGTATGTTTTTTTGTAGTTATGTTATAAGACTATATTCATAAATTATAGTATCAGTGGAATGTAGAACTAGGGAAGACCAGCTTGATTTATTCTTTTCATATTGGAGAATTATTTTGTAACCTAAAATTTGAAGTAAAGTTGCATGGAATGAACATACAGTTCAAGAGAGGCTAAATTGCTGTAATTCTTCAATATCATTCCCTTGCTGGGAAAGAGTTCTAGAACTCCCTTGATTCTGGTAAACTTTATATATTTCTGTAAGGGATCCACATTTCTTTCTGTCTGGAGCTATTTCTGAGAGTTAGAAACTGCATTAATACTGTATATGAAACAGTAATGTTATATTAGCCCGCCAACCTATAATGCACAGCCTGTGATTTTAAAACCTGGTTACCTATTTTAAAACCTCCTTGGAAATCCCATAGTAAGAATTATGGAAATGTTGAACCAAAATCTGAGACAATTACACAGTCTACTAAGAGTGTCTTTCCCAGTGAAGAGTAAGTGAAATAATGTCTGAACAAACCACATTTTATTGGTAAACCACTTAGCTAAGCAGTCATTTGGGATAGTCTGTTTACTGCCTTCCTAGGTTAAAAATAATCAAAGGAGAAACATGGGAATAAAATTGTTTATTAAAAGCGGAGGGACTTGAAGGTGAGGATGCTGGTGTTTTCAGCATAGGTATGTAAAAGTTTTGTTACTGAAATAATAATTATCATTAATTCATGTTTCATTTTCCTTCTTTCTTTCCTTCCTCACTCCCTTCTTCCTCTTTCCCTTCTTTCCTTCTTCCTTCCCTCCTTCCTTTCCTCTCTTCCTTCATTTATTCCTTTTCCCTTCCTTTTCCTTCCTTCCTTCCTCCTACTGAGATGTAGTCTCCCTATTTTGCCCAAACTGGAATTGCGACAACCACTCGTAGACCCAACCCTGCTACTGACCGGCCCGAAAGTTTTGACCCATTCTGTGTGGAATCTAGAGCAGTTTGTTCATCCTTATGCAGCTTGGTGACCCCTCTCTCCCAGGGGCTCATCATATTGATACTGGACTTAGTGAGGGTAGACACCTGATAGGGTTTGGTCCTATTGTAGCTCAGAACTCCTGAACTCGAGTGATCCACTATTCTCATAGGTAGGAGAATGTGCTATCGATGTAGAATATTCAATGTACTTTCAGATGATGTTAATGTATTATTAGTTTTACTTGACTGCTTTGCTTTGTTACAAGAGAACTGTCACAGAGTAGGGATAATCTAGAAATGTTTAGACTATGCAAACAAAAAGAACGTATCAATAAAACTTTAAAATTCAAAATATCATTGTCAATTTACATTTGAAGTTAATGAGAGTGGGCAGCTAGGTGGCTCGGTGGGTAGAGCACTGGCCCTGGAGTCAGAATGACCTGATTTCAAATGTGGTCTCTGACACATGATACTTACTAGCTATGTGACCCTAGGCAAGTCACTTAACCCCGATCACTTCACAAAATAAATAAATAAATAAATAAATAATAAAATAAAAAATGAAGTTAATGAGAACCAGGAAGAGACAAGAAAGCTATAAAATGATCACTTATTTATTTAGTTTGAGTCAGAGTAAAACCCTAGAATGACTGACGTTAATTGATTAGATCATGAAACATAATGAATGACTTTTATTGAGTTTGCCACTTCATACTAACCTTTATTCAAACAAAAGAAAGCCTCCATATAAAAGGAGTTTAACTCTTATGCACAGATTTTGCTCCTGATGCAAAGGGCCCAGGTACAGTCTGGATACCACTCACTTCTCTTACTTGATTATCACTTCCATATAGAACCTGTAAATAGCACTACCTAGCACTCCCCTAGGATAGCCAGCAGCTCTCCTTAAAAGTACAAAGACATTTTAAGCTCAGAACATAAATAAGTTTTATCTACAAATTAATGGATTCAGGAAGGACTCACATCTAAGCCCTGACAGAATCAAGGGACTTTGTTTCTGAAGACTTAACACAGCTCTGATTTTCAGTGCTTCCAGAGAGGTTTCTGTAAGTAGAAAGGCTAATATTTTTTCATCTTCTCTCTCCATGTCCTCTGTTTTCCCTTCCCCCTTCCTGCAGTCCCCCTTAACTCTCAGGTTCACTGTTTACATTTTCACTGCCCTTCATGACTCAGGTTCCTGTGGAGTAGGTCTCAGCACCTGTGGCTCTGTGGATCTCATAGATTGAAGTCATCATTATCATATTCATATTCGTCATTGCTATTGTCATTATGTATCATTGTCATTATGTATCATCATCATCATCATCATCATCATCACCACCATCATCAACATCTCTAGCTTTATATTGTGCCTGTTATATGCCAGGCATTGTGCTAAGCACTTTAAAAATATTATCTCATTTGATCCTCACAACCACGCTAGGAGGCAGGTGCTATTATATTAGAGTTGAGGAAATTGAGGCAAGCAGAGTGGAAGTGACTTGCCTAGTGTCACCCAGCTGTTAAGTGTTTGAGGCTGAATTTAAACTTAGGTCTTCAGCTGGGCTGACTCCAAGTCTAACGTCCTATCCAGTGTACCACCTTCCCTGTGGGGCCACCTCTCCAGCAGTTGGCCCATGCAGATGGTCCGCTCTGTTCTCTCACTTCTTTGTTCTATTTCCAAGCCAGAGTGCCTTAGTTCTTAGGGGGGTTTTTGTATATTTTATTCTATAGCCCATGATGTCTCACTCTAAGTGTATTTCAGCATGTGAACACCACTTGAATGGTTCTTTTTCCCAGTTTGGGCTGACTTGTGGTGGTTGAATTGGTCCTATTTGCCTCCTCTTTTCCCCAGACCTTAGGCATTGTTACTGTTTTTTGTATCAGCACCTGTCGCTGTATCTTGGGTTCA
Source organism: Phascolarctos cinereus (assembly GCF_003287225.1). Classification (NCBI taxonomy): domain Eukaryota; kingdom Metazoa; phylum Chordata; class Mammalia; order Diprotodontia; family Phascolarctidae; genus Phascolarctos; species Phascolarctos cinereus. Next base: position 144,878,454 of record NW_027555514.1, read on the forward strand.
AGGGGGCAACATACATTCTCCCCACTTGTATATTTCTCCTTCATCTTACCTCTAGGCCTCTGAAAGAGTGTTCAAATGATATTAGCACCAGAGGAGAAGGAGAAGAGGATATAACTGGTCTTGTTACAAATGCCTATGCCAAGACAGGGGTGTTATAGAACAGGGACATTTTGAATTCTCTGTTCCAAAAGTACTGTAAAGTCAAGTCAATAAGAAACATTTATTTTTTCAGTGTCTACCATGTTTGAGGCACTGTGCTACATGCTGAGGATATGAAGAAAAGCAACAGCAGTCCCCATTCACAGAACTCACAGTCTCGTGGGGGAGACAACATGCAAATAATTATGTTATCAACTGAATATATGTGGAATAAATCTGAGATAAACTCAGAGCAAAGGCCCTAGTGCTAAAAGACATTGAGAAAGGCTTCTTGTAGAAGGTAGGATTTTAGCTGAGACTTGAAGGAAAACAGAGGAGCAGGAGGCAGAGATGAGGAGAGAGAATTCCAAGCTTGGAGATAGACAGATGCATCATTGGGAGGTGGATTGCTTTGTTCAAGGAAGAGCAAGGGGGGCATTGTGACCAGATTGGAAGTAATAAGGTAGAAGAAAACTGGAGAGGTCAGTTAACTAATTCACTGTAATACTGAGGGAAGTATTTAATGTTTAGAGAGCACTGTAAAGTTCTCCAGTAGAATCTTTTATAAGGGCACCACACTGAGAGAACACACTTCCAGCTTCCACTGGAGGAAATGGGAGGCAATCCTACCTCTGTCACTAACTTACTGTACAACCTTGAGCAAGTCATCTGACATCTCTGACTTTAGATTCCTTATCTGAATATGAAAGGGAACAGATGTAAAATAGATATTCTCCGCAATGTCTTCCAGCTTTAACATTCACTAGCTCTTTTGTGAGTTGGAGTTAGCTAAGTGGTTAGGGGGCACAGGGAATAGAGCGCTGGGCTTGGAGTCAGGAAGACTTAAGTTTAAATCTGGCCTCAAACGCTTACCAGCTGTGTGACTCTGGGTAAGCCGCATAACTTAACTGTTTGTCTCAATTTTATCAGCTGTAAAATTGAGATAATAACAGCACCTACCTCTCAGTGCTACTGTGAGTCTCAAATGAGATACTATTTGTAAAAAGCACCTAAGTGCTAAGGGCACATAGTAGATGCTATATAAATGCTTATTCCCTTCCCCCATCAGATTATATGATATGATCTCTAAGGCTTTATCCAGCTCTAAAGATCTATCCAGTCGTAGTTCTGTGACTATGAATCTTCAGATCCAGTATTGAAGGTTAAGGGGTTGATCTCATTCCATGATCACAGTAATACCATAGCCCCAGCCAAACTTTTTTTTTTTTTTAGTGAGGCAATCGGGGTTAAGTGACTTGCCCAGGGTCACACAGCTAGTATGTGTCATGTGTCTGAGGCCATATTTGAACTTGGGCCCTCCTGACTCCAAGGCGAGAGCTCTATGTACTGCGCCACCTTGCTGCCCCTCCCAGCCAAACTTCTTCCATGTGCAGGGCATCAGTTACACGTGCTTTTATGTGTTAGGTAGAAAGGTGAGTAAGTGAGAATGGGTGGAGAGATCAGCTGAAATCCATCCCTGTAAACTAACACATATTTGTTGTTTAATTGTTCTAGTCCTGTCTGACTCTTTGTGACTCTATTTGGGGTTTTCTTGGCAAAGATACTGGAGTCGTCTGCCATTTCCTTCTCCAGCTCATTTTACAGATGAGGAAGCTGAGGCAAACAGGGTTAAGTGACTTGGCCAGGGTCACACAGCTAGTAAGTGTCTCAGGCCAGATTTGAACTAAATTTTCCTGACCCCAGGCCCAGTGCTTTATCTATTGCATCACCTAGATGCTCAAACTAAAACATACTCTATTCTTGATGGGTCATTGGAGTAATTTTTATATAGTAATTTTGGAATTGGAAGAGACCTTGGAGGCCATCTTATAAAGTCTTCATTTTACGTATAGGAAACAAAGTCAAATTCTTCCACAAGGTCCCACAGCAAGTCATGGAAAAGCCAAGTTTCTTGAATTCTAGTTCAAGGCCTTTCTCACTAAATTGCATTATCTGCTTTGACTCCAATGCAAAATATTGTCAAATGAATTCTGTGTGGAATTACAGATTTCTTTGAATACCATAGTGACAATGCTGGTCAAATATTTACAAAAATAGAAGAATAATGCACATTGGTGTACTGCTGGTGATTTTGGCAAATGAGATAGATGAGAAAGTTAAATTTGCACCTTTGCCAATAATGGTATATTTATAACTGAAGTCTCTCAAAACTGATAGGGAGTAGAATCAACCAAGCAATGTTCCAGTTAAGATATTGAGTGACCACAAAGTGAAGGCATAGATTAATAAGCAGGAAAGGGGTGGATTGTATCGAGTGTTTGGTAGTTTAGAGCAGATATCTCCTAAAGGAATGATTTTTTAAAAGTACACTAAAAAAACTACAGAAAATCTATTTTAAAAATTGAAGACACTAGCAATTTCTGAGTATCCTGTGGGCTTGAAATACTACAGATGCTGTGATCTGAAGTGCTACCAAGGGTATAGCTCAGAAGCCTTTAATTTTTGATGAGAGTCATTCTAATTTGTCTAGAGAATTCATCTGGAGAGATAGTCTCATTGCACATTTCTTTCTGTCCATCATAAGAAAACATAGCAATTGTACTTGCCTTGACATTTAAACATTTGAAATAAGACATGTGAGTACCTCCTGAGTGTTTTTTGTTGTTGTTGTTGTTACTGTGTGCACATTCATATCTAAAGATAAGCTTGCCAAACTTTGATATATATCCAAATTATTTTACTTTTTGAGCTATGCATATCTCAGAGAAAGTAAATGACTTTTCGTGTAAGTCTGAAATTGTGGAATCCAAATTGTAAGATAAAATTGGATATGATATTCTCCAAGAATCACTTTTATCTTCCTTGTCTCCCAAGCCCCACATTTTGTTATTGGTTGAATTTTCTGGTCTCTAACTGGAATATCAAGTGATACCGAGTACTACTGAAGTACTGTTGTTGTAATGTTAGGGCCTAACAACATGTATATATCATTTCCCCAGGAGTATAACTAATAGTTCAGATTATTCATCATGCCTCTGTTTTTCTTCACTGTCAACTGACCAATTAAATTTTGGAGGGGAAACGTTCGTATGTTTAGGAATTTACAGTGTGTTCTTTTGTGTCAGCTTTTTAAGAAATGATATCAGGCAGAAGAATACTTTCTGATGGCTTTTATTTATGCCTGTGTTGTACAATGATAAAATGACATTTCTGCATTTATCCATAGCAGATCATCAAGACATTTCTGGGTCTTTAAAAATTGTTTGGTTGTTTTCATAGTTACGATACACATAAAAGTTTTAAGCACATGGACAAAAAGTATAATCCTTTAAATAAACCTCAGGCTTTTATGTAGATAGTAAGAAAGAAAATAAGTATATATGGTTTGAGGTATGGCAGGAGTTATAAAATGCTGAAAATATATTTGTTGGAAGGAAAATGAACTAGGAGTCAAGTCATATGGCAGAAGGAGGGACAGAACCAGAAGTAATCATAACAGAAGCATGATGCATCTTCCTGGAAGAGAAACATAGTCTTGGGTGGAGTATGAGGTATGTGGTTTCCATGTTAGTCTAGCTTTCCTTTTAGTTAAACAACATAGGGATTACAGAGAAAGAATGGTCTTTGTTCTCCTAACTTCACCTGAAAAAACAAGCAGAAGTTAGGTATCAGGAGATTTATGTTGAAGCAATTAGATGGATTAAATTTTTTATGTGTGCCTATAGAGGCCATCTTCATAACAAGATCTAATGCCCACTAACTCTCAAGCCTTTAGTCAAATGTTGATGGATTATGATAGACAGGCACAGACCATACATTATAGTGTGTCAAAGTATATGAGTTCTAACTGAGCCAGAAGGACATCCAAGTTTAGTTATATAAATAATCTGATGTTAACATACAGAAAATTACTGAACACTAATGTACAAGTCATTTATGGTTCAAGTTATTTACTTGTATACTAAAACTATCTAGTTGTTAGAAAAGATCAAAATCAATATCAAAACAGAAATATAAAAATCAGGAAACACAGTGTCCAATTGAAGCAATTGCCACCAGATCTATTTAAATAAGCCATTAACCAAATGGGAAATTGATAAAGGACCCATAAGGATAAAAACCATCACCATTTCTTAGGAAAGTTTAACTGGTTTGCACCCATTGCCACAATAAGGTCAAAAGAGACTAGAAACTGCTTCATCAAACAATCTCTTAATCGCTTTGTAATTATAATCACTGTATCATAGGATTTGAAAATTAATAGCCATCTAATCTATCTCACACCTGAAAAAAATTCTCCTATATCATGCCTGACAAGTGTTTTTCCAGCCTTTGCTTTAAAACTCACCCCTCCTAGGACATTCTGTTGCGCTTTTACACAGCTCTGATTGTTAAGAAGTTTTCCCTGACATCAAACCTAAATTTCTGCTACTCCTTATATCTTGAACTAATGACTCCTAGTTCTGTATAAAAAGAACACATTCTCCAAAGAATTAAAATCCTGGACCACCCTAAGGGCAATGTAGAGGTACGTGGTGGGTATGAGTAGACAGCAACATGTTTCTCATACATAGTTGCTCAGAATAAAAAGCTTTATACATATGATAAGAGATATGTGTGACTAGAAAAGAAAGTAAGTTAGGCAAACAATGGATGACAGATAGCCAATGGACATCACACGTGCTCCAATGATACCCATTCAGTGTTGAGAGAAGTAGAGGAAGAATCTCAGGACGTGAGGTGGATGGGAGGTCATGGGCAGGAGTTACAAAAGATGAGAAAGCATGGATGAGTTAAGATCAACACCCCTGTAGGAAGTACTCACATCATTTAGATCATGGTTGCATACTAGTACTATCAAAATGACTAACATTATGCTTAGTACCTCCATTACTAAAGGGAAGCAGTTCCATTTCCTAAACATCTTTCTCTTATTTATTTTTATCTTATAGAATTAGTTACTATCAGATGTTCATATATACTCATATGTAATTCATGCTATTTCAATAAAATGTACGCTTTTATTTTTTAGGTACCATTGGCTGTATTGCATCCAAGGTATCTAATTCATTGGTTATCCATAACCAGAATAAGTCTACCTGTTGGTGCTGAACTGCCATGGTCAATACCAACATTCCTCTAAAGGCAGCTATGTAATTTCTAGGCATAACTTCTCAAGAGGAAATGAATTGGATGTAAGGGAAAATTTCCTTGCAAATCAAAAAAAAATTGTACTATTTTCACATTAAAGTGGAAAATACTCAATTCTTTGAAGAGTTGTGCCACAAAATATAATTTTTTTTACAAAATACAATTTTTAAAGGGGAAGGTAACACAAGTACAAACAGTATTGTAACTGGCTTCTACCAGCTATATATGTGAAGTATTCTGATCTGAAAGCATATTTATGAAAAGTCCTAAGCAGTAGCTAATATCTATAGAACTCAACGTGTTATCTGATTATATCCTCAGAAACCTTGTGAGGTAGATATTATAGGCATTATTATCCTCATTTTATAGATGAGAAAGCTGAGGCTCAGAGTTCAAGTCTCTCACTCATTGTCACATAGCTAAAAATGTCAGAGCACAAGTCACTCCTGACTCCAGTTCCAGGATCTTTTCCACTACACAACTCTTTCTTTGGTGCCTCTGATGAATGGAGAGGATATCACAAGCAGCTGGGGAGCAAAAGTCTTCCTCTAGGAGAGGTTGCTGAGCACCTCACTGATGAGGAAACTAAAGCAAAGAAACTTAGCTTAAGCTGAGAGATTTGGAGAGACCGATATACTCTCTTGTTCTTCAAATTAGGGATATTAACCAAGAGAGGGCTTAATTTTAGAGTTATCTTTTTTTTAAAAAACTAAAGATCCTGTGAAGGGTTTGGAGGGGTTAGGGATTTGGAAGGATTACGGGCTTGGAAGAAGTATATAGCAAGTCAAGGAAGAAAGGTTGGTGAAGGTTCTCCAGGTGACTCTATTGGACTAACTCAATATTATGCCTTCCCTTTGTGTAGATTCTTTGGAGGAAAATTGGCTAAGTCAAGTGAGCCCTGGAATTCCATGAGAACATACTTACGGGGAATTCTAGCACCTCATAGTTTTGGCTGCTTTTCTTTCTACATTATGGCCCTTGTTACTTAGACACCAAATGGAAGGTTTGTGAAAGCAAAAACCAAACAGACAAAAAAAGAGAAAATCCAAATCTACAATTTCCTGAGGTTTTTCAAATTTCTCAAAAATTCCCCTTTGAGGGATTGGCAGAGGTTCAGTTCAGTTTTCTTTTACAAGAGTCAGTTGTCCCATTTTAAAAAGCCATCAGGGGATTTTTTTCCCCCTGAATTCATCATAAGGTACAAAAATAGAAATGACAGTTGTCTGGGAAACAGGTAGATAAGTTTCTCTCTGAGAGCAAAAACCCCATGACTTGCCAATATTTATGCCATTTAGATAACATACAGTAGCAGCAGAATGATATTCAGCTCTTCCTTTTGGCTTCCTGCTGAAAACTGTGGCATTTTTCTTAAGGAGGATGGAGGCACTTTCAACGTGACATGAAAAATGATCACTTTTGATTGCTTTTGCAAAATAAGGAATTTTTGTAAAAAAGAAAAATCTATCCTAACTCCTGTGATTTATCTAAAACTTTATGAAATTCAACTTATTGATACATATTCAGGAATATTCTGCTACTTTCTAAATATAATAATTGAGATTCTAAAATCATACTAAGAATATCTTGAATGATTAACTGTTTTCCCTAGACTTTTACCTTAGGGCTATGGAGGAGCCTAGGCTTACATAGAACATGTGCAGAATATGCCCAGGTATGATGGTACACTATCTAGTGGGCATTTCCTTTCACCCTTCCCATTCCCCTCAGGAACATAACTCCTCGCTCTTGTTAACTATCACTTTTTTTCACTGAAAAAAATAACCAATCTGATTGATCCTAGCCCTTTCCCTTAAGGGAAAGGACAATAGAAATGTTTACCCCAGACTTTGCGAGCATATCCTGCCCATAATCTATGTCAATGCTAGAGAATCTGAATGAGTTTAAGTAAGGATATATAATATTCAAATATTCAAATATTTAACATTTCTCCTGATTTCTTTAAAAATATTTTCATTTTGAACTTGGTTAAATAAAATACTCTTCAAATTTAACAATATATATACTTCAGTTCAGAATTCTAATGTGCTTTCGAGTAATAATGCATAAGAAAACTACACAAACCAGGACAAGCATACCTTGTTGGGAAATGAAATCTAATAAGTGTGCTATTTAGACTGATTATGCATAACAATGTATTAGTCACTTGAACTGGATAAATATCTTTGGATCATTTCTGGTTCCAAAAATAAGTGGGCCAAAGTTTAAGATGGTAAGAAATGTTCATAAAATTAAACTGAAAGTTTTCCAATTATATAATCAATCTAGGAAGATTTTCAAATTGATCAATTTGGGAAATTCTGAACAGTGAATCTGGAGGAATAAAACACAATTGAAATGGAAAAAGTTTATTATTCTACAACTTTTCATTTTTCTAAGAGTCCATTTTTATGAACTGTCTCTAGAATTACCCCTAGGTATAATTGTAAAGAAGACAAAATTGGTCTCCATCCTTTCTTCCTCTTCTTTTTGCTGTCCCTCAGCTATTCATTGTCTCATATTGACCTACCCTCTGTGGTCAATAACCCATGATCTAGAATCTTTCCAAATTTTTCCCTTTGACCATAAAAACTTAAATGACATGTATCCTCTTGAAAATGGATGATCTGATAATTTACTTGGTACTGACGTGTTATGGAAGATAATATTCTATTGCTCCAAGATAACATACATTTTATCTAGGGTCTTCTAAAGTCATTACCTAGACTCCAAATGACCTTAATAGAAAAAAATTCAGACATGCTGACAGACTAATAATATTGGTTGGTAGGAAGGCCATTTGAGATTCTCAAATCATACCTACTCAATAGGCAAAACTTTCCATTTTTCCAAGTCTATAATAATTGTAGATAAGTATAATACGGTATAAAAGCATTTCAGAAAGTAAAAGAAGTGCCCTGTAAATTAATGCAAAGCATTGTTGTGTATTTATTAAGAAGGTAATAGGCAACAAAGAATTAAAAAGTCTTGCCAGAAGGAGGTAAAAAAAATGATTATTTCTCTGTCCTTTACAAGCCTGAAATACTACTGAGACCTTTAAATTTATTTTTTTTAAATTTCAAATAACTTTTGTTTGCAGTGTGATCCTAAACTAATAAGACTAATTGGCATACCTAGCTCATTCTCTTAGAGTCGCAACCTTTCTTCTTGAATCCCATTCTATTTAGCTAAAAATTTCAATACCTATCTGAATGATCACTTATAATACTTCCATAAATTTAGGTAATTCTAAATTATTAAACGTGTTGACTACCTATTCCCCCACACTCATACCTAGAAGAGAAAGGATGCACCCGTGAAAAGTTGATGGGAAATATTAATTATCGTTGCTCCCAGAACCAAGTCCTGCAGAATATTACCTCTTGTGTCCTCTCAGAATTGTTTATGTTTTAATTTATTGCTGCTGTCCCTGTGCTAAATGAAATCTGGGATTCCTAACGTGAGATATGAACTGCTTGGCACAAATTGGTGATAACTGGCTATCAAGAACACTTGAAAAGATCTGAAATTAAATGACCTTTTTTGTCATTTGATAATTTATTTAAATAATAATTTATAATATATAGGTAAATTGAAATAACTTGATTTGCAGCCAGTTACTGTATCAATTCAATTGCATAGATCCTATCTGTGTAATGTTAATTCAATGCGAATGTGGTAACACTACAATGAAATAAATACTTCTGAGTTTTTAGTAAGCCAAATAGAATTCTGATTTCTATTTTGACAAGAATAATATATAATGTTTAATGTTCCTAAGCACCTCATTTAATTTGACAATATTGATTGAAACCTTGATATAAAACAAATAAAAGTCAAGGTTGTTTTTAAAATTGAATGTCATGATTTCTTGATTTTGAGATGAACCCTATAAATGTACTTGAGCTCATATCCAGAAAAAGATTTATGTATCAGAATGGAATGCAGAAAATACAAAGTCACTCATTTCCATTTTCATTTCAGCATGTCACAAACTCGAGGTCAAATTTTGGCTACCCAGTGACGCATCTTAATCTGGAAACAAAAATGTGCTGTGTAAATCTCACCCAGTTCTTATCGGCATTAGTGTTTATAGAAAGGATTATGAATAACATGAGCAAATTACTTGACAAGACCTACTTAAATATTTCAAAGAGCAATGTCCTAGATGTCCTAACATGTTATATGAAAGATAAACAGTGGAAATGCTTCCAATTAATAATGCACACTCTATGTTGCAAAGTAGCAAAGATGGTAGGCCTCTTATCCAAACTACGGTTTTAACTTAAACAAATATATAGAAAATATGACTGTAGAGTTAAGCCTTATTAAGTCTTTCTTCTAAATCCACATGCAGGCATTAAGTCCCCTATTGGAGATGGGCTGCTTATTTGCTAAGTGCAAAGATGGTTACAAAAGGGCTTTTCTGACTTTGAGGATGAAAGCTGAAGTACTCTTTAATTTTAGTTACTGCAGGGCTCATTTCAGCAGCCACAATAGTTATTTGGCTCAAAACCAAAACAAAAAAAAGTAGCAATATAGTACTTACATGTCTATGGATCAAAATTAGATGAAAAATTGCTGTTTCTCATCTCCAAAGCTATTTGCTGCACATTTTATAACCCTCAAGATGCCTTTTGTAATATGTGATAACAGAGCCAACCGAAGCATCTGCCTGGAAAGAGATTACGTTAATTATGGACTCAATGTCCTATTTTCTACAAGTGATCCCTAGGGAGTATCTTACTGTTGGATGAGAGGTGTTATGATGCACATTAAAACCTACAAGTCACACACAAAGAGGTTATAAAAGTGAGACAAGGACACCTATAAAAATTCAACATTCTTGTAATCAGTTGTGGAAAAACCTACAGTAATATATTTTAAATTATTCTAACACCTGTTACAATGGACTTTTCTGTTTGCAAAGGACAACATGAAGCTTGCAAAACAACAAAGTCTTGCTTGTGCTTCCATAACTGATGCCATGACTGTCTTTTTGAAAGTCTTAGGGCGTATTTCCCATGAAAGTTTTCCTCCCAAATTTAAAAAAAAAAAACAACTTCATTGCCTACTATTGTAATAGTATTCTCCAAGTGTAGCTAAGTGGTTTTCCTGTCAACCATTGTTCTTGATAACACATCAAGTGCCTCATCATTAAGAATTCATTTGCCATTCAGTGTAATAGGGCTGCTCATAATGAATTCATTTAGTATTAATGTGAATGTCTTGTATTTCCATGGAAATTCTTCATAATTTAACGTTGATTTAACATTATTAATGGACACTTAAAGCAAATTTTAACTTCTTCTTATTAATTCCAGAATTAGACCCCTTGATTAATAGCTTTTGAGGTAGAACTTTTTTTAAATGGCACAGAACATAGAATCATAGGATGCTGAGATGTTAGATGATTGCCTTAAAAAAACTATAATCATTTTTAAAGAGATAGAGGATTATAGAAGAGTCACAACTGAATCTTATTTTAAACTTCAAAAGGGAAATTCTAGAGGACTTGGAATATGATCATTTTGTGTTGAGAAGAGAAGGGATCAGAAAGAAATTCAATTACTTATGTAATTTTTCTGCAAGTATCTTGTCTTTTAAACATTAGACAAGTATGATATCCACTGATATTTGATATTAGGAGGAATCATTGCTAAATATTCTTACAATCATTTACGAATACAATGAAATATAAATAATACATTTTAAATCACCCTAAACTGTAATATTGAGTTCTAGAAAATCATAAATACATCAGGGGCAAGAATTCTACCAAATTATGATTGATTTCTTTATTTGTTTCTGTATTAAAGATAGCTTTCCAACTTATTAAATTAGGAAATTCCTAGTTTTTTCTTTAAGATATAAAATTTGTTGGTTTTTTTAAAAATTGATAAATTTTTTCTTAGATTTTTAAAAAATTGTGTTATATGTTCTTTAGGTGAATGTTTTAAGCTATTTGTAAACCTTAAAGTGAGTGAGTTATTATTATTTGTCCCAAGAAGAATCTAAAGATTTATTGATAGTTTAATATAAAATATGCATTTCAGTATAATGTTTATGAAAAAGATTATTCCTGTCTATTTCAGAATTTAGAGAAGCTTTAAGAAAGACTTCTGTTCCCTCCACCTGGAAATTCCCTACTTTTCTAATATTCACAATAGAAACATCAAGATTCTTGTCCCTTCTTTGTGACCTTGGATAATTCACTGAACTTTTCCAAGCCTCAGCTTCTTCATCTATCAGATGCAGATAATACTAGTTTACACAAACAGAGTTGGTTTTTTTTAATGAAGAAAGCTCTTTGTAAACCTTAAAGTGCTAAAGAAATGTGAATTTAAAAGAAAAAAAGAAGCAAGCCTGGGCATAATTTGTAGCCTTACAATGCTGCTTTAAATATCCTTTCTAGGGTTGACATACTTAACATTTTATGTGACCTGCAAGAATTAAATTCTAAACTTGCAGCTCACATAAGGATTTTAAAGATAGCTTTGAAATTTTATGCATGTTAACAAGTGCATAGGAAAATGGCCAATGAGTTTTAGAATGGATATGTGTATAGTAATGCAAACTCTATGAGATGTTGAGCTCCAAGCTATATCAACCCAGGAAAGTCCTCAGACTCACCATAGACCTTCTTGAGGCCACCTGGTTCAGTGTGCTGCTCTGACTAAAAGGTCACCCAAAATGCTGTACATCATCAGCAAGGATGCCAGAACCTGAGAAAAAAAAACAAACCACTTGTTTCACCTTTCTACAATAGCATGATATAGCCACAACTGGAATATAGTAAGATACTCATTGATTTAACTCGGAGCAGAGCTAGAAATGGTCCAGAACATGTTTCAGAAAATAAGAGATTTTGCATTCAAAAGTTTATTTGATTTATTCATATAAAATTGACACATTTGTCAGTAAAAATGAATAATGAGGCAGTATGATAATGTCTTGAAAATCATTTAAGGACCAAAATGGCATATGTTAGAACTTGGGAACTAGATGTGTGAAAGCACATAGGTGCTAATTCTCACATAGATGAGACTTCTCAGGTGAGGACATTCCTTCTACCAAAGCAAGTCTGTACCCTCTTTGAAATTTTTGTCTTAATAGTTGCCTCGAGCACTGAGAAGTTACCCACACCATTTAACCAGTATGCACTAGAGATGGGACTTAAAGCAATGTCTTCCTAGTTTCAAGGCCAGTTCTCTATTCACTATGCCATGTTATCTCTTATACTTGAGGCAGGGATTCTGATTGGACAAGAAGAAACCTATATTTGGCAGAAATGTCTTGAAACAGTCAAATTTAGGGTGAATTAAAAGGAATGCCATTCAGGATTTTGTCATTCAGTTATTTTTCAGTCCTGCCTGATTCTTTGTGACCCTATTTGAGGTTTTCATGGCAAAGATACTGAGTGGTTTGCCATTTCTTTCTCCAGCTCGTTTTACAGATGAGGAAACTGGGGCAAATGGTGTGAAGTGATTTGCCCAAAGTCATATAGCTAGTAAGTGTCTGAAGCCAGATTTGCACTAAAGGAGATGAATCTTCTTGACTCCAGGCCAAGCACTCTATCCACTTTGCCACCCAGCTGCCCCATTCAGGATGCGGGCACTGACTTATTGTTCCTCACGCTACCATTGCACCCTTTGACTCTAGGCCATCATAAAAGTTGCTCCCTGTATTGGAATATTCTTCCTACCCGTCTCTACCCCCTTAGAACCGCTGTCTCCCTTCAAGGCTCAGATTTTAGTGCCACATCCTATAAGAGAACTTTTTTTTAAATGTCCCTATTTTCTCATTATTACTATGCTGTCTTGCAGTAACTCTGTATTTATTTTGTCTATATCATATATTTATTTATCTGTGGATATATTGTGTCCCAGCAAAATGGAAGTGTTTTAAGAGCAAGGATTGTCCTACTCTCCTGCTTCTTCTTCTGCTGCTGCTTCTGCTTTTTCTGCTGCTACTCCTCTCTTCCTCCTCCTCCTCCTTCTCTCTCAGTGTACTAGAGCATAGGAGATGATACTCTTCCTTGATAAATGTTTATGGAATTGAATTGAGATGCCATAAAGCTAGAACCCTATACTTGATTTTTAGCTTTGATTCTTACCTTAGGTTCATCTCTTGAACTTCTTTGCAGTCCAGTTTCCTCATCTGAAATGGGTTAATAATATGAGAGTCATCATTTTACAAATGAGTTCAGGAACATTAAGTTAATGGCCCATGGTCACAAAGATAGCTGGTGTCAGAATGAGGACTAAAACCACTAGTTCCCAGATGAGCAGTCCATTGCTCTTTCCATTCTACCATTCTTTCTCTGGATTTGCTTTGCAGTGCGGTCTTTGTCTTTTGGCATGCCAATTTTAGACATTATCCAGGAAGAGAATGAAAGGCAAAGGCCCCATTGTAGTCACTAATACAGAAGAGATTCCACATCTTAGAAGCAGTAGTCCTAGGTTATAAAAGGATAGAAAATGAGCACACCATCTTCCTTCTCTAGCAAATGAGAAGTAAGAGGTGACCCCTTCAGTGGCATTTCATTTACTTCAGTTTGACTAGAACATAATTCACCATGTATCACGTGCCTTCCCATACTCTGTGGTCCAGCCATAATGGCCTTCTTGCCAGTCCCCACACACAATGATCTGTTTCCTATCTCCTTGCCTTTGCAATGATCATTCCCCCATGTCTGGAATGTACTCCCACTTTTCCTCTATCACTTAGACTCCTTTACTCCTTTTAAGACTTAGCTCTAGTGCCATAATGGCCATGAAGCCTTTCCCCATTCGACCAGCTTCACACCGCCTCCTTCCCCAAGCTACCTTGTCTTAATTTTTTGTTCTCCCTGCCTCAAGTCTCTCTGTCTCCAGGGTCAAATATAAAATCTTAGGTGTAGCTTTTAAATTGCATTGCAACCTGTCCCCTTCCTACTTTTCCAGTTTTCATGTGCTTTCTTCCCTTTCATGTGCTTTATGATCCAATGATATTGGCCTTTTATGTTTCCTTGTACAAGGTACTCCATCTCCCAATTCTGGACCCTTTCACCAGCTGTGCCCCCATGCCTGAAATTCTCTCCCTCCTAGTTTCTGCCTCCTGGCTTTCTTCAAGTCTCAGATCAAACTCCACCTTCTGTAAAATTCCTTTTCTATTTTCCCTCAGTGCTAGTGCTTTCCCTCTGAAATGACTTCCAAAATATCCCATATGTATCTTTTATGTACATAATTGTTTGCATATAAATCTAGAGACTATAATACATATATGGCCTGTCTATGTTTATGTATAAATATATATGTACATATATATTTTATATATGTGCATATGCACACATGTAGATGTCTACTCAATAGAATATAAGATCTTTAAGGACAGGGATGGTTGATATTTTGTCTGTCTCCTAACTTCCTGGCACATAACAGGAGATTAATAAACCCTCAATTTATTGCTTGGTTGATTTAATAATAATAGCTAGCATTTATATGGTGCTTACTCTGTGCCAGGCACTGTTTATACTTCACAATTACTATCTCATTTGATCCTCATAACAACACTGGGAGGTAGGTGCTCTTATTGTCTCCATATTACGGTTGAGAAAACTGAGGCAAACAGAGGTTAGATGACTTACCCAGGGTCATACAGCTAGTAAGTGTGTGAGGTCAGATTTGAACTCAGACCATCATGATTCCAGGCTCAGTATTCTAGCTACAAGGCCACCAAAAATTAGAAATTTTCATTTTTTCAAGTCTGGAGAGAAGACAAAGTTTTCACATATTTTAATTTAGACAAAGAAGATTCTGTGGAACTCAGTGAAATTGCAGTGTTTGATATTGGGATGATACACTGACAACTTCATGTACTCTTTTTTTTTTTTTAGTAAGCTAAGTGAAAATTCTTCTGTTTACATTTTTGAGTAACTTCATATTTGAGTAATGGAAGCTTCCTAGAAAGTCTGTCTTTTTTGGCATGTTCTGCCCTGGTGAGGTGAGCATGAGAATTGGAGAAATTCTAGAATAGGGAGATTATGCCCATTTTAAATAAAATTAATATGTAGAATCTTAACTTGTAGAACATTTTAATTTAAGGGAATGATTTGTTGACTTACTAATAATGGATTCTTCATTTTAAAGAAAGCCTCCCCAAGGAGATCCCTTAAGTAATAGACTCCCTAATTAATTTAAAATGTAATTTTATTGACAAGAAAGAAAATTAGATACTGTTTGGCTAAAGCAAATTAGAGTGGTACAGAGATTTCCAGCCATGTGCCACAAATTATAATGAATTATGTATCTTTTATAATTCTTTTAAAATTATTTGGACCTTTTGCAAGTGACATACTTTATTTTACCAGTTAAAGAAATCTTTGGGTGAAGTATTTAATATTCAAAGCAAGTGTTACTTTAGAAATTCTTTACAGCCACCTATGTCTGCTGTAATGAAGACTTCTGAAAACCTGATTTAGTGAATATATTTAAAAACTACTTTCTAAATTACAAATTTTCAGTGTTTTCTGGGCTCTAATAAAGTATGAGGGTAAAAACAGTTTTTTAAAAGAGGTATAGTATGAGCATGATGCATTTAAATTTTGCATAAAAGAATTATTATTAACTTACACACCAAGACTGTGAATAAAATTCAAGACTTTATGATAAATCTGAGGACAATGACACCTCATAGGTAAGCACCTATCTATCTGTCTAGTAGCTGTGATCTCTAGTACAGTGAAGATTTATTCTGTTTGGCTGTGGAAAACACATAAAAGTTCTCTCTGTGAAAATTGTCAAATTTTATTAAGTGATGTTTGAACTGGAATGTGATTTTTGCAGCTGAGATTTGAATCTCTGAAAATAAAAAAGTTGTAATGGACATTTTTGAAACACATAACAAGGAAAAAAGAAGAAATGGAATTGTAATAATAATACCTTTGATTCTCCTACATACCTCCAAATATTCATTCTAAATATTTAAAAAGTGTTTTAATGACACTTAAATAGGGCAGCATTTTTGTAAGTTTCTAAGAGAGCTCAGAGACCATGTGGTCAGACTCCCTTATGTCCTCAGTATTGATTTTTAATTACTTCCTTTTATCTTACTATTTTCTAGTTTTCTTTAGGGAACACACTAGTCTAAAAAAGTTACTTTATTTGTATGATGTAAATTTAGAATTCAATTGTGGATCCCATGTAAGATAATAATTATTGTTTTTATCTACTAAAAACTGAAAGTCAATTCAATCCACACCCTCCTTAGAATTCACATGGATAATGGTATGAAAATTAGACAGCACATTAGGAGGAACAGCAGCATACACTGTCAGCAGGAAGAAATGATAAGTGACAGAAGACAACAGAACTATTAAAAATAGGCATAAGAACTATGGAATTACAATAGTCTGTTGTCACTCAGTTGTGGGGCAAGGCAAAATAGTACTATATGCCCTGAAATGTGCTAAGTATGTAATACACTTAAGAAATATCTTCATCAAACATAAAGGTTATTTTTATGAGATATTCACTCATGGGGAAAACTTGATTCCTTTAATGATTACAAAATAAATGGGACATGTTAAGGAGTATTGTGAAGCTTAAATAAGATAATGGATGCAAAAATTTCTGCCAACCTTAAGGTGCTATAAAATTCAGTTATTTATTCATTTATTTGCTTATCATCACCAAGCCTGCAGTATACTTATGATTTCATTTTCTGATGCTTCTATATTGCATTCCCACTGATCTCAAGCAATGTTACGGAGCAATATATGAGTGTGCTAGTAAATGTTTAACAACTGGGCTCTCTAGAAAAAGAAAAGGTGTATGTACATACACTTCTAAGTTTAATCTGTATTACTAATGCTTTATTAATCTAGATAGTCAATAAAATAGCAAATGAGGGCCTGATCTGTAGTGATCTGAGATGTAAATGCTCAAAAGTGAAAATTTAAGAATGACCCTCTCAAGCTGATGAGAGATGACTCCAGCACAGCCTCTGATTATTACTGCAATTGTGCTTTGAGAAAATATTTTTTTACTATTGAAAGATCATAAGCTTTTCCCCAAAATAATGGAGTGTAACAATTAGCTTCCATTATATTTCATTGACTTGTTAAAAGTTCTGTATCGTCAGATTAATATTCAAGGTCTTTCCAGCTTAGTTGGACCTGCCAGACATCGTCCTCCCCACGGACATCACCTTTGAAAACCCAGAATCAACACTCTGCTGTCATAAGGCCCTCCCCAATTAAATGTCTTGACCAAGTACTAACCTGTCTAAATATAGAGAGGTTCATCACTAGACTGTGTAAGGTGATGGTTTTTGTTTTTTGGTTGTTGGGGTTTTTTTTGTTTTGTTTTGTTTTGTTTTTGTCTGTTTTTAACTATAGGAGTTTTTAAGGACTAAATACTGTGTCCTAAAGGGAGTCCAAGATGCATTGGCAGAGGTAATACGCCCACCAACAAAATCACAGAACCTTGAGGCACTGAAGTAATTCATTTGTTCAATGTTTATCAAGTGCCTGCTATGTATACAGCATTGGTGCTAAGTGTTATGAGCTATACAAGGTGTCCCAAAAGTCTTAATGTGGTTTTTTAAGCACTAAGATTTTTGGGACAGCTTGTATAAAGGTGAAAATAAATCATAGTTCTTGAAGTCTAGGAGCTTTCATTCTTTCAAAAAAGCCCGGTCTCTGTCTGAAGCTAGGGAAATTTTCTGGTTGATTGATGAAAAATATTGACGAGGACACCATGTGGATTACCTAGATATTCTTGGTCCTAGACAGGAAGCATTGCTTCATTCTTTGTATTGCTAACTCCTAGAACACTGTAGTTGCATAATAGATGTTTGTTAATTGATGAATTGGAGAAGAGGAATTATACTTTTACCTAGTCTGTCTTCTCCATTTTTTTTTATCAGATCTATAATTTCACTGGTATAGGGAATTACAGTGAGGAAATTTCATCTTCCAATGCAGATAAGTACCTGCTCTACAGCTTCTTAGTCTTATAGAGTGGGTTGGATACTGAAAAGTAAAGTTACTTGGCCAGGTCACATAGCCAGTATGTGGCAGAGGCCTGACTTTCCAGCGTCTTTGTTATTCTAAGACCAGGTCTATACCCCAGGTGCCATGTTGCCTCTCATAAAACCTTAGTCAGATAATTAAACCAAAGTGACAGGGACGTGGATATGTTTGCATCAGTGAAAACCTAAGGGTAATTGGCAATGTAACTAGTTAAGAGGGCTTCTAGTGGGCTACCAGAGAGACTAGTTCAGTCTAGACTTAACATCCTCATTAAGGATCTAAAAGAGGATCAACAGAAAGTTAATTAAATTATCAGAGATGCTGAGTGGAAAGGTGTTGCCAAATAATAGTGAGGATTGAGAGATTTTTTTTAAAGTCCCTTGAGAATGTTAGTAACATGTGTGGGAAATAAAATAAAATTCAGCTTGGAAATTCAGGGTTATCTAAAGGGAAAGTAATTTTAAACTCCAATATTAGATTAAATGGAATTAGAAAACAGTGATCCTGAAAGAAGCCTAGGGTGATGGTAAGCAGCAAATTAAATATGAGCTTGAAATATAACATGGCAGCAATATTACTGTTCTTAAAGGCTATAGAAACTCAGGAATTGCATAATAGTGAAGATAAATAAATGCTTCTCTCAACTGGTGAGACCATGTTGTTTTGAGTTCCTTGCTAAAATATTAAGTAATGAAAGGATCATTTGAACCTAAATAAAATTAAAGAACAAAAGATTTGTTAGAATCAAACCTTTCACACTGAGAGGAAAAAAAAGAGTTGACTAATGAGCCTTTTCTTATATGCATATTTACAGACATGTAAATGTCTGTATCTATACATACATATGTGTGTACATCCACAAACACATGTCTATATCCATGCTAAGTCTTTTGCTCTGTGTGTGTGAGAATGTGTGTATATGTGTAATAGCAATAACTTGCATCAATTAAGTCCATTGACTTGGAAAGAAATACAGGATATTCATGTGGACACTCCAATGGTAGGATTTAAGGCATGTTGAAAAATTTTCACTGTCCAGAAATACCTCTCCCCACCCCCAACCTGCTTGCTGTGATTCCTGTTATTCCTACCATCAGAACCACTCCTTTCATTTAAATCATTGTCCCAGAAAAGCTCCCCTCGGCAAAGCACTTATTACCTGTGGAGGAAAATAGCATCAAACTGGATTAATTTGTAAGATTACTTAGCTGTTAGCTTGTGGAAAGCAGAGCCCTGAGGGGATAGTACAGAGCCAGGTAAATTTTTATATCTTCAGTGAAGGGCATGATAGCCATAAGTACTATCTATCTCCGTGAGGGTGGGGTTGGGGGGACCACTGACAAAGGAGGAGCTGATGGAGAGATGTGTTGGTAAAGAGGAGCCCTGCAGACTCTTTCTACTTTGCACTTTTCTCTTGTGTATGATACTATATTGGAAAAAATGACCTTAATTACTTCTTTCCATGAGGCCATGTGTTTTGAGGCAAAAATACTCAGGTAACTAGCCTCATTCTTATCCTTTAGATGGGTGTAATTAGTAACTTATTCAAGTGCCTTGTGATGAGTTCAATTAATGGCTGGACCCATGATACGGACCTGAAGAGAAGCTAGATGTCATGGCATATCTGAACCCAGTTCTGGTTAAAATTGCTGAAGTGCTTTGTGTTATTTTTCAACTATATCCATTTCAGTCTGCCAAAGCAGACCCAAAAGAAATGAATTCCAATCAATGCATTTTACCTTTATAAAAATGTTTTGATGTCACGTATTGTCTGTTTCTCACATTACATCAAAATGGCTGCTCACTACAATCTGGTCCACATGTAGTTTGGGCTTCTTAGCATAACTTACAGGGAATTAATGACTTGTTATTTATTGCTCAACCACTCTGCTGAAGTGATTTATATGGTCATGCCACACACTGGTTCTTGCTTTGCATTCTCTGTGCTAGATGTCTCATCAATATCATTAAATGAATTCTCAGTGACACCACTCTGCTACTGTAGGTTTTGATATAAGGGATAGCCAAACATAAATCAAGAATTATGTTTAATTCATAAGATGTACCAATCTCTCATGGAGGCGTGAGTTAGGTTAGGAGGTGTCACTGAGATGTTTTACAGTGCCTCTTGTGATTAAACCAAGGAACCCTTTTGTATGCCTGTACTCCAGGTGAAAATAACAAGTATGCTTTGCAGTTTTTCAAATAAATTCAATTTGTTTTTATTTATGTAGGTACAGTGATTTCCATTATTGCCCCACAAATAGAATATATATTTTGCAAGTACATATAACAGTATACGGAAGAGACATTGACTCATATTTTATAATTCTTACATATCTTTTTGATAGGCACTCTAAGTATGAACCTCTAATAACTACAGCATATAACATATGCAATGCATTTTGTACATTTTAAAGTTGTGTATAAGGTTAAAATATTATTATCTTTATAGCTTACTAACAAAACAAAAATGTGATTTTTGTGATAAATTTTGAAAGAAATTTACCACTAATTGAGTTGATTCTAATTTAAAAAGGGAAAAAAAAAAAACTTGATTCATGATTTTATTTGCATTGGGAATTTCCCAATAAGGAGACTTTATTGACTAATTCAGATTGTCACCTACTCTTGAATCTTCTATCATAAGAAGTTGCCTGGGGGATTAATAGCTTAAGTGGAATGCCTAGGATAACACACCTGGTATGTGTCAGGGGTAAAACTTCAATGGAGTTCCCTCCTGACTACCATTCCAGCTCTGTATCCACTACCCCACAGAATATCTCATGATCCAAAGAGTAATTATATTAAAAGATGTGTTAAAAAATCTTCCTAATAATAGTTTAAGAATAAAGTTCTTCTGTTGGTATAATGGGTTACCTTTCTTGATGGCTGGCTTCTGAAAGAACATGTTAACAGCTTATAAAAGCAAAGTAATTTGTTTCCTTTGGAAGACAACATCTGTAAAGAAAAAATAGCAATTATAATCAAGAATTATAATGATTATAATTAATAAAGGAAAATTAGTGCTTATGTTCCAGTTTCACAGGAAAAAATAATCTCTGTTTGTGTCAAGGTACAACTTTCCTTAAAAAGCATTTTTGTCAATAAACATGCAGAGCTATTATTATTGTTGTTATTATCACTCATAATTATTAATTATTCTTTGAAACAAGCAATGTGCTGAGTGCTCTGTCATCCATGTAGAGGACTTGAGTTTCTTCCCAGAGGGATGGATAATCTAGACCAAGCGGCACAGCGCCATAGTGCATAGAGATGATGGCTGAGGTTGCCAGGTTGTCTTTCCCCATCACTTAGCTGTTACATCCTTCTGTGATCAGCTGTGTGGACTGTCAGAAAGGGAGAATGTGACATGTCTCTGATGAAGAAAATAATTCTAGCATGTGCAGGAAGCTGTCAGGAATATCTTGTCCTTGGTCTCCTGGTTTCATTTAATTAAGCCTAGCTTTAGATTGGGCCTTTCTTTTCTTCTTTTTAAAAATTTCTATTTATTTGGTCCTTGTTATGAAAAGAAGATGGATGAGCTTCTGTCTTCAAAATTCAAGTGACAAAAAAAAATGAGAAGGAAATGACATGACTTAGTAGTGTAATAGGCAATTGATTTCATAAAGCTTGAGGCAAGGGGCAGAACAAAAGCACAAATAAGAGCTAAAAAATCCATCAGCTTATTAGAAATGGAGGAATGTAAACATATTAAATAAGAAAATGACCAAAAAAAAAAGCGAGAGAAAAAGTGGTGGTAATAGAACAAGCATGAGAATAGGTGGTTTGTGGTTTTTTAATGCTATGCACTGTAAGGGTAAGACTTTATTAGCAATTTAGAATTTGTGGCAAAATTAAATTTTAAAAATTGTGTGGTTATTATTGATCATTGATGCCTGTTAAATGGAATGTGTTTTTTACCTTACCCATGTTCAACCTTCTCTATAAATGGCAGGCTCTTCTAAGCTGAAAGCCATTAGTCACTCTGATAGAATGTCCTTTAGACATTTCCTACATTGATTCTTCCTTCATAGCCCATGGGGCAGAGAAGCCAAGGAGTGGAATGAGAAACTGTCCATCCCAATGAAGCATGTAGGAGGAATTATTTCCTTCATGGGAATGGGCTATGAGAAGGCCCCTTCATGGTTTAACAGGTCAGAGATTTGGCCTAGGATTTATTGAGAGGTAACTAAATTGCCTGTCCTGGGCTATCAGGCTTAACCTGCAGATGTAATATCGTGACATTTTGGTGACATCCTAAGTATATCATACTGTAGAATGTCCTTCCCTATAGATGTCCTGCTGACCCTGGATATCAGGAGATTAGTCCCACCGCAGCAAACGTTTCTGAGATGATATCGTTTCTGCAGTTTTAGTTTCAGAATGACTTGGTGTATGTGCCTGGGTAAGAAAATGATTGCCTTTTGCAAAATAAACTAGTTGCTTTTCTTCTTCTATAGTGTAAAAAGGTGATTTTTTAAAATTTCTATTTTTAACAGAAGTATTCTAAAGAAACTACTTTTCCAAAAAAAGTATTAATTTCAGTCATGATTACTTTTAATCAGTGAAGAAGACATCAACAGAAAATAAAAGTATCCTTCTCATCTCCTTCTTTTAAAAAAGCAGCTATCTTTCAACAATAAAGATTAATGGAATTGCATTTGAAACTAGTATAGGAGGCTTTTTTTTCTGATTCTTGAATATACATGTGCCTTTCCCACCTGAAAAAAACAATAGCCTTGCTCTATAATTCTTTGGACATAGGAGATTTTTCTCATGCTTGTGTAGGATACTTGTAGAGTAACTGCAAATAATTTTCAATCCTGGGTTGCTCTATCCTATGAATTGAAAATATATGTGTACCAATCTATCAAATTCTCTCTTTTTTAATATATGATTACTTTAAAAAAAAACAATACAACATTCTGATGAGGTAATTTTCATTGCCGTAGAATAGCCAATTTAAAACAAAACAAAAATCATTCCCATATTCCTTCTACCATTTTGTTACTTATCCCTTTTTTTAGGCACCTCTGTGACCTTATCCCATGAGGCCCATAAGTTCTTTTTAGGAACTCTTTTGACTTGAATTCCATTTTTTAAATGAACGCTGCTGAGCACATTTTACATTAACAACATAAAGGTATGGAACCTAAAACTCTGAAAAACATTTTTGCTCATGGTTACTACATGTCATGATGCATTCCTGAAACCTCATCATCTCCCCAGCTCTATCCAGGCTTATATGCTTAAATTTGGGGGGTGGGGTGGAAGGAAGCAATCATACCTCTGTCTGAAGCCTCATCCAAAGCACCCTGAAGCAGCTCATCCTTGCTGACTGGCAATCCATAGCCACCCATTGCGATACATTCTTGAATTTACCAATCAATCTCATCTCAGCCCCCTCCACAAAAAGCCTCAGTGTTCATTCTCTCCATTCTAAATCCAAGAGCTTCCATTGGACCCTTAAAACTTTGACTCCCATTCTGAATTTCTCAAGGTGTCCCATATGCTCTCTGGCTTCATTGTATAGAGATACAACAAAATTGTCAGTAACATAGTTAAAGCAGGGTACTTGCAATGGGGACATAGTTCATATACTGAGAAGACTGTATGAACTTGACCTTTGGAAAATGTTACACATCCTGTGAACCTGATTAAATGAATTTGACCTTTGGTGTAGACTTAATCACCCAGGTACATGTATACACACAATGAGATTGATAACTCTAGGGGAACTTAGGCATCCTAGTCCAACTCCCTCCTTTTACAAGTAAGGCACCTGAAGGGCAGAGAAGGTGAGTGACTTTTCCAAGGTCAAAGGGGGAGTAAGTAGCAAAGGTGAGATTCACAGAATCTTAGAACCACAAAATCTCTGAATTGTTATTAATTAGTTATTCAATGAGCATTTATAAAGTGCCATTTATGTGCCAGACACTATACTAGGTGCTGGGGACCCAAAGACAAAAAATAAAGAGGCCCTGTCTTCAAGATTACATTCCATTGGTGGAAAAACCACATGCATCCACGAAAGTAAACCCAAAATATGTACAAAGCAAAACCAAGGTAATTTGGGGGGTGGGAGTTTATACTAAGGGAATCAGGAAAGGCATCATGGAGAAGGAAGGGAAGAAAGAACAAAACATTTGTTGATCACCTACTATGTGCCAGTCTCTATGCTCAGGGCTTTATATTATCTCTTTTGATCCTCACAAGGTAGATGCTGTTAATATCCCTATTTTACAGTTGAGGAAACTGAGACAGCCAGAGGTTAAGTGAATTGTCAAGGGTCGCATAGCTAGCAAGTGTCTGAGGCTGGTTTTGAACTCCTGAGACCTGAGTTTAAATCTGGCTCCAGATGCCATGTCAGTGAAAAGCTAACAGGATCATAGATGTGGACTTAGTAAGGGCCATCTAGTCCAGTGTCTTCATTTCAGAGATGAGGAAAGAGAAACTCAGAAAAGTGACTAATCCAGAGTCAAACAGATAGCATCAGAAGAATTTGAACTCCAATCCTAGACTTCCCGAGCAAATGATTTTTTCCCCTTCCATTGTTTTCTTGACTTCAGTAAGACTGTAGTGGACTGGGTATAACATTTGATTAAAGCCTAAGAAATGTTCAAAGATATACCTAGGAAGAACTGAGCTTTAGCCAGCAGCCTGAAAAAACAGCCTTTCCCCCAGATATGACTGAAGGGGAAAATGCAAAGGAAAGTTTTAAAGATTTAGTACATGATGATTAGGGTTGGGTGGAGGGGTGTATGTGTGTGTGTCTGTGTTTGGATATATTTAATTGTGCTGATAAATCCAAAATAAATACACATACACACACACAAAGAGAAGACACCGTGCCCTGAATCAAAACTGTTGTGCTTGATTTCCTCATTTTTTTCAAGATTTTAGGGTTTTGACTGTCAGCCACTGTCCATTCAAACAAGTTTCTGCATTCTTTCTTAGCACCAATTTACATCCCTTTACCAGACCTTCCCAGGAGACTTTCCTCCTTGGGAAGAGCTTGTAATTGCTTGGCAATAACAGACCTAGGTAGAGTGTTGGTAGAAATTACTTACACTTATATTTACACAGCTATCCTAACCAAGTAATTTTATATAGATGCAATATTTCGGCTTTAACCTGCATATCACTGATAGAAGCAATTTGACCATCCATAGTACCCCTAATATTCCATATTTTGAGAGCATAAATGAAAGAATCTGTCTTTCTTTTTTAAACAAACCACCCATAAGATAGTCAACAGTCTTTTTTCCATGTTTATCATTATATTATGGTGTTACTGTACTGACAGGCAGAAGGGCATAGTGGATAAAATGTTCTATTTGGAGTCAGGAAGATCTGGAGCCAACTATTGCATTAGAATCAGGGGTGGAGAACCTGTGACCTCAAGGCCACATGTGGACCTCTAGGTCATCAAGTGTGACCCTTTGACTCAATCCAAACTTCACAGAACAACTCTCCTCCATAAAAGGGTTTGCTCTGTAAAACTTGGACTCGGTTAAAAGGATCATTTTATTAAGGGGATTTGTTCTGTGAACTTTGGATTTACTCAAAGGGCCACACTCGGTCCTAGAGGGCCACATATGGCCTTGAGGCTGCAGGTTCCCCACTCCTGCATACATTCTAGGCTTATTAGTTGTGTGACCCTAGACAAGTCATTGAACTCTCTGAGCCTTGGTTTGTTTCTTCGACTATAAAATACACTTATCCCTTCCACATCTAGGGGGTTGGGGTACCTCTCCCCCACCCCTCTGCGATCTGGGAAATCCACATAAATTTTTTTGGCCACAATTTTTGGCCAAAATTTTTCGTACCAGAAAAGAAGTCTGATTTTTTTTCTTTTTTTTTTTGTGGGGTGCTTACAGTAGCTTATTGTAAAATTTGGGTTGATATTATAGAATACTATACCTATATTGTATGCATTTCTGAGTTTCTAAATTTTTCTGTGTCATCTGCTGGCCTTCACATGTCAGATGTGCCTTCCACAAAACTCCCCTAAAGTTCCATTTAATTTTTTATGCCAACCCATGATATAACGAAACCAGAATAGGGAAAATCACTACAGAGAAGGGATAACAGTAGACTTGCCTGAGGTGCTTATAAATGTCAGATGAGAAAGTGTACGTGAATTTCTTTGTGAACCTTATAAAACTCTATAAATTTCAGCTATTTTCATCATTACACCGTGGCAAATACCACAAAATAATTTATAATTATTTGACTTAGGAAAATCAATTGTTTGGCTTTAAAAAAAATGGATTATAAGTACAAATGTGTAGAGATTTTTTTTAAATGCTGAATTAAAGTCATCTGCCCATTTAATCAGACAAATGGCTTGATATGGCGGAAAGAGCAATGAATCAGGACCTGGGTTCAGATTTTAGACTGCTACAAACTGCCTGCATGACCTCGGACAAAGCAATCCACCCCTTTCAGCTCCAGTTTCCTCATCTGTAAAATAAGAGGGTTGTAATATGATCTCCAAAGGTTGCGTGAAGGTGTAAATCCTATGCTCCTCTGATTAATTATACTGAGGAGTTATGTACAGTTTATATAATATATGCAATATGCATGTCTATGAAAGATAGTCTTTTCCTCAGATTAATCTCTTCTTTTAAGATCCTGAGCCAAACAGTCCCTTGTGCAGTTATCAAAAGGCAAATCCAAGTGTCAAAAATAAAAATTATGCTCAATTTTAAAAGGTTCTAGCAGTAAGGTTTTTCTCCCTTGTACTTGCAGGGAATAAAACACTAATATGCTGAAGATTTTCCCTGAACAATAGTGCAGGTATGGCCAATTACATGAAAGATTTCTCCTTTTAGAATATGTAACGTTTGGAAAGCCTAAACACAGAGCTCAAATCTTTCCAATGTTTTCAACTGAGATTTTAAAATTTTGATTTTAAGTTAAAATTTAACTTTTTTAAGACAGCTAGTGAATCCTATTTCTAAAGCATTTCCAGCAACTCGGATATACTACTAAGAAAGAGGCAGAAATATACAACAACCCACATAAAATCTCTAACCTTGCCAACTTCTGTTGTCCTGGAAATGGAGAGAGTTGAGGCTGTTTTCTATTCTTACGGTGTTTCGCACATAATCAGCCCATTAAGCTTTTGAAGTATTACTAAAAAGCTATTACTCTAATTTTCAGTATTATTTAAGAGTCTCTTGATATCTGATGCTGTATAAAATGAGGACTCCTTGCCCTCTAAGAGTTTGTAATCTAAGGTAAGAACACACGCACATGCACACACACACACACACACACACACACACACACACACTAATGACAAGTGGACAAATGAGGAAACAATATACGAATTCACTGAGTGATAGATGAAGATAGAAAGAAAGAAAGAAAGAAAGAAAGAAAGAAAGAAAGAAAGAAAGAAAGAAAGAAAGAAAGAAAGAAAGAAAGAAAGAAAGAAAGAAAGAAAGAAAGAAAGAAAGAAAGAAAACCTTTACTAAAGTCTATGTACCAGGTACTCCAGGTATATAAATACAAATACATAATGCTTGCTCTGAGGAAATTTACATTCTAATGGGAAAGAAAACAAATGAAAGGGCAGTGAAAACTGACGTTGGGGAGCAGCATGTTTTGAAGATAACCTTTAAAATTGCATGGAGGCTTAGTTCTGGGAAGATAAGGCAAAATTCCACCCATTAGAGTCTGGTGTCTTACGAGGCAATCCTAAGAATCCTAGTTTCCAGTTGGGGAGATAGAGTGGGCAAGGAGACAGAAGGATGGCCACAGCAGAGGTCTCATGGCATGGCAGATGGCCTTTAAAAGGTTGGATAGTTGTCCTTCATTCTTAAAGAGGACCAAAATGACATCACTGTGTTAGGGTCAAGGTACAATGTGTCTAACCGTGGCTGATCGGACCCATAGGAGCTCAGAAGGCTCTATGACAGGTTGGGCACAAATAGTCCTTATGAGCATCTGGAGTAGAGATGTGTTTAAATTTGAGTATCTTCCATTTGTTTTGAGCTACAGTTGTGCTTTGCTGATAGAGCACAGCTCCCTCTTTGATGCAGGCACACCATGTTGGGTCCTGTGCCTGTGTCTCCCATGTCTCAAAGTTGATTCCAAAGTTTTTCAGAGAGACTTTTCTTCTAATCTCCATGTGAGTGCTTGCCTTTTCCTGAGTTCTCTGAAAAATAGTCTTTTAAACAATATGTGTTTGCCTAAAAGACTATAATGTCAAGTGGCCTTGGAGGTATATGAAAATGAAAATAAAAAACACTACAAATTTGTATTATTTTATGGTAATATCTTAATTTGTTTAGCCATTTTACAAACACAAAGTTTACAAAAATTTTCATATGCATTATCTTATATGACCTTCACAACAATTCTATTGTGAGGGCATCACTATCACAATTTCATAGCTAGGAAACAGAGGCTGTATAAATATATTATTGTTTCTTCACAAAAGCATAAAGAGACAGCAGAAATAATAGATGATAACCTTAAGTTTTGCAAAGTGCCTTACCTGTATCATCTCCTTTGAATCCTTCAAAAACCTTGTCAGGACCTACAGATTATCATCTCCATTTGATAAATAAGGAAACTGAGGCTCAGGCATTAAGTTGACTTGCCCATGAATATACACCTAATAGAAGTGCCAGCCAGGTCTTTCCTCCAAATTCAGCACTCCATTCACTGCATCCTGCCCCAGTTGCATGTTCCTTCCTCACCTCATTCTTTTGTTATTGTTATTTTTCAGTCATGTCCAACTCTTTGTGACCCCATTTTCTTGGCCAAGCTACTGGAATGGCTTGCCATTTCCTTCTCCACCTCATTTTACAGATGAGAAAACTGAGGCAAGCAGAGTTAAGTGACTCGCCCAGAGTCATACAGCTAATAAATGTCTGATGAACTCAGGAAGATTCGTCTTCCTGACCCCAGGCCCACAACTCTATCCACTGTGCCACCTAGCTGCCCCAAAGAATATACCACTCCACATAATTCAGTAAAGTTTCAAGTAAAAATCAATAGATAAACTTGTTGTAGGTCTGTAAAACTGTTTTTTATTTTGTGACTTTGGCAAACTGTAAGCTTATATTTTACTTTGCAGTGGGGAGAGAAGTGTAGTAATGTCTGAAGCAAAGCTTTATAAAAAGTATATGCTCTTTTCAAAAGTCTCTGAGTGAGTCAGATGTGGTTATTTCATGTCCCTGAAATGATTCTGAGCCTTTAAATAAAACTGGAACTGGCCCAAGTAATAATATTTAGAATATTTTCTTGAGGATTTTTAAAACCCTGTGCTATTACTATTCCTTAATGTTGCTCAGATACAGCCTTCTTTGGAGGTCTTTTAAAATGTCACATTTTGGGCATGTAGAATATTATGTGGCTTGCCTAGTACCATATGTATACACACACATACATATACATACATACATACATATATATGTATATATATACACATGCACATACATACACATATTTATATATGTATATGCACAAGTGTTTATATATGTATATATGCACCCATACATATATACACACACAGAATTAATTTTCAGGTGGCTATAATAGCACTTCAAAAGTTGCACAATGCTTTATATTTGTTTATCTCCTGCTTTATGTAAATCGGTAGGAAAATACAATAATTTGTTTTTCCACAATCCATCAATGACAAAAAAGTATTGACTAAATCCTTTCTCTCTTCTGACACTGCCACCACTCTACATACAGGCCTTCATCACCTCATACCTGGACTTTTGCAATAGTCTGCCAGTGCGTCTGCCTGCCTCAAGTCTCTCCCCACTCCAGTCCATCCTCTATTCAGCCACAGAAGTGGTTTTCTTAAAATGCAGGTCCAATTATGTCACCTCCCTGTTCAATAAACTCTAGTGCCTTCCTATTGCCTCCAGGAGCAAATACAAAATGTTCTTCAGGATTTAAAGTCCTTCATACCCTCATGTATTCTTGCTTTCCAGTCTTCTTACATACCACTCCCCAACACCTACTCATTAATCAGTGACACTGGCTTCCCAGCTGTTTCATAAACAAGACATTCCATCTCTCCACTCTGGATGTTTTCTGCGGCTGTGCCCATGCCTGGAATGCACTTCATCCTCTGTTCCGGCTACTGACATCTTTGGCTTTTTTTGAGTCCCAACTAAAATCCTATCTTCTAGAGGAAGCCTTCCCTGACTCCTCTTGATTACAGTTAATTATTATTATTATTATTAATTATTTCTTACTTGTCCTATATTTAACTTTCTTTATATACAGATTTATTTGTATGTTTTCTCCTCCCACTAGCTTATAAAATCCTTGTGGGCAGGGACTTTTTTTTCAAGTTAATAAGCATTTATCAAGCAATTATTATGAAATCATTCCTACCCGAAGCCAAGGGTCAATTGAGAGGAGAGAGAAGAACTTGGGTTTGAGGAATCCAGGGTAATTGGGAGATAGGAAATCGATCACATGTTTGGATGTGATCTATTCCCACAAAGCCACCTGTTTCACATAATGTTTTATCTTATGGAATAGTTTAATAGGCTTTTTCTAGGAGGTAATAATGTCCCATTTGTACTGTTCTAGGAGCAAGAAAAGGCTATGGCAGGGTCAGATGCTTAGCAACTTTTCTGGTTTTTTTTCCTTAATATGTTTTCCAATTACATGTAAAGATAGCTTTCAATATTCATTTTTATAAAATTTTGAGTTCCAAATTTTTCTCCTCTCCCTCTCCTCCCCTCCCCAAGTCAACAAGCAACCTGATATAGGTTATATATGTACCCACTTTAAATGTATTTCCACATTAGTTATTAAGAATCAAGACAAAGGGGAAAAACTATGAGAAAGAAAAAAAAACAAAATAAGTGAAAACAGTATACTTCAATCTGCATTCAGACTCCATAATTTTTTCTCTGGATGTGGTTAGCATTTTGCATCATGAGTCTTTTGGAATTGTCTTGGATTATTGTATTGATGAGAAGAGCTAAGGAAGGACTTTCTTTTGCCTCTGTTTATGTACCCAGTGCTTAGCACAGTGCCTGGCACATAGTAGGTACTTCGTAAGTGTTGGTTGATTGATTGTTGTTGATTGATTACAGAAGCATTTCCTGACAAACCAATGACCCCTCTGACTCACAAGGTTCTGAAATCATCCACTTTTCAGGACGGTTAATTCCTGGCTTATGTTTAGGAATGACAATATAAAGCAAAAGAAAGTCACCCAGGACTCAGCCACCGTGGCTATAGGGAAAGGAGAGGAGAGAAATCGCCTCATTGTCTTTGCTGGGGGAAAAAAAGCACTGGGTGCATACAAACAAGAAGCTGTTTCTTTCCTAGTTCTTCTTATGGTCCACAGATTAGGTGGCTCTTCCCAGCTCAGACACCACCCCCCAGTCATGGACCATTAAACAGTTGTTATGTCTTCTCAGAATTCATGTCCTTCAGTGCTAACCCAAAACATCTATCCAGCTCCATGGGAAATGTCACTTTCTAAGGCAGGTCTTCACCCTATAGTTTTATCAAATGGATTAGTGGACTCAGTTAATTAGGGGTCCTTGGAGAAACCTTTCCTACGTAGTATTATTTTAAAATAATTTATAATTATAAATAAATAAAAATATTAAAACATTTAATAAATATAATATTATATAATATGTAATATAACATATAATTTATATGTTATATTGCATATTATGGTCATATGATATTTATATATTATATAAACATAATATATAAGTATATATTATATTTCTATTTCATAATACATAATAGCTTATATAATTTATATAATGATATAATTATAAATACTAAATAAAATAATGAACAAAATTAATTTAAAGCTTTAAATAAATAAAATATAATATAATAAATAATAAAATAAATTAAATTAAAATTTTAAAATAAATAATTTAAAGGAAGAAACAAATAACCTACAAAGTTAAGTAACCTGCCCATGATCACATAACTAGTCATCTGAGGCAGTATACAAACCTTGGTCTTCTGATTGCAAGTATGGTGTTCTACTTCAAAATTCTAAGTGTCATCCTTTCAGCATCCTAGCGCTTTGTCAGCATCCCTTATCTTTTAACACCCTTTCTGTCAGATACCCAAAATTTCACTACTGCTCATTTCTTTCCTGTTACTTAAGAAGTGGCATCATAAACTAATTTACAATTAGGTGTCAGTCCATTAAGGCATTACTTATCCCAAGAATAGTTTCATGTTAAAAGAGGTCTTCATGGAAAGAGCAATTCATACCCAAAGTATTAAGTCTCCACTGGTAGACTTTCAGGCACAGTGATCAGTAAGATACCTAAGTGATATTCAAGTCATCCTTTCTTTGAAGATTCCACCTTTGCCTAAACCTGGACCTGCAGCAATATAGTCTTTCCTTTTATATATCAATAATAGGTCCTTCTATAGACTGACTTCCCTATTTTGAAACTTTGGGATTATACGTATCTTCAATAAAAAAGATTGTTTCTTCTTAGCATCACAAGAATAAATTGTTTCAATCAGATATTTGTAATTAGATATAAATTAATTTATATATTTTGTGACACCTATGTTAGCTGAACTAAAGTTTACTAGGATGGCACTGTTTTTAAACAGCAAAAAAAGAAAAAGTTAATTTGGGTTTTCAATGCCAAATAAGGCTTTTTCCTCCTTATTCCTTTGGTGGTAGCATAGGTGTCACTCCTTTTTATGTGACCTAATTTAAAGGGACAAGTATGTAAGTGCACACAGTGTTTTTTTAAAAAGAATTTACTGTTTATAACTCCAGGGATATTAAAATTAGACAAAGAATTTAAAAACAAAATCTCCCTATTGTGAAGGGTAGACCTATTTGTTGGCACTATGTCAACTGAGAGGCCATAGAAGCTTGTTCTATTATTTATGCTAATCGACTGGTTGTGCATTTGTTTCAGTAATAAGCCCTGGTAAAGTACCAAAAAAATGAAAATGTGATTTTCTTTAACATTATGTGTGTAACATTATAGTCAGGGCAAAACAGGAAATATCATTTTAAGAACACTAGCTGTGTAAGAATGGTTTTCCTTGCTGCTTTTACCAGCATGGAATTCTAATAGTATATTCTTACTGATATGGGCTTAGAAAATGATGGAATATCATTTTCGTGCCACTGGATAAATTTTTTTAAATGTATACTCCAATGGAATCTAGAGTACTAATTTTTTAATGCTGTATTTTTATCTCTTCTAAAAAAGTAGAATGCATTCCCCTTGAGAGCAAGGATTCTTGTTTTTTTTGTTTTTGTTTTTGCATGCTTTGCGTGTAGTAAGCCTTAATCAATGTTTCTTGAATTATCAGCCATCCTCATTTATAATAAAAATCTTCCTTTAGACTAGCTAAAATATTCCCAAATGAAATACCTCTCCTGCAAAGAGAAGGATAATAGAGGCAATAAGGTTTTTGTTTGCTTGTTTGTTTTAACTTAAGTAATTAATTGTGTCAGCTATCCAAGAGAAACCTGGCCTCTATGTTGTAATGTTCTTGACTTTGAACCTTGGTATTTATAACTTAGTTCTCTTTTAACTCCGAAGTATCTACATGGGAATTTTCTGTAAGATTCTTATCTTTAACCCTAGGAAAGACCTTTTCAACATAAACTAAAGCAAGGAAATTTCATTACTTTCTAGAATCCATGGAGTATCTGGGCATTTTCTCTGGGGTCCCTTATGCCTGGAATGTTCTCTCTCCCTCTTCAACTCTGCCTATTGACCTCCCTAGCTTCCATTAAGTCCTAACTAAAACCCCTTCCTTTAAAGAAGCCTTCCCTAACTCTTCTTAATTCTAATGCTGTCCCTCTGTTAATTATTTCCTAGTTATCCTTTATATAACTTGCTTTGCATATATTTGTTTCCATGTTGTCTCCCTCTTTAGATTGTGAGCTCTGTGAGGGTGGGGACTCTCTTTTGTCTCTTTTGTATCCTTAGGTCTTAGCACTCTGCCTGGCACGCACTTAATAAATACTGATTGATTGAAAGTCGTGTAACTTGTGCAGGATCACACAGCTAGAAACTGTCTGATGAATGATTTGAACTCAGGGTTCTTGATTCCAGTTCTAATGTTCTACCCACAATGCTACCAACTGCCTTTCTTAAGATTCTTGCAAAACTTTGTGGTATGAGCAATGGATTTAGAGTCAGAGCAATTACCTCTGCCACTTATTATGGGCAAGTCACTTGATCACTTTGGGCTGCAATTTCTTAATTTCTAAGTTAGGTGGTTATATTATGTGAACTTTAAAGTTCTGTCCATCTTCAGATCTCTGGGGGAGGTGCTATTATGATCCCCATTTTACAAATGAGAAAAGCAAAATTAAGAAATGTTATGTGACTGTGATTTAAGAGTCACAACATTAGATAAGTGCCTAAAGTTGGATTAGAACCCAGATTTTCCTTACTTCAAGTCCAGGGCTCTATTCCATACCGATTTTGTTTTTCAAAAGCCACTGGGCTGCAAGCCTTCCATTTAAAACTGTCAGTCTTTTTTCTACCTTTTACTGTACATTAAAACACTGGCGCTTGATTAGAGTAACTACACTGAACTCCCTCATGAGTCACAAATTCAGAAGCAAGGAGGAGGAGAAAGGCGGAGGATATTGCATTTCTAATTTAGACTCGTTTCCCTTTATTAAGTCTGATAACTGATTTTTATTAGGTCTGTCTTGAAACACCCATACCCCAAACTCTCCCATTGCTAGTTAAATCATTGGTGACTTTGCTGAAAATCTTAGTCTCTGGAAATGGCACCTCATTCTTTAATCATTGAAATTTGCTTGTATTGCTTAAAGGAAATAAGCCAGCCCAGTATCTATTTAGATCCTAGGGAATGGACATTTAGTTGCATATGAGGGAAGTGACAGAAGGAGGAAAACCAGGCTCTAAACAACATTCTACGCATTCATCACTGTTCATTTAATCAGAGTGACCAAAAACCTACTATTTTATGGTTCAAAAGAGCCCAAGTTTAATTACCTTGAGTTTTTTTTATGATAACCCTTTGTTCTTTCACAAAGAGAAATTTAAAGGGCCTTTCAATTGATCTTAGATCAATAGTTTAATGTTCTGGGTTTTTTTTTCAAGTCTATATGTCTGGAAGTAGTTTTGCAAGGACTCCCTGTAAATTGAAAACAAAACTTTCTTTATCTTAAGGCTCGAAATTAAGCCTTGAATTTTGTTATCAGTTGAGAATCTTCTTGAAATTTTGGCCTTTATCTTTAGCTGCCTTTTCTGTATTGAAGTCAGAACAACAGCATAAGAAATATTGGACCAGGTCAGGTGAGTTCAGGACTGACAGGAACACCAAGGGGAGTCTTGTGACAGGGCATGACTGCCAATTTTGATGTCAACCCCTTTATGAATGGTGCCTTCTAGTTATTTAACTTCTCTGAGGGATGGGAATTTTTTTTCTTTTCTTTGTAGCCCTGGCAATTAGCACAATGCCTTGCACATAATAAGCTTTAATAAATTCTTTTTCAATAATTGATTGATTGAGATCTGATTAAACAACATTAACTTAAGTAAGCCCAGTTTGAATTATTTTCCCCCAAATATATCATTAAGTGCTTGCCCACATCAATGCTAGTCTGACAATGCTGTCTTGGGAGATATTGTAATCTATCTGAATCAGCTTTAATTTAACTACTCAAAAGAATTTGAGAGCATCTGCAAATGTGCATTCAGGCAATTAATCAACGAACATTTATTAAGGACCTATTACATGCCCGTCACTTTGAAGATTTCTAAATCATTTCAAAGAATACTACAAATGAGCAGGTCAATGAGAGACTCTACTTCTCCAACCAGGAAAATATCTATTAATCATTACCTTGTATTACCTTTCTCTGTCTTCCTACATGTAGATAGATATCATTCCAGATCCCATGGTTACTAATACATCCAATTCAATTAGTCCCTGAACAAAAATCCCCTCTCTGCTTCTCTGACCAATTACCATCCAGCCTCTACTTGAAGACCCCCAGAAAGGAGATCTTTGGAGTTAAAGTTTGTCAGTGATTTACCTGAAGTCAAGATGAATTGAAGCCACTTGTTTCTTTTGCCCACATATCTGTTTATTCCTTCAGGTATAGTTCTAGAAACCTTTCTCCCAGTAGATCACATTCACTTAATTAGTGATCCTGAACCTTGCTGCTTAGCTTTTCCACCAGCAGTCACATCATGTTGCTAATTCAAAGGAGAATGTTAGGAAGGGAGAGTCATTTGAGATCTTTGATAATTATAATAATAGCCAATATAGCATGTTAATCTTTTGCCAATTCCTTTATATATCTTGTTGAATCTCACAGCCACCTTGTGACGTAGGTTCTATTATTACCTCTATTTTACAGATGGCAAAACTAAAATTGAGAGATTAAGTGACTTGGATTCAAACTGGTCTTCCTTGGTTCAGTGCTCTGTTGATTTTTTTTTCAATTCAATAAACATTCATTAAGTACCTATTATGTGCCAGGCACTGTGCTAAGTCCTAGATCCTTTTTATCCCCTGAATCTAACAAGATATAATCCTTTAATCCCCCCAAAAATTCACATTGATTTTTTAAATCTAATTATAAGACCAATCAAAGATCATAGAATGTTAAAGCTGAAATAGACTTTAGCATCTGTCAACTACTCTACAGCCCTATCATTTCACAGATGAGGAAATAGAAACCAAAGAAGTAAAATTGCGTTGTTAGCAGCTTGGACACTGGTGTGCCACAGGTAGCACAAGCGGATTTCTACATGGCTACATAAGTCTTCCTTTGAGGCATATTTAGTCACTTGGCCAATTCCACAGTAGGCAATGCCCAGAAAGAAACACTTGAGAGTGCTAAGTACCATAGTTACATTTGTTATTCAGCACAGCAAATAGGAACAATATCTACCCACCAATGGAACCAAGGTAATATGAAAAGCATTGAGGTGGAGTTAGGCCTTGTTGGTTACCCTGCAGGATTCTGCCCAGGGCCTAAATTACCTTATCAGACTTTGTAATCATACTGTTGTACCAGCTTGATCCATTCCTGGCAGCTCTTAGCAATCTCCCCTTTTTCCTTCCCTTGTATAAAGTATATGTTCTTTGCCCAGAGTCTGGGGCTTTGGTCACTTGCCCAGGAACTGGGTGGTCTTGTCATTAGCTCCAGAGTGATGGTGTTTAACTGTGAAGTCTCTAGGTTCTGTCAAGGGCGTGAGGTGAAATGGGAACACTTTTTTTACATAGTGGGAATAGCTATCACCAATTGGCTGTCTGAGATATGACTTGGCTCCAACATTGCTATGTTGGAATTTAAACTGAAGTCATACATTTCACATGGACATGGGGAGAAAAGAAGAGGCAGCTAATGATGGCTGACACATTTGACTGGAGTCAATACATTCATGGCATCATCAGCCTTGGAACCCAGGTCTCCTGACCCCAAGTCTATTGCTTTCCCCATTGCACCATATTGATTTATACCATATTGGACTCAGAGCAAAGTATTGTGCATGAAAAAAAAATTTTTTTAATGTATTTATGCTCACACATATACAAATCTCCATTAATTCACCAGCAAGCCAATAAGATCATTTTCACTTTACATCTCTCTAAGGTCACCTTTGGAATTAGTGTGCTATTTTAGCCGTACTGTTTTTGTCTTGCCTAAGGATACCTCTGAGGCAGCCTCACACATGCATGCCACTTAATAGAAAGGTATTTAAAACAGCACAACCATTCAAGAGATTTTCCTTGAGGAATTCCAGTGTTCTAAAAAGTTACTTCTGAAGAGTACATTTTATTTTGCTTCGTTTGGGGTAAGGCATATCTAGACTACTAATTTACTTAAGAGTAACCTGGCTGCTGGATGATAAATATCCTTAGGAAGAGCCAGCAACTATATTCATAGAGTCATAAATTCAAGGTTGAAAAAGACATTGAGAAATCATCCAGTCCAACATCTTCATTTCACAGAGAATGGAAGTGAGATCCAAAGAAGCGAAGGAATTGATTCTGGGTCACATAGATAAGAAGTAATAGAGCAGAGCTTTAGGTCTTTTGGCTCCAAATGAGTGCTTTACCCAGTATAGAGGCATATTTCATGGGTATAGTGTTCTTCTGAGTTCAAATCCAACCTCAGATACCTACTAGCTATGTGACATCTGGGCAAGAAACTTAACCTGCTTGCCTCAGTTTCCTCCATTCTGAATTGGGGGTAACAGCAGTACCTACCCTTCAGAGTTGTTTTGAGGATCATGTGAGATAATATTGCAAAACAGTACAGTGCCTGACACGTAGTTCAGATGTTGTCATGGGCAGCTAGGCAATCAGTGGATAGAATGCCTGGAGTCAGAAATACTCTTCCTGAGTTTCAAATCTGGCCTTAGACACTAGCTGTGTGACCCTAGGCAAGATGCTTAGGCAACTGGGCAAGAAACTTAACCTGTTTGCCTCAGTTTCCTCATCTGTAAAATGAGCTAGAGAAGGAAATAGCAAACTACTCCAGTATCTTTGCCAAGAAAACCCCCAATTGGGTCACAAAGAGTCAGACAAGACTGAAAAACAATATAGTGCATACAATATACATCCATATGCCAAACTGATGGCTTGATTTATTTTTATTTTTTTTAATTTTTTGTGTTAGATGTAATTCTTTAATGTTAAGATAAAAGACATAAAGGTATACATTGCAAGATACTGTAGTTCCTGAAATGTGGTTGAGATGTCCAGCCTTGGATTTAGGAAGTCTTCAAGGCCTGCCTCTGACATGGGACCACTGGAAGTTACTTTATCTCTCACTAACTCAGGCAACTAAATCTAAAAGTTACAGTTAGGTTTCCAAACTGTATCCATGGACAGTGTTTCCATTCCAGGAATCCCACAAATAGATGAAATCACAGGTTTAGACCAAAAATCATATATATATTCCTACTTATTTGTGTGTGATTATCAATAGGAATTTATTATAATGTTTACTGTATGCTAGACTGGGGTTACAAAGAAAGGCAAAAATAGAGTCACTCTTCTCAAAGAACTTGTATTTTGATGGGGAAGGGGTTAGAAGGGAAAAGGAGGAGAACAATCATTTATTAAGCTCCTACTATGTGCCAGGCACTGCACGAAGCACTTTGCAAATGTTGTCTCATATGACAATGGGAGAGACAACATGTAAATCAATAGGTACATATAAGACCTATACAAGGTAGGTCAAAAGTAATCTTTAAAGGGTATGTCTTTAACAGCTGGCAGGACCAGAAAAGGTATCCGTATAAGAATATGGTATTTGAAAAAAAGATACTTATGTATACTCACATATACATACACACATATAAATATTCATGTGTAGATATATGCCTTCACTGTACTTTCATTTTTCTGTGAAAAGAGCTTCTAAGTGACGTCTCAAAGGTCATTTTTTTCTGCAAAAGATGCAAAAGCAGAAAGTTGAAAGAGAGCATTGAAACACCAGTATTTTGACATTTTTAAAGCAGGAAATAGCAAGAGATAAATAATAAGAGTAAGAATAGGAAAATGCGGAAATCTGGCCTTAAAAATCTGATATTATGGGGACAAGAACCATGCCTGGGTTATAGCTCTCTGTTTAGAAATACTTCTTGCAGGGCAGGAAGTGGCACAGTGGATAAAGCACTAGGTCTGGAGTCAGGAAGACTTGAGTTCAAATCCAGCCTCAGATACTTACTTCCTGTGTGACCCTGGCCAAGTCCCTTAACCTCTTTTTGCCTCAGTTTCCTCATTTATTAAATGAGAATAATAATAGCACCAGGGTCATTGGGAGAATCAAGTGATATGTAAAGTCCTTTGCATATCTTAAAGTGCTATGTAAATGCTACCTATTATTGTTGTTGGTGTTGTTATTAACTCAAGTAGGGATGCCATTTTTTCCCCCTCTGGTCACTATAAAGAACTGTTGAATACTAAACATGGAAGAAGCAAGTCATGATGACACAGGTCATATTTGACTGGTAATGATTTTGATAACATGAAAGCCCCAGCTAGATTCTACATTTGAAAATATTTGTCAAAATGGAATTTTATGTGGACTTTGCACTTGATATTGTGATGCTTTGCTACTGATTTCTAAGTTAAAGTACCTTAAATGCATCTTTGTTCTGTACTAATGTCCCTGATGTTCTGAGGCATTTTTTTTAAATCAAGGTGTTCGTTACAAGGGATTTTAATAAAAATCTTTTCCTTACTTTTCCTCTTTCCCCAAGTTCAGAGCTGGGCTAGTAAATGTTTAACAACCAGCTCTCGCAGTTGAAGGGAGCGAACATGTACAACACACTTTTAAATTTAATTAGCATTCTTAACATTTCACCATCATTTTCTTAAGTCTAGAAAAGCTACAAAACAATAAATTAAACCTTAATTTGCAGGATTTACTGATTTCCAAGGTGTAAATGCTTACACTAAAAATGTAACAGTCAGGTCTCAAAGGCTTACTCTAGCATATCCGTGCCCCCAGTTCCACTCAAATCCAACCATGTCAGACTACACATATGAATATCTCAGAATCATAAAACTTAACATGGAAATTATCCCAAATCTAGAAGTCTCTGCTAACCCTCCACTCAGGTTTTCATTTTCACTTGTTTGGGTACATATAACAATACGTATTAAATAAGCGAAAAGTACTTACCTTAATATACCTAAGTTGTTCAATGAGAAGCAACATGGAGTAATGTTTTAGAAAGCTGACCTTGGAGACATTAACATCTGCCAACCCAAGTCTGACACTATGGGCAAATAACCTTCATTTCTCAGAGCAACCTTCTCAGTTGCAGAGAAGGTGCCAAACTGCATTGATAAAGGGAATGCATTTCTGATTAGTTTTTGGAATTATTAAACGGAAGCAGGTACCCCTGCTTCTCTGAGTACTCATCAGGAAAAGCCATGATAGCAGCAAGGAATAACGCTTCCATCAAACTTTGATAAGGCACAAAGAGTTTGGGGGCAAATGGTAGAGAAAGTCTTGAGATGAACAGCACAGGGGTACAGAGGCAGATGGTTTGGAGATGGGAATGAGATAGTAGAGGAAAGCAGGCAGTGGGGGGAAGAGAATGAGAGGAAGAGAGGCACAATTACTTATGTAATGATGGATTAGAGTCAGAAACACTGGGCAACATAGACTCAGTGGGGAGTGGGAGGGCAGGAGTTCAGGGTCTCATTTTTGTAGGGTTTTGGTGAGGGACAGATTAACTCTTATCCATGCTTCCTTGGATTAGTCCATTAACATATCCACATCATCTCAAAGTTATCAACAATACTTCAGGATTAGCTCATTAACATATCCACATCGTCTCAAAGTTATCAATAACGTTTGGTGGTCTGTTGATCTTACTGAGGATGTCTGGAGCTTATCTGAGGCTTGCAATTAGCAGACCAAAAGTTCCTTACAACGAAGTCTAGCAGGCTTCCCCTGATTTAGCATATAGTCTCAGGATGTGATTTTAGTTAATGTATTATACAATCTGGCAAATAATTATTATGCTACTTTGATTTATGATCTATGGGACAGTCTAAGTGACTTCCTGATTCTACTCTGCAGTCTTACGACTGCTATTGTTACTTTGGCAGGCAGCTAGATGGCATAGTGGATAGAGTGCTAGGCCTGGAGTCAGGAGTATCTGAGTTCAAATGTAGCCTCAAACACTTATTAGGTGTATGACCCTGAGAAAGTCACTTAACCTCTGTTTGTCTTGGTTTTCACAGCTGTAAAATGAAGAGCCTAGAGAAGGAAATGGCAAACCACTCTAGTATCTTTACCAAGAAAATACCACTGGGGTCACAAAGAGTCAGACATGACTAAAAATGACTTAACAACAATAAATTGTTATTTTATACTGGCTATTTATACATTTATTATACTAACTGGAAAGGGAGGAGGTGGTCAGTGAACTAGGAAAAGATACAATTTTAATACAGGGAGTTTCCCCATTTGGCATCCTCTATATCCATGTTATCCCACTTCCAGTTGCCAACCATACCTAAATTGAACCTCCATGAAAATCCTACTTCAAAATTTCTTACTGGTAGAGAGTGAGTCTTGGATTCTCAAAAGCTACTTCAAGACCCTGCAGGCTCTGGTAGGTCTAATTCCATGGAAAAATTCTCAAATATTCACCTCTTTGAGTACAGAGAGTTCTTCATCAAAGGATTTACTATTAGATATTAGCAGAGGCAGCAGCATCATGTAAGTGCTATTCTCAGTCATGGGAAGAAACCCACATCTATGAAGCCATAGAAATTCTAGAGTAATAAAGCATTTTAATCTAAAATTCAATTTTAAACTGAAACTTATTGAAAACTTTAAACCCTTTCTTCTTTGTCTCCAGGGCTACAGCTACTCACAGAGGCCAAGTTATATTCAAGGATGCCTTAGCCCAGCAGTTGTGTGAACAAGGAGGTAAGAATTATTGCATTTTAATGTATTTCATCTATTTTACCTGTGTCCATATTATGAATGGAAGATGCTACAATATTGTGCACAGAGAAAACACATCATTAATATTGCTTGATGGTGATATTTGGAATTGGTATTAGGGCCTTTAACGTGCTATGTATTATGGATTTATTTTCTTTTCTATTCTCACTTACACATAATAAATATACTATTTGTATATATGTATATATGTATGTATATATGTGTATGTATATATATAAAAAGTAATTGAAAACTTTCATGCTCCTAATGTCATCTGACATCTGATTAAATATTGGTTTTGATAATTTCATAGATTTCTAAGAAACTCAGACTTAACAACAATAAATTGTTATTTTATACTGGCTATTTATAAACTTATTATACTAACTGGAAAGGGAGGAGGTGGTCAGTGAACTAGGAAAAGATACAATTTTAACACAGGGAGTTTCCCCATTTGGCATCCTCTATATCCATGTTATCCCACTTCCAGTTGCCAACCATATCTATATATGCAGATCATAACACTAGAAAGAAATAATTATTTGTAATGGAAAAGATGCAGTACACTTCTGATGAAGTTTTTTGTTATGTTGAAAATGAGAATTTTAACATAAACTTTTTTATCATAGCAAGACAAAGCTCATTTTTAATTTACCAATCAAATTATATCACAGTTTTATAATTTGCTAAAATTTGA
Source organism: Phascolarctos cinereus (assembly GCF_003287225.1). Classification (NCBI taxonomy): domain Eukaryota; kingdom Metazoa; phylum Chordata; class Mammalia; order Diprotodontia; family Phascolarctidae; genus Phascolarctos; species Phascolarctos cinereus. Next base: position 144,921,849 of record NW_027555514.1, read on the forward strand.
TCATTATACATCTACTTGTAGTTATAATTGCTAGGTTTGTTTCATCCATGCTATCTCAATTTTATACTAGTACATTTTGTGGGTGATAGTTACCTAATTTCTATATAAATGGGGTATTGCACCATGAGTCTGTAATAGGTGTACTGTTGACAGTAGTGCCATGATTAATTTGGGGCTGTACATAGCCATTTACTCTTGAAGCATCCCAACTGGACCACCTTTATATATGGTCATATTTCCAATGGCCATTTAGTGATCTGACTTAGGATTTAGAAAGACCAAAAATATTTAAAATTTTGTTATATGATGTGCATAAGCCAATGCTTGGCCTTATTATGGTGGAAAAGGGAAAGGAACAATATTAACAATTGAAAAACCTTCTTACTAATTATTCTCTCCATCTTATAAGAAACAAATTTGGATTAGGAAAGTACAATGAAGAAATTCATATTATTTTCAAAGGGATAAAGAATGCAAAAATTAAATAGTAGAAACAACAAATGCAAAAAATAAATATTTTTGTGTCAGAGCAGTAAAACTTGGCAGTTATCTCTAGTATCTTTACCATATACTTATTTATATCCATGTATATCCATATGTAACTCTAGAATCCTCATTTATCAATATGTAAATCTAGAATCTTAAAATTCTCTTCATATTTCATGGGTATAATGTTTTTAGCAATGCTCTTTTACTGTGTTCTTCTGTTATTTGTAATAAAGCAATGTTAGATTACTTTTAAGATGGCCTCAAAATATTCTAACTGAATATAAAATTATCTTTAACATGATACATTTTATAAATTATTAAAATTAGTGATACAGCTTCAGATACTCTTAGACACCTGAAAAAGGTTCTAATAATAATCATTTCATTTCCAAAAAGCCCTTTACTGTTTACAAAGTGCTTTAGTCATAGTAACTCTGTGAAACAGGCAGTTCAAAAGTTATTCTGATTTTACATAGATTATTAAAACATACATAAAACTAATTTAAATAACTTGTCTAAGGTCATACTCTAATTAAGCATGATAAGCACTAGAATTTAAATCCAAGTATCTTTTTGCTTCAAGTCTAACTTTCCTTATTTACTATATGAACACCAATGTTCCCATACCAATTAGTTGCAAGTACTGTCACTGGAGATACAAAGTTGAATACAACCCAAACCCAGCTCACAAGGATTTTACTCCTTGAGAGAGAAATCCATATACAAAGAACTATGGAAGTTCGAGGGAAGGGTCCAGGCAAAATTCTTTAAAAAAATTTTAGAACGCAGAGTTTATTTACAATTTGAGTCAAATGAAGGATCAAGGAAAAATTCAGGGAAAAAAGCAGTATTTTATTTGATTTGATCTTGAGTGGGGGAGGGGTAGAGACACTAGGCTGCCTAAGGCCAAATCAGACCAGATTGAAGACTGAGCAAGTCAAAGCTTCTGTGATAATCAGCATTGAAGGAAGTTAGACCTGTGAGCGACTGCTGCAACTCTAGCCTGGTTGAGATAGGTCTAAAAAAATTGTCATTGTATGTATAAACCCAGTCTCAAAGCTCATTGGTATGGGATGCTCTCCTTATTGATGGAGATTAATGCCCTCCACTGAGTCTTTTCTTTCAGCTACCTGAAGTAGGGTGGGGGCCTGGTCCATCTTCCCTCTAGAAGTTAGAGGCTAGACGTGCCCGAAAGGGATTTCATGCTTGAAGCGCTGGCTCCAAGGCTACCGAAGAGACCTCTTCAATGGGCTTTTTTTGCCCCTCTCCTCACTCAAAGCAGGACATTCATCTCCACCAATAAGGAGAGAGCCCTATATCAATGGGCTTTGGGAATTAGGGTTACATATATTAGTGGATTTCTCTTTTAGTGCCTTGAATTTGGGATCCTGTTCTATTGTATAAGTAATGTTGAAGTTGGGATTACTTTAAAATGAGCGCAGCATGATCAATAGGTCACTCAACTTGGAGTCAGAAGGATGTCGGTTCAAATCCACCCTTGGACACTTACTGGTCTGTGACCCTGGACAAGCAGTTTCTCTGTGCCTCAGTTTCCTTACCTGTAAAATGTAAAGAATATAGACTTAATGGCCTCCAAGGGTGTCTTCTAGCTCTAAATCAGTGATCTATGATCCTTTGGTGGGGGAGGTATGGGGAGGAGGGAAATCAGAAAAATCAATGAGGGAAAACTATTTTGACCAGTGAGAAAAAAAAAATTTCTCTCACTGAGGTGTCTCATGCTAATATAGTTTACATTGTGATGATCTAAGAAGCAAGGTAACACATGACAGACATTATTATGAAGACACTGTATACAGCACTTGGATTTGTGGTAGTACCTGGTAGATGCAATTACAACTATGCCTCAGCTGAGATGAAGAAATAATTTTGTATTAAAGGGAATAATACTTTAGTCAATTCAGGGATTCCTTATAATAAGAATGTTATGCTATATTTTAAGATAATCATGACTTTTTATAATAGTCCTAACTATTTTTACTAAGGTATTCAATATTTTCAAATGGGGTAGTATAATCCTTTTAGGTTATAATATTTTGCTATGTTATAAACCAGTTATGAACCATTGTCAAATTCAAATAAAAACAGGAGCCACTAAATCATGCATAAGGATCTCTATGGGCCATACATTGACTTAGCTTTAAAATATAATGTTATCTATGTTTTATTTTGTTAAATATTTCCAAATTACATTTTAATCTGGTTCAGATTGCTCTTGGGAATATTGAATATTGAGGGCTTAATGAGTGCCATCATGTGCTTGAAACCTCTGGTATAGAAAAGGGATAACTTGTATGACTAAATTAATCAATGAAAATGAAGTTATTGAGCATTTACTACAAAGTGCTTAGCACTTTGTTGACTTCATTAACAGAAAAAAATAAAAATCCTTGCTTTCAAGAGGCTCACATTCTGATTAAAAAAGTTTAGCTTTAGGACAGAGATTAAGGCCCAGAAGTTCCAAGAGTTCAGAAGTAGGATGGATGGCAAGACCCAGGGGTATTCAGGGGTATCGACAAGTCATATAACCTTGCCCAGGGATCTGGAGAGATTAGGGCTGATAGTAAGGCCTGAAGGACTGTGGAAGGCAGTAACAAGACAGGTGATATAAGACCTGATGATTCCTCATCTCACTGGAAGAAATAGAATTGGGGACTTTCTTCTCATTCATGTCATGTGATCATTCACAGAGCCTAATTAAGCTGGGAAAAGGTGCAAGGTAGGATCTCCCTGCCCCCAACAGGGAGGTGATGCCATGACTTGCAAGTGAATTGGATTTAAGTGAGGGAGGGCTGTATAAAGTCACCAGCTTCTCTTTCTCCTCCAGAGCCATCTAGGTCCAGTGATAAGATAGAGATCAGGAGGATTGGAGATGGTCCTGCAAATTACTACTAAGAAAAGAAAGGATAGATAACCATGGTAGACATAATGATAGATACCTGATGTGTCTGTATAGAAATATTAACATTTGAAAAAAACTGGTTCTCATTCAGGAAAGAGGTCAAAGGAGACTAAGACTGTGACTGTTTGCCAGTGGAAAATGCTATTTCCTTATATTGGTTGCAAGCTGCAAAATGTCTTTTAGGCAAAAATAAAATAAAATAAAATAAAATAAAATAAAATAAAATAAAATAAAATAAAATAAAATAAAATAAAATAACATACTGAAAAAACTTAAAGCAACTTGGAGATTGTTTTTTGGTAAATTCTAACAACTCCTCTGAGTATTCTTATAAGATATGCAAACTTCATGAATTATGCATTTCTAAAACTAGGAAATAATAGTAACTCATATTCATAGAGAAATGTTAAGGACAACTCTCTGAGTTAGGTAGTGTATGTATCCCCATTTTATAGATGAGCAAACTGAGGCTCAGAGATTTCACTTTGAGTATTTGAGTGTGAATCTGGATTTAAACCTAGATCTCTGGACTTGAAGTGTTTCCATTATACCACACTGATCTAAAAGGGTCCAAGATCAGTGGCTTAAGTTGCAATTCTGGATCCACAAATAAATGGTTTAGAAAGGATCTTTTAACCTCTTGTTAACAGCAAAATGAACAGATCTCTCTCTAGCAGAGTGGGGCTTCCAAAGAGAATGTTGTTTAGACAGTATTTATATCAAAGCACCAGAGGTTTACAACTTGTACAACATCACCCAGAAAAATGATGGTCTAAACACTTTCTAATGTAAATATTTCTGGGTAAACATATTAAATATCTATGATTATATAATCCCCAGACTCCTGATTTTTTTTTTGGTTCCCAGTCAGGTTTTCTAGGAGCAATTCCTATGACATGCTTCCACTTGAAAGTGGATATTTAAGTCTTTGTTTCATGTTCTTATTGAAAAAAGGAAAGAAATGAACATTCAAAAAATCAATAATTGTGAAGGCAGAAAAGATGAGGTGTTGTGACATATCCTTTATCAATAGACTTTTTGTGAAATATTCAAGACAAAGGGTATTAAACTGATTCAGATTAGAATGAAAAATTCAAAGGGATTTGAAGCTATATCTAGAGAATGATTGCACTATTTATAATAGATAATGGGGGGAAAAAAACAATCCTATGGCTTGGAACCACATAAAGCCAGTGTCCTTAAAAATGTGTTTGCAGTAAAAACTGTGCTGTTAAAAATGTTGATAGTAAGACATATGTTGAAATAGACTAGTGATGTTACAGCCACTCACTACTTTTCTATGATGATAGAATCATAGAATTTTAAATCCTAAAGGGACCTCAGAGAACTCTTGCCCCACATGCTCATTTTCCAAATGAGGAAACTGAAGCTCAAAGTGTGACTTGTCTGTTAGTATGACTACCATGGTTTCCTAAATCCTACCTAGTTCAAGGACTAATAAATGGCATGTATATACCTAGCTTTTAGTGTGTGAGCTTCTTGGCACGTGTCACAACCACACATATAGATGGCTTCACAAGGCCAGATGGTGGGCACCATGGCCTGACAGCCATAGTGTCCTGCAGAACCCTCAAGGGCTGCTTATCATTTGCAAATGACTCTAGAATCCTTTGTTGTTGGGTGAGTGAAAGTGAATAGAAAGAGAAGCAAGAGTGGTAGCCAGCTCATTTATAGAAAATGCTGACTTCTGTCTGTAACCTAAACCAAACTCTTTTGCTCTGCTCTAAGTCACTGTCACAATCATGAGCAAAAGGCTTGAGCATTAGAGACTGTGAATACCAGCTAAAGTTTATTGGATCATGGTGCTATATAGTATATGAACCTCATTCACATCCAACTGTTTGGGATTTTGTTATCATTTGGACAGGGAAAGCTAAAGTTTGCTATCTTAGTAATGATGAGAAAAGGACCTGGTAGACAAATTGGTAATATGAACAAGGTTGGGGTGGCGAGCTTTTAAATTTTTTAAGTCCAATAGACTAAAAGCACCATTTATATAATGTGAGTTAAATGGAATTACTTTTTGCCAAACAAATTTGGTATAGTCTTTATTTGGAACAATTTGGTTAGCCAGTAACTTCTGTGACTACATTTTCTTGAACATTCTTAGGCCAACTTATCCATTTTCCAAAATCCGGTTCATCTTCCCTCTATTTGTCAGAAATGGATTTTACTGTTCCTGTTTTAGTTGTTAAATTCATACACCATCGTTGCTCAATGTCTCATGAAATTTTTTAAGTGGATAAAGCTAAGAAAAGAGGTGTTTTCCCTACTTTTTCAAACTTTACTACTTCAAAAAGCAGAGGGTAATTGATCAGGAGTATTCAGTTCAATTCAGCAAACACTTTTACAACATGTACTCTCTGAGGATTCTGGAAGGAACAAAGACAGGAAAGGGAATAAGCATTTGTTAAAGCACCTACTATGTTCTGGGTACTATGCTAAGCACTTTACAAATATCCCTACAATAATCATGAGAGTTAGGTGCCATTATTATTCCAGTTTACAGTTTAGGAAACTGAAGCAGACAGAGGCTAAGTGACTTGCCTAGGGTCACACAGCTAATAAGTGTCTGAGGCTGGATTTGAACTCAGGTCTTCCTAATTCCAGGCCCAGGCTCCTTGGGCTTCCTAATTTCACTATGCCACCTAGCCATATCTCAGAGTTACAAAACTGTAATAAGATACAAATTCTTCTCTTTAAGGTGCATACCATCTAATAGAAGAATAGAGAGCATGAGGAATTTTTTCTGTAATACAGAAAACTTGTACACAAATAGCTGTGATTTAGTATAGAAAATTGTTCAGTCCATTGCAGTGGGTTTATGGAAATGTGGGTTTTCATAAGACAGACAATAATGTAGTGAATAATAGTGTATATTTTAATTCAGTCCAACAAATTAATCTCAACATTTATTAAATATCCTAAGTCTAGTTGACTAGGGTTAAAAAGACAAAAATGAAAAGCCTCAAAGAGCTTATATAATTCATACAAGGAAAGGCATCACATTAAAGTTGAGAGGCCCAGGGAGATGAAGAAGGGAGCATGGGAGGAGAGATTCAAGGCAAAGGATACATTGGGGTTATCAGCAACAGTTAGGCAAAGATACAAACTGATCTTTGTGGGGATAGGATAGATCCATGCCTCAGCCAATGGAGAGGTCCCACCAGGCCTTGGATTAGATCATCTTCAGGCTTTGGCAAAAGGAGGAAGGGAATCTGTGATTGTTTGAGAGGCTCCCCTTGACTTGATCAAGAATGCGTAGGTCCAGTCTCACACAATAGGGCTGCTTTATGATGTAGAAGAAGGTTAGGGATTTTTATTTGGATGGAGTGAGAGTCTTTCTTGGGACCACTGATTGATCTCCCACCCCTGATGTCACAGGGAAGGAGATGCCACTTGGGCAATATTACATGGAATATGAGGAATTTTTAGCATGTAAAGTTCCAGGCATAAAAGATTTCAGAAAGGTACGGAGTAGGAAATATCTAGAGCAGAAACATCCTGTCTCTGCTGTATGCCACCCACCTCCCAAATAAAAGCTAAGTCCAGAAAACCGGAAAAGTTTTCTGTAGTATTACAAATGTGTGAAACGCAAAAGGGAGGTGGGAAATTTCAAGAAAATACAGGTCAATTTCAGCGGGAGAAAGTGTAGAATTCTTCAAAGAAAAGGATTCAGGCATCAACATGGATTTTAGTAAACAGAGATATAGAAAGTCATGGTAACTAATGTGGAAGGTGCTACTATTGACTCCTAGAAAATTAGGCACTTATCTAAAGGTCCCCAGTGGACAAAAGATGGCATTTGGGTTGGTGTTACTTATTCTGAGGTGATTTAACATATAATTAGACAATCTTCAGTTCCAAAGACTATATACATCTTACCTTGACAGCTTTATGTAGTCTAAGAGTCAAAACCCTGAGATTTATACCTGAGAAAAGTTTAACACTGATTTCTTTGAAATAAAGGATAAGATGGTCTCCATGTGAGCTATTATGGTATTTGCTTGATTTTCTTACATTCTGAAGGGTTAAATGTAAATTCATTTCTATGCAGTTACAATATTATAAAGACATAAAAATCATAACTTTGTTCTGGTTTGTGAAAACAAACTTCTTGAAAATATAAGGGAGAATAATTTATTTCAGTACAATAATTTTTGAATATTTGCATATTGATTGTCCAAAATTATGTTAGATAATATTCATCTTTATTAACATTTACTGTGTGTTCCCCTCACCCTTGACTAGATCTTTAAATATCTTGGGGTTAATGTAAACCTTGGGTGGTCCATCTGTGGTCTCATTCTCATTGAATGACCAGCCAACCTTCTTTTCTGGTCACATGTGTCCTTGACAACCCTCTTTATGCCACTTGTCTTTTAAAAGTCATCGCTGGCAACATGCTACAGTCTTCTTGGGCCCACCCTGTGTCTTTCCATTGCCTTTTGTTTTATTTGTAAATGTTTATTCTTCTGTGTGCAACTACGGAGTATTACTTGAAAAATACTGGTGGTAAATACATAGGCTTTTGAGGAAGTGAGCAGTTTGGAATTACTGAAATCACTTCTTCAGGGCCCAAAGTGATTCAGCTCTCTCTCTTCCTTTCACTCAATTCTGGACCCAGTTCACAAGCCTTTGGCCTTTTTCATTTCTTGTTCCTGATCTATGTATACCTGATCCCAAGGCTACCTCTTTACACACTAAACCAGGAGGGCTTTAAGGATACTCAAATTAAGTTAATATTTGTGGACTAAGAACTGCATAATACTAAACTTCCTCCAATTCTTTGTCTCTTTCTTTTTGTTTTGTTTGATTTGTTTTGGTTTTTAGCAAGGCAATCAAGGTTAAGTGACTTGGCCAGGGTCATACAGCTAGTAAAAGTCAAGTGTCTAAGGCCAGATTTGAATTCAGGTCCCCCTGACTCCAGGGCCTATACTCTATCAGTGGTCCAGTTATTTTTCAATACTTCATTGTTTCTGTGAAAGCCAAAGGGACCCACAAGTCTGAGAGCCATTTTGGGCTTTCTATCCCTTTCACAAGTTTCTCTGTTCCCCCCAATCCCCAATTCTTAACTTGGCAGCTGCACTTCTTGTGATGAGTGGCATTTACTCAGGCTGGTTCTTGAACAACAGGTAATCAATTGGTTTTGAGGCCATCTTTACAACCTCTTCCCTTTGTAGATACTCCTTGGGTTTGTTCTCCATTGGCAAAGCCTTTGAGAACACTTAGTCTTCTCTGTACCGTAATTAGTCAAGGGAGTGAGACTTTGGAGGTAAGACTTAGTCCTAGGTGGGGATTACATGGGGGCAGGAAGAAATCGGAATGAATATAAGGGAAGGGGAGGGAAAGAAGAGCCAGAGTTGATTACTGGGGAAGAAAAGAGAAAAAAAGTAGGTAGGTCTGATAAGTCTGGAGGAGGTAAATACCAGAGATCATAAATTCCTTGAAAGAAAGATCCAATGAAGTTTCTCAGTACAGTGGTTTACTCCTAGAAGGCTTCCTTTAAATATTGTGAATTAAATTCAAATTTATCTTGCTGTTTTCTATCAAGTGTAGTCCAGCTACAAATTCTGCCACACTTTCCCCAGCTTGAGTTTCTGGTCTGGCTTTCAGGAGTATGATTGGAAGGTCAAGGGTAGATGACACCCTATCCCACAAGGAGAGCCTTTTTTCACCCCAGGGGCAGCCAACCCAATCACCAGCAGGGCATGTTCTTATCTGAACAGCTTTCCCTCACTGCTCTGACAGTTACTTGCTAGCCATATGTTGCAGGGGTTTCGGGACTGTGCTACAGCTGCTGCTCCTCCTCCCTCATTCCTGCCCTCAGCACCAGGTCCTGTCTTCTTAAAACTCCCAAAGGTCCAGGCAGCATCTTAGAAAGGGGAATCAGTGCTTCATTGCACACTGATCACACATTCTAAAGATTTATTTTGGCTTTACTTTCATTCCACCCATTTTAAACTATAAGAGATGATCATTACATTAAGTGACAAAAATCAGGGGTGGCAAAAAAACTCATCCCAACCTTAATCCATGGCCTTGTCTATAATTTAACTTGTTTTAAATATTAAGCAATCTTTCATACTAATCACAAGTATATTCTTGAACACATTGAAAACTATTTCTACTCTAAATTTATAACATTTTGGAGGTTTAATTATCATACTTGAAGGTCAAACTGTTCTGTATTGCAATAAAATACAAAAAAAGTAATAAAGGAATTATTCCTGGGGAGATGAAAGTCTAGGTTCATAGCTCATTAAATGGTAACTTCACAGACCGTGTCTAATTTGTCATATTTAGCTCGGGAAGTTTAATACATTTGAATTACAAATTAGGCGAAGGGATACCTGAGGCAAAAATACCTTGGGTCTTTGAATACTATAGAAATTTGGAAGCTGTAGCTCCTTTAGCATGATACCTTTATTTGTAAGACTTGCCTGTTATTAGATACATTATACTTCCTCACTCTAAGGCTGATCCTGGGAAAGTAATTAGCAATATTAACACAAACCTGGTTAACTTCTTCTTATTTGATCTGAGAATCAATCAGTTGTTATAACTCCCCTCTTGCTTTTGTTTTTACAGAATATAGCCAAGACCTATATTGGTTTTGTTGCCCACATCAATTATTGGTGACCAGTTTGCTGAAATAAAGCAATATTACTATAAAATACATATCTATGTAAAGTAAAATTTTCTTTATGATAAGTTACTTCAAAGAAAAACTCATTTATAGTCTTTCATATTACTAGAAATGATTCTGGTTTTTTATGATCTTTAGATAGGTTGTCATGGCTCCTTTGAGGTACCTGAATGCTACTTTTTGAGAGGGGAGATACACACACACACACACACACACACAAACATACATACATACACACATACATACATACATACACATATATATATATATATATATACATATATATATATTTAAATAATTAAGCTTTGTTCCACTTTTAGCATATGGTTTTGCCCTCATATGCAAGTTGCAAATGGGAAGAATTTCATCCATATGATTTACTTTAAAATTTTGTGTATGATTTAACTCTTCAGGGAAAAAAAGTATAAAACAATATACTGTTCTTTATAGTAATATTTGCACAGTTCCCCAGGGAATTGACTGGTGAAAGCTACAAAAAAACAAAATTATAACCTCTACTATCCAAATTAAATAGTAGAAGCAAACCATTGTGGAATCACAAGCTTTTTAGACTTTTCTTCCCCTGTCTTCTAAACAAAGCCACCATCTTTCTACCCCATGACTTAAATACAGTCTAAAAGATGATTGATTTACATTTTGAGACTAGAGAAAAGGAATTCTTCCATAAATGCAAGCTGTCATTACAAAAAATAAAAATAGCTAATTCAGTTATTTGAAAGCATTCTGAATCAGATTCTAAGTATGGATCTTAAAGGAGGGATCATAGGATCATAAATTTAGAGCTGAAGGTGACCCTAAAGGTCATTGAGTACAACCTCTTCATTTTACAGATAAAGAAATTGAGGCCCAAAGAAGGGAAATAACTTGTCCAAGGTCACAGATGTTAGTAAGTAGCAGAGCTAGGATTTTAACCTGGATCCTCTTGTTTCCAACTCTATTGCCTTTTCAAGTATACCATGCTGCTTCCATTTACTGTTATTCTCACTGCAATAAAGGTTAGATTAAGTTACATATAGTGGAACAGGATTGGAAAATGTTTTTACATATATTGGTTGTAGGATCATTTTGCCATAAACTATAAAATGGTATTTACTAATGGAATAGCAAGAACTATTTAATGAAAAAGAATGTCTCTTCTGTTTAGGGTTTTTTTTTATTGAGAACTGATTTTTTAAAATTTAATATACAGCTTAATTTTTTTGCTTCATTTACACCTGCCAGTGATTAATTCTTTCCACATTCCTTTGACTTTACATTTAAACTGAAGACTGTGAGGTCTCTTTTAAAGAGATCAGAAGAAGACACATCCTACTGTGGAAAATTTTGATAGTGAAATCACATTCCCATTTTCATCTTATTTACTCTGGGTCCTTTGGACATAAACCACTTGTATTTGGTCTTCTCATATCTGCTTCATTTAATAATCCACACCTTTATTCTTTTCCTACTAAGTTACCTTTTGAAATTACCTTTTTTAAAAAAAATCTGTGACAGGCTCCTTTAAAAAATATCTTGTGATGTTTCATAAATTCTTTTAAGAATAGTACAGCTGTGTGAAAATAAGTGTTGTTACCACATATTTTTCTAAACAAATTTTAAAGTGCTTTCTAAAGCCAAGGATTCGTTGTTTCATGTAATCCCCAACTGCATTGTGCTTTTTTAAAAAATCATTTTTGCTGTATGTGTTTGATAGGAAAATGTAAGCCTAATACTTGAGTCATTGCATTGTCTATCAACAATTCAATAATACAAAAATATTTTATGTCTAGCCAAGACTTGAATCAAGCTTAGTTCCCCCTGAAATGTGTATCCCCGACTCTTGGAATCCCTACCACTGTTCAGCTATGTGAGTGAGGCCCTTTCTTGATCCCTCCATTTTTGCCCCCTTCCAAATACTTTGCATTCATTTTGCAGAATTTTGTATTATCTTACCTGAGTACATGTTGCTTCTCCTCCATAGAGTATAAATTCTTGGAGGGCAGGAACAGTTTGTTTTTTTCTGTTTAGCATCTCTAGTACCTAGTGCAGTATGATGCTTGTTACTACTGTCTGCAGGATCACCAGTGTTTTTGTTGCTAGTCCTAATAGCCTCTTTTCTGACCTCATCCATCTTGACATCTCTGCAATTTTAGATGCAGCTGGCCAGCCTCTCCTTTTGGTTATTCTCTCCTCCCTGGATTTTCACGGCAGTGCTCTGTTGTGATTCTCTTTATGTGGTCATACTCATGGGACCTTTCTATTCTTCTATATTTTCTCCCTTTGTGATCTAATCAATTCTTATAAGTTCAACTATCATCTCTAGCCCGCATCTACACATAAAGCTCTCCTCTCTCCTCACCTCTAGCTCTTCACCTCCAACTGCATGTTAGATATCTCCACCTCAAAGTCTCATAGGCATCTCAAATTCAATATGTCTAAAACTGAATTTGTTATCTTTTTTTCCCTCCAACCTAACCTTCCTCCTCATTTGCCTATTTTTATATAGAGCCACCAACATTCTCCCATTCACCCAGCATTTATTACATGCCTAATATGTGCCTGGGACAATGGTAGGCATTGTGGAAATACAAGGACAATAATGAAACATGCTCTGCCTTCACAAAGTTACATTCTATTGGAGAAGTGATGAAAAAATGGCACCCACTGCCTAATAGAGCTATGATGGTTTCAGGGTACAGTTGGAGACATATGTTTTTTGGATGTGGGCAATGCAGGAATTAATTTTTCTTGACTATGCATACTTATTATGAGTGTTTTGATTTCCTTTTTTGTGTGGAAGGAGATAGTGTGGAGAAAATAGATTTTTGTTAATAAAATTGTTAAAAATAAACATTTTATTTTGTATATATTATATATGCACATATAGTATATTATACTACACGATATAAATACATGCAATATAGATAGATAATTTGGGAGGGGGAGGCACTAACAGCTGGTATGATCAAAAAGACTTCATAGAGGGGCAACTAGGTGATACAGTGGATAGAGCACCAGCCCTGAAGTCAGGAGGACCTGAGTTCAAATGCAGCCTCAGACCAAACACTTGACACTAGCTGTGTGACCTTGGGCAAGTCACTTAACCGAAATTGCCTTTAAAAAAAAAGACTTCATAGAGAATGTAGTTCTTTTTTTGGGAGGGGTGAAGCAATTGGGGTTGAGTGACTTGCCCAAGGTCACACAGCTAGTAAGTGTCAAGTGTCTGAGGCCAGTTTTGAACTCAGGTTCTTCCGATTCCAAGGCCAGACAGAGCTCTATCCACTGTGTCACCTAGCTGACCCAGAAGTGGTTCTTTTTTTAAAAAATTAATTAACTTATTTATTTTTAGTTTTCAACATTAACTTTTGTTAAGGTCTTGAGTTCTAAATTTTTCCCTCTCCCTTACCTCCCAAAGACAGCATAAGGTTATACATGTACAATCCTATTAAACACATTTCCACCTTAGTCATATTGTAAAGGAGAATCAGAACCAAAGGGAAAAACCACAAGAAAGAAAAAACAAAAAAATAGTATGATTCAATCTACATTCAGACTCCATAGTTCTTTCTCTGGATGTGGATAGCATTTTCTATCACAGTCTTTTGGAATTGTCTTAGATCATCACATTACTGAGAAGGGCTAAGTCTATCAAAGTTGGTCATCACATAACATTGCTGTTACTGTGTACAATGTTCTCCTGGGAGAAAGTGGTTCTTGAGATGGATTTTGAAGGAAACAAGGGATTCAAAGAAGGTAGAAGTAAGAGGGAATGAGTTCTAGCCATAAAGGAAAGCCAAAGCAAATATTGTAAATTGCAGAGTAAGTGCTAACCTGCACTGATGAAGGTTTTTCCTTATGAAGAATTTTCTGCTTCAAATCACAATCCAATGCCTATCCCTCCCCCAAATTTTGTATTTACTTATCTGTAGACATGTCATACCCTTCCAGTAGAATATGAACTTCTTGAGGTGGAGTGTCTTTTGTATTTCCAGTGCCTGGAATGTAGAATTTTATTAATAAATGCTTGTTGATTGAGAATGGAAAAGAATAAACAGATACTAAGGTACAGCGGAAATTCTGAGAACGGAAGATCAGTCTGAAAACCCTCCTAGAAATTAGAGATACAAAATAGCTAACTAGCATCTGAATGATGCTGTAAATGTTTTGTTTACTTACCTACACTCATAAACATAGAGATGAGGAACTGTTTCTATGGGATGCTTGCCACCAGTCTTTATTTAATTTCATTGATGGTAATTTCTCAAGTTTTTGTAGTTTCATCCCCCTGGGTAGCTATTAATAATTTATTTCACTATTTACCCTATAAATAAAGGAGAACCCATTTATAGCACCAGCATTCAAGGATAAGACTGTGTTGGGTAATATGTTAATTCAGGATTTTAATATGTAGTATTATATATTGATATATTTAATATATGAAGCTTGTGTGTCAGAAGATTTTATCTGACCAAATATGGATTTGTTATGAACAATTTCATATCAAGAATCTGTGTTATTTTAACCATATGCCATTACTTTTAGATAAAATAAATAGAATACAAAAATCATATGCACAACTATTTTAGGGTACTTTATCACTTTCACTTAAAATTTCTTTAAAAATTCTAGAGAATTTATTTATTAGTAACAGCCAACCTAGATTGTTTAGTTATCTTTATGCTTAATATAAAATTAAGTTTTTCTTTGGCTAGTCATCTTTAACTATGTTTTTCTTCCCTTTTCTTGTTTTAGCTCCAACAGAGGCCACTGTACATCCACACCTTGGTAAGTATTTAAGATTAAAGCGTTATTATCTTCATTACATATTTTATTCTGTAAGATCCATCTCTAGCTTTTCACGTGCTTTCTACACTGTCCTTTCTCTTCTCTGAATTCCTGTAGCACTCTGCCTATCTTATGCAGTCCCATAGTTGATGGTGTATTGTCTTATCTTGTTCTCCAGTTATTCTGTGTGTAGTAAGTCTTGCCTCCCAACTAGATGGCCTGTCCCAGCTAGAAGGCTACAATGTGGCACTTGACTGTCTCTTCCTTAATTCTTTACCCAAATAGAACTGCCCAGGTTCTCCTTAAATAGAGAACCTCCCAGATGTTATCTGGCAGTCCTAGATAAAGCAGATGTTTACTCAGTCTCAGAAATCTTTAGGAACCTTTGAAGTAAGAAGCATCATCTTAATAGCCCTGAAGAATTATAAGATGCATGAATTTGGAGGTATGCAACTAAATGGTGCAGTGGAGAAAGCTCCAGACTAAGAGTCAGGAAGACCTGAGGTCAAATGTGACTTCAGACACTTACTTACCAGCTATGTGACCCTGGGCAAGTCATTTAACGCTGTTTGCCTCAGTTTTCTCATGTGTAAAATGAGCTGGAGAAAAAAATGGCAAACCATTCTAGTATATTTGCCAAGAAAACCCCAAATGGAGTCACAAAGAGTGGGACACACCTGAAGCCACTGAACAACAAAAAAATTCATGTCATGCTTTGATTCCAGGTGTACTCTGGAATGAGGGAACAAAGTGGACAACTTTCACCAATGCCCACCCCAATGTCTAAATATGAAATTAAACAGGGTTCTCCATGGTGCAGAAACATGTTCAAATAAGAAATGAATTCTTAACAGAAGAATTAATGTGGCTATTTCTTGTAAGAGAAGGTGAAACAATTGTAAGGTGCCTTTTTAAATAATTAAATCATCTCATTTTTATCATAATCCTTTAGTACCAACATGGATTCTTTGCCCTTTTTAACAGAGAGGAAAATAACAATTTAAGTATTAACAACTGAATTTTGCAAAACAACAGGCATTCTTTGTGAGCTTAAAAACTTGATTTGGAGGTAGTTGTTTTCTAAGTAGCTTCCTATGTTATCCTACTTAAGAGGAGATGAAAGCTATAGTCTTAATGGGTTGCTTCTCCTTAGGTAGCTTCCACTGTGGGACTTTCACATGGATCAGTTATTTGCCTTTTAGGCTTTTGCTTTGAACCTTTGAGTCCAATTAATTTATTTTTTTTTCTTTTTGGAAAATCTGCCTCTGGAAGCACTACTTTCATGTATGCTATAGCTTTGGGGCTTCTTTAATTTGGCAGACAAACTTAGATGCTTGGAAGCCCTGGTTTTTGGCAGCAAGAGAAATATGGTGACCCTGAGAGGCCCAGCATCAGCTTGCTAGGTTGGATATTTGAGAGAATGGAAGACTCTGGGTACTTCATTCAACTTGTCTTATTGCAGAGAGACATGATTAATCCATTCCCATGTGCACAATAAATCATTATTCGCTGCCAGCATAAATCCCCATTCTACCTGTTCCTGTACCTCCAAGCATTCATCTCAATACAGGCTGATTCACTGGTTGCCAATTACTTCATTATGTGTTGACTTGCTGAAATGCCTAGAGTAAAAGCAAAGAGTGTTTTGAGAAACATATCCAAAGTGAATTAAATATGAAAATACTGCCCAATGAGTTTAAACTATGCCTCCTGGTATTCAGTAATCATTCCAAATTCCTAGTGACTTTATTGTTATTATCAATGAGAGTTATTTGTTAATAAGCAATCATTTCATAGTATATAAAAAGACAAAAAATTTTATTCTATTGTTTTAATTCAAAGTTAAAAAAACTAAGGATGTTTTGTTTAACAAAGACTTAGGCTCACAAATCAACGTAAGTTAAATAAAAGAGGTAATTGTTAAAATGTCATTTTTTAAAAGTTGTGAATACATATGTGAGCACTAATAGAGGGATGGTGTTGGGAGTCAAGAAGACCCGGCTTTAAATGTTTCCCTCTGACACATACTGGCTGTGTGACCATGAGTAAGTCATAATGCCTCAGTGTTCTAGGCAGTTCTGTAAGATAGATCCCAGATGAGCCACTGACCTCCCCTCACCAATCTACAAAGTCCGTTCTGTGCAATGTAGTTTTAGATTGCCTGGTGTACCAAGAGGTAAAGTGACTCTCCACACAAAGTTAGTATTTTGTATTAAGGGCAGGGCTTGGGGGGGAAAATGTGTGTATGTGTATATATACATACGTACACATATATGTGTATCTAAACCTATACACACATATTCACATTACATATATACAAATACACACACATACATACATGCATACATGCACATACACATATAAATATTAGTGCAATGCATAAACCTCCAGGCCTGGGGTCAGGAAGACTCATCTTTATGAGTTCAAATCTGGCCTCAGACACTTACCAGCTAAGTGACCTTGGGCAAGTCGCTTAACCCAATTTTCCTCAGTTTACTCATGTGTAAAGCAAGCTGGAGAAAGAAATGTCAAATCACTCCAGTATTTTTGCCAAGAAAACCCCAAATGGGGTAATGAAGAGTCAGACATGACTGAAAAATTACTGAACAGTACGTATGTACACGCATGTACATGTGTGATACATATACACACTTGAATTAATATGCAATGTATATGGACATATATCCAAATATGTATGTGTGTGTACATACACAGTGCATCTATATATGTGTGTACACATTTACACATGATATTCCTCTGAGTTTAAAAGAAAAAATTAGTTATATTAATAAGTTAATATTCCTTTTTGGTTTGGGTCTGTGAGCAAAAGTGGGGAGCTATAGGGAATAATAAACTTAAATAGGTTACTTATGTGGAAATCACATGTATATCTATGCTATACTGCTAGTGACCTACAGAACCTTTTTACCAGAGCTTGAGTATTTGGATATATAATAAGTTACAGTGATATTTAATGAGATCCAAAGTGGAAAAATCCCCAATAACCCAGAAATGATATAAAAGCTAATGATGGTTGAAATCAGTGTGACTTTTCTCTATCTTATGCAGTGGGGCTTATTTTCACCAGTAGCTACATACACAGATGAATTCATGGATGTGTGTATGTGCACACACACACACACACACACACACACATATACATATATACACACATTCGTATATATATATACATACACATTTTAAAAATATTCATATATGTGTGTTTTTTCATATAACTTTTTTTCCTGATAATTCAGAGGAATATATCAATAACGTTTTACCTTTCAAGAAGTCATATCTTTTGAACCATTTTAATAACAAGAAATTAATGAATCACAGAGTGTAAGTAAGAAAATAAAAGGAGATCGGAGGTGGGTAGTAGAAGCCTAGTGCTACAGTGGAAAGAACGCTAGTTCAGGAATCTGAAGATCTGGGTTCCAATGTCACTTCTGATAATTACAAATCGTCTAACTTTGGCCAAATCATTTGGGCCCTAGTTGCTCGCCTGTAAAATGAAGAATTGGACTGAGTTTATTTCCAGCTGTAGATCTATGATTTTAGTTGAAAATGGATAGTTGGAGAATTAAGCCTTCCTTTAGACAGCTTTGAGATTGAGTGCCTCCTGGTGTACACTTTTGGATCTGTTATTATTGCCAGTGGGTTAGATAAAGCTGTGAGTAGTTCAGTAACGTTGCCTTCTTCCTACACTTGACTTCTGTGAGATATTAAGTTGGCAGGTGACTTTTTATAAACTTGTTTCTCTGGTTTTTTTCATTGTAAGTCTTCCCCAATATCTTGGTTACATTATATCCAGAGTGACTGACTCAGAAAGATGTCTGTGTTCCTGGAAACTCCAGGCTTAGTGACAGCATGAAATTAACCTATTATTATTTACATTGTTACACATGTCCTTTTACTTGCAATTAAGAAATACATGGAATTTTAGCAATGGCAGCAACACACTGTCAGTTCTGCTTAGCAAAGTAGATCGATGTAGCATAACAACTGTCAATACCACTCTATTTTTTTTTTAGCTGAAATACATAGTGACAGTGTTATCTTGCGAGATGACTTTGACTCATACCACCAGCTGGAACTGAATCCAAATATATGGTAAGTTATACAATTATGATTCAATATGTTTTGTTTTCCATTGAGAAAGATACTGAAGACTCTTTTAATACAATTCAAGAAATATGCCTGTAATGCATGTCTTTTTCAAAAGTATCTATTCAAAATCCAATTCCTGTTCAGAATCAGTGAGAGCTGTGAAAGCCATAGAGCTAACATAGTATGGTGTTTTCTACATTGACATCTCTAAAATATATGATAGAGACCCAGCTGTGATAACAATCATCATCGTAGCCAGTATTTACAAAGCGCTTTACAACATTCTCATTTAATCCTCACAACAACCCTGGGATGTAGATCCTATTACTATTATTCCTCATTTTACAGATGAAGAAACTGAGGCTGAGAGGAGTTAAGTGATTTGTTCTCAGGGCTCATACAAGAAGTGTCTGGGCAAGATTTCAACTAAGGCCTTTCTAATGCTAAGACTATCACTTTTAGGCATTGTACCACTCAGTCACCTTTGCCATCAACAGGGAAATTAGGAACAGAGGATTGGGGTAATAAAGATAATGAGTTCAGTTTTGGATTACGTTTAATATCAGACCAAGAACAGGACGTCTAGTTCAAGATATCCAATAGACAACTTAGGAGGTAAACAGAAGTTAAAAATCAGTAGAATTTGTGTAACAGTGTCATTTTATTTTATTATTGTCTTCTGAAAGGATTTTTTTAATGAGTTGAAAAATTCTCATTCAAAAAAGGTAAGAAAGATTTCTGGGTACATATTTTATTCATGCAGGATTCTGCAATTCTCTTGGAAACTTAGTATTTTCTTTTATAGTCCATTAATACAGATATTATCATAGGATTTGTTCCTTTCAAAGCAGGCTCATTTTTGTAAAGATAAATTGTTTTGGTCAAGAGGTTTTTTTTGGCAAATACAAATTGACTCTCATGTGATTTGAATTCAGTTTTTATCTATAAAGAGCAATTGACTTTTTTATCTATGTTTATGACTGATTCTGATATATGTGCTGACCAACATTATGGATTTTGTGCCTTTTTTGCTTAAGCCATGATTTTTTAAAAAATTCTTTGACTGAGCCTCCCCCTCCCCCTCCAAAACCTGTGATATTTGAAATCACAATGTTCCTGTCTTTAGTATCACATGTGCCTTGTGATATATTTTCTAATGACATATTACCCTCTATCACCCACAATATCCCTTCCCCATCTTTAAAGTCACTATAGACACCAGCAAAACTCTTAATCTTTGAAAGATTATTTCGTTTGACGGATCTGTGATGAGGCATAGAACTATGCATGTTGGGGAACTTGCTACCTCTCAGCCTAAGTGTAAGTGAAAACCATTTCCTTTGCTAGTTCAATTAAATATGTCTGGTGTCCTCCTGAGCTATAACAGACAAATGAAATATGAAGGAAGTTTTAGGATGGAAGGCATGAGAAGAATACTAAATCAGGGCAAAATTATGTAAAAGAAAAGAAGACAGCAAACTATCCAACTTCCTTAATAAAGCCTCATTTTCACTCATTTTGAATGTAATATGCAGTCTAGCCTGTAACTGACATTGTAAACTTTCTAAGGTCAACAAAAAAAGTTTCTCAGAGTTGGGTATTATAACAAAGCATTTTCAGCAAAGTGCCATCAAATCTCTATTGAACCAAAACACAATTTCTCCTAAATCCATAAAGTCTTCTCATTCAAAAGAACCCAAGATATCTCCCTTTTAGGCATCAATTAATAATAAATAATCATTTATTAAGTGCCTGCTATGTGCCAGGCACTGTGGTAAACACTGGGGATACAAAAACAGGCAAAAGATAATCTGTGCCCTCAAGGAGCTTACAGTTTATTGGACAATAAAACAAACAAACAAATACATGCGAAGTAAGATATATACAGGATTAATAGGAAATAATTACAAGATGGAAAGCACTGGAATTAAGACGGGTTAAGGAAGGCATCCTATAGAAAGTGGGATGTTATTTGGGACTTAAAGGAAGCCTGAAAACCTAGAGAGAAGAGAGTATTAAAGCATGTTCAACAGTGTTAAAAACTGCTGAGAGGTCAAGCAGAATGAAGTTTGAGAAAAGGGTACTGAGTTTAGCAAGTAAGATGTCATTAGTTTCTTTGAAGGGAGAGTTTTGGTGGAATGATAAGTTGAAAGCCAGATTGTAAGGGGTTAAGAAGAGAGTGAGAAGAGGTGAAATGGAGGCACCAGTTTTAAATGGTCTTTTTTTTTGAGGAGTTTAGCTATAAAGGGCAGAAGTATAGGATAGTAACAAGAATTGAAGGATCAAGTGAGGAGTTTTTTCAGGATAGAGGAGCCTTGCGCATGTTTGTAGGCAGTAGAGAAGGAGAAATTGAAAATAAATCAAAGAATGGGGATGACTGAGGGGGCAATTTGTTGGAGGAGACAGCTGGAATGGGACCACTTGAGCAAGTTGAGTTA
The DNA here is from genome assembly GCF_003287225.1 of Phascolarctos cinereus. Taxonomy (NCBI): domain Eukaryota; kingdom Metazoa; phylum Chordata; class Mammalia; order Diprotodontia; family Phascolarctidae; genus Phascolarctos; species Phascolarctos cinereus. The sequence goes on from NW_027555514.1 coordinate 144,943,261, forward strand.
GCATTGTTAAGGAGTAAGGGCATTTCATCATGTGAAACAGGGGTGATGGAAGAGAAGGAGGTATAAGGTAACTGAGTGAAAAGAGATGAGGAAGAGGCAGTTCATGGTGAATAGCCTCAATTTTTTCCATAAAATATGAGGCAAGGTTATCAGCTGAGAGAGTGGAGTTAAGGGGGAACCACAGAAGGTTTGAGGAAGGATGAAAAGGTTTGGAAGAGCCACTGTGGAGAGTGGCTTGAAAAGGAACATATAGAAGCATTGCCTGGCAGCAGTGAGGATTCAGTTGAAGTTATGTAACATAAATCTGTAGTGGACCCAGTCAGAATGGTTGCATGATTTTCTCCACCTTCATTCAGCAGCATTTATGTAGATACTATTTAACTTGGTTCATTCCAAAGCTTACATGTTTTAATCCTCTAACAGTATTGTGATCCTCCTTCCTCCCATGAAAGTGGAGTTAAAAGTTTCATTCCTTTGGTTGAGAGAGTAGGAGAAAAATTATCCTCTTTGATTTAGAAGTGCAATGGCTTTGTATGTGACCCCTCTGCCTGAGCCATACTGTATAAAACGAAAGTGAAGTGCTTGGCCAAACAATCATATCGTTAGCCTCAAAAAAAATTATTCAATGATCCTGCAGAAGAGAAAAATATTACATTAAAATGTATTTCTGTGGAAGCACAAATCAAGAAACTAGGTTTATGTCTACATGTTGCTGAAAGGGTCTGCTGATTTATTTCTCAGTTTAGTCATACAGCTCATTATGTTGCCTCATATTGACACAATCTGATGTCTATAAAAGTTATTTCCTAAGTCTTCAGAACTTACAGGATCCAGACAAAAGTCTTATGCACTTAGTAGATGCTTAGTAAATGTTTATTGATTGATGAAGGCTTTCTAATATATTAAACTGCATTGTTTGAAGTTACTAAACAGAAGAAATGTTACAAGTTTAAAAAACATATCTGTCCTCATTCCTCCACAAAACTCCCTCCTCCCTTCTCCTTTCCCTCATTTTACATTCTTTTTCCTTCCTCTTCCTTCCCCTCCACTTCCTTCACTTCTTCTGACCAAATGACCAGTTTTCTTTAGTCTGGTCCATAGACATAGACTCTACTCCGGACTTTAGCTGCTGCTTTCACTCAACCGAATATGCCATTGGACCAAATGCAATAGTAAGGAAAGGGAAAAAGAGTGAATAAGAATTAAGTACCTACTACGTGCCAGGCTCTGCGTTAAGCACTTTACAAATATTCTCTCAGCTCATCCTCACAGCAACCTTCAGAAATAGGTGCTGTTATTATCCCCATTTTGTAATTGAGGAAACAGGCAGACAGCAGTTAAGTGACTTGCCCATGGTCACACAATTAGTGTCTAAGGCTTTGTTTGAGCTCAGCTCTTCCTGACTCCAGGCCCAATGTCCTATCTGCTGTGCCATCTAGCTGCTACAGAGAGTCTGAGTGAATTTCCACAAATCTCTCACTACTCATGGAAAATAATTTTCTTCTCCTTCCTGCCTTTCTCCTAAAAAGGGGGCATTTATTGAGAAGACACTAAGTTCAAGCCACTGTACCCTTGCCCTTCAGTGCCTTCATAGTTAGGTAGTGGCAGCCAAAGAATAATAGTTAGGAAGCTGAAAATCTGAGATATCTCAATTCAGTTCAATTCAAATGGGTTTAGTTCAACAACTGTTTATGTCAAGCACTTATGGCATGCAAGGAATTATATTCAGCTCCAGAATTTCAGGAACAGTACCTCTCTTTTATGAATGAAACATTCGATCTTAGTGACAATGATTTTAAAGTATGCTTAGGTCCAAAATCCTAATACTTTAAATACATTATGCAAGACCAGCTATTTGACATTGGATCATAGACTTAAAGCTACTACAGATCTCGTAGGTCATCTACCTCAAACCTTTCATTTTTCACATGAAGAAACTGAGGTCAGAGAAAATGACTTGCTGAGGTTCATATAGATAGAAAATAACAGAACCTGAATTTAAACCAGGGACTCTGATGACAAAATGAGTGTTCTGCCCACTAAATGAAAGATTGATCCCTTAAGCATGGCATGTGAAGGACAGAGTTTATATATCAAGGGTTCTTAACTTTCTTGTACAGGTCATGGACCCCCTTAGCGGTCTGGTAAAGCTTACTGACCCTTTCTCAAAATAATGTCTTTAAATATGAACAATAAAATACTTAAGATTGCAGAGGAAGTAAAAGGTTAGTGAAAGATACAATTTCTGTGTAGTTTTTTGCTCATTCAAATTCGGTGATCTCATGGAATTTATTCATAGACCCCTGGGGTTTCTGTGGCTCTCAGATTAAGAACCCCTGGCTAAGGATACATAGTGATATTTACAAGGACTAGGAAGCAAATTAATCTTTTAAAAAAAATAAGACAGAAAGGCCTTTATCTTCCAGGCATCTCTGAAGTCAAGGATAAAAATTTGCTTTGTTTAAACAACTAAAATGTTTATCCCCCTTAATGCTTACTGTATGAGGATCACAGAAGGCATCCGGAACTATAATATTACTAGAGTAGGATGTTCTAGTAGGAAACAAGGGACTGTTGGAAAAATAAGATGACAAATGGTGACTAGACAACAACAGATGTTTCCCCTCCAGCACAATGATAGAATGAGAATAACAGAGAGGTAGCATTCAGGAGAGAGCAAAGAAGAACAGGGGCAACCTCTCAGAAAGTAGCTCTAGATGAATGTGATGTGATGCCAGTAGGGACACGAGACATCAAAAATGAAGGCAAAGATGAAGACATCTCATGTACTGTAGGTAAATGAAGACTTCAATCAATCTGCTTAGGGGACAGAATGGCAGACAAGTAGGAGGATAAAAATCACTGCAAGAATTGCCTAGGATAGAGAAAAATAGCATAATTGCTCAAATCAAGGAGAGAAACTCTACTAAAGACTGGAACATTTTTGTTTCTGTATATAAAGGTGATAATTATAGGGTCAGGGAAATACAAATCAAGAACTGTGCTATCGGCAGCATTTGAGCAATTAAATCCATGGAAACAATTAGTTTCAAAGAGAACTAAGATTAGGGATCTGACTTATAGTATTCTCTGACTTTGGAGAAAAAAATAAAATAAGAGAGAGAGACAGAGGAGACATGGAGAGAGCAAGGAAAGAAAGGATGGAAGGGGGAAGAGAAAGATTTAGTCTACAGATATTCAGGATAATAGGAGCATTTTAAAAATTACTGATTATACTCCCTGAATTCCCTATTTCTGATATGGTACCATCATTCTCCCAAGGACCCATTCTCAAAACCTCATTCACTTTCAACTCTTCTATGTCCCTCACCTCTGACATCCATTCAATTGTTGAGCCTTATTTCTACCTCTTAGATATCTCAAATATTCATCCCTCTTTTCTACTCATGCTATTCCCCCATCCTGATTGAAGCCCTCATTACCTCTTGTCTGGATTGCTATGATAGTGACCCACTGTTCTTCCCTGCTAAAGATATATCTCAGTGTACAGCTCCAATCACTTAATTTGCCTTTTCAACTGTCAGTGACTTTTCATTGCTTACAAAACACAGACTCCTTGTCCTAGTATTCAAGGATGGCCACAATCTGCCTCTAGCCAGCCTTTCCAGATTTAATACACACCTTTTCAAGCATTCTCTAGCCAGACAAATTGGACTATTGGAAATTGCCAGATTTCTGCCTTTTTCTATCTCCACATATATATGTGCCTTCAACATATCCGTACCTATTGAAATCCTTCTTTCACAAGCCACCTTCTTTGGTCTCTTATTTAGAAGTAATAATGTCTTCCTCTAAGCTGTCTTGGCTCTTTGTTTGACATGTGCACTTTTCATATTGTATCTTAATTATATGTAAACATACCTTTACTTACCAACTAGATCATAAACTTGAGATAGGGACAATACAGTTTGATGTATTTGCACCTCCACAGCTATCAAAGCATAGTTCTTTCCAGATTGTAGACAAAATAAGTGTCTTTATTTGGCTCACAAAAGGGAAAAAGAGAAAGAGAGATAAAAGGGACCATAATAATTCAATAAATATTATTATAATATGATTACTAGTAGCAGTAGTAACAAAAGCTAGCATTTATATATCATTTTAAGGTTTATGAAGTACTTTCCAAATATTCGTTGTTATTCTCACAACAACTAAATGAGAACAAAGTACTCTTGTGCCCATTTTACAGATGAGGAAACTGAAATAAGCAGTGGTTCAAAACTCAAGGTCACAAAATAGTAAGTGTCTGAAAATGAATTTGAACTCATGTGTTCCTAACTCAGGGCAGCTAGGTGGTACAGGATGGAGTGCCAGGCCTGCAGTCAGGAAAAGCTGAGTTCAAATTCAGCCTCTGACAAGCACTAACTGTGTGACCCTAGGAGAGTCACTTAACCCCTATTTTCCTCAGTTCTTCATTTGTAAAAGAGGGATGCACTGGAGAAGGAAATGGCAAACCACTCCAATGTATTTGCCAAAAAACAAACAAACAAACAAAAAACTACGGACAATATCTAGAGGGTCACATTGAGTCACACACAACTAAATGACTGAACAATAACAACGGTTTCCTAACTCCAGGTCTAGCACTATATTTACTAAGCTACCTAGCTCCATCATTTAGTAAATGCCTACTATGTGCAAGGCACTATGCTAGGGTCTAAATCTACAAAGAGGAAGAACAGTTACTTCCCTTTAGAAGAATATCATTTTATAAGGAAGGAGAAGGCTATTCTAAATTGGAATAATTTTTTTTGCACATAGGAGAGGTCAAGGCAATTAAAGGAGATAGTAGTTATTTCTTTCATGGTTCCATAGCTCACTATTAACTACTTCCACTACCCAAAAGCAAAACAACAACAGATGTAACAGCATCTCAACCACTAGAAATCTGAGAATGGAAATAGAATGTCTAGGCAATCAGGATTAAGGCAGATTAGGAACGTTACCAGGACAGAAATAGAAAGAAAAATCCTTCACTGAGTGTCTACCTACTCAGTGGGTAAGAGGAATTGAGAGTCAGCACTGTCACAGTGAGAAATAGAAGTACAAAGTATCCAAGAAATGGTCTGCTCCATAATTTGAAATAATTCATGATCTCCAGTGCCTTAGAAATATCACCATCATCACTATGTTTCTGAAGAACCACTAGTTAAGAGTCATGTCGTAAAATATATGCTTGCTTATACTTTATAATGCCAGGCAATAGTTTATTGCATAGATTATTAGTTAATGTCATTGAACCCAACGCTGACCAGTTCAAGATACAAGATGTCATGGGTAGATAGAGTGCCATTCTCAGGCATGGTGACAAATTTCATTTTTCTCATGCTCAGGGAAGAATGATGATTAGATAATGCATAATTGTCAGTGTGTTTCCAGTTGATTAACTTGTCTGGGCAGCAGACCTGACCAAAGGCTGAGTGACTTCATTTTGACCCAAGAAGAGCAATGATCATTCTCAAAGACATTACTCTTGAAAAACGGCCTTTCAGTTGTTTATTTATTGTCTGCCATTGGTGTGATGTCACTGCAAACTATTCATAAATTTCCAGTTTGTGCACAGAGTTCAAATGAATATAATTTCCCCATTAATCCTCCTCCTCTTTTTCCTCTTTCCTGCCTGCTGAAAGCCATGTATATGAATCACTGCAATTATTATATGTGTGGGCCCACAGACTTCAGTGACATTTAAATTTCAAATTCTCCATTGTATTTCAGAGATTCCTCTGTGTCTGCTGAATAGTTCTTCCCCTGGCTTATTTTCATACCTAACAATTTTGAAAGGATGTATTAACCACCTAACTGTGGCTTTAAAAACTTACTCTTTCCAACTCATATACACATCCCACATGATTCTTCATTATAGAACAAAGAACAAACACCAAAATAATTGAGAGCAGAAACAAAGAACTGTCATCTAAATAATAAAATTTACACCTGTCAGGAGAATTGTTAAAGTAAACTAAAAGGGCTCACTTAGAAGCATGTTAATATTTATGGTTTGACTCTAACTTTGTTGGTCAACAAGAACACTCTCAGTGATTAAAGGCTTCCTTGTTTCATTGAAACTAAAAACATAATTTTGTATTAAGTAGATTGTCATAAATAATCACTAAGCAATAATATTTTCAAAGGAACCTGGGAATAGATTGCTACATGATTATTTCAGTCTAAAATATTACCTACTGGTATTATCTATTGATTACAACTTGCTATTTTTAATATATGTTTTCATTAGGAAAGCAAATTTCCAACCTTTTAAATTAAAAATGTGAAATTGTTAAAGCAATTCAGATACAGTTCCAAAATTCATTATAAGATTGCTTAGAAATAAGTTTTGTTCTTTCAATATCTGTGTGTTTTATACACATTAAATAATTGGTACCAAGCACAGTTGTAATAGGAAAAAAAAAGATTAGACCAGGAACCTACCATAAAATATTGCAAAATATCACTGTCAGCACCAAATAGAATACTTTTCTGACTCATATAGAAAGTGTGTCTTTATGTTCTATTTTTCATATTAAAAAAAAGACAGAAAGTTGTCCTAGATTAGATATGTGATTAGTATCAAATTCTTTACTAGGTCTCTTTAGAAATTCCTGATTCAGAAACCAGATTAAGATTCCTTTTTCTAAGGTTAAAAGGACAATTTAATTGGGAGTTATTTAAAAATTACTTTTTACAACAGCTCTATTTTCTGAAGACAATTTAAGCAACCTCAGTTTTTGGAAGAAAGTGGAAGCAACCGAACTGTAAAACAAAGCTAAACTATTGAACACAACACCAAATAAACAGCAAGGCTGAAGAATATACTATTACAAGTTATCTGAAACACTGAGCTAACATCTTTTGGTACTTATGCTGTGTTCCATAGGGTTAGAATTAAGTATCCATCAGTGCAGTCTTCTCAAAAAGCACCATCTGACTTTCTCATGAGCTTTTTTTTTTACCTCAAACAACAAGTTTCACTCATCACAGCTTCAGAAAAACTTTTCCAGGATTTACATGTCATTGGTATAAAAAGCCAATCATTAGAGATTTCTATACACTTACAAATTCTGAGCAAGCCATACATAACCCAAACAAGCTTTTTGGCTAGTTTACACACAATAGCCAAATTATTTTAGCAGTAATGAAATTATGAGAAGTTGCTTGACATAACTGATACAAAAAAATTCACCAGTTTGAAACATGGAACAAACTCATTACCAATCAGGTGACTTCAACTTTGTTAAATGTGTTTCCAAATTACTTCACACAGAGAATCAACATCTAATCTTTAACAGTTAAAACTACAACTTTAAAAGAGTGTGCTTACCCAAGTTTGGAGTCTAGCTTCATTACCTTGAACAGGATGTGCTGAACCTGAGTGATGCTTCCAGGCAAAAGTTGCCCTAGGGCCCAAGCCCATTGCCAGGGGAGCCCATGTTGTAGCTGCTTCCCCTCCCTCCTCCTTCCTTTCCCTGGTGGGGGAGGGTGGAATCAAAGGGGAGGAGTAAAGGGTGAAACTTTCTTCTCCTATGAGAGGGGTTAACAGATAGCCTTGAGTCAAGAGGGAGTGGGAGAAAAGAGTGACCAGGGTGGTAAGGAGAAGTTTCAAAACTCCTTAATGACCAATCACAAAACCTCCCGAATCTGCTAAGATATTTTTAGTTGTTCTAACTTTTCCCTATAACCTCCACGAAGGAGGATTCAGAGGTGTAGAGCAAAGGGAGTAAGTAAGCTTCAGGGAACCAAAAAGCAACCATAGTTTTCCCCAATTTCCTAATTCCAAGAGAATTGACAGAATTGAATGCATACTTCCAGATAGGGCAACCGTCCTTGTCCTCTATGCTGCAGAAGGTGTACCCAGGTCCATGGCCTTGAAATGATCCAGTGGGACTGAGAGCCTGAGAACGTTAGGCTGAGTGTAAGACAGCCTCTTAACTGTCTGCCTGAAAAGCACCTCCAAGATTTGGTGCTTGGAGAGTGACCCCAACTACACAGCAAGAAAACGGGGGGAGAGACTTACATATGCCTTCCAGTTTTGACTGGAAAAGAACTTGGGGTTAGGCAGTTTCCTGGTCAGGGAACCATATGATGAGGTCTAGAGGTTTAGGGGTGCTGGGACCCCAAGATAATGACATGCAGGTCCTGCCTAAAATAATTCAACCCAAGCCTTCTTTCAGCTGAAGACAAGGTTTATTAGAACATCCGTCATATTGGGCAGACTCTTAAGGAGTCTGAACATTACTGAGCTATTGGCTGGATTATAAGAATCTGAGTCCACCATCTAATTTTAAATGCTCAACTCATGAAGATTAGTCTGTTAGAGGAAAACCTTTAGAAAAAGTGATGTGGCATCTCATGGTGGTTCATAATGTTAAAAAATGAAATAAAATAAAGGTGTGCATCAAACAGATGAAATCCTAGATTTTGTTGATTTGGTTTCCTTCTCTTCAGATACAGATTATGCCTGATGCAGACCTTTTTCTCCTGGAGTATTAGTATTGCAAGTGTACTAGTGTACCACTTCAGCTTTCCATCTGTTGTTTTTCTTTCTCTCTGGCTACATGACCATCCAACCTCATTTTCTGCTTACACATATCCCAAATAAGGGATTTCATACCACTTCTTGAACACGAGTCATTATGGGTAACACGGTCTGTTTCTGCTCATTGTACACAATTCCTTTACCCTTTCTTTAGATCATTTGTGATTTTAACTGTTTTGAGATTGTGGAATTTCAGGTTTTGTAGCCATATACTAAATCGAGGGGGATATTAGTGCTAAAGAGCCATCCTTTAATGACTTCTCTATATTTTAATATTCATTAACAGTTTTTGTCATATAAGTAAGTGGCAGTCATATTCCTCAGGGTCTGCTTGTGCAAATGTTATACACAGTCAGTAAAGGGGAAAAAACATGATAATCAGAAGAATCATTAAGAATTTTAAGACAAAGTGACTAAGACTAAACAAATGATAGTTCTTGTTTTGTTTTGGTAGTCAATAAACTATCATTTATTAAGCATCTACAGTGTGCTTATTTACAAATAAGATACATAAAGTATAAATTGGGGGTGTTATCAGATGGAAGGCACTAAGATTAAGGAGAAGTGGGAAAGGCTTCTTGCCAAAAGTGAGACTTCAGCTGAGATTTAAAGGAAGCCAGCTAAGAGGTGGTGATGAAGAGGGGAAGCATTTCAGGCATGGGAGACATCCAGTGAAAAGGCACAGAATTGGGAATTGGACTGTTTTGACAACTAGGTTGCACAGTGTATAGAGCACTGGACCTAGAGTCAGGAAGACCTTGGTCCACATTCATTCTCAAACACTGTGTAACCCTAGGCAAATTGCTTAACTTCTCCCTGCCTGTTTTCTCATCTGCAAAATGAACATGTTAAGATCACTTAACCTCTAAGATTTGTTGTGAGGATAAAATGAGATAATATTTGTAAACCACTTTGCAAATCTTAAAGGGTAATATAAATGCTACATATTTTTACTGTGCCCAGAAGAGCAAGGAAGCCAGTGTCCCTAGATCACCAAATACTTGTAGGGAAATACAGTATAAGAACAATATAAAGACAGGAATGGACCAAGTAATGAAGGGTTTTGAAAGCCAAACAGGATTAATTTATTTTAATCCTGAACTTAATATTTAACAAAATGGACTTTATTTAATGGGGGGATGGGGTAATATTGTCATACTTTAGTTATTAGGAAGATCAATTTGACAACTGAGAGGAGAATGGATTAGAGTGGAGAGGGACTTGAGGCAGGGAGAGCAACCAACAAGGTATTGCTACAGTCCAGGTGTAAGGAGATGACAGCCCTTACCAGGATGCTGATAGTGTCAGAAGAGAGAATGGGGATGTATACAAGAGGGGTTAAGAAGGTAGAATCAAAAGGCCTTGACAACATATTGGATATGGGAATGAGAGAGAGTGAGGAGATAAGAATGACACCCAGTTTAAAAGCCTAGGTACCTGGAGGGATGGTGGTACCCTTGGCAGTTTCCTAGGGAACTTGGGAAAGAGATAGGGTTTAGGAGGAAAGATCGTGAGTTCAGTTTTGCCCATGTTGAGTTTAAGATTTCTATGGGACATTCAAGATATCTAATAGGCAGTTGCAGATACAAGTCTAGAGATCAGGAGAGAGATTAGGGCTGGATGAACAGATTTGAGAATCATCTAGACAGATAATTTTAAAAATTGATTATTCACTTATTTTTAACATTTAAAATTTTTAATTCCAAATTCATTCCCTCCCTCTAGCTCCTTCCCCACCCAGTGAGAAGGCAAGAAATATGATATCAGTTCCACATGTGAAGTCATGCAAAACATATTTCCATATTACCCTAGATAGAGATAATAATTGAAACCATGGGAACATGTGATCACCAAGTGAAAATGTATAGAGGGACACGAGAAGAGGGCATGACTTAAATGAAGATCCAGCAAAGGAAACAGAGAAGGAGGGATTAACCCAGTACAAGGAGAACTAGGAGAGATCAGAGTCACAAAAGCCTAGTGAGAAGAGAGTACCAAGGAGAGGAGGGTGATCAACAGTGTCCAGGGCTCAAAGAGGTCAAGAAGAATGAGGACTGGGGAAAAGCCACTAGGTTTGGCAATTGAAAGATTATTAGTAAGTTTGGAGAGAGTAATTTTGGTTGAATCATGAGGACAGAAGGCAAACTACAAAGACTTAAGAGAGTGAGCAGAAAAGTGGAGACATCTATTGAAGAAGGCCTTCTTAAGGAGTTTAAGTCACAGAAGAGAAGAGAAATATGGGAAAGTAGTGAATGGGGATGGAACAAAAGCTACCAAACCATTTATTTTCTTTCCTAAGGAGAACCATTTTGCTTCAAAATGGTGGTGTTTTCCTGCTTAGTTTACAGCAAGGCCTATATGAATATGATTCACTTCACCCAGGAGAGAATGAGCTCAAAATTTAAGAACCTTACATTTATTTTGTATTCATTCTACATATATTCTCTCTAGATTTACATGTGTACATGTTTATTCTCCTGGTAGAATATAAGCCTGTTGAGAGCAGGAAATATTTCAGGTTGATTTTTTTTTGTCTTTGTATCCTCAGTAGCTGGCAAAGTGCCTGGCACATAGTAGGTGCTTTAAAAGTGCTTATTGATTAATAGACTGATGCTCCATCTTTGAAAAGAGATATGTAATAGTATTATTTTAATACTTCAGTGGATTTAGGATCTTATCAATATTAGTACTCCTACCAGTGATGGAGGTCATAACACATCCATGGCTGCCTACCTTGTGCATCTCACAATGGGAATTATATAACATGGTGGGGGATTTCTTGTGGGTCACTTGACATTGTGTAGATATTAACAGAGTGAATGAGTAGCCAAAGGTTATCCCTCACTCTCACTATATGAATGACCCAGATTTTTTCTAGCAATGCATCTCTCTGATAATGCCATTTCAACACTTCTGCACATTTATTCACTTGTACTGTACTACAACCTGCTCATAGATAATATATGCTTATTCTTTGTCCTTTGGGTGACCCTCACCTTCAATGTTTTGATGTTCCATAAGTCATAGGCATCAATCATCACCAGTAGAAGATTGTTGCTAAAAAGATGGATATTTACTTCAGAAAGAAATTCCGAGTCATTAAACACATTTAACAATTTCCCAAAGACAGCCCAGCCCATTCTCCTCCTGTTCAGCTCTGAGACCATCATACTATCTATTTGTAATGTTTTTCCAAGACACACATATGCGTGTATATGTGTGTGTGTGTGTGTGTGTGTGTGTGTGTGTGTGTGTATATATGTATGTATGTATGTGTGTTGTGTGTATAACTACCCATAAGCACAGATATATTGTGCAATGTTTTCTATACAAGTCTCTAGCATAATCTAGAAAATAAGCATTCTTTACTTATTTTTCTTGCCACTACTTAGATCAAACTCTTTGAGCAATTATGAATCCCATTTAGGAAACTGCAGCGTTCTAGGACTTTGTCCATTCAGCTCAATGTCTTCACCAAATAGGAGCATCAGGAGGACCTCGCTATTCATAGGGACTATCTTTGCCATTTGGTTTCTATGCTAGCCAGCCTCCATTGTAGTGGATACTATTTTTGTTGGACACAAGTCTACTCATTTTATGCTAAAGAGGAGGCTTGAACTTTAGTCTTCTTGGGTTCAGAGATCCCAACACTCTATCGATTTGGCCCCTTCCAGCTGCCACAATCAAACTTCCCGTTCATTGCTAATAGAAATTCTTCATTAGCAAAATCTCTGGGTGTAGCAGTTATTGAGAAGGTTATACCATGATCAGTAAAATCATTTTAAAGTACAGTTTTATGAAGAGCAGAGATGAAAAGCGCAAGTAATTTTCAAATATCAAACTAGAGGTTCACAAACTTGTAATATCAAGGAATCCTGGGTGAGGCAGCATGTCAGTTAACTTGTTTGTCTCAGTTTCCTCAACTGCAAAATGAAGATAATAATAGTAGCTACCTCACAATTGTTGAGATAATATTTGTAAAGCACTACTATGTGGTAGTTACTTGACATGTGCTTGTTTCTCTCCTCCCTCCCCACTGCCATCTTTCTCTATATAGAACTGGAGATAGACATATAGTAAGCTCACAGTTCTCTCCATCCATCCCTGAGAAGAGGCTGTATGGTTTAGGGAAGGAGAAAGGGAATAAGCATTTATATAGCAAGTATTATTATGTGCCAGACACTGTACTAAGCATTAGTTTGTAGAGTAGTGGTTGGAGTGCTGAGAGTGGAATAAGGGAGACTTTGGTTCAGATCCAACTCTGAGACTTACTGAGACTTACTAGCTGTGCGATCCCTGGGTTTGTCATGGAACTCCTGGGTGTGTCAGGAAATCTAGGGTTTATTTAGTAACACTACAATATAAAGTTGCTATCTGTGTCAGTGAAGGAAGTTCTGATACTGAGAATGCCCCACACTCATGAAAAAAATATCAGCACACACACTAAGGCTTACAGAAAGCTTTATATATCTTATAATAATAATGATAATAATAAAACATTTACATAGTGCTTATTATGTGCCAGGCACCAAGCTAAGTGCTTTATAACTTTTCTTTTGTTTGACCTTCACAACAACCCAGGGAAGTAAGTGCTATTGTTATCCATATTTTATAGTTGAGGAAACTGAGACAAAAAGAGGTTAAGTGATTTGCCCAAGGTCACACAGCTAGTAAGTGTCATGCTCTGATATGCACAATAACCTTATGAAGAAGATACTACAGATAATCCTCATATGGTGGATGAAATAGAAATGGAGGCTGCTAAAACATGCATTAAGATGCCTGTAGCTGCATCTTGATATATAAAACCTTTTATATATGTATCTTTAGTTATTTTGTTAAACATTTCCCAATTATATTTTAATCTGCTTCAGAGGGCACTCGGCAATATTGACACCTCTATTGTAGAGAAATAAACCAAGGCTTAGAGAGCTGAGATGGCCTGACTGTGGCTGCCCAGATGATAAGTATTAGAGGCAGAATTCAATCTGAGGTGTCCCCGACTTCAAATACAACGTTGTGTTCATTAGATCATACTGTTCATTGTTTGAATATTTATGGTGTTCTATTTGTTGTTGCCTACGCTTCCCCACCTGGAGTCATTTCACTGTATCATAGATGCTAAACCATCTTGATGGTATCATTGTAACAAGAAGATTTTTGCATTTCCTTTTTCTTTTATTACACTCAGTAACCACAGTTTCAAGATAGACTACTTGCATTACTTAAAAGGGGGTATCATAATTAAAATTGTACTACTCATATCAAACTCAAAGTAATTTCCCCAAGACTGTAGGCTGTCTATGTTGAAGAACTTTATATAGACAGGGAAGAAGAAATTCCCCAAAATCCAGAAAGCAGTTGAGACCCGAGCTTTAAAGTTAGACTTTTAAAAAACTGTGCTACATATATATATCTTCCTAGTTCCAAGATCAGGAACAGGTAAGTGGCACAATGAATAGAGTGTCAGACCTGGAGGCAGAAAAATTCATTTTCCTGAGTTCAAATCTGGCCTCAGACAGTTACTAGCTGTGTGACCCTAGGCAAGTCACTTAATCCTGTTTGCCACCATTTTCTCATCTGTAAAATGGGCTGAAGAAGGAAATGGCAAACTCCTCCAGTATCTGCCAAGAAAACCCCAAATGGGATCACAAACAGTCAGACATGCTGACAAACAATAAAAAGTGAAAATGTATTTTCCCCACATTCTTATTCTTAAAAGAGTGAAAATTTCCTACAGGAGGTTTGTGATCCAATGATACAGTTAACCTGTTCAATAGCTACTGAAGACATTATGCTATGTTTGTTCAAATTTGGATAGTCTTGGTTTTTCATTGTCCTTGGCTGTGACAGGTTTTTTCCTCCATGAAATACACCAGGTAGCAGTGAATCCGTTGCTGTTTACCTATTATTTATAGTTCATATTTCTTGCCTCTACTCCTGAGATTGCTAGGAGGAATATGTCTCAGAATTTTTTGCTGCCTTGTCTCAGACATAAGCAAATAGCTGAAAGGGCATACTACAAAGGTCTCTGAAATTAAGGGCACAGTGCCCTTTCCACAGTGTTTAGCACCTGGAATGTGAGAGTCTTCAACAATGTTCTTTCTACATGAAATACAGCTCTCATGAGGTACAAGGTGCTAGAAGGAGAAATGTAGATCTTTTTCCCCTTAGTGGCTGGGTATATAATACTTAAAATGGTACATTGAAATGCTTTGGAAAAAGTATTATAAATACTGTGATCAGCATGCAAAATAGTATTATGAAATATAAGTTGTTGTTCATTCATGTCCAATTCTTTGTGACTCCATTTAGGTTTTTCTTGGCAAAGATACTGTAATGGTTTGCCATTTCCTTCTCCAGCTCATTTTACAATGAGGAAACTGAGGCAAACAGGTTCCAAAGACTTGCTCAGGGTCACATAGTAAGTGTCTGAGGCTGGATTTGAACTCAGATCTTCCTGATTCTTGGCCCAGTGCTCTATCCACTGCACTGCCTAGCTGCCCCCAAGAACTGTAGGTAGTTTCCCTGATGTCCTACATGACAATAGAAAACCCAAACCAGCAAACATCTTAAGCTGAGAATTCTAAATCCCAGCACATCATCATGTAAGGAAGAATAAGTGGTATGAGTAAACTGAAAACAAACATAAGAAATATAAGAAGTATATGTCAACTTTTGCTGCCTACAGACATCTTTAAACATGTTTTTACAAAAAGGATAATCAGGTATCTCATTTTACCTGTGAAATTTTAATAACCTTAATAAGTTATTAATTTACTAATTTGAATCATTAGCACTTTTATTCATAGGCATTTAATATTAAAACAATGGGTCCAATTCAGTTTAATTCCATTCTTGTTGGTATAATATATAACCAAAATTTGTGCGACCTAGTCTTTGTCAAACATTGGATTTTCTTTCCTAAGGTAGTCACCTCATACAACTTTAGCTCTCATACTTGAAATGAATTTCCATGTTCTTGCAGGGTTGAATGTAACAACTGTGAGATTGGAGAACAGTGTGGTGTAATTATGCACGGCAACTCTGTGACGTTCTGTGAACCATATGGTCCAAGAGAACTGGTAAGGGCTTGTTTCTTGCTGACATGATTCTAAATGTGTAAGACTTTTTAAAAATCTATTTTGTGTAAGTCTTCAGTATATTTAACCAATGAAAGGTTTTATTATCCCATTTAAGCTTACTAAGATGTTATAATATTGCTTATATTGTTAATAGCTAGACATTATTTCTAAGGAGGCGGAAGGAGGTGTTTCAAAGATAAAAAGGAAAAAAAACTACAAATAAAAAAGTGGCAAAGCCTCAAATTGATTTATATGGTACTGTTATTGAATCACTAAGTAACATTTCAGTTAATTATTTTTTAAAATTCTCAGGCTCAGCATGTTTTTTTCCCCAAAATGTTTATATGTTAATCTAAGTATTGTATGAAAGATTTTTCACTTTGAAATTTCCATTTAATTCTTTAAGCATACCAGACATGTTTGATGAATGACTTTTTCAAACTGTTCTGAAATTTTGGCTCACATGATGTAGGTTAAGTGCTTTAAAAACCCTTAAAGTGTTATATAAATAACTATATATTATCATTATTGATAGTTACCGTTGTGACTTGTAACAGCCAAGAAAAAAATGAACTTAAAAAAATGAACTCATTTATAAATTTTTGGTTTAAAATGATTTATTTCAAATTCATAAAAGGTGAATTTCATTTCCTTTTGCTTGCACTAATATTACTTTCCTACTGGAAAATGAATGTGTTGTGCTATTTTGACCATTATAAGATAAAATGAAAAATTTTGGATCATAAGGAGAGATTATATGATTTTATACAACCACTAGCCATCAGCATGTGGTTAATTATTATCTTTTAAGTTGCTTTGCTTAAGTTTATAGACCTTGAAGCTCAATTTTATAGAACTGAGGTTACTCAAGCTTGTATTATTTGCTATCTCCTTTTCTTTGATGATAATCTGCCTATATATACTTTTGTTCTTACTTAATACTCATTTTTCATGTTTCACACATCTTTCTTCTTCTGTTGTCTTTTGTAGCAGGTTTTGAGGATATTTTGTTGTTTTTCTTCCTTTTTACCACTGCAGGCCCGCACATTCTATTTCAACATCATTAATTTAACAGGTTCCTAAAAGACTGTGTCCTGTGGGTTTTTTTTAAAGAAAGAAAAATGCTGTAGCAATTAAAAGAAGATTTAGTTATCAAGAAGTGATAGCCAATTAATTTTATGTAACATAGTTCTTTTTCATACTGCATGAGTACCTCTTTCATGGCAATAGATACATTTAATTTATTGAAGAGAGGAGCCTCAAAACATTGATAAATTGAGGAGTTTCTTGTTGAAATTGGAGCTCATACAACAGAATTAATTGGATGCAAATTAAAATAATAGGTGCTCATAACTCAAGTCTGGGAAGGTTCTGTATTATTCCCAAAGATGGATGTGACTCTGGGACTGCAGCCCTCCTTAAAGAAGCCCCCAAATCAAAGTTTTGCTAGCATTTTTTAAAGTAGTGTACATCACTCTTAATTTTTCCCACTAAAAACTAAATTATTTATAATTTTTTAGAAAAAAAAGTCAATCCTTCCATGGAAGACAATTTGAACAGAGAATCATTTCCTGTTGTGAGTGACTTAGATTCAGTAGTACTTTCGGAAATGCTTGTCAAATTGTACTTTTCCATCAGCCAACAGGAAATAAAACATTACTCCAAAAAGAGCCCTTAAACTCATAATCACCTAACATAAGACTTAAGCTATTTGTTTTTACGACTATCCTATTTTTCTATTAGGATTAGCTTGCCTAATCAACCTTTTTGATTTGTATAATATTATCAGTAGGGTTGATTAAACACTTAATGAAAAAGGAATGCTTAAAAATAATTTTCTGGTTTAAGTCCATGACATTTTTAAGGAATGTTTCCAAAGGTGAGAAAATATAGATAGAATCATATTCTTATCCTAGGAATTTTCCTAGGAAGCTTTTACATCATTTGAACCAGAGTGAAATATTACAGACTGTTTAAGAATCATGCTTATATTCTAGGCAGCAAATATTCCCTTTTCCTTAGCCATATTTTTTCCCAGTAAGATTGGATTCAAGCCTGCAGTACTGTGACTGAAGTTCTAAATCTATTCCTGGAATTCATGTAGATGAAAATATAGAGGGAAACCTTTATGTTTACTTACTCCTAGGAATCTCTGCCATTTTCTTGTTTTTGTTAATGGATGCTACTGTTTTGGTTTCATAGCTGAATACTGCATTCCTAACATCTAAATTTTATCCTTTCATGTTAAGCTTACATGATGACTAAACCAATGGGTAAAAACTGAAAAATCCACAAAAGCCACTACGTTGCCATCATATAGAATAGATTCTGTTTTACTACTTTCAAAAATGGTTGTTTTAACTATATTCAATGAAGACGATTTATTTGGGGAAACTTTGGGTGAATGTACTCATGAGTATCAGAAATATCCCATGCAATCTGAACCTGCTACCACTGGGCAAGATAAGAATGGGTCCACTAAGTGCCAGAATTGCTTATTTTGACTATATAAATATATATATATATATATATATATATATATATATATATATATATATATATATATATATATATATGTGTGTGTGTGTGTGTGTGTGTGTGTACACATATATTCCATTATTCTTAACAGTAGTAATTCTTACTAAAGTGATCATCCAATTAGCCACAGACATAACAACTGTAGAGTCAAAGGCTAGCAGCTTTCTTTGGTCAGTGAAGTCAATCAGTCATTCAATGAAGTAGAAAAAACATAGACCAGTTACCTACCATCATATGTAAAGAGCCAAGATAACATTTTAACATTTACATAGCATGGTGTCACATATCTAGAGCTAGAATGGACTTTATAAAGAGGCCATTCTGCTCCAATTCCCTCATTTTACGTATGAGAAAATTGAAGTGTGACCTGAGATGTTAATAAGTCCAGAGCCAGGATCTGCTTCCTATGAAGTGACATCCTTACATATTTAGGACAGACACAATAGCACTTTGCTACCTTGTGCTTTTGTCCTTTTTTGTAGTATAAAATAAAGAAAAATCATTTTACTCTTTAATCTATTTACTCTTAACATGTGGAGAGAAGTGACCTGCAGGAGTTGGTTGTGAATCAAAACACTATTTATCAAGAGATCTTCTGATACTTTGGGAAATTTATTCTACTGTGTAGATGAATTCAGGCTATGGAAGACTCACACCCAAAAAAAATGGGGCTGCGGAACAAAAGACTATGAAAAATGACATTGAGTAGGGTACAAACATCTTTCTACTTACACTTCTCCAAGGGTTAATGGCCTGACCATGAGCAATAAATTCTTCAGATTCAGACAGCTATAAATCTTCATGTTTTGCATGCTTCAGTCTATTCGGGTTATTAAAGCTCAGGCATTTTGTAGCAAAGACTTCCATGTAAATTGTTCTTAGCTCATATATAATATTGATCAAAATCCCTTTTAAGAGGCCCTTTAGTGGCCATGTTGTCAGAATTAAAGAACTACTAGTTTTTCAGGGTAAAATTATATTGATATTTTAGGTAAAGATGAACATTTATAATTGCTAATTTCAAATGGAATTGATTATCTGAATACAAATTATATAGTTCATGGGTTAAGCATGCCCCTTGTTTCTGATATTTTTTTCTTCATTTCCCCTAATTCTCTCTTTTGATAATTATTTCAGAATGCTAAATGAGAAACGAGAAGTGAAAGGAAAATAAATTATCTCACAGCTCCTTAGTCACACTAGTATAAAAAAAAAGGTGTTGACCAATCAGTAGTCATCAGTCTTTGATTATCTGTGGTATCCTGCTCGCCATGCTGTGTACATATAATTTAGGAGTCAGCAGTGTGACTTCATAAGTAGGGGTGACTGCTGAGGAGTTGGAATCCTGAGCAACACAACGCTACATGTGTTTGTGAACCTCTGTGCTCTTTTTTTTTTGCCTTTGTTGATATTACCCAAGTGATCCTCCTATAAACTTCCATGGTATTTAATTACACAAAAATAATAATCACACTTTGCATTTATCTTTACTTCGAAGAACTTATATTTCAAATATTTTTCAAAAAATTTTCTTATACCTTTTCAGCTTTAAGGAATAGGAGGAAAAGCTGCTGTGTACATTTACTTCACATATTCTTCAGTACACTCAGAGAGTCATGTTTTCCTTGGTGTATATCCTTCCTTTACCCACAAAGATTGCAACCTCTTTTTGCTTAGTTAGATGGTGAGCCACACAGCTGAAAAACAAATTCATCACCCAGTGACCAATCTCACAACAGCTAGTATTTATATGGTGCTTTGTGTTTTACAAAATACTTCATATGTTAACCCATTTCCCATCACAAATGACCCTGAGAGGTAGCTGCTATTTTCCCCATTGTACAGATAAGGAAACTGAGAGGCTTGAGGGAGTTTAAGTAAAATTCTCAGGGTCATAAACCAGTAAGCTTTTGAGGAAAGATTTGAATTTGAGTCATCCTGACTCCTAGTCTAGCACTTAATCTGTTAGGCCACCAAGCAATGAGCCTTTCTTTCCCAGTGTAGCTGGGCCTGTCTTCAGATAACTGTCCAATTCCTGATTCCTCCCCACCATAGAAGGAACTGTCAGAGCTTATGCTCTACTGGCAGAACCTCCAAAAACCAGGATCAGCACCCCACCATGATGAGGCATCACACAAGACATTAGTAGGGGAAGGTAACACACTCACATGGTATAGAAATCATCAGAATTCCTGAACATCTATGGCTTTTCTGTTAGCAATGATCCTCTTTATGCTTTAAGACCAAGCATTTACTATAAAATATCTTATGTTTGAATTAGACTGGCATGGATTGTATGGAAAGAATGAATTGTAGCAATTTTTCTACCATTTGCAGTATTCACATAGTTACATTAATAATCAAAATATTGATAATTTTAAGCAAATTATGATGACATAACTCTTCTCAAAGAAGAGTTCTGGGTCATGTTAGCCACTTGTGGTCTATTGACTATTGTCATATACAGTTTATGACCTGTTTTTATTATTATTAGAAGAACTTAAGTTACATACAGGGTGCCCCAAAATTTAATAGCACTCTGAAAATTTTCAGACATTAAAAATTATGCAATAACCTCTGCAAGCCTTTTGAAACAACATAGCATCTCATCAATATGGGATGGTGTTAGCTATTCTTTCATGAAATCGGAGAGAACTAAAGATGTTTTGAGTACATGTCTAGGTTTTTTTTAAAACATAAAAATATTCATCCTATGCCCCAATATTCAGTCTGTGTTCATTGACATAATTTTCTATATATGTTCATTTTTGCATCATTCCCCTTTGCTATCCAGTAAGTTTCACTAGCCCCAACACAGGCAATAAGAGACCTGAAAAATTTGCTATTGTTCCTGAATACAGTGTTAGCTATGTTTCTCCCAGGGTAACATGGAATAGCTCTATCTTCCTAGGCCTGGCCATAAACAAGTTTACAAGAAAAAAAGAAAAGAAACAGATGATAAGAGAATTCTTTTTCTCTGTCACTCATTTTTTTCCTTCTCTTTCTCTGTGTCCTTTTCTATTTATCTCTAATCTTTATATGTTCCTTTCTCTAGACCACTGCTGTCCTTAATACAACAACAGCTTCTGTCCTTCAGTTTTCTATTGGTAAGTATTTATGTCAATTTTAGCTTTTGAAAACATGTTTTTTTAACCTATTGATCATAATGGAGAGAGACCGTGCATAATAGTAGAAGTAGTTGTTGTTTGTCTTCCATTCTCAAAGAGGATGAATAACATTATGAAGGTGATATTGAAGCATAAACAATGAAACTTTATTAATTTAAATCAAATTATGAGTTTTTATTATAAACTGACATTTCTTAGTAGAAGCTGAGTAAAAGAATGGTTCAGTGATCTAAAGTACCACATAATCTGAATGCACTTTGTGATTTTTTTCAACTAAAGCATAATTACCTTCCTAACTGTTTTGTTCAGGCTAATATTTAATTGTGTTACATTCCTTAAGTATACAGTTACAAAGACTGGGAAAGAAATGCTAGGGGGTAAAGGGAGGACAATTTAAATTTACTTTGTAGCCATAATTAACAAGGCATATAAATTCACCTATGGTTAATTAAGTAATGACTATATAATAGCATTTCATGTGACTATTTGATGAATTTTTTGTGAAATATACTTCCTTGATTGATACAGAAATTCCTAAATGAACTATGAGAAATCATTTTAGAAATTGCTCTCAAAGTAACTTAATTATTTCTTTTCTTTGGCTTATCTTTTCTAGTAGTCAGTTAGTAGTCAAATTCATTATTATTTATTGCTTGAATTTATTTTAAAATTAATTTTGATAGCTTTTATTTTTGTATCACTTAAATTTCCCCCTGTATTTTTCCTCTTTCCCCTTCCCAGAGAGCAATTCCTTGTAAGAAATTATTTTTATGAAAAAGAGGAAAAGAAAAAAATGAGTAAAACCAATCAATACAATGAAAAAATACAAAAACAAAAACTTGACATTATATACAGTCTTCCCTAGCCCTGTAACCCCAACCTTATCCTCAGCAAAAGAGTAAGAGGAGTACCTTCTCATATCTTTTTTTAGGGTAACTTTGTTCTTTGTAATTTTGCAACATTCATTTTCATTTGTTTTGTAGTGGTTGTTATTTTTATTTAAATTATTGGAGCCATTGTATATATTGTTTTCTTGGATCTGCTTACTTCATTTTGCATCAGTTCATGTAAGTCTTTCCACGGTTCTCTGGATTCATCTCTAGCACAGTAATATTCCATTACATTCACTTGCCACAGTTTGTCTATCCAGTCCTCAATCCATGGGCATCTACTTTATTTCCATTTCCTTACCACCGCAAAAAGTGATCCAAAGATATTTTTGTGTATAGAGCTTTCTTTTTGTTTGTAATCTCCTTGAAGTATTGCCTACCAGTGGAATCTCTGGGTAAGAAGGCATGGGCACTTGGGCCACTTTATTTGAAGAATTCTAAATTGCCTTCCAAAATAGTTATACTAATTCACAACTCCAGTGATAATACATTTGTTTGCCTGTCTTTCCAGAACCCTTGCAATATTAACTATGTCTTTTGTCATCTTTGCCAATTTTTGCTATGTGTTATATGAAACCTCAAGGTTGTTTTAATTTGAATTTCTCTATTAGTGATTTGAATCATTTTTCTTATGGTAATCTATCTTTATTGTTTTATTAATGTTCTTCTTTCTTGAACATCTCTATCAAATCTGGATAGTTGAAGGTAATATCCATATCAGAAAGATAATGGATCCACTGGGGCATTGGTATTTATTAATGGGCAATTTATACATGATTTTCTTAGTGATTCTATAGGAACATCCAATTATTAACTTCTAGATAGGGTACATCTTTGTTTACTTAAGCCATATTGCCATGGGAAACTCTTGAACACCAATCTTGATTTCCAAGTTGGTGCTATTCAAGAGGAAGGGTATTTAGGAGAAAGTTCTAGATCACTTTCTCTATATCTCTGATGTTTAAAGGAGGTGTAGATTGGTAGAGAATAACTAACTTTCAGTTGGCCACTTTTTTTAAAAAATCAAGTTTTAGATCTTAAAGAGCTGGGAGACTATACTATAGGCTACTAGAAGTTCTCAGATACATGGATGGCAATTTCTTGATGAAGCTAAAGAACCTATTTATTTTACTGAATTGCCTTGTATCAGAGGGGCTATTCCTGAGAGAATAAAGGGATCAGGGGTTGATAAGGGACAGATTGAGTGGGGACTGAAGATTTGGGAACAGATTTGATGAAAGGCTGGGGGGAGGGGAGGCAATATCATTTTACCAAGCTATATGGCAGAGTTTTGTTTAAAACATTGATTTAAATTATGAGGCTAAAAGTAAGAATAATTGACATGGAAAAAAGAACATGGAAAGAAAAAAATAGATTAAAATGATGTTTTAAAAATCCCTACTCTATTGAGAGCTTTAGAAGAAAAATAGACATTTGCCTGGGCCATTCCTATTAATGAGACACCAAAAAAGTATTTTATTATAAGAAATGTATTTTATTAATCTAAGATTTTCTTGAGAGTTGGGTAAGGGATTGGCCTAAACTGCTTCTTAAAGGAAAATTTTTTAACAATTCAGATGAAATAGGTGGGTGGAAAAGAAAACTGAACCATGCATTTTTATTAGTGAGCTATATTGTGAATGTAACATGATATACAGTATTTCCCCAGAATATTTTATTTAACTAAAATGCCCAGATTATCATCACTGTGCTCATATGTATATTAATTCTAATAAGACTAGACTGATGCAAATACCTAAATTCTAAAGATATTATAATTGCATATATTCATTTATAAACTTTAGAAGCCCTATATAACTAAGTGCCAAAATAGCAATAGTAATTAAACACTCATTGCTATGCTCATATTCTTAAGCTCAGAAATGTATATAAAAAGCATGTGTAGGAGGATTGGATATGGTCATTCTAATGTTTCTGTTTCCTGGTTTAATATGGAATACTCCAACTCCATACTAATGGCCAAGGATTGAATATGACCATTTACTTGTGCTAGAGATTTATTTGTTGTCACTTCTTATGAGATCACTTGGGGCTTAATAATGTTCAGTGTGTATTTTTCATGATGCACATATGTATATATATATGGATAATTACATGGTAGATTCTAAAAGTAGTCTCCAAAATGAAATATGCACAAGATAAAATTATGAACAGAGAACCATAAGTCAAAATGTTTGAGTTATTGTTGCATTGGAAAAATGAATTTCTTCATCACAATTATAAATATTTTCAGTTTAATTTTTAATTGCACCTTTAATCCACAAAGAGCCCCCAATGCATGCCAAATATGTGTCCAGAAAGTGCTTGACTTATTACTGAAATGTGTCCTTAAAATGAACTGTTTAAAATGTTTTAAAAATTAATCCTTTTGTTTTCTATTTGTTTAAAATGTTCTTACAACTATTTTTAAATGACTATTGTGTCATATCTCAATGAAATTCAGGATAAAGGTGTTTAAGAAGATGCTTTGTGCAAATTGAAGTTCACTCCATTTCATATAGTGCCTGTTATATGTCCTGCATTGTCCAAGGTGCTAAAGGAACTTAGACATGGTCCCTGACCTTAGAGAGTTTACAACCAAATTTGGTTTGGTAATACTTATGCACCAAACAGCAACTTTTCATAGTCCTGTGATTTCACTTGTGTTGAGAGTGAGGAAAGTGCTTCAACCAACGTACATTAACAGCTCTTCTATAAGTTATAATTTTAGGGAGTTGCTTAGGAGCGCTGAGAAATTAAATGCTCATTCACATGGTCTATATATGTCAGAATCAATACTTTAACACATGTCATCCTGACTCTGAGACCACCTTTCTAACCATTAATTATGCCTTGCTCAAAAGACCCATATAGAATAATATATATAATCAAATGCTGAAAGATGTGACATAGACTTAGTAAGTGTTATTAAGAAGGTAAAGATTAGAAAATGATGATCATGATCATATAATGGCTTAAATATCACTTTACATATATTATGTCACTTAATATTCCTTGTCTGGAGGTAGGTAACTAGGATAATGAGACACTGAAATTGAAGCATACAAGGGTAACGTAAAGGACCTGGGGATGTTTTGCTTGGAGAAGAGATTTATGGAGGAGGGACAGCATAGATGTCATCAGTATGAAGGGCCCTCACATGCAAGAGGAATTAAAGACGGTTTTTTGCCTCCTTCTGCCACTCACCCTCCCCCAGCTATCACCCCATTCTCACTGGAGGGCCAAAGTAGAAACAACACATAGAAGTTGCAATGAGAACTATTCTAGCACAATATTAAGAAAACCTTTCCTAACCTTTGGAGCTGTCCAAAGTACTGCCTCAGGGGTAAGAGATTGTTACTGGTATCCCTTAAACAGAGGTTAGATGATCACTCATCAGAGGGGATTTGTGAACCAAGAAGGGTTGAATTAAATGAATTCTGAGATCCCTACTAACTCTGAGATTCTTTGAATTTGCAACCACTAGAGGTAGATAATACAGGTATCATTATTCTCATTTTAAAAATAAGGACTATTAGAGAGGTTAACTGCCTTGCACAGTCACATAGCTGAACTAATGTAGATTGACTGGAGTAAACACAGAACTTATAGTAAGCAAGATGTGATTATAATATTCACAAGATATGATGACAAAATTCTTACAAGTTAGAAATTGAACACAGGTCTTCTGACTCCAAAACATTGTACATTTTACTACATTTTGCTCTATTATAAGAAAGGAGAATTCAAGCCCTGGAAGGTATTCTGGACTTTAGTCAAATGTAAAAGTTACCAAGGCAGGAAAATATCTGGAAGATGAAAATCTAATAAATAATTCTTTCTTTGAGGTCAGCAGAGTAAAAACTGCCAATTCCATTCTGAGTTTGTTAATCCATGATCCTTAAATCTGGTAAATTATTAGTATACAGGAGGGCAGCTAGGTGGTTAGTGGATGGAGCAAAAGCCCTGGAGTCAGGAGAAACTGAGTTCAAATCCGGCCTCAGACACTTGACACTAGTTGTGTGACCCTGGGCAAGTCACTTAACTCCATTGCCTAGCCAAAAAAAAAAAAATTATCAGTATACATCCAGTATTTGTTTGCAAGTTATAGAAACAGATAGCAATTTTTATTTTCTATGCTTTAACATCAGGCATCCCAAACACTTAGATATGTCTTTGGTGGGTTGGTGATAAGGCAGGATTTCTAAATAGAGAAGAGGCTATTAAGATCACTAAAAACTATCTTCGGAGATGAAATGAATGTTTCTTGTTTTGCATCTGAATTGTCTTAGAAAAATTTTTATGTATACTCCACTAAGAAGTCCCTGACAAGACTGAGAATTAACCAGTATATATTAAATATCTAGAAAGTTTAAAAAATGTAAGGTAAAAAGTTTGAAATAATATTTTTTGGATTTGGAATACCATTCTCTCTGTCTCCTCCTCTCCTACTTCTCCTCTAGTTCTCTCTTCCCCTGCCTCCCTCTCTTCTCCCCATCTCTTCCTCTTTTTTCTTCTCCCTATTTCCTTCTCTCCTCCCCTTCCTTGCTCTCTCTCCCTATTCCCCTCTCCCTTCTTTTTCCCTTTTTCCTCCCTCCTTCTCTTTTTCTTCATTTCCCTCTCCTTCTCCCTCCCTTTCTCCCCCTTTCTTTTCTCTCTCTCTCCACACACAAAAACCTAGGGAAATAGAACTTTTATTTTCAGTTTACTGTATTGAATATCCTGTCTGTTATAAATGATATTTTCTCATGCAGTACTTACAGCAGAAATCAGTTTTCCTCTGAGCCTTATTCATAAACAATTTAATTACTTAGAACTTGATTCAATAGAGAAAAACTCTCCCAATTCTTTAAATATAGATAATTCAGGGGGAAAGAAGAGGAAATGTTGACTTCTTCCTGACATAGTGTGAATTACACTGTGGATCCATAGAAATCTATTTCTAAATTTGATGCTTATTTTTTTCAAAACACTAACTCTTCATGCTGAGTGAACAGTTCCTTGGGGGATTTATGATGAAATAGTAGAAATCTCTCCTAGAAACATGGAAATCCATCAGTAAGAGATGGACCAAAACCCCTGGTGGCTTGAGTTCAAACCAAATCTAAATCAAACTGCTGAAGGTTCACAAATTTTTAATGGCAAAATTAGTTTGAAACATATGTTTTGAGGAGTTAAATAAATATTTTATTTGAACATAAGGTTGTTGAACATAAAATATATCAAAGTAAAATTCCTTTAAATCTAGATCTTCTGATCTTCAAAGAAATATGTTAACACAAAGTAATTATTGCTCTCAGTGACACTAAAAGATAAACACTACTGAGTTATTTAAATCTGAGTGCTTTAGTAGAAAAGATGTTGACTTTAGAACCAAGTGACCTGTGTGACTTTGAGCAAATCAGTTTCCTCTTTGGGCATCAGTGTCCTTCTCTGAAGAAAAAAAAAAAGATGTTGATAACCTCTAAGGTCCTCTCTAGTCCCAGATCTGTGTTTTATAAATAAAATGATGCAACAAATTAAAGTCCAGTATTCCCTACCTCTTCTTCATCCTGAAGTTAACCCATTATATTCTTCTTTTAAGGACTATTTATAAAAGAGAAAAGAACACATATATCATTTTGTAATTCTCTCCTTTAAGGCTCATTCATTTTCTTTGGCATGTGGAGGTAGGACATAGTGGAAAGAGACCTTGTTTTGGAGTCAGAGAACCTGATTTCAAGCCTCATCTCTTGCACTTAGTACTTGTATGACCTTGAGAAGGTCACCTAACTTCTCTGGGCCTGTGTTTCTGTTCTTTAAAATGAGGGGCTTGGATTAATGGGCTATAGGGTCTTATCCAGCTATAAACCTGTGGTCCATGATGTGGGTAGTCACATCCTCCATGGCTGCTGAATGTAATTATACTATGCTTTAGTAAGTGGTTTTGTGGATTGCCATGGAATTTCCTGGTATCAGTCCTTCTGCTAATGTGCCTCTAGCTAAGTGGCCATAAACATATCACCCACCATGAAGAATGTTTTTAAAACCTTTTTTAAACACTTGACTCCACTAGAACAGCCTTTAAGATAGGAGAATCTCCCCCTTCAATGCAATAAGGCATCAAATTAAGACATTAGTGAAGGATACAGATTTTTTAATGCTCATTATATACAATAATATTTTTATTGTTGATATTAAAAGATGGGGCAGCTAGGAGATTCAGTGGAAAGAGCCCTGGACTTGGAATGAGTGGCCTCAGACACTTGCTAGCTGTGTGACCCTAGGCAAGTCATTTAACCTTGTTTGCCTCGGTTCCTCATCTGTAAAATGAGTTGGAGAAGGAAATGGTAAACCACTCCAGTATCTTTGCCAAGAAAACCGCAAACGGGGTCACAAAGAGTCAGACATGACTGAACAAGGAGAAAGTACATTCCAGGTATGGACGATGGTAACTGTGAAGGTACACGTCAGGGAGATTAGAGTGTCATGTGTGAAGAATGGAGAGAGGACCAATTTGGCTAGGCTACGTAGTGCTGAAAGAAGAGTAGTGTATAACAGGGCTGGAAATATTGGTTGGGGTCAGATTGTAAAGGAACTTAAAAGCCAAACAGAGGCAATATGAAGTGATATGCTAAGACATTACTTTAAATAAATCACTTTGGCTGCTGTGAATTAGAGTGAGGAGAGACTTGGAGCAAGGAAACCTCAGAGTGCCATTGTAATAACCCAGGTAAGAGATAGTGAGCACTTGAACCAAGACGGAGGCAGTGTTATTGGAGAGGAGAGGCCAGAAAGGAGGGCTTTTGTGGAAGGAGGAACTGCAAGATTTGGTAACTGACTAATTACGTGAAGCAAAGGAGAGTGGACAATCAAGGACAATACCAAAGTTACAAACCTGGGAGAATGGAAGAGTGGTGATGTAAAATAGGAGAGGAAAGAGGTTTCTTCAATAGAAGTAGAGAAATGTGAAAGAGAGGTAGGTTTAGGGGGAAAGACAATGAAGTCAGTTTTGGATAGACTGAATTTGTGGTGGCTCTGAGAAATATCCAAAGGTCAAAATTGGTGATGCAGGACTGAAGTTCAGCAGAGACTGGGATTAGATAGAGATGTGGAAATACTCTACATACAGAAGGCAATCAAACCCATGTCTTAAAACACACACACACACACACACACACACACACACACACTCACACACACTAAACACTAGAGTTTTTGATAAGGGACATGAACTCTAGCTAGGAAAGTCAAAGAAGGCTTCATGGAGGAAGGGAGGTTTAAACAGGCAAGAAGAAGGGGGTGAGTAAAATGATTGAGACAAGAGAGTGCAAAGCATGTTAAGGAGCTTGTGAGTGATAGGAAGTGATGGTTCTTGAAGGGGTGTAGTAAGGGACAAGGCTGAAAAGTTAGTTTGAGAGGCTGATTGTTGAGTAGATTAAAAGGGAGGATAAGGAGGTTGGAATGGTGATCTGTAGACAGTGGCAACGACATGATAAAAGCCTTATTTGAAAAAAAAAGATTAAGCTGGCAGTGTTTTATATAGGTTGATTGAAGGCAGAGAGAGCTAGTAAGAGGCAGAAGTATGAGGTGATAAAAGCCTGAATTAAGGTGTTAGCACTGGGAATGGAAAGGAAGGAATTTCCATGAGACATTGTAATGGGATTTGGAAATTGATTAAATGTTGAAATAAAATGATAAAGAAGGAAACAAGAGAAGTTAAAAGCTATTGAAGCTTCAAACCTGGATAACTGAGCAAAGGTTGGTACCACTAACAGAAAAGCCACAGCCTAGAAAAACTGATTTTTCAAGGTAATTGATCAACTTGATTTTAGGTATTTTATACTGTGTTGATCTCAATCTGAAATGCCTAATGTAGCTTGAGATACAGGACTAGAATTCAGGAGAAAGTGATGGTTGAAGCTATGAGAGTAGAAAAGGATAGAATGAAAAATAGAGGAATAAAGTCTAAAAATTGGCGAATGTCTACATGAACAAGGTAAAAGAAACAAGAGTGGGGGAGGAGAGAGGGAACCAAAAAAGTTTAGTGTAATAAATGGCAAAACAGAAACAAGTTTTAAGGAGAGCATGGACAAAATATTTAAATGCTGAGGAAAGAGAGCTCAAATCTTGTTATTTGGATTGCTGATAAGCAGGAAATTTTATAGAATTAAATGGTGCACATTTTCATTTTGAGGGGCACAAACCTTGATGACACTGCACCAGAGGTTAATCACTAGTAAATCACACAAAAATCAAGAATTTCAAGGAAATTTGAAGCATAGTTTGGAAGATTCACACACTGAAGAAAAGTTGGTCCCTGAATTAAGGGGACAATTGTCTGTTACTGGAAGGGTAAATGACTGTGTGAAATAAAATGCTTTGCTTTTTGAAATGTATTTTTTGGAGGTTGAAGATTTCATACATGTTGGATATATAAGGGCTAAGAAGTAGATAGAAAGGAAGAGGAGCATGACCATAGTGGTTGATTTTAGATCCTCAAGGTACAATTTGTCATAAATCCAAAGGTGTTACCTAATAAGCTTTGATTTTTTTTTTTGCTAGGAAAGCACCTGAGTGATACAGAATTAAACATAAGATGACTATTCATGTATGCATGATTCAAATGTCAAATTTCTAAGACCTAACTGTGGCAAGATATATTTACAGTTATTAAATTAAATGTGTTGCTAAACATTTTTTTTTCTGCTTCACTACTTTACCCTTGATGGATCTGTGATTTCACCAATATGGTGATTCCCTGTAATAAAACATGTGCCAACTCATCCATGATCTCATACTTCTAATAGTAATAATAATTAGCATTTCTATAGCACCTTAAGATTTGCAAAGCATTTTACAAATATCTCATTTTATCCACACAAGTCTGAGACTTAGCTACTATTATGATCCTCATGTTACAAATGAGAAAACTGAGGCAGACAGGTTAAGTGACTTGCCCATGCTCACATATTTAGTAAATGGCTATGGTCTTCATGACTTCAGATCCAATACCATAACCACTGAGCCATCTAGCCGCCTTTTCCTATCCAACTCTTATCTATATCCTATTGTAAATAATATAAAATTAAAAATATGTATTTTCTAAATGCTAAAAATTTTGCAATTTACTGACTTAAGAAAGTCAGCAAATGCAGAAACATCTCACTATAGCTGCCTTACTTTAAAAAAAAGAATGGGTAGTAATTGCTTTGGGAAACTGGAATTTATAATACATGCAATGCTATTTAAAAATTAAAAGGGAAGTATATTTTGGTATAGGGCTGTTATTTTGTGGCTTTTGCAGTTCTGCTCCATTTGAACTCTTTAGACCCTTGAAACCAATTTATAATGAAAGGTTGAAACTGAGGTTTCATTAACTTACAATGACCCTCTTTTCAAAAACATGACCTTTAATTCTTTTTCTATAGTTATGAATTTGTTGAATTTTCCCAATGGATTCCCCCATCATTGGCATAAGTATTGCTATAGGCACAAAATGACATATGCGAATGATACCAACTGGTATTTGATAATTTGGACTGATGAAAAATTGTGGCCATATTGCTTCCTGAGAATGGCCAATTCTTACTAATGTAACAGTGATTTGTTTCGAGTAGCCTGATCATATTTTCTAGCCTGCTCTAAAGTTGAATTCATTTGCTATTGACAGATGAAAGAATCATTCTCAGATTTCCTCTCAAGTGGAATGGAGTGATTCTTCATTAAAGTGGTATCTTTGGGCTCCTTTCAGCTAGAATTCCCAACTTGCCACATGGGACTGAGAAGCATCCTGAAGCTGCAAAGCCATGCTGCCACAAGGCATTATCATGATTCAATAACCAATTTTCCCCCCCATTTCTCACCCATGAACTCAAATTGCTGCCTTGTAGCTATATCCTCTAAATTTCAACAAAGAACAGTGTGCTTTATTTGTGTGCTCTGTGACTCTGACCATTGTTGTATATGGGGCTGAAGCAGTCATGTAGAGAAACTGTAGCATATGCACCATTAAAGTGGTTTCACCAAGAAGAGTAAAAGTAAAGGAGGCCAAATGAATACTAAGACCTGTCTCTCACAGAGCTGTGATAAGGAGAGTTTGGGGATGGGGGGATGGCTTGTGCTGTTAGCAATTAACATCTATCATTTTTGCCTCTGTTTATGATCTGACATAGGACTAAGGACAAGATTTCATATTTGATACATTCCTATATTTTTGGAGAGTATTTGTCACCAAACACAGGTGAATTCTTTCAGTGGAACATACTAAGATCTATTCTGCTCATATACAAATTGCTTCTATCAAAATAAGGAATTCAATTTACCAGCACAGATTATGACCCATCTGTGAATTCATAGTTAATTGCTAGGGAGTTCTGTTCATAGGATCATACAATCATGAGATTTAGAGTGGAAAGGGACTTTACAGTCCAATGTATGGGTAAGATAGACCTTTTGGGACAAATTCTTTTGGATTTTTTTCCATGTCTCCTAGATTGTGAAACTGGTAGGCATCTAATTAGATGACTATTATGTTAGCCATCTAATTCGGCCTTCCTCCTTGCTCCACCATTTTATGCACAAGGCAACCAAAACTTAGAAAATTTGAATAACTTTGTTTCCAATCATGTTCCTAATTGATAGCAAAGCAAGGAAAAAATTTAAATTACTGATTCCCTGGCCCATCTCCTTTTCAGTATACTATAATTTGGACTCAGGAGTTCTAAAATTGTCTGTTTTAATGCAATATAGAGGAAAGAGTGAGAAGGGAAAAAAGAGTAATGTCAGTCATTCAAAGAAGAAAAAAATAATCATTTGTTGTTGTTCAATTATTTCAATCATGTCCAACTCTTCAAGACCCCATTTAGAATATTCTTGGCAAAGATATTGGACTTATTTGCCATTTCTTTCTCCAGCTTATTCTACAGAAGAAGAAACTGAGGCAAATGGGTTAAGAGACTTTCCCAGGGTCACACAGCTAGTAAGTGTCTGAGGCTAGATTTGAACTCAGGAAGATGAGTCTTCCTGACTTCAGGTCTGGCACTCTAGCCATTGCGCCACCTAGCTGCTATTACTAATTTAATCAATAAATATGTTTAAGTATCTACTATGTGACAATCACTATGTTAGAAGCTGGCAATAAAAGGGTAAAGAATGAACCAATACCTATTTGCAATGAGCTTATATTCTTATGGGGCAGATAATAAGGACCTATATTATATGTATGTATATGAATATGTATATACATATAAAAAAGTCTATGTGCGTTTTATAAATATATATGTATATATATGTGTGTGTGTGTATGTGTGTGTGTGTATATATATATGTATGTATATATATGTGTGTATATATATATGTGTGTGTATGTGTGTGTGTGTGTATATATATATATTTGTTATTTCCCCTATTAGAAAAAAAAAGCTTGTAAGTAACACAAAGTAATTAGGCCCAAGATAATTTGGGAGAGAAGGCATTATCATTTGAGGGATCAGGAAAGCCTTCATGGAGAAGATGGTGCCTAAGCTGCATCCTAAGTGAAAAGAGGGACTTTATGAAGCAGAGTTAAGGAGGAAGTGCATCCCGGATATGTATTCCAGTGCAAAGACACAGAAATGAGAAAGGGAGTGTCATGTGTCAAGAATAGAAAAGGCCAGTTTGGCTGTCTAGGAGCTGGCTTTGGAGCTAGGCTGGAAGCAGGTTGTGCATGGCTCTGAAAGCTAAACACAGGAGTTTATGGTTTTACCTAGAGGCAAAAGGAAAGCTACTGAAGTCAGTTGAGTAGGAGAGTCGCACGGTCAGAACAGTGCTTAAAGAAAATTACTTTGGAATCAGTATGTAGGATAGACTGGGGGGGGAGGGAAGAGACTTTGAGTCAGGGAAACCAGTTAGGCTATGGAAGTAGTCTAGGAGAGAAATGATAGGGACCTGAACTGAGGTGGTAGCTTTGTGAGTAGAGAGAAAGGAGATATTTGAATGCAAAGGATATTGTATGGGAAAATAGCAAGATGTAACAGTGGATTTGGGTGTGAGGTTAGGCAGAGTGAAAAGTCCAGGATAAAGCCAGGGTTATGAAGCTGAGACCCTGCAAGGAGGATGCCACACTTGACGGGACAAATAAAATTTGGAAGAGGAGAGGGTTTAATGGGAAAGATGATGAGTTCTATTTTGGACATATCGAGTTTAAGATATGTTTGAAATATCCAGTTTGAAATATCCAATAGCAACAACAGTCACAATAAGATCAACAAATATTTATTAAGAGCCTACTACATGCAAAACATGGTGCTAAGTGCTGAAGAATCAAAGCAAAAAAATGAAAGTATAGGGGCAGCTAGATGGCTCAGTGGATAGAGCACCGGCCCTAGAGTCAGGAGGACATGAGTTTGAAAACGGTCTCAGACCAGGCACTTGACACTAATTAGCTGCGTCACCCTGGGCAAGTCACTTAACCCCAATTGCCTCACCAAAAAGAAAAAAAAGTGAAAGTGTCCATGCCTTCAAAGAGCTTACAATCTACTAGGTAGAACATAATGCATCTACTGTGTGGCATATTGAACTAGAGTCATTCTAATGGGATACCAAACCAGCCTTTCTGCTGTTTAATAAAACAGCAGGGACCACAATTAATATATTCCTACATAATAACTGACAACATAGTGCTTTAAGGTTTACAATGTTTTGCCTACTTTATCTCACTTTGATTCTCACAACAATCCTCTGAGGCAGATGTTAAAAATATTATCCCCCATTTTATAGATGAGGAAACTGAGGCTGAAAGAGATTAAGTGACTTGCTCATACTCACATGGCAAATATCAGAGGTTGGTTTTGAATCCAGGTCTTTCTGACCTCCAGGCCCAGCACTCATTCTGTCACACTACACTGCCCCTAGAGTTGCACACATTGAAAGGTAATATGGCTGGCTAGAGAGTTGGCCTTAAAGTAAGAAAGACCTGAATCTAAGTCCTGCCTCAGATACATGCTGACTATGAGTCCTTAGGAAAGTTTCTTAACACCTTAGTGAGCCAGTCAACCGCCTCATACTATAGGGTACAGAGCAGGTGCTCATATGCATTGGTGGAGGGATTTCCTCATCAGAAGTTCCCTATGCCAATGAAACAATAAGTCTGTACCAAAAATAGGTATATAATTGTCATATCTGTCTTTTATACCAATACCTTCAGGCTGTCTTGCTCAGCTTTTTATTGAAGATCAACATAAGTGCAATTTAGTCCTCCGTTTTCTGGAAGAGCACATAATATTCCAAGAAAGTAGACAAGCTTTGCTTTTTTAAATAAAGTTTCTCAGGAGGGTTCTCCCACCCTTTCCACATTTCCAGCTCCCCTCCTCAGATTTCCTGCCACCTTAAATTAAATGCATTGTCCCCCATTTGTATGTCTTGAAAAGATGGAAGAATGTGTGAATCCTTTGAGAATCTGAGACTGTAGCAAATGGAAGTTCTAAATCAGCTGATAACCTCCCTCTTCTAAGTTTATGATCTTTATATATCATATTCTGTTTGTCTTTTCTTGCATTTCGAACACTGCCTGAGTCTCTGAGGTCTAAGAGTTGAGTGATGACAGAAGGAATGCTTATGATCCTAGAATTCCCAGCAGGGCTCTTTCCAGGCTCTGTTGGAGTCTTCAGTAGTTATTGGCTCTTCTGTTACACGCAGGGACATGATTTCTGGAAGTGTTTTCCCCACTCTATAAATTCTACCTGATCAGTTTCTTCCTTCTTCAGAGACTCTGGCGTGTGGGTTGAGGGGAGAGGGAGGAAAGAGAGTTATTTTTGAGAGATAGCTTTGAAGAGGGAGCTTCCTCCAGGCAACACTTGAATACTTGTGAGTGCCTGGGAGGGAAATATCTCCTTGGATTGTTTCTGCCCCAGTTTGTTGAAAAGAGGCATGTGCTTAGTACAAAAGGCTACCTTCAAATCAAGACGAAATAAAGCTTTAGACACCATTCATTCATTCTTTCCCTTTACTAATAGAGGGGATCAGAAGCAGATATTGGAATAATAATAATCCCATGGGACATTGGACATAGTCTCTCTTAACCTCAGTTATCTGAAAAAAAAGGAATTGGATTAGATTAGCTGTTCTAGCTCTACAATCGCCTGATACCATTATTTCAGCATGCAGGAAGAGGAGGCAAATGTTGAATTCTCAGCACATATTATTTATTAGTTTCAGACCCAGACTTGATTTCATGCCCAATAAAGTGTCTTCAGCTTATTTCTTTCTTCACATCATAGAATTTTAGGGAGGGGAAAGTTCTGTTTGTGAACTTTGAGAAACTTCATGATTAAAGCATGTATTTTCACTGAATTCATAATGGATATTGTGGTTAAATAGTCAACTGCATAATTATCCAATGAGCATATTTTCAGTATGCTTAACGTTGAATACATTTGATTAGCACATAATTAGGATGCATTCATTTGTGTGTGGATTCTTGACATTCTGCACTATAATCACTCTAAAGGGCTACCTTGGGCTCTGCTTAGAGGCATTTCAGTTAAGGAGTCAATGGCATAATAGGTTCTCCTGCTGTTCTTGAACCCCTGAGGTTCACAAGGGTCAAAGTAGATGCCACTCAGGTTCATCTTCTACATAGCCCACAAATCAGCAAGACATTTCTTGACTTAAATAAACAAATCCTTTTAAACAACTTTCTCCTAATTCAGTCTCATTGAGCAATTGTGATTCAATTCCAATGAAAAGGTTTTGATACTTTATGAAAAGCATGAAATTCACCTTGAAAGTATAAATATTAAATTTCTACTTGTCGCCTTATTGTCAAAAAGCTTTTATCAATCAAGTGATTTACAATATTATGTTAGGCACTGTATGAAATGAATTAAAATGAAACCTGTCCCCTAGGAACTTGCAATTTAAAGAGAAGATACAAAAATATACTGACATGCAAACAGTAGAATGAAAATATCAAATGGATACCTGAATATATAGTGACATGTAGTATGTATTATGATTTTCTAACTTATTATTATAGAAATTATTATTATAGAAATTAATCCTTCTTATCTTAGGATCATAAGATCGTAGATTTGGAGCTGAAGGGCCTTAGAAGCCATCTGGTCGTACCTCTTCATTTTACAGATGAGGAAATTAAGGCTTTAAATGGTTAAGTTCTAGGACCAGGGTCACACTCTTGGGACAAGTCTCTATCCTGCTATTATTCTATTTGGATTTAATTTTCTGAGGATTATTGCACATGTGGATAAAATAACTACTTCTGTAATGGAGTAAACGTAATAGCATACATTTCTTTCTTCTCTAGGCTCACTGAAAGTGTCCTAATGACACCTTCAGTAGCAGATTAGATGATGAGGATAATATGGACCTCATCTTTTTCCCAAAAGAGTTTGATTTGTCTATTAGATCTTTGTATTTTGAAAGCTTTTCAATACACACAGCTTGCCACACGTGATTATTTACTACCACAGATTCTTGAGCTTTTTGTGGGTCAATGATATGTCTAAGTAATGAAAATGATGTTGGTGTTCTTGCTACTATTTGGAGTCAAAGGAGAAAGCATGGCTTAATGGAAAGAACAATAAACTTGGAGTCCTGACCCTGCCATGGACTAGCTGTGTGGCCTTTAGAAATTCAATTGTCAAAATGGGAGGAGGGAGAAAAATCAGTTTTTTGCTCATTGAAAAAAATTAATTTGCAAAAAGTCATTTCAACTCCCTGCACTGCAGTTTCCTCATCTGTTTGACAGGATTGGACTACATGGTCCATCTCTATGGTCTCTTTCAATGGTAAATCCTATGATCATGTGACATTATGCTAGTGAATTTTAATATCATTTTCTTAAGTCACTGTCTGGAGTTGTACAGGCATTTTTCCTACCAGTTAAGTCACGTCCACCTCCCTCTTTTTTATGCTTTAATAACTTCACCTATCTTTTTAGGGAGGTGCATTGTGTAGGAATCAGGTCTGCCAACATGCTAGTCAAATCACTTTGCATTGCTTCCATTTGGTAAATAATGGGTAGTAATTTATACAAAATAATTTTTGTTATTCTCCTGATATTTTTAAGCATCCTTGGGATTTTCTTTCTTTTTTTCTTTTTGGTGAGGCAATTGGGGTTAAATGACTCGTCCAAGGTCACACAGCTAGTAAGCATCAAGTGTCTGAGGCCAGATTTGAACTCAGGTCCCCCTGACTCCAAGGCCCAGAGCTCTATCCACTGTGCCACCTAGCTGCCCCCATCCTTGGGATTTTTCAAAAATTTCCTAATATTAAAGCATGCCTTCATGCCTTTACCATGTATTAATTGACAACATATTTTATCTATTGATAAAAAAAGGGGATGGAGAAATTCTAGATGAGTGATGATAATGAAAATAGGGATACACTGTTGTGAATCATTAACCAGGAATTAATCTTGACAGAAAAGATGGGTATTAAGTTATTTGCATGTTGCAGTTAAGGCAGTTCATAGAGTAAAGTTCTAGTTGTCATGCCTTAACACATCTAATTGTAGCAATTTATACTTGTAGCTTTTTTTGGCACCAGAAAAAGGTTCCAAAAGTACAAGAACAGATATGCAAATCCTTATAGCAGCTAGTTCTGGCTGCTATAGAACTACTGTAATCCAGCTTCCATAATATTCCTCAAATCTGACCCAAGTGATAAGGATTCCTGTGCATTTAGTTCTTCTAATTTGGTTCCTGGTTAAGGTCCTTATCCTACTTTAAGGAAGTCTTTAATAGTAAAGAAATATGGTGTTTCCAAACAAAAAAAAAAAACCCTACCTCCTTTACATTAATTGATATTTGATATCCCAACAACAGTCATTGATCATGTTTATACAGCAGGTTCTACAAAAAGTTGCATGTAAGATACAATCCCTGCCTTAAGTAGCTTATAATTTAGTTGAGGAAAGGCAACATAAACACATTGAAAGCTAAGTAATAAGAAAAACAAAAACAGAAAATTTGTAATAGGGCAGTACATGATTACAAATCACTGAGAAAATAGTAAAATAGTATACCTAGTAAGCAATATGATTTTGGAAAATGGAGAGATTGCAGCTGGCTGGAGTGACCTAGGAAAGCTTTGAGATTTGAGTAGAATAGTTAAAGGTCAGGATTTTGCTGGGGAGGAAGAAGAGAAGGAAGCATTTCAGACATTTAGAATAACGTGAGCCAAGACATGGTTATGGAAAACTTTCATTTTTCTTAGGGACTAACAATGTCACTTAGAAAAGGAAGAGCAAAGAAAAAGGAATATTAACTCTGAATAAGATTGTAATTTCTTATCTTTTTTGTTATTCTTTAGTCATTTTCAGTCATGTCTGACTGTTCCCCTTTCGGGGTTTTCTTGGCAAACATACTAAAATGGTTTGCCATTTCCTTCTCCAGCTTATTTTACAGATGAAGAGACTGAGGCAAACATGGTTAAGTGACTTACCCAGGGTCACAAAGCTAGTAAATGTCTGAGGCCAAATTTGAACTCAGATCTTCCTGACTCCAGGTCTAGCATTCTATATACCTTTTATGTATATAACCCTGTTTAAGTGTATTTCTAAGAATATAAATTTTTATTTCTTCTCATTTTTTCTTTTCCATCTCAGTAAATCCTAGTTTTGTTTTCATGATATACCTGTGAGTTCCATCAGGAGGTGAATGATCAGTTAGTTGGGTTTAAAAGAAATTACTGATATCTTTGTTATTGAGGCAGTTAGGTGGCACAGTGGATAGAGCACTGGCCCTGGAGTCAGGAGGACCAGAGTACAAATGTAACCTCAGACACTTGACACTTACTAGCTGTGTGATGCTGGGAAAGTCATTTAACCTCAATTACCTCTAAGAAAAAAAGAAGAAAGAAGGAAAAGAAAAAGAAGAAAGATATCTTTGTTATATCACCTACATTTCCTAACACATTCCTCCCCTACCACTCCTGAGTGATCCTATTTAATAAAAAATTTAAAAGGGGGGAAAAAACGGGTCAACAAAACTAGCTAATATATTGAAAAAGTATAACATTACGTGGGGGTACTCCACACTCCTAGAGCCTCACCTATGCAGAAAAAGGGGTGGGAGATGTGCCTTCTCCTATCTCTTCTGTGGGGGCCAAGCTTGAACATTATAGTTTTTCAGTTTCAATCATTTTGTTCTTTCCATTTATATTGTAGTCATTTTGTATAATGTTTCCCTGGTTGTATTAACTTCAACTGCTTACTTCTTTCCCTGCTTCTGTTTTGATCATATTCCTCATTTCTCATTATAGTATATATTCATATTACCATATTCCTCATTCCAGTACAGTAATATTCCATTACATTCACATACCACAACTTCTTTAGTCATTTCTTAATCAATGAACATCTAATTCATTTTCAGTTCTCTGCTACAAAAGGTGCTGCTATCAATACTCTGCTGCATATGGGACCCTTTTATTTGGATCATTTAGTTTTAAGACATTACCTTTTTTGCCTAAGTTGATTTCAAGTAGTTTAAATTCAGATCTGTGGGGGAAGGAGACTCTGGCAAGGAAGAAAGTATTCTATATACTGGTAGAAGATGACAGATAACAGAGAAGTGTCTCATGTGGTACCTATGACTTATCTAAACACATTGTGAGTTCTCAAGAAACGTTGTGGACTGTGATGGTTCCTGAAAGTTCTTTTTAGTATGTACATGCTTAAAGTTACACAATCTTCCCTCACCTGGGATCCATTAAAAGAAAAACCAAAGCATTCTTGTAGCTCCTGAAGATCTAGATATCCTATGGGGAAGGGATGGGCTGGCTATCTCCTAACAGGATGAGAAAGCTAACAGATCTGGAATGAGGCATATGCCAGCCTGAGTAGAAGAGCACAATCATCAACTTCCTAAGAACAAACTTTCTCAAATTAATATTATTTACTTATTTCTATAGACTCATAAATCAGGAGAATGCAACGGATGTAGTCCGTCTGCATTTCAACCAAGCTTTTGTCAGAGTCTCCCACAATATTCTTGGGGAGAAGATGAATATATTTGGGTGGATGTTAGTGTAGTTAATTGGTTTCATAACTGGCTGAAGGAATGGCATCAAACTAGAATTCTATAGTTCTCAGTTCTCAACACAGGTTTGTTAACTTGCAAAATGACACAAAGCTGGGAGAAATAGCTAATTTTGTTGTCAGAGAATGGGAGTTGAAAAAGCTCTTGACAGGTAAGAACTATGGATAGATGTAAGAAAGTTAAATTTTTTTTAAATGTAAAACAGAGAACGTAGGTTTAAAAAAATCAATGGTACAAGCACAAGAAGGACAAGATGTGACTGGACAAGTTTTAAGTGACTTTAAAATGAGGCAGTGAGGTGGTGCAATAGAGTTTGGAACCTAGACTCAGGAAAACAAGTTCAAATTCAGTCTTAGACACTAGCTGTGTGATGTTGAGTAGGTCACCTAATCTCTGCCTGCCTTAGTTTCCTCATCTATAAAATGGCGATGATAATAACACTTACTTCCCAGGGTTGTTACTGTCAGGATGAAAAGAGATAGCATGAAGCACTTTGCAGACTTTAAAACATTATATAAGTGCTAGCTACTATTATTTAAAGTTGTTGTTTGTCCTTCATGGACAGTGAACCGTGACATCAGGGAGATGATGCCATGACATGCTGGTGAATTGGATTAAAAGTCACCAAGCCTCATTCTTTCCTTGGG
This sequence comes from Phascolarctos cinereus, assembly GCF_003287225.1. NCBI lineage: Eukaryota > Metazoa > Chordata > Mammalia > Diprotodontia > Phascolarctidae > Phascolarctos > Phascolarctos cinereus. The sequence goes on from NW_027555514.1 coordinate 144,985,128, forward strand.
AGCCCTCTAGGTCCGTTAGCCAGGTAGTGATCAGAATGACTGGAGATCACCCTGGATGCCTATTCAAAGTTAAATAGGACTCAGCAGTGTAAGGTGGTTGCCAAAAATGCTAATGTAAAACTCACATGGCATTGGGGGGGAAAAGGGTGTGGAAAATAAGGGAAATAACAGTCCCCGTGTACTTTCTCCATTGAGTAAACACCTAGAGTATTGTTTTCAGTTTTGCATTTTAAGGACACTGGTAAGATAAAGAATACTCAAGGAATGGTAACCAAAACAGTGAAGATTCTCAAAACTAGTCATATAGGGACCATTTGAAGGAATTAGCACTGTTTTACCCGGAGAAGAGAAAACAGAAAGGCAAAGTATAGCTATCATCAAAAATTCAAAGAAATGTTAAATGGAAGAGGGATTAGAAGTATTCCCTGTTCTCCATTCTTTGCAGAGGTCAAAAAACAATGGGTATGAAACAGTAAAGATTCGTTGTTTTTTCAGTCGTGTCTAACTCTCCATGACCCCATTTGAGGTTTTCTTGGCAGAGATACTGGAGAAGTTTGCCATTTCCTTCTCCAGCTCATGTTACAGATGAGGAAACTGAGGCAAACAGAGTGAAGTGACTCTCCCAGGGTCATACAGCTAGTAAGTGTCTGAGACCAGATTTGAACTCAGGAAGGTAAGTCTTCCTGACTCCAGGCCCAACATTCTATCTACTGAGCCACTTAGCTGCCCCTAGACTTTTTCAATATGTTGCCTAGTTTTGTTGAACTGTTTTATTCTTTCTTTTCTTTTCCCTTTGTTATAAGGGATGGTTTTTTCTCTCTCCGTCTCCCTCTCCTTCTCTCTCTTTCCCAGAGGGAAGAAGAAAGAAATTTAGATAACGTAAAAACAAAAACAATCAATAAAAATTTATTCTAAAACACTTACTCTACATGATTCCAAAGTACAATATTTGGATTAACAGGTAGAATTTATAGGGAGATAAGTTATTTGATAGCATAAGGAAAAATCTCCAAATTATGACACCTGCCATAAATTGGAATCAACTGTCTCACAGGGTAATCAGTTTTCTCTTGATGTAGATATTTAGCAAAAGGCTGAATGACTTCTAGTCAGGGACTTTATTGAAGGGATTTGTTCATGACCAAGTGGTTGGACTAGATGCCCTCTAAGTTCATTTCCTACTCTGAGATTCTCCAAGTCAATAACCTGTGTTATAGGTAGCTCTAGGACAAAGGTTACATTTGACTGATTCATTGATTATCTTGTTATATTTCACATTTAAAAAGTAGAAAGGTTAGAATGGTGTCTGTGGGTTTTGCTGAATTATACAAGGACTAAATGTTTACTTAGAACTAGGATTAAAAGTTAATATCCATTCAAGTTGTCATTTTAATGGAGTTTAGCTACGTGATTTCTATGGTTTAATAGCTCGTACTAAGTTTCAATGAACTTGTGCTTCTCTGAAACTGCAGGACAAACCCATTGTCAACAATCTTTTAATAACTTTTTTCTAGAACAAATACTAAAGTGTTGTTTCAGGACAGTAAATATTAATGATTTCTTTATAGAACATATTTAGAAAGCAGATTCGCAAACCATTATAGGTTTTGTTTCAGATATTAAATGTGTATTACAATAAGGTCTTAAACTTAATCCTGCTTGCAACATATTATTAGGATAACATTTTTCATATGATGGAAATTGTCCTATTTTAGGAAATGCTAAGTATATTATTTGGTCCAGAATACAGCTGTTTTAAGGGACTTCTCTTACATTTGTAGATTTTTTTAAAAGAGAAAATACTTAAAAAGCAAAACCCTAGACAAAAGTTGTCTCCATATCTTTCTAATATAGAACAAAGTATATTCTACTTAGTAGTAGTTGGGTATAGTTTTAAAACAAAAATGAATGTATAAAAAAATTGGTAGGAGTAGGATTTTATTCATTCTCTATTGAAGATGGTGAATGAGAATAGATGAAGAAAGAAATACTTAGGCTGATAGAAAAGTTGTTCTCTGTAATTACTTTGTTTCACTTCTTGTAATTTTATTGGACAATTTTGTCATACCTTTCTAATAAATATTTTTAAAGTCTTCAGTGTTTTTTTTCACTTTTGAAAATGATTGGCCAAATCCTTTAAGTATGTGAAATTCTCTACAATTGGTCCACTATTTCCAAATCCTTTACAGCCTTGTAAATATGTATCTTTGCTTGTGAAATTGATATCCATGAAATAAATACATATATTATTTTAATGTCTATGAGCAAAGTACATTCAATACTATGACTATTCTAATTTCTTAGATAATTTATTTATTGTAGTTTATACAACCAACCTAAATCGTTAGGTGTTAAAATGGCTTAAGCTTCAGTAAATATAAATGTTAAATGGTCAATTGTTCGTGGTGATAAAGCCATGTATAGATAGTTGAAATATCCCCAGATAATTAAAAAGTCATTGTGACCAGTGACTTCAGCCTTCTCCCCAACAAGTGAAATTTTCCAACAGAAATCTCCTGGGCTGTAGTAAGGTGAAGAATGACTTGCCATGGAATTTAGAAATGATTTCAAGGGATCGAGAATACAGTGTACATACAGATCTCCAGTTATGGGGACCACTTCTTACTGGTGCATGACAGGGTTCTGCCTCCTCTCCTTCCCTGCTTATTCTTTCTCCCTAGGGCAGCTTTTGCCTCAGTATATCTTTTCCTATAGGTACTAAAATTTAAAAAAATTCAAAGTGAAAAAAAAATTTGTTTCCCCTCTCTCTATCAATGAGTAATAAACCAAATACATAATAAGTAATAAATAAACCAAAGCCAGGCTGTTATAGTGGAAAAAAGGAACCATGAAGTACTTTGTGATACCTTACCTTTAGCATACTATATAACCCCTAAACAATCAAAACTTAATAGTGGACCGTTACTTATATTTCCTGGTTAGCTAGTCAGTAATTTTTCTAGGGTGAATGATTTTATTAAATTAATGAAATGTTATGTAAGGTTTCCCCTGTCAGCAGAAATTGGAGTAAAAAGAATTATTTTAAATTTGTATCAGTGCTAATATTCATCTATTTCATTACCATGAAGAGTTCTCTCCTATCACAGAAATTTAATGTAATCCATTTAAAATTAAGTAGTTAAGTCACATTCTGTGATGTATCAAACGAGCAAAGAAATTTTAAAAGTGAATCATCATATAGCAATTTGGGGGAGAGGTTTTAATGTAGTCTATATACGGCAATTTGTCAGACAGTTTCTTGAACATGAAATAACTTTTTTCCCTTAGAGTAGTTTGTTAATTTACTTTAAGACTTTAAATGGGATGATAAAGTGACTTTAAGAAAGAGAAACAGCATGATAATAAATAAAGTGACTTAAAGAGAGGCAGCATGAGGTCCCATAGTGAAGGGCAAAATTTGCTTTTGTGTGTGTGCCTTTGTGTGTTGTGTGTTATTGTGTGTGAACTTTTTTTAATGTACACCCATCCAAAGTATGTCTGAAGGGATTTTTAATGCACTTGATAATGAGTATCAATTGAGAGAACCAAACACTATACTGAGAGACTTAATCATGCATGGCTTATTGCTGTTTTATATAGCTGGGATATCTCAAATTACATATTTTTAATTAAGCTGTGCTATTATTTTGAGACTTTCTTAATAAGTCAAATAATTCATCTGACTCAGTATTGTGCCTTTTCTATGGCAAATAGAATGAAGGAAAATTTGCCATTTTTACTTAATAATTTTCCCTTCCATTTTGACTCCAAATCTCAAAATATCTAAATGATTAGGTAACCATCTCCATTTTGATTTGCAATTAACCCTCAACAACCTTCACAACTGGACTGTGAATTCACAACAAATTCACAATGGATTGTGAATTCCATCGGGGCAGGTCACGCTTACGTAAATATTCTGTCTCCTCTAGCCTAGTATAGTGTTGTGCACACATTAGATACTTAATAAATACTTACTGAGTTTAACTGAATTGAATTGTCATCAGTCTTTGAGACTCCTCCTATTAACTCTAGAACAGTGACAGAATTAATCAATGGCAAAGCTGATTGGAATATAGAGTTCCTAAAATGTATGTCCTCCTTCAGTAATTCCTTCAATTTGAGGGTGGGGAGATGAAAAAGAAGGTAGGGAGAACAGCATTTAAAATGCAGAATTGCATTATGGAAGTAATAAGTCTGTGTTTCTGAACAAGAGTCTACGTGATAGTTTGCAAATGATTGAAGCATGATGTATATATTTAGTATTATCTTTCTTTTCATAAGTATTAGGTTTGGGTCTTTAAGCATCTTTGCTTCTAGAAGTGGGCTTAGGGAGCTGCTACTGATTGCTTTTGCTCATTGTTGGTGTTCCCATAAATTTGAAGATGCGCTTGGGACCTGATAGCCCTTTAGCTTCCTCCCCAGGGGAAGTAAAAAGGAAACCAATGTAAGGAGAGAAGAAAGGTGAGTGAGATGCAATTGCGCAAAGGGTAAAGATTGGATGTTTCCTAGCTCTTTCTCCTAGTCATTGGCACTCTGTCTTTAAATTATTCATTGCCTGCCCCAGCAAGAGAAGAATGAATTCTACTTAAAGAAGTCTAGATTGGCAATGACGCAACTACTTTATAGCAACATTACAGTCATGCATTGGGTGGGAGAATGTAGTCATGTAGGAAATTAATTTTTCTCAAAATATATTGAATAAGAATACATGGGAGGAAGCTGAGAACCAGAGTAAATACAGTGTATTTAGACTTATTGACTCTTCTGTTCTGTGAGGCAGTGTTGGACCATGTATTTCTGTGTCCAAGAAGGAAAAGATTACTGCGAAGATTGTCTTCAAGAAATTCTTAAAGCAAACATACTCCATTTAATGTACTTGGTTCAGTACAAACGCAATGCTAGGCAACTCATAATTAAAGGGTCAGTTGGGACATTGGAATAATGCCATGACTGGAAATAGACTCGTTGGAGTTGTTTCATTGATGGGTATAAAGTACCACTTTGGGGCCTCCACAAAGCACATTATATGAATTTGCCATGAATAGTCAAAGAACATTATAGCAGTGTTTCTGAGCATTATGGCAGGATCTGGTTATAATGAATTAATGAAATAGTGAGAGCAAGTGTGGTGGGTGCTGGAGTTGGAGACAGGAAGACCTGAGTTCCAACTGTGCCTCTAGTATTTAGTAGCTCCTTGACATGAAGAACTGAATTTTTTTTGGTTTGGTTGTTTTTGTTTTGTTTTGCTTTCTTGGTATTCCCAGCACTTAGTACAGTGCCTATCCTGTAGTAGGGGCTTAAAAATGCTTGTTGACTTGACTATTTGATTATGGGAAAATTTCTTAATAACACTAAGCTTTACATTATTCTCTGATTTTTCTACTAAGTGACAGATCTTAGTTATCAGTGAAGGGAATTCTTTCGCCATTGAAGTAATGGACCCATGATACATTAAATTACAGTGCTGTGATCTGCTCTTGATAAATGTAGCATTATTCATCCTATGCCTTTTTTCTGTGTCTTTTTACTTGAGGACAGAAAAGATTAAAGGATACAGCTTTTTAATATTTTCTTTTAATTTCCCAGGTGTTCCTAAGTTCTGATCATTTTGCCATTTATCATTTTTTTTGTGTGACATATAAAACCTTGGTAATAGCTGTGTTTCTGACATATTAAGTAATCCAGAGCAAGGTATTGAACCTTTCTGTATTCTTCCCTTATCCCATTTTTAAAATGTGAATAAAAATAATAATGCATCATACAAGACTATTTTGAGGTTCAACTATGTTTTGAGACACTGCAAAATATATTGTCATCCTTAATTAATTAAAAGCTACCTAGCACTCACCATTATAATTCAGTTCAATTCAATTAAAAAATAAACATATATCTGTTTAGCAAGGATTTTTGCTTGAAACTGGGAACACAAAAATGAAAAGTGATGCAGACCCTGAACTTAAGGAGTTTAGGGGCTAATGGGGATATATGCATATAAAGAAATGAGTTTGAAGCAAAGTATATGATAGAAAGAAAAGTTCTCAGTGAGCTCCTTATAAGAAACTTTGAGTAAAGAGAGATAACTTTCAGCTTGTTCACACTTGGTCTCAAGATCATTCCAGGAGTAGAATATGGATAGATAGTTAAATGGTAGCTCATTGAAGAACTGGGAAAGCAAGTTAAAGTGCATTAATAATCACGGATCTTTACATTGGAAAGATGACAAAAATGGGTTGTCATGGATGTTAAAGCTGAAAGAACAAACTGCTGAGAATTAAGAGTTTAATTCTAATCACAGATTTACTACTGTCTTGGAGCAATACTGGGTGAATTGAAGATTGGTGGTGCTGTCAACAGAAGTGGGAAAGTTAAGACCAGTAGGTTTTAAAAATAAAATAAGATTTAGTTTGAGATATGTTGATCATAATACCGAAAAACTAGAGCTGGAAAGTGCCTTATGGGATATTTATTCCCTTTCATTTTGCAGATGAGGAAAAGAGATGCAGTGTTAGTGACTTGCCCAAGGTCACACAGGTAGTAAAAGAAGAAGAATCTTGATTCTATCCCAGGTTCTCTTCCTCCAAGCTCAGCGTTCTTTCCATTGTACCATACTGCCTAAAATGGAAAAAAAAAATAACAGATATCAGGGGACAAGATGTAACTGTATCTGTAGATTTGAGTCATTTTTATTAAATTACTAATTGAGGCTGTAGGATTTGCTATGGAGAGCACAGAGAAGAAAGGAAAGGAGAGGGGAGGTGAGATGACAATATGGGCATGGGGAAAAAGGGAAGGAAAAGAGAAGACAGTGAAGGAGGGGAGGAAAGGAGAGGAACAAAGACAGAGCCTTGGAGGACACTTTTGGTGTTCACATGGAGCAAAGTGTAACTCACCATTCCTGACACTTTGTAGACCAGAGGGCCTTCTTGAGTACATAGCCAGAACTCTCTTCTAGTGTAAGGAGTCATACTCCTTGAAGAGGCCTTCATCCTCTAGGAACTGAATTTCTGCATCTGATCGTCCTCAATGTGCCACTTCTCTGGCTGTCTGTGTGTTTCCTCCTGGTCCAGTCTCTCTGATCCCAGCTGGAGGTATTGTCTGCACTTGGTTGAGTCTTTCTGATGATGGGGTGAATGCCGAGGGTGAGGGTAGGGACAGAAAGGAGAAAGAAACCCCCCTCTCTCCAAAAATGATTCTTTCTGAGGGGCTTAGCTCCAAATCTACAACTGGAATCTTGGGAGTCCTTTGGCTCTAGTCTGGTTTACTACTTGACTGTCTATTTTTATGCAAAGGCCCAATGACTAGACCTGATTGCAATCAATTGCTTTCCTTTCTTCCTTGTCTCCATCAAAGAAGTTCAAGGAGATCCCAGGTTATAAACCATTTTAATTTACACATTTAAAACTTAAGCCCAGGTCAGCTAGATGGCATAGTTGATAGAGCACCAGCCCTGGAGTCAGGAGGACCTGAGTTCAAATTTGGCTTCAGACACATGACACGTACTAGCTGTGTGACCCTGGGCAAGTCACTTAACCCCATTGCCTAGCCAAAAAAACCCAAAAAAACAAAAAACAATAACTTAAGTCCATATGACCATTATACATTAACACCATGTGATCATATAAAAATGAAGTCTGCTATATTGTCTCATCTAAAACTCTCTCCTTATCCTGGTACTTCTCATTCTCTCTTTTTTTTTTGTTTATGGAATAAAACAAGCATTTCTATAACATGGTATAATAAAAAAAGATTGAACATGAAACTGCAAATCTGTTATGTACAACTTGCTATTCCTTTTAAATATATGATAGATATAAGTTATCATGTAATTATTTTCCCTTTTAATTCCTTCCCTCCCCTTTCCCTTTTGCCCCCACCCCCACCCTAGAGATGGTTGAAATTATTCTTCCTCTTTCCACATGGGTATTTCACTATCATTGTTCTCTAAGTCTAAATTTGCTCTTTCCCTGCACTCTGTGGATTTATGCGAGAGTATGTCCCAGATTTGGAGATAAGGATGTTGCCTACCACCTAATCTTACTTTACCACCTTAGGAAGTACCTTTGCTCAAAAGTTAATTTAATCTGATTAATGTCGATAGATAACCAAGATGGAGGGACCTACCCCCTTAGAGTTTGCTCTAGAACCCAAATTGGGAGTCATAGTCTCCCCATTTGGAGCCCAATTTGCCAGTGGTAGTAGGAACTGGGAGGAGTGTGCCCCAAAGAAGGTGCCATATTTTCTTCTTTTAAGTGAACAAATCATCTGCCAGTACAAAAAAAAAGTGATAATTCCTCAGAATTCTTCCCCTTTTCAGACTTCAGCTTGAGTGTTATGTTCAATTCTGTGCACTACATTTTAGGAAGGATGTTGACAAGGTAGACAGTGAGAGCCAAGATCACTTACGATGCTGGAGACAGTGATATATGGGGATGGTTAAAGGAACTAGAGAGGTTTAGCCTTGAGAAGAGACGATTTAGGGAGCACGTGGTACATACTCAACTATTAGATGAGGAATTAGACTTATTTCACCTAGTCTCTTGGGTTAAAACTAGGGGTAGTAAATGAGTGAACTTTACAGAGGGACATATTTAATATCAATGTAAAAAAGAAACTCCTTCACGTTACAACTCCCCGAAAACATAATGGACTACTTCAGAATGGGTTCATCTTTAATGGAAGTGCTTAAGATCCTGGGTGACAATGCCAGTGATTTTGTTGAAGGGATTCCTATACAAATCCTGAATTGGACTAGGTTACCACAGAATTCCCTACTGATTTTGTGTTTCTACAATCATGTCTAGTTTCTGTTGCATTTTATGCCATGTGATACACTCACATTTTCACCAAAACAGCTTAGTATTTATTTTAAGCAGTGGATCCTGAAAGAATTTAACAAGTAATTAAAACTCTCCAAGGTGGGCTTTCTTTTAGAGCTGCATTGCTAGATAATTATCTTTTGAATATAATTCCTCGCTCTCCTATTTGTCACATGTATCCCAGCCTTTGGTAATAGAAGACAGAATGCTGCTGTTTTGCCTTTTATCAAGGTGCCAGTTTTGGTGATTGTTGACTTACTGATTTTGAACTGAGTTCCACAGACATAAAATAAATAAGTATTATTAAAATTTGGAGCCCTGAGCCTTGCAAATGTAAAAACTGTCAACAGATGCCATCACAGAAACATCAGCTAGTCTAGCAGATGGACGAAAATCAAACATAAATTGTACTATTTTGCTTTTTTTGCTTCATTTGTTTTTAATATAGCGCAATGAAATTCCTGCCATGGCAGTTAAAATAAACTACTGGCAAAGGCTTTGCTATCATTCATTTTCTATGCGTATTTGGGGATTCTAATTTGATCTTTGCAATTATAGTGCCATATTATATGAACTGATTGAACAATATGGTAGAAGCAGAGTCTTGTCATGACTTAGTATCTACTTTTATTTTCTTGCTTCTAAGTTTGATCAAAAAGGCTTCATCAAACATTGGAAATATGACTAAAAGTCCTTTGCTTGTTTCTCCAAATGAAGAGTACTATTGTTATTTCAATAACAAAAAATTTCACTTCTTAAATTAAAAATGCCATGTAATATTATACATACCATTTGATGAAACCATTATGATATGAAGTAAATTTATTGAAAGTATTAATATTTATTATTATCCAAAAGTTAGATTTGGTTCTCCAGCAGTATATAATGTACTGATTTTATTTTGCAAGGTGGGATAGGAAAAACAGTTTAGTCTCCATTGGGAAATCTATGAAATTAACTGTCTGCAGTTTATTGCTTTTAAATCACTCCTTATTAGTAAAGACAGAAATTTCTATTCATCTTTAACAGATCATAGACAATTTCAATTCAAACCCCGAAATAATTAAAAGACAAAACACTGAGATGGAATCTATCCATCAAAAATGTTGATAGGAAAAGATGACGTATCATCTCATTGGTTTCTGACTCTAACACCTATTATTCTTCACAGGGTCAGGTTCATGCCGCTTTAGTTATTCAGATCCCAGCATCGTTGTGTCCTATACCAAGAATAACACTGCAGATTGGATTCAGCTAGAGAAAATTAGGTTTGTTATAACTTCAAGTATCTGCATGCACTCTAACACACAGACATCTTCGCAATTCCCAGTTTTCTTTCCTTATGACTAAATTATTCTTTGTGGATTTAAAAATGCATTTTGTCCAATGGTCATATGTATGTAGATAAATTGACGTATTTACCTTTTCAATTTGAAGAATATAAATTTATTGTGTTACTTCCCATTCTGGACACTCTGTTGTCAGTAGGGCTTAAGTCTAAGTATTTACAGTTATGATGATTTATGTAGAGCCATCCAAACTCTTACCTATATCCTTCTGATTCTGGAATTCATACTGAAACACTGATCAGAAGGTAGGAAAGTGATTTTGTATTCTATCTCTTACCATTAGACAGCTGTAATGGCAGAATATGACTTACATTTGGAGGGTAACGCACTGAAAATCCACTATAAAATGAGATAGTTACCCATCTGTCTAAATGGGTACAGTTCTGTCTGTGGGCTTGGGTATAAACTGGATGACCTCCTGAAGTCCCTTCTGAACTATCATTCTTTGATAGCAGCCACTGGCCCCTCAGTAGCTAAATGAAATATTAATTTTTTTCCATTTTTTCAACGACTTTTAACAAGATATAGGATAGGATGCTTTAGGGAGAGAAAATTGGTTCTTTCCTATTAAAATGGGTTTGGCAAAGTTAAATAGCATGCAGTGTTTCCATATGGGTTTGATTGGTTTAATTTTTTCCTGCATGTCCTAAATAATAGAAAGTACAATTAAAATTCAAATAAGATGTTTAAGAGTTTTTTTAATCTAATTTTTTTTGCTTTTATTCCAGTTCTAACCAGAATAATGCAAACAAAACATTTCTTATCTGTTTTGTGATTGATTCCATTAATAATATGGCATTTACTTTACCACAGTTGCTATGTTGAAAGAACCTTGATTTATGCCATCAAGGTAGAATAAACTTCAGGTTCTTAATGTAAGCTACTAGTCTTTAGCAGTAAACACATTTGTCCAAAGTTTCCAGTGGCATTTCCATCCAATGGATTTTCACCAGTCTTTATTCTAGCCAAGAGCTAGAGAAGAGTGAGTGTAATTCGTGGATTTTGATATGACAGGATAAAATAAAAGTTAATGTGCTCCTAGTACAAGCTTAGCTTTGACACTCTGACCATATATATTATAATGTTAACCTTTGTTATTGTTTCTTGTTTCTAGTTGGTATAAGAACAATGTACATGTGCTACTTATTTCTGCATATATAATGGAAAAAATGTCAATTTAAATGCACTTATTAATCAATTAAACAAATAATTGTGCTTGCATTACCACAAATTGTTTTTCTTTCTTAATCTTATATGTTGCTATTAAGGCAAGTTGTGGCTATGGGTAAAAATCTGATTTTAATGTTATATTTATGATTATAATGTTAAATAGAAAACCAGGTATTTTTCTTCCTATAGTACTGTACCTTTATTATTAATTACAATATTCAAAATCAGCTGCTATTACTGAATAGAATTTTGGTTTCTAAATCATACCTCAAACTGCAATATTTATTAAAACAAACTTTTATTATCCTCTTGGTCTGAACCAGACAATTATTTTATTTATTATGTTAGATGAAAGTGTCCCTTTTTATTTGTTTTAATTCCTTTTGGATAAAGAAAAAAGGAACCACCATGAAATATTTTAAAAACAAAGCACCAATTGATTTTAATAAATGTAAGATAAACCATCTATAACAATCACTGACACTTTTACCAATATATATGCTTCAAGTGAAAAATATGAGTCTGCCCTAGTCTTTTTCATGGTTGATTTATAGCAAGCCAAAAGTACTACTAGTTTGCATTTTAGCACCACTTTTAATCTTGACTAAGACCATAATTTTCAGTATGGCAGGTTACTACTTTAGGAGAATAAAATATTCAGAAAATATTTTATTGTATGGAAGAAAGTCCTGGTTTTTAACAGAAGCAACATAAAAATTATGTTAAATTATACAGTATTTAAAAATTGGTTTAGATAAAAAATTATAAATGAAGTTTAACTTTTTAAACTTTTAATTGCTATTTTGAGACTTTAAACAGAAAAAGGAAGCTATGTGATTCCCCAAAGTAGATAATATTATTTAAAGTATTACTGAAGTTGAATATATCATGAATTCTCTTGTGCTTATTTTCAAAATAAAATTAGAAATCAATGAAATAACTTTTCAGTGTGTGCTTTAACATCTTTTTTTCTCATATCAAATTAAAACAACAAATATTAACCAACTATTTATTCAGAACTAGATACTATATGAGATGCTCTAATATGGTTGACATTCACATACTCTTTGACAGTTACAGAAATTGAGTGTGTATAATTTTCCATCATATCTGCACTCATTTCTTGGGATATTCACAGTTTGTAATAGCTTATGTTAAGAACTGATCAAATGTAGGCATGTTGTATGTATTACCATTAGCAATAATTATAGGAATAGGTTAAACTTGTCTAGTGTTTTACAGTTAGTTGCAAAGCATTTTACATTATCTAGTATTGACCATCATCGATGGCTGAAGGGAACAATACGTCGACGTGACCAAACCTCTTCGAGGTGTCTCATTCACTACTTTACCATATTTTGCAGAGCTCCATCAAACATCAGCACAATCATCCATATCCTCTACCTTCCTGAAGACGCCAAAGGAGAGAATGTTCAGTTTCAGTGGAAACAGGAATACATTCATGCGGGCGATGTGTATGAAGCCTGCTGGGCTTTAGACAATATTTTGATCATCAATTCAGCTCACAGACAAATTATCTTAGAAGACAATCTGGATCCAGTGGATACTGGCAATTGGCTTTTCTTTCCAGGGGCTACAGTTAAGGTAGGTTGGTTGGTTGGTTTGTTTATCTTCTTCCTAAAGAAGTAATTTTCCAAATTGAGAAAAGCTAATTCTCCTTCCCCACAACCACCACTATCATGGAGAAGAAAATAGTTCTTCTTTACCTTAACTTATCTGTTACTATAAGGATAGATATAGAAGTTATTAACTATTAATTTTAACTTCACAAAATATAGGTATTGATACATATTTATCCATGAAATACATAGAAAACATTATTTGCTTATATTTTTAAGTAAAACCTCTTTGTATCTAAAGTAAACTGTGGAGTAAAATCTCAAGGAGAGATAATCTCCTTTTATAGTAACAAGGAGAAGTAGAAGGAAATAATATATCAATAGGGAACAGGTGTTTTTTTTTATTGAAAATTATTCTAAGAAGGAAAACACAAAATTTCCAAATAGATCAGATTCTCTGTTATGCAAATGTGTTTTACCACATAATATTTTTGAACCCATTTTTTCTTATTTTTCATCTACAGAATGAGAATTTGATAACCAAGTAAACCATTCTTCATACAGGTACAATTTTGTAGTAAAGCAGATATAATGAGACCATGAAAAAAATGACATGGAACCCTCAATATTCTCAGGGTTATTATATCTCCTCTTTTATGAAAACTATGTACCTATGCAACTTTGGAAACAAAAAATCTAGAACATTGTGACTATAGCTAGAAACAGGCTTTACAAGATGGGGGTAAGAAATGTAAGGCACAAAATTACATTTAAAAGTTCCAAGAAGAAACTCCTAAGTTCAACAAAAGGAATTACAGAATAAATGGAGGTTCAACCTAGTGCTTCCATTACAAAAATAATTTGTTTAAACAACAAATTGAAAACTTTTTTTCTGGTTAGCACTCCAAAATCTTGGCCCCTTTTAAAAAAACGATTCCCTGGATCCTTTCTATGTTGATACTAAAAAGTACCTTTAATTCTTGAGTTACTTGTCACAGTCACATTGTTACTTGACAAAAGAGGGATTTCTGGTGTTACTTTTCATCATTGGCAAATAGACAAATAAGTAGAGGAAACACACATAGTCCCCAGGGGTCTTGGATTTGCATCCTTTTCCCATAATGACATGCCTATCATTTGGTCTCAGTTATAACAGAAGTATTCCTTGTGGCAAAAAATATATGTTTTCTGCCTCATTTTACAAGCTATTATACTAATCCAATTAGATGTTCTGTTCTTTAATGCATGCACTTCAGAACAGTACATGATAAAAATGCGTCAAGTGTGGTTTTGCTTCAGTAATGATATTTAAATTAAATTGCAACTTTGTAGATTAGACTTTGGAATATTATATGCATTTTCCAACTTATCATCTTCACGGCTGTAAGTTTAATAAGTTAACCCTAGTTTACAAAGCAAAATACATTGCAATAAAGATGACTAAAATGCCAGCTCTCAACCTGGCTGGCTGGCAAGAATTTTTCCCAAAGTGTCATGCTGCCATTTAAAAATGCATATAACTTGTTCTCTGTCAGAAGACCTGGCTCAGATCCCACCACTGCTACTTTCCTCCTTATCATCTTTATCATCCTGGGTACGACACTTAATCTCTTCAGACATCAGTGTCCTTATCTCTAAAATGATAATATTGGACTAGATGAATTCTGGGGACTGGGGAGGGCTTCTTGATCTAAATTTAGGGTCATTATCCTAAATTATTTTTAATTTAAGCTCATTTGACTCATTCTATACTTTGTGGAAAGACCATAAATTGAAGAGATAATGATTTGCATTAGAAAGGAGTTTCCTCACCTGAGAGTTCCTTATACCAACAAAATCACAGTCCAGTTTCTATCCTTTTTCCTGACTCACTGGCAAAGGTTTTTTCCTAGGAAAAAACCTACATAGTTTGTACTCTATGTAATTTATTTAGTAAAGACATCCTTTACCTGATGGCAAAAATAATGTAATTTGATGTCTATTTTTTTTATCTTTATGTTTGACCACCTGAAGAGTCCTTTCCTTTGTGAGTTGGCAGTAAAAATCACTTCTTCAAATAATTTATTCCCAGTCATTATAAGAACTGTCATTTAAAAGATTCTTGGTTTCTTCTAATTTTTAGAAATCTTCTAATCTCATAAAATTGGTATGTTCCTTTTTTTGGACAGCTAGTGTGAAATCAATCACTTTCTTTAATCTCAAACTGTAACGGCAAGTTTTTTTTTCCTTTGCAAAGTTAATTACTGGTTAATTACTGTTTATCCTATTTATTGATTTATTCATATTTTGGTTGAGGATGGAAGATACTGAAATCTTTTCGTCATTAATTTTTATTGTCATATTTGGAGTGTTTTCCACTGTATGAAGTCAAAAAATACTTGTTAGTCACTATGGGAATTACAAAAGGAAGATATATAATGTGGATACTATGGAAAGAGTACATAATAAAAGTAAAAAGACTTGAGTTCTTCCTATGGTTCTATCACAAACCAGCCCCTGGAAATCACTTCACTGTTGTGGGACTCTGGTACTTCATCTGTAAAATGGAAGGGTTGATTTCTAATCTCTAAGGTTTCTTCCAGCTCAAGTGGTTGAGAATTCAGTGATTCTAACACAGTGGTATCAAACTCGAATAGAAACAGGAGCCGTTAAACCATATGTAAAATCCTTGTGGATAGCATATTGACTAAGAAAATCACATATTAACATTACCTGTGTTAGAAAATGAGTATTTTGTTAAACATTTCCCAGTTAAATTTTAATCTGGTTCAGGCTGCATTCAGATGTTGCAGGCAGCATTCTGGCTGTGTATTTGACAGCTCTCTGCTTAGAGATATGAGCCCCTTCACTTGAGGAACCTAGAATCTAGCTAGAAAAATGAGAAGTTCTATAGAAGTGGAAGTCATTAACATAAAAGGTGGAAGATTGCTGGAGAGTTTTATACTTGATTTGGAGATTATGCCAAACCACCTCAAAAGACACTCATGACTCAACAATTTTATACACACATAAAAAGTAGACTGAAAACAAAGTGTAAAAAAAAATATAGTTTACTTTAATATTATCTCAGCTTCAAGGATCTATATTTTGTGGGGACTTCCTCAACCAAACACACATGGCAGTCCCTCTACAATTTGATAGATGGTCTTTGAGAATTACTGTGGTTAAAAGAAATATCACTCTAAGGTCAACCTGGTGAAGACTTTGAACTTAGCCAGGCTGATCTTCAGACAGTATGTATGCCACCTACCACTTGGCCAGTACTTTATGAATTTGCACAGCAATGAGATGATCCTGCAGTCAAATAAATAAAAACTTGTTCTACTGTACCCAAGTACTTCCCTCCCCGAGGGAAGTTAAGGAGTTAAGTATTAACTTCTACTTAGGCTAAGAAAATGCTTTTCCTTAGCTGTTAGATGACCTTATTGTGATGGTGATAGTTAATAGTCACTATTATTGATATGAGTGATTTTATTAAATTAACTGCTACCCATAAATTAGGGGCATGTGTAAACTGCCTGACTGTATAGTTTTAATATAAAAACTTCAAGGAAGGAAAGTCAAATAGGAAAGCATAAAAGGAAAGTGAAAGAATGCGCACACACACACGCACACACACATCCCACCCCACCCCCTTGATAAATGTTTGCTACTGCGTCTTTAGATATTCAGTTGATCTTGTGGTGCTTTTTTTATACTCCCCGTAAAATGGCATAAGATCAAATTGAATAATTAGTTTAAGGGGTTTATGTGACCATTTATGTCTACCCACAGTATGTAATTAGAGAAATATCATCTTATGGCTATTTAGTAATTAATATGAAATATATAGATTATGAGCGTATCAGCAGCTAGTGAGAACTTATAGGACATGGTGTTACTTTGTGCTTTTTATTTGGAAGGGTAGGCATGTGATCCAAGTAAAAATGCATTAGGAATCATAAATACCCCTTTCTTTTCCTTTCATCCGTCCTTATTTATTTTTTGGCTTTTAGTCCATTTTTTTAAAATACAGGAATTATCTCTTCAGACTTCTTTCAAGCCTCCTCCCCCATATAACTATGGGCCTTTTTAGTATCCTCTTAGGAAGTAAAATCCACTGTAAGAGAAAAATCTTATACCACTTTCATTATAATTCTTTTATTTAACAGTACAAAATTTAACTCCTATCACTGTGTATATGTTTCTCATGAAGTACTTAACAACTGTTAGCATAACATGGAAAGTAGTGCAGCTGCAGCCCAAGAACAGAATGGAAAAGAAGCCAGGTTATGCCAGGAAGTTAACCAGTGTTTCCAGTCTAATAATAGCTATAATAAGCCAGCATATTTAATTTTCAGAGAGGAATTCATATTTCTGATGTTAATTTTGAGACTCGTACTCTTGATTCTGCCAATGAATACATTTGCTTGGGAATGGAAGAGACCTGCATAGTACTTTAAGGAGACCAAAAATCTTCAAAGATCTGGAAATTCCTCAGGTGTTTTATGTTTGTGTTTGGCCCATCTTAACTCTTTTCTATAAGAGTATAAACCAACCATTTTCTTGCTTAAATACCTCAATTATTTAGTACTTCACTTACTTCAGTTATTGTCGAAACATTTGAGAGAGGATGCCAAAGGGTTAACTTGTACTTTCCTAAAAGCAGCCTGAAATCTTAAAGTCTCCTTAATTTCAAATAAAGAAATTGTCAAAAACAAGTCAAGATTGAGTTAGCCTTTATGCTGTCATCTACCAGAGTCCAGTATAAATGAGAAGAAAGTACCAGGATACCCAAAATACAGCCCAGAGATCAATGACTTGTAAGTGAACCCTTAGTTCTTTGCCTCCCTCTTTCTCTTCTTTTAATGATACCTTATGTGAAACAGAGGGTGACAGCGTCTTAAAATGGATCAGCTGTCAATAATGTACTACATATTTATCGAACACATGCTTCCATTTCCAAATTTGTTTCATCCTTGGTGATAGCACAAATTTTTCTCTTGGGTGGGTCTACCACCCACCATTCCTGAGAGACAGAGAATCTGTGGATAGATAGATGATAGATGTACACACATAGACTTGAAGGAAGGAGAAAGAACAAAAGAGAAAAAGGGAAAGAGAGAGGAAAGAAATAGACTTGATCACCATTGACAATATTTTTTAATCTACCCTGCTACTCCATTTATATCTAGCTCTCAGAGGTATAAATCATTGACTTCTGTCAGCTGTGGAATTGACCCACAGATTAAATTCAGATCACTGGGAGAGAGATGCTGTACTACGTTTTTAAAAGGATTCTGCTCTGTTTTGATTGCTGTTTCTGCATCTGCTGGTCCTTCTACCTTCCTGTCCTATATTATTACATAAACACTAAGTAAAAAACTGATGCATAGACTGGTTTTTCACTCTGCTCATGCATATTAATTTACCTCCAGATATAGATTAAAAGTACAAACTGGAGGTCCTGTGATCAACATGTAGCTTTTAGAATGGGAAGTGCTATATGGATACATCATTTAACAGAAGTTCCTTGAATATAATTCTGAATTCAGGAACTAATAATTAAATCACAATTTTTTTAAGAAATAAGACTTCCTGAATTTATAGAATTGGAAAGTTTCTTGTCATCATCTTTTCTCAGCTCTTGCTGTCTACTACAACAACTGGATGCCCTTTTCCTTGTGGGCTATGGTTAACTATCCAACAGTAATCAGTTTTTTGTCCAGCTTCAACAAACATCAAAGCCCTTAGTAAAGATAAAAAATAATCAATTATAGCTTACTTACTGGTACAGTGGATAGATTGCTAGGCCTGGAGTCAGGAAAACTCTTCTTCCTAATTTCAAATCTGGCCTCAGTCACTTACTAGCTGTGTGACCCTGGGCAAGTCACTCAACTCTGTTTACCTCAGTTTCCTCATCTGTAAAATGAGCTGGAGAAGGAAATGGCAAACCACTCCAGTATCTCTGCCAAGAAAATCCCAAATTGAGTCATGGAAAGTTGGATACAACTGAAAATGACTGAACAACAAAATATTTTAAGGTGTATTACCTCGGTTGACTAATAACCCAGTGATGTAGAATTTGCAGTTCTTGTTATCCATCTTTTGCAGATAAAGCAATTGATGCTCAGAGATTTGAAATTTTTTTTCCATATTCATACAACTATCAAGTAGCAGAGTTAAGAGTTGAACATAGGTTCTTGTACTCAAATTCCACTGCTCCTTCCATCATGGTGCTACTGGCTCACAAGTCAGGAAAGTAGTCATTGGGGCAGGATTCTGCCTGTTAAACAGCTGCAAGATGTATGCCCTGGGAGATGGGGGAGCATACTTCCCATCCCAGCAAGAATTGGAACTTTACATCATGTTTTCTCTTCCAAGGGTTCTTAGCTGTTTTCGTTTCATGGTTTTGGCAATTTGGTGAGGATCAAATATAGAATTCTTCTCAGAATAATGATATTAAATGTGTAAGATAAAATGTATGGGATTACAAAAGAAACCATCTATCTTGAAATAGTTATAAAAATTTTTTAAAAAACATTTACAGGCTCCAGTTTAAGATCCCCTGCCCTTGTCACTTCCTAAGTATGATGAAACAAATTGGTCATGTGTTACTGGGGGAGGGAGGTTGGAGAAGTAGGTAAAATATCAAATGGGAGCACATTAAGTTCAAGTGTCAGAAAAAAATGCAAGAAAATTTGTAAAAAGCTATGCTTTGAATAGAAAGTTATTAGTTTTAAAGAAATCTGAGACTAATGAAACAAGAAACCAAATTGAGGAGACTTTCAGAACTGTTACCTTTCTGGTGACACAGATGCTCAAAAAGACAGCATGGGAGCCAAAAAAAACCCCAAACCTAATAGACTTGTAGGCTGAAATGAGAGGCAGTGTCCAGGATTAGGGAAGTGATCATTCTACTGTCTTTTTGCCATAGGCAGAACACATTCTAGAATATCATATTCATTTCTTGGCACCACATTTGAGGAATTTTAGGAAGAATTGATAGTCTTCTCTAGATGAGGGGGACCAGGATAGTAAAGGTCCCTGAGAACATTAAAATAGTGATTATTAATTATTAAAATATTGGTATGAAAAAACATGAGAGAAATTAAAATCCCCATATATTTGATAACTGCCATAGAGAAGTGAGAATGAATTTATATTGCTTGAACCTCAGAGAGCAGAACTAGAAGTAAAAACTTCTAATAATTAGAACTCATTTCAAAACTGGATTGTTACTCTGAGAAGTAAATGTCCCTCCTCCTTTCCTAGCCAAGAGATCTTCCCACACATCTTGCACGATCACTTGTTTTTGAGGTTATTCCTCTTCAGGTCCATTTTCCCTAAATAGCCTTATGGATCCACTCCAACTCTGAGATTTGTGATTCTGAGCGCATTTTGTAGGACCACGGGAGCAGAGGCTTAGAGCCAGAAGAGATCGTCAGGGTCAAATAGTCTGATCCTTCCATTTTGCAGATGAGGAAACTGAGGCCCAAAGATGTTAAGGGACTGGCTTAATATCACAGAGATAGCAAGTGGCAAAGACAAGATTCAAACTCAAGCTATCTGATACCAAAACCTTTACTGGTTCACTTTTAGAAGTATACACTAAAAGAGTGATTAATGAAAGCTACTACCATCCAACCTTTAATAAATAGTACCCCCCAAAATTATTTTTCCCATACTGGATTTCTTTTCCCACTCCCAAAAAAAATTTCCCTTACTAGACTACCTTTTATTTATTAACCAACAGCTTTTTAATATGAAAATTTTACCATCCCAAACAATCCTCTGCCTCTCAATGGAAGGTATCTGCTATGTTTTTAATGAGAAAATAGGATTCACTAAAAAGAAATGTGCTTCATAGCAAACTTTTCTGAATAAATCTCTTCTTTTCTCCCTCTATACTACTTCACTTGGTGATTTCATCAGCTTCCATGGATTTAATTACCATCTCTTTGCTGATGATTCTCTAATTCTACCCCAATTTCTTCGCTGACCTCCAATCTCACATCTCTAACTGTCTGCAACATCTTAGACTGGATGTCCAGTAGATATCTTAAACTCAATATGTCAAAACAGAACTCATCTTTTCCTGTAAATTTCCCTGTGTTCTACCTTCCCTGTTACTGTAGAGGGCAACACCATCGTCCCAGACCCTAAGGCTTGGAACCTAGAAATCATGTAGGATTCCTCACTATCTCTCACCTCCCTCAGTTTCACCTTTGCAACATCTTTACAATATGCCCCCCTTTTTTTTCTCTATCACTTCCACCATTCTTCCTAAGCATGCTGAAACAAATTGGTCATGTATTACTGGGGAGGGAGGTTGGAGAAGTAGGTGAAATATCACATGGGAGCACATTAAGTTCAAATGTCAGAAAAAAATGCAAGAAAATTTGTAAAAAGTTATACTTTGAATAAAAGGTTATGAGCATTAAAGAAATCGGAGACTAATGAAACAAGTAATTGAGGAGTCTTTAAGAATTGTTACCTTTCTGGTGACACAGATGCTCAAAAAGACAGCATGGGAGCCAAAAAAAAAACCCCAAACCTAATAGACTTCTAGGCTGAAATGAGAGGCAGTGTCCAGGATTAGGGAAGTGATCATTCTACTGTCCTTCGTCCTAGTCAGAACAGAAACTTAGACCCAGAAGGGATCCTCAATGTCAAATAGTCTGATCCTTCACAGGCTTCTCACAGGGAATCCCACCTATTAACCCTGCTTGTATTAGTATGAGGACTGGACTTGATTTTGTCACATTGTCACAGAGAACTAACTCCCTCATGATAAAATTCCTTCTATTCAGATCAGCTCCTTCACTGTACCTATCATCTTAGAAGTTGAGTGACTTCTCCAGGGTCACACAGCCAGTATATATCAGAAGCAGGACTTGAACCCAAGTCTTCTTGATTTCAAGGCCAGTTCTCTATCCATGATATCATGCTGCCCCTTGAGTATTATATTTATTGCAATGGCAAACATATCTTCTCAGGCAGATCACTGCCACCAACTGCCACTGCATCTATCTACAGGCTTTCAGTTAAATCCACTGGGGAATTTTATTTTCTGCCGGAATGTACGTCTGTTTATATAACAAAAAACAATGGGGAAAATAAGACTTGCTTTACAAATTATCTTGCTGAGAAACATTTGTTTTGTAAAGTGAGGAATATCTGCACTGTCTTTCCATTGAAAGTAAACCTGAACTTAATAGAACTTGTGTGTTTTTCTTTAAGTTCCCATGTCTTTTTCCATTACGAATAGGAATGTTAAATGCGGTCCCTTGGACCAATTCCAACTTGGGCAATTGCATTCTGTCTACTTACATTCCCTCTGCTTGGTGGAATTCTCCTCACTTTGGTTATCATCACTACAACTGTCATGTTCCTCCCCAGAGGTGGCTGCATATTAGTGTAGGATAAAACAACTGGGCTCTAATTTGTTAAGCTAATAAAGTGCTTTGGCAATAAAAGGTACATTTTGCACAAAGAGAAATGGGCCTTCATGATATTATGTTTCTGTGCATGGTGAATTGTACTATAATTAACAAGAAATAGCATTAGCAAAAAAGTGGAAGACAACCCAATTTCAATATTAAAAATAGACTATAGAACAGAAAAAATGAGTAATTTCTTATTAAAAGAAAAGAAAATAACTTCCAAATAAATCCCCTGGGTTAACTTATTTCACTTTTTTTTCCCTGAAGAAGGCAGATATATATAATTACCAACCAGAGTTATTTTTAATGTTTAATAAGTGAACTTTAGGTGTAAACTAAAAGAATATAGATTACTCTACATGGCTGTTAGAAACTCAGTGACATTTTTCTTCAGAATAATATCTTGCCTTATGTCCTTGATGAGACTCACATGAAAAGACTGGTCTGAAAACCAAGTTGAGTCTCAAAGTTAAGATTATTAATCACCTTGTGGAATCTTACATTGTTATTTTCCCCTCATTATTCTAACTCAAATCTGTCACCAAAGCTATTTTGTTCTGTAGTTGCAGTAACTATTGCCAAATAATTATACACTTGTCACAAAATAAACCATAAATTAAATCTCTATGATTCGTAGTGCAAGCTTTTAAAATGTGAGCCCCTAATGAATGCAGAAAACAATGAGACAAAACATACTTTTTTCAGCAATCTGAGATGCATTCACTATTACTCAATCTATTATTTTGAATAGGGAAAAGTGCACCGTGGTCCTTTTTGCACAGGGACTATATACTTAGCCAAGTATTTGGCTTTTTTAACTGGCGTTAAAATACCTAGAAACTGAATGTGTGGAAAATGATAGAAATTTAGTTTGCCTCCTGGGAGAGAGCTTTCTGTTAGTACTCTGAATTTTTGTAGTCTAAAAGTCTTTACCCTTCAGGGTGATCCTGTTATCTCTAAGCCAAAATCTTGAAACTGGCCCACAAAAGTTACTGTGGCAGAGTTGAAGGCACAGAAAACAGAGCAGGATGGTATGTAGGCAATCCTTCAGTTGATTTCAGATCAATCACATATCTCGCTTAGAATCTAGAAATTCCTGTACCAATATATTTCATTCCCAGCAAGACAGTGTAATTTATGGCTCTGCTGACAATGCCGCTTTAATTAATTTTATTCATCCTATTTCTCTTTCCTCTATTCTTCATATCTCATCTGTTTGCATTGCCTAGATTTTAATTAAAAAACCTCTCCTCTCTAAGGAGCAATCTGAAGTGGCAAAAATAATCACTTAAAATATTACAGTCATTAAAAAATTGGCTGTGGTTGAAGCCATGCATTTTCAATTTTCCTACAAATGATGTTTTAGCTTCCTTTTAAAGTGCACTTTGTATCTGAATGGTCTACCACCAGCCAGCCTGGCTATCAAAAATGGTCTTCCAGCTGGGTGGGCTGAGTGACAACTCCTTAATGGAGGAAATTGATGACTTTCTGCTCATGTAGAGGTGAAGGCATACTGGGCAGATTTCTTTCCATCTGCCACCAGCCTTTTGCAAGCTGGCATTGCCCAAATGCCCAAGATACTCATTCCAACAAAAAGAATGTCGCCAAAAAATAAATTGTGAGGCTACAGCTGTCTGAAAGAATCATCAGGGCCATTAGGCCCCAGGGAGATAATATGAAGAGGTGCATCAGTGTTCATCTTTGATGAAAACCTAATTAAACGAGGGTAGAGGTGATTGTGAATACTTTAAAAGCACAGAGGTGAAGTCATTAACATTTGCAGCATCGTATAGGGAGCAACCTCAGGAAGATGTTGCCCTGAACTGTAGCCAAGGACCTGATACATGGAGGAATGTGCACTGATGTTTCCTGTTGATGTTTTTGTGATTGGCAAAATCTCGTCACTTAGCTACACTGTGCTCTGCTTGTCAAGCAAAGGAAATCCATTCAGCAGCAAAAATGGGAAAATATATTTGATTGACAGTGGAGATATAAATAAGAATGATAATTGAGAGTGGTAAACAATGAAAGAGAAATACATTTGTGTTTAAAAGTGTAAAATCTGTGACACATATGGAAAAGTAAGATATGTAGTATATCAAACCAAGAGAAGAGAAAAAAAAAGAAAGATAAAGTAATACTCAAATAAAGGTCTGTTTGGAAGGCTAAGAATAGGAAAAACTTTGCTATGCACTAAGTGTAGATCTGAGGTTTAATCCAATACAGATGCTTATTCAACTGGTATCTACATCTTGGCAGTCATTCAAAGGCTAAAATAATTCCAGTGACCACATATGGTCTTAAACCATGTACTTGATGGTTCTGAGCAATTCTCAAAATGAAAATAATTTTTGTAATCCAAAATTTCCTGTATTTTTACCAGTCCTTCCAACCTATTTATATACTTGATGGTGTTTTGTAATTATTTGATTATCAATTGTAGTTTTATATAAGTGTGATATGAGTTTCTGTAGGTGGTTAACAAAACTATGAATTGAAAAAGCATTCATCACTAAATTTTCAGTAGACCTTTTCATTAAAATACATTTTTATTAGTAATTATTACTATTAATTGTCTGCATCTATGGTGTCATCTATGTAGGGAACTCCCATTGTAGAAGCTACCTCTGTTAATTCAGACTGACAAGTTGTCTGTAATATATTCTTAGCGGGATCTCTGAGGTTTTGATTTGCCCACAGTCACAAACTAACAATTAGACTTAGTATACAATACTATGCTATACTGTACTATTTGTTGGTCAGTCATTTTCAGCCATGTCTGACTTTGTGACCTCATTTGGGGTTTTCTTGGCGAAAATGCTGGAGTGGTTCGTCATTTCCTTCTCCAGCTCATGTTACAGATGAAAAAACTGAGGCAAACAGGGTTAATAGGTAGGAAGTGCCTGAGGCCAGATATGAACTGGCGAAGAGTAGTCTTTCTGACTCCAGGCCCAGCACTCTATTTACTGTACCACCTAGCTGCCTCTATAAGATAATAGCACTTATATAGCATTTCAGATTTCCAAAGCACTCTACAAATATTATCCCATTTCATTTCACAATAACACTGTAAGGTAGATGCTATTTTTATCCCCATTGTTCAGATAAGGAAAATGAACCCAAAGAGGGTTAAATGACTTCCCTTGAGTCACACAACTAGCAAGCATCTCAGGCAGAATTTGAACTCAGGTCCTCCTAACTTCAAGGTCTGCCCTCTGTTATGCTACATTGCCTTGCAACTTATGTTTTTTTTTAATTATTATATTATTTTAAACTTTTCTGTCTAACATCCTTGTGAGGTACACATCACAAGGATTATTGACTCCATTTTACAGATGAGGAACCTGAAGCTCACAGATTCACTCATGGCCATATTATTAGTTGGAGTAAGACTTGGAATTTGAATCCAGATCTCTTCTGACTCCAACTCTAGCAATCTTTCCAATACGCCAGACTGTATCTCAATTGTTCTCAATGCTATTTTAGTTAGTATAGCAGAACCACCAAATCTCAGGATTGGGGGGATGGACTTGAGAGGTTCTCTTGTCTAACTTCAACCTTGTGTACAACATAACCCACTCTGCAGCATCCCCAATGAGAGATCATCTTTTCTTCATCTGGAAACCTTAGGATGGAGAGCTCACCATTTCATGAGATAGTGCAGTCAACTTTTGGACAGACTGAAAATTTTGAATTTTGTTGTTAGACAAGTCAATCAATCCATGTTCTAGTTCAAATGGCAAAGTTCAGAAAATTATGTCATGAAAGAGACATGAATGTGAAGTGAAGCAAGATTTATTGCAAGGATACATAGGACCAGGTTTCAGTAGACAGCCCCATCAACAGTGAGTGCAGTTCACTTTGGACCCTAGACTGGTATCCTGTACAGCTGAGCATCATTCCATTTGCCATATTTCTAACTACTAGGGCTGTGGTGATGCATCATCAGTATTTAAGTGCATAGAAGTATCAGGATGACAAACCTAAGTATTATTCAAGGCTTTCCCTTTGAGGGGAGAGGTTTTATAACCCTCTGGAGTTAGACGAAAAATGCTGACTCAGATGGATTCTTTCACCAAGGTAGTATAATTAGGTAGTATAGTGAATAGAGCACTGGTCTTCAATCAGGAAGATTTGAGTTCAGATTTTGCTTCAAGACACTAGCCATGTAATCCTGGGCAAGTTATAGCCTCTTTCAGCCTCAGTTTCCTTGTTTGTGAAATATGGATAATAATAGTATCTACCCGTTAAGGTTGCTGTAAGGATCAAATGAGTTAACATATTTAAAGTGCTTTGAAAACCCTGAAGTTCTATATAAATTTCTAGATTAAAAATATATACATACATATATTAATGTGTTATAGTTATATATATATATATATGCATGCATATATAAAGATTTTTGTCATAAGCAATTAATCACGAAGCATTCATCAAGTACTGATTGTGTGCCAGGCGCTGGATATACAAAAAGAAAACAAAAAAGATTTCTTGATGTCAAGGAGCTTATATGCTAATTGAGATATCCCATATAGAAATAGGTATATTCAGAATGTGTGTGTGTGTGTGTGTATATGTATAATAGATCAAAGTTAACCTTAGAGGATGAGACAATAGCAGCTATGGGAATAGGAAAAGACCTCCAGAAGATGGCATTTGAGCTGAGTCTTGAAAAATGAAAGAAAACAAGATAAAAGAATAGAACGGAACAATGTCTCTGAGCTAGGGACTTAATCATTGTTCTGAGACAACCTCATGGGAATATTTATTAAAAGAGAGAGGCAGAGTCTGGAGGAAGTTGTCCATACCTGCCTCATCTCAAATGGAAAAGCCAAGAGTTGAGGAAAGCTAATTCTTAGGAAACTGAAAATTGAGTAGACAAGTAAAAATCGCATATGAATATGTCACTATCATATAAAGAGTCAAATGAAATTAATCTAAAATTTCAGCAGTTTCACAGGCAATAATATGGCTGTTGATCTGCTTGGTTAGGAAGTATCATGTTCTTCTTTTCCCCTCTACAAAATGTTGAACTCATATGTTTCTTTGAAATTTCTACCCATTGCTCTTCTCCCTTTGGGGCCACATAGATCAAATTAATTTAAAATACATAGCCATCATGTTTCCTCCTCCCCCTGCCCCAGAAATCCGAAGTCTACTCCAAGATAAATATTTCAGTTCCTTCAATTAATTCTTTCATATGACATATCTAAACCCTTCACCAATTCACTCATCAATATCCTTGCTGAATTGTGGCATCAAGAACTCAACACAATCTGAGCAGGACAGAGTCTAGTAGGCCTATTACTTCCCTCCTTGTGAACCCTGTACATCTTTTAATATTGATTAGGTTTATTGACTGCTATATCGCACTGTGGACTCGTATTGAACTTTCACTCCACAAAACTTCCTAGGATCTTTTTCAGATAAGTTCCTGGTTTGCTATAACATCTTCATCTTGTCCTTGAGATGTTGATTTTTTAATCCTATGATTTGAAATATGAAGTTTAATAACCAAATTTTGAAAAATCTAATCAAAAAGAAAAATATACTTCATAAAACCATATTTTTATCTATCTTTTCCCTTGATTAATATTTGCCCATTTCTTGTCTTAATTCTTTTGATTCACATGAGCTAGCAGGATGCTTACTGTACCTAGTGAAAGTACAGGCAAACAGTACCTCACTTATAACTTATCAGTGTGTTATTGATGTTTTTAGTGATGCAGTTCTAAAATAAAAAAGGATTTAGCCCAGAGAGCCTATTTCAAGCCAGAATGGTGTCAGGAAGTTTTGTTAGGTTTATCGTCTTAGTTTGGAGGATGCACAGTAAGCAAAGGTCACCTCCAAGAGGGTCCATTACCTGAAACCAGATAGGATATTTGAAAAGCATTGTTGCTATGTGGGAGGCAGCAGAATTGCTGGGTCAAAGTTTTATAACTCTTAGGCATTATTCCAGATTGCTCTCCAAAATGGTTGAATCAATTCACAGTTCCATCAACAGAAATTTGTGTCCCAGTTTTTCTACATTCCCTTCAGTGTTTGTCATTTTCTCTTTTATCATTTTAGACCATCCGATAGGTGTGAGATTATATCTCAAAGTTGTTTTAATTTGCATTTCTCTAATCAATAATGATTTAGAGCATTTTTTCATATGATTAAATATAGCTTTGATTTCTTCCTCCAGAAATTGCCTGTTCATATCCTTTGGCCATTTATCAATTGGAGAATGACACATATTCTTATAAATTTGAGAAAGTTCTCTATATATTTAAGATAAGAGACCTTTATCCAAGGAACTGTTGATAAAAATGTTTTCCCAATTTTCTGCTTTTCTTCAAATCTTAGCTACATTGGTTTTATTTGTACAAAACCTTTTTAATTTAATGTAATCAAAATTAGCCATTTTACATCTTACAATGTTCTCTATCTCTTATTTATTCATAAATTCTTCTCTTGTCTCTAAGTCTGATAGTTGATATGTTCCATGTTCTAATTTACTTATGATATCTCCCCTTATTTCTAGGTCATGTATCCATTTTGACCTTATTGTAATAAATGATATAAAATGTTGATGTATATCCAATTTCTGCCAGACTGTTATCTATTTTTCCCAATTTTTACCAAATAACTTGCTTTTTTAACCAAAAGCTTAAATCTTTACATTTGTCCAACCGAAGGTTTTTGTAACAATTTACTACTGTGTGATGTATGTCTCCTGTGTTCTAATGATCAATCTTTCAATTTCTTAGCCAGTACCAGTGCTCAATAATTTTTAAAAGCTAGAGAATTTTGTAGCGTAAAGTGTTAGATGTAGATTCAGTAAGTTGTCGGTTCAGTTCTGACCTTTGACACTTAGTAGAATATTCCTCACTCCTCATTAGAGTGAGAATACTGATATCTATAATACCTAATTCACAAGGCTGTCTTAAGTGAAGGAAATAATCTATATAAAATGCTTTGAAAACTTTAAAGTAGTCTCTAAATGTCAGTTAATGTTAATTAATCCCCATTACCAACAGCCCCCAAACCTGTGTCTCAGAGAACATGAGTCAGAAATTAATAATGGATACATCTGTATTCTCTAGGAAGGACTTTTCCCACTTTGTTCTTATTGGTACATCACAAAATTAGTCCTCCATTCTTTGGAAATAATTGGTTTCCACTCACTGTAGAATGCAATTCAAACTAGGGAGATATTCAAGGTAATAAGTACACATTTCTATAACACTTTAAGGTTTATAGGTTGATTTTTTCATAACACTCTGAGATACAAGTGTTAAAATTCCCATTTTACAGATGAGGAAAGTGAGACATTGATAGTAAGTGACTTTCACAGGATTACATGTTATAACTGTCAGAGCTGAGATTCAAACTTGAGTCCTCTGACTCTACAACTATTGTTCTTTAAACTATGCATTTCTTCTGTTATTTTATGGGCAAATTTCTGCCACTTCTGTGGAGTTTGTCCCTCCTTTTAAATGTTTCTTCTTGGAATTTGTTTAATTGTACTTCTTCACCTTTTACTTTCTATACTTTTCTGTTTCTTCCCTTTCACTTCTCTCTTGGTGTTTTATATGACATGAGAGGTGACCTTTGTATCTTGCTCTCAAAAACATGAACTTACGTAAAAAAAGCTCATATCTTGCCCATGTCACTTAATTTTTCTTTTCCTTTTATATTATATAGTCAACCCTTCTGTCATCAAAGTAGGCTGTCAGAGTACAGAAAGACACATGAGAGATTTTTTTTTATGAATCCTAACACAGAGTGGGGGGGGGGATCAGTTCTGCCCATGCTATGTACAAGATACAAAACCTACCATATCTGCATGTGTCCTTACATATGAAGACAATGCTACTGAATCACCCCTATTAGGGCATGTGTTTTTAGCTGATTCTCTCTCTCTCCCTCCCTACCTCTCTTTCTCCCCCTCTCCCTCTCTTCTTCTTTCCCTCCATCTCCCTCTCTCTCCTCTCTTCTTTTTTTCTTCTCCTCTTTCTCCTCTCTCTCCCCCTCTTTCTCTCTCTCTCTGTCTCTCTGTCTCTTTCTCTATCTCTGTGTCTCTGTCTCTCTCTCTCTCTCTCTCTGTCTCTCTCTCTCTCTCTCTCTCTCTCTCTCTCTCTTTCTCTCCTCTCCCTCTCCCTCCTCTCAGGCAGTTCACAGATTAATGCAGGAGATGACATGAAAACAACTATCTGCCAATGAAATATATACAGCATAAATTGTAGATAACCAACAGAGAAGGCAGTAGTATTAAGAGGGCTATTGCAGAAGGTAGGATTGTAGCTGAGACTTGAAGGAATGCAGGGAACCCAGGAGATGGAAATGAGTGGGGAGAGAACTAGCACAGGACACAGCCAGTAAAAAATCAATGAGATGGAAAATGGAATTTCTTGTGGAAAGAACAGCAAGGAGGTGAGTGTCACTGGATTGCAGATTATGTTGAAGGGAGTAAAGTGTAAGAAAGCTGGAAAGGTAGAAAGGGGCCAGGTTATGAAAGGTTTTAAAAGCCAAACAGCATTTCATACTGGGAGGTAAAGGGGACAGAGTTAATTGCCCCAGATAAGAATAAAGCCTGGAATCTTGACCTCATTAGCATAATTTTCTAGTCAATTACGCTAACGAAACACAGCCATCACCCCATTCAGGACCTACTGCCTAGAAAAAAAGGCATAGTCCAGACCTTGCTCTGAGCCACTTAACGGCAGCAATATAGTTGTGTACTTCAAGTTGATCATAGCCTCTTCCGTGCTCAAACGTTTTCTTCTCCTAAAACATAGATGAGAATACTAAGAGGGCAATAGAAGGTGGCCCTTCTTTCCATATTCAACAATGGGAGTATGGAAGAGGAAGGAGCTAATTAAATCCTCTAGACTTTCCTAGGCAATTCAGCTGTTTGTATGACTTTTAGAGCCATAAAGGACCTCTGCATCATCTGGCCCAACTCCTTCATTTTATAGAGGGGAAAATGAGTCCCAGAGAGTGGAAAAGACTTGCCTAAGGTCACACACTGAATCAGTGGCAGAACTATGGTTCAAACTGAGGTCCTATTACTCTAAATCCAGTGTGATTTTATTTTTAGTGTAAACTAATAACAAAGTGATTTGAAACTATATTGTTTTGGTTTGAAGAAGGTATTAAAATTGAAGAGAATTTATTATTTTGATCAATGAGAAAAGTAGAGATTTTCCCTACAGAAAATATATATAAACTTATAGAAATTGTTTTATAGGGTTCAAGACCTGTAATTTTATCGGTGTTTGAAACTCCAGGTGTGAAAGCACCTTCAGTCCAGTATGTGACAGAGGCAGAAGTTGAATCCAGGCCTTCTGACCTCCAAAGCCAGACCTCTTTTCTACTGTAACACATTGCTTCTCTTTCATGAAAGCAGGACTTGTTTTTCACTCAGAGGTAAAAAGTTTGAAGGAAAAAGCATTATGGGATAAGGACAGGAGTAAGGTACTAAATTAGCTTACAGGAACTCATTCTGGATTTTATATGATACCATCCATGGCATAGTGGAAAAATGCTAAAAATTTGCAAACTTGAAAAAAAATGATAAAAGTTGGAGGGCAAAAATGGCTTCTAGTTTCATGTTTTCAATAAAAAAATATTGATTTTTGGATTTCAATATCTTGTCAGTCATTTAAGACACAAACAGTGTAGTCAGAACAGAATTTAATTCTAGGTTCTGCCAATTTATTAGCTACATTACTGAATCACATCAATTTAAACTCTGAATCTTCAGATTCCCATTTATCTGAAAAATGGCAGCCTCCCTCAGAGGGTCATTGTGAAGATGTGTGTGTTGAGTACTTTATAAGAAGAAAAACACTATATAAGTGCTATTGTCATTATTATAGTTATTTTTTAAATTTTATTTTCTTGTAACGGACTGGTGGCTTCTTTGGTATAGAGAATTCCTGGTGAGGAACTTCTTCTACCAATGGAGAACAGCATTTTCTCTGAAATTTGTGGTCTTCATGGCCTTGGGAACCAAAAGGTGACATGGCTTGCTCAGGATCACATAGCCAATGTCTATCTCCTAATTATGATTTGTACAAAAATACTTTGTACAAAAATAAAGTCAATAAGATAGAACTCTTAACCAAGGTAAAACAAAGCTGACTTTACTTCCTTTGCTGTATAACTCTTTTTAACTCAAAATCAAAGCTCAGAATTGATTTATTCACACTGCTTTCTTCATATTTGCTATTTCAAATATGACTTGAGATAGTTCAGAAATATGCTAACATTAAAAAATACTATTGCTTTGTCTACATAATGTGTAGGGCAGCTGCTAGGTGGCCCCAGTGGATAGAGTTTCAAGCCTGGAGTCAGTATATTTCTCTTCCTAAATTCAAATTGGCCACAGACACTAGCTGCGTGATCCTAGGCAAGTCACTTAACCCTTTTTGCATCAGTTTGCTCCTCTGTAAAATGAGCTGGAGAAGGAATTGGCAATCCACTCCAGTATCTTTTCCAGGAAAACTCCAAATGGGGTCCCAAAGAGTCAGACATGACTGAAAAACAACTGGACAATATAATATAAATGTTTATTTTTATTGTTATTATTAGAATTATTAAATTGTTTATATATGTATATAATGGGAATATATATTTATAAAAACATTTTATTTGTGTGAATATATTTCATATTTTATTTTCTTCAGGCATGTAGACACAAATGATACATCTGTGTACTTAAATGTATACTTAGGATTTGCAATACACAAATTATTACAAAGCCCCACTAAAAAAACTTTGTGCCCCAATTCCACTGTCAGTATCTGTTTTTATGAGACATGAATAGCCTGAGAGTGTTTTGCACTATTTCTCATTGTTCAAGTTTACTGATAAATGAATTTCCCATCCCAACTAATATACTGAAAATAAGAAGCAATGTGAACTTTAAGAATAGGGTGATAACCTAGTTTTTCCTTTAATAGAATAGAATTATTATAAAAATATAGAATAACATATATGCAATAAACATCATTTCTCCAAGGATCTTTAAAGAAAAATATGAGGTTAAATAAATGTTTTAAATGCACTAAAATTGGAATATTTGAATTAGTGTATAGCTATGAGATCTTTATATCATATATTCCATTCTTTTTTTTCATTCAAATACGTATCTTTTAAAAAGGACAAATGATCTTTTCTTTTCAAACATGTTCATGTTGTACATGGCCCATTTTCTCTGACAATGATTTAGTGTGTCATGTGGTACTTTCTTTAATCATTCAACCATTAAGCTGCATTGGTGGCAGAGTTCTTGTTATTTCTAGGGTAAATATAGCCTGTGGCTGATCAGAATTCCAGAATCTCATGATAATTGCTCTGACCTTTATCTAGGATTAAGTGTATTCATAGCATTTTACCAAGTTTATAACTAAAGATTTCTTTATCTTTCTTGTGTATAATGTTTGTCTTTAAATGATGCACAGCTCTGTCAATATTTCTATATGTTTCTATTTCCTTTTATGGACACTGGATGCTTTAGCTTTTGAACTGAGTATCAGGAACTTGTTAAGTTAGGAGGGGACAAATACACATAACATGAACAAGATTATCAGGCAATTGTCTCATGCTGTATTTCTGGAGAATTCTCTATGGTGACAGCATGATGGTAGCCACGTTGCAGGAGTACTTCATTGCTCAATAGTACAATGCTGTACCACTGAAATTAAACAAATTACCCTCTTATACAACTCTCAAGTTAAATTTTCACCCCACAAGGCTCTACTCCTATAGATGGTTGGAAATTGAATGTTAACTTCTTGAGGGAAAAAGCTATCCTGAGAAATTATTTCCTTTTAGTCTTTTCATATCCTATATTCAGTTGAGGGACACTGAAGGAATGACGTAACATCTCTTGACCTCAGTTGAAAATCAACCTTGTGCAAATCTTAGCTCCTTCAAGCACCTGTGTCAAGATGGCAGAATAAAAAGAGCCATACTTGGAATTACCTTGACCTTTTCTGGGTTCCGTGTTTTGATTAGCTAGCCATTCTACTCATATCCCATTTGCAGACTCATTGTGAAGGGCTTGAATGGCAAACCAGCAAAATATAGAATATTGAAAAGGTCAGTGTGATTTAGCCCATAACCATAAAGCTGAAAATATGTGAAAACTCATTTGTGTACCTCATGCCCACAAACAAGGACTGTGATAAGAATAGGAAATCATTCTAATTAACCAACTTCTATTCCATTCAGAATACTTTATTAAGGAAGTCACACCCCAAATGATCTTTTGACCTCTTATCTATACAAAATTAGCAAATGATAGACATAGTTTATAAGGTGAAACGAGAAGCACAGATGTTTTAGTAGCAATTCAAGAAAGATTTTTTAAAAATGAATGAACAGGTTTTTTAGTTCTTGGTTTGATTTGTAAACTCATGTAGATGAACCATTTAATGATTCAAAGCTCCCAATGTAAATGAGAATTAATTGTACAGCTATAAAACTCACCTGAAAGCAACTTCCTTTGCTTATTTTTTTATATTCTATAGCATAGCTGCCAATCAGATGGGAATGCCATTTATTTTCATGGAACCGAAGGCAGTGAGTTCAATTTTGCTACTACCCGAGATGTAGATCTTTCTACTGAGGATGTCCAGGAGCAGTGGTCAGAAGAGTTTGAGGAGCTACCCACAGGGTAAGTAATTGTGTTTTGTAGCCCATGTTATAATATGTACTTTGTGCAACATT
Source organism: Phascolarctos cinereus (assembly GCF_003287225.1). NCBI lineage: Eukaryota > Metazoa > Chordata > Mammalia > Diprotodontia > Phascolarctidae > Phascolarctos > Phascolarctos cinereus. The sequence goes on from NW_027555514.1 coordinate 145,020,194, forward strand.
TGTCAAGAAAAAAAAAATTTAACCTAAGAATTAGAAGTAATCCAAATGGACATGATTTTAGTGCAGTGAACTTTGAAAAAGCCCCTGAAAAAGAACTTTAGCAGTGATACATTGATAATTTTAGTTTTCAAAAGGTAGATGGTTTATACCATTCCTAATCTTTTTGTTATATAACTATGCCTCTATACATATGAGAAAAAACAGAATTGTAAATTTTCTTTAAAACATGTTAACTACTGTTTAAAGTGGAAATAATTCATTATTTTAGTAACCTGAAGCTGTATCTCAATAAAATTAACTTTTTTTTGGAGTAAAATTTTTTTTTACTGTTTTGGTAATATTTTTTCTTTTGTTTTATTCAGACGCTCAAATGTATGCTGGTTCAAAGGAAAGAATATAGTCTTTAAATATTGTAGCCTGACTCAGTTGTATAAGACTTGGCTTGTTAAAATCATTTTTTGACTGAAATTTGTCTTTAAAAACCTTATAGATGAGAGTAAAATTTGAGTGAGGATTAAGGAGAGAAGAACTGAGAGATAATTTTCTTTATTGATTGCCCTGACATGTGTCACTTGCCCTGACATGTGTCACTTAAACAGCTTCAACTTGAATAGAATTTGCAAAAGTCCACATTGGCAGGATTATTAGCAGGGCCAACATTAATATGATAATAAGAGGTAAAATTTGGCATATATTTCTTTTTGTTGTTGTTTTAACATTTATTTATTCATTTATTTATAGTTTTCAACATTCACTTTTATAAGATTTTGAATTTTAAATTTTCTCCCCCTTCTTCCCATCCTCCCTACCCAAGATGGAGTGCAATCAGATATAGGTTATACATGTACAATCATATTATACATATTTCCACATTAGTCATGTTGTAAAGAAGAATTAGAACCAAAGGGAAAAACCACAAGAAAGAAGAAACGAAAAAAGAGAAAACAGTGTGCTACAATCTGCATTTCAGACTCCATAGTTCTTTCTCTGGATGTGGATAGCAATTTCCAGCATGAATCTTTTGGAATTGTCTTAGATCCTTGCATTGCTAAGAATTGCTAAGTCTATCAAAGTTGGTCATCATACAATGTTGCTGTTGCTGTGTACAATGTTTTTCTGGTTCTGCTCACTTTACTTAGCATCAGTTCATGCAGGTCTTTCCAGGTTTTTCTGGCGTTTATTTATAATATCTTAATAGCTTCCTAGGTCCCTTCTGGTTACTTTTTCAACAAATGCATTAATCAGGTGCTGAGGTAGTTGCACTACAGATTATGTTGTTTGGTATTTGAATAGACACTTAAAATTAATGTTATGTAATTTCATAGCAAAGATATTATTTACAATAAAATGTAATTTTGATTTTAATATTGATCCTTTTTTCTCAGTGAAACTCAATGTGCCTGATATACTTTTCTTCCTCACAATAGACTATGTAAAGGAAGTAAAACTTAACATGTCCAAAAAAAAAAACCCAAACCCAAAAAAACCTTGCTAATATCACTGAGGCCTTAAGAATGCAAGAAATTTTAGGTCAGACCAGTAGCTCACCCAGGTCAATCAATGAGTGATTTTTACTCTAAGGCAGGGGTGGGGAACCTGCACCCTCAAGGCCACAAGTGGCCCTCTAGGTCCTCAAGTGTGGCCCTTTGACTGAATCAAATTTGGGGCCACATGTGGCCTAGAGGCCACAGGTTCCCTACCCCATTTTAAGGGACACTTGATAAAATTGTAATTCTTCTCTGTAACTCAGACTAATACAGGAATCAATATGGTAGTAGAATTACATGTTTAAAAACATTTTAGAAAATACATAAATTTGGGGCTGCTAGGTGGCGCAGTGGATAGAGCACCGGCCCTGAAGTCAAGAGGACCTGAGTTCAAATCCGGCCTCAGAGCAAACACTTGACACTTACTAGCTATGTGACTTTGGGCAAGTCACTTAACCTCAATTGCCTTAAAAAAAATACATAAATATCTGAATATTTAGCCATCACAAATAGACTGGGTCAGGGTCATAATAAGGAGGCTAACAAACCTGAATTGAGAAATTAGTCACCTTTATAGAATTATAGAATCTCAGCATTTGAAGTAACTTTAAAGACCACTTAGTTCCAGTACTATATGAAACATGGCTCTTCTCCCACATCCTGGATAAGTGATCATCCATCCTTTGCCTGAAGCCCTCCAGGGCCAAGGAGCTGCTTTCATTGACAAGCACTAGATACTTCGAAGGATAACATTTCAACCAGCTCTAATTGTTAGGAAGTCCTTCCATGCATCAGGCTGAAATCAGGCAGTCTTCTTGTAACTTCCATCCATTGGTACTGAACTGACATTATGTCTTATCTAACAAGAATATGGACTGTGAATACAAAAAAAAAAACCCTAAACTACACATCCAATTAAACCTCAGTAAAAGTAGAGCACTCTCCTCATCTTTCCTGCCTTTGTACTTGAAGGATGGACCTCTCTATTAGTGTATTAACCATTACTGTAGACTTCTGTCCCTCTTCTGGCTTTTAGAACCATCCCTAGAAAAGAAATATGTGTTTATGTAGTGTTTTAAGGTTTAAAAATAATTGCTAGTATTTATGTGCCATTAAATTTTGCAGCGTGCTTTATCCTCATGAACATCCTAGGAGGTATTCCCCTTTATAAATGAGGGTAAGAATGATCCATTGACTTGTGCAGAGTTGGACAGCTCTGAGTACCTGAGTTAAGATTTAAAATGAGGGCTTCCTGACTCAAAGTTAAGCTTCCTGTCCATTACACCATCTAGCTGCCAACAAAGCATTTTCCTGGTAAACTTTTGAGGTAGATGGTGTATTTTTGTCTCCATTTTACAAATGAGAAAATGGAGGGACAGCTCACTGACTCAGCTAGGATCAAGGATCATAAAATCATAGTTTAAGGGGTAAAAGACTTTCAAGGTCATCAAATGCAGATGAGAACCTGAGGTCCAGAGAGAGTCAAAATGCTCGTAAGGGTCGGAGGTGGGTACTTGAAGTATCTGAAGGGCACTGCAAACCCAGGTCTTACTTAAACCCAGAACTCTGCCTAACACTCATCATTTATGCTTTCTCACACAGCAATAATGGTTTCTAATGATGATGATAATATGGGCCTTGATAATTTAACTTTTTTTTCCATTCCTCCCCTTATTATTTAGAGTAAAGAAGGAAGGAGAGAAGGGGTGCTGTTGTAATCAATTTTATCTCAGCTTCTGAAAGCATCCCACTGCTAGATTAATTTGAAGCATTTTATTTTGTGTGTTGACAGAAAGGAAGATATTAGGAATTCTGGTCGTGAATATCCTGCTGCATTCTTAGTTTTCCTCCCCAAGTTTATTGAGCATTTGTCTCATTCCATTCCCTAGCCACCACCACCCACATAGACAATCTCTCATTATAAACTCATCAGTAAACCTGATCCAGCAGAAACACCATCCGCGTCTGCTGAATTGTTTTCTGAATATACGAGAGAGTTACCAAATGGAGACTTGGTGATTTTACAACTAACTTCGTGGTCATTTTTGCCTCTTTTTATCACTTCTCTACTCCTAGGATTTGCTGAAGTGAAGAGGGGTTGGGGCGGGGTTAGTATGTGGAGCTAGGTGGCATAGTGGACAGAGTGCCATGTCTGGAGTCAGGAAGATCTGAAGTTCAAATCAAACTAGCTGTGTGACCCTGAACAGGTCACTTAACCCTGTTTGCCTCAGTTTCCTTATCTGTAGATGAGCTAGAGAAGGAAATGGCAAAGCATTCCAGTATCTTTGCTAAGAAAACCCCAAATGAGGTCATGAAGAGTCAGGCAGGAGTGAACAAAAACACATGGTGGGGGTATAAACTGTCAATCTCAAATGCTATTAATAAAAGTATTTGAATGGCAGTTTCAAAAGCAGTGAGAAAAAACTACTGGGATCACAGAAAAATTTCATTGGCAGTTATACAGTTTTGTTGGTTAAAGTGCAAAGCCTTTGGTGTATGCACTAGTTCATTGTCAATGACTGCTTAAAATTACAGTGTACAGTGTAGATATCCAGGTGGGAAGAGGGTGAATAAATTCTTCATGTGAACTGCAATGTGAAATGAAGCTGTTGGTTCATCTAAACATGTCCCATATGGAACTTCATTATGTTTATTTTTAAAAGTGGAATTAATTTTTAAATTTTTTTCAAAAAAAATATTTGTTATCTCACCTTTGAGGAAACTTCAATTAGATACATGATAATCTATGTGTGTGTTTCTGAACTCTGGCTTCAACTTATACCAACATCTTCTAGTCAGTAGCTACCATATCTCAACCAGCTGAGACTGTCTCTTTAGAGAGAAAAAATATATTTTATAAAAAACAAAGCAAATTGCTGTTAAATGGATTTTTCTATACTTGTTTTTCGGGCTAAGTGTAAAACTTGAATTGTTTTATAATTCAAGCTATTTGATCTGTTTTTGAAAATTATTTACTCTATAGGTTTAATATGCTATTTTTAAAAGGTATTTTAATTAAAAGATTATTAGATGAGGGAAATATATCTAGTTGCTAGCCATATATAGATAGATAGATATTTATATATATATATATGTATATATATATATGCAAGTGATAAGTATATAACATAAACTCCTTTGATTTTTAGATAGGATTTTTCCATCCATTAGAGAATTTAAAGGGCACTATAGATGATTTGATACATTGAAATTATGCTACATGGTCCCTATTTAAATTGAACACTGCATTCTTGTAATGTGGCACATGACATATTTCTCAACCACTACTTGTTTTTCTACTTTCATATGCGTTTAGTTTGAATGGAACCCACAAAGCAGGCCATCCAAGCTTTAGAATACAAAATACTGCATCCCAAATAAGAACACCTTCCTGCTTATTTTCACTATACTGATAAAAAAAAATGAGAACCACTTTTAAAATCCTGAAAGAATGGTTTAAGCCCTGAGGATTTGCTACTGTTCTCATAGGCAGCATGACTTAAGAATGGGCAGTGATAAAAATTTTGAATGAAGACTTACAGGTAGCCCGATGAAGGCTGCAGGTGCTTCAGTGCTCTTACCCACCCTTTCAGCTCTCCTGCGCTTTTCATTGTCCGCCCTTTCACTCTGTGATTTCCTGAAGGGTCTGGATATGCTGGAAAAGTCTGTTCCTCTTGTGCCTTTGCTCTTTCTCTAACCTTGCAAGACATCGAAATTCAGCCTGTGGAATGTAAGTGGTTGTTACTATGTGTAGTTTTGTTCTGCAGCACTGTGAGCAAAATGGTAGTGACAGAAAAGTGGATCGACAACCCTAAAAGTAAGTTTAAAGCATGCACAGAGAAGCTTGGAAAGCTTCATGATATTTTGACTGTTTCCCCAAAGTCAGGACTGCTTAGCTTGTGGGTGATGGTACTACAACATGGAACCAGTTACAAGTTAAATCTAACAGGCCAATTATTAGGTTAAGCTATATAATCGCTGGTTGATTTTGAGACGTGATTTTTTTTTTGGAAAAGGCAACATATTACTGTGGCAAGTGGGCTAGACTAGGAGGCAGAATTATAATAATTAATACTAGTAATTAACATTTCTATAGTGCTATAAGGTTTGTAAAATACCTTATATGTGTTATCATATTTGATTCTCACAACAGTACTGTGAGGTAGGTGCCATTATCATACTCAGTTTACAGATGGGGAAACAGACACTGAGAGATTAACTGACTTGCCTAAAGTCATAGACCTACTAAGGATCAGAGGGAAGACTCAAACTCAGGTCTTCTTGATTCCATATTTGATGCTCCATCTACCACCTAGCTACCTTAACTAAAAATCAATCAACAATAATTTAGTGAATGTCTTCTGTATCCCAGGCACTGTATTAGGCACTAGAAAGACAAAAGAGAAATGCAACAGCCCTAACTTCAAGTCAAGTCAACAAGGATTACTAAAACACCTACTAAGAGCCAGGCACTATGAGTTTATATTCTATCAAGGGAGCAACATGTACCTATATAATGTGTGTCTGAGTGTATGTGTGTAAATGCACATATACAAATGTGTTATATATATATATATATATATATATATATATATATATATATATATATATATATTTTTATACATGGACACACACATGTGTATATAAATGCAAGGTCATTACTGGAAAAGGGAGGTATGATAGTTGAGGCTATCAGGAAAAGCCTCATGTAGAAGATCATGTTTGACCTGACCCTTGAGGGAAACTAGGGATTCTAAGACACCTGGATTTGTGTCCCCTCTGAGACACTTATTAGCTACGTTACCTTAATCAAGTTACTTCTCTGGAAGTCTCAGTTCCTTCATCTATCAAATAGGGATAATAATTCTCAAGCCATTTATTTCATGGTGCATAATAAAAAAAAATCCTTTCTTGCAATATTGGCAAAATGGAAAGAGACTGGATTTGAAATCAGAAGACCTGGGTTTGAATCCTTGTTCTGTTGTTTACTTCCTATGTATAAACTTAGGCAAATTAGTTAACCTTGGGCCTATAAAATGAGTGGGCAGACTAGATGGTCTTTATATCCTAAGGCATTTTTCCAAAGTTTTAACAATCTTAGTAACCTAGGGAAAATGAGTTCATGTATGCAGGAGACCCTGGGTCCTGACTGCCCTGATGCAAATGCTTTCTCCTATTTTATAAAATACAATATTCTTAGTGCACTATGAAAGTTAGGTGGCCCAGTGGATAAAGTGCTGGGCCTTGAGTCAGCAAAATTCATTTTCCTAAATTCAAATCTAGCCTGAGACACTTATTAGCTGTGTGACTCTGGTCAAGTCACTTAGCTCTGTTTGCCTCAGTTTCCTCATTTGTAAAATGAACTGGAGAAGAAAATAGAAAACTAGTCCAGTATTTCTGCCAAGAAAATTCCAGATGGGGTCATGAAGAGTTGAGCACAAGTCAAATAACTGAACAACAACAAATGAAAATTGGTGAAATGTACCCTGAAGGCATCGATGGGAAGAGTGACCTAGATAATGATCTATGTTAATGTTAATTAACATTAATTAATGTTAATGTTAAAATATAAACTTTAAACAGTTAAGCATAGCAGCATTTTACAAAATACAATCAATAGTAATCATATTTGATTATTAGTTATATTTCAGTGTTCAATCTTTGTCAATCTTTATGGTTACATTTTCAAGCCTTTCTCTATAGTTTGTAAATCTGAGAACTATAAAATCATTGTTATGAAGCCATAACATGCAAAATTGGTTTTTGTAACTTAGTTCATTATGTTTCCATTCAATAATTCTAAATAACAAATTGGAGAGGCTGTATACAGGTACCTATAAATCCTTATTAACTAGGATCGAGATGAATGCATGTTGTTTATTGCCTCTTAATCTTTCTTATCTTTTCTGTTCTGCTTGATATTCCTATTTAACTTAACATCTTTTAAAAAATACCTCATTGCACATATTATCCTTTTATAGCATCTCATTGGGTGGTTTTCCTGTAAATGCTTGAATGACAGATGGTATTAGTATCCTTACATTATCTATTAATGAAATACTATAGTCAGTTCCATGTATTCCTTATCTAATTTTTAGCATTTTAAACATTGTAATTTAAATAAAATTGAGAGGGGAGGAAGAAGTTTGAAAAACAATATGTGCAATACTGTGTCCCAAATGTTCTCCATAGATCATGTAGTTAGCTGTTCTTTATTTTATATACATTCATCATAGAGCTAACATTCTACCAAAAGATACAAACTTGTGTCTTTTCTAAGACACTCTCATGTTACCTTAGCTATGTTGTTGGGTTGGTTTGTTTTTTTTTAAACCGGATGTGGGATTTCACTTTGAACAATTTTTTTTTTAGTAACCCTAATTATTCCCTAAGAACATGTGATTCTGTCTATTCCTAGATGATCTCTGATCAGCATTGAATACTCTAGAAAATGTTTATCATTCATAAGGACCTTCTGGAGACAACATAGTATATATATATTTATATTTATATGGGGAAAGAACACTAGACTTGGAGTCAGAAAACCTGGAGCCTAGCTCTAGTTCCACCAGTTACTTGCTGTGTTACACTGTTCGAGTCATTAACCCTATGTGAGCTGTTTTTACTTACCTATGAAATGAATGTTTTAATAACTTACCTATATTCATGAGGGATGAAATGAAACCATGTACTAAGTCCTCTGTTTATTTTTTATTTTTTACAAAACCCTTTGTAAATATTGCAGGCCAATATAAATGTGAACATGAAAATGGTGGTATTTTGGCAAAATCTTTATTTCAGGGTTCTTAACCTGGAGTCTGTGAACTTATGCCTTTATTATTTTGATAGCTGTATTTCAGTGTAACTGGTTTCTCTTGAGATCATGTTATTATTTTATGCATCTGAAAACATTCTGAGAAAAGATCCATATAATTGAGTTAATACGCAAATATATCTTAAGCACTTACTATGTGCTAGGCACTGTGCTAAGATTGAGGAATACAAAGAAAGACAAAAATATTGCCCCTGCCCTCAAGGAGCTCATATTATGATGGGGACTGTAACATTCAAACAACTATGTATATAGTAAGGTCCCTGAATTCGGTGAAGCCATAGCATATACTCAAATTCTTATTATTTAAAGTTATAATTATATAAATGCCTTAATTGATTCCAGGGCAATGGTAATATGCAATGTGAATTTAAATATTGGGAATTCATTTTTTTGCACTGATAATCAGGCCCCAGCTATACATTGAGGATATATACAGTGTGAATAAGAGGCAGTCCCAAAGGGAAAGCAATAGCATTAGGGGAACTGGGAAAGATCTCTTGAAGAAGGTGGGATTTGAACTGAGTCTTAAAGGAAGCCAGGAATCCATGACACACATAAAAAGGTCAGAACGCTGCTTTATTTGGTAGGAATAGTCAAGTATATTGAGACACAGATCTGCTGTCTGTGCTGATATTTTCTTTCTTTGTAAAATATAATTAAAACAATGGATATTGCTTATTATAATAAGCCATCAATCAACAAGCATTTGTTAAGAATCTCTCCTGTGAGGGAATAACATACACACTCAATTGGGCATGGAAATCTATCTTACCCTACAGGAAAATAAGGGGGGGTAGAGGACAAGAGAGCAGGGGGATGATAGAGGGGAGGGCAGATTGGGGGAGGGGGTAATCAGAAGCAAACATTTCTAAGGAGGGACAGGGTCAAAAGACAGAATAGAATAAATGGGGGGCAGGGTAGGATTAAGGGAAATATACTGCCTCAACTTGTTTACATCGCCTTGAACTACGTGCTGTTTTACTAATTATATATGGTCTCAAAGAGTGTAGACAGCATTTCAAAAATTTTGTTTCAACCATTCTCTGACTCTATAGCTGTGTTTCTGTACTTAAACACTGAAAATCTGGGGACAAAAACCATTCTACCTTGAATACCATCAAAATATGTCTGTAAATTAACAGTAATTTGTTGGCAAATTATGCCATTAGCATGTCCTTGATAATATTCATGGTGCTATTTACCTGAGGAACTGCAGGGTTGATAATTAATAACTGTTCTGAATATATAATGAACAAAGTTCTTAAAACCTCAGTGGTAAAGGTTATGAATCCCTTAATGCTGCTTCTTGGCAATAAGAATATTTTAATGTTTTTCTGTTACAGGGTGTGGAGTTGAAAAACAAAAGTTTATTGGAGGAAGAATCCTAATAAGTCGCTAATGTGTTCTCAGAAAGCATTTATAAGACATTGTCTAATTAAATTCATAATACTGAAGAATATGACTCAGGGACAGGCCTAGACTTCAGACATTAATTAGGAATCATATATTATTAGGAGAAGTGAAAGAAGGAAAAGTACATTCTTAGGAAACAGGAAAATTCAATCAATCCCAAAGATTTCTTCTTAAGGGATGCTTATTAATTATATTAGCAAACATGGTGATTTATAAATAATTAATCTAGCAAATTATCACAGTCCTCTTTCATTTTCATCTTAGATGATGTGACTTGAGGCGATAGATCACAGGTGCACCTCAACTGATAATGATATGTGCCTCCAGATCCTAGGTCATAGCTTAGCTTGTTGGTTTAATGATATTTAGTGCCATTTATGTCAACCTCAGTAGGGAGCAAAATCTCATTTAAATATCTGCCCCATATCTCCCATATCCAGACTTTCTTTTTTTCTTCTCAATCTATAAATGAGAATACCCTTGCAGGCTGGATTTGTGGGATCTCAGACTCACAAGCTGCCTCCCCACCAGGCTGCTTGCAGCCCCCTCAAGGTACATTATACAGCCTGTTGTCCTTTTTTCAGAAGAATATGTAATCGGATTAGCCAGCCTTTGTAAATGGGAAGGAAGATTTAGATCTTTATAGAACAAATAGACAAGTATTACAAACTTAAGCCAAACATGAAATTTGAGCTTCAGAGTGCTCTGATTTGGTATAGGCCATTCCGAACTTTCTATGTTCAGTGTAGATATACAGCAGGGATCCTTTATGAAACATAATTGAGCAACAAAATAGCCAGGTAAATGTATAAGTTTAAAATAGAAACTATTCAGAGAGCAAATGAATAGATTAAATGATAGACCTGCATTTTTAAAATTCAAAATTAAAATAAAATAAGTAAATTTTTAACTTGGAGGCTTTGTTGGTAAAGAGGAAAAGGTAGTATTATTTCACTGCAGATTGTACTGACCTTTCTCTGTGACCCAATTTTTTTCTTAAACTAGTAGATAGCAAATTTAGAGCATATAGGGTGAGTCTTTAGATGACAATTATAATTGGCTTTGGACCAGTGAAAGTTGAGTAAATACAGACATAAATACTACCTACTTATGGCAGAGGAGACAGCAGAATGAGGAAGCCCCTCTCTACTAGAGATTTGTTTGTTTACAATTAATAAAAAAGTTGAAAGAGCTAGGACTTCATCTGTTACGTGACTTTGTTGTTTCATTTAACAAGTTGCTGGGCTTTTCCTTTCAGCTCTCTTGAAAACAAGAAGCTGCAATGGTGTGGTTTCTAGAGAGCCAGTTGAAACCAGGAGTATCTAAGTTATAGTCCTGTCTCGAACACATACTGGCTGTGTGACCCTGAGTAAATCATTTAATCTCTCAGTGCAGAAACATCCAACTCTTTGTGACCCCATTTCTTGGCAAAGATCCTCCAGCTCATTTTACAGATGAGGAAACTGAGGCAAACAGGGTTAAGTGACTTGCCCAAAGTCACACAGCTAGTAAGTATCTGAAGCAAGATTTGAACTCAGGCAGATGAGTCTTCCTGGCTCCAGGCCCAGGATCTATCCACTGCTCCACCTAGCCGTCCTCAGTGTTCTCAGCAACTCTGAAATTCTAAATTACAGAGAAAGTGTCAAATTTCATGGGTAGAGTTTCCTCTCGCAGGAGTTCCATATATCAGTGGAATCACAGTTCTAGTGCCTAGCCTTTCTTGCAGTTAGGATAAGCAATGTACCTTTCCAACTATAGTTCACATTAATGTCCCTTCAAATAGGATTACCAACCATACCCCAAACTGTCATTCTGTCTCCTGTTTCAGTGTATCTGCAGAAGCCCTCCTCTGGGCATTGTAAAGTGCATGTCTTCCTCTCAGGATCCTTATCTGCATTTTAGGCTCAGCCCTGGTGCTCTTCTTCCTTTGAAGCCTTTTCTGATTCTGATCCTCTCAAAAATAGGAAGTGATAGCAGCTGATTTGTATTTACTTATCTGCGTGCATATTATATCTCCACCCCCACCTCAGTTCCTAGATTCGAGGACCTGGAAGAAAGCAAATGTCTGAGTTGGTTTGTTGGGCACAGGACCATGCCCAGGGAGAGGACTTAATAAAGATTTTGAATTCAATTGAATTGAGACTTGACCTCAGGTGCAAGTGTTTCTTCTCAACCCTCCCTTTAATATTTATGGGAAAAAATGTACAGTATGCAAATATTTGTATTTCAGTAACAGAAACCAGCAAAATAGAAAATTCCCATAGGAGAAGCTTTTCAAGCTGCACAACTCTAAGTGATCTCTTCCTCTTGGAAATTCTTATACCACCCTGAATCTCTCCTAGGCATTTACTGTATTTTTAATGTTTATAAAGGCAGTTTGGTCTAAGTCTAGGAGTGGGGAACCTTCGGCCTGGAGGCTACATGTGACCTCAAGGCTGCAGGTTCCCCACCCCTGGTATAGTCAATAAAGTGTTGGACTAGGAGTCTGGAAGCACTGGGTTCAAATTCAGTTTCTAAATTTACTAGCTGTCCTGGGGGAAATCATTTAATGTTTCTCTGAGACAACTTCCAGATATTATTTCTTGTTGCCTTGTTGGAAGAAACTCCTGCTCTTCAATTCCCTACATTAAAGAAATCATTCCCACATAATTTGCATTTTAATTATTTATATGTTTCTTAATTATTTGTATTATTTATATATTTAAATTTCTTAAGGACAGAAAATGTGGCTTAATTCTTTTTCATATCCATAATATAGCATATTATGAGTTTTTAACTCAATCTGTAATCTTTCATTAATATTATAGTAATTCCCAGAGAACAAATACCTTATGCCAATGTAGATCAATCAAGGAACATTTATTATCACTGTGCTCCAGGCACTGTGCTAATTCCTGCAGATACAGAGGAAAAAAAGCAAAAAGTGTTCCTGCCTCCATGAAACTTTCATTTCAACATAGGATATTAATTAGGACATACAAGATACATTTTATGTAGATTGGAGGTAATCTTAGAGGGGAATGCACCAAAATCTGGGGAAAGTAGAAAAGGCCTCCTGAAAGAACTGGTACCTGACCTGAGCCTTAAAAAGATTCTAAGAGATAAGAGTGCAGGAGAGAGAGCATTACAGGGATGGGGGCATCCAGGAGAAAAGCACAGAAGTGAGAAATGGAGAATTGTGGGTGAGAAACAGCAAGTAAGCCACTATAGCTGGACCATAGAGAAGGATACTATATAAGTAGCCTGAAAAGGTAGAAAGGAGCCAGGTATGAAGATCTTTAAATAGTAAGTAAGTAAGTAATAATAGTAAGAAGATGTTGGAGCTTACTGAGGGGGAGGTAAAGGGGAATATTGTTGAATTTATAATTTTGCAACTGAGTTGAAGATCAATTGGATTAGGCAGAGACTGAAGGCAGGAAGTCTAATTAGAAGGATTTTGTAACAATCCAGGAGAGAGAATCAGTGACTGAAGCAAAGTGGTGACTGTATGAGTAGAGAGTAAGAGATATATGTGAGAGATATTGCAGAAATTTGGCAAGTGATCATATGTGTGAGATGGGCAAGAGAAGAGTTGAGGTTGCCAATATAGTAAAATGGAGGTACCCTTGACAGAAACTGGGATGTTTAGAATAGGACAGGCATGTTGTAGTCAGCTCCTGCCAATCCAATTGTTAAATCTTAAGCATAAATGTTTACACTTTGGAAATCAGCAAATGTTGCAAATTGAAAAATTCCTTCATTGTTTTCTGGATTAGTTAGACTTAAGAAAGTTATGAAAAAAATGTTAATGATGCAGATTAAACCTGAAGGGGGGGGAGGGAGGGAAGAAAAGAAAGAAATTTACATAACTTTATCATACATTTTAAAGGAATAGCAAGTTGTACATAATTGATTTGTAATTTCATGTGCAATCATCTTTTTTTTTATTCTGCTATGTTAAAGAAATGCTTGTTTTATTTCATAAATCTTTTTTTAAAAAAAGGTATCTTGCATTCAGAAAACCAGTTATCAAACATTTTGCTGCATACTATTAGAATAGGACTATGTTGGGCCGGGGAAATGGGGGGAGAGAAGAGAACGAATTCTATTTTGACGTGTTGAATTTTTAAAATCTATGAGACATCCCAATTAAAAAAATGTTTTTAATAAGAAGATATTGATGCAAGAGTGGAAATTAGGGAAGAGAGAAGGACTGGGTAAGCAAATTTGGGAATCATATGTATAGAGATGATGATTGAACTAATGAGAGAGTACAGAGAGAAAAGAGAAGAGGGCCTGAGATAAGCTTTCTGTGGCACCCACAATTAGTGGGCATTAATTACATGGATGAGGACCTAGCAAAGAAGACAGAGGAACTGTCAGACAGGTAAGAGGAGAACCTCAGAGAGGAGAGATTATTTAGGAAGAAAAAGCAGTAATTGGCATCAAATACTGCAGAGAGGTTAAAAAATACTAATGATTATCACTTATCTAGAGTTTAAAGGATTGCAAAGTGGTTTACAAATATTATTTTATCCTCACAACATCCCTAGAAGGTAAATGTTGTTTTTGTTCCCACTTTACACATTAGGAAGCTAAGACAGAGGTTAAGTGACTTACCTAGGTTACACAGCTACTGAATGTCTGAGACTGAATTTAAACTCGGGTCTTCCTAACTCTAGGTCTAGCATTCTATCCACTGTGACAGCTCGTTGGTTCTGAAGGATGAGAATTGTGAAAAAGGTAATTATGATGTCACTAGTAACTTTGAAGAAAGCCATTCAACTAAATAATGAGATCAGAAGCCAGAACAAAGAGGGTTTAGAAGAGAAAGGAAGTGGAAGTAGAAACATCAAGTGAAATTGGCATTTCCAAGGAATTTTGCTGAAATGGGGAAAAGAGGTATAGAATTATTTGGCAGGTATGGTAGTATCTAGAGAGGGCAACTTATAGCCCCTGGGGGGTGGTGTCTGGGGTATTGAGAGGTTAAGTGATTCGCCCAAGGTCAAAGACAGTTTGTTAGAGATGAAGCCATCCTGACTCCAAGGCTGACACTCTCTTTACTATACACTTCCTTTCATCATTCCCAGTAAGTGCTTAAATTAATTTTTTAATTGAAGAAATTATTTGAGAAAACTATTTTTAACATTGAAAATAAGAGTTCAACCAACCTTGCCTTACTGGTTTCCTGATATGAGGATGTCCCTACATGCAATTATGTTATTTAGAGCATCCTAGAATCTTGAGAAATAAGAGAGGTCAACAACTCTAACCTTTAGAGTTCATTAACAAGTTATACTCTTTCATTTATAGATGAGAAAACTGAGCCCAGTTAATTTTATTACAATGGGAATTTCAGGAATTGGTATTTAAAGACCTGATCTCAAATCCTGCTTTGTTGTTACTACCTATCTTACTTTGGGAAAATCACTTAACCATCTTCTGCCTGAGATTCTTTATCTGGAAAATGAAAGGGATGATCTTGATAACCTCTATGGCCCCTTCCACCTCTAAATAGATGATCTTATGATCCAAAGTAACTTGCCCAGGGTCAATTACCCAATTAAAAGCACCCTCAAAACTAAAACAGAAGTCTCCTAAATCCCAGTTGAGTTTTAGGTCTGTCATAGCACCATTGTGCTGTAAAATATCCTAATTTATGTAATGATGGGTGTATAATAATCAACTTGACTTGAATTTTTAGTACACTTCAAAGTCACGTTATTTCAAGAGTAGGTATTTCCTCAAGATGAATTTTTTTGCTTATAAGTTTCCTTTCCTTATTGCTCACTAAGGAAAGCTTCCTAGCTCCCGTAACCTTTAGAAACATTTGTGTTTCCAAGGAATGCAATTTTGTTTATGATTTTTTAATCAGCCATGAGTAACAGGAGGAACAATAAAAACTGATTTTTGAAGCAAAGAGTAGCTCTACCCAATTTCTAAATAGTCTGTGAAACATAAAATGGGTCTGTGGCAGTGTTTCCAAATATATTTTATGTAAACCAATCCTCAAAAGTTATTAAGATATAAAACTAAAAATTAAGGGACAAAGGTTACCAACCCTGTCCCTCAGCTGTGCCTTCTATTTTCCTATATGCCATTTTATCTTTTTCATTTTTAAAAATACCCTAAAAAAGTCCAATACCTAGAAAGAGAAATAATCTGCATCATTTATAAGACCAGTTTCTTTTGTGGATCACTAGGCTGAGTGTTTTAATTGGGATAAATGGAGCATAGAAAAGACCAATGAACCAGTGTGCATTTACCTTTTATGAGCAAAAAAAAAAGGCTCAACTATTTATTTTTTGGTGGTTTGGTGGCATGTTCAAAAATCAATTTTCTTCTTTGAACTGTTACTTTCCACAGGAGACTGTGGAAATGCTTACAAAATATAAACATCAATAAAAAAAAACATTAAAATAAAATATCCCAAATTTTGTAGAATTTTATGTCTATCTTTATTAAAGGCAGAATGATTCACACCTTTTTCTCAGATCTAAAAGCCTCTCTTACTTTACTAGTAGTTGGATACTGACCTAAGAATCAGGAGACCCACATTTATGATCCTCATATGTTATGTGGCCTTGGGCAAATCACCAAAATTTTATGTTTACCCTAGTTTATCCCATCTGTAGAAAAATCCATTGTGCAGGTAGTGTTCATCAGATTGGCCCTGACCAAAAAGAAATGATATGAAAAAGGAATTTTTGATGATTTTTGAAGCTCATGCAGTTAATAAAAGCTGTGCCTTTGAAAGAACTAAAGTTGAGGTCTTGTATACCTTTCATCAAAAGATATACCAAGAATGGGGAATCTGCAGCCTCAAGGCCATGTGTGGCCTTCCACGTCTGCAGGTGTGGCCTTTTGACTGAGTCTAAGTTTTATAGAACAAATTTTTTTACTTCATAAATGGTTGTTGATTGAATGATTGATTTAATAGAACTAGCACTCATCTATTGAATATCTAAACTGATAGATTAAACACACTGAGATGGATCTTAATTTGTCATTGACTTTGACTAGAGGAGAAGAACGAAGAAGATATATTGGCAAATGATATGTAATATTTCCTAATGTGAAAAATATCTCCATGCAATAGGAGAATTTTTTAAATTAGGTAACTAACAAGAAGTTATTTATACAAATTGCATCCTTTAAAGTAAAATTACCCAAAGGTACAAGAACCCTTGCAATGCAAAATACTTAAAATCAGGAAGATGAGTCACTCATCCATGTTGACAAATCAATATAAAATAGCAATTGAAGAAGACACTTATTTCCTGATGATGATGATAATAATAATAATAATAATAATAATAATAATAGCCAGCATTTATGCAACCTTTGAGGTTTTCAAAGGGCCTTAACAATATTTTATCTTCACAACAACCATGGGAGGTAGGTGCTATTATTGCCACTGTTTACACATGAGGAAATTGAGACAGAGGTTAAAGGACTTGCAGAGGGTCACACACCTAGTAAGTGTCTAAAGTCAGATTTGAACTCAAGTCTTCTTGACTCCGGTTCCGGCGCTTTGTCTGCTGCACCAGCTAACTGCCTCTGTGATTGAAAAGAAAGTTTGAATCACAGGAGGAACTGACAGTGGATTTTTCAGTTTCATAAGATAAAAGATTTAGGACCTGAGACTTTATTTTATTTTTCCCTTATTTTACACATGAGGAATCAGGCCCAGAGAGGCATGTAAATTGTCCAAGGTCACACAGGAAAAAGTATTTCCTCAATTTGAGCCAACGTTTCCTAACAACCAGTGTAGCCCTCTTCAGAGCCATTGTCTTTTTATCTACTATTTTAAGGCTCAAAAGAACAAAATAAATCCAAGATCCTAATAGAAGATATCATTTTCTCCACCCACACCCCACACAAACTTCCTCTTCTTCCTAAGCTTCCTGACATTAGCTGTGGTCACATCATCTTCCCCGTCACCCATCACAACTCAACATATAACTGATTGGTTGGGTGATTGGTTGATCTAGACTTAAAAACTTGGACTCCTCTTTAACTCCCTCATTTTTATCCCTGATATCTAGTAACTCACCCAAATCTTGTTAAAATGTCTCTAATAAAATTATATGAGCTTCAAAAATCATCAAAGAATTCCTTTTTCTTTTTATCATTTCTTCTTGGTCAGGGCCAGTTTTACAACTTGTACTCACGTTGTTGGGTCATGGCCACAAAGGGCAGGTGACTATGCCCCTCAAGGTTATAGGGGTAAGCTTGAGAGACAGAAATTGGTTTCTAATACTATCATATATGAGCACCCAGTGGTGTGTTTTCCATTGATTATTGGTTAATATTATCTTGTCAGATTTAATTACCTTTAAGAATCGAGTATATTGCTTGTCTCCTCAGGGAGGGGAAAGAAAGAGAGAAAACTCAAAAATTTTTAAATGAATGTTAACAACTGTTCTTTCATGTCATTGGAAAAAATATAAGTTTATAAGAATAAATAAAGAAAAAGAAAATAGAATTTTTTAAAGAATTGGGTGTATACCAAGGGAGCACATAGTAAGAACAGCCAATACAGGGAAAGTGGATTTCAGCACACTTATGGCAAAGGAATAATTCACAGCTCCTGGTTTCTGGAAATCCTTTTTCACTTTTAGAAGTCATAATGAAGTTCCCATTAGACATAGCTTGTGAAGTCAGATGCCGAATTTCCTCAGTATGTCTCCTTTGTCCTCCAATGATGGCTACACCTAAGACACTGTTCCCAGCTAAGAGGGGAAGCCCAAATCCTCTCATTGTTGGAAGTTCAAAAATCATTCTCCTTGAGGGGAGGTATGACAGAGATGCTGTCTTCCCTACCTCAGAGTGATTCCCTTTCATAGAATTAGATGTAACTGTTCTATCCACAGGCTCACCTGCTATTAGAATTTTAGCTTCTGAATTACCTTGCTGTTCTATCCAAGACTCACAAGGGGCAACCGGTTGTTTTTAAGCAATCACAGTAAGCTTCCTGTGTAGCAACAGCTCGTTTCATCCAATGGTTTAAAGCACTTCCCTTCTTCCCAGTTTGTTTAACCAGGTTGTTTGTACCAAGTCTCTGACTTTGCTTGTTTCAATAGTGGCATGTATTTCAATAGTGGAATAGTTTACAACTATTTTATACATTTGATTATTTTACAGCACCAGGAAATTCCGACTTGATAAAGATCAGGGTATGTTGTAGTTATTTTCATTGGCGTAGGGGTAATTGATTCAATGGACATTTCTAGGCCTTCTGAGTTCTACTGGAATAAAGTAGGTATCCCCTTACTCCAACCCTACACCCTTATATTTTGCACTATTGGTTGTACCTTTTCTCATACTCCTTGACTAAACTTGCTCCACATTGCTATTTCCAGACTCTTTCTCTACACCCATTCTATATCCACTCCTCCTCAGGGGTTGATTCTATACAAATTTACCACCTAGTCTAGATCCTAGTGTTCTTTAAACAGAACATTCTCCCTTCTTTCTCAACGAGTTCAGTGCCTGGCTCCCACTCATCTTTTTACCCCAACTCCTTTTCTCATGCTTCAGCATTTCAACCTACATGTTGATATTTCCTCAAACATGCTAATCTGTAATACTTATTTCACAGGAATATTGGGAGACTTAAATGACATTATACATGTAAGGCATTTTACAAACTTTAAAGCACCCATAGTAGAGCTAAAAAGCAATTTCTGTGATGGAATATTATTGCTGTAAGAGAAACGAGGAGCAGAGCGGTTTCAGATAAACAGGGAAAAACTTATATGAACTGATGCAAAGTGAGAAGAGCCAGGAGAACATTGTACACAGCAAAAAGTGACATTGTAGTGATGATCAACTGTAAAAGACTTAATTCTGATCAAGAAAATAATCTAAGATAATTGCAAAGGACCCATGATGAAAAGGAGATTGTGGAGGATAGACTTGGCCTAGCATGCCCATGGGTTCACAAAGAGTCGGACAAGACAGAACAACAACGTAATGAAAAATGCTTCTACCTTCAGAGAAAGAACTGATGAACTCCAAGTGCAGATTGAAGTATACCTTTTTAACTTTATTTCTTTTGGGGGTTTTTTAACTTTATTTTCTTTTGCAACATGAAAAATATGGAAATATATTTTGCTTAACTTCACATGTATAATCAATATAAAATTAATGTTTTCTCAAAGGGTGGGGGAGGGACAGGAGGAAGGGAAAGAATTTGAAACTCAATTTTTTAAAAAAAGAATGTTAAAAATGTTACATGTAATTGGGAAATTTAGTGAAATAAAAATATATTTTTATAAAATCAGTTATAAAGGTACATAATGAAGAAATTGTGCCTAGAAAGTGATTCTTGTGTAGAAGACCTAGGAGTTTTAGTGGACTGAGAACTTAATGTGCATTAGTAATATGATGTGGCAGCCAAAAAAAGCTGACTGAAGGTCATGGAAATTCAGTGACTTGCCAGTATTCATATGCATGTGTCAGAGGTGGCATTTAACCTAGGTCTTCTCGACTCCAAGCCCAGCACTCCATCCACTCTACCATACTAGAGTTGAAGTCAAGAAATCTTGGGTTCATGTCCCACTTCTGACACTGACTGTATGACTATGGGAAAGTCACTTAACCTCTCTAAAAGAACTCAGGAAAATTTTTAAGATGTAGACAGGGCTTTATCTGCTCTGGTGGTATACATTACCATAGTGAGAAAACAATGAGAGTTCAACACATCTTGGTGCCCCTAGATGCGTATAATGTATGGTGTAGATCAGCCTTATTTATCACAGTCAGTCAGCATACATTTATTAAGTGTCTGTGATCCCATGTTGCTGCTCCCTAGCTTCTACTATTAGCCTCTTATCAGGCTTTTCAGCTCTTGCCCCAGAGTCCTAGGTGGTGAAAGATCTTCAGGTACCTCAAATCTGTTGCAATGCAATCCAATCTTCTTTTTGCAATGCATTTTAGTATATCCCCCATTTCTTTTTTTTTTAAGGCAATTGGGGTTAAGTGACTTGCCCAGGGTCACACAGCTAGAAAGTGTCAAGTGTTTGGTCTGGGGCCAGATTTGAACTCAGGTCCTCCTGACTTCAGGGCTGGCGCTCTATCCACTGTGCCACCTAGCTGCCCCATATACCCCCCATTTCTTACATACACATTCTCATTCTCTCTCTCTCTCTCTCTCTCTCTCTCTCTCTCTCTCTCTCTCTCTCTCTCTCTCTCTCTCTCTCTCTCTCTCTCTCTCTCTCTCTTTCTCTCCACCTCTTTTTCTGGAAACTAAATCAACACTACCATTCTTAGAAAGGAGTCATCAGTCATCTGCCTTGTGATTCTGCTCATGATCCATGTAACTGGTGATCCATTGATCTCTTATAGGTCTTGTCTCTATTAAAATTTAAGCTTCTTGGGAGCATCTTTGGGACTGTCTTTGTTTTTGTATTTGTATCACTGTACTTTATTGTTTGGCACAGTGCCTAAAACATAGTAAGCCCTTAACGAATGCTTTTTCATTCATTCATTCACATTGACCTATTTTATTTTTAGCCTGTTGAGGTATTTTAAAATCCACATTTCTCTCATGCTATGAATGCATTAGCTATTTTCCCCTGCCAGCTTTGTGACATTTGCACTTTGATAAGCCATATGTGACTTTATGTCATCTGGAAGAGTAATTACATTTAATATGCCTCATTTCAAAGGGCAGGGGACCAGTAGGTGAGAGTCACAAAGAGTTAGGTCTTTAGCTCAATATGAAAAAAAAAATTTCCTAATAATCAAAATTTCTCAGAACCGGATTTAGTTACCTCAGAACATGTGAAGTTTTGAAAGCAAGACTGGATGTCCAGTCTCCCATTGTTTGTATTTCATAGATTCTTGAGATATAATTTGATCTAGATGATATCTCAGAACCCTTCAAACCACCCCTAAGATTCTTTGATTCCCTACAAAGTGATGCAAGAACCTAGTCACTTGAAGTCTGAGATATAAAGAATAAAACCGAGTTATCACAAGCCTGGGGTCACCAAGGTTTGTTTGTTGTTGGGTTTTTTTTTTGCTTATACCTTAAAGTTTATATTCACAACTTCATTATTTTCAAGACTACCCATTAAGAAGGGAGCTGTCCTTGCTTTAAGTAAGGTGGATGATTCTCTTTGTTTAGATTTGCCTTACCCATCTTATTCTTAATGGATCTCTTGTTCTATTTCAGGTGGGATATCTTGGGAGCTGTCCTTGGCAATGAATGTGGAACTCTAGAATCAGGTTTATCCATGATCTTCCTAAAAGAAGGAGAGAGAAAAATATGCACTCCATACATGGACACAACAGACTATGGAAATCTGAGGTTTTACTTCACTATGGGTAAGTAAATACCTTTTCATAAATGCTGTTGATCTCAACCAGATCTTGTTAGAATTAATTCCTATGGAAATTTCATTATTTTCAGGTATCTGCAGTAGGAAAGGGAATACTCATAAAACGTGAGCTATATACCTCATGGTCAGAAGAGGAGACTGGGCTGGTTACACTTGCCAATGACCAGCCCTACTTTTAAATCACTTACAAAGAGTACTAGCCATGTTGTATCATCATCCTGCTAAGAAGCGAAATACTTTAATAATACTTTCATCCATTGGTCATAGCAGAAATGATGACAGATGATATAGAAAAATGAATGCAGCCTAATGAGTGACCCTGCTAGATTCCCAAAGAATTTCCTTCCATCATGATGAGTCATTTGTTTTCATACATATAGTGTTACTATATATCTTCTTTGAGAGTGGAAACTCTGAAAATTTTATGGTATATTGTAACACACTATATTTTTATTATCTTTGCAAATGCTAAAAAAAAAGTTTGGATCAAACTTATTTCCTTTATGATACAGTGGAAAAACACTGGCTCTAGAGTCAGGAGGACCTGGGTTCAGATATCACTTTCATGCTTTCTACCTATATGATCTTGGGCAAGTCACTTAACCTCTTTGGGCCTCAGTTTCCTCCTCTGTAAAATGAGGGGTTTGGAATACATGGCTTTTCAGGTCTCTTCTGGCTCTAGAACTATGATTCTATGATTCTTGCCCTCTTAAAAATATGTAAACGTGAAGTATTGGGAAAATCCATGGAGGAAGTAGGTGTTGTAATTAGTGACATACTAAAGTTATTGTTTCAAACAGTAAATGACAAAATTATGTGTTCTGTCAGTGGAAGTCATTCTAGAGTGATTTACAAATGTCACATGCCTGTTTTGTTGAGTGACCAGGAAACAGGGATGAACTTTTCCCAGCCTTTCAAACCATGGCTGCACTTGGGAGAGTAACCGGAAATAAACTTTGTCCACCTTCTGACCTTATGGTAGAAGTTTTCATTCTAACAGGACAAACATGCCTGTTGTCTCACCATTGCACAGCCTCTCTAGCAGTCTCATCCTTTTCATCTTCACCTCTCCAGGCATCCTCTGTTTTATAAAATGAAGGCCATGTGTATTGAAAGCAAACTGTAAAAACAAAATTTTAACTGCCTGCTTTCAAAAGTAACACATAGCTTTGAATTTGAAACGATTTGTATGTTAAAATGTCATTCTTTGAATTTAAAAAGCCAGATTTCAACCTAAATATAGTTTTATTCAAATTAATTCCTGTGAAATCTTGGATTAGTCATTGCTATAACATGTTACCACGCATCCTAGTTGCATTTCAGTTTTCATCCCATTTTGAATATCCTTGTTATTGTGTTATAATTTGTTTTCTCTTTCTCATACCAAAACTCTGTCATATATATAATATCCAAATTCTTCAAATAGTAGGTTACTGAGTAAGAGGGATCAATCCGAATTAACTGAAATGAGTCTAAACAGGGAAATCATCAAGAAAATATAGTACCCTACAGTTATCTAAGTTCCTCCAAGCCTTGTACTAAAACATATATAATTTCCACTTATAGTGGGGAAGGAGAGATGATAGCAGACCAGATATTTAAAGGATTGTTATACGGAAGAAGTGTCAGTCTTCTATTTGGCCTAACGATACATAACTAGCACTAAGGGGTAGCATTTTGAGGGAAGTAAATTTGAGTTAATGTAAGGAACAATCAATAATTAGAGCTATCTTTTATAAAATAGTATGTATAACCATGGGAGACAGCGAGTTCTCCATCACTGTAGGTGTTTCAGTGGTGAATAGATGACCACTTGTCAGAGATTTGCATTTGAGTAAGTTTGAACGCCATGAATTCTGATGTCCCTTCCAGATGTAAGAGTATATTATTCTGCTAAATGTCCAGAGAAGAAATCAGTGTAGATTAATCCAGTGCAGAGGTACATTGGCTTTTAGTACCTCTTTTTCACATGAACATTCTTCCAACATGTGGCCTCGAGGATGACCATGACATCAGGTTGGTGATGCCATGACATGCAAATGAATTGGATTTAAATGAGGCAGGGTTGTGCAAAGTCACCAGCCTCACTTTCTCCTCCAGAGCCATGTGGATAGAGTGGCCAGATATAGATCAGGACAACTGGAGATGGCCCAGGATGCAGTGGGAGACCTTGGCCTTTTTAAGCTAAGGTCTTTAACAGGCCAGTTTAGCCAAGAAGGGCTCACTGTTCATTCCTCCCACATATTCTGTTCTGTCTATGTGCTATACTTTGGTCCATGCTGATTTACCTACTTGCAGTGAACTTCATGCTTCTCTCCATTTTAATCTAAATCCATCTGACTTGTAAAAGCCCAGTTCAGGTTCTTTTTCTTTTTTTAATGAATCTTTCTCTGACTATTCTAGTCCACACTGATCTCTCCCTTCTCTTAACTGCTAGTGTACTTGGAATCACACACATTAAATATTAATCTCAATCATTAACTTTAAGCATTCTCTCATTGTTTCATGTATATTGTGTATGTGTGGTTATCACCCTAGTAAATTATAAGCTCCTTAAGTACAGGACCATGTCTAAGATTTATTTTGTTTACCCCACAGTATTTAGCAGAGAAGTAGGCACTTAACTATGGTACATAGCAAGAATATAGAATTGTATTTTTATCTTATATAGCCCTACCAGATTATCAACTCCTCGAGGACAGATATTATGGTTCCTTCAAATCATCGTGTCAGTTCAACATTTATTGAGCACTTACCAAACACAAATCATTGTTCAAGGTATGGGGGGCCCAAAGACAAAAAATGATGTAGTCTCTGCCCTTCCACAGTTTATAATATAATAGGGGACAAGACAGACTTACAAATAACTGTAAAATAATTTAGAGAGTTTCAAGTGCATTTTGTTTCTGTTGTTGTTCAGTTGTTTCAATCATGTCAGACTCTTCATGACCCTATTGAGAGTTTTCTTGGTGATGATACTGGAGTAGTTTGCCAGTTCCTTCTCCAGCTCATTTTACAGATGAGGAAACTGAGGCAAACAGGGTTAAATGACTTCCTCAAGGTCACACCAGTAATAAGTGACTGAGTCCAGATTTAAACTCAGGTCTTCCTGACTCTAGGCCCTGAACTTTGTCTACTGTGCCACCCAGATGCCCTTTTCAAGTGAACAGTAGATATCAAATGGAAAGATTCAGAAAAGAGGCAAGAAAGGAGACTTCACAGAAGAAAGGACTTGTGATCTGGACCTTGAAAGGAGGGAATGATTTTAAAAGGCAGATATGTAGAGAAAGTCTGTTTCAGGCTTGGGGCATGGAGCATGTAAATGCTCAGAGATGGGAAATGCCGAGGAAACATGATTGCCTAGTAGTCAAATTTTCCTAGAATGGCGAATATGTCAATCAACCAGTATTTAAGTACCTCCTCAATGCCTGGCCCTAGGCTATGTGCCAGAGATAAAAGTACAAAGAATGAAATAATCTCTACTTGCAATGAGCTCATGTTATGAAGGAGAATAGTAATGATATAGAAGACTGGAAAGGGAGATGGGAGCCAGATTTCAGAATGTTTTGAATTGCCAAGCTAAGGATTTTCTATTTAATCTTATAATCTCTGGGAAGCTCCTAAATGTTTTTGAGCAGGTCCATACTGTGCTTCTGGCATTAGGAAGATGACTTTGTTGTGGATACAGGATGGATTAGGGAAATGAGAGCCCCACAGAGGAGAGCACAGTTAAGAAGGTGTTTTCATAATCGAAAGAAGGTGTAATTATAGGGTTTGGTTGGAAAGAAAAGGGGTGTGAAATATGGCAGAAGTAGAATTAAAGGGAATTGGCAGCTGAGTAGATGTAGAGAGTGTACAGAAAGGAAAGAGTCCAAGATGATGAAGCTTGAGTGACTGGGAGAATATTTGTGCCATCAGAAGAAATGGAGAAGAAAAGATGAGGCTGCTGTGGGTTCTTGTGGAGGGCGGAAATGATGTGTTTTGAATTTGAGGTGCTGGTAAGCAATTTAGGTATATATATCCAGCAGACAGTTGGGAATAGAGGACTGAAGCTCAGGAAGAATATCACTTTGGAAACTGTTTGCAAAATAGATTGTTTTGGAAAAAGTCGAGAAGCAGGTAGACAGATTGAGTGACCATGGCAATGGTCTAGGAAGATAGGTGATGAGGGCCTGAGCTAGGGCCTCCACTGTCTGAGTGGAGGGAAGGAGACAGATATGAGAGATATTATGGAGGCAGAAAGAACCAGACTGACAAATGATTAAATATGGGAGAGGGCCTTGGATGAGAGAGAATGAGGAGCTAAGGATGAATGACTATCAAATTTGTGAGCCTGGTTGACTAAAAAGATTGGTGCTTTCAACAGTAATAAGGAAGTTTGTAGAAGCAAGGGGTTTGAGTTGAGTTTTGAGACACCTACAGGATATCCACTACCACTCCAGCTCAGATTCCTGTTTTTATTATGCATATCTATGAGCGTCAAAGCCTGATTGTTTTGTTACTATATTTTTTCCACTCTTCCCCACCAAAATCTAGCTCATTAAGGTTTCAAATGGTCTTTGGTTTCACAATGTTGGTGCTTCTTTTTCTGATGCCCTTTCATACATAATTTTAGTTGGAAGGGTCCTCCATTGTCATCTAGTCCAACCCATACCAGAAAAAAAAAAACCCGATTACAATATTCTTGACAAATGTTTCTCCAGCCTTTTCTTAGAGACTGGTGCTGATAGGGAGCCCACCACTTTCTGAGGATTCCTATTCCATTTTAGAATAGCTCAAATTTTTGAGGTTTTTGCTTACCTCAGGACTAAATTTTTCTCTTTGCAACTTTCACCCTTGCTTCTAGTTCTTCCCTCAGGGGAATTAAACATTTGTAAGTCTAATCTCTTGTACACATGACAATCTCTTAAATATATGAAGACAGCTGTCATGTTCCTGGTGTTCTCTAAGCTAAACATCCCCATATCCTCCACCTGATCCTCATATGGGAAAGACTTGTGGCCTTTCATCCCTTTTGAATGTTCTCCAGTTTATTGATGTTCTCCCTAAAGTCAGTTTCCCAGAGCAGTCATAGTATTCCATATGTTGTCTGACCAAGGAAGAATATGTCAAGATTCTCTCATATCCTGATTCCTGGAAGCTATGTCTTTTTTTGGAGTGCCCAAGATTCCATTAGGTTTTGTTTTGTTTTATTTTGCCAAATCACAATGTTTAATCATATTGAGTTTGTCATCCACTAAACCATCAAATTTTTTTTAGACAAAATGCTATCTATGTCCCCCCTATTTTGTAGTCATGAGATTGATTTTTTACTCTAAATATAAAACTTACCATTCATACCTATTGCATTTCCTCTAATTTGATTCAGCATGATGTTCTGACCCATCAAAGTTTTTCTCAACTCTGAATCTGCCATCCAGTACATTAATGATCTCTGCCATTTGCAAATTCCATGAGGAAGCTTTCTATGCCTTCATCTGGGTCATTGATAAAAGTGTTAAACAGCACAGTGCCAAGCACATATCCTTGTAATGGGGATCTTCTTTGATGACAGTATGAAACCTTTAATGATCCAGAAAGTTTAGAATCCATCTAACTAATGAGAGACTTTTCCCACAAATCATCCATAGAGAATGTACCCATCAGATTGGTGGCCTTTTGTTATCTTGAGGGCACCAAGATTTTGTTGTCTCTCATTCTTACTATATTAATAGCTCATCTTCCTTTCTGGTCCTTTATATGCTTAATAATGTTCCTTACCTCACTTCTATTACATAAATTTTCTTTGGTAACATGCTACAGCCTGGTAACATAGCCAGTGCAAGCAAGGTTGTTACCATTTTATAGGGAAACTAAGAGTCAGCAAATGCACATGACATCCAAAATCATGCAGTCATATATCAGCACCACTATAAAAAATCAACCAATAGCTGTAAAATTTATTTGAAGAGTACTAAAAAAAAAAAAACCCAAAAACTTTGCTTGGTTATCTTGATATAAATCAGACTCCTGAAGTTTTTCTTAAAACTGTATTTATCACCTTTAAAAATATATCATCTAGATGCTTTTCAATTTAAAATCCGAGGATTTGTAATTACCATGTAAAAGATCCTAAAATCTTCACTTTTTCTTCATTATGCATTATAGTTATATGAAAAACAAGAAAAAAAATCTTAGTTTCAATAGGAACTCATGTCAGTGCACCTTCCCAAGAATGATGGATCCACCCCATAGTTCTTTAGATTAATTCTGTAGTGTTTTTAATGTCATTACTACCACTGTTACCAAAGGTCTCTTTCCTCTTCTGTCACGTTTTAGGGCAAAGGGGAGCTCTCAGGTGACTTTTAGACCTTTTAATGATTAGTTCTTTCTAAAAGAAAAATGTAATAGCTAATGCCACAAACTATGTTCATAAGCAAGCAGAAAATGAGGAAAACAGAGAGCTAATTCATAGGCTGCATTTTTCACAGGTGCTTATGTTGTGCTATTAACATAGCCTTATGTTAATTGTGACCTTTGTCTTTCTCAGTGCTCATCTATTGATAATGGTTTATTATAAACTCTATGCTGAATTACATTTCTGAAAAGAACATTTTGTTTTAGTTTGGATTTTTCCCCAGGACCCATCATTTAGAAGTGGTTTTATGAGCTGCACTCATTACCACAAAATTTATTCTATGTTGTTCTGAGTATAGGCCATATGCCTAAAATGAGGCCACTTTAAAAAATGCAGGTATAGGTGAAAATTAGTCATGCACAGCCTGTTCATTATAATTTTAACACATTTATTTCAGATATCGGTTATATGTTAATGTAACTGAAGATACTATTGCCTCTTTTGATGCATGATAGACTTCTCTCAGGTTCTATGCAAACAAGTTCTGAGGGGAAAGGAATACAGCATGTATGGTAATGATGTTTTGAAGGTCAGAATTATAATGATCAGATCAGAATAATATATAAAAATGGCATTCCACAATAGGTCAATGTGCAAAGGAGCAAATAGTTTTCAAAAGAATTCCTATCAGTGACCACAACAAAACATGTAGTAGTTCAAAACTCCAAACTTCCAGCTCAAATTAAAGGTCTACAAAGAAGTGGTAAGAGCCAATAGATCCAATCCCAATCTTTGGGTCTTGACCCCTGAACCAGCTGTTTTTAGAGGGATTCAAGAGGATTACTGGTGAACCATACTCCAGAGCAGGAGAGGCTCGCTGATAGAAAGTCTTAAAGATCACCTTGTGACAACAACATTACCAGTGCTTGTATGAATGCAGCTGCATTTGGCTATATGTGTAGCCAAATAGGTGGATGTTGGTGGGACACCAAAGGAACCACTATATGGCAAACAACTTGCAGGTGATTGGGATTCAGGATGGGCAGAAGAGTCATTATGAAAGAAGATGTGATTTTGTGTCATCTTTATGAAATGCAAGGAAACATAGCCAGGATGAAGGCTGATCAGGATGTGTTGACTCAATGAGAACGAAGATATAGAACAAGCCAGATGCAGAACCATAATCAAAAACTACTGCAGCAAACTAAAGGACTTTTTCATGCTTCCATAGAAACAAACATTATCACTAATTCTGTTTTTGAAAAAAGGACAAGAATATATGTAATATATGTTAAGATTTAATTGCTCAAAATTACACTGATATTTTAGGGACACTCTGTATGTACACATACATATGAGTGTGTCGATCTGTCTGTCTCTGTGGTGCTACCTGCCTGTGAAAGTCCTATCCAGAATCATAAAATATTAGATCTGACAAACATAATTTTGATAACCATTGTAACTGTACAGAAAAGGAAACTGAGGCCCATAAAGGTAAAGTTATTTATTCAGGGTTCGATAAGTGGCAACACTAGTGGGCTGGAACTCAAACCGAAATCTTTTGAGTGTTTGACTCCAAGCCCAGGGCTCTTTTCCCCTAATCAATGCTTCCACCCTGCCAAGTATAGCTTCAACTTAAGGACATTCAGACAGATTAGCATAATTAATTAATAAGACCCTGTGCAAGCCTTTTTTTCTCTTTTTCAAAGTTACCAAAATAAATTCCTCAAAGCTCACAGATTTTGCAATTATCTTTTAATGGAGCCATTGTTTGGCTTATTTTGCTGACCTTAACTAAACTTAGAGATTATTTTATATTTGCATTCCTAACAAGTTTATTTCAAAGTGTTTTGATACTTAAGTTGATATCGAATAGTTTTAAAAGATTCTCAACTGTTGGGCAGGGTCCATATGGCCCTTCCCATGGACAGCACATCTTCAAACAGGCAGTACATCTGTCTCCTAGTAGAAAATAAAGGAAATTATTTTCTAAGGCACTTATATTCCAGATAAATTGTCCTGCGTTCAGAAGCAAAATTATTTCCAAGTAAGAACTCTATTTTTCTGCCAGGAGCACCAATTAGGAATGTATCTAAGTTACAGTTGCTATGGTAACAGGACTTCTTCAGTAGACTTGGTATTAAAGTGATTGACCATCAGAAAGGATACCATTAGCATTAGATGCTCTCTAAACCCAAGGTCCCACAGATGCCTAGATGATGGTGACCTTTGACGCCCAATAAGGAAATAAAGTATTCAGATTCTTGATTGTTGGAAGGATCTTTCCTTTTGGGGATTGATTGAAGCATAATTTTAATTCTGTGTTAACTTTCCTTTACCACCCATTGTGTTTCTGAGTTGCTTCCTGCTACTTAGAGTTAATGTTTACTTAGTAATGCAAAATAAGTTCAAGATAAAACTAAGGAAAACATAAAGAATATGATAAAAAGTTCAAATCATGCATTTATAGAAATAGTTTGCCACTTTGGATTTTATTGGCTATTTCCTATCATCCATGTGATTGTCCCACCCTCATCAATCCAAATAATTAAAAACTTTCGTAGAAATAATTCCATTTATGAACATTGATTAAAGAACTAAAGAAACTTTTTATAAAAAAATGAAAGACAATTATGAAAGAAAAATGAGAAATTTTAGCACCCAGAAGTAAAAGATTTATTAAAACAAAAAAAGTATATGAACATTTCTACCCATGCAGTTAATTGTGTTGTCAGTATAACATACTTGTAAAAACTGCATTAATAAGAAATGGACTTCAAATTTGAAAATATAGTTGCTATGATCACCTGGGAGCCATTAGGAAGTGGCAGAGAATGTTGAAGAAAAGTAGCAGAAATAGCATGTGAGTGTAATAGAATATTATTATGCCTAGAGAAAGGACAAATTGACTGATTCAGAAAAAGATTGGAAGACTTGTATGAATTGATTCAGAGTGAAATGAGCAGATCCAGTAGAACAATTTAGGAGATAACAATAACATGGAAAAAAAAGTTTGAAAGACCTCAGAACTCTAATCAAAGCTATAAACAATAGTAACTTCAAAAGATTGATGATGAAACATGCTTCCTACCTGTAGACAGAGAAATAATGAACTAGAGATGTGAGTTTTCAAACATAATAAATGTGTTGATTTGTTTTGTTGAACTATACATATTTGTCACACAGAAAGACTTCCATCATAAGACTTAACAGTTTAGTGGATGATTGTTCTGAAGCCCTTTAACAAACTTCCTTTCATCTTCAACTTCTTTCTGTTTCACTCCTTCCATTTTCTAACCCTCAAAACATGTCTCCCTCTCCACAACTGCTTTCATAGGCATGCCCTCCTGTACTGGCTAAAGTTTCATAACCTTCCTAACTCACTGGTCATGGCAAAGCACTCCTTGCTCCTCATTGCTACCTCCAGATTCCCACTACCACCCTCACTAAGAAGCTTGTCCTCTTTTGAGGTTCATACTATCAAAATTTATCACCCAATCTAAATCTTACTGATTGTTATCTATCAACCTGCAGGACATCGGTCTTTCTTCTCCAATGAGTTCGATGCCTAGCTTATTATGATCTTTCTCTCTTCCCTTCTCCTACCCTTATAGTTGGGGACTTCAATGTACATATTGATGCCTCTTCAAATACCCTACCACCCAAATTCCTCAATCTACTAAATTTCCATAACCTGCTCTTTTACTCCACATCTAGTACACACAAAGGCCATCCTTTTTACCTTGCCATCTTCAGCATGTGCTCAACTTCCATGTTCATGAACTCTGAAACCCTTTTTGTGATCATAATCTTTATCATTCCATCTTTTTTGATGTCTTGCAACTCCCAACCCACTTCATCCTTATCATTCCCTCCCTTTCTCAGTTCTTTCCCAGGCTATCACCTCTGTACTGTCTATACTCTCTTCCCTTCCCTGTTCTAATCTCTTGATAAATCCGTTCAACTCTTTATTATCCTCTGTCTTTGATTTTCTTGCCCCTTGTCCAATCTCCAATCATGCTTCTCTATTCCCCAACCCTGTATCATACCCAGAATCTATCTATTTCTTTCCTATTCACATGCTGCTGAATGAAACTGGAGAAACATCACAACACTATGCTGACAGGACCCAAATAAAATTTGAAGTTTATAACCTTAACTTAGCCTGGGCCTACCACATGTTTATGTTATGTCATGTCAACTAATTTTGTATTATCTGAGATCATCCTTATTTCAGCAAGGCAAACAGTATATTCCTCCATAACTGACTCTCTGTTGTACTCTCAGTGGTTCATCCAAATGCTACCTCACCTCCAACTTCCCAGTGCACCTTCTCCCCCTACACTGCCAGCTGAGGATCTCATTTCACATTTGACAACGAAAAAAATTGAGACTGTTCTCCGAGAACTCCCTCATCTCCTGTCTTCCTCATCTCATATCACTTAGACATCTTCTTCCCCTCTCTGCTCAACTCTTGTCTCATGTGGCCTCTATTCTTGGCAAGGCAAACCTCAGCCATGAAGGCAGCTGAAACAAATGCTGTGGAATGCTTAGATCTTGGTCAGACATCAAAGATGCCAAGGTCATCCCCTGCATACCAAGCCATCACCAGCCATCCTGACTTTTGTCTTGGCACTGGACTTTGATGACTGAAAGAGACAGTGAGGCTGATGACTGCACAGCTCTGCCTCACTTAAATCCAAGTCACATTCAAGTCAGGACATCACCCCATGATTGTCATTGGTCTTATTCAAAAATGAAAGATGAACAATAATAATAACAATCTCACTACAGCCCATCTTTCCAAGATTATTAAACATTACTCTTCTTCATGCCCTCAACCTTCCAGCCAAATAGCCCTACTACTAGTTCCACATACACAACATTGCAAGCAATATCCCCCAGGTGTAGGATATACTATCTGTTTCCTTCCTTTCAGAGTACAGAGCATGTGCGATCTCCTCCCCTCAGCTGCTTATCCTCTTGATTCCTAACCAAATAATGACTGTGTTTTCTGTGTATGTATTATATATTCACTTACATGGGTATATGTTCTTTCTCTTTATAGAAAAGAATATAAATTCCTTAATAGACTTCTTTTATTTGTATCTGTTTCCTAGCTATGAGTAAAATGCCTGGCACACAGTAAGCACTTAATAAATGGATATAGATTATTTTTAAAACACTGTGTGTCTATAGGGAGTCAATTCATTTCACCTTCCATCTTCCCTTCTGTCAATGGAATGATAGATAACACCTGCCTTATACTTCATAGGGATTATAGTGAGAATTAGAGGATATAAAAGATACCTCAAGTTTCCACGATATCATCACGTTGAAGCTCCCTCTATCAAAGCAAATTGTAGCTGTCTGTAATTTAGTGAATTCGTGTTAAGGCATTTATTTACTGAGACTCAGGGAGCTCATGAGACTCATTTGCTGTCACACAAGTAATCAGTCTTACAGCATTTGAACTTGGGTTTTCTTGACTGTGTTAGGTTGACTCTCTAATGATAATAACCTGATTTATATAATGGTTTATATAACTTTATTTATATATTTATATATTTGTTTTTATAATATGCATTTATATAATTTTACAAACCACTTTTCTGAAAGTACCCTGTGAGATAATAGTATGAGAATTCTTTGAAAACTTAAAAGTCATTATCCAAAAGTAGAGTGGTGGCATTAGTAAATGAATTCTCTAATATGCCCTAAAATGTAAAAGCTCATTGCTACTCAGTGTTTTGAGGGACAGTTCATGTTTATGAAAATCTTCAGAAATGAAGATCAAGTG
Source organism: Phascolarctos cinereus (assembly GCF_003287225.1). Lineage (NCBI taxonomy): Eukaryota > Metazoa > Chordata > Mammalia > Diprotodontia > Phascolarctidae > Phascolarctos > Phascolarctos cinereus. The sequence goes on from NW_027555514.1 coordinate 145,054,395, forward strand.
GAATATTTTGTTGATAGTTACAGTCTTTGAACTTTAGCAGTAAAGGTCTTGAATGTAACCCAAAAAGTTGGTTTAATAAAAAGTTGAACGGGTCCTTTTCACATAGGTTGAAAGGTAAAGATACAAACACTACTTCCTCATAGCAGATTATTCTTTCAATCTCATTAAGCAAATAGTTATTTGTGTCAAGTTTTTTTTATCTTTGTTGCAGCCTGTTTTGAGCCATGTATAAGTGGTCTCCTCCATGCCTGTTTCCTTCTAGGTCATAGTTTAATCACACCCTGATGTAATTATTTTTATAATCCTGGAATTTAATATTGTACTTTATGTGATGATTGATGTAAATGAGTCTTAGTAACCTAACAATCATATATTGTGCAGGAGGCATTTGTGACCCTGGAGAATCCCATGAAAATGATGTCATTCTCTATGCAAAGACTGAAGGAAGAAAAGAGCATATTTCACTGGACATACTTTCCTATTCATCCTACAAGGTAAACATAACCAGCCTATAACATTTCCCTGGCCCTTCTCAGGCTACATATCTATAGAAACTGTCCCAGATACAAAGGGGAAAATGTCTTCTGCCAACAACCCCGTAAGATATGATTAGGAATGAAGCTGCCCAATTTAAATGAGATATTGTACTATAGTTTAAGGCAATGCCTTTAGTGGACCCTTTTAATTCTTATACTTTTGAATTAGGGTCTTACTAGAAAGGGGTGAAATGCTGTCAGAGAAAAGAAGGCAGAGCCCGATACCTGAGTGACAATTGGTCTTGTCCCCTTGAAAGCCCTGAAAGGATCTCTAATTATGCAGCCCCACAGGAGTGCCATCAGGCATAATTAATATTTATCCAGCATTTTGAGATTCCCTAGACGAGAGGCATTGTAGAAATGCAGATCATTATTACTGTTGCTTTCTTCTTGGCTAATTAGAACTGCTGAGGTCGACCTTTTTGCTTTGCCCTTTGGATTTAGGACAGGTGTTGACTCTGGTTGTTTGCAAACATCTTCAAAATTATGTGAGATGCTTGTCATGGGTTTTAGTTTTTTTTTTCTAATTGTACATTTATTTGTGCTGACACAATCATTATTAGTTAGTCTTCGTTCAGCACTGATGACACCCTGTAAAAGAGCCTGAGGACATTTCTTGCCCAGCGCGCTCATAGTTAAGATTTAAAAGGCTCAATATAAACAGAGAGGACAGAATGGGGGATACTGAGAGAAGGATGAAGAACCAACATGACCCACATGTTGTGGTCTGGGGTGCTCAGAAGGGATGCTGTCACTAGCAATAGCTCAATAGCAGGCCAAATGAAACAAGCCTTGAGAAGATTCTGAAGGTGTGAACAATTCAGTTTTCCTTTTCTCAGCATGACGTATGATTAGGCATTTGCCCAAATGTTTGCATTCAGACCCCATCATAGGTCCTACTGATATGGCAAGACATTTTGGGCTGCTTAGAACAGACCATATTTTGGCAACTTTTGATGATACCAAATATCATCAAAGTTGATATAAATCAACTTTCTTCTGACTTGAGCTAAGAGGAATGCAAACGTTTTACTCACAATAGGGTATTTGTGAAACACGCTTACTTTGAAACTGTCATGTAATACTGGTTAAGGCAGATAAAGATAGAAAGATTAGCTTGTTTGAGACAGGGAAGAATTTTACTAATATATATTCAAGTAGGGAGATTTACAAATTAAATGAAATATTATTGTCTCCTTAGGAGTATGACCTCAGTTTAATTCAATAAGCCTTTATTAAATACATACTCTGTGCCCGGCACTATCATGGGCTGTGAGGATACAAGGACAAAAAAGAAACAGTGCCTACCCTCAAGGAGCTTATATTCTGCCACAAGGAAATAGCATGCATATAAAAATAAATAAAAATGTAATAGAGAAAATAAATATTTGTAATATACATTAATATACAGAGAAAATAAATACAAATTTTGAGGAATGTTAGGAACATTAACACCTAGGGGAACTAGAAAAGGCCTCCTCTAGGAGATGGCACTTGAACTAAGCCTTGAAGGGAACTAGGGATTCCATGAGGCAAAGGTAAGGAGGGAGAGTGTTCTACATGTTTGGGCAGCCTGTGAAAAAGCCCAGAAGTGGGAGATCAAATATCATGTAGACAGAACAGCAAGCAGTTCTGTAATGTAGAATATGTGAGGGTAAATAAGGTCAATCTGGAAAGATTGTTTGGAGCTAGATTGTGAAAGGCTCTAAATTCCAAGCAATGAAATTTATCTTTTATCCTAGAAGCAATAGAAATCCATTGGGGTTTCTTAAATAGGAGTGATGTAGGCAGATCAGTGCTTGAGGAATATCAGTGTAGTGCCAGTGTAGAAGAGAGGAGGGAGCCTATGTGCAAGGAGTTCAATTAGGGAACGATTGGAATATTCCTGGTGAGAGGTGATGAGGGAATAAAACTCAGACAGGAGCCATGTGAGTGAAGATCTGGCAACAAATGAAAGAGATATCATGGAGGTAGAATCTAAAAGACATCATTTTGTTCAGTCGTTTCAATTGTGTCTAACTCTTCGTGACCCTATTGGGGGTTTTCTTGGCAAAGATACTAGAGTAATTTTACCATTTCCTTCTCCAGCTCATTTTACAGATGAGGAAACTGAGGCCAACAGGGTTAAGTGATTTGCCCAGGGTCACACAGCTAGTGTGTGAGAGCAAATCTGAACTCAGATAGATGAGTCTCACTGATTCCAGACACAGCACTCTATCCACTGTACCACCTAGCTGCCCCAAAAGACTTCATACTTGATAGCATATGTGGGATATGAGGGAGAGTAAAGGGGATAACCCTTAGACAACAAAACTGGATGACTAGAAGGACGGTGGTACCCTCAACAGAAAAAGGAATGTTAGGAACAGGGGCAAATTTAGGGGAAAGGATAAATTAATTCTTTTTTGAACATGTTAAGTTTAAACAAACGAGATATATGTGGGACATCCAGGCGGAGACGTATAGTAGGCAATTAGAAATGCCAGAGATGTTCAACTGGAGCTCAGGTGAGAGATGTGGACTGCATATATAGATCTGGGAATCATCTACATAGAGATAATGGTTGAATTTATCAGAGTTATATAATCACCAAGGGAAAGTATGGGAACTATGATCTTCTTATGTGTCCCTCAAAATCCTATACACTAGATACATAAAGGATCTCTTTTTTATTATTGTTATTGCAAAGGATTTCTGTTTATTTTAAAGGTTCCATCTTTGGTTTCTGTCATCATCAACCCTGAGCTTCAGACTCCTGCTACCAAGTTTTGTCTCAGACAAAAGAATCACCAAGGATATAATAGGAATGTCTGGGCAATAGATTTTTTCCATGTTTTGCCTGTTCTACCTTCAACAGTATCCCATATGATACAGTTTTCTATCAACCTTGGATGTGGAACCCATCAGCCTGGTAACAGGTATGAAGGTTGAGATTTTGGTCTAACCTTAAATGAGAAAATGGATTTGGCTACTAGAACTAAAAATGAGTTGTCGTGTGTGTGTGTGTGTGTGTGTGTGTGTGTGTGTGTGTGTGTTTGTGTGTGTGTATTCTCTGTAAAAATCTTCTGGACTTTAGTATAGAGCTAAAACATTTTCATCCTTGTACAAAATTAGATAACTTTAATAATAAATAAGTCTAACAGTCATTTTCTATTATACACTTTCCCCAAATGTATGTATAATGATGTTACTATGAAATTCAAGTTGTCTTATAAGGGTTCTTGTGTTCTTGATCCTAATACTTTGGCCTCAGTTATGCCAAAAGATATCAGTGTTGTTCTGGAATAGCAATATAAGCTGTGGAAGCTAACCACTTGGAAAGATAGCTTAGAGTGAAGGAAAAATAAATAATCTGAGAAAAACTTGACCCCATGTCAATGATATGTGACCTCCTAATAACAGTCACTAAAATCAGTGAGCAGTTGGAAGGCCAGGCATGACTTCTCATTCTTGATCACTATAGTGTTGCTTTTGTCCTGTCTCTGGCTTAGAATATCTCCACTCTCATTTTAGCATCATGAAATGGCAATGGGAGATGAAGTAATTGCCTTCCAATCTATCAATTTCAAGTACTCTAACTCAGGTTATTATTTGCCATCTTGAAAATATTGAATTTATCTTTGCACAAGTAATGTGGCCATTTGTCAATCAAGGGAGGTTTGCCTATCAAGGAAAAGGAAAATAACTATTTGGGACAGACCTCTTTAAGAGTTTTCCATTTCTGTCCAACACATACTGGCGTTGTGTTCAGTGAGGTATGAATTGTTTTACTTTACTTGTCTTTGCCCCTTATTCATCATTGATTCTTTTATTGATGGCAGTGTCAGCTTAGAATTTTCAACCAATCACGGGCGCTCCTGGTCTCTGCTTCACACTGAGTGCTTACCTGACATATGTGCTGGGCCGCATCTCCCTCACAGTACTGTCTATTCTTCTGAAAACTATAGTGGGTAAGTACATCCTTTCTGAAAATAGTGGAAGATTTGAAACTTTTGACATGTCAAAGAATAAAACCCGCCTTTTTTATGTATGGCTGCCCTAAAATAAGGAACAGGAACCAAAGTGACTCATTTTTATGTACTTTAGAAAAGTGGCCTGAAAAAATAAAGGAAAGTACTTTTGGTAAATCTGGTCATAAAGCCCCATCTTATCTTTTTAGTTGTAGTTCAACAGTAATATTTATTTTTAAAAGTGCCCATTTATTGGATTCTAATTGCTTGTAATGTAGTTTGTCAATTTCTTTGACACAAGAAGTTAAAGTATAAGAAGGGAGATTTCTACTTTATTTTAAAAAATTATTCTGAACTAAACATCAAAAAATAAACATTTCCAAATAACAGAGCAAAATGAAAAAGAGAATTCCATATGAAACCATGAATCTCTATTTCATACCATTTCCACACAGAGAGGGAGAGAGAGAGAGATGGATGGATGAATGTATATATACATCCTTCTACTTATATATAACCAATTCCATAGGCTACTCTCCAAACTTCCCTGCTTATCTGTGCCTTCCTTTGAACTACCCCATATTCTTTTTTGTGTGTATTTTACAATGTTTAAGTGACCCTCTTTTTTCTGGTATTGCTTTTCCTAACCACTTATTTTCAATCCTCTCCCAATTAAAAACCAGGAGGAAATAAATAAACCTTATAACAAAAAGTATAGTTAAATAAAGCATATACATTCCATGGCCATGGCCAAAAATATGTTTCTTCTACAACTTACATTTATTATGTCTCTGTCAGGAACTGAGTAACATGTTTCATCACAGACCCTCATTACTTTGATTAGACTTTTTAAGTCTTTCAAAGTTGTTTTTCTTTACGATGTTGTTATCCTGGTATAAATTGTTCCACTGGTTCTGTTCACTTAACTCTGCATTAGCTCATACTATCTAGGATTGTTTGAAATGATCTCTTTTATAATTTCATATGACAAGATAATATTCCAATACAGTCATATACCACAATTTGTTATCCATTCCCCAATTGAAATGTACCCCTTAGACTCTAGTTCTTTTATTTTTTTTTATCCCACTTATTTCCCTATTGAGTCTGATTTATTTCTACATTTCTTCATTTCTACATTTGAACATTTCACATAAGAGTGAGATTCACATGATCCCCTTCTTCCTCCACATTTATATGTTTTTCACATATCCCAGTTTTGTGAAATAACAAATTCTAACCTCATCTTTCTCCTTGGAATTGGCACACTAGCACATACCTTTACCTCTCATCTCACTTCCCTCTTAAAATCCTCAGAACAGAACCAATTCACTCACAGGACTGGTTTTTTTTTTTAATTTCACTCCACAATAACTTTTATACAATCCAAAGTTCTGAAGAGAAACTTCTTTCTTCTCCCTCTATTAGAATGTCAAATCATCATATGGCCACTTCCAATTTCTCAAATAAAGTTAGCACTCTAGATTTCTCTTGACTCTTGTGTTTATATTTTAAAGTTCATACTTAGCTCTAGTCCCATTTCTCAATGCCACCATTCTATACTTACTTTGTAGATTATTCTTGGATATAAGCATTTCTCTTTTGCTTTTTACAGTATTGTATTCTAAGATCTTCTATCATTTGTAGTAGAAGCTGACAAGTCTTGTGTGATCCTGATTGTGATTCCTTAGTAGTTAAAATGCTTCTTTCTGAATGCTTGAAATATTTTTTCTTTGATGTTAGAGCTCTGAAGCTTGGCTATGATGTTCTTGACCTTTTATTATGGGAGATCCTTTCAGGAATTAGTTTGTTTCTATCTTTACTTTGCCCTCTGAGTATGAGATATGGGCAGTTTTCATTTATGATTTCTTTAAATATATTAACCGGACTTTTTAATCACTATTTTCAGTGATTCCAATTCTTAAATTATTTATCCTTGACTTGTAAACCTCTTATGTTTTCTTTTATTTCTTAATCTTTTGATTTTGTTCTAATATTTTCTTGCTATCTCATATAGTCATTGATTTCTATTTGACTTATTCTAGTTTTCAAGTGTTCCATTTTTGGGTTGTTTTACTATTTTCTTTTCTTAGCTAATTCTCCTCCCAGTTCTTTCTTCCAGAGTGTTTATGTTTGGTTTTTTTCTTTTGTTTCATTTCTTCTAGACGCATAATTTTTATAAAAATAAATTTCTTCCTTCGAATCTCTGCTTACAGTTGTTTTGGAGGTGCTCTCTCCTTCTTGGATAGACTCTGAGTCATTTTTAGAATGACTATAATGTTTTATATTGATCAGTGTCTACTTTGATTTACTCATCTCTCTAATTCCTGAATTGGAGCTTTGTCTCAGGGCCAAATTCTGTTTCTTGTTGCACTTTCTGATGGGTTGCTCAGCCCTACATAATTTTGCCCTGGGTCACTTGGGTGATTGCACTGACCTTCACTTCCCGTGTTTAGTTCCCCCTCCCCTGTGTTTTTGAGATTCTGAGAGTTGGATGTGCAGGACCCTGAATGGCTTCTCAAGACATGCTAGAAGACTTCAGAACCCCTGGGTGCCTGGGATGTTATCATCAAAGTGCTACTGCACACCATTAGTCACTTCCTGTCCTGCTAGTTTTCAGCATCCCCACTGTGGGTTTACAGCCACTATGGAGTGTTCCAACTACACTGAGCCTTTCTGGGAGGATCATTCAGCTTTCTTAAGTCCAGCCACAGATCCCTGTAGATCACAACCATTTCTGATAGTGCTCGGAGGCTGCCAGCTTTTTTGCTTAAAATGGTATTGACTTCTTTAGCAGCTTCCTTATTCCCCATGAGCTTCTGACCAACTTTTTCTGTAGTTCTGGAATGAAAGAAATAACTTGCTGTTGTTTCCTCTCATTGAATTTCTTGGTCATTATTTAGTCTAGTGCTAATTTCAGGTATTTTGCTGGAGTAGTAATAGGTAGATTCCCAATTAGGGCAAATAATGAATCCCATGAAATAGACACATTATTTTAATTCAAAGTTATAATTATATGTAAAATGTAGCCATTGTTTCCAATTCTATGGAAATATGCAATGGAAAATTTTTAAAATGAGATTTTTTTTATGTTTGCTAACATAATACAATAGCAAAAGATAAAATATTTCTGATTCAAGTTCATTACAAAATAATATAGTAGTTCTAGAAAGCAAAATTAAAAATATTTTAAAATTATTGAAAGTCATACTTAAAAATAAGCCTACACTTAGCATGTGATGAAAACATCATCATTGTAATTTAAAATATTTTAGTGGTGTAGAATGAACTATCTTCTCCTTCTGTGAATCTTGGCACATATACCGGTAGGTACAGATTACTTTATCTGTATGTCAGTAAATTTGCATGATCAATATCTCACACAAGCGTAGTTTAATGAGCTGGGGCATTATCTAAAATCAATAATGCTGTATGACAATGTAATATTGTTGTCCTTGCAATATTTTGCCACAGCTGGACTAAAATGACTTAAGAACCCATCTTTGAAAACTGCTTTCATCACCGCTGCTTTATTACTTAACTACCAAAGAACTAGAAGTGATCAGTGGCTGTATTTTCTCAGGGCACAAAGATTGGAAGGCTGATACACAAGCTTTGGTTTTAAGTTAAAATCCCGTTTGCATTATGTCCCAAAAAAAATTATCAGGTGACATTAGACCCTTTAAGTCAAGTTTGAGGTTCTTTATTTTCTTAGAAACATAAATTCTAAAAGCTTTCCTTTTCCAGAATATTTCTATTCCATCCACATTAAAAAATCGTTGATCAGTGTATCTGCCTTCTTCAATTATTTTCTTCAGAACAACATCCCAGGGTGTCTTCATCTGCACTGATCCCCTCTTTGGTCATGTTAACATTATGAAATTGAACTCAGTTTCTTAAAGTGATCAAACCAATCTACTTTCAGTAGAAATCTCTTCATTTTCTACTTAATTTCCATTTTCTTTCACTGCCTTAAACTTGAAACATTTGTCTGAATAGCTGCTCTGCATTTTTGTTTGCAGTCTTCAATCTATACTACTAAAAGACACTCTATTTCTATCACTAGACATTTCTTTAACTTCTAGTTGTTTGCAAACCATGAGAAACTGGTACAGGTTTGCTTTTTTCTTTTTATTTTACCTGCATTTTTAATAATCTGTCTTGTCAAGCATGCCAACATCTTGTCCCATTTTAGAATTATTGTGACCCTTTTCTTGCCTTTCAATTACATCAATTTTTGTTGTTGTTGTAATGGAATAACAGACATTTTCTCTCTCTTTTTCTGCTATCATTGTTTCTGTCTCAAGTATTCTTTCTTTTTTGCTCTTTGTTAAGGATTCTTCATCAAAAATCTTAACACAACTGTTGTGAATATGCTACCTGGCAGCACATCACACCCAAACATGACAATAAACAAATGCAGATTAATAATACAGCAGTTTGATAAGACCCTAGACTAGTGCATACACATTGTAGTGATTGAATTTTGACTTGCATTAAATGTAATCTGGTATCATTTTATAATTCACACTAAATCAAATTTCCCATTTGACCTATCTCTGTGCTGGGCAATCTGCCTTTATTCAGACAGCTATCTTTATCAGAAGGCCAACCTATTCTTATCTTCATGCTCACATGGTCATACATTTCCACTTTATGTGCTTGGCATTGAGGCAGGTAGAAGACAAAGTGGACAGAGCAAAAGGCTAGAAGTCAGGAAGACTTTAATTCAAATTTTGCCTCCAGCACTTAGTAGCTGTGTGACTTTAGACAAGTCTCTTAACCTCCCTAGTCTCAACTTCCTCATTTGTGAAATGAGAATGTTGGACTTAGTGGACTCTAAGATTCTTTTAGCTCTAAATCTATGACCCTATGATCATTGTAAAACATCACCAGAGTTAGAAATATTATGGAATAGCCCTATGAATACTTAAAATACAAACACAAGCAGAATACTTTTTGTTATTCATTTGTTTTGGTTGTATACAACTCTTTGTGACCCCTTTTGGGGTTTTCTTGGCAAAGATACTAGAGTGGTTTGCCATTTCCTTCTCCAGCTCATTTTACAGATGAGGAAACTGAGACAGATAGTGTTAAGTGATTTCCCCAGGGTCACACAGCTAGTAAGTGTCTGAGGCCAGATTTGAACTCATGAAGATGAGTCTTCCTGACTTCAGGCCTGGCATTCTATCCACCGTGACACATAGCTGCCCACTTACCAGTCTGTGAAAAGTAGAAAGTCAAAGTTGACCATACAGATAGATTATTTCCTAGCTTCTGTTTAATATACTTTACTTTGAGAAGGAGGATGCAAGCTATGATATGGCACTGTCCTCAGCTGGGTGATGAGTAGGCATCCTGTCTCTATACAAAAACTGTACAGCAGTCTATCTAGAGATTTCACATCAGCTTTAAAAATAAAGAATGTGTTTGAAACAAGTGCAAAGTTCTACAAGAGAGAACAGGGAATTGGAAAGAACATTACCTTTTTAACATGAAACACATTTTAGCAGGTATATGTCAGTTTAAAATGATTGCTAATAAGGTCAGATGCATAATAATTTAGGTCAATAGATAGGTCATAATAAGTTAATAGATTGTTGGATCAGGCATGTGTCAGTTAAAAATTATCCCTAATAAATTTGGATGCATAGTAGTTTAGTCAAAGATTAATATTATTGGAGCTGGAGGGACATTACAGATCATGTAATCCAGCCTTCTAATTCTCTATATGGGGAAACTGAGACCCAGAAAGGCTGTGACTTGTCCAGGGTCACAAAGGTAATTAATGGCAGATCTGAGAATCAGAGTCTAGGATCTTGATTTCTAATCCAGAGTTATTTTTGCTATACCATGGACATCTGAATACAAGTACAAGTAGATTAAAGCAAGAATACTAGCAAAATAGTTATATCCCATACATGCAGAATATCTTGTAATTGATGAGAATTTGAACTTAGCCATGAATTAAATTTTGTGTGTTCAATTTCTTGCAGGTGGAACCGAATAACTATCCCCCTCCCTAATGCGGCACTAACCAAGGACACCAGGATTCGCTGGAGACAAATGGGCCCGATCCTTGGAAACATGTGGGCGATTGATAATAGTTAGTATTTATGCCTATTATAATCACATACCATTGATGTAAACTCTTCCTGCACTTCTGCTAGTTCAGCACAGACTTCATCACATTTGGAAGTTATAGCCCTGCAATTCATTAAACACTCTTTCTTCCTTTGTGCCTATGCTTTCTGTTAGGAAGCCCAGGGATGAGCAATCAGAAAAGGCAGTGGAGTCAGCAATAAAAGGTCCTGGTATTTTGCAACATACATAATTAAAATGTTTTTAAAGCCCCGAAACTCAAACTCCCAGGCTTGATGACAAGGGATAGCCTAACATTCCCTTCAACTGTTTACATCGAATTAACATAAGTATATCCCACACTGCGCTATTAAAATAAGGCCTATTCTTCTCTTAGTGGCTGCCACAACATCTGGGATGCTCATATGCTAAACACAGAAGACCTTCATAAAGAAACACCATCACTATAATAAAATGCAAAGCCTAAATGATTCATGAGAGTGTAAATATGCCATCCATACTACGTGCAGCATCTCTCACAAATGTCTTTTCCTTTCTATCCCCGTGGCCACCCCTCAAGTATAGATCAGCTGTACTGTTGCAATAGACTCTTAATAGGACTTCCTGCCTGCCCTCCCACAACCCCTCCAAACCTTCCTTAATATTGCTGCCAGACTTCTATTTCTCATATGTAGTTCTAGTCTTCCCTCCACAATGTTCGATCTTCAGTGGCTCACTATTATTTACCAATTAAAGTTTAATCTTCCTTTCCTACCATTCCCAGCATCCCACAATATAATGCCAACTTATGTTCCCCACTTTATCTCAAATTGCTCCCCTTCATTAATTTTGTGTTCCAAGCAAATTGAACCAATCTCTAACCTCCAAATACATGTTGAACTTTCCTGCCTCTGTACCTTGGCTCATGCTTGAAACATCCTTATTCCAATCTTCACCTGTCACATTTCTACTTGTCTTTTAAAGTCCAGCTCAAATGCACCCTCTACCATGAAGTGTTTTCACCATCAGGACTCAAATAGCACATAGTTTTACAACTCTCTAATGCAAGTACTAGAGTGGTTCAGTTATCTATACATGCTTCTGACCCCCTTACTAGACTATAAGCTCCATGAGAATGACAGCCTTTTCTTATCTAAAATATTTATGGTACATTGTGCTTTATGCCTTAGACACAAGATAAATGTTTGTTGAATTGAATTTGGGAACCTCTCTGAAGATGAATTTATTAAAATACATGAGCAAATTCCAAATACAGGGAAGTTAACATAACTCTTTGGGGAAGAAATTGTAGTGTCCTGCTTATAATCAGTATTTGTTCAGTATCTAATCTGTCCCCAACAGTGTATGATGCATTGTCACTGTGAGTTTAAACAAATGAAATGATAGTGGTTAATAGTGTGGCCATAATGCAAACCTGGAAGCAGGAAATCTTAAATTCTGTTCTCAACCAAGGCAGGGAACTGCCTCAGGGCTCAACCTAAGCAACTCCCTCAAAAGAACAACAATAACCAGCTCTCTGTCTTATCTGCAAGAAGGAAAACATGACATTTGCCTCCTTCTGGGAATTGGTGAGAATTCACTAATGAATGATTCCTTTTTCCTTCCTGATCCCTTCTGAATCCGAGTTCTTTCTGAAAATAGAAAATTGTATGTTAAAATAATATAATTGTGAAGAAAAGCAAACTGGTAGATATCAGTAGATGTCAGAATTTTGTTAGGGATATATACATATATGTATATGTATATATATGTATATACATACATATACATATATGTATGTATATACATATATATGAGTGTGTATGTATTTTATTATTATGGACTCAGATTCAGTGTCTGTGCTGCTTAATTACAATTCAGTAACAACCCTGCAAAAAAGTTTATGCAAGAATTATGACTTCAGTTTTACAGGTAAGGAAACTGAAATTCAGGGAGAGATGGGATTAAACCCAAGTGTCTTGATCTTAAGTCTAAATTCTCTTTTTTCTGGATTGCCACACTGCCTCTCTCTTTAATTTTTTTTTGTTTTGTTTGTTTGTTTGTTTGCTTTTTTGGTGAGGCAGTCAGGGTTAAGTGACTTAGTGACTTGCCCAGGGTCACATACCTACTAAGTGTCATGTGTCTGAGATGAGATTTGAACTTGGATCCTTCTGACTCCAAGGCCAGAGCTCTATTCACTGCACCACCTAGCTGCCCCTCCTCTCTTTTTTTTTATAAGGAAAGAACCTTTGGAAATTTCCTAAAAATATTAAGACAACTAGGTTGGTACTTAAAACTAGCCTGTAGTTTACAAAGAGGAAAAGTCCACTATTGTTATTTGTAAGTTTCAGGTAAGGTTGTTACTATTCTTCTGGGGAAAAAAAGATGAAAATGGTGATACAGGGGAAAATATATATTTTTTCTTCCTTACCCTCAAGAAAAAAAATTTTTTTTGTTCATCATCAAGAAAATTTGCAACCTAAGATTATTCTTTAATGTATTAAAACTCTTGGATAGAAAATTGTGGTGACAAAGAACACTTTTCTTAAAACTAAATTTTAGTTAGTGCCTTGGAGGTATTCACTTTTAAATTCTGATGGAGACTTTTTTATAACTAGAATCAATGACTTTTTGAACTCTGTATGCCCACTTTAGTAGGTTTGGGGAAATACCTGGCATCACCTCTAGGCTGTGCTGAACTGCAGAATAAATTAGCCCATCTAAAAACCATAAGGCATGTATGCCTGGAGCCATTGAATTAGATGTAAATGGTACCCATTTACATATGGCAAATGGTTGTTTCCTTGGCTTCACATTTCCTGAGTGATAATTAGGTATACTGTGTAGTCCATTGGAGCAGCCAAAGGCTACTTATGCTTGGTAGAAGTACCACATTTGTCATCAGCTTCATCCATCCAAAAAGCAAGCACAAAAACTTATGCCAGCATATTGTTGATCCTGTTGTATCCTGAGGCAAGGCCAAGGTAGGACTGTACCACGAACAAGGTTCGACAGCCTGTTTTGGCACAGGCTGGGAAATGAGAAAAGGCAAAAGCTGAAAGGTTCCTATTTGGGAGGTGTACAGGCAGAATGGCTAGGTTGACTGTGAACTTCCAGTAGACAGAGATCATATGCCATGGGTGCTAAAGGTTATGTCTAGACAAGAAGCAGGAAGTAGTACCAGATTCAAGCAAAGCGTGAAGAGCAGGTAAAAAACAAAGCAACAAAAAAAAAAAAACATGATCTTGGGGTTAGGCTTGGGGTTTGATACTGAGAAAACAGAAAGCATCCAAGCTTTATGTAGAATTTGTAACTTACAGCCCTGTTCTTATGGACACTGGTGTGTTCTTAGTTCCACATGTTGAGAAGTAACATGACATAATGGATAGAGAGCATGGCATTTGGGAGTCAGGAAGGTATGGGCTCAAATTTTGGTTGAGATACCAACCAGCTTTGTGGCACTTAGCAAGTGACTTAACTTTTCTTTAACTCATTTTTCTGAGGAAGTTGGACTTCATGACCTCAAAAGTACCTTTCAGTTCTAATTTGTGATCTGAATTTGGATTTGTAACTTCCCACAATCAGTAGAATATTGTGCTTTTTAAAAAGAATATGTTGTTATGTCAACATCCTTGGGAAAATAATTGTTTTTAAACTGTTCAAGAAATGTGTTATTCTCCCCAAGTTGATTAACATTCAGAAATATTTTTAAGAACCATAGGTAATTGGTGGTCCAATTGTGCTCACATATAGAGTTGGAAATTTCAAGAAAATGTATCTCACTTGATCCTTTGACATATCCATATACCCTTTTGTGATTCTTCTTTTCCCAAAGAAAAAAATATGAACCTTATAAAAATATAATGACTCAGAATAAAAATATATTGTTTTAAGTAGTTTAAATGGTTTGGTTGTACAAAGGAGAGTCAATCACAAGTGTCCTCCTCTATTCTTCTCTGTGCACTATATATCAAAATCTTGAAAATGTAATCTGTGAACTCTAGCATGTTTGTAACCTAAGCAATTAACTTGTCATAGAATGTACCATATGTCACCTTCAGTTTCCCTGAACTTCCACAAATAGGGGCTATATGCCATACATATAAAGTATAATATCTCATTTTTTTGTTTCATAAAATTATTCCACGTGTGGGTGATGATTTTAGCTTTTCCAATACTATAACTTTTATTTACACAAACCTTTGTTTTCCTTTGGCAGTTTATATTGGTCCATCATGCCTCAAATTCTGCTCTGGAAGAGGACAATGTACTCGAAATGGCTGCAAGTAAGCGCTCTAATAATAATATTTGTAGGTTTTAAAAAACATGTAATTTGTGTTGCAAGCCACAAATTGTTATGCTTTTTCAGGTTAAGTCAGTTGGATTCTACCAAGGACAAATGCAAAATTTGTTGAACATAAATTCATTGCTATAAAATTGTTATTATTATGTATTCTTTGTACATGGAGTTGTGTTTCAGTTTTCTATATGTTAAACCTAGAAAAAAATTTAACCAAGCATTCCATTTTGTAATCTATTGAATTTCAGATACTTTGCTATGTACTTTCTGCTTGCCAATCCAAATCATTATGCTGTCCCTCCATTAACTTGGTCCATTCTTTGAGTGTTCTTGAGTCATTTTTTAAAAAAAAAATTACATGGAAATGTTTTCTAAATTAGCTGCAAAAACAACCACTCACTCATATATCCAGGAAACAAAATAATTCAGGATGGACCTAATGGGTAGAATTTAGCAACTTTAATGAGAAAATTAATATTTTGATCTCATCTATAAGTTCATTTTCCTTTCAAGGAAACTTGTTTGTGAGACTTCTAATATACTTCCTGCCTTCATGCGATTTTTAACTAGTTTGGCTTCTTAATCTTTTATGTAAATAATGATATAAAGTGACTTAAGTGTATAGAAGAAGGAAGTATAGCAATTGATGAAAATGGTGATAAAAGCAAAATAAAATCTTACAAATCTAGAATTTTTAAAAGAATATTATAAACTATGCAAGAGGAAGGTATGAGAGATATTGCATACTATAAATGTTATATATTAGCAAATAACAGCCAGCATTTCTACAGTACGTAAAGTCCATGAAGTACTTCACATATATTATTTTTCATTTTATTCTCACTATGACCTTGGGAAGTAGTACCTATTATTATACTCATTTTACAGATGAGAAAACTGAGGATAGGAGGGTTTAAGTGAATTGTGCTCACACAGCTAGTAAGAACATAAAGTAGGATCCAAACTGTGGTCTTCCTTAATCCAAGTTGAAAACTATCCACTATCCTACCCCGCTCTTGTGAGTCATTTTCGCTTTGCATTTTTTGTGATACAGGTTTCTGTATGAAGTTCTTCTCTTTTTGTTCTATGAATTTTAATGTTCCCTTAGACCTATGGTCTCATCAGTGTGGGTACTGCCTATAGTAATGCAGATCGCAAACTCTATCCCCTCTCAACCTGTGCCATGCTTGTATAAGGCCTTCCAGAAAATCTCCTGATGTCTGCCCAATGTACTGAATACCTTCTTCTGGCATCAGAGATATTATAATCTAAATAGTAGCACATTAGTAATTTAATGGATAATCTCCTTTGGTCCATATTGGTATTTGAACTGAAGAGAAATATCTACACACCTCAGATTTATTTATTACATAGTACTTAAGCCATGTGCAACTGTGTATTAATTCAATGCATAGGCTTAACAGGCACTTGCTAAATTTCTAATCTTTGTATTTGACCTATATAGATTTCTGTCTTTGTCTATCGTATCATCCATTCTGCTTTTCCTCATCCTCCCCATACACACATTCCAAAAATTGAGAATAATTTAAGGGACATTCATTATGGTCACTCAGGAGCATCAATGCATGTTTCAGACATGACATTTATGAGAATGGACAGCCAATGCCAACATTTCAAAATATTTTCAACCATCCAGCTTCCAATCAAAAAGAGTTCCATTGAAAATGGAATATTTAAAAATACGAGAAAAATTACAAAGATGTGAAAAAGGTTTCAGAGCAGACAAGCATGGTTTAATGGAAAGAGTGCTGGTATTTGAGTCTAAGGACTTGGGTTTGAATCCTGGCTCTGCCACATACTACCTGCATTACCTTGGGCAAACCACTTCACTTCTCTTGGCCTCAGTTTCCTCTTCAGTGAAATGAAAGGACTGAATTCAAAGGTATCTCAGTTCCCTTCTGATGCTAAATCTATGATCATTGGTTTTTAGGAGGAAAGCAAAATTTGCTTCATAGTATTTTCACCAAATTTCATCTTAAATGCCTTGGCAAAAAAGCAGATTCTTCACATCTAGAAGTGATTACCTGAATAACTTTTTCAGGTTTCTTTTATGTCTCACTCCTACATGGGTAATCCTTTCTCTTTTTAAGTTTCCACAATGCTATAAAAATATTAATTTTATATTTTCTTTATTCTGCAGTTCCTGAAAGATATTAATTTTGTGTCTCAATGTTGTTTTATCCAACATGCTAGAAAGCACTATTTACAAGAAAATATTTGTAAAGTAGCATCAGTGAATTTTTTCCTCAAAAGCTTCGACATAGTATTGATTAGATTTTATTAAAATAAATATCAATGTTAACACTAATTGTTTCAAACAGAAATATGAGTAGTCATTTTAAGCCTTCACTATTTAATCTCAATAATCATTCCTATTATATAGTGCTTTAGGGTTTGCAAAATGTTTCCCTAAGATCAGTTCTATGAGTAGGTATTCCAAGTGCTACTATCCATAGATGAAGAAACTGAGGCTCAGGAGGCAAAGTTTCCCACCCAAGATCCCAGAGCTAGCAAATGTCATAAGTATGTTTGAAATTCTTGTCTCTAGTTTTCAAAGTCAAAGATATATTAGTATAAAATATTATCATATACAATGCATTAATCCCACACTCCATTGCTAAGTTTCCTTAGATATACAGGAGTATTCCAAAATACCATTCCATCAGGTCTCTATTTGTAGTGAGGAGGAAAAAAATGGGCTACCTAACATGTCAGCCATACATCTATGCCCATAATCAGCAAGGTTTTCTTTTAGATGATTCTGCTATTGTAATTTATTTAATGCATACTTATTATCCAACTGCTGTGTGAATGTTGTGAGCACTATGGAAGCTACAAATATAATAGAATGCAGGATCTATGTCTACCCAGAATGCACTGGTAAGGAAATAAAATGCAAACTTAGAGGCAATGTGGCATAGTAGAAAGAGTCCCAGATTTGGAATCAAGTGACCTCTGGGCACAAATTCAACATTTGACCTTACTGTATAACCATGGACAAATTATTTAACCTCTCTCCCTGGTTTCTTCATCTGTAACATGGAGTAATAGCTTGAAATCCTTACCTTATTAGGATTATTATGAAGATCAAATATTAATATATTCATAAAATGCTTTGAAAACTTTAAAGAACTTATGAAATCCAGTTATAATATACAGTAATATTACATGAGTGAATTCAAGGTTCCGCATGAGATATGAATAAGAAAGTAAAATATACCTAAGGGGATCAAAAAAGCTTCATAGAAGAGGTGGCATTTGAGTTTGACTTCAAGGAATGGAAAATTATCTGTAGGTGAAGCTTGGAAGGACATTCTAGGAGTAGGAAACAGTGTGAGCAAAGACAGAGCAATAAGTGTAGTTTCACTGTAATGTACAGTACGTGATTGGGGAAGGGCAGTGATATGAGGTGAGAATGTAAAGATAAGTTGATGTCAGATAATGGAGGGACTGGAGTGCCAGGCAAAAGAGTTTGCAGTGCATGCTGTCATTTGGGGTGTTTTGAGCTATGTAGATTCAGGCAAAATACTCTTAGTTTCTTTGGAAACTACTCATAATCTGATGGCCAACTATGGCATCATCCTTTGGGCATGTGTCATAGGATTGATTTGGGTTTTTTTACATTCCTTTTGACAATGAAATATATTTTGGATACATAAGTGACTTGAACAGGATCCCACAAAGATCTACTTTCTGCCAAATTCCATTCTGTAGTAAAGCGAATTACATTGAAATTTCAGTGTTCTTATAGGAAAGGCAAAATAGAAAAAATAGTAAAGAAGATAGTAGCAAATAGAAAAAGTGTGTGCGTGAGTTCCTGATTAAGAAATACTTCAGTCGTGTTTTGTTAGTTTTTGTTTTGAAACCACAAAACCTATTATTTCATTGGTCTAGAGAATTGCCTGTGAGAAAGTTCATTTAGCAATGCCCACTGGCTCTTGGTCTGCAACTTATAATATTAGGCAGTTGCCGGGGGCACTAAGAAGTACAGTAACTTGCTCGGGGTCACACAGCATTAAGTGTAAGAGGTAGAACTCCATCCCAGGTCTTCTTGACTCCGGGCCAAGTGTATGTTTACTGCACCACATCTCTCTCTTAAAGATAATTCCCTTCAAATCATTGGCATTCCTGGTGTTAAACTAAAAATACATTTAAGACAATGGTTTCTTGAGGTTGGCTCAAGTGCCCACATCAGTTCATATGAAAACAGAAAATGCCCGCAAACACAAGCATGCAGTGGCATCTTTTCTTTGGAGCTCCACCAACCTAGGATCCTGATTTCTAATAAGGACATCCACATGGATCAAGGGTTAGTGTTTTCCCATAAGACTGTTGGTATTCTGTGGGTCTTAAAGAGTCAAAACAGAGAGACTAAAGAACAGGATGCAGTTGTATTTTCCAGTTCCAAGTGACATAATATTAGCCCCTAAATACATTTCAAGTTAGAGCATAATCGTTGCATTTTACCTAGCTGAAATATATTACTTGCATTTAAAACATTATCTACAAACTTTCAATTTCTTGCCAAATATAACTCAGAAATAAGTCTCCTGTTCATGGAATTTGCTATGTAGTTTTGATATTCATCACCTTGAAGCAAATTACATACTTTGCAGACTGCACCTTTATTGAGTGACTTCCGGATAGAACTATGCATGAATATAGGTATGTAGAATTTGTCAAAGGTGCACAATGAATTATTGTTTTAATCATTGCCTTTTTTTATAGTACTGCTCTGCCAAGAATACATTCCATTAGGATATTTACAATCATCCAGACCCTGCTGACTCTTCAGATTCAGAGCTCTTGGAAGGCTAATAAGCTGCACTTACCATTCAATCAAATGCTTGACTTTATTCTCCCAAAAGTGGATTCAGAAAAAGCTCTGAAAAAACAAAAGGTTAAAATTGAAAGCAACAAAGTTTAATATTTAATTTTGTTGTATTTCTCTGACAGGTGTGACCCTGGCTTTTCAGGTCCAGCTTGTGAAATGGCATCCCAAACATTCCCAATGTTCATCTCTGAAAGCTTCGGAAGTTCCAGGCTCTCTTCTTACCACAACTTTTACTCTATCCGTGGTGCTGAAGTTAGCTTTGGATGTGGTGTGTTAGCCAGTGGAAAGGCATTGGTTTTCAACAAAGATGGGAGGCGTCAGCTCATTACATCCTTTCTTGACAGCTCACAGTCCAGGTGAGCTAAGAAATGAATGGCAGAGTGATATAACTAATTTAATTTTCTGATCTATGTATTTTCAAATTTTCTCTTATTTCCATAAAATGTTGCTTTAACCTTTCTCTAAATCATAATTAAGATTGGAGACAAGGGCTAATTTTGGGTTCATCCACTCTTTTTTTTTTTAGCAATTCAAATATTTCATGAATGACTTTAGGGTATTTATTACCAGCCAAATGGAAAAATATGAAATGTTAGCATCAAAAAATGTGTGCCAGAGCCAAGTGCAAATTAATTATTTATGTAGTTTTATTTATTTGACAGCTTGTGGTGGCTGATTATATCCCTTCCATGTCTTCCCTTCCCCCAGTACCTAATAAATAATGCAGTACAGTGATGATTGGCACTTTAAATGTGTATATGTCATATACACATATTTGTGTATGCATGTATGTTTTTATGAATGTAAACAAGATATGTATTCTCTTCTATTGCATATAATATTTTACATATATGTATACATACATATATACATATATGTATACATATTCCACACTGACATTAAAGGGAGGTAAAGTCAGTCACAAAGCAGTGTGGGAAGTTCATCTAAACTTGCCTGGAAGTCTTTTTAAAAGCAATAATGAATATAATATTTTGAAATGCTTATGTATACTCACTAATCTGCATAAATTAATTTTTATTCAGGTTTCTCCAGTTCACATTAAGACTGGGAAGCAAATCTGTTTTGAGTACATGCAAAGCCCCCAACCAGCCTGGGGAAGGTGTTTTATTGCATTATTCTTATGATAATGGAATTACATGGAAACTACTTGAACATTATTCTTATCTCAACTACCACGAGCCAAGGTATGTTGGACACAAAAGAGATGTAATGATAGCAGCTTCTTTCTGAAATCATAATATGTAATGATAGACTACAAATAGTCTGCCATTGAGTTTTAGCCAGGACAAAGACTAATGAGTCCTGGAATGATAAATTAACCATGTTTCTTTTTAGCAAATTCCATCCTGGCTGAGTTTCTATATTGTAAAGAAAGTGATTTTTTACATTAAAAATGTTTCATTCAGAGAAAGCTGAAATTGGTATAATCATGAAGTTAAATGTATGTACAAGTTAACAGTGATTTTTTTCTTTTATAAAACTGAGACAATTGAACATTCAAATATAGACCTAAATTACCAATTTTGTTGACAAGTTTTTGCTAATAAAATGACAATTCCAGAATCATCTTGGATCGAACAACATTATTGATTCTATTGATAAATAGTATCTTTTTTTGTGTATTATACTATTTTATATAATAGTTTTAACAAGTAGAAGTCCAGTAGATGCAGGGAAGTGTTTCTAGGATATATTATTTGTCATAAATAGAGGTTAAAAATGTATTTAGCACTCCACTTTTTTACCATTAAAGCCTTATTGGTGAGAAGGCTGCTATTTATTTAAGCATTTCTGGGTCTTTAATTACAGTTCTAGAATGTAAAATTTCCTTGTAGTATGACCAAGTATGCCTATACAGAGGTAATTTCAGATATATTGGGAAGTATTTCTTCATTTTTCAAAAAAATACTTCATCAACCTCCTCATAGACACTTGAAATTCATTTTACACAATGAAGTCTTCATTCCAAATTTAGGACTAGGGAATGACACACAAAACTTAGGAGAGGTAACATTGGTTTAATCCACGCTAATGAAAAGTTGACCAAAAATTCTTTTCTAAAAGAACCTTTCAGTAAGAGAACTGTACTTGTCCTCTGAGAAAGATGATGATAAGTATAGAGAAGGGAGGAAGGAAAAAAAGAAATAGAATAGCTCAGGAACAAACTTCTCCTACTTTAAAATTTTACTTAAGTCTTGCTTTTACAAATACAATAAAACTTTTTTACTCAAATCAAATGGAGTTGTATCCTGATTGGATGGATGATTGGAGAGAGAGAGAGAGAGAAAGAGAGAGAGAGAGAGAGAGACAGACAGACAGACAGACAGACAGACAGACAGGCAGGCAGGCAGACAGACAGACTGACTGACTGATGCATGCATGCAATCCAATATATATAAGAATGTATTGGATACAATGGATTTGTTTTACCCTTTGAGATTAAAAGAATTTGAATTTATACTACCAGTAATAGTAAAGCTAAATTCACCATTGTTTTTTGGGAGAAACATTAACATAGTACATCTATGATATGAGAAGAATCTAGAAAAAGAATAGACAAATATAATAGTTGCAGTAATAATGATTAAAATATAAAGCAAGTATTGCTCCTATATATTGTCCCCAAACACTAATATTTTCATAACAAGAATGACAGTTACAAAATTCTATTATCAGTCTATATCTAGAAATTTAATTAATCTTTGATGATACTAAAAATAATTACACATTCAATGTTCTACTGCAAAGGTGCATTTATTCTTGCCTCCCATTTAACAGCAACATTTTTCTTCTAAGAAAATCATGACAATTTTTTTTGTATTAAGAATGTGCATAGTTTGAAAGATTAAGATTGCGAAAAAGTTTTCTCAGCAAGTTAAAAAAACACACACACAGTATGTATAACATTAAAAAGAAAAGTTCTCTTTAAACTGAATTCTATTAGAATTCTTCCCCCATTCCAGCCAGCATGTACTCATGCTTTCTCTTGGAAACTGATATCACGAAAGAGCCATTGCAAATTAGTCTAGAACACATAGTTTAGCATGTGGTCTACATACTGCAGTAATTTGCCATGTCTTTAATAAACAGTTCATGTTGTATAAATTCTAACTAGCAGAATTAAAGATATCTTGATGCTTTTAACCACTTACTGCACTATTTTGAGTAATAATGACTGACCGTATTGTTGCTGTTGTTCATTTGTTTGGAAAAACAGCGTGCCCTATAAATTAAATAAGCTGGTTGGTTTATGACTATGACTTGTAACTAATTTTTCATCAGCTCATCTGTTCTCTATGATTTATAAAATAAAGTATATTTCCCAACTTTATATAAAAATTAATGTCTGAAAATAGATGTAAGCATGGCAGTTGATAGTTTATTATATTTATTATAGTTATTCTTTTTGTTCAAGCTGATTGATATGTTTTAGGCACTAATTAGTACTTTTAGGAATGGAAAGCATTAAATTTCTGGAGATGTTCAGCTTTTTTAGGTTTTGTTAGGTATGGGCTTACTCAAGAATTTTTTGGTAATTTCAATTTAGCTTTTCTTCATAATTATATTATTTATAGTGTCTTGGCAATAGGAATCCACTTCCATAAAAAGTTATAAGAAACAATTACTAAAAACTGCACATCTAATCTTTCTTCCTCAGAAAAATTCAGGACAGAAAAAGGAGGTATACAGCCAATAGAGATTTCTGAAGTGGTCTATAGTTATACAATGATATGATGGTTCCAAAGTGAATCTTGCCAACTTTTGGCCAAACTAATGACCATTTTCACACAATGGCAATACTTCATTATGTTGGTGAGACCTGGGAAAGACCTTAGCTTAAAAAGGCCAAGATTTCCCACTGCATCTGGAGCCATCTCCAGTCATCCTGATCTATATCTTGCCACTAGGTCCAGGCTGGTGACTTTGCACAGCCCTCCCTCACTTAAATCCAATCCACTTGCAAGTCATGGCATCACCTTCCTGCTGCCATGATCCTCTTTGAGAACAAAGAACAAACAAACAACAACAACAACAACTCTTCTACTATTACTGGTTTGCCTGACTTTTCAGAATTAAATGTTTTTGAAAAGATGCCAATAAATTGAATTTTCATAGACCAAAATCACATTGGACATTGATTTTCATAATGGAGTTTTGCTCCCCAGTGGAAAAATTGCTCCAAGAAATGATAAAATTATAATAGAATCAGGAAGTATTGTTTACAGGAAAATGATCTCTTTTTAAATACATGAACTATAATCAAAATAAGCTAGGTAATGTTACAATGCTATATCTAATCTTATGTTCATACTTAGCAAAAACATAGCTTAAAAGATAAAGACTAATGACATTTTAACTGAACACATTAGTTTGGATAGCATAGGCTGCTCCTCCACCCAGAATCCACTCTCTTCTCATCTCTACCTCATAGAATCCTTAGCTTCCTTAAAAACAACTCAAATGTCACTTCCTGTGGGAAACTTACCCTGATCCCATCAATTGTTACTTTACCCTCCCTTCGTCCAAGGAATTTTTTTCTTTTGCAGAATTTTGCCTTTAATCTTCTATACCATTGTGTTTCCCCACCACCACTTCCAAAAAATCCAAGTTTCTTAAGTGCAATGTTTGGTTTTGACCTCATCTTCCCAGGGCCTAGAGCAGTGTCTGGCATATAGCAGGCATATAAGTTATAGGAAATGGACTTCTGGTTTCATTGGCATAGAGAATTCCTGACTAAGAGGACTCTCTCTACCAAGGCAGGTTGGCACCTTCTCTGTTCCTTGTGGTTTTAGAGAATTGCCTAGGGCCCTCAGAGGTACATAACTTACCAGGTCACAAAGCCAGCATATGTCAAATAATAACATATTATTCAACTATTAAAGTTGAATAGTTGGGCAGAACCCTATAGATTAACTTCCATGGTATTCAACAGTGATGTATCATATGATATTAATTTAGTCATTAAAGAAACTCATGAAGTTGCTACTACATGAAAGGTAGCCACATGCTGTGTCCTAACTTTTGAAGAAATTTCAATGGCAGAGAAGGAACCATCTTTGTATCACCACAGCACCTACAACAGTATCCTGCATAAATGAATCACTAAACATTAGTTGAATGAATAGCTTAATGAATATGTGGAATGAAGTAAATAGATTGATCCTGAGTAAAAGAAAAATTTTAAAAATAAATTCTGTGATTTAGAACATAGCAATGAATTAACAAATAAGAAAACACATCTACTATAACACATAACACTAACTAAAATCATAGGAGATACCATTTATTGAAATATATACCCAAAAGAACATAAAAATTTTATGTAAGGGGTTGATATGTTTTTTTCTCTCATGATTTCATCCCTACTGAATCTTTTCTTTACCTTCATCATGTGCTTTGTCTCCATAATTCTTCTCTATTTTCTCATGTTATCATTTCTGTTATGTGTTCATTGACCTCACATTTAGCCTAGAACTCACTAGTCATTTCAAGAGTGTTTTTGCCTATCAATTTAATTCAATTAAATAATATTTTCATTATTGTTGTTATTATTAAATGCTTACTATCTGCCAGGAACTGTGTTAGATGCTAGAAATACAAATATAAAAATTAAGTCACCCCTCTGCCCCTAAGGACCCTACATTCTATCACAAGGAGGGGGAGAGGAGAGAATTTGGGGACAATATGAAAGTGAAGATAAAATATATACCAAATTCAATGTAACTTGATAAAGAACACTAACAGCTAGGAAGAATAAGGAGAAGCCTCTTAGAAAAAGTAGTACTTAATCAGAGCCTTGAAAGAGGATGGGGAATATAAGGAGCAGAGGTGAGGAGAGCCTTTTAGACATGAGAGGTAGCCTGTCCAAAGGCATGCAATCGTGAGATAGAATGACATGTATAAGCAATAGCAAGGAAGCCAGTTTAGTTAATGTGTATGTGAAATGGAATAATGTTTAATCAACTTGGAAATATAGACTAGAGCCAAGCTTCGAAGGACATTAAGTATCAAATAAGAGTTAGTGTTTTGTCCTAGATCTAGTAGGGAGCCACCAAAGCTTCTTGAGTAGGGGAGTGACATGGTCAGACCTATGCTTTAGGAATATCAATTTGGCAGCTTTTTGAAGAATGGATTGGAAAGGAAAGAGTCGACACAGGTTGACTAATTAGGAAACTAACACAATTAGCTAGATGAAAGATGATGAGCACCTGAACTGGGTTGATGGCAAGGAAACAATGCAAGAGATGCTGTGATGGTGGAATAAACAAGGCTTAACCACTGATTGGATATAAGAAATAAGTAGGTAAGTGAGAATAGTGAGTAAAGAAGGTTACTAACCTCAATGACTGAATGGATGATAGTGCCTTCAACAAAATAAGGAGCTTAGGAGGAGGAACAGCCTTAGGAGGAAGATGATCTCTTCTGTTTTACACATTCTGAGTTTGAAATATCATGGGACATCCCACTTAGATGTTCGACAAATATCTGAAACTCAGGAAAGTGATAAGATCTGAACGTATAACTCTTTAAGGGTATTGGCATTAAAAATAGCAATTGTGAGGGGCAGCTAAGTGGTATAATGGATGGGGCACTGGCCCTGGAGTCAGGAGGACCTGAGCTCAAATCTGGCCTCAAACACTTAACAGTTACTAGCTGTGTGACCCTGGGCAAGTTACTTAACCCTAATTGCCTCATCAGGAAAAGAATTTTTAAAGAAACGGATTGTCTTTGGGGGCCGCTAGATGGTACAATGGATAGAACACCAGCCCTGGAGCCAGGAGAACCTGAGTTCAAATCTGACCTCAGACACATATAGCTCATTAGCTGTGTGACTGTGGGCAAGTCACTTAACCCTAATTGCCTCACACACAATAAAAAATTGTTTTTCAAAAAAAGTGGCAATTGTGTTCATGGAAATTGATGAGATCACTTAGAGAAAATGTAGAGAGAAGAGGGGATCTATGACAGAACCCCAGAGTATGCACATATCTAGGAGGCATAAATAATGATCCTGTAGGTAGAATCTGAGGAGCAGTTAACATTAGGAAGAGAATTAGGAGAGAAAAATATCATGAAAACCCAGAGAAGAGAGAGTATACAAGAAGAAGAGGTGAAAAGTAGGGCCAAATGCTGTGGAAGTTCAAGAAGAATGAAGATTAAGAAAATGCAATTGAATTCAGCAATAAAGAGGGCAATGCTGACTTTGGAGAACGTGGCTTCAGATGAATTGAGGCATCAGAAATTAGATTGCAAGGGGTTAAGAAGTAACTAGGAAGTAAGGAATGTAGATAGCTTCTTCTAGGAGTTTGGCTGTGAAAGGCTGGAGAAATGTAGGATGATTGCCTTAGAGGATGGCAGAGTCAAGTGAAAGTTTTTTGGGTTTTTTAAGATGAGGAAGACCTTAGCAAGTTTTAAGTAATAAGGAAAACTAAACATCAGTGAGAGGCAGAAATGATCAAAGGAGGGAATAGGATAAAGAGAGGGGTTGGCCTTGGCAAAAAGAGTTGCCTCTTCCTCAGAGACTGGAGAAAAAGGGGGAAATGGGAGAGTGACACGAAGGGGGTTGAAATGTAGACTTGAGAAGAGTGAGCTCATAGTGCATGGCCTCCTTTTTCTCCATAAAGTTTGAGGTGAGGTTCTCGGTGAAAGGAGAGGATAGGAACATTCTTCACCTTACCTCAGTCTTCTTATTTCTACACGAAAACTTTCTGTTCCCTTATTAATCATAGGATTTAGATTGGAAGGGACTTTCAAGTCTCTGGTTTGATCTGGTTTGGGGCTCCTCATGGCCAACTAATCCTGAATCTGAGGTAAGCCGCAGTGTTTTCTCCACTTTCATCCTCAGGCCACTGAACTGCTAGTTAAAGTCACGAAATTGCCAGATGAGCTCATTCTACAATCGTGCGGTTTAAGCTCAAGTGGAACCTCCTTGTTTCCCAGAAATCCTTTTATTGATTCTGTGCCACATTTCACAGGAGCTATTCAAAGCTTTTCCACCTTCATCTTATGTTTAATCGATGCTCTGAGCAAATCTTTTCTCCTGCTCTGCAGAAAAAAAAAATTGATACCATCCAGTCCATGTTCCCTCAGCTCATCTGTTGTATTTTCAAACTTCTCTGTATCTTTGCTCAAATTTTCTTTGTTCTTGTATCAGAATTCTTTCTCACATGCTCTAAAACTTTGTTTAATCAGTTTTTCAGTGTCACGTATCTTTAATCTCTCTTCCTTGGCTCTTTCCAGGTGTGATTAGGTATTGAATACTCATTAAAAACCCTCTTTACTACTGAGACGACTTCCCATGGCTCTCCTTCACAGAAAAAACACTGGACTGAGAGTTAGAAGACATAAGTTCAAATTCTCCAACTAACTGTGTAACTTTCAGCAACTCATCTCAGCCCTCTAGTTCTCAGTTTCCTTATCTATAAAATGAGAGGTCTTTAATTTTTATTTTATTTTATTTTATTTTTTGGCTAGGCAATGGGGCTAAGTGGCTAAGCCCAGGGTCACACAGCTAGTAAGTGTTATGTGTCTCAGGGCGGATTTAAACTCAGGTCCTCCTGAATCCAGGGCCGGGATTATATCTACTGCACCACCTAGCTGCCCCTTTAATTTCTTGAAAAGTCTAATCTGTGCATCCATTACCTCATTATCAAATCATCACATGTCATTGTTCAGTCATTTCAGTCATGTCCAACTCTTTGTGACCCCTTTGGGGGTTTTCTTGGCAAAGATACTAGAGGGGTTTGCCATCTCATTTTCCAGTTCATTTTACAGAGGAGGAACTCAGGCAAACAAGGTTAAGTGACTTGCCCAGAATCACATGGCTACTAAGTACTACGGCCAGATTTGAACTCAGGAAGATGAGTCTTCCTTTCTCCAGACATGGCGCTCTATCCACCAAGCCACCTAGCTGCCCCAATTGTTATGTAACATTTTGCAATTTGGGTTTTTTGATAATAGCAGGTCACATTTATATGATGATTTAAAATACAGAAGGCTTTTTACATGTATTATCTCAATTGATCCTCAAAACAACCCTGTGAGTTAGGTGCTATTATCCTCATTTTGCAGATGAGGAAACTGAAGGGCAGAGAGGTTAGGTCACTTTGCTAGGATCATCCATCTAATAACAGTCTGAAATGGAATTCGAACCCAGGTCTTCTGTGTCCAGTGCCCTATCCTTATGCTATGCTACTTCTCAACAAAGGGGAATAAGAGTACACAAGCAACAAGGAGAATGGCAGAGTCAAGTGAAAGTTTTTCGGGTTTTTTAAGATGACGAAGACCTTGGCAAAGTATATAAAGTGAAGACCCTGTTTGTTTTCTCTGAATCAAATCTATCAGCCTGACTTCAAAACCATGTTTCTTCCTTGCTATTTAAATTTTATTTGATACTGGTATTAATTTCTGCTTCTTATTTGGAAAAAAATTTAGGTATAGATATGATCTCAATACTCCACAGTTCAAAAATCATGAATGGCTCCCCACTCTCTACCAAAGTGAAAACTTTTTGTTTAGTATTCAGAGCTTTCCACAATCACTCTAGTACCAGCCTCATTTACCAGCTTTGTGGTACTCTTTCCTCATGTCATCTTTTTCTGCTCAGCTCAGCAGAAAATTCCCATACCTTCACATGTGTGCTTTTGTTCAAGCCATTATTGTTAGAAATACAAATTAATTTTTTTTCTCTTTGAAGTAAAAAAGGTGTGAAAAATATTTTGAAGTGAAAAACAAAATATCTTCTAAGCTTCCAAACAAACCACTTTTTAGGCTAATATTAAAGCAGGAGGGGCAGTGAGGCTTGGCAGTCAGAAAGCCCTAAGTTCAAGTCTCATATCTGACAAAGATACTATCTGAGTGACAAGCAATTATTCCCTAAAACTCTGAGTTGTAAAGAAGTTGTCCTTTCCTCAGTGGGAGTTCCCTATAGCAATAAAATCATGAGTCTTGTCCAAATAAAATAAAAGCTTCATTTTTTACTGCAAAATAAATTTCTTTCAGTTCATTTTGAATATAGTAAAAAGAAATAGAATCAGCTATTTCATTTTTTAATAATAGATTTTTCTTTTTCACTTGCTTTCTTCCTAGAATATTCTAAGTACTAGTATAACATCTTGTTATACTAGTATACAAGTATAACACCTTGTTATACTAGTATACAAGTATAACCTTGTAAATGATCTACTAATTATTTTTTGTTGTTAATCAAAATGAATATGGTCATTTTATTTTATCCTGTTTCTATATAACCATGCTTTTTAAAATTATTTTTTGCTTTCAATTTAAAATCTATGTAAGTATAATTTTAACTGTTTGCTTATTGATAACTGAAGATATAGCTTGATTTAATATGAATATGACTGAAATTGAATGGTTCAATTCTTCATTCCAACCAGAAAATCTGAAACTCTCTTTCAAAAAAATTTATAATAATCTGCTTCTGGGTCATCTAACTTGTCACTTTATTTTATGGTTTTTTTTTCACTTTACACACAAGGGGAAAAGTCCCCTCACTTCAGTGTGCATTTACTGAAATGCCTCTCTTGGTATTTAATTGTACACTGATGGAGACAAATGTTCCACTTGCCATTTGCTTCACATCTCACCTTGTGAATATATGTGAGCAGCATAGAACTGTGATTTATGGAACTCTCAAAAGATGTCATTGCAGTGGCAATTAATGTATGGTCCCTGCTGCTGTATACAATAATTGCTCCTGGAAATTAGATATTATTCTTAATTTTCCTTACCGTTTGTCAGGTACAGGTTTGTTGTCTTAGCTGCCATGACAGATCAAGTGACCTTGGCACTCGGTGCTAAACTCATGGGACTGAGGAATTTGACAGTTCCACCAGCACAAAATTATGTGTTTGACATGAAACTCATGTTGCTTTACCAAGACTATATGAATCCTTCTTACTTTGGAAAGCTGTGGCTTTAGTTTTAGGTTTCGTAAGAGCAGATGGATGAACACACACACACACACACACATATACATATTACAATACTGCTGATTTAATTCCTCTCAACTTAACAAACATTTATTAAGCACCTATTGTGTGTATCATAGAAGACAGTATTGCCTAGTAGTTAGCTGTCCTGAGATTAAGGAAATCCTGCTTCTGATACATGTTTACTATGTAGCCTTGGATAAATCATATAACCTCTTAGTAACCCACACAACTCCTTAAGACTCTAATTTACAGATCAGGTCTAACTTAATAGAGAAAGTTCTTCTCTGTGGGCCTTATACACCAATGAAATCATCAGCCTGATTTTTGCAAGTGTCTACCACCCTGTGCAAAGCATTGAGAAAGATGCAAAAATAAATAAGATGCTTTCCTGTCTGCCTCCTCTACTAAACAAAAAGCATCCCCGACACACATGGTAGAAGAGCAAATAACACAGGACGAGAGGATCTTGGCAATAAACAGCAAAAATACTTTGATACATTATATTTCATTCCATCAAATAATAATGTGATATAGATGTTGGCATTTTTTATTACTGAACTGTCTTGAACATGTTTTTTTTTCTTCTCCCTTCCTATCCTAAATTTCCTCTCCCTACAGAATTATTTCTGTGGAATTACCAGCCGATGCACAACAGTTTGGAATTCAGTTCAGATGGTGGCAACCATATCACTCCTCCCAGGGGGAAGATGTCTGGGCCATTGATGAGATAATCATGACTTCAATACTTTTCAACAGCATCAGTCTTGACTTCACTAATCTAGTGGAGGTCACTCAGTCTCTGGGATTCTACCTGGGAAATGTTCAGCCCTATTGTGGCCATGATTGGACTCTTTGGTAAGGATATAAATGCTTTATTGTAATTAGACAATCAGTTTTAGCAATTAAAAGATGCATTATGAAGGATTTATGGTGGTGCAGATTTGTATAAAAGTGGACTGGATTAACAAAAGGGGTTATAGAAATGCTCTTTGGAAATTTTTAAGTAAAATCATTTGTGTCATCTTGCTTAGAAGTAGGAGGATGGATTCTTCCAGCTCTCTGACTCTTTAAATATGGTTATAAAATATGGTTCTGAGAGAATTTTACTAACTTTACTACTGAGTACAGGGCAGGACTATTTGATTTCTCCAGATGAATCTCTTAGGTTGTTATTCCTTGTAATTGTCTCCAGAGTGCATATCACCAAATGTCCAATCAATGACCTAATCATAATTAGAGGTAAATTTTATACTCCAGTGCACAGAGAATTACCTTTGATGGGATTGTGCATGTACAGTGATTTCCCACACACAGCAGGATAAAATTTTTGCTTCAGAATTACTGCTAATGGAAATGAAAGTACAGCTGATCACTTTTGCTCTGCGCTCTTTCAACCTAGACAGAATGAAAGAAATCTATGAAAAATATGAAAAGGTCATATTTGATGCTTTGTCAGTTGAAAATCTTTCATAGCAAGTTTCTGTGTGTCATTTTTTAAAGTCTTGTTAGGAAAGAGAGGAAAATTATTGAGCTTAAGTGAGGAGACACAAGCATAAACAAAAAATTGACTCCTTTGAATTTTATATATTAGATTTTTAAAATCTAATTCAGTTTAGTTATGTACCTAGAAACTACAAATTGAAATACTTAAGTCTGTACAGTAGTAGTTTTAGTACTTTGTAATATAACAATGATACCATATCATAAATGCAAGTACTAAATGAAGTGTTTATTTTTTAGAAATGGTTTACATCTTATTTTTTAGAAATAGTTAACATTGGCTGAAGTAAATTCCAAACTTGCTGAGTGTGTCGTTTTGACATGGGTTGAATGCATGATAACAGCAGTTTAATTTCTGTGCTTTGATCAAAACCCTAAGAACAATATCCTTTCATACAAGTCTGATGAATATTTTTAACCTACTGCCACTTTAATTGGTCCAGATACATTTACTCTAAGAAAGAACAATCATAATAATTATAGAAAAACATAAGGAAATGTAAATAATTGTACAATCCCCATGGGCACCCTGAACAGTACTGTAGGAGTTTTATTAACAAGTACATTTGAGCAATCTCATTTGACTTTGTGATCATCTCTGAAAGTAAAGGAAGTTGACTTGATTCTGCAAATAACAGAGAGTATGATCAGGCAGTGATAATGAGGACATAGAAACACATTAACCACTTTAATAAGGACAAGAAAAGTGCTCACTGCTCATTAAACTCAAACAACATGGTAGATCTCAAACTGTTCACATTTTCTTAGCCAGTGAGTTAGAATAAAAACCCCTTTAACTATATTGTTTCCTCATCTGTTACTAGCATATCATCTAGGACGTGTTTCAAGAATCAATGTCAACATACAACTTTAGCAATACTTTTTTGTAACACTTGTTACAGTATTCAAAATAAAATTGTCACATTGGAATAACTTAAAATTCATATGTCAGTTGTAACTTCCTAGTTAGAAAAAACCAAGCTGATCTATTTCTTGATAGAAAACCATTGTAGTATATTATTGTATTATGTAAACATTCTTTAGGATACATTCTAAGATGTGAACTATACCCTTCACTGACCTTGTTTCTCTCCAGGGAAATTCTTTAAGTTCCGCAAGATCTGTACAAATGGCTGGTGTTAAATTAATTATTGTTGGCTTTTCCCAGCTGTGAGTTCATTTGGCTCTCATTTTCTAACTCATGACTTTCCATGAGCATGGATTGCTAAGGCACTGAGAGTGTTCTCCAGGGAAAACTTAGACAATTGCTTTTTCATTAGGAGAACTATAGTCAATATGCTATAAATCACTCGACAGCATGTCATCATAGAGCACTTTTTCAGTGGAGGAAAGAATTGCTTATAATTATCTGTGATGCTTTCATTTCTTACTGAAAATCCATAAATCAGGGCTTACATCAACTTTACACTGTAGAAAATCCTTCTTGAAAACTTTCCACATATACATTTTAAACAAAACATCATAAAGTTAATTATTTCCTTTGGAGTTTGAGATTAAAACCCACAAAATGGACCCAAAGAGATATCACAAATAAGAAACCATATTCTCAAATAATTCTGTATCTGGGGCCTCAGAATGAGTGCTTCTACAGAGGGATGGTCATGATGGCATTTTAGAAATGTTGTCTATTTTTGGTGGATAGAAGGAGATACTGGAAAATGTGTCACTGTTTATTTGAGCACAAAACATGGTATCTCTTGTACTGTTTTGAAGTCATTTTAAAACCAACTTAGTCACCAAAACCAATTTGCCATCTTCCTTTCTAGAAAGACAACAAACAGCATTTTGTCTGAGTCATATTCTCTGAAATGGGAGCATATTCCTTGGATTTTAAAGAACGAGACAGAAATATTTCACCAGAAGTCATATACACATATATATATATATACACATATACATCTACATACATACATATAAGTAATATGTGTGTCTGTGTGTATATACATATATGTATATGTATATGTATATGTATGTATGTGTATACACACACACATTTAAGTACTTGGGAGGGAGTTGCTTTGTTTTTACAAAGGTTCTAAATATTTGTCCCTTTTTTCAGTATAGGAAAACAGGTTCTTCAGAATTCCATTCAGAAGTAAGTTGTAAGGAATTTAGAAAAAAAAATTTTCTAAAAACAGTGTTTGGATGGTATTTAGTCCTGGACCCCAAAAACTTACTTAATGTCTGATGTAGATAAAATACTGCACATTTATAATAAAGAGTTTTATAGATATAGTTAAATATATAGTTTTATATAGAGATATAGTTATATATAGTTATAGTTATATTTCCAAAACTAATTGTTAACAAAACAAAATCAATAGCACTAAATAATGTGATGGTTTTTAAATTGTATTTTGAATACTTCTTGAAAAATAGATTTAATTTGAGAAGAAGATAGACACTCTTAAGGTTCTGAAGGGGATCAGGAGGCATTTTTAAAGGTTTCAAAAGTTGATAGCACTGGTTTTTTTATCTCATTTTCTTGACATATTTCCTTTTTCCCTCAATACCAGTATGTTACTATTTTTATACATATTAGTCATAACTAGGGTCATATTTTGAGTAACAAAAGGAGTGGAGAGGGAGGCAAAGGAGAAATATTTTTCTGAAGTAATTGGGCAAGATTCGAAAAAGAGACTAGAAAAAGGGAGATTAAAGATAATTGCACACATGTGAGAAACAGACTGAGGTGAAACTCAGTGTAAATGATGAAAGACAAGAAAATGGGGAAACTTAGCATGTGCACAGTTGTCCCCCTGCCCTGAAGGGAAAGGGAAAGATGTTGTGAAGTTGTTGGGTCAGAGAGTTTCACATATTGCCCATCACGTAGCACTGTAGACCTAGGACATATTGGACACTGTCCAGAGCAAGGAAGGGGTTACAGAGTTGTTCTGGGATGTGGAGAGGTGAAGGGAAAGATTAGGGAGGAAGAATAAAACAGCTTCTGAAAGCTAAGTCTAGAAGAAGGCAGTGTGGAGTCAGTGGTTTATGGGGACAGGGCATTCACTGGTTGAATGCTCTTGACTCAGGGAGATCTATGAGAATAAGGAAACATTTACATGGAGAATTAAGGAATGTTGGGAGAAACTGGTAATATTATAGTTCTGATATTGCAATTGAGAAGCTTTTCAGTGTCATAGAAGAGAGCCTTGGAGCTAGGGTGACCTTGTATCAAGTCTTGCCTCTAATTTGTACTTAATGTGGGGCACAGGGTAGTTTGCTAGATCAGTACTCTCTGGCAACTCTCAAAAGATATTTTTCAGACAAGGAATTGTGTTCTGGCAATGTAATTTCATCACCAGGATTTCCCTACACCGATGAAACCACAGATTCAGTAAAAAGACAGACAGACAGATAAATTCAGTTTTATATTCAAGCTTCAACTATGGACAGAAATATACTAGTCAGAACATTTTGAAGAGAGACATCTAAGGGAAAAGATATTGAGAATGAGGGAGACTCAAAGGATGGTGATGGACTTGACAGGAATAAGGAAGTTCAAAAGAGGGATGGGTTTTGGAGAAACCATGATACAAAGGTTTACAATGTATTGTTATGTATATATATATAGATCATTTGGCTCTCTCTCTCTCTCTGTATATATATAATATATATACATATATATATATATTATATATACACACACATACACACACACATACAGAGAGAGAGAGAGAGAGAAAGAGAGAGAGAGAGAGAGAGAGAGAGAGAGAGAGAGTCAAATGATGTAAGTGTAGTAAATAAAATTAGGGTATGAAAAGATCTACCTCAAAAATTATAAGGTATATACTCAATTACAGAAATAATTAGAAAGCAGCATCTCTCTAGGCTAATGACTATCCAGTGTGACTCCTATAAAATTTACCAAGTAGGCATGATAAAGCAATTCCTTGACTCATATGTACACAGTTCAAGCATGGAGAAAAGTAGAATAAGATATTCTCCCACATCCACTGATCTATAACTTACAAATAAGCATCAGAATAAAAATTCGTTGTATTGAAATTTACTTTCCTTTTGATTAATTTTTGGTAGCAGTTTGTGTTTGGGAAGTAAATTTACTATTCTTAAGGGTATTTCCTGCTGGAAGATATTTTGAGTTTATCTGTAGCAGAGTTCCTGAAGGTAGGAAAAAAAATGAACCTAAAAGAAGGAATAAGGTGATAATGACAAGGGTGACTTTCAAAAATATTTCAAATGTCAATTTTGAGGGCTTGCTAAAGAATTACATAAGGCCCAAATTATTACAAAGTCCCTAATTTTAAAAGGAAGGAAATTGACTGAAAACTGGCAGAATAATTGAATTTCGGAGCTGGAAGAAAACCCAACAGCCATCTAGAGCAACCTGTACTCAAAAGGAATCTTCGAATGATATACCTGACAAGTAGTCATCTAGTCTCTGCTGGAAGACTTCTAAAGCAGCCCTTTGCATTTTTTGACATCTCCAATTGTTAGAAAATTCTTTCTGATTGCAAGCATATATTTACCTCTTTGTGGATTCCACCCATTGCTGCTAGTTCTGTCCAGGAGGACCAAACAACAAATCTAATCCCTCTTCAATGTGACAACCCTGCAAACACTTAAAAATAACTGTTCTATTTCCCCTGAGTCTTCTGTTCTCCAGATTAAACATCTCTGGTTCCTTCAAATGATCATCATATGCTATGAAGTCAAGGCCCTTCACTGTTCTTTTTGCCCTGCTCTGGACCCTTCCACTTATCTCTGTCTTACTTACACTGTGGCACCCAGAATGGAACAAAATATGCCAGATGAGATATTATGAGGGCAGAGTGCAGTGGAACTGCAGCCCAAAGTTGCTTTAGCTTTTTTGACTGCCACATCACACTTTTGACTCAGAATGACCTTGGAGTCCACCAAAATCCCAGACCATTTGTGAAATTGATTTCTGTGTTCTCAAGTGTAAGACTTTACATTTATGCTTATTGAATTTTATCTCATTAGAAATAGTCCAGTACTGTAGCCCAGTATTCTCCAAAAGAGGAACCAAGGTCCCAATGGATAACCAATAAAAGGGTCAGAGTTTCACACTCCCCATGACAACAAACTATGACAATCATACCACCCCCATCACCCCTTAATAAACAACTTCACCTTGCTGCTGATATCCTGGGGCTACACAATTTTTAACTTCCCCCATTTTGTTCCAAGTGTTGACCCTACATGGTAATTTTAATTGTACCTCTGTTACAGTTCTAGCACTAGCACCTGTATAGGCAAAATCTCCCCCACACATATCCTGCATATCATATGACCACCTGGCTGCAAGATGCACCCTCTTTGAGGTGCAGGGTAGTGGCTAATAAAAGCTCCTCTTTCCCTTTTATTTTCATTAAGGCAAAATGAGCTGCACAGTGTGAGTAGACATGGGTAGACTGTAACATATTATAAATCTTTGCATTATTGTTTCTCCAAAACCCATCCCTCTTTTGAACTTCCTTATTTTTGTTAAGTCCATCATCATCCTTTCAATCTTCCAGATTCTCAACATCTTTTTTTCCTTGACTTTTCTTTTCAAAATGTGTCTGATGAATATATTTCTGTCCACATTAGAAACTCAAGTGTAAATTTGAATTGTCCACAAGTTTGGTTTGTCTTGAGAGTTGACTTCTCAATCAAGCAATCAACGAGCATTTTTAAGTACCAGGCCATAGAGTTACAAAGATAAAAGTTAGAGGTTCTTACCTCAAGGAGCTTATATTCTGTCAGGGGAGACAACATGGAAATGTGTCTTTGTGCACGCACATAGGAAATAAATACAAGGTTATTTAGAGGGAGCAGAGTATTAGCAGTTGGGCAGATTAGGGAAGATCTCCTATAGAAGGTGGCATTTTAGCTGAGCCTTGAGAGGTTAGGGATTCTAAGCTGTGGAAGGGAGGAGGACCATAATATGTCTTCTTTTATTAATGGAATGGTAGTCTTTCCTTATTAATAAATGCAAAATAGTAGAAAGGGTCTTAGATGAGATCTGGGCAGATTAAGAAAGGCATAATATAGAAAGTTGAATCGTAAAGGAAGTGAGGAATTCTAAGAGGTTGAGATGATGAGGGTCACAATGTGGACTTATTTTTTATTTTAATAAGGGTGCTATTCTTTCCCTACTAGAAAATGTGAAATAGTGAAAAGGATTTTGGCTGAGATCTAAAAAAGCTCTTACCAGTTAATATTTTTGATGTGACTAGAAGGGATTCTAAAAATCTAAAACTTCCTTCCCTACCTCTATCCCCTTGCAGCAACAGGAAGGAAATATTATGTGTAGTCATTGAGAACTGTCCTTCATTGGTGGCATAACCCCTCTGTCCCATAGCCCCATGAGTCTCTGGGGATGCTAAGACAAGTAGCAGGAGATATGGACTTATGACTAGGTTGTTGACAAAAAGTGCTTTGGAAGAGTCTCAGAAGAGGTTGAGTATTAGAAGTTTAACATGTAGACACCCCCAAACCTTTTGTCCATTAATTAAGCAATGACTCTGACTTCCAGCCAATTTTTTCTCATGCAACTATATAGGTGCACATAAGGAGGAAATGGTTAGATGTAAAAGATAAAAATAAACTGAAAAAAGTCCACTGTAGAGACATAGCCTTAATCTCCAAAGCTTCTGTACTTATACTTTTTTTCTGTTTTTTTTCCTATAAACTAGGAATTTTTTATGTTATTATCAGATCCTTGTGTCAAAAATGTTATTCAAATGCTGAGTATATCCAGTACTTTTCTTTGGAAAGCAACTATTTTCTGTAAAAGGTGAATAAACAGAACAGCAAAATAATTTACTATCTTAGTTTTTATAGGATGAAAGTTTGTCTAAATAGAAGTAAGTTTCCATATCAGGATGAGAAAGTTTGAGTCCAAGTTTCTAGATGTATTCTGGAAATGGAGTCAAGAATAAAGAACCTAAAAAGAATAGCCCATATACCCAAAGATTAAAAGCAAAGACTGAAAAAAAAACCACTAGATAGAAAAAGGCATTAAAAGCTCTTGATTTATGTTAGTCCTCAAGGAGATGCGTAAAAGTTATACTCCAAAGTAATTCAGATGCTGAATTCACCTTTGAAATCTTTAGCGAAAGAAATAAAGGGGGAAAAAACAGCATAGTCACTGAGGAACTTATGAAAAGTCTTTCAAAAGGAGTAGTGAGTAAAATGCATGAAGAAATGCTGTATGTGAAAAAATTCCAAATTTCCTTGAAGCAGTAAGTATATTGGGGTGACACTTTATGGGGCCTATTCTATGAAACTACAAAATAAATTGGTGATAGAAACAGTGGATGCAATAAAGGTTTTTATTAACTTTTATTAGATACAACATTAAACATCAGTATAAATAACTATACCTACTTAATAACGATTTGTATTTGATTTATTTCAATGCATAGAGTATTAAAACACTTTTTAAGTTTCATAGAGTGATAGCTTGAGATCTGAAAGGGACCTCAGGGATTATATAATCCAGCTCTCTCTTTTTGTGATCTGGGAAAATGAGGTCCAGGAACCTTAAGTGACTTGCCCAAAGTCACAGAGAGCCCTATAGGCAAGATTTAAACCTGTGACCTTGGAATCCTGAGGCAGGACTCTTTGCACAGAACTATCATCCCTACTTCTCCTTCAAACCTTCATCAGAAGTTTCACTTCCTATTTTCTCATTCATTCCTTCAGCTACTAACTTTTCCTCATATAAACATACTCTAACAGTATTATGAACAAAAAAGAAAGAGCATCTGTTCAAAGATATTTTTGTTGCAGCATTATATTCATTTGCAAAAATAGAAGGAAAAAACTCCAAAACCTGGAAGCAAATTAAATGTCCAACAATAGGGGAATATTCAAATAAATTGTGGAAATGGAGTACTATAAAATTCACGGATAGGGAACCTGAAGGCTCGAGGCCACATGTGGCCTTCTAGGTCCTCGGATTTGGCCTTTTGACTGAGTCCAAGTTTTACAGAACATATCCTTTTATTAAAGGGGGATTTGTTCTGTGAAGTTTGGATTCAGTCAAAAGGCTGCACTTGAGGACCTAGAGGACCAAATGTGGCCTCAAGGCTGCAGATTCCCCACCCCTGCAAGTATAAATCAATTAAGATGGACAAGTGTTCAAGCTACAAAGAAACTTATGATAAAGTTTTAAAGACAGTTACGAGTGACGTCACTGCTTACCAAATTAGTCTGAATTGGTGAAAATAAGAAAATGGAAACTGAAGGGAAAGCTTGTCAGCAAATGGTTTACAGTTGTCCTCACGTCCTTAGCTCCTGATAGAACTTGTCAGTTTGGTAAAAAAAAATCTAGCATAAATTCGAAGTCTCACAAAGGGTCTGCACATTAATTAAGCATACTAATTGATAAAAAAAAAATGAGGTAGGGTTGTGGAGCAGAATCAGAGGACCTGGATTTGAATGCCATCTTATCCATTAACTACTGGTCTGACTCTAGGCAACCTGAAGAATCTTTATGGGCCTGGTTTGTTATGTGTTTGACCATCTGAGCCCTGAGGTTCCTTCTGACTCTTTATTGATGAACCTGAGTCCTTGGAAATTTTCCTTTCTGTATTGGTCAATTCATGTTTTAGAATTCCTTGAGACTGAAGAATTCATCAGAATTTTCTTTAAGGTACTAAGACTTTGGGTGAAACAAGTATCTTTTAAATTGGGTACGCTTAGGTACAGGCTCAGCCGTCAAGGAGTGCTCCCCACCCAAGCACCACAGCACTTCTATATGAATCTTTATCAGGGCCTTGTCTGTCTCCCCCTGTGATGTAGCCTCAAGAAGTTTGTTGCTTGTTTTTGTTTGTTGTGATGGTGGTGGTGTCCTGGTGGAGTAGAGAGGGCAGGTGACTTCCATTCAGTGTCTTTTAAGGGATATACCCTCAGAACCTGCAACCTAAGATCTTTCCACTCTGTAAAACCAGCTGTTCATCGCATTTGTGTCAAATAAGATACATTGCTAGTCTCTCCCCAAAACAAGCAACAAAGTCACACTATTATTATGTCATTAGGCCTCATAGCAGGAAGGGATGAGAGTATTATTGTAATAATGTGTATAATAATACTGATTATTGTAATGACAATAAAATATTGTAGTATTATTCCCCTTTTTGGTGACCCAGTTATAGTTCTAGGCAACTTTCTTAAGGCCTCTTTGTTTCTGTTGTAGAAATACCCTTAAGCCTTCCGATTCCAGATTAATTATGTTTACCAGCCTCTTGCCATCCGTATGCTAAAACAGGCAGGGGCTCTCCTCTGTGCCTGTGCCTGTGAAGAAGGGAAGCTGACTTCCATTTTGCCTATAGGAATATGCTCTATCTTGGACAATCAATAACAAGGAGTGATTTAGTCGTTTCTTAGTTATGTCTGACTCTTCATGACCCCATGGATGTTCTTGGCAAAGATACTGAAGGGGGTTACCATTTCCTTCTTTAGCTCATTTTACAGATGAGGAAACTGAGGCAAACAGGGTTAAGTGACTTACCTAGGGTCCTACAGCTAGTAAATGTCTGAGGCCATATTTGAACTTGGGTCTTCCTGACACCAGACCAGACACTCTAGCCACACTGCCCCCATGCCTCTTATTCTGTGAAAATCCTGAGTTTGCTTCGCTGAAAGAATTGGGTCCAAGATTTTTAAAAGATCATGGGAGGGGACATGTCATTGCACTAGAGGAGGGCAAATGTCATTACTTTAAAAATGTGAAAAGGAATGGATTCTATAAACCATAAATCAAATAACGTGATCTTGATTCCTTGTAAAATTATATGATGTATTCTTATGAGGATTGGTTGCTGACCATTTAGAAAAATAAACAGGCATTACAAAGATCCAGTATGGCTGCAAGAATAAGTCA
The DNA here is from genome assembly GCF_003287225.1 of Phascolarctos cinereus. NCBI lineage: Eukaryota > Metazoa > Chordata > Mammalia > Diprotodontia > Phascolarctidae > Phascolarctos > Phascolarctos cinereus. Next base: position 145,096,470 of record NW_027555514.1, read on the forward strand.
TGCCAGACTAATCTAATTTCCTTTTTGTTTTGACAAAGTTACTAGACTGCTACATCAAAAGAATGCTGTAGATAATAGCTAAATTTTTGCAAAGTGCTTGAGAAAGCCTCTCATGCTATTTGTGCATTCAAGATAGAGATATGTAGGCTAGATAATAGTTCAATATGGTGAATTTGTCACTGATTGAATGGCTGAGTCCAAACACTAGTTAGTAATGGTTCATTTTTAACTTGGGAAATCATCTCTAGAGAACCTCTCCAGGGATCTATGCTTGGCCCTGTGCTGTTTGATATCTTTGCCAATAGGTAAAGATATAGATGATGTATTTGTCAAATTTTCATATATTAGGAGGGTAGGCTAACATATTGGATGTCAATGTCAAGATCCAAAAGTATGTCAATAGGCTGGAGCAATTGGCCAAATCTGATCATATGAATTTTAATAGGGACAAGTATAAAGTCTTTAACTTGAATTTAGCAAAGCAACCTATCAGCTGTGAAACCAGGGAGCTATGTCAGGTCAGCAGTTTTTTTCTGAAACAGATCTGGGGTATTTAGTGGACTAAAAGTGCTACAGTTATAAGATTTTTATGTACTGTAAGGGTGATATGATTTTATTTATATTGAGAGAAGCATAGTATCTAAGATGATCAAGGTGATAGTTCCTAGTACTTTACCCTAATCATCCTCCATTCTAAGTATTTTGTCTAGTTGTACAACATTTATAAAAGGGAGAATAGAGGTAAACCAGAATTGTAAAAGTCTCCAAGATTGATAAGAATATACTAATAAATGTTTAACAACCATCTCCCTGAGAGGAAAAAAAAGATACATTTTATCTACATTATTAACCCTCTTAGGTCTAGACAATACCAAAACAAGAAATCAAGCCCTGATTTGAAGTTTGCCTATTTCAGAAGTGTAAGTACTCTCACTGCAGATTTAATAAATGGCTGGATCCCATTCAAGCTGGCTTTCATACACCTATGCATATGCAGATCAACTGAAGCAACTGGAAATGTTTAGCTTAAGTAGATTTATGGGATAGCTGTTTTCAAAAATCTGAAGGACTGTAACTTGGAAAAGGGATTAGATTTGTTCATGTGTCCTCAGAGGACAGAACCAGAGGCAATAAAGAGTTGCAAAGAAGCAAATAAAGATTTAATGTAAGAGCTATCCAGAAGTGATTTGGCTGCCTCACAAGGTACCAGGTTCTCCTTTATTAGAGATCTTCAAGCAAGATGATATGACCACTTATTGAGTATTTTGTAAAGATAGTGATGGCTTCTGAGGTCTCTTACACCTCTGACAAGAGACCAGGGCACAGGTTGAGGGATTAGCCTAAGCAGAATAAGGGTGCCTTTTCCCTTGACAAGATAATTCAGTAGAATTGGATAGAAAATCATTTCTTAAAACTATTAATTCATTTACTTTCACTCCTCTTACCAATTCTTTCACAGACTGGTTTTTTTTTAAATTTTATCAAAGTACAAATTGCTGCCCAAAGAATATTTGTTAGACACAGAAAGCTTGTTTGCAATAGCTGATGACCTTAGACAGGTGCGTAGTAGGGCTATTTACATGAATTTTGTTCTAATGAAGCCATAGAAACAGTTGTAGACCACACAAGAATTTAATTAGCTAAAAGTCCAGATGGTACTAAAATACCAGCAAATAGTGTAATGCACGGCAAGTGTTCCAGTATGATTGCATTATACCTTCATACAAGCAGTTTTGAGATAAAGTAATAAGACCACTGATTATGGAGTCAGAGAACCTGGTTTTCTATCCCTGTTCCTCTGCTTTCTACCTGTGTGACTTCAGCAAGTTACATCACTCCCATGATCCTCAGTTTCCTCATCTGTAAAATGTAGAGTTTGGACTATATGTCCTGTAAAGTCTTTTCCAGCAACAAATATGTGATCTTATCATCCTATGAAATTGAAAGAAAGGTGAGAAGGGCTTATTCCTTCCCAGGAATCTCTCCAACTGCTAGTTTCAGATCAGTCTGGAGAACATAATTCTCAGATGAGTTTGGGCGTGGTTTTTTTTTTTCAAAAAATGAAAACAAAAATCTATTAGCCACATCTGGGGAAAATTTAATATATTTCCCTCAGAGGAATGGGAAAAAGGAGAAGTATTGGGCCTTAGTACAATGTATGGAAGCAGTAAATGACTAGAGTCTGGTGGTTCAGGAAGGACATGGAGAAATAAGGAAACTAATGGGAAGTGATTTAGAACTTGCAGAAATAGATGTAAAAGTAGAAAGGAACCTGTCCTCTCTTTCTTTATACTGAGAAGTGGCTAAGTAGAGCAATTAATTCAATGACTCTTTGTGAATGGGGCTGTCACTGGATTCTTTGCTTCTTCTTTTTGAGTCAGTCATGCCCACCTCCATTTCATTGTTTTCTAGTCCAGAGTGTCAGGGATCTCTCGGATAACTTGGTGTTCTAGTTCTTTATACCTCATCTATTAGGTAGGCAAGCAGCTCAGTTCCATTGTGGTATTAGATGTTTATAAAGAAAAATTCTAAATTTTTATAATTTAGATGTTGCCTTCCAAAGAACTTATCTTTCACCTATACCACTATTGCTAAAAATCACAGGTGTCAAGCACTGCTTGCCTGAGTGAGGCCTTGAACCTGATTAAGATGTGACTGAGAAATGTTTAACAAAGCAAATTTTAAAAAACAATACAATATAGATAATGTTACTTTGTGGTTTTCTAAATCTATATGTGGCCTTCAGGGATCCATTTCTATTTGAATTTCACACCACTGCCCTACAACATTGTTTTACCCAAAGTTATTTTGTGGTATCTGTTAACAATGTTAGGTATGTCTGAGAAAAGCACATTACAATGATTTTTAAACACTTTTATTATACCTATATTAAGGTGGTATTCAGTGTGATTAATCAGAAGTTGACTATTTGACTTCAGAAATGTATTTTTAAACTACTCTCACATGAGTGTTTCTGCTGTTCTGAGAATCTGATACTTCAAACAAACTTATGAAGATATTTAGGAGACCTGGAGAAAGATGAGCTGTAAAGCTTTGTTTAGCTTTTCTTTCCACCTCCCATTCAACTTATAGTGGTTATTATTTTATGCTGGTAATATATGATATTATTTCTTAAATCTATGTAAAGTGACAATTTATACAATAACTCTTTCCTTCTGTGGCTTCTTATATTTGTAACTCATACCTTTCCAAGAGGTCATAATAATGATAGGAATTTTTTAAAGCTTTTTTTCCACTTGGTCATGTTGAAAACAGCAAGTTGATAATTAACTTAGAAAGATTGCATACTATTAAAAGATTTATTGAAGAACAGTTTCCATAGGGATAATTGAGTTGACCATATAGCTGTGTACAGTTTCATATGTCTCATCTCATCCATTAGTAAATTGTAAACTTCTTGAGAGCATTGACATCATAAATAGTATATTTGTGTAATCCATAGTTCACAGTTCGGTCTCGGTACTTGTTGACGACCTCTTAGGGGTATACATATCAATGCAGCAATTGTAATATTACCTTTGAGGTGTTTCTAGATTGAGTCTCTGATTCATATTCTTTGTCTCTCAGTTTTACAGGGGACTCTAAACTTGCCTCAAGCATGCGTTATGTGGAAACACAGTCTATGCAGATTGGAGCTTCATATATGATACAGTTCAGTCTGGTGATGGGATGTGGTCAAAAATACACTCCCCATATGGACAACCAGGTGAAACTAGATTATTCTACCAATCATGGTCTTACATGGCACCTGGTACAGGAGGTAAGGCTTTATGATTGAGTCCTTTCTTTAAAAACTACTGATGGTAAATTTTCACAGGAATTGAAGCTTACAAAAAATTTAGGTTTGAAAAGAAATGGCAAAATTGGTTGGTTTACTTGAGTGTCCTTTGTTCAGCTGTTCTGATCAAAGAGCTAGATACAAGGCTTGTGGATGAATCATATATTCTGCATAATGCACAAGTCTTTTTAAAAGTATTCATCCTAGGGACAGCTAGGTGGCACAGTGGATAGAGCACCAGCCCTGGATTCAGGAGGACCTGAATTCAAATCCAGCCTCAGACACATGACACTTACTAGCTGAGTGACCCTAGGCAAGTCACTTAACCCTGATTTCCTCCCCCCCAAAAAAAAAATATTCCTCCCAGAGGAAGCTAGGTGGTTCAGTGGGTAGAGCTCCAGCCTTGGAGTCAGGAGGACCTGAGTTGAAATCTGGCCTCAGACACTTGATACTTGCTATCTGTGTGACCATGAGCAGGTCACTTAACCCAGATTGCCTCTCCAAAAAACGCAAAAATAAAAGCATTCCTCCCTATCTTATATTAGTATAGACTAGATGTCAATAAGTGAGTGAGAACTAAAATGGTTTATTAGAGGAAGATTCATTTCTAGGTATTTTGTATTCCTAGGAAGATAGATGCTGGCATCATGTGTAATCAGATGGGAGTAGGATACTATAGGTATTGAGCATGATGAAGGAAAAAAGCTGACTTCTTTGAATAGAATCTCTTGTCAGTCTTTAATTTCTACATCTGCAGAAATAGGATAATAACCCATTACAAGAGGTAAAATACTTCTATTTTGTGCAGAATTGGTTAGAATAGTGTCCATTTAGTAGTGCCCTATGTTTTAAAAGGGAACTGGAAGCAATCCAGAGGAGACTTACAAAGCTGATAAAAGGAATGAAAAATAATATCTCCATGTTAAAGAATATATGTTGTTTAATTTGAAGAAAAGAAGGTTGGGGAGCAATTTTAAATGTTTTCTTAAAATATAGAAAAGGCCATATGAATGCATTGTTCTGATGGTCTAAAACACCATAGAGGGGGAAGCATATAAAGAGCAGAGAACACTGGTGGACAACCATATTAGAGAACAGAAGGAGAAAGAGGAACCAACTAAAGAAACTGAGAAGACTGATCAGAGAACCAGGAGAGACTAGAGTAATAGACACCAAAGGAAGAGAAGGTATCATGAAGGATCCAAAGTCAGCAGTATAGAAACCTCAAGAGGGATAAGGACTGAGAAAAGGTCATTGAATTTTTCAATTCAGGATCATTAGTGACTTTGAAAGAAGTAATTTCAGTAAAGTGATGGGGTTACAAAGGTTGACATATGAGCATTTGTTTCGTTTGGCTATACATATTTGTTTCCAAGGACTTCGTTTTTCTTTTTTTTTTTCCAATGATGGGGAGGTGGGAGGGTTTCCCCCCAACAAGGAAAAAAATTAGAAGAGAATGGAAGGAAGGTCAAAAAGAATCACAGATGTCAGGACAGCTTTGTAAGTCCCTTGTTGAATTTATTATATGCTTTATCTGAAAAAATAGCAAACTTTACATAATAGAGATTTATGTATAATCCTCTCCTTCTGTTTCCCAAAGTATATGAAAATCTTCCTTATATTTGGTGTTTATTATGTTCAAAAAGTAAATTTTTTTTAAAAGATTAAGTAGATAGTGAGAAAGTAGAGCCAGTAAGAATAGAAGTTTAACAGTGAAGGGAAGAGAGATATAGTTTCCTACCAAGTAGCAGGGTTAATAGGTTTTTTAGAATAGGGAAGACTTTGGCCTACTTGCAGGCAAAGGAGGTTTGTAAAGATTGATAAGCAAAGATTGACAATGAGAGGGGAGAGATTGAACAAAGAGTGATAGGAGCAGGTAGTCTTAAGTTCACTAATGGAAGCATTAGGCTTGGCCGAGAGGATGGCTACCTTGAACTGTAGAGAAAGAATAATAGATGGGTGATTCTTTGAAGGATGAAGCAGGAGGATGAATATTTATAGCTTTAATCTTTTCATTTAAGTGGATAATATATTCTGGTGGGTATGAAAGTAGAATTGTGAGTTCAAGCAGAGAGTTGAAGATTTAGACCGTTATCTGTGAGAAATTTGATAGTCAATAAGAGATAAATAAAAGAAATGTCACCAATAGTAAGGACTCAATTGAAGTAAGCATGAATTGACTGGATTATGCTTTCCTAATGTCATTTTAAAATATTCAAGTTTAAGAGTAGAGGAGGCAAATGGAAAAATTATCCAGTATTGATCAGTAGAAGGGCAGGAAGAAGGGAAGAGCTTAGCAGCTAGGTGATACAGTCAATAAGAGTGTGGGGCCTGGAGTTAAGAAGACTCATCTTCATGAGTTACGATATAGCCTCAGACACTTAGCTATATGACCCTGGGCAAATTACTTACCCCTGTTTGCCTCAGTTTCTTAATCTGTAAAATGAGTTGGAGAGAGAAATGGCAAACTCTCTAGTATCTTTGCCAAGAAAACCAAGTCATAAGGAGCTGGACTCAAGTGAAATGACTGAACAACAAAGAGGGGAATGTCAAAAGGGAGCAATGGTTCAGTGATGGAATGTCTTCTATACTCTTGCCATGCTGAAATGCATCAACTACAGGAGTGCCAAGACAGAATAGAAGTAATTAAAGTCAGGACAGAGAGCATAAACTAAGATGAGTCTTAGATTTATATTGCAAAAGGCACATTGAGGGCAAAAAGCAGGATAAGAAGGGCTGAGTCATAGGAGTGATGGAAGGAAAGAATAGCGAGAAATATCAAGATACACAATACAATGAACATTGTAAGTGGCTGAGGTAGAATGGATATGTGTTAGCAGAAGTTTGATGAACCAACAAGTTAGGGTATTAGAAGTGTTGCCAATCTGAGCACTAAAGTTTCCAAGGATAATTGGGAAGAATTGAGTTAGGGAGAAAGACTTTAAGAATTATATATTGTTACTATAGGCCAAAAGTTAGGATAACAGATCAATAAAGTTAGCCTAAATCCCTTAAAATGTTCTATGTGTACATGTATGTGTGTGTGAATTTAGCTCATTTAATTGCATTTAAGCATCTACTTATGCATTTTCCAAAATATTCTAGTCTGACAGAGGGAAAAAAAAAAGTCTTACATCCAAATCTCAGATTGGTTTAATATACATTGTAGAACTCTCTAAGATCTTTTTCATTTCTAGAATGAGGAAAACTTGACATGTGGAGAAAAAAAAAGGTTGCAATAGGAAAAGAAAATCTTGATCTTTCATTGGTTTTTATTTAGGAATGCCTTCCAGGAATGCCTAGCTGTCAAGAATTTACATCTGCAAGCATTTACCATTCCAGTGAATTTACACAGTGGAGAAGGATCACTGTACTTCTTCCTCAGAAAACTTGGTAAGAGATGTCATTTTAAAATATTTTTATCTTTACCTTGGTGTACCCTACATCTGCCACATGACTATTTCTATCGACATGCTTAGATTATAAAGCATTAGTTAAGTACAATGAAGAGGGGTTTTTTTTTGTTTTCACTTATAGAAATGAGGGTTCTTGTCTATTTTAAGAGTATCATTGAAAGTTTGGTATTAGCAGGAAAATATAAACTTTTAATTTCTTCTAAAAATTGTTTCATAAACTAAATGTCTTTTGTCCTCTTTTCCTAAAATGATCTCACCAATTTCACAATCCTGTGGAAATAGCATTGGACTGGGAACCCCCAGACCTTGGTGGTCCCTCATCAGCTTTGAATTATCTTTGTGATCTTGAGCAGATCTTTAAAACTCTATGAACTTTATTAACTCACCTATAAAGTGAAGAGATTGACTAAATAACTGCTAAATTCCCTTGAAACTCTAATATTGTATATTTTTCTCCAGAAAGGAACTTCATGGCCAGAAAAAAAATGTAGAGCTTAAAACCATATCACTCTTGAATTGCTACACTTTCAGTACCATATTCTGAAAAGAAAATTAGAAAAACTAAACAAATTCCTGTTTGGAATTTTTACATCATTTGGTATAAAGATTTGATTTTATGGTAAAAAAAAATTGGATGTTATTTCTAGGTTTATTTCTAGCTTTCGTTTTTCCAAAGATCAAATTATTTAATTATAATAGAATAACTATTTGTCTTTAAGGATGAAGTTTTATGTTAGTTAAAATTTAAAACTCCAATATTTGTTTTCCAATAATTTTCCATGCCTTTATTCTTCTTTCTAGCTTTTTTCCCATGTTTTTCACTAATGTTTCTCCATGTTGCCTAACCCTCTCCATTTTGGTATCTCTGTTGCTCAGTTTATAATTAGACCTTTTAAAAAAAATTCAAGTACAATCTTTTAAAATGTGATATATTTAATTGAAAGACTATTGAGTGAAAAGCTAATGATTATTTATAATCAAGTTTTTAATTATTACAGGAAATATTTCAAATTGTAAAAAACAAACAATAAACAAAAGATGAAAAGATTAAAAAGTATTTGTTGTTCAGTAATTTTGCAATTGTATCTGACTCTTTGTGACCTCATTTATGGTTTTCTTTGCAAAGATATTGGAGTGGTTTGACATTTCCTTTTCTAGTTCATTTTACAGATGAGGAAACTGAGGCAAACAGGATTAAGTGACTTGCCCAGGGTCACATACCTAGTAAGTGTCTGAGGCCGTATTTGAACTCAGAAAGATGAGTCTTCCTGATTCTGCATTATTTGAATTATGTTTTCACTATACTTGAGATTTTTAAAAGATCATCTTATTGATCTAGTATTTTCAAAAATCATAGGAAGGGAGATTTAAATCTGCAAGGGATCTTAGAGGTCATAGAATTCATCCTTTTGTTTTACATATGGGGGAACTGAGGCCCAGAGAGGTTTAAATAACCTGCCCAAAAATGTTTAGCAGTGAAGTGAAACAAACAAAAAATTTGTGACAGTTCCTGTATGGAATAGACAGGTTAAAGGGAAGGAAGGAATAGAGTAAACTAAGCATGTCTTTAAGCAAATAAGCCAGTATCACTGTTACAACAAGATCCTAGAGCAGGCAACAGGGAATTGGGGTCAAGGTCAAGAGTGTTATTAAAGATTATCCAAAGATAGAGGTTCCCAGCTCTGGACTGACAGCCAAAAAGCCAAGAATTCTAAGTCAGTAATTAGTGAAAGATTAAACCGGCAGATCATGGATTAAAAGCTGGGTGTGGAGGCAAGAAAAGCCAGAATAGGAAAGATAGACTTGGAAAACAGCAATAAGTCAGGAGGTTATAATCTATGATAAAGGCCAAGAGTAGGTTTAGTATTGGGATAGATAGGTGGCGCAGTGGATAGAGTGCCTGGCCTGTAGTCAGGAAGACATCTTCCTAAATTCAAATGGGTGACCCCTAGGCAAGTTACTTAACCCTGTTGGTCTTAGTTTCCTCATCTGTAAAATGAGCTGGAGAAGGAAATGGTAAACTACTCCAGTAACTTTGCCAAGAAAACCCCAAATGGGTCACAAAGAGTTGTCGTGACTGAAATGACTGAGCAGCAAAGTTTAGTGTGAGTAAACGACATGGGGATGGAAAGTAGGTTATGTTTGGAGACAGTAGAATTTTAGAGCAAATTAGAAAGAAGAATTTTAGTTTCATGTTAATGGGACAATCCTGAGAGATGGTGAGGTCAATGATCTGACGGTACTGATGCATGGCTAAAATGTAGTGTTTCAGTCACTGAAATTAAAGGAGATTGAGGAATTGTGTGGTCAAATTGTTAAAACAGTTCTCAACATGAATCTTGTCACCAGTGGAGATGGCAAGAGATAGTAAGCAAAACCAATTTCAACAGTGAGTCTGTGAGAAAGTTTGGAGAGTGACCTTCTAGTCAGTGGATGTCAACAAGATCAAAACCTATATTCATTAGGCCCCTGAGTACAGAGGTGATAAACCCAGATTGGGGGGAGGGAGAGGGGCAGGGAAGAAAGCAGATGGGCCACTCATTGAGCCCCTGGCATTCCAGAGCATGACCTGAACCAGATTAAAATGTAAGTGGGAAAGGGTTAACAAAATAAGTAAAATTACAATGACATAGATAACTTTAACTTGTAGTTTTCTTAATCAGTATGCTGTCCCAAGAATCCATTTCCATTTGAGTTTGATGCTACTGTTTTAGGGTATGTTTAATTACCACATGACATTGTCAAGCACCCACCTATTCATGTTCAACAAAAGGTATCTGGGTCCTAGGAAGTACTACACTCACCTTGGAGATTTGTACAAGCCATGCTACACAGGATGGGAAGCTGAGTGCCTTACCTCCCTCTATGAGGAAGCAATGGCTCCTTGTCAAGGAACACGTGAATTTATGAATTTACCCAATAACAATCAAATTCTTAAGCCCTCCCTTAGCAGTTATTCCTCATCTTTTTAACTTGTTTTTTTTCTAGTGAGTCCTAATCAAATAACTTTGGCAAAATGGAGTTGACTCTGCTCAGAAGACAGATGTGCTTGGAACACAGTAGTTTTACTCTTAGCACAAAATGAATAAACAAATAAACAATGCATGACAATCAGCACCCAATGCCTAAACAAATAAAAACATTTACCCAGCAGCTAGTAGCCTGTTGCTCTCCTAAATCCCCAGAGCTCCTTGTATAGCATAGAAGTTTGCTTCATCCCAGGAATTATAGGAAATAAAATTTGACTTTGTTTAGTTCCCCGTGTTTTTTCCTCCCCCAATGAGTGAGTAAAGGATTGCCTACTTGATCTCAACTCACACTTCCAGAAGGGACAGGGGTTTACATAAAGCCACAGAAACTCTGGAGGAACTCTTAGCCTGGGATTCAGAGTACATGGAAGGACCTTTTGAGAAAACTAAACTTCCCGATGCAGGTCATTTTCTTGGTCTTGGCTGTCTTATTTATTCTAACTTCTTCTGACCACTGTTAGTCCTTCACAGAGCCGGGGTAGATGGACTCAAGGGCTGGCCCAATGAGAAGGAAAACCTGCTGTCACCATTGCCTGTCCTGGAATCCCTCTCAGACTTTGAATCCAGCACCCTTTCCCACAATAGCTTTATTTCTGTCCTCACTTCCTAGCTACATCCCCAACCAAACTATCTCAATCTGCTACAAAGCTAGAGAGGGGCTCTGCAGAGTGATAGGAGTGCTACATATGCATCAACCCCTTCAGGCTAAGAGATGGTCAATTTGTTCACTGACTTTGAAGATGCTTTCTAAAAGGTACCCTAATTTTACCCAATTAGGATAAGAACCCTTAAGAGTAGGTCTGAAATTATTTAATTTAGATTTTCCCAGAAGTAATAATATGAGTAGGACAATTCAGACAACTTCGTAAAGTATTTACTTTATCATTCCAACTAATCAATATGTAAATTGAATATTGTTGTTGCTTCAGAAAAGCCAGGTGTTCTAATTGCTGTTTTTATGGTGCTTACAGTTGTATCATTTAAAAAACTGTAATGTAGGGATGGTGTACGTTCATTTTCCTCAATGCAGTTAAGTTGGTCCTTTTTGTTTGTCTTACAACTTTGGAAGGAGTGTGTTTTCCTAAAGATTCAAAAGGGATAGGAAAACTAGTACCATGCAGCTTGAAGTTAGACTCCTCTTTGACAAATCCTTCCTCTTCCCCAACGTCCTGGTGTTGTTATTCAAACATATTCAAACCATAAACATAGAGCGGTCAGGTAAATGAGGTTTTCCAGAGTCGTTGGGTATAGGAAGATCTGTTAGCAGGAAAATGTGTTAGATGGGACCAACTTGTGGAGAAAACCGTGAATGTATGCACCTGCTCAGAGAAATTGTATTGTATAAGAACTGAACATTTGTTATCCGATGAAAATTAATTTCAGTTTTATGAGGGACATTTACATAAGAATAGGACTTAATGAGATCCAAACAGCTGTCAGTCGCTGACTTCATAAACAAATCAACACTTAATGACTGAATAAGAGTTTTGCAGTAATTGGGTAAATGTAATTACACTGAGTCTGAAGGTGGCAAGTACAATTTTGTCAGCTTGCATTTACCTTGATTCCTCAGATTCCCTGTCTATCAAGACAGGACTTGACATTATTTTATTTCTGATACTGAAGTCTATAGGATGAAAGTCAAATAAAGAAGAGTATTGAGTTTGATTTCTGGTGCCAAATCTGCCCTTGGGAATCCATAGCACCTGGCTGGAAACCATAAGGCATCTTCATATCCCACAGTAATTGTTTAACTTTCTCATTCAATCCAGTATAGACATGAAATAAACACGTCATTATCCTCCCAAGTACAATCCTTGGTATTTCAAAATAAAAATGGTCAAGGGGCAGAGGAGAGGAAAGTTTAAACCTTTATTTTTTGAAAGCTATTTAGCTGTGCCACAACTGAAAATCAGTGAGATCACACTTTGTAGTCTCACATGTGGCCAAATGGAGATTGCTCAAGAAGACCAGGTGTTTTTTTAATCACTGAAAATGTGGCCAACATCCAACCTTTTTTCCCTTTCCTTTCTCGTAATTAACATGGTCACATTCAAGTATGTATGACAGTCTTTAATAGAATAATCCACTTTAAGCTCCTTTTATCCCAGGGAAGTATTATAGCTTTAGAGTACTTACAACAGTCATGAATCAACTAGAAAAGGAAGAAAAAAATAATTTAGAATGTGCCTATGTATAAATATTTAGACAAAGAAATTCAGTGTAGCAACAGTAACCTTAGAGTTCATATGTTGAGGTAAAGTTGTGTTATCATGAAATTCTCCAAGTACTTCCACTAATACACTGACATACATATTATTTTGCAATTTATTCACTCAATAAGCATTTATTAAATACCTAACATATACAATGGACTGTGCTAAGCATGGAAGAGCCAAAAGAAAAAAAAAAGAGCAAAGAAAAGAAAAAGCCCTAACACTAGTCTAGGAGGTTACATTCTACTGAGGGGTTACAACATTTGTACAGAAAAATATAAAGCAATTTTTAGAAAGAGGGGAAAGGATGGGAAGAGAGAGAAGGAAAGGGGAGGAGAGGGAAAGAATGAGTGTGTTATTGGGGCAGCTAGGTGGCCTCATGGATAGAGAGCCAGCCAGTACTAGAGTCAGGAGGACCTAAATTCAAATCCAGCTTCAGACACTTACTACTTATATGACCCTAGGTAAGTCACTTAACCTTGTTTTTCTCAGTTTCCTTATCTGTAAAATTAGTGGAGAAGGAAATGGTAAAACACTCTAGTATCTCTACCAAGAAAACCCCAAATTGAGTCACAAAGAGTCAGATACGACTAATGGACCAAAAAAAAAAATCTGGCTATTTATGTGTTGTCTCCCCTATTATAATGTGAACTCTCTGAAGGCAAAGAGCGTTTTTGCTTTTCTTTGTATTCCCAGGGCGCAGCACACTAAGCACCTAATAAATGCTTACTGACTGAGATGCTGAGAAATTAAGTATCTGGTGAAATGGCCAGTCATGTGTCAGAGGCAGGACTTGAACCTAGATTTTCCTGATTCAGGCTGAGGTCTCCAGACACTGGGATGCCATACTTCCTCTCATACAGGGTTGTTATGAGGCTCAAATTAGATCTGTGAAACTTTTGTATATTTTTTGACTAAAGTACTATTGAAATGCCAGCTCTTACTAATTCTACTGTTTAAGGATTTCTTTTTCCCAGTGTTTCTCTTGTGTTACTCCTCAACTTGTATTCCCTTAGTTTGAGGAATTCTGAGTATTTCCTATTCCTAGCTGTACATTAAGATGTTCTGAGGATGTAAGACAGCTGAAATATCAGTGATGATAGACGTCAGTAAAGTATCTTCTCAGATTCACAGGTAGAGAAGTCCTGTTTCTGGGATCTTTCTTTGTTTAGCTTGACAACCCTTTGGGTAAACTATCTTATGGAAGATTTAGAAGATGTGCTGAATCATCTATCCCCATAGCTGAAGCATCCAAATTAAAACCTCTAATACCAATTCATGCAGTGGGCCTTATACCATTATGTAACTGTACAGAAAATAAAGGACTCCTACAAATGGCCATTTCAGTCCAGAAATCATAGGCTGTTAGCTTTGTAAATGAGCATGGAGATCCATCCTCCTCATTTGCTAGAAGTGAAAACTGAGACCTACAGAGAAGTTTGGTGACATCTTATGCAGCTCATTAGTACTAAAATTGGATATAGAACCCTCCTTCTGACTTCGTATCTAGAGGTTCTTTTTTTCCCATTATACTATGATGCTTTATTTTTTAAAAAAAAAATTGATAAATTATAATAAAAGCTTATATTCTGTAGCACAGGGCAAGTCATTTGTAAAATAATGTTATCCAAGTTCTCAAAATTACATAGAATGGAGAGCCAATAAGTAGAATAAATTTTTACTTATCTAAATCATTTTTATCTATAATGCATGCTTTATTATATACCCTCAATACTATGTATGATTAAGTAGTTTCTACAGTATTGAATTAATAATAACTTTATTGTATTTATGAAATAAAATATGCTAAAGATATCACTAAATTCATCTTAGTTATTAGGCAAATAATTTTTAATAGCCCTAACCCGGGTCCCATACATTTTGGCATAGTTCATGCCCTTGAGTAGTTTCTGATAAAAATATTAAACCAGTAAAAAACCTTTTCTTATGGAAAATTATTAACTTTTCTGAAAGTTTTTTAATGTGGTCATAAAAATTGCAGCCCCTTTCTTGTTTGAAAATGAGGATTAATTAATTTAAATTTTTGTTAATTTTAAATAAATTAATTTAAATGATATTGCTATTCGGAAGGAGGTGAGCTCATTGGAAGTACCACTGAGGATTACTGAAGTGCAAGAAGGCATCATTCTGCCAGATGCATCTCAGTGAATTCAGGAATCACCCTACTAAAACTGGTCATGCAACCCATTATCCACAGATCATGGATAAAAGATAAATAACGAAGGCCTACTCTGAACTTTAACAGCCTGCTGTTTACTTACGGAGTACTTAACATGAAGATAATTGATGCAGTAGACTTTAAGGGTTCTTGTAGAGCCCTCAAGCTCTGTCCTATCAATGGATGCTGTATTTAGAACATGGGATTCAGTCTGTGGCTCTGGGCATGCCCATTCATTTCTGAAAATCATTCCTAAATGATTACTGCAACATAGCAGTTATCTGCTCTCCCTACCAAGAAACCCTCGGGGAAAAAAATTCAAACTCCCAGAGGTTTAAAAAAATACTTTATGGAATTCAGTAAATTAAAGTGGTTCTAAAAAAATATTTTTCAGTTATCAGTTGGCTATGTGACTAAACTTCTCCTGCAGAAATGTCAGTCTGCTTTTTCTTCTTCAGACCTCACGTCTGATTCACAACCAAGTTTCCTAGGATTTCTCAATGTCTACTGGACCACTTAATTATTTGCTTCCATTTAATATCAACTTGTCTTTAAAAAAAGAAGCAAGTTAATTTTTCAGTAAGAATTAACAGATCTGTGCTTCTGAACATTCTTGTTTATCTTATTTAGATCATGTAACAATGCCGTATGTTCTATGTATAATATTATGTCATGGTAGTCTTCTCCTCACCCAATAATTCTACTGTTATCCTTTGTTTCATTTTGAGAATCAAACTGAACGTGGTCTTCTTATAATTTGATACAAAATGTTCATAATTTAGCAATTAACAATAAAGTTGTTTTGGACTTTTTTTTTAGAAAAATCTCTTTGCTCTTAGGTTTATTTCACTAACACTGAACGCTAATGTACATTGTATTCGTTTGATATTTTGATTTGCTTAATCTTTCTGAAATTTAATTATTTTAATATGCAAAAAAGAGACAGAGCTCCTTTTTACTTTGACAATGTATTACTTATAACAGTTGTATTTTCCATTTTAACATTTCAGCAATACTAAGTTCAACATGTAGAAAAATGGTTGACAATCAAATAAAAATTCCAGAAAGTATACAATCTAAAAAGAAAATGATGTGAAAATGTGTATCTTGAACATCCCTCAACAGGGAGGTTCGAAGAACAATATTTCATTTTTCTTTTTAATACATTTCTAGGTCCAGTGCTACTCGCTTCCGTTGGAGTCAGAGCTATTATACAGTACAAGATGAATGGGCTTTAGACAACATTTATATAGGACAGCAGTGCCCAAACATGTGCAGTGGGCATGGCTGGTGTGAGCGGGGACTGTGCAAGTAGGTACTTTTTTAAAAAAAAAAAGTGGAGGAAGTCTCTGGGCTTGAGAATTCTCTTTCTGAACATTATCCCAGCATTGGTCAAGATCATCATGTTAATGCATTGTTATATATGGACTAACCAAAAGGAAATGCCCTTTCTTACCCTTGGTTCAGGTACATGGAACACAGTATTACTCACCTGGGTCATCTATCAGGGAATTTAGATTTTCCTTCTCAAAAGCAAACCTCCAGAAAAGTCCATCCTGAAAATTAGTTCAGGGAGTGTGTAGAAGAGGTTTGAAGAGGCTTCCTTTCCCTTCATCTATGGAAGTCTTAAAGCACCATCTAGGCAGGTGTGACCTTTCAACTCTGCCATACTTCAAAAAGCCCTGTTTTATAATATACTCCCTCATGACCTCCAATTCTTAGACCAGGGGTGGGGAACTTGTGGCCTCAAGGTTACATGCGGCCCTCTAGGTCCTCAAGTGTGGCCCTTTGCATCCAAACTTCACAGAACAAATCCTCTTAATAAAAGGACCTGTTTTGTAAAACTTGGGCTTATTCAAAAGGCCCCACCCAGGGACCTAGAAGACCACATGTGGCCTGAAGACCACAGGTTCCCCAAGTCATCTTAGAATTTCTAGTCTCCTTCAAAGCTTAGCTCAAGCACACCCTTCTACAAGATGCCTTCTCTGATCCCTGCAGTTACAGTGGCTTCCCCCCAAAATTACCTTGTATTTATTTCAAATATGCTTATTTACATATAGGCTTTCTCCTCCAATACAATAAAAGCTACTTGAGGGCAGGGACTAATTTGTTTTTTATCTTTGTGTCCCCAGTCTGGCACGTAGTAGGTGCTTAACAAGTGGTTGTGGATGGATCCATTGATTGATAGTGAAGGAAGTGACAACTGTCACTGTTCAGTATGGAAGAAGCAATACACATATTAGAACTAGAGAGGATGTCATCATACTATTTCTTTCTCAAACCACACTCTGGTCCGGTT
This sequence comes from Phascolarctos cinereus, assembly GCF_003287225.1. Lineage (NCBI taxonomy): Eukaryota > Metazoa > Chordata > Mammalia > Diprotodontia > Phascolarctidae > Phascolarctos > Phascolarctos cinereus. Next base: position 145,113,408 of record NW_027555514.1, read on the forward strand.
AAGCATGCCCAGATTTCTAGTGTTACAATAACAAAATCTGCTGAAATGAGATGAACTGATAAGTGTACCCCAAAGTACTTACCCATTCATTACCTGTTGCTTGAAAGTCCATTAGGGTTTCATTCCTTTGGCTAAAACATTGATCCCTGTCAAAATGTAAATACTCCAAGATGATCACTCCAGGTCTTTGCCAAGAAAACCCCAGCGATTATTATGCCTTAGTGTGAATGAGTTGATTGGCTCCTTTCCTAAAAGTAAGCTTTAATAATGGGAAGAAAGTAGGGGCCATAAAGTCACTGGGGACCTGAAGAGATTTATAAAGTGAGGGTAGAGGAGCAGCTAGGTGGCATAGTGAGTAGAACACCAGCCCTGGAGTCAGGAGGTCCTGAGTTCAAATCTGAATTCAGTTAGTTACTAGCTGTGTGACCTTGGGCAAGTCACTTAACCATGACTGCCTCAAAATAAAGAGTAGATAGAAGAAATGGGATACGGAGAAAAGAACAGGAAGCCTGGAAACTGAAGACAAACTCAACTTTATAATTTTGTGCTTCATAGTAACTTGGGTAGGAGGGGTGCCCATTTCTAAAAGTTTCAGAGAAAGATTAAAAAAATACGTAACAAATATTGTTTAGAGACAAAAATCTGTACCTGAAAAGAGGAGAAGATTGCAGAGATGGCAAGAGACTAGGTAGAAGCAAGTATTATGAGACTGATTGCTTTTTACGTTTACCTTTTTATATTACATTTGCATCATTTCCTAGAAACTCACATACTGTAATCTAGGGAACTGAATCAAATTACACTGAGTTTTACACTGGAAAAAGCTACACAATGGAAGAATCGGTGATTTTGTGAGAGAAACAACTTACAGTATCTATGACTTGGTATATCTTTTGTAGAGTTTTTTTTAAATTTCATATTCATGTTGTGAAAAAGTTGAGCAAGTGGTCGCCAGGTCATTCCTGGCTAATGTCAGAGCACACAGGCATACCTCAGAGATACTGCGGTTTAGTTCCAGACCACTACAATAAAGCAAATATCACAATGAAGTGAGTCACACAAATTTTTTTGGTTTCCCAGTGCATATAAAAATTATGTTTACATTATACTACAGACTATTAAGTGGCCAATAGTATTATGTCTAAAAAAACCCAATATACATACCTTAGTTAAAAAAATAATTTATTGATAAAAATAAAAATATTAACCATCACCTGAGCCTTCAGCAAGTCGTAATCTTTTTGCCTTGATGATGATGGCTTCTGATTGATCAGAATAGTAGTTGCTGAAGGTGAGGTGGCTGTGGCAATTTCTTAAGATAAGACAACAATGAAGTTTTCTGCGTGATTTGACTCTTCCTTTCACTTGAACACTTAGAAGCCATTGTAGGGTTATTAATTTGCCTAATTTCAATATTGTTGTGTCTCAGGGAATAGGGATGCCCAAGAAGAGGGAGAAAGGTAGGGGAATGGCCAATTGAGGGAACAGTCAAAACACACACATTTATCAATTAAGTTTGCTATCTTATATAGGGGTGGTTTGTGGTCCCCCAAAACAATTACAATAATAACATCAAAGATCACTCATCACCATAACCAATATAATAATAATGAAAAGGCTTGAAGTATTATGGAAATTACCAAAATGTGACACAGAGACATGATCACATGCCGTTGGAAAAATGGCACCAATAAACTTGCTCAACGTAGGGTTACCACAAATCTTCAACTTGTTTTAAAAAATGCAATATCTACAAATCACAATGAAGCAAAGCACAATAAAAAGAGGTATGACTATTCAATATAATGAGGAAAACAACAGTCTGCGTAATATTCAACTCACCATTCTTTATTGAGATGTTTCTTGGCCAGCTGAAGTATATTTGAAACTTAATGAGAAATGACAAAAGGAAAAAGCTATAATTAAGAAAGTCATTCTGGTCTATCTTACTAATCTTCTCTTTAGGTGTGACCAAGGGTATCAAGGCAGTGAGTGCCAGCCAGAAGCTTCCCTTCCATCTACTATTATGTCAGATTTTGAGAGCCAGAATGGTTGGGAGACTGACTGGCAAGAAGTCATCGGGGGAGAAATTGTCAAACCAGAACAAGGATGTGGGGTCATCTCTTCTGGATCATCTCTATATTTCAGTAAGGTAGGGACAAATACTGTTAAAAGTTATCAAGGACTTAAATAGATGTGTTGTAATGCCATAGTGCTGATATGTGGCAGAGTCTGTCTAGGCAGGAATCCAAGGCAAAATAATTTATGCAAATGCAAAAATAGATATGCTTTTTGTTCAGATGCAGGTGCAGAACAAAGAAAATCTGATCTTTTAGCAAGTAAACAAGATTGAGAAAACAGCAAATCAGGGTGGATTAAATTTAAATAGGTCTTACATCCATCAACACTCAAGTCTTCCCTGATCATTATCATCAAATGTAATTAATAAGTGTCCTCCTTGTGTACATTGCCCAGCACTAGATTCTGTGCACATTCATGCCAAGATGAGTGGACTTTGTCCTGTAGAAGTTAAAATTTTAAGAAGACAACATAAATCCAACAGTACACTTTCATATACTTAAACATAATTTGATATAGGTTCTATATGTGCAATCATACAAAACATATCTCTGTATTAGTCATGTTGTAAAAGAAGACACAGACCCAAAGGAAAATAAATAAGTGAATGAATGAATGAATGAATGAATGAATGAATGAATGAATGAATGAATGAATGAAAAATAGTATACTTTGATCTGCATTCAGACTGTATCAGTTCTTTCTCTGGAGGTGGATAGCATTTTTCATATGAGTCCTTTGGAATTGTATTCAGTCATAGGATTGCTGAGAAGAGCTAAGTCATTCACAGTTGATCATTTTATGATATTGCTTTTACTCTGTTGTCCTGTTCTGCTCAATTCGATAAGTAAACAGTTTTGAATTAGAATGAAGAGGAGAAAAACAAAAGTAAAGAGACTTTACCAAATTTAAATAAAACAAAGCCACTTTTGGGAAAGTATCCATAGATTGACATAAAGAAAGTTAGGAAGCTATAGGAGAGTTTAAAGAAAAACTTGATGTTAATGAATTAGTAGACTAGAATGAATTTTAACTACATTGTACTGAATATAAAACTAGAAACATAGATTAGAAATAATGTTCATTGAAATTTACAATGTAACAAGAGGTAGGATTAGTGTAGGTTTGGAAATGCTGTCTATAAATATCTGCTCTTCATAATTCTTTGGCATTAGTTCTATTTCTACTTTACTCGATTTAAGCACTTGGACCAAAGTGCCATTTTGAAAAGAATAGGGGAAGAATATTTTTGAGGGCCTGAATTATTAAAATTTTTTGCCTTAAATTCCATTGATTTCTACAAATTTTTTTAACATTATAACTGTACATTAAACCAAATTGGAAATGTTTATATTGGAAAAGCAAATTCTTGCTTTAGCTGTTTCCTTTTTCTTTTCCTCTTTAAAAAGAATGTAGCATTTTGCATAGCTAAAGAAAAGGCAGAGGGGAGACATGTAGATTTTGGAGGGCAAAATGCCAAGCTAAGCAAAGATCTGATATATTTTTCATCACATACAAAAATCCTACACAACACTTTTAGAAAACCTCTGTGGACTAACACCAAAGTGTCCTGGGGGAAAAAATAGCACTTGACTGTGAATTTCCTGATAAACCAATCATTACAACTAGCTAATTGTGATAATTGGATTTTTTTTATAATTGTCTTCACTGTTAGATCTTCTTCCTTCTGGCTCATTTCCCCATGCCAAGTTTTTCAAAGTAGTTTGCTAAATTGGAATTAACCTGCTAAGTTCTATAGTTTTGGTGGTGTTTTTTCCCTCATAAATGGTCTTCCTGTAGTGATTCAGAAGTTAGAAAATATTTTTTGGCTGAGCTATATTACAGTAATCTGTAAGGTGCTTTTCATTTGAGTTATTTCTGATCCAATGAAAGAAAAATAAAAAGCACAAGTAGGAAGAGGGGTGGTGTGTGTGTGTGGGTGTGTGTGTGTGTGTGTAGAGTGGGAGAGAGAAAGAAAGAGCACCAGGTGATACAGTGGATAGACTGCCAGGCTTGGAATCAGGAAAACTCATCTTCCTAAGTTCAAATCTGGTTTCAGACACTAGCTGTGTGATCATGATCAAATCACTTAAACCTGTTTGTCTCAGTTTCCTCATCTGTCAAATGAGATGGAGAAGGAAACGGTAAACTACTCCAGTATCTCTGCCAAGAAAACCCAAAATGTGGTCACAAAAAGTCAGACATGACTGAAAAACAACTCAACAACAACATATGTAGAGATAGATATACATATACATATATATATATAGCTATCCATATATATGTGCATACACACACACACACACAAGGAGTTGCCAGACTTCTCAGAAAAACAGATAGACGTTTTAAAGTTTCATTGCTTCTTTTGATTCTGTTAAGATATATATGCATATGTGTGTGTGTATATATGTATATATATATGTATCTATATGTCATATCATCTACTACATATGTATGTGTATATATGTGTACATGTATACATACATACACACATACACACATATCATTCTATCATTTGCTTCCTTAGTACTGAGAATTCCAAATGACAATCTCTAAACTAAGGCTTCACTTTATTTTGGGGTTTGTTTTTGTTTTTGGCTAGGTAATGAGGTTAAGTGACTTGACCAGGGTCACACCGCTAGTGTCAAGTATCCGAGGTCACATTTGAACTCAGGTCCTCCTGACTCCAAGGTGGGAGCTCTATCCTCTAAGCCACCTAAATGCCTCAAGGCTTCGCTTTAGCTGTTTTATTTACTGCTGTGTTTGTGCTTCCAATCTTTTTTTAATCCCTTTTAGCCCTCTTTGCAAGGTTGTACACTTTTAATTGGCCAACAAGTATTTTCTTTGTGATTTTCTATAACTAGAGACTTTCTTCATTAACTTAAAAAGTAGAATTAGTTTTGAATTCTATGTTATAGATTTTTTTTCCTTTGTGCCATATAGAGTATCTTTATTTCCTATACAGTATTTTTATTGAGATTCTCAGGGGTTAGAGAGCTCTATGACAAATTTGAGGGCCTTTTAGTAGCTCTGCCCCCAGCAGAATCTGCTTTGGGCTATTGGATTTTATAAGCAAGACATTCTTTCATAATCCCATTACCTTGAAATCATTTATTAACAACAGGAATGATGACAAACCATTTCAGTTTCTGTCCAACGCTTCACGGCATGACCATGACATGAGATAGACACGCTGAGCCTCCTGGTAGAAGGAAAGGAAATTGCTGGCTTTGAAGATACTGTTAACTCTTTCAGGCCCTAAGATGCTTTTTGGTATCCAGGAAAATTTTATTATCTCTCTCTTTCTCCCCACCCACAGTGAAAATGACTAAGATGCTGTCCCTTTTTATCAATTAGTTTCAGCTGTGCCTGGCTTTACTTCTAGCCCCAGGCAGTCTATGAAAAAGGAAAGGAAATCTGTGAATGATTTTCTGCCCAGGAAGGAAGGTATCAGTTGTGATATAGGACTTGTTCACCTTATCAGAGCATATCTGATGTAGCACCTCACAATCATGTGCAGTAACCCAGTCCCAAAAGAAATTTGTGTTTGTCTGGAAGTCCAGTTAGTTTAATTTTGCCCTACAAAATTTTTAGATTTTCATAATACCTTTCTATATTATTAGTGATAATAAAGTTTCTGTATCACATTATATGCAAAGCGCTTTATGTAGGTTATATCACAACAACCCAAGGAGATACGTCTTTCAGGTTTTATTATCCCTGTTTCGGGGTTGAGGAAACTGAATGTCACAGAGATTAACTGGTTTTCCCATGATCACATAGCTAATAAGCCTTAGGAGTGGAATTTGAACCCAGGTTTTGCCGACTCCAAGTGCAGTACTTTATCTACTAGATCACTGGTCTGGAGACTAATAAAATAGATCAAAGAAGAAAAACAAAAGAATGAGTATACAAGGTTGAAGTTACCATCACCAAATCAAAACTGACCAAACCGAAGGCTGTTTCCCTTTGAGCCACAAGGAAAAAGAATCTTATGTTCCCACGGCAACCATGTAGCACCATTTTCTATATGCCACTACATGGAGTGCTATAGCAGCTCTCTTTGTGATGTCAAAAAACTGGAAATTGCAGGAATGCACATCAACTGAGAAATGGCCAAATGAGTTGTAGTGTATGACTGTGATGGAATACTACTGTGCTATAAGATATGATGAGTTCAGTGATCTTGAAAAAACATAGAAAGAATTGCATGAAATAATGAAGAGCAAAATGAACAGAACCAAGAGAACATTGTATATAGTAACAGCAATATTGTTTTAAGAACGATTTTGAGTGAATAAGTCATCTGATTAGTAGAAATATACAACTAACTGTAAAGGACATACGAAGAAAGAGGCTATCGGCATCTGGAGAAATAACTGATGAATAGAAGTACATATAGAATAACTTTACATACACACACACACACACCTATTTGTGTCTAATGGTAGCCATATCTAGGGCGGGGGGGGAGGGAAGGAAAAAAGTGAAAAAAAGAACAAAAATTTATATGATAACCTTATTATATATTTAAAAGGAATAGCAAGTTGTACATAACAGATTTACAGTATCATGTGCATTTGTCTTTTTTTATTATGTTATGGAAATGTTTATTTTATTCCATAAATTAAAAATAAAATAAATATGAAAAAAAAACTTAAGGGAGGTAAAGCCAAAAAGAAAAACACCACAGAAGTCTGTATTATTATATGTAAGTTTTTTTTAATCTTTCCTTTTTTGATAGGCTGGAAAGAGACAACTGGTGAGCTGGGATATGGATACTTCTTGGGTGGATTTTGTCCAGTTTTACATTCAAATAGGTGGAGAGAGCACTGCCTGCAACAAACCAGACAGTAGAGAAGAGGGGGTCCTGCTTCAGTACAGCAACAATGGGGGAATTCATTGGCATCTCTTGGCAGAAATGTACTTCTCTGACTTCAGCAAGCCCAGGTATTAATATCTCCCTATCAGACTTTTGCTAGACACAGAAAGTCACATTAGTACAAAGGTTGCATTTTTTAAAAAATCTTCTCTTAATTGAAGTGTCTTACCTGAAATATGTGAAAGGCTTTTCAAAGATACGGTTTAAAAAGGAACTGCCAGACTATAGACAAGCATTCTATCCAGACCATTCAGAAAAATGGATAGACTTTTTAAATTTTCGTTGCTTCTCTGATATATAATTTGCTCAGCTGTTTAAAATCAGCTATCTTGATCTAGAATTTTATCTTCATCTAGGGCTGATCCTATACATGAGCAGTGTAGGTTGCCATGTATGTATGTCATGATTTTAGGAATATCCTCAACCAACTTGCCATTTTTGCATTGGACCAGAATGGCCTCATTGTTATCCATTATGACCATCTATTGATCAAAGGTTATAGCTAATGATTATAAGACTCATTATTGTAGAAAAACATTTATTTAGAAAAATAGCAAATTTTCAATAACATTTTTAAAATTAAGTGACTTTATTTTAAATCTGCTTAAACATACTTCTTTTGGGGACGTGTAATTATGTAAAATATCTAACAGCGTACATACTAAATATCACAAAAATCTACTCATTTGTGTCTGTTTAAATTACCTTTATTTCTCTCATCTCTGTACTGTGGACTTAATGCAGTCATGACAAAATTTACTCATATGTAGAACAGAAATCATGGTTAAGTGAATGACATGTTGGTGCTACCCATGTGCTAGCTTTATACATGTGTACCTTATATCACACAACGATGAATTACTAAAAATTAAGTTTACATTAAGTATTTTAAACACGAGTTTACAATTTAAAGGGATCCCATGTCAAAACATTGTGTAAAATTAAGAATATGTGTGTGTGTTTTAATCTATATTTTTCTTAAAGTGAGATAAACTTGTTTCTATCACAGATCATTTTGCAAGTACCGTTCCTTACCACAAAAAAATCCCAACCACTTTTCCCTAAATTATAACTTCTCTTTTGATATGACTTTTCGTCTCTAAAAGATATCATGCCAAAAGAAGTATTGAGGAAGTGTAGAGAACTGGATACAGTTCTGGACTTGAATTCAGGAAGCACTGGGTTCAAATCTTGCCTCAAACAATTACTATCTATGTGACTCTTGGCAAGTCTATTAACTTCTCTGTATCTTAGATTCCTCATCTATAAAATGAGTTGTTTAGCCTCAGTGGATTCTCAGTCCCATCAACTTCTGAATGCATGATCTTCTTTCCCTACATTCTTCAAATTTCATTCCAACATGGCCAAACCAAAAACTCTTTTTTTTTAGTTGTACAATAGACTAAATATTATTTTCCCCTTGCTATTTATAACTAAGAGAAATATTGCTTCACTTTTCTTACACGTGGATAACTGGCTTTTCTTTAGGTTTGTCTATCTAGAGCTTCCAGCAGCTGCAAAGACTCCTTGCACTAGATTCCGCTGGTGGCAGCCAGTTTTCTCAGGTGAAGACTATGATCAGTGGGCAATTGATGACATCATCATTTTATCTGAAAAACAGAAGCAGATCATCCCAGTCGTCAACCCAACTTTACCTCAGGTAATTGTGCTTTATTGTAGGTGGACTCCAGAACTAAAAGAAGTTTCATATATAATGGATTGAGGACTTCACCTCTTAAAGATTTTTTTTTCCAACACTGAACAAACAGTTCTCTATGGTTCCACTAAATGTTGGTATGATGGTAACACTACCTAACTCAAAAATTGTCTTCAGGTGTGAAGTTTCTGAAGGGTAAGCAAAGTCCTCAAGTGAAATGAAGTGAATGCTTGGAAAATATTATTGCATTCAGTAGAAAGATATAATCACTATAGTCTAGAAATGTATATTTGTCATGGCATTGACCACCAATTAACATAAGATCATTTTCTAAAGTTAGAGTGCTGCTGTGTTACAGTATTTTTGTTTGTTTGTTTCTACTAGAACTTTTATGAAAAACCAGCTTTTGATTACCCCATGAATCAGATGAGTGTATGGCTGATGTTGGCTAATGAAGGAATGGTTAAAAACGAAACTTTCTGTTCTGCTACCCCATCAGCCATGATATTTGGGAAATCAGATGGAGATCGATTTGCAGTAACTCGAGATTTATCTCTGAAACCTGGATATGTCCTGCAGTTCAAGGTATTTGTGCACAGTTTCTGTTTCAGACTCCTTCTAGTGAGTCAAAAGCAGTGTGGTATAATGGATAGAGAGCCAGTCTCAGGACCAGAAAAACCTAGACTCAAGTCCTCTGACATAGACTGTGTGATTCTGAGCAAGTCACTTAACTTCTCAGTGTCCTAGCAGGTTTATAACACTATAAGTTGCAAAGAAGATGCTAACCCGAATTGCTAAACGAAGTTTATGCATCTGGGATTTCCCTATAGCAAGTGAAACTACAGGTCCAGTACCAGCCTAGTCAGCCCTATGTATTAGTCTATTCAGTGTATAGGTCCACTCCCTTCCTCTTCTAGGAAGTCAAGGAACAAAATATGGCCCTGTTCCTCGAGTGTAGAAGAGACAAAGAATAGAAATGTGTTCTTTATATTTTATTAAAGAAGGACCTTGCTTGAAGAAAGTGTAGTTAACTATGGAAGGGCAAAGCTTTTAGTTCTACCCAGAAGGAAACAGCTTGTCAGTTTTTAATGAGCCTCATAAGTAGTGACTATGTCATTATATCTCAATGAGTACACATGGAACTCGAGAGTTTAAAAGAAAATTAACTTAGTACTTTATCCCACTTGTGGTTTAATGAATGTCATAGTTCCAGATGGGAATGGATGAACTTTCTTATTTCACTTAGAAGTGCTTTAAGAACTTCACAAGCTATTTTATGCTTTTGTTGTAGAGAAGTTTTTTTTTCCCCACAAATAATTATACTTCCTTGTCTGCAAATTTCGGCTCCAATTATCGTTTTTCTCTTAAAAGCTTGTTGCACCAAATTTTTCAGCATTGTGACAACATGTCAACATGTATAGTAAGTATTTGCTTTGACAAGCTGTTGTTTCGGGATCCTAATCAAAATTTTATTGAGTTTATAATGAAATCCCATTGGTGAATTCTAAGGGTCGAAAGCAATGCAGTTTTAATGAGCTAGCACAACTACATGGTCCTTACATAATTGGTAGGTAGAGGCACTAAATAATTTACAAATAGAATTATTAAGGAAACCAGATGTTTACAGGTAACTCTTCAAATATAATTCCCATAGTTCTATAAATGGGAAAGCTAGTTTAAAAAAAAAAACTAGTAAAATATTATCATTACCAATTTAAGTTTTAGTGTTAGATTTCAAGTGAAAAACCTCACTCTCAATAGATGAATTTACATTCATATGCTAGCACTTCCAAAAATGTTAAGTAAAAACTTCAATATGCAAATGCGTCTCCAGAAATATGTACATATGATTTATTGTCTTGACACCTTTTCTATTTAATGAGTGACAAAATCACGACACTGTAGGTGTTATAGTCAACATGATTCTACACCTGATATATCATCTAAATAAAGAGATGGTTAACAATACCTAAAGTGTTGTTAATTCTTCAAACAACCGGCAGAATAACAACATTAAAAAAGCTTTAATTCACCTATCACAGTAGTGACATCTGCCCTTTATTTCTGCATTGATTTATGGCTCTCATATTGTGTAATGATGAAATGGTATTCATTTTCTATCCCTTTAAAAGGAAATAAATAGACTAAGAATGAATTAATGGCCACTTGAATAAATAAAGACTATTTGTGCAAATTGTTTACGTGAAGTTTAAAAAATACACATTATTTCTTTAAAATGAATTCTAAGTTAGTACAGAACATAATAGCTCTCAGAGTGTGTATTTACACCATCGCAATAATAATAACATTTATATAGTGCCTTAAGATCTGCAAAGTGCTTTACATGTTATCTTACTTGAACCTCATAACAACTTTATGAGGTAGGTGCTATTTTAAGCCTGCTTTATAGATGAGGCTGACAGGTTCAGTGATTTGCCCAGTCACACAGGTAGTAAGTGTCTAAGGAAGGATTTGAACTCATTTCCCCAACTCCAGCATTGTATCCACTGTGCCACCTACCTGCCTGTATATGATTGCCCTAATGCCTAATCTCTAAAGAATAGCTTTTTCATTGCATTTGAAAGATGAAATGGTTCTGGTATTTTGAAAATCTTGGCTAATACACTGCTGTTTTACAAATTCAATTAATTTCAGTTCAATAAATATTTTTAAGCCTTCCCTGTAAGCAGATACTTATTGTCTCTAGGGGAGATTCTAAGTTTTGATACAACATTTTCCCTGGCCTCCTAGAGTTTACAGCAGAATAATGGAGAATAACATATACATAAATAATTGTAGAATAGAAAAAATGCATGAGTATTCTCTCTTATTCCCTGAATCCTCTATCTCTCAGTCACTCTATATTCACTCTTTCTAAGCTCCCAGGAGTAAAGTTCTCTGCATTGATTCACACTCAGACTCCCATCTCAGCCATCCATTCAGCCTCGTTCCTCCATACCCAGACCAGTTGCCAGACACTCCAAGACTAATACTAGACCTTATGCTACCTGCCTGATACCAAGAGGGCTTGGTGGCATGTGGGTGCCCCACAGATTCACACACACAGCTGTTCCTCTTTTCCCTGAGTCCTCAACATTTGATAGATAAGCTCATTTTTGACAGAAGAAAGATGAAGGCTAGAAATAAAGATTTTATGAGTCACCTGCATAGATAAATGTGAAAATTAAAACTGTGGGAGAGAATGAGATTGCCAAGATAAGTATGCCCAAGAGGGGCCTTAGTAAAAAACTACCTGAAACAGTCCAGCCAGTGAAGGAGATGGAATGTTTAAGGAGTCAGGAGAGTATAGTATCTCAGGAGCTAAGGGGTAAGAACAAAATAAAAAGCATATGGTAGTCCACAGTGTCAGATACTACAGCATAGTCAAGGAGTATTAAACTTGAAAGATACCACTGAATCTGGTTGTAAACATGGTTCTCTCACTATATACCAGTCAAAGACTCTTCTTAGTCATTTCATATGGAAGAAAATATGTTAGGATGATAAGAATAAGCAGCTGAGAGATGAGACTAAATTATATTCTTAACTTCATCCTATAAACTTAAAAAGAACATATCCTAATGGAATATGTATAGGCTAATTTAAAAATCCCTTCTGAGAGATAATTTTTGTCTTGGAAGTCAAAACTAAGGAAGATTGGAATTTCTTTCACTCAGTCTCCCTTAGAGCAGTGTAGGTGACTGTCGCTTATGAATGATTGCCATCTTGAAAGTATGAGCCTACAGTAAATGACCTCTTGAGGAGCCTTACAACTCTAGTCTTCTGGAGACAACCTCTTATGTAGTAAGGGGGGAAGCAGAATGGAAGAGAACTGGCATGATGGCAGATAACCTAGAAATTGAAAAAAAAATCTTTAGATATCATCTACCTCAACCCTCCTTATTTATAAATAAGAAAGATTCAGCCTTAGAGAGGTAAAGTTAATTAAGCATGATCCTGCAGAGAATAAATAACAGACAGGATCCTAAGATCCTCAGATTAAAAATCTACTCTTTCCACTCACCACACAAAGTCACATGAGTAAGGAAGTGAGGGTCAGGGTTAAAACCCAGTACTTGTGATGCCAAATCCAATTCTTTAGATTCCACTGGGTTACCCTGAGCAAGTCAGTGACTGTAAAGTCAATTGTAGAGCACTTCACTTCATAATCCAATGAAATCCACTAGCAATGTTTTTGTTTCTTGATTACATTATGTCACTTTGTGCATTAACTACCCCTGTAAAATAAATAGCTTAGTACTTTTATCTAAATGGACAGTTTTCTTGCTGAACTTTGTATTTTTCTGGCAGGAAAATAGATTTGAGATGCTTGGTTTTGTTTTGTTTTGTTTAAAAAAAAACATCAAAGACAATTGACTCTAAGATAATCCTTATGTTTAACAAGACCTTCCCAATGTTGCTGCTTTTCCCTTTCCTATGCTCTTAACTTCTCTTTGAAATGTGGAAATAAATCAGGTTTTTAACCTCTCATTCGTGGTCCATGGCCATATTCCCACTGACAATCTTTGGTTTGGCTCATCATCTAAAATTTCAAGAAACTGGCTAAGATGGTTATGTCAAGAAGAAGAAGAGGAAGAAGAAGGGGAGGATGAGGAAGATGACACCAAAATCAGTAGAACAATATGAGGAGAAAGACATGGCCTCAGCCTTTTCCATATGAACTCCATCAAATATAAGATTTTAAGAAAAAATAATAATAATAAAGCCATCTTTTTATACCCCTGAGCAATAGTCTACACCAGTGGTATCAAATTCAAATAGAAAGAGATGCTACCAAATCCATAAATATACATATACATATATCTCCCTTTGAGCTGCATGTTGACTTAGTTTTAAAATATAGTATTATCAATGTTTTATTGTATTTTTACTTCCTTAACTATTTCACCATTACATTTTACTCTGGTTAGGGCCACATTCAGGAGTGTCTACATGTTTTGACACCTCTTGTCTATGAACATTCAACATAAAAGATGAGTGGTCAGATAGGCCCTTGTCCCAGAACAATTTCTGTGTGAACTTCTTCTAATATAAGATGAAAAAAATGAGGAAAAGGAAAATATCAGAAAGGCAACATGCTGTAGACCTAGATAGAGAGCTGGGCTGGAGGGCAAGACCAGGGTCCTCTACCTCAGAGGTATAATGGCTAAGACTCTAAGGTGCCATTGTGCACCTTAGAAATCATTTCCTCATCAGGAGTTCCTCAAGCCTGTGAATGCTTTTAAGCCAACAAAATCATACTTGGTATCAACAACTACCATTTATATAGTGCTTCAAGGTTTGCAAAATACTTTCTATACATTATCTCACTTGAAAAACTCTGGTAAATTATTGGTTATCCCCATTTTACAGATGGGGAGATTGAGGCTCAGAGAAGTTAAGCATTTGCCCAGAGTCACACAGCTAGTAAATTTCAAAGGCAGGATCTGAAACCACGTCTATGTGCATCTATGCCTAACGTTCTTCAGAAGATGTCAAAGTGTCTTGGGCCTATGATTAGGATCCATTTATATAAAGTTGAGGATTACATACTGATGACAAATTGATGAACAATTTGGCTGCCACAGAACATATTATATGTCACATGTGAATAGTTAGCATTCAATAAATAAAAAAAATCTTTGCCTCACTGATTGATTTGAAGCAGGATCTTCTGTAATCCTATCCCTCCTTTTCCAGCTGAACATAGGTTGCACTAATCAGTTCAGCAGTTCTGCACCGGTCCTTCTGCAGTATTCCCATGATGCTGGCCTCTTCTGGTCCCTGGTTAAGGAAGGTTGCTATCCAGCATCCCCTGGAGGCAAAGGATGCGAAGGAAGCTCCAGGGAACTGAGGGAACCCACTGTGTATTATACTGGGGACTTCGAGGTGTGGACAAGAATGACCATTGTTGTTCCAAGGTCTCTTGCATCCAGGTAATGCAAACCATTTTCATTTTTCTATGTGATGTCTCTGAAGCCTATTATAGCTTTCATACACAGCAACATAAGAATTATTGTTGTTTAATCATTTCTCAGTCATGTCCGACTCTTTGTGACCCCATTTGGGGTTTTCTTAGCAAAGATGCAGGAGTGGTTTGCCATTTCCTTCTCCAGATCATTTTACAGATGAGGAAACTGAGGCAAACAGGGTTAAGTGACTTGCCCAGGGTCACACAACTAATAAATGTCTGAAGCAAGATTTGAACTCAGGAAGATGAGTTTTCCTGACTCCAGGCCCAATACTGTATCCACTGTGCTACCTAGCTGCTCCATAAGAATTAGTAGAGACCAGCTATTCAGAGCCAAGAGTACCATAATCAAGAGCCCATCTTTTGAAAAGCAGAATCCACATATAGAGTACCCAAAATGGGAATATTTTTGGATTTTTTTTGTTTTCATCTAGATTTGTGGGTCTGTGTGAGGCCTTTTTCATTTGCAACTTTGTGAAGCTCTTTCCCTGATTCTTCCAGTTATTCGTGTTCCCTTTATTCTGTGCATGGATGTACTTTTCCCAGTGGAATAGAAGCCCCCTGAGGGCAGAAACTCTTTTGGTCTTGAATTTGTTTCCCCAAGATGTAGGAGAGTGCATTTCACATGATGGATGCTTAATAAAAGTTTGTTAAAATTAGCCAAATTGAATGCAGTGGAACCATTTAACATAGGCATCAAAGGGTAGCATTAATGACTGCCTTGCAGGCTAACTGTGCCATGAGAGTTTTACTGTAGACAGTTATTATGTGTCCTTCTGCGTATCATTGTTACGTTTGTTGGACATAATTTAAGACGCATTACATCTGACTGCTGGCATTAGTTATTAGAGAGTTTTGTTCTTCTTTACATAACTGCTGCCATCCTTCTTTCCTTCATCTCCTCCCCAAAAGGGCCTTCTACAAGACCAAAGTCAAAGCTGTAAGATTTCTATGTAAATCTCCCAGAAAACTAAGGTGGGAGCAATAAGAAAACACAGAAAAGGTTGCATTGCTCCTCAGCCTAGCTATGTGTTTGTCTCTGCCAGGAGTTATCACAATGACTTTGTCAGTCAGCCATTAGCTCACTCTCCTGTATCAGCTACACAGTATTCTGGTGTCTGCCTAGACTTTCATCTATGTGTCTACCAACCAAAGTCTCTTCATTTAGCCTCAGACGCTTACTAGCTATGTAACCTTGGGCAAGTCATTTAACCCTGATCACCTCAAAAAAAAATCCCAAAATTCTTCATTTAATAGCCCATCTACTTAGCCACTTCACAACTCTCAATCAAAAGCCAAAGAATCATTATCTTTGCTTAGCAGTTTAGTCAGACTTGATAAAAGAGTAGGGGGCTTCACCCTCCACACTCTCAAACTAGGACAGAGCCTCACTACAACTGATACCCACTGGGCAGATAGCTATTAGGTGAAATGAACAGAAAATTCAGGTGTTTAAGCAACCAATTGACTCTTATGGTACAGGCAGAGGCTAGGGTTAACCTGCTTATGTAATTCACTGCTGATTACTACTCCACCACCACTTTAATAGAGGCAGCTAGATGGCTCCATAGATAGAGCATTGGGCCTAAAGTCAGGAAAACCTGAGTTCAAATCTGGCCTCAGTCACTCACTAGTTGTGCAATCCTGGGCTAGTCACTTAACCTCTGTCTGCCTTAAGCCACTGAAGAAGGAAAATGGCAAACCCCTTCCGGTATTTTTGCTAAGAAAACCCCATACAGGGTCACAGAGTCAGACCCAACTGAAGAACTGAACGAATCAAATCTGGTACCATCCCTGAGCTGAGAGATGCAAACCACTCACACACCTGTATTTCAGCCCTACTCACTTGTGTTTGTTGGGTTGTGGAATATGGCAATATGTGTATTCTCCATTCCCTCCCATCTCCAAACAGTTTAGCGACTTTAAATGTGATTTTTGCAGGTTAAAAAAAAAAGCCACCAAAAGAGCTAGTACATTGCTATTACTGATGAGGAAAAATAAAAGTCACCTAGAGTTTAAAGGGATTACCTAAAGACATACAGAGAAGAAGGAATTGGAATTTAAAAGTTTTCCCAGACTCATTTGGAACAGTAGATGGTAGTGTTTCCTTCACACCAAAGCTGTTTGGCTGGGGCAGGGACTTGGGTGTTTCACTTTTCCCGGCCTGCTTCAGCTCCCCTGTCCCTCACTGCACCTGAGGCTACATCTCCTGAAAGGCTTTGGGGGCACGGCATAGATGATTCCTAAAGTTCTTTTCCCTCTTGCCCGTGAGAAATGACAAAAGAGATCTCTGCGTGTGGGGCTTTGAACACATAGGGATGATGGCCAAGGGAAGAGCTCAGCCTCTGTTGCATTAGAAAAGTCAGAAAAATCAAACACTGGAGGAAATGAATTTAGTCAGTCAATAAATACCTCCTAAGTGCTTCCTATGTGACCAATACTGTGCTAATTGCTGGGGGTGAAAAGAGGGAAGAAGTGGCCCCTGCTCTGCAGGAGCTCCAGTCTAATGAGGTCTAGCGGATGAGGAACAGGCTTATCCAACCTGCCTCAAGGAAGGGTAATAGGAACAGCTAGATGTAGGATCAGGACACCTGCCATTATTGAAGCGGTGGCTGTTGTTCATTCTTTCAGACTTTACGTTGTTCAGACTTCCCCAGGGTGAGTGAGTGGTCTGTCACATTTGAACTCAGGTCTTCCTGACACCAGACCCACTGCTCTATCCCATGCAGTACCTAGCTGCCAGCCCCCTGCAACATACAGGTTCCTTTTAATCTAGCCCCAAAGGAGATTCTGGGGCTCCTCTAATGAAATTTTCATTTTGTATTAGATTATGTAGATCTTACTTGTGCTTTCTGCCTTTACTTTCACTGTTCCTTTCTGAAACGATCACTCCCTTCTGCTAAGATGGGTAGCAATGGCTTGCCACAGTTAAGAAAGCATCATATGCCTGCCTTTTTCACTGTGAGATCAGCGTGCTGGAAGTATTCTGCATCTAGCCAGTAAAAGCCACATGAAGCTACATGGCATCTGCCAAGGACCACAAATCTGGAGCTAGCTCTTTGCATTTTCCCAAAGCCAACTAGGAACAGCTGAATATGACACAGCAGAGTCTTTTTGATGTTGCTTAGAATAACTTGATCAAAAAAGCTGCCTATCAGAAACAACAGAAGTTCATCCCAGCCATCACAGATTGGGCCAGTATTATGAGGCTTCTAATGTGACAGTATCATTTTTTTGGACTTGGGGTATTGGAAGATAGTCTTTTCCTGTTGGAATCCAGCTTCTTTGGGTTATTTGAATGCTGTCCAGGCTGTTTGATGGTGTTTTTTATATATTATATATAAAGAATTGGCTACCAAAAAATTCTAAACATGTTTTCATTTCAGCCTGGGTAGATGGCCTATTTTTAATACTGTCTATGGCACATTCAGAAGATTCCAGATTCCTCCAGATGGGCTGTTAGAAAACTGAGAGTTTTCGGTGTTAAGCATTTGGAGATATTTTGCCACAAGGCAGCATGCCCTACAGTGGCTACTAGAATATTGTTTCTCCCAGAAATAATGCTAAGCTAACTTTCACAAAGGTGGAGACTATTTGTCTTAATTTTCCTGATTCTGCATTCTGCCAGGGGAAGAAGTGGACTGTCACAAATATGTGCTGGCAGATCACTTCTCCACCAACTGAGATACACACAAAAGAGCCACAGTACAACAGGACCCCTCCACAGAATACAAAAATATAATGGTGTGCTCTGGGCACATGTACATGCTCTTCTACACATAGGCCCAGTATTTTTCAAAATATTCACTCCTGCACCTGTGCATGGGACAACAAATGTGGGCATGAAAGCAAATAAAAGCTGGAGAAAATCAGCTTTTTTTCTCTTCAGCAAGACATTTGCCTGAGCATGGGGGTATATCTAGAAGGGGAGTGTAGTTTGGAGAAGGTAATTGAGGGGGAAACATCCCTAGAGAAGAAAGGGATTTTATGAGGTGTTTTGCCTTAATGCTGTATTTGACTTGGAGATTGGAACTGAGAGGAAAAAATTATAGATCCTTTCAACATGACTTCCTAGAGCAGAAAAAAGCCTTTTTACTTAGAAACCCAACTAGACCAGGGTTCTCTGTACTTCTGATTTTTTAATATATTCATATATATGTAAATGTGTATATGTATATTTATATACTATATATAACTATATTTCAATTATATTGAAATAGTTATCAAATATATATATATACATATATATAGTATAGAAAAAGTTATTCAGATTTCAATATAATAGAAATACACTTATCAAAAATCCTACCAGACTGCCAAAATGGTCCACAAAATAAAAATAGTTAAGAGTCCCTGATATGGGCAATGAGTTAAATATTGGGGGATATGACAAATTTGTGGTTGTTGTTCAGTCATTTCAATTATGTTTGACTCTTCATGACCTCTTTGGGGTCTTCTTGACAAAGATACTAGGATGGTTTGCATTTCCTTCTCCAGCTCATTTTACAGATAAAATTGAGACAAACAGGATTAAGTGACTTGCTCAAGGTCACACAGCTAGTAAGTGTCTGAGGCTGGATTTGAACTTGGATTTTCCTGACTCCAGGCCCGACATTCTATCCACTGTGCCATCTGGCTGCCCCTTGGCTAAAGAGGCTAGCTCACAACACTATTCCACTACTATCATGAATTCTGCGCTGAAGTCAAAGTCATAGGACTTCAGTCTAATTCCAACTCCGTAACTTATTTTCTATTTGATTCTGTACACATTATTTAACTTCTCTTGCCTTCAATATTCTCATCTGTAAAATGAGGTTGAACTATATTGACCTGTAAGCTCCCTTATAGCTCTACAACTATGGTCCTGTGAAATATTCTCACTTTTCCAATGAAATAATGAAACCCCTTAACCAAAAATTCCTAGGACTTTTGAATCCAACAGGCATCTCTAGTAATATGCTTTGCTTCTTAAAGACAAAGGTCTCTGAATCAGTTATATTTTTCCTTTGGGCTACTTTAATGTTTAAAGAGCTAAGTGGCACAGTGGATAGATTGGGCCCTGGACTAAGGAGGACCTGAGTTCAAATGTAGCCTCAGACACTTACTACCTGTGTGACCCTGGGCAAGTCACTTAACCCCATTTGCTTCAGTTTTCTCACCTGTAAAATGAGCTGGAGAAGGAAATAGCAAACCACTCTTGCCAAAAAAAAAACTCCAAATAGGATCACAGAGCCTTAGACACAACTGAAACAGCTCAACAGCAACAACAATGTTCTAAGGAGATACCTGTTCACTTTTTAAAATATTCTCCGCTGGAGAGAAAATGGGTATACCTTTTCCCATTTAGGTGCCTAAGCAGGAATTTACAAAGTATCTGTTTGAAGCATTTACAGACAGTAGGACAGACTTCTCAAAAGTCAATCTGAATCCCTTAAATTTTTTGAGGCTAGTAAACAACAGGTGTCTGTTAAATTCAGCATGTTTGCCAAGACTAGATGATTTAGAATAACAATTTTAAAAAAAGATTTTCAGTTCACTGATTGTTAAGTGGATAAAACTCTTTAAGAATCGGAAACATAATTGTGTGGCTATATTTACATATATAATTTCTCCATTTTTCCTGCTATTTTCACTCCAGTGATAGGGAAGGATAGAAATTATTTGAACATCTAAGTCTTCATCTCCTGCCATAAGTGGCAGCCTTCATTAATCCGTCATATTTTCTACAACTATTTACTAAAGAACAATACTCAGAGGATAAGAGACTTTGTCAAATGCTTTGTTAAAATTTAGGAAATGCTTTTCTAGAACATTTCCCTGATTTGGGAATCCTATCAAAAAATAAAATTAGTTTATTCTGGCATGACCTATTCTTACTGAAGCTGCCCTGATTCTTTGTGATGACTATTTACTTCTCTAGACACAGACTACTTCTAAGCACAGATTATACAGATATAACTTTATAATAATGAATAAGTTACTTAATTTTTCTAGAAATCAAAATCAAATTCATTGACCTAAAGCTTCCCCTCACTGGTTACCCTCATTCCATTGGTATGGAATAATCATTAGAACAAGTTGAGAAATTATTCTCCTGGAAAATAGTTAAGAATTTAACAAATTCCTTTTTTATTCATTTATTTATTTTTGGCAGAGGGAGAGAAATACAATAAGTGTTTTAGAGAATTAAAATCCCCCATCAATACTAAGTAATGATACCATGCCAGAATCATGATCTATTTCTTCTTTCTGTCCAAGTGATCTGTTGTATTCATTGATGAAAATGGCTTTCTTGTTATCTGCACCCAAATATTTTATCCCGTGTTCTTCCCCTAACCCATATTATGTTTCCTGGATTTCCTCATCTAATTAAATCTCCATAATATACAATGTTATTCTGCACCCCCCCATAACCCCTTTAACTGTACTGTTTCTTTTGAATAAAACATACCCTTCCTGAGCCACATTCCCACTGTGGAAGCCCCCAGCTCTTCTACTTCCTATCTATTTGAACTTGTATAAGTTCCTCCACCTTTGTATCTGTTTCCTTATTTGTAAATTGAGGGAGTTAGACTAGATGACCTCTTGGGTTACATCTAGTCTGTACCTATGATCCTATTATCTCAAGCTTCACGGATACCTTTGATGTCAAATTTGCCTCTTCATGTTGGGATTTCTAGTTTGCTCTGTTGATTAGCGATCCTTTTGACACTTGAAGCTATGAGTTTTGTGGCAACCTCTTTCTTGGATTTTGTCTTCCTGTTTCAGCTTCTCTCTAAGATAGATAGAGATAGATAGATAGATACATAGATAGATAGATGGATAGATAGATAGATAGATAGATAGATAGATAGATAGATAGATAGATAGATAGATAGATAGATAGATGGATGGATGGATGGATGGATGGATGGATGGATGGATGGATGGATAGATAGATGGATAAATGGATGGATGGATATATGTAAAAATTTTTTCCTCTCTTTTTCAGCTTAAAACATTTTGACAAGATTTGCAAGGCCCTAGGAAAACACATTCTCACTATTCCAAATTTAATGCACTCTGTCCAGGAGCTTCTTATTCCTCCAGCTATGGCCCAGAATCCTCTTCTTAGACACCATCTTTTTCACCATTTCCCAAATCTTCCTTTCACTTTTGAAGCCCTAATTATGATGAAAATGCAAGTGACTTCAATGCTTTAAGTTTATTACCCAAGACATCATTTCCTTAGCAGAGCTTTCCGAATTGCTTTCAAGCAAACTAAGGTAGTATCAATTATGATTATGGGTGATTAGGCAGATCACTAGAAGTGGGTAGTAGTCATCATATTTGACAAGTATTGGAAGGTTCTGCACCGCATGCTACTTCTATGCCCAGGGAAGACTGTATGGTCTTTCCTACTTTTATTATTAAGTTGACAACTAACTGCTCCAGTTCTTTTCCTAAGGAAATCACAAAATACCACCAATACTCATATCTGCTTCCTCTAGTCTGTCCTGAATGATGTCTCCCTTGTGTCAGCATCATCATTCCTTGGAAAACAAGCAGCTGCTTCTTCTTAAGGCTCCCTCTTCCTCCACTTCAAGAAGTGTCCCACATCTGTTACCAAGCTGTTTAGTGATCCTTATTCCCCTTCTCCTCTTTGTGTCATTATAGCACCCTCAAACCTAACGAGGTCAAGATGACCCTGTACTTTGTCAATTCTATTTCTTTCTCTGTTTTCATTTTTAAAAATTCATTCTCCCAAATAACCTAGAGAGTAGAGGTGAGCTTCTCAATCCCCTTTACTTTCTCTTTCAAGACAAAGACTAGCCTGCACTTAGAGTAAAGATTCTATTAAATTGAACAAGTATTAAGCATCTTCTATGTGTAGCAGTGTTTTGGGCAGTGGGGATGCAAAGATAAAAATAAAACAGTGCCTGTCTTCAAAGGACAACATGTATATAAAATAAGGAGATGTGAAGGGGGTAGGGGAAAGGGGAAGAGAGAGGGGAGGAAGAGATGGGAGTGTAGGAGAGAGGGATGGAGAAAGAGAGAGAGGGAGGGGAGGAGAGAGGAAGGGAGAAGAGAGAGAAAATGTATTAAGCACTATGTGCCAGGCACTGTGCTATACATATAAAGTAATTTCAGGTGGGGGATGTTTGGGAACCAGCAGCTTGAGGATATAGGAAAGGTTTCTTGAAGGACATGATACAATCTCTTCAATCTTTTGTCATTCTTGCCAGTATCTCTTGTAGCCAAGTTCTCTGGTAAATTATTCTCGTTTTATTAGCTCCTGTTAGTACCTTGACAACCACACCCAGCTTCTTTTCCTTGTTCACCAACTTCCTTCTCTTTACTCTGTTCTTACTTTCTCCTTCTCTGGCCCTTCTGCTCTTCTTTCATTCCTTCTGTTCATGTTCTTCTCCCTGAATTCTTCTGCTTCTCTTCCTTAAACTCAGTTCATTCTTCTTCTGTCTCTTGAATCTTCCCAAATCTTCCTCCCCAGATTCAATCTCTGACCTTCTTCACCACTGCAAAACCATCCAAATAGGATTTCCGTCAGTGCTTCTTGTCCTCCTCCTTTTTCACCTCAGAGTTTTTCCCCTCAACCTTATCCCTGAAACCTTCTCCCATGATCTCTCTCCCAGTGAATTTACAAGCTTCAATTATCACCTCTAAGAACACACCTCCCAAATCTATGTCACCACCTTCACCCTCTCCACAAAGCTGAGGTTTGTATTTTATTATTTCTGAATGATTACTAGATATCTGAATGACACCTCAAACTCAGCACGTCCTTGGTGAATTCTTCTTGTTCATTCCAGTATCCTCTCTCTCCCTGCATTCCAAATTTCTGTAAATAGAACTACTATCCTTCCAAGCATTCATTCATAACCTCAAAATAATACTTTTTCTTTCTTTCTTCCTTTCTTTTCTATCTCTCCTCTCTCCCCCTCTTTCCTTTCCTCCCTCCTTTTTTCACTTACCCTGTCCCTCTTATCTCCTCTTTCATTTGTAAAGAATGACAAGAACCAACGATTCCACCTCCACAATCTTCCTCATATCCATTATCTGTTTGACATTCTTACTGCAATTAGTCTTTTTAATCTCTTCTTGCCTGGTTTATCATAAAAGATTCCTTACTATTCTCCTTCCTACAGCCTATCTCTTCTCCAAATTATTTTTCATTCTATTGCCCAAATAACCTTCCTGATATGCTTTTTTGTTCAGGTCACTTCTGCACTTACACACACACACACACACACACACACACACACACACACACACACACACCCCTTCAGTGACATACTATTGTCTATAAAATAAAAGCATAAACTGCTAATGGAACTCATTTGCCTTTACAATTTTCCTTCCATTACACCTTTCTAGGTTTTAATTCAGGTTTTAATTCCAGGTTTAATTCATACTACTCTCATTTACCTACTCCACATTCTAGCTAAGAGGAATTTCCTTCCATCTCTCATTCTTGTTTTTCAGTGCCTTTGCTTATACCATGTCTTGTATCTAGAATAGCTTCTTCCCATTTCCATCTTAAGTCCTTCTCTTCTGTCCAGATGCTCATTCTTCCCTGAAGCCTTCCCAGCATTCTATTCCCCCAAGTGAAAACTAACTTTGCCTCTGCAAGTTTCTCACAGTACCTTACCTGAATTTGTCCTTTGCCTTACTCTTTCTCATGCCATAGTGATCTGTCTACAATCCCTCTCCCAAATTTTGTTGTAAAGTCCTTGAGTAGAGTTAATTTCATATATATTTTGTACCCTAAGTGCCTATTACACTATCTCAGTAGGGCCTTAATAAACATTTGTTCAATGAATGAATGAATGAGAAAAATGCAGGAAATGAGGTAGGTGGAAAGGGAAAGAGGAGTGTTGACATACAATTATATCATATAAAATATGATGTGATCATGAACACACTCATATGACCAGATGATCTAATATCCCATCCAATTGCTATTCACTTTTCCTCTTTCCACTCTCAATTACTCAACTGAATGTCCATCAGTCCATATTTGAGGGACAGAGTATTTGTCTCTCAGCTTCCATCCCCTCCCCTTACTGCCACCACCATCTTTCTTCATGCACTGGGCTGCACTGAGTTGAGAGGTATACAGCGTGGTATTGCAGGATAGTTGGAGGATATCAGTTTCTCTTGAATTTGCCAGACCTGTCTAAGAATTAATTGTTGGTGTGCATAACAATTAGCCACTTCACAAATGGAATGAATAATAGCAGTACCAACAAGTCTCTTGTTTTTCCCAACAGCAAAACCAGATTCCGCTGGATCCAGGAGAGTAGGACCCAGAAAACTGCTCCCCCATTTGGGCTAGATGGAGTTTATATCTCTGAGCCTTGTCCCAACTACTGCAGTGGCCACGGGGACTGTGTTTCAGGGGTTTGTTTTTGTGATTTGGGTTATACAGGTAAGAATAGTTTTGTTGTTGCTCTTGTCCCTTTTGGGAGGGCAGGAGAGGACAGATATGCGTTTTGATAATAATCCAACCCTGATTAAGTCAAGTTCAGACTATACTATTGTCCTCTAAAACTAAGAATCCTGGAAATCAGGGCAAGGAGAACAAGGAGATCCTTTAAATCTGATAAATATTGTTGTCCTGGGCAGAGAGAAGAGAACTCTGGTGACACAAATTTCATTGGAAAAAAAAAAAGATTTTTTTAAGACAACTGCAATTGATGGGTCAATATTTCTAGTACTGCTGAAAGGGAACATTACACGAGAACATACAAGAACAGTGTGTTCGGACTATAACTTTGGATATTGATTCTGGAAAAGCAGCTGAGATTAAACAGGAGGTTAGGGAAAAAAGACTAAACTTTAAAAAGTTGCTGAAGAAAATATCTGAAGGGGCTTCAAAAGGATTTCTCTGGTTCTTAATCCCCTGGCCTGCAGATGGCATATGACCAAAACCAAACATATGTTGTGACAGGCCTTCTACAGGGAATGCTGTTTGCTTGTGGTTTCAGAGGTGGTAGGGGGTTTTCGCGGGTTTTTTTTCCTTAAAAGCTGGAATTGACACAATTACATTTGCCACCCTGATGAATCTTCTATTTAAGGAGAGCAGCAGCTCAGCATGTTTAATTGTTATGCACGCACCAAGTTTAACCTATTTCTCTTCAGTTTACAAAAATTGTGTCACAGCAACATGAACCAAGAAAGCGAAGTTCCATATGTCTCTGCTCACAATAAAACGTTATCTGAAGGTAGAAATAATCTCGTTGATTATGGTAGCAAGGATAATGATTACTTCTGGCAATTAAGAAGTATACATTTTTATTTTTACACCTTTTTTGCCATATTCTGAATCTGCCTCTAACATTTCACAGCTTCAACAAAGCATTTCCTATGTCTTTCTCTCTTTCTTTCTTTTTGAAGCCTCACATGGAACCTGTGTGTCTAATGTGCCTAATCACAATGAGATGTTCGACAGGTTTGAGGGGAAACTCAGCCCTCTCTGGTACAAGATAACTGGAGGTCAGGTGGGAACAGGCTGTGGAACACTCAGTGATGGGAAATCTCTTTACTTCAATGGGCCTGGCAAGAGGGAAGCAAGAACTGTTCCTCTGGATACGACAAATATCAGGTTAATAGAAAATTCATACCACCCCTCAATGCACATAGAGTTCATTGCCCAATTCCGTGCTACCCTCTTTGCTTAAGATCCTATGCAACTGACTGTTTGGTTCAATACGTGATAATATCTCCTCCCAGAGATCTGTATGACTTAGAACATGGGCTCTTAACCTGAAGTCCATGAACTTGTTTTGGACGTAGAGACTGTTTTTTTTAACTATTTGATAACTACATTTCACTATATTAGTTTGCTTTTTAATCCTATTTATTTTATTTGATGCATTTAAAAACAGTTTTCTGAAAAAGGGTCCATGGACTTCATCAGACTCCCACAGAGGTCCATGCCTTAGGGGAATAGGACAGGCAGAAGCAGAAAGCAACCCAAACAACCTGACAAACTTGCTTTCTTACAGTGAGGTTTCACCTGGCTCCCTTGCATTGCTCTTGCCAACATACTTAACTTTGTAGTCACAGTGCAAAGGCCAGTGTAGAGAATACCAGCCCAGTGGATTGGACCATCTCTATTTTTACAATCTGCCTTTAGGTAGCTTAAGTCACATAGGGAGGCTGGTGCCTTCATTAGCATTATTGGCACCAACTGCTGCTTTCCTGCCATTACTGCTCATCTCCTCTGACTCCCTCATTGTGGTAACAAAACCTTATGAATGGAAGAGTTCCATCAAGATTCCACAAAAAAAAAAAATCCCAGTAAGCACTAACAGCCATTTCTCCAGTTGCCCATTAACAAACTTTGTAAGAAAGGGGGAGGGAGAAACACAACTTGTCTTTTGTAATAAACTGAAGGTTGTGGTATGAATGATTCTTTAGTGAAATAGCCACAGGGCTTGGCAACTTTGAACTCTAAATCGGACACCATTAATTCTGATGTCTTGGAAAAATGCTTATGGTGACACCTACTGGTAAAACAGTTAATTTAATTAAAAGCTAAATAGTTTTCTATTAAGGAACAGAATGCAGAAAAAAAATCAAAGACGTCTTTATCTATGTTTACAATACATACATATATGTTGCTTACAATATGTATTGTAAAAAGAAAACAATGCAACATATGTGTTGTTTACAATCCAAGTTTTCCACCCAACCAGAGATCTAGATGATATATTATTCAATTCAAAGATCACTCGCCTTCCTAAATGAGGTTCAAGGAGGGGGAAGAGTAGAGCATTGGTGCACAAAATCACTGAGGATGAAAGGCAAATCTGTATGCTTTTTGTTTACAGAGGTATTACAAGGGTATAGAGTTTACAACCTTTGTTGTTTCTCTGAGACACTAAAACTCACATCAAATCATATAGAAAGTAATCTGGCCTGAAGCAGCTATAACTTTCCAGTATCAGAACTAGAAAAAATAACATCATATTTCCTGGGACCTCATTAGCTGTGGATTTCAGAAATTTTCATTTGAGTTTACAAAGTTAAGTAAGCCAAGGTGATAGTCTATTTGAAGAACTACAATTGACAAACTCAGAACTGTCTTTACATTTTTTTTTTATTTAGGTTCATTTTACTTAAAGAAATAACATTATAACAGCAGTTTGAAGCATTCTAAAAGACTACGGAATTGAACTTGTTACAAACTAGGCATTTTCTAGTGTCCATGAGCACTTGGGTTTTAGAGAAATTCTTTAAAGATAGAAATATAGAAGACAGTCAATTCTAGTTCTACCTGGTCTTAAATAAACTTTGTTTGTTTTCCCAGACTTGTTCAGTTTTATATACAGATTGGAAGCAAAACTCCTGGTGCCACCTGCAGCAAACCAAGAGCTAGAAATGAAGGTATTTTTTTTCAATAGACACAGTAACTACTACCTACAAATTGATGCATACTTCTTTAAAAAATAAAATTAAGATTAGATATTGGTAGTTTGAATTTTCCATTTTTGCTTAATGGTTGTTTCTCTTCTATTAGCTCTAAATACTGTGAATATCCTATAAATGAATGTCTGTTTAACCATGTGCTATTGTACATACCTCAGTCTTGGGCATTTCCCACATGGAAGAGATATAGTTTTAGAGATTTATAAAACTATTTACCTCAGGATATAAACAAGCTTGAAATACCACAGAAGTCAATTAGGCTTTTGTTTAGAGGATGACCTAAGCTTTTTTTAAAAATTTCTAAGGAGAAAGGTAGCAACAATCACTTTAAAACTATAGGCATGATATTTGGGGTAGTGTAAAACGGAATATAAGCTAGAACATACTTCTAGCCCATTTTTTTAAAAAACCTGATACTACCAGTGGGAATCGCTGGAAAATCCTTGTGAGTAGAACAATTCTTACTCCTTTCTTGCCCCAAGACCCATCCTTCCCTCCATGACACCTTCTACCCCCTTTAGGTGTTCATTGGATTGTAGAAGGATTACAAGAGTTTTGAGTTGAACCTGTTCCCTAGGAACCCTTAGAGGGTCTTAGAGAACCCAATACTCCTTTAGGTGTCTTTCAGTTACATTGGGCTACCTCCACCACAGCCCAAGCCTATTGAGCAGTTCTGGAAGTTTTCAAAAAATAGGATGATAGGTTTTCTGGGGTGATATCAAATTGCAGACTGCCAGGAGAAAGTGTTCATGCTCATTCCCCATCTGCATTTGACTAAAGCTTTAACCATGTAATTAAATCAATTCTTGAGGGACAACTTTTTATACATTTCTTTCTTTAACCTTTTCGTCAGTTGATCTATGCTCTGGCAATTATTAGAATAAGAAAGGCTGGATATCTAGACAAGCTAATTTGAGAATTAATATACCAGTCATGATATAAACAGAGTAGAGTTGATGATACTATATTCAAGGTAGTCTTCATTATCAGTAGAATGAAGCAGGGTTAGATTTATCCAATATGTTTTATACAGCCATGTTTGAGAATATCAGGAAACTGGTATCTGATGTTGTAATATGCTCCAGAAGTTTCTAACATCACCTGGTGGCAGGATCGAGTAGAAAGAGACATACTCATTCATTTCTGGTGGAATTGCAAACCAGTGGTATCTACTTGGAAACCAATCTGGCAGAAAATAGAAAAAAATAATGATGTGCTTTGACCCAACAATTTCATTCTTTGGAATGTACTCTGAAAGTAATATTTAAAAAGCAAGGGGAAAGTTTTCTTTTTATAGCAGCATCATTTTTAATCACAAAAACTTATCAGTGACCTAAATATCCAACAAATGGGGAATAATTACACAAATTGTGGTCCATGAATATAGTGGAATACTACTATAAAACTAAGATTGACAAGAATGAGGAAAATAAGGAAACATGGAAAGACTTGCAAAAAAATGTAACGTGAAAAAGTCAGAACAGACCAGAGTAAAAACTAACTACAATTACGTAAGAAGAACTATGAATAGGAATTAATGAATAAGCAAAGTGTATTGATGAGGACAAAGGGTGTGAGTGAAAAGCTATAACATTTCATGAATTGAGTAATTTATTTAAATGTTGTGGTTGGCATTTGTCCTTCAATTTCAGAGAGGACCATAATATCAGGTAGATGATGCCATGACTTGCAAGTGAATTAGATTTGAGTGAGGGAGACCTGTGCAAGGTCACCAGCCTCACTTTCTCCTCCAGAGCCATCTGGGTCCAGTGGCCAGATGTAGATCAAGACAACTAGAGATGGCCCAGTTATTTAAATGTAACTAGTTGCAGAATGAGTTTAATTGGTGGCATTAATGTTTAATATTAAGTTTTTAATAATTCATTTTTAAATCAAGGAAACATCTATAAATCTCTATTTGTTAACGTACAAAGTCTATAAACATGAACCTAAAGTCGGGCAATGTTTAAAATATACTCAAAATATCATCATGCATAGTAGGAGTACTTTTTGTGTGCCCTGAATGGCTGTAGGTACTATGAGAGAGATAACTAGTGCAAAGTGTGGTCCCTTAAGAAAATTACAATCTAATAGGAGATGCAAAACTAACATGTGAAAAAAAAAACAAGAAAGCATTAAACTGTAAACTCTTGGCTATGGGTTTAAGGAAAGCAGATCAGGGCAAGATCGCTATGTCTGGAATAGCTAGAAAAGCTTTCATAATGGTGATAGATTTGTTAGGATGGACAAAAAAATAATATAAAAATGTAAAAGAATTCAAAATTGTCTACTATTGATAACTTGGAGAGGGTAGAAGAAGGAGACAGAGGTAGAGGAGAAGAGCAACAAGCAAACCATATCAGTATATAGTAATCCAACCAACTTGGATGATTCCTACAGAGAATAACCAACCAGTAAACAAATTGCAGTAGGGGAAGGCGTATTGAGTAATCTTTGTCTAAGGCCAAGCTAATCTTCACTTCCCTCAAGCTCCCTTCTTT
This sequence comes from Phascolarctos cinereus, assembly GCF_003287225.1. NCBI lineage: Eukaryota > Metazoa > Chordata > Mammalia > Diprotodontia > Phascolarctidae > Phascolarctos > Phascolarctos cinereus. The sequence continues at coordinate 145,143,929 of NW_027555514.1, forward strand.
TTCCTGACTTCCCTGTTGCCTAAGCCCCCATTACCTTTATATTGCCTATCACAATAGCCTGCTGGTGGACCTGCTTACCTCAAGTCTTTCCTCACTGCCTTCCACCCTCTACTCAATTGTCAAATTAATTTTCCAAAAGCTCAACTCTAAGTATTTCACTACTACCACCCCCAATTCCATAAATTTCAGCAGCTCACTATCCCCTCCAGGATCAAACATAAAATCCCTTTCGAGTCATTCAAAGCCTTTCACAACCTGGCCCCCTCCTATCTTTCCAGTCTTCTTAAGCTTTCTTCCCCATCATTGCTCTGAAGTCCAGTGACACCGGCCGCCTTGATGTACCTTGCACAAGACACTCCATCTCTAGAGTCGGCATTTTCACAGGCCTGGAACATTCTTCCTCCTCCCTCCCGCCTTCCCTGGCTTCTTTCAAGTTCTGGCGAAAATTGTATCTTCTATAAGAAGCCTTTCTTCACCCTCCTTAATGCTAGTGTCTTCCCTCTGTTGATTAGCTCCCATTTATCCTGTATAATTTTTTTGTGCATCGTTGTTTGCATATTGTCCCCCATGTTGGACTCTGACTCCCTTGAGAGCAGGAACTGACTCTTTTGCCTTTCTTTGTATTCTCAGGGCTTAGAATGGCAGTCAGCACACAGTACGAACTTAATAAATGCTTCTAAACTATTAATGACACCATTATTCTGCAGGTCACCACAAGGAGAAACTATAGCATCTTCTTTGAGGTTTCTTTTCATCTTCTTTCATCCAAATTCTGTAAATTCCTTCCATTCTTTATATCCAGTCTGATCTCTAAAATCTTTCTTTATAATATCTCTCCCATTTCTTTTCATTCCCACTTGATGAGACTGATAGCTTTAGTTATGCTTGGACTGCAATAATAGCTTTCTAATTGGTCTCCGTGCCTCCAATTTCTCCATACATTCTATCCCTCACAGTGCCACCAAATAAACCTTGCTAATATATGGCTTCTTTTCTATCACTCCACTGTTCAAAAACAAATAGGTCCCAGTAGGATGAGATAAGACTAAACCTGTGATTTCACTGGGATCAGAAGTGTCCAGTAAGGAAACTCCCCTTACCAATGAAAATTGGCACCTTCTGTGCAACATGTTGTAGCCCAGGGCATTGAATGGTTAAGTAACTTGCCCAAGGTTGCATAGCTAGAATGCATCAGAAATTGAACCCAGGTCTTTCTGACTTCACAACTATCTATCCCCCATGCCATATTGCCTCTGATTACTTACAGAATTAAGTCCCAAATCCTTGTCCTATCATTTGAGATTTTATACAATCCACCCAAATGAACCTTTCCTTCTTTATTTACTAGTACTAATCCCACACAAAAACCACCCTTCTAGCCAAACTCACTCTCTGTTAAACACGTCTTGTGCTCCCCTGTTTTTTTCTCCATTCTCCACCAGAGTGCTTTCTTCCTCTTCTCTCCAGATCCCAGATCTCTTAAAATCTAACTCCAATCACATCTCCTCCACAGAGCTGCCATGGTGTATTCAAGCTTAAAGTGATCCCTCTCTTTGTATTTGTTGTGTCAGTTATCATTCATTGCCTTGCATATTTGATGATCTTTGCATGTCTATAGCTCCCTAACTATATAATATAATCTCCTTGAGGGCAGGGACCATGTTTTATATTTCTTTGTATTCCTCAAAGCATTCAGAGCTGTGACTTACTGATAATACCTCCTTTGTATCAAGAGAATAAAAGCTATGTAGCAGCTGCTCAGCAATATCTGTTAACTGATTGATGCTGTGAATTTGAAGTAATATATTCAGTAGCCTCATCTTCAGATAGGAAGAACAGTTTATATTTCTGCTTATTTGTTCATCTTTTATCTTCAATGTTCCATTTAAATAATGGAGATAGAATTCATAATTGTTTTTAAAGAGCAGACTCTAGAAGAAGAATTCTTAGTCAGGAAGAGAGAACAGAAGTATCTTCTAGTACAAAGGACCCCTGTGTAGTGTGGGTCTCAGCGCCATATCTACCTCTGATATAGTAGCAGGTGTGATTGAAACTGTAGGGAATACTGCCTGAAGGAGAAGGTTGGAAAAAAGCAACTTTTTCTGAACCAGTCTCAAATCCCTGTACCCCAAGCCCCTTCCCTCTGTGTAATTTGCATCCTGCAGTCACTTCTCAGTCTTTTGTGGAAAACTGGCTGTTAAAATGTAAATCTGCTAAATCCAAGGGCAAATCTCTTACAGGGATGAAAGTAAAGATTTTTGGCTTACTCAAGCTGAAGCATCAATCTGCATATTTGGAATTAAAATCAGAATTGGACTATTTTCATTAAGACTGGGCAGAACACAGATGCAGTTGCAGTGTAAAAAGAGATGTTTTACATGCCTTAAAACAGTCGATAGATGAGCTTAAATTGCTTGGTTTATTCAGACATACAATGTGTTCAATGACACAGCTAATGAGGATCAGCAAATGGGATAAAATGAATATTGCCATTTCCCTCCCTTGCATTTTATCCACATATTGACACTTATCAGAGTGTGGCTTCTTTGCTTATCCTCCATAATGGGCTGCTTTATTTCTGCCAAGGCTTTGTTGCTGCCTAAGGTTGAATATGATGCTCCTGAAAGAGTTAATTTAGTACAAGACAACTTTTATGACTATTAGAGTGCTTTGTCCTAGAGAATGAAATAGCCAGTGAGATTTTGTGCTTATTAATCAACATTTATTTTCCATGGATTATTTATCCACTTGATAACTAACTTTTTCCTGTTTTTTTTATTTTTCTAAAATGTATTACAATCTAAATTAAGAGTGCTAAGGCAGGCCAAACCTTCACCGAAAATATTACTGTGTTACTATGTGGGCATCGTGGCACACATCTGTAATGCCTGCTTTTCAGGGAAGCTATGACTGGCACATCTCTTGAGCCCAGTTTTGAGCTTTGGTGAGATAGGCTAGTCAGGTGGGGTAGGCCAAATGAAATTTGGCATTAATATGGTGACCCTGCAGAGCAAGGGGGCACCAGCTTGTCTGAGGAGAAGAAAACCATCCCAGATCAAAAATGGAGCAGGTCAAAGCTCCCATGCCAATCAGGGTGGGATCAGGTCTGTACTTCCAGCCTCAGTGAGATGTGGAGGCTAAGTCTTACCAAAAAAAGAAAAAAAACATAAAGAGGAAAGGAGGACAGAGAAGGAGGAGGAGGAGGAAGAAGAATTGATAACTCTCAACCTACCTGCCATAACTCCTGAAAGCCAAAAAGAAATAGACTGAGCCAAGATTATGATCTTGTTTTTGCTAAGTAGCCCAACCCAAGTATGTTTCCTTGATCTGATGGATAAAGAATAGAAGTCAGATTCCCCTCTGCTTTTCTGTGTGTTTCATCCTGGTTCTGACCCTCAGAACATGAACTTCTGACATGTGATTTTCACTTTATCCTTGAGAATACTGTCAATGTCATAACTCTAGAAGTAGAGCAATCATATTCCTTACCTATTTGAGCATTCTTGAGGTTATCTTTATCTCTTTCATGAATTTGATGATGATGCTTGCCTCAAGTTTTTAATGAATCCAAGTTTAATTCTCCTCAGGCTTATAAGTATTAGTACCCTAGCTATTCTTCCTAGCACCAATTCATGTATAAAGAGATTGTTTTTTCTTTCATGATAAGCACAAAAGAGAGAGGCAGGGTGATATGGTCAATCAAAAGAGCCATAGTTGCAGAGCAAGTGCCTATCTGCCATAGTAAACAGATTTTCCTATGTCAGTGAAATTGCAGATACAATCCAAAATACCAACCACGACATAAAAATATACTTTGCCATAGCAATCATCTGATATGCCATTGGTGTGTTCTTAGAATGTACTAGATGAAAACACACTGATAATTTATTACAATTTCATTTTATTTTATTTTAATTATTAATCTATTATTTTCAGTTTACAGGTGAGGAAATTCAAGTATGGGTTGGTTAAATGATATATTTTTAAAAATCAAGTAGCTTAAAAATTGCAGGGCCAAGTCTAGAACCCAGGTTATCAAGTTTCCTGACTGCCAGTACCATACTCTTTCTCCCAAGACATGCCACCTCATAAGGCAACACCTTGTCATTCAGTCCTCCAAGTAGTATTGATGGTTCCTAAGTACATATTATAGTAAACTCTCTGTCAGGCAGCATGACTGTGTTTGTTTTGTTTTGGTGGACTAAATGCCCAGGTTCACACAGCACTATCATATATGTTCTATATAGGTTGTCAATTTCTTAATTACAGTATACTTAGAACACTTTAGTCTAGTTATATAGGACTAGAGATAGATTGCAGTGTGTCATCAGAGTCTGCTAAATTCAGCCATGCTCATCATCAGCTGGATCACAGGAGGATCAGCTTTTTAGTCCACAGCAATTCCCAAAGACGTATCTTCTGAGTTATAGATGGACTACAAGACTGTAGTGTCAGATGAGAGAGTACACACTTTGATCCAATCACAGATCCTTGATGTAATGTACTCTGATTTTAAGGATTCAGAAGGAACTTCAGAATTCCAAATTTCCCTTAGAGACAAAGTTGTAAATTTGAAGTAACAGCTTTGCATATAGGCAGAGTAGATGGTTATCTTTGTGATTTGATTCAAGGGGTAGTAGGAGGGTCATCTGCCCGAAAAGATCTCCCCAGCTGATATGTGAAATTTCTGTGTGAATGACATACTAATTTATATTCATCATTAATCTCTCCCTGTATATCATACTTAGGATCACAGATATGGAGCTGAAAAGGACCTCAGATTCTTTTTAAAATACAGATATTTCTGGAAATAAATTTCTAACCATTTAGTGTAGAAACATTTATCGTATTACTTTTCCCAAGAGGCAATAGTACTCAATTACCTAAATGGATCTGTGATCCCATAGATTAGAAGTTCCCTCCAATGATGCTGATCACAACCCATCTAAGTCTTCCCCATCCTGTGCCACTCTTGTCCACTCCCTTCCATAGGTTTCCAACCCAACATGCCAGAGATTTGCTTCTCTTTTTTCTATCATGAGGGTACCAAGGGAGCATTATGGTTGTCCATATCAAAACATACACAATATAATAACCTTAGATTATTTTGTGAAGAAGTTTACTTTCTTTTGTGGAATTATAACATGTATGTAGACAAGTATAATAAAAAAGGAAAATAGAATGAGGGCAAAACAAAAATCAAAATCCTCTAGGAAAATTTAAAGAGGAAAAAAACACTAATAACTGAGAAGACCAGGGAAGGCTTTATGGAGGAAGTGGTGTTTTAAAGAAGACAGAGATTCTGAAAAAGCAGAGATTAAGAGAGAATGAATTCTAAAGATGGGAGGGCAACTTGAGCCAATGCACAGAAACATAAAATGCAATGTGATGCATGAGTAATCATTTTGCTAGACTATAGATTGAGTGAAATGAGGCTGTAAAGTATTATAGTAGAAATTAAGGTAAACTGTGAAAGGGAATATTAAGTGTAGCTTGATGAAGTCTTAGCAGAATAGAATTAAATCCGTTTTTGATTTTACAAATGTTTGGTTAGAACAAAGTTATGGGGAGCCACTGAAGTGGTATAGTCAATATTATTTTGACATCTTTGTACAGAGGGATGGATTAGCAATGGGAGGAACAAGAGGCAAAGAAACCAATTAGGACCAAAAGTCCAAGCAAAAGAAAATTTCCAGACAATGATCTGATGTAGAGTGGCGGCCGGGTGAGCATCCAACTAACTGGATTTATCTATCTTCTTTAATCCAGGACTTGTAGTTCAATATTCAAATGATAATGGAATACTATGGCATTTACTTCGAGAGCTAGACTTCATGTCTTTTCTAGAACCACAGATCATTTCCATAGATTTGCCACGGGAGGCCAAGACATCTGCAACAGCTTTTCGATGGTGGCAACCCCAACACGGTAAGCTACAATGCACCAAAAGTTGGATTGGCCTTTCATCTAAGAGTTTATATCTATCAGTAATGGCAAGTTGTACTCGATCTTGCAGGAAAGGTGACCTAATAATATCAAGAATCATGTATTATTTCTGGGTCAGTTCAAGACAGTCTCCATATTTATGCGCTATATTAAATAATGCCATGCAATGGCATTCTACTAACTGTCCATTTTTATCTGATTTCAGGAAAGCACTCAGCACAGTGGGCCTTGGATGATGTGCTTATAGGAATGAATGACAGCTCTCAAACCGGTTTTAAGGATAAATTTGATGGTTCAATAGATTTACAAGCCAATTGGTACAGAATTCAAGGAGGTCAAGTAGATATTGACTGTCTCTCTATGGATACTGCTCTGACATTCAGTGAAAGCATAGGTAAAGGGAGGATATGGGATTCACCGCAGGAACTATGTCTTTATGGGTTTTAAAAAGGAAATCATGTAATAAAAATCTTTCTCCCTAACCACCTGGAGCAAGTATATTTCTAAGACCCAGAGATATCTGCCTCCTCACATAGTTTGGATATTACAGTAGCTCACTCATTGTGCTGTTTGTCTTTCACCAAGAATGGAATGGCATGACTAGGTCTTTTTTAAATATAGAGCGAATATCATAAGATCACAGACCCAGAGCTGGAAAGGAGGACTTTAGAGATCATTTAGTGCAACCTCTTTATTTTACAGATGAGCAAACTGAGGCCTTGAGACTTTAAATTACTTGCCAAAGGTCACTCAGATAGTAAGCATCAAAGGTGATCTTTGAATCCAGGTCCTTGGCCAGTGATATTTCCTCTGTGCTATGTTGTCCCCTTCGACTCTATGATGACATCATATTTTTAATTTGTAGACTTACTAATTTGAAGCCTTCTGTTGTCTATAATCCTGGAAGTGAAGTGTTTTGAGTTAGCAATTCATACTACTATGTTCCTAGCATTACAAATAAAACATGAGTTGATGTGAAGGGGGAAAACAAAACAAATATGATATGCTTAAGAAGAGGATTTTTCTCTTTTCTAGCTAAAAATTTAGCTACAAACATAGAGTTTCAATGAGCAAAGTGAAAAATGTTATTTCCTCTCCCATCTCATTTCTTAGGAAAACCTCGCTATGCTGAGACCTGGGATTTTCATGTGACGGCTTCTACTTTTCTCCAGTTTGAGCTGAGCATGGGCTGCACCAAACCTTTCAGTGACTCCCATAGTGTCCAACTCCAGTATTCCCTAAACAATGGGAGAGACTGGCATCTTGTCACTGAAGAGTGTGTTCCTCCAACTATTGGTTGTCTGCATTACACGGAAAGTTCAATTTACACCTCGGAAAGATTCCAGAATTGGAAGCGAGTCACGGTCTACCTTCCATTGTCTACCATGTGAGAATTATCATGTTGGCTACATGTCAGAACTATAAGCTGCACTCATCTAATTTGGAAAAAAAAAGTGACCCCCTGGGGAAATCTATGAATCTTTCTTGATAATTACATGTGGAATATGCTCAGTGGGTCGGGACCGAAGGGGAGTACAGCACTTTAGATAGCATTACTAAATGGATTTAAATGTAATGCAATCAACTAAAGGATTTGGAAAATTCCACTTCCTTAAGCCTTCCTGTTGACAAGGATGACTGCAGACTGAACATTCCTTTTAATGCCAAGTTATAGTCAAAAGCAAAGATGCAAATGAGTATTGCCCCCATCCCAGGCTGACACTTAACTTATATCTCTCTCATACTTAGTAAAACACAATGTAGGGGAAAACAGACTTAATCTCTTTTAGTCTCTCTGATACCACTTCTTAAAGGCTGACTCTTTTTTTCTCTCCTCACATATATTCTAAATTGCTACTGATCACTTAGCACAGTTCCCGGCATATAGCAGGTGCTTAATAAATGCTTACTGACTAACCAACTATCCATAGCTAATGATATTGTTTCTGGCTACTTGTACCTATTCCCAGAATATATATCACTGGGCACCTTTTGGTTTAGGATGGTGGTAGATTACAGGTGCATCAGTCAAGTTGCAGAAATGGATGGGCAAAACCGAGCCTTTTATTATTAAATGTGTAATCTTTCCTGATTTCATCCATAGTATAAGGCTGAAATGTTAACAAGGCCAAAGATGTTAACAATGACCCTGATAAGTAGTATAAGATTTAAATGAAATGTCATGCTCTCATATTATATCAAAGAGAACTTTTCACTTAACCTAGCATTTCGTCTGGTAGTACTAACAAACCTGAAAGTGATCACAGCATAGGAAATAATGCCTCTGTCCATAATGGCAGGTCGTATTTGCTCCTGCTGGCAAGATGATTTCATAACATCAAGAATCATGGGTTTCTTATTTCTGTGTCAGCATTGAAACAATCTGATCTTCAGCATGACATCAAATCAAAACCCGTCCCATAGAATCCCATAGTTGGAAGAAATCTTACAGATTGTCTCTTCCAACCACTTCACTTTACTCATGAGGAAAATGAAACCTAGAGTGATGAAGTGACTTTCTCAGAAACATACAATTACTTGTTAGCAAAGGAAGGGCTAGAACCCAGGTCTGCTGACTCTCAGCTCAGGATTTTTTCCTTTTCTACTTCTCTAGTTCCCAAACATGGCATAGTGGACAGGACTAAGGATTTTGAGTCAGAGGACCTAGGTCCATATACTTCATCATATACTATCTTTGTGACATTGGACAAGTCTGTTCACCTGTCTGAGATTCAGTTCTTCATCTATAAATGTAGGGGGGTAGACTCAGTGGCCTCTAAGGTCTGTTGCCGCTCTAAATTTATAATCCTACAATCCCATGATTGTAGATAAATTATTTAAAGTTGGAACCACAGCCCCTTTATCCAGCACCTCTGATTAGGAATAACAAACAACAATCTTAGACTGCATGGAAAGTCAGAGTATCCAGTGCTAGGGAGTGTCTGAGGCCAGATTTGACTCCAGGCCCAGCATTCTATCACTGCACCAGCTAACTGCCATCTAGCACTGTACCATCTACATTTTAAGGATAATCACATGGGAGAGAAACTAAACTTCTTGTGCTTGGGTAGAAGTTTTAAAAGAGAAAATATCTGTTTTCCCATACCCTTCCAATGTAAACAACAGGGAAACTATATTTCATTAGCACCATACTATAAGCACATTTTGAGTTAAATAACTTTTTGAGGACTGCTCTGGGAACCTGCATCTTACAACATTGTTTCTCTGGGGAAATATCTTGTGAGTTCTAAACATCCAACTTGCAAATAAACTTCTGGATTATTAATAATTAAGAGGATGGTCTGTATTCTTTTACAGTAGTTCCATCCCTGGTCTTTTCCTATCTCACAGGAATACTTGCATGTGTTTCCGGTAAAGACTAAATGAAGTGACTGAAATCTTTCCTTCGCATTTCATTTGACATAGCTATGATGAAATATAGAAAAAAAAATCTGCCAATTCTTAAGGAACTTACTTTTGATCAGTACAATTAAAACTAGAGAAAGTAGCAAGTTAAAGAGAGAACTATATTAAAATCATTTTTCTATTGAATATGACTTTCATAAGGCTGAATGACCACTCTTCTTTGCCTAGCTCTCCCAGGACAAGGTTCAGATGGATTCAGTCAAACTATACACCTGGTGCTGATTCCTGGGCTATTGATAACGTTGTATTAGCAACTGGGTGTCCTTGGATGTGCTCAGGACATGGAATCTGTGAGTTGGGACACTGTGTGTAAGTAGTCAAAAAGATGTTTTCTTCCTACTGCAAAAGCCAGATTGAGTCATCTTAGTGTTTACTTTTCCTCAGCAATAATGCTTTTTCCTAATCATTTTTTCCCTTAGGTGTGATAGGGGCTTCGGTGGGCCTTACTGTGTTCCTATTGCTTCCTTGCCCTCGGTTCTTAAAGATGACTTCAATGGTAATTTACATCCAGATCTTTGGCCTGCAGTGTATGGTGCAGAGAGAGGAAACCTAAATGGGGAAACCATTAAATCTGGAACTTCGCTTATCTTCAAAGGGGTCAGATAAGATTCTGGCTATGAATTTTAATATTTTTAATTATGACTTTTTCCTTCTCCATTCAAAAGAATGTGTTTTTTAATTATGATGTGCATTACTTTTCACTTTATTATCCTCTTCTGCCCTGGGCCATGTTTTCCTTTGTGTTAAGCACATTCATTTTTCATAAGGACTTAAACATGATACTTTTCTCTGCTTTTAGCTATCAGAGCTTTCACATTCTCCACTGAAGAAAAAGAATATATTTTTGTTTTTTAATCTAGACTATCTCCTGGGATATAACATTTTACATGTGATCATATATTTAATTTATAGTACAAACTATTTTCTTGTGAAAGTTCTGTGGCTTTTATTTTATTTGTTTGCTTATTTGGAAGAGAAGAATTGTCCTAGAGTGCAACATCTTGTAGTTCATTTTAGGAAGGAAGTTTCAGGTCAAGAAGAAATGAGTTCAAATCCAGCCTTAGAAACTTACTAGCTGTGTGACCCTGGGCCAGTCACTTAACCTTTGTTTTCCTTAGTTTCCTCATCTATAAAATGAGGATAATAGGGGTCCCAGAGTTGTGGTGAGGATAAGCTGTGGTATTTGTAAAATGCTTTGCAAACCTTAAAGCACTATGTAAATGCCAGAATTATTACTGTTTTTGTTGTTATTTCAGGAATGAATGAAAATCAAATATCTAAGCCATGTTCCATGAAATTTTAAAATCGTATATATGTATGTGTTTCAACAAAGCTGTCTGATTACTGTGTTATATTTGTGTGAGGTACTTTTGTCAGCCCGGTAAGACTGCTTCCTTGAACCCTTGCTGTATCTGCTACCTCTCAGCATGTGGAAAGCTATTAATCTAGTTGTGCAAATGAAATCTTTAAAAAAAAAATTTCCAAAATCTACACTACCTTAGATGATTAACACCTACAACTTAGAAAATTAGACACCCTAGAACTTTTTCAATTATAAGAAGTACATGCCTATAATAATCCTTGTTTGCATCCAGAATTCTTCCAAGGTGTTTAATGATGAGAAAGAAACATGTTTGACGCCCTGGGGTGTAAAAATCCCTAGGGCCAAGTAGGAGAGAAAGATGTGTTTAAAAGTGAAAACTGCTGTTATATTTTCAGTCTTGCTAACAAAGCTTTTAATTAACATCTTTACTGAGCCCTTCCTGATTCTTCTTTGTGAAGAAATTGACAAGAAAACAGAAGTGAAAGCTTCTGTTTTTATCAAGATCCTGAATCTCTTCACTTTTTTAAAAACCAAAGTGAAGACAGACAAACCTCTATACGTTTTCTGTTCAGCTATCCCTGTACGAGAACAACCAAGCATTTTCCATATAAATTATGTTATCAGCTTTGTAGGATTTGGTGAGGGCTCCAAGGGTGGTCTCCATATATTCCATAGGTAGACATGGAAATGTATATTTTTAATGTATTCTTTAAGAATGAAAGAATTGGGGGCAGCTAGGTGGCGCAGTAGATTGAGCACTGGCCCTGGAGTCAGGAGGACCTGAGTTCAAATCCAACCTCAGACACATAACAGTCACTAGCTGTGTGACTCTGGGCAAGTCACTTAACTTCTCTGGACTTCAGTTCCTTATCATAAAATTATGACCTCTAAGGTCCCTTCTTGCTCTCCATCTATGACCCTCTAATTCTACTTTAAGTAAATATGTGATATAATATACTGTACTTAAGTACAAGGAAGGTTCTTTCTCTAGCATAGTAAGTCCCTAATTTTTTACAAAATTAATTCTCCAAAACTGCCCCATAAAATGGATGCTTATAAAGCAAATCACAGTGTTCCATGTGATAACTGGCAATTGTGTTACCAATGACAGCATCATATTAATTAGACATAACCAAATATATTATAAAAGCCAAGATATAATAGCTACCAAAATGTAAGTTCTAATCTGATGCCTTATCAAGAAGTGGAGGTAACTGTTGGTTCCTAAAGACTGTGGCCAGTGAACATAAGTTTTGATAGGTTCTAACAGCCCAACCATAGGCTCTGTCTTCTGAGGAATAGCCTAGCTAACAACCAGAAAGTTGGCTACTAGTTGGTTGATTAACTTGGGGCCAGGACAACTTTGGATACGGACAAAAATAGAAAACACTCGTTAGTCTTATGTCATCTTCTTTTAATTCCTCAGGGACAGTGCAGGAGAGGTAGATAAAGGGGATATTGGGTAGTAAGAATCACACAGATCTATAAACATTAACTCAACTGCTGTTATCTAATGTGAAATCTGTGTCTATTTTTAAAAAAGCGGGTGTACTGTAAGAGTAATTGAACCACCTCTACACTGACATTCTCACTACAAATTAAACCAAAAAGGTATAAAGAAGCTGTAAATGGAAAGTCAGGTGCTCCTTAAAGCAGTGAATAAAGGAGTTGGCAGAATTAGTTTTAACATGTACCCCAAGATAGTAATAAATGTCATTTCATGGCACATGTCATCTCACCCTGCAGTACTCAAAAGGAGCAAAAGCAAAGAAATCACAATGAGGTTCATTTCAGCTTATGCACTAGCTGAGAAGCAGAGAAATTCTATGAAGAACTTAACAAGATCCTCCAAACTGAGTCAAGATCTACCCTGATCTTCTGTGACTTCTAAACAAAGGAGGGCAAAAGGCAAAAACAAAAAATTCAAAAGTTAAAAAAAAAACACTTAGGTTTGAATGGCTCAGGATCAGGAAATGAAAAAGGTCATTATCTTGTGGATTACTCAGGATCTATAAACCTCTACCTTAGGAATACTTTCTTTAAAGAGACAGATGTGGTAAAAGCCTGATGTCCAAAATACATACAGAATTAATATAAATCTATGTGACTAAGGGTCATTTCACTCTCTCAACAGAGAAGTGGTCAAAGATATGAATAGTTTTCAAGAGAAAAAATTCTGTTATCTACAACCACATAAAAAAATGTTTTATATTACTAATTACAAAATAAATGCAAACTAAAACAATTTTGAGATATCTCACATTGGCAAAAATGGTAAAAAAAAAATTTGAAAAAAGACAATGTTATTATGCTTCAAGGAATATTGAATAGGAAGAATTCAGAGAAACTTGAAAAGACTAATATGAACTGATGCAGAGAAAAGAAAGGAGAAACAAAAGAACAATCTACATAATTACTACAATAACGGGAAGGAAAGCAACAATAAAAGGCAACCCAATTCAAGGCAAACACAATGGACAGTGATTCCAAATAACAGAAGTTAAAATATATTCTTATATTCTGTTGTTAAATAATAAGCTACAAAAATGGCAAGTTGCATATACCTTCAGTCACAATCACCACAGTAGATTGTTTTGCTTAACTTTTTAAAAAACGAAACAAAGTACTATGGAGTTAGATATTTATTGAGAAGTGCTTGATATGTCAAAGTAAATTACATTTTTTGAATACTAGAGTCAGAATACTCTAGGTACAGTGAGTACTGAACAATATCACATGTAAAAATGAAGCTGTATTCTGACTGAAAATAGCTACTATTATGAGTCAGTTTAAAATCAGTCTGTGAAGAGTTAAATCAATCAATAAATAGTGTTTTATTTAGCATCTACTATTTGTTAGGCACTGTGCTAGGTGCTAGAGAAACAAAAACCCAAAATGACACTTCTAAGGTGCTTGTTAATGTTGTTCATTTATTTTAGTCCAACTCTTCATGACCCAATTTTGGGTTTTCTTGTCAAAGATATTGGGGTGGTTTGCCATTTCCTTCTCCAACTCATTTTATAATTGAGGAAACTGAGGCAAACACAGTTAAGTGACTTGCACAGCTACTGTCTGAGACCAGGTTTGAACTCAGGAAGATGAGTTTTCCTGACTCTAGGGTTAGCACCCTATCCATTCTGCCACCTACCAGCCCTTAAGGTTATCTACAATCTGTCATTACTTATAGCAAAGATGAAAATCAAAACCAAATTAGAAAGATAAAGTTAAGAAGATATTGCCTGTGATTAAAGCAGCTCCAAGGCCAGAAACCACTAAGGACATGAGTTTAGGAAGAAAGTTCATGAAGTCCCTTACAGGAAAGAATAATGAAAGATTATGAATAGTTCTGCCTCATGAAATAACAAGAAACATGCAGAAAACTTGGCATGACACTCCGCTAAGCTAGATTATTCTGAGAATCTTGGTACATGAAACTGGAAGAGAGACAACAAGTAACCATGAAGAGAGCACCTCAGGATTATCTCGTTTGCTAGTATTTGTATCTCTAGCACATAGCATTGTGCCTGGCAGGTAGTAAGCACTTAATAAACACTTAATTTATCTAGAGAAGATAAGAAGGGAACAAGCTTTTAGTAAGTGCAGATTATTTGCCAGGCACTTTGTGAATATTATCTCATTTGATCCTCATAACAACCCCACAAGGTAGGTGCTTTTATTACTGCAGTTTTATAGTTGAGGAAACTTAGGCAGAGACTAAGTGACTTGACCAGGGTCACACAACTATTAAGTGTCAGAGTCAGATTTGAACAGAAGTCTTGCTAATTCCATGTCCAGCCCTCTATCCACTGCTATATTGTCCACCTATCTCATAAAACCCAAGGCTACATATTCTTAAAGCAGTGATATGCCATGCCTTCCACTAACGTTACCAGTTTGCAGATATGTTAGCAGAAAGTATTCGTTTAATGGCTAGCAGAAACATACTCAAATATTCCTTTAGCCTAAGCCACTAAATAGCCTCTTGGTGCAAAAGTTGTGGCTAGAAAACTATAGATCAGAAAGAATAAAGAATTTTAGTTCCTATATAAGGATTATATAATTATGTAACTCCCATCATAAGAACTTTGTATAGCAGAATACAGTTTGTCAGTTGTCACAACTATCCCATGGACCTGAGAAGATATCAACCTTTAGGACTGTCAGGCCCAGGTAACCAAAAATAGTAAATTAGCTGAAAAATTACTAGAGCTAATTTAATCTCTTTCTGGCAGTCCAAAACTTCCCTGCATGAATTACTGAAGCCCAGGCATAAGAATTTAACCTTAATTATGCCTTATTTAACTTGAAGAAGTGTAGGGGTTTATTCATCAGCCAGAATGCATGCCGCAGGGGTTGTCTGAATGAGCTAAAGCACAGTACTTAGCTTATAGGAATTCTTGGAACCCTGGGAAAAAAAAGTTACCCAGTAGCTTCAGGCATCCAGCTGAGGTCCTTGGCACATTTCCCTTCTTTTAGCATGTTACTCCTTTCCCATCTAGCTATGTTAAAAAGAGTTTATGCTTAAATATTCCTGCAAATAATAATAGTAGCTCTGAGATAGTGCCTTAAGGTTTGCAAAGCACTTCATATATATCATTAATTCACTTAATGCTCAAAGCAGCCCTTTGAGGTGGGTACTATTATTAGCTCTATGTTAAAGATATTTAAGGCTACCATTTTTGCATTGCTTTTTGAAATTCATAGCAAGTAGGTGGTTTTTCCTTGAGATGATAGATTTATTTTGAGTAAAAGGAAATATTAGCCCTTATGAGAAGAGTTTTGTAGGCCCCCCAAAAAGTCCCACTTATGCAGATAAAATGATTGAAATAAATATTTATGGAATTTGTAATTCACTGCATGTCTGGGAATTCTTGATCTTTTCAGGACCTTCTTAGTATACCTTTAAGTAAACCAACTTTCAGGAAAGTAGTATAGAAAGTGACTTATTTATCCTATATGTTTCTGTTTTCAGGAAGGACTAAGGATGCTCATTTCCAGAGACCTAGATTGTTCTAAGAGCTTATATGTCCAGTTTTCACTTAGATTTATTGCAAAAGGTAAGCTACACAGCTGGAACCATGTCTTTATATCCTCCCCTAAAAAACTGCCCATTAAACAGTTCCTACCCCCAGTAAGAATGAAGGATTTGCAGCAAATACAGCATATTTAAGGTGAAGATTTGACATTAATTTCTAAGTATTCACAAATGTTAATTGATTATTTTAACATTAATTTTAGATGTCAATTTAGTTATCAATTACTCTTAGCATATAATATGTTCCTCCTCTGCCAAATGTGGATCAAATGTAGTTTTTTTTGAATGATCTTATTAACTATAATGATAATTCTAACTCTACTGTAGCTAATTTTGCCATCATTTCCATATGCTTTTCCATTGACGCTTTCTATTTTGAAGAATTTGTAACTTTACTTTAAAATGTATCTTGGACAGTAATTCTTAAGCTATTTTAAATAAATTCTTTACTGACTTTTCCAAAAGTCTCCCCTCTTACACTCTGATTTTTCATGTGAATGAATTAGGCCTTGTGAAATATTACGCTCCTTTTTCATTTAACCTTCTCATCCATAGCTCTAGGAAGATAGGGATCAGACTTTATCTAGACTTTGTATCTCCCCAGTGCCTTCCACAGTGCTCTATGTCCAGCACATGAAGGAGTCGGACTAGACCTCTAAAGTTCCTTCTAGCTCTAAATTACATGAGTTATGGGAATACCTTTCTGTATAACAGGATTTGGGTAAATTTTGTGAAAATGGTTGCTGTTTTTCCAATGAATGAGCCAAAAGACATTGGGTTTTTTGTTTGTCTGTTTTTGCTTAAGTAAGCTTTTGTGTGTGGTTATTGTGTGTTCTTGGTCATGTACCTACTTGCTCTTTGAGTATCCTCTGGCCTGTAATTTAGGATACCTGATTCATAAACAGAAGCTTACCTACCAAGAATCTGAAGGATTGTCTTGGCGTTCAAATGTGTATGTGTTGCTGGCGCAGAGGGGAGATTTCTTGCATTGGTGCAAAAAAATTAGCTTAGTCTATGCCACTTCTCCTCTTCTGTGACATATTAATGTGTGTGTTCTCTTCATTCTAGGTACCCCAGAGAGATCTCACTCCATTTTATTACAGTACTCCATCAGTGGGGGCATCATTTGGCACTTAATGGATGAGTTTTACTTCACACAAACAACCAATGTCCTCTTTATAAACGTTCCTCTGCCATACACAGCACAAACCAATGCCACACGTTTCCGGCTCTGGCAGCCCTACAATAATGGTAAAATATACACTTCTTTCCCTATGATCATGAGGATTCAAGCTTCAAACTAAATGAGGATGTTTTGTGCACAGATCATTAACTCTTTAGTATGGCTGAGGTGATTTGGATTTTCAAATATAATACCTTGTCACTACTCTAATTCATCGTTTCAAAAGCTTTGGTTTCCCTTCATGAGATGAATATGGCTATGATAAATGCCAAGGAAGAACATAGAGACATGTTCCAAAATATGGACTTCAATTGCAGTAAAATGCTACTTCTTAGCACTGTTCACTTATATCAATTTTTGCTGAAATAATTATGTACATGTATATATGAGTATTTTTTTCAAAGTGTAGAGTGTTATTCAAAAGATGGAACAATATTGTAGGCACATAGTTTGACAGAATAGAAAGTACTGAGGCTAAGTGTTTCAGTTGCCTGTTTTAAATCACATTCTATTTAGTATTCTTTCTTCACTGAGATGTCACTGAAAGAAATACAGTTTAATGCAGGTTTGAAACGGTGGTTTAAAATGCTCCTGCAAATTGATGGTATTTTCCTGCTTTGCTTCTATTGTCCATTTCTAAAGCATTTCACTTTTTTCATTGCCGTCAAATTACAAAAACACAATTTTATTACACAGGCTTCTAGAAAGGTAAATAGTCCAGAATGGTAAAGAAAGTATTGGAGTATCATCTATAAAATGGAATCTCTTCATGTAACTTTTATAACAAATGAGTCTAGAAGAATTAAAACAAGCATTTAAAAAAATTACACTGCATATAGAAGAAGGTCTAGGATACTTAACCTTTTTTTGTGTCATGGACCCCTTTGGCAATTTGGTGAAGTCTATGGATCAGTTGTCAGAATAACATCTTTGAATGGATACAATGCACAGGATTATAAAGGAAACCAAGAAAGTTGAAATACTTTTTGATAACTAAATTCAAAGACCCCATGATCTAGAACAGTGGTGTCAAACTGAAATAGGAAAGAAGGCCACTAATCTGTACATAAGGATCCCTGTGGGCCACATATTGACTAAGCTTTAAAATGTGATATTGTTTATGTCTTATTATATTTTTATTTATTTTGTTAAAT
Source organism: Phascolarctos cinereus (assembly GCF_003287225.1). Classification (NCBI taxonomy): domain Eukaryota; kingdom Metazoa; phylum Chordata; class Mammalia; order Diprotodontia; family Phascolarctidae; genus Phascolarctos; species Phascolarctos cinereus. Next base: position 145,161,997 of record NW_027555514.1, read on the forward strand.
ATTTCCCAATTACATTTATCTGGTTGGGTGGCACTGGGAAGTGGGCTGCATGCAGCCTTCGGGCTGCATGTTTGACACCTCTGATCTAGAATATTAAATCTATTGGAATAAGCAAAGAGTTTGTGAAAGATTTATTAAGGAAATTCTTTATAGCTGGCTTGACATGCTTGACAAGAATAGCACAGGATGAGAGAGTATGGATGGATTGTAATTTGCAGTAGTGAAGAGAATGCCCACATTCATAAGATCAAGGATCCATCAGGAATTTCACACACTTAAACAGTTCTGCCAAAGAATCCAAGATTATAACAAGTATTAGGGAAAGAAGAATTTCATGTAACAAGAAGGAATTTCCTTCTGTATGATTGTTATAATAATCTAATTAAAGATACCATTTCCATGTGCCAGTAAACTATTAGCCCAGTTGGTTAAAACATCATGTTGATGAGCCTAATCATTGATGACTCTACTAGTTATCTCATTTCCTATGATCATAAACTACATTCCTAAATTTATCTAGTAATTTTACAAAAGTAGGTATTGATCACTCTGGGGACAAGAAAATGCGGATGAACAGCTCAAAAGTCATGTCTTCCTGTAGTTGGTGGGTCAATTTCTAAAATGAAAGACACATTTTTTTTCAAAACATGTTTTCTATCACAGGAATTCTGAAATTTGTGAGTCTTTTTTGTGCTATGTCAACTTAAGATGGTTATGAGATTCTTAACATATTTTTCTCATAATCACTGTAAATAAACTGTCATGCATTTTATGTTTTTTTTTTATTCTGGGAACATATGTTTAACTTAACTGAATTTTTTCCAAGAGGCAAAACTAGATTTTCACTTTTGAAATTTTTCTTCATCTGAAAATCATTTAGGCAAGAAAGAAGAAATTTGGATTGTTGATGACTTTATTATTGATGGGAATAATATAAACAATCCTGTAATCCTCCTGGATACCTTTGACTTTGGACCCAAAGAAGATAATTGGTTTTTCTATCCCGGTGGTAACATTGGCCTTTATTGCCCATATTCTTCAAAAGGGGCACCGTAAGTATTTATTTTAAAGACCTGGAAGTTTTAAAAATCACTTCTCCATATAAATTGATTTTCCCCCTCTCCTTTTTTTTTTTTATTTAGTCCAACCTCTAATCTCATGAATATAGGGAACTGTGATTGTGGAAACTCTCCTTGCTGTTGCAAATCAGGAACTCATCGGTAATTTATAGTCTTAGAAACTTGCCTGGGGCCCTGAATGGTTAAGTGACTTACTCATAATCACACTACTAATATATGTCAGAGGCAAGATTAGAGCCTATGTGTCCATGACTTCAACTATGCCACATCACCTCTTATAGAAATTGCTCTTCTATTGTAAATATATGAATACCATGTTGTTTTTCTTTCATGATAGTGAGGAAGATTCAGCTATGGTATTTGTGTCAAATGAAGTTGGTGAGCACTCCATTACAACTCGGGATCTGAATGTGAATGAGAACACAATTATCCAATTTGAGGTATTCTACTTTCTTCCATTGTAATTTGAGAGGGTGCTTCTAGATAAAAAAAAAAAAGAAAAAAGAAAAAGAAAAAGTCACAAATAATTTCACATAATATGACTAAAAATTTTTGTGCAAGGATGTGTCAGGTGTTTGGAGATTTATTTTGTTTTTGTTTTTGTTTTTTTTACCCATAATCTGTTTTTCTAAAATGTAGAACCATTGTCATATTAAGATTAATTTCTAAAATTTAAATCCTGGCATTGTGAAATGTTTCCTTACCTACCATAGAGAGAAATTGGTAGAAGAAATAACTAGAAACATTACAGAAATTCCATGGAAAATTTTATTATAGTACCACTTTATTACTCTTTATGGTATAGACTCTAGGACAGGGATAGAGAACTTGCAAGCCTTGAGGCCACATGTGATGTAGGCCTCCCATGCAGCCTTTTGACTAAGTCCAAGTCTTACAGAACAAATCCTTTTATTAAGGGGATTTGTTCTGTGAAGTTTGGATGCAGTCAAAAGGCCACACTTGAGGACCTAGAGACTGCAGTTTCCCCACCCCTGATCTAGAACAACTTACTGTAAATATGACTTACACAGTATGAGAAAATGTATAAAATATTATTATTTTAAGTCTTTAGTTTTCCAAGCAAAGTGAGTCTGCATTTAATTTCATAGTATTTCTGATATTTTCGCCCAGTATAGTTCTTTAACATTCATGCATTTTTCCATTTTCAGGAAAGCAAATTAATAGTTTTAGAAAAACAGTTTTTTACCAAAAAAAAAATATTGTTTTGCCTTTGTCTCATTATACTGTCATTCTTCATTATTAGCAACATAAAACATATATGTTCCATGGCAAAGGAAGGTATATATCCTAATAGTGGAAATATGGTTTTCATTGATGCCTGTTTTAAACTAGTTAATTTCTGTAAGCCATAATAAAATTTTAGATTTCATTGAAGAATTTAAGGAACAGATAATTAATTTGGTTATTCACCTGTGGGGAAACTAGACTGCAATCTTAAAAAAAAAAGGCAGCTAGGTGGCACAGTGGATAGAGCACTGAGCCTGGAGTCAGGAGGACCTGAGTTCAAATTTGACCTCAGACCAGACACTTGACACTTGACACTTACTAGCTGTGTGACCCTGGGCAAGTCACTTAACCCCGATTGCCTTGCCAAAAAAAAAAAACCCAACTAACTGCTATGGTCTTTCTGTTTATAAGGTGTTCACAAAAGAAAAAAGATTAGGTCCTTTTAAAAGTTCTGTCAACACTAGGCTCCCCCAAGCTAGAAGCGAGGACTTGACATGGATTATAAAAATGTAAACATCCCCTTGATCAGAAGCATATAGGAAAAAAAAAAATCTAGCAAACATGTGAATCAAATTTTGGCCCTGACTGGGAAAGGAATCAGCTCAGGAAAAGAAGTGTAGAGTATGTGGCTTAAGTTTTAGTTAATTTCAGTTGAAAACAGTCACATAGAGCAGAATGATGTCCTCTTCTCCTGAGTTACCTGCCCTGAAAGAAGACAACTCAATACAGATGATTCCATTGATTTTGGGCTATGTTTACCATAAAATCATGGAATATTAGAGCTGGAATATATCTTATGTTACAGTGAAGAAACTGAGACCAAAGAGCTAAAAGGATTTTCCCAAGGCCATATATATATATGTAATAGTCCCTTAGTCATGTATGATTCTTTGTGACCCTGTTTTAGGGTTTTCCTGGCAAAGATACCAGAGTAGTTTGTCATTTCCTTCTCTAGCTCATTTTACAGATGAGGAAACCAAGGCAAACAAGGTTAAGCGACTTACCCAGGGTCACACAATTAATGAATGTCTAAGGCCTCATTTGAAATCAGGTCCTCCTGATCCAGGCCCAATATTCTATCTACTGCACCACCTACCTGCTCTACACCACCAAAATAAGAATGGAAAAAATAACTAATCAGTTGTAGGCTAAACAGAGTAGTAAGAATTTCACTCTACTAGTGTTCTAAATCTGGAGAAAGAAGAACCTCAAACAAAAGTTTGAGTGTTGCCCTCTTGTATCACCATTGGGGAAACATTGGAATAGAACAGAGGCTCAGTAAAAAGAAAAAATGATTCAGCATTGCTAAATTTAATTAAACAGAAGGGATGCAAGTGATCCTAAAGAAAGTACCATGTTGTACTAGGCATTCTGTGTCTTCTTAAAATTTTGAGTATTTTTTATATCTCACTATCTCATAATTAGTGACTTTATTCATCTATCTGTTCATACATCTAATTGTGAACAGACTACAATGTATAACCAATGAGGAACTCTGAATAAAAAAAGAAATTGTTAACAAAATTTCTTTTATTTAGAACAGAATCTGAATCGTGTGTTTATCTTAAATATGAGTTATGCACAATGAAGAGATATTTCTGCCTTGTTTCATACTCTGACAAAGTAATGGCTCAGTTTGGTAGCATCTATCACAAATTAAAGATGGTAGGCTCGTGAATGAATGAATAAAAAAACATTTATTTTGTACTATAGCCCAATAACTGAGATACAAGTACAAAATGAGACAGATCCTGCACTCAAAGAACTGCTATTCTAATAGGGAGAAATAATACAGATAGGGAAATGATAGCCAGGAAAATATACTTTGGTTTTGGAAGTCACTGTTTTGGAGAGCAGAGCCACAGGGGAGTTGATTGATATACCCTTTGCAGTAATCTTGGCAGTATTGATTTGATTATGATTCCAAGGCCAGAGAGGTCTGGTGGAAAGGGGGAGGGCAGAGCAGATGGCCAGAAGATGCCAGGGAAGGATGTAAAGTATTACTGGAGTCTTAAAGACAAATCAAACTTCTCGGGGTCATTTCTAGCCCAATTAATCCATTTTAGTGATGAGAATCAATCTAGCATTTGTAAGAAAATGTGGGAAAACTCTAAAATCCAGAAAAAAGATTAAAGAAAGTATACATTATATAATTTTACTTAACTTTAGATTTTTCTTCTGCTTCAATTAGCTCAGATCACTATTCTTATTTCTTTATAGATATATGTCATATCTCTTCCCCCCCACCCCAGACTCCCTCTCTTTTCTTTCAAGTTTTATCTTCCCTCTCTTTTTCTGGTCTTATATTCAACAGAACTTTAATTCTGAAAAAAAAAATGTTCAATAAAAGGATGAACCCTACACACACACACACACACACACACACACACACACACACACACCCCTCTGTATCTAACAGACTGGAAACTGCCACCAGATTGAATGGTAGTTATTCAAGGTATGTAACCCAGGCAATAATATTTCTAATATTCTTAAATGAGATTTAGAATAAATGGAGAATTCAAACTTTGTTCCTATCAAAACAGATTCTGCAGCAATTGTCAACATAGGAATTAATTAATTATCTATGAGATGTTCTAAAAGGGATGTAAGCCCTGAGGACATAGTGTATTTTAAAAAATCAAAGGTTAGAATATGCTCCTACCTCATAAAATCACAGAATGTTAGAGCTAGAAATGACCTCACTGATCACCTGGGCCAAGCTCATAATTTGTAAATAAGGAAAGTACGGTAAAGAGCAATGCAGGGACTTGTCCAAGGTGACAGAAACAGCTTGTGACAAAGCTTGGACCAGAACCCAGGTCTCATAAATTTTGGCTCAGGCCTCTTCTCACTGTACCAAGCTATTTCCCTAAGGAGTGAGAAAAGCTCATTGTCAGAGTAAGGGGAATGGTTCACAGTGTTCATTTGTATTTACTTGGGTCGCAGTCCAGCTTGTAAGGAAGACCAAAAGTAAAACTCTGGACTCTCTTCCATATTCTCTGCTTTTCCTATGGGAGAAGGAAAGAAGTGACTTTTTCATGAAGCACTGAGGTGCTTTATGAGAGATTCTTGTGTAAAGGTAGTGTACTATATTATTCATAAACAGAATTTTGTATTCCTAAATTATTCAAGAACACATTTTTCCAGGCAAATGGGCTCTCTGGGAAATAATAAAGTGGTGAATCATCTCAACACTTGCCACTCCATGGTAATTTGTATTTTTCCCTCCCAAGATCAACGTTGGCTGCTCAACTGATAGCTCATCTGCTGATCCAGTAAGGCTGGAATTTTCAAGGGACTTTGGGGCCACATGGCACCTGCTACTTCCACTGTGCTATAGTAGTAGCAGCCACATCAGCTCTTTGTGCTCCACTGAACATCACCCGAGCAGTACCTATTATGCTGGTACAACTCAGGGCTGGAGAAGGGAGGTCATTCACTTTGGGAAACTGCACCTCTGTGGGTAAGTAAGGTTCTCACTGGTCCTTCCAAGCCTTTTCAAAATTATCTTTCTTGAAACTTCTATTCCTAAAGTTATTTTGGCTTTTTTTGCCTTGTGAAGGGAACCAAATCCTACCTTTTATTTCTTACTGAGTTCTCATTTAAATCAGATAAAATATTTATATCTGAAAACAATAGGAAGCTGTGCTGACATACTTCTGTGACAGACAGTTACTAAAAAGGTACGTGTGTGAATTTCCATGTTGCAATATTCATTTCCTGGGTTGGAATATGTGATTCGGACAATCTGCATTTAAGAAGAGTCTAATTTACCCTGAAATGTAATGACAACATGCAAGCACACACACATATACACACATAAACATACATCACACACACACACTTACTTAATAAATTCGTTGAAGAGTTTGTCCTATTTCTGCAATTCAAATCTCTCCATCTCACTTCTGAAGACACAGAATTATAGGATCATAGATTTTTAGAGCTAAATAGACTCTAAGGACAATCCCAACACCCTCATTTTACAGATAAGGAAACTGAAGCTCAAAGAGAGGTAATGTGATTCAACTACTATCACATAGTGTTAAGAGCAAGAACTGAAAAATCAGTCTTCAAGTTCTATACCCAGAGCCCCCAAATCCTAATTCTTAGAGGAAACCTCTAGCACTTTTTCACAGGCATTTCTGTTGTTTTCCCCTTCTGTCCATACTTCTCCTACATCTACTGAATTTTTTTTAATGAAAGGTCATTTGAGTGGAAATGGTACCAGCTCACATTAATATGATGTTTTGCAGTTTACAAAGTAGTTTCTTCACACCAACCCTAATGAGATGGATAGTGAAAGTATTATTATCCCCATTTTGCTGATGAAGAAATGTAAAAATAAAATGAAAAACTGTAGGTAAAAAAATGGAATTAATAGAGTAAGATAAAGGAGGGAAAAGAAGTCAGCAAGGTACACTGGCCTCTCTTTGATGACATTTTCATGTGCCTTCCTTTGTTTTTTTTTTATCGTAAAGATCAATAGTCTAAAAAAAAGAAAGTAGTTTATAAATATAAAATATAGCACCTGTCCCTACCCCCCCCCATGCTAAACAAACTTAAAGATACCTAATGGCTTCTCTGGCTCTCAAGGTGGTCCTCAGAGAACTACAAACTAGCCTCATCAGGAAGTGTCTTAAATCTCTTCAGTTTGCTAACCAAAAGGGTCTTTAGCTCTTTAATAGTTCAGATTCTCTCAGATGGCCATCAGATACCAATGGCACCTAAAGAGCTAGCTAGCCAGAGAATCTCTTGGGCATGTTAAAAAATCCGTCTTTTGACTGTTGTTTTTTTTACCATGTATCTTGGATACCTTCAGGTCTTTTATCAGAATTATTCTGAGAAAATTCTTTTTAACTGCTTTCGTACTCATGATCTAGACAAGTCATTCTCAGGGGCCCTAGTTAGCAAAACTGCAAAGGAGCAAAACTGTGGTGATTAGACTCTTGACAAACCCCTCCGCCATCATACCTTGTTATCATAATCCATGGAAATGAATGTACTTCTCCTCATCTCCACCTCCTGGTTTCCTTGGCTTCCTCCAAATCCCAACTAAAATCCCACCTTCTACAAGGAGCCTTTCCAGATTCCCCAATGCTGATGTCTTTCCTCTGTCGATTACCCAGTTTACCCTGTATATGTTGTTTGTACACAATTGTTTATGTTGTTTGCATGTTGTCCCTCCCATTAGACTGTGAGTTCCTTGAAGGAAGGTACCATATTTTTCGCCTTTCTTTGTATCCCCAGTGCTTAATACAATGTCTGGCACATAGCAGGCTAACAAATGTTCATTGACTTGACTTGATACAAGTGTTTACATATACATATATACATACAAACATACAGAGCAATCTGTCCTCACTAATAAATGTGAAATTGCCCTCGTGACTTTAATTTTTATGATGTAGGCCTCCACTAAACTAGGCCTCAATTCAATTGAAGTCCTAGCATTTTGTGCTGTAGGATGATTCCTTTATGCAATAAAGTTGGCTTTCATTTCAAATCCTTTTAGTTACTCTACTCTGATATTCTTGCTGAAAACCCAAATATCTAGAAAAGCAAAGGCCACTAAGAATAACCTCATCAAGGTTTTTCTAACCAAGTCCAAGGACAAGCGGGGAGCATCCCAATTACACTAGTGTTAGGATAGTTGGTGCTTATATGTCATAAATAATGGAATTTTATAGCAGGAATGGACCTTAAAAATAATGTGGTGCAATTACCTAGTTTCATAGCTGAAAAAACTGAGGCCCAGGCAGCAGCTATTGAAGGAAAGTGTCCCAGAATATCAGCAGCATGTTACAGTGGAAAGAGCCTGGATTTGATGTCAAAAGATCAGGAGTAAAATTCTACCTCTCCTATTTACTACCTGAGTGTGACCTTGGGCAAGTCCAGGCCTGTGTCCTCATCTGTAAAATGAGAATATTGAACTGGATGATCTTTTAGGTCTCTTTAGATTCTAAATATATGATTTAGGATCCTTTGATGACCTCTGAAAATGCTTTTGTCCTAATGCAACATTCAGCACTGAAAAGTTCCACACTTTCTCATTGTCCTTGAATTTCCCCTAATAGACTACCTAAGAATTATAAAGTTATTAAATCTAAGGATGAATCTAGAGGTTAGTAGCAATTTCCACAAAAAGTTCAGTTTAGGGGCAGCTAGGTGGCATGGTAGATAGAGCACCAGCCCTGAAGTCAGGAGGACCTGAGTACAAATGCAGCCTCAGACCAAACACTTGACCCTATCTGTGTGACCCTGGGCAAGTCACTTAACCCCAATTGCCTTAAAAAAAAAAGTTCAGTTTAGTGTTCCTAGAATTGTGCTGGTGACAAATATGGTATGCTTTTTGGCAGGTCCCTCACAGGAAGTAATCCCATCTGCAATGTATGAAATAAGGTTACAAAGGTTTACCTTTCTGAATGAGGCTACCCATATAGCTTTGGAGGCTGACTCAATTTACTAATTAGTAATTTCCCCTCAGTCTATGCCTTTTGCTCTAGGAGTACCAATATTATCTGTGAGTGTAAACAAAAGAAATATAGGTATCTATAGTTCTAACCACTCTTGCTTAGTGATAAATTAAAGTGTAATCTTTCATCCAATTAAAAAAAGCAATTTTTTAAAAATACAAATTTATAATAGTCAAACTACTGTCCTTAGACTGTCATTTATATTTCAACCCTTGCTATGAAAAGAAAATAAATTTGAACAGGATACATATCTACTTCTCAAATGGTATCCAATCAAAGTTGCAAGCTGTCTTCCAATACTTCTGAAAGTACAGCACCATTTGGTCCTTATTTAAAGACCAGGATTGCCAATACACTCCAAACCAGATATGCTGGTAAATGCCTTAACAACTGTCTCTCTTTAAAAAAAATAAAAAGTACGGGCAGCTAGGTGGCGCAGTGGATAGAGCTCTGGCCTTGGAGTCAGGAGTACCTGAGTTCAAATGCGATCTCAGACACATAACACTTACTAGATGTGTGACCCTGAGCAAGTCACTTAACCCCAATTGCCTTACCCAAAGAAAACAAAAACCAAAAAAAACGCTTTCTTAAGTCTAGAATAAGCATCAACAAAAAAAAAAATAAGCAAGCCATTATTTGTGTAAATGCTCACACTGAAAATTTAACACTGAGAGCTAAATACAGATCCCTGCTGCAAACCCACAATTGCCCCTAAGTGACTTCTTGTTTAGCCCATAATCAATTCAGGATATGAATGTATAATGCATTCCAACTGGTTCATGTGACAGGTGTTTATCCCTTCAACATATCTAATTGGACACAATCCTTAATTATCGATAAATATGAATATATTAAATATTATAAATTACAGGAATGACCATTGGGTCTGACTTCCACAGGTGGTCAGACTAGGCTTAGACTATAAATATTTGTTCCCTTTTCAGGTTTATTCACATCATTTTTGTACTCACGTATTCTTTCCTATGTTCTGTTTCTTTCTAAAACTTCCCAAGTTCTTTATTTTCAAACTTCATGCAGTTTCATAATGAGTCAGCCAAAAAAAAACATGTTTAATGAAGTCAGTGCTGTGTGCTTGAATTTTTAAATCCATGCTTTAAATAACAGGTTCTTTTGAATACCACTGATGTGGGAGAATAGATGCTGACACTCACTAAGGAGCATGGCAGCAAGAATTTTTAAATGAGATTTCAGCAGAAGGAAACCACAATGAAACTAGACTTTTCAGTCCATTTATCATGGTACTTGCAGTTTCTGTGTCAAGACAGGTGAAACAATAATAAATATCCTACCAAGATAGCTCATTTGTATTCATAACATTTGAATACATAAAAAGCTCAAAAAATTCAATGTAGACTTTTGTACAAAAGAGAATTCCAAGCATTTCCCTCAGCTCAGCAGTCTGAAAATTCAAAAGGAAAGAAGTGTTCCTTGCCAAGAATAAATTGTGATATATATTTGAAAGTAAAGTTTAATTTCAAATTGGGAATTTTTTTCTCAGGAGGAGGGAATAGCTGTAGATACTAATAATCTTGACTTAAATAAATGATAATGGGGTTTAAATTATATGTGAGAACTTTACTTCAATTATTTTAATAGCTACTGAGCTTAAAGAGCCTAGAAAATTTTCCACCTTAAAGTTTTGACTTTTGATATCAGCTTTTCCTACCTGAAATTTGGCAAATATTATATAAGAACTAAGAGCAAGTCAATGAGCAGGTTCACAGTGTATAGAAAGAATAGCAATGATAATAAATACTCATGTAGTATTTGAATTGCAAAATATGTTACATACATATTCTCCTTTCACTATGTGCCATCAATTTTCATGGCTTGGATTCCTATCCTGATTCTTACCCACCCAGTTGCCAGTCCATTTTAAACTGTGCCATGAAAATAAATACGGAAAAGCATTTTATTCCTATTCTGCTTCTCAAGAAATAATAATTAATCCCAAGGAATGTCAGTATTATTCTCTAACATGGAGAACAATAAATAAAAATAGGAGATCCATTTACTGAGCCAGGGGAAAAGTATCTTTGTTTAATGTGGACATTTAAAAAAAACAACAGGGTAGATGGTTAATTAAAAAAGCTTCCATGCTAGAAGAAAGAATGAAGAATAATGATTTTGACGAAGAAAGAAGAAGTCTAAGAAATGACTTACGAGTCAGACTTTGATCTAAGGGAGATGCATAGAATATCCTAGGTTCTTTCCCCTTGTTTTGTGGGACATTCCATAAAACTGACTATTGGTAGGCAAAGTGAAATTGGTGACATTCAACACCATAAGTAGATCATTAGTAATAGAATTTTAGGGACAGAAGGGACCTTAGAGATCATCTAGTCCAATCCCTTTATTTTATAGGTGAGGAAGCTGATGCTTAGCCAGCAGGTTTTTCAGGATTTGAGAAGAGAATGTTTCGGCACCCATTCTGTGATGAAAGCAGGGAGAAATCACTGCATTTCACTGTTTAAAAACCTTATGTTCTGTTTGCTTGTGTTTTTCCCACAAAATGAGTGTGATTTCTTTAAAATAAGGCCATCTGTATCTAAAACAGGGCACTTAGGTGGCACAGCGAGTAGTCCTCAAAGCCTGGAGTCAGGAAGACCTAAGTTCAAATCTGACCTCAGACACTGGCTTGTGACCCAAGGCAAGTCACCTGTTTGCCTCCATTCCACATCTGTAAAATCAGCTAGAGAAGGAAATGGCAAACCATTCCAGTCTCTTTGCCAAGAAAACCCTAAATGGGGTCATGAAGTCTTGCAAGCCTTTTCAATCTTTTGATGAGACGGCTAGTCACTTACAAATTTCTAGATATCTAAAGTTTCTATCTGCTAAACAAAAAAAAAAAGGCAGGGGGGCAGTTTTAAACTAGAAACTGGCCAACAGGGAAGCCGTTCCTTGGGAAAAGATTATCATGAAGTTTTTAGTAGACTGGCCACTTAGGCTGCTGTATGATTTTTCTTTCCTTTATACTGGACCAGGAAAAGAAAGAGAAAGTTGAACGAAAGCAGGGCATGCTCATGTTCTTCCTTCTCCTGGTAATGTCCGCCTATTCCAGCTCTGCTTTGTCCAATTTTTAAGCAGTTCATTAGCCTACTGGATAGAGGAAACAGGAAGTCTTATGTTCAAATCCCACCTCAGATACTTATTAGTTATGTGACCCTAGACAAATTACTTATCCTTTCTTGGCCTCAGTTTCCTCATCTGTAAAATGGAGATAAAAATAGCACCCTCCCAGGATGCTCAAATAATCTTCCATGTTATCTCAAATATATAACATATAGAAAATGCTTTGAAAACCTCAAAGTGCTATGTAAATGCTACCTATTATTATTAGCCATCCTTCAAGGCCTAGATCAAATACAATTTTTCCATAAAACCGTCACTGATCTGAAAATTACCCCTCTGTCCTTTAAACCAACACAACTCTTTGACTCCCCTTGCTTCACTATTCCATTCTTCACAATATTGCAATAGTACTGTTCAGTATTGCCATTCTTTTTTATACATTGCATACCTGCTTGTTGACTTGCTCTTGGTTTCCACATATTTGCTAAGTTTGGAAAGCTGAAATCAAAAGTCAAAAGACATATTGAAATCAGATTACAGCTTTGAAGTCATATGGATTTTGCCTGAAATCTGTACTTGATACACTGCAATTAATTGGCGTGGTGGACAAATCCCAAGAGCTCTTCTCCAGGTTAGGGGATTCAGGGTGTTAGTTCTTCTCAAGTCAGGTAGAGTAAAGTTAGATTTTAAAATAATTTAGGATATTTAAAAGAACTTAACTGTACCTGATTTTATTTAAATCCTGATTATAAACATGTTTATAATTAGAAATATACTAAAACATACTGTCCTTTAATTTTTATGCTTAGCTTAATTTTTACGAACAGTGCTTAGCAGTTACCAACACATAGTAAGCATTTAATAGTACTTGTTGACTTATTTATTTTTATGGAGAGTTCTATTTTTATGGGAGAAAGGGATAATTGATCAAAAAGGAGTACTACTCTTTTACTTGGTTAAACAGGCCTGGGGAAACATAGCTCTCTGGCTCAAAAAAAGCATAGTGCCCAGGCACTACCTGGGCACCTTGCCTAAATTACATGCTAAATACTTATGATGATGTGTTTAGAATAGCCTCTGGTTTGCTCATCTTGCAAACTGAAACATATAAAGCAACAATAAAAGTTAAGATAAATGGTAAGTATAAGCTTTAATTGCTAACATTTACTTCGCCATGAAGTGTGAGCAGAAGAGCTGCTCAGTTACCAGAGTGTTATTGGCCAGATATGTTCTGTTATCTTCCTCCAATTATTAGTGTGTGAATGACATTTCCCTCTTTTCCAGATCTGTACGATTTAGATGGTATCAGGGATTTTATCCTGCAAGCTCTCAGCCAGTGACCTGGGCCATTGATAATGTCTATATTGGTCCACAATGTGAGGAGATGTGTAATGGGCATGGGAGTTGTATCAATGGAACCAAGTGTATATGTGACCCTGGGTACTCAGGCCCAACTTGTAAAATAAGTACCAAAAACTCTGATTTTCTCAAGGATGATTTTGAAGGTGATTTTTTTTTCTTTAATCATAGATCCTATATATGTTTGCTTTATAATGGAACTTAAATTTTAAGGGATCAGGTACATTTTAGCAATTTAAAATTAAACATAATGAACTATGAAACTTTGTAATAATTTATTATTGTAATTCTTAGTAACCAAGAAAATCCATAACATCCAGCTTACTTTCAAAACAATAGGTCATTAGGAAGCATGCTTCCTTAATTATGATTCTATTATACTCCTTCGCAGAATCTGAGAGTTGATTGTAGTGATCATCTAGTCCTACCACCCTACAAAATACAATAATGTCTCTGATAATCCAGCCTCCTTTTAATAGGTAGCCTGTTCTATTGCTGACTACTTAATGTATTAGAAATTCTTCGCTTATTATGTCTCCATCTAGTATCTGTTCACTAATCATACTCCTGCCCTTTAAAGCAACACAGAATAAGTCTACTTCTTTTAGACTCTAAAATATTTGCAGGCAGCTATCATTTTCTTCATAATTCCATAACTGGTTCACTTCACCTTTCCTCAGATGATATGCTTTCTAAATTTATTATCATTCTGGTTTGCTCTCCTCTGGATACACCCTAATTTTTCAACATACTCAAAGTGTGGTGCCTACATATGAATGCATTTATGTCCTGACCAGCACAAGTATCTGATCAGAGGATCTGTTATGTCATTTAATCCTGGCACTACAGAATCATTATCTATCAGAAAAGATAGAATGTGTATTTTCTCATATTTCTCATTTCAATTATCCATGATCACTATTTCTGAATTATTAGCATGAATAATGTAAGTTTCTCTGCAATGTTACTTGACAATTAGAGACTTATCTTTGCCTCTATATATGTCGAGTGCAATTTCTCATTAACAAAAATTTTTACCAAATGGATTTTGAGAGACATGTAGTAGGAGAAAGGAATGAACAAAGTCCCAGAAATGTAAGCTCTTGACTGTGTACCATTAGCAGTCCATTAAACATCACTGAGTCATTCCTTGCCTATATATCTTGGTTTCTATATTTGAAAACTAGACGAGTGTTTTAAAAAAAAAAATCAGATCCGGTGGTAACAGACAACATTCACTCACTAGGAAATTTTAAACCTAAATAGTCAATTTCTCATTCAACCTGTAGTATAGATTTCTGTATGTATCAGAACTGCCTCTACAGCATTTGTGTCTTTACTGGGGGCAAGTGGAGGAAGGAAGAGGGAAAGGGGAATCAATCCCAGCCCTCACTGAAATAAAAATGGAGAATGGAAGATAATAGAAGAACATCACTCCATAATCTGTTATTTCTGGCTTCAACCAACTTTTCAATAAAAAATGTCTTTAAAACAGATATATCTAAAAGAAGACAGAAGGTATCCATTATTTAAGCTATAGGTTCTCTTGAGTTAAGAGCACATCAGGCTTGTGTACTCACAAATTATAGCATGATGAGCAATTTAATAAGGACAGGGAATAAAGTTGTGATTTCATTGGTACTGGAAACTCCAGGTTTAGGAAATCCCTATTACCAATGTAGATCAGTACATTCTTTCCAATTTATAGTATTGAAAAGGTACATGAAATATGCCAATAACATTTATGACTTAAGCATATTGAGATTTAAAAAATTCAAAGGCCCAGCGCCTAAAAAGTTGATAATTTATTTACATTGCATCCTAATACAGATAATACTATTCTAATTTTGGAATATGGATAAAGATGTATTCATCTTCCATTTTTTCAGGTCAACTGGAGTCTGATAGATTCTTGTTATTGAGTGGTGGAAAGCCATCTAGGAAATGTGGAATCCTTTCCAGTGGAAACAACCTCTTTTTCAATGAAGATGGCTTACGCATGTTAATGACTCGAGACTTGGATTTGTCACAGGCCAGGTAACCACTAAAAGTGTTGTGATGATTTATTATTATACCTGACATCATATTTTTCAATAGAATATAATTAAACCAGCATGAGGAGAGGAATTGCCAAGATAAAGCTTTCATTGGGAAGTGACTTGTCTCTCTTTAAGAAATCTATTAGAACACAGCCTATCTTAATTTCTGTTCTTGTACCAAAGGAGATCTCTGAAGTAACTGGATCAGAAATCAGACATGGCTTCATTGATTAAAGTTACCGTGTTGTATTAACAGAAATGACTATGAAGTGAAACCATTTAATTCATTCTCGGCCATCCTTCTGAAGTTTGATCAGGCAACTATAATGACATCTCCTTATATGGTTTGTGCTGCTTTCACAATAAACAAATTTCCATCTGACTTGAATTTTTTTCACTCTGTACAATATGCTTAATGTAAAATTTTGTTGAAATGTGTTATATCATCAAACTACATTCTGAGCCAATTTAGCATTTACAGTCATTGGCAGTTTAAGTTAAAAACATCTGAAATTCAACTTCATCTTTTACAACCATTTGTTTAAAATGATCTAACAAATCCTAACAAGTCATTTTCTAAATGGAGCCCAACTGTTCAGAAACAAACATTAAAACTTGCATGGAGGATTATGTCTGGCATGATGCTCATCTCTTGATCATTTAATGGGCCAGGAACTTAACAAGTAAAATTTAAAAGACAGTTTAACATGTGTAAAATGTAATCATATATGCTGTCTTTGAAAATGAGTGGAAAAGCCTAATTTAAAAATTTTTTTCAAAGATTTCACAAGTCTCTTAATGTATATAAATGTACTTATCTTATTTTGCCTAAGGTTTTTGCTGATTGTATTATAAATTTCTTTATGCCTCTCAAAATACATAATTCTGCCTAGGAATTAATTAAAAAAATTGATAGGAAGCAAGTTTTCCTACTTTTTTATTTGTACTTGATTTTCATTTGAGAGTATAATTGCCTACTGAGAGCTCTAAATGATAAATTATCACATTTTTCCAAGGACTTACTGCAGTAATGGTTTACAGAGAGGCCACCATTAAATTAATATAACTTCCCTCATCTTTATTATGTTCTATTTCTAAAACAAGCACTGACTACATAAATTATTTTCAATGAAACATTCATATTTATAAATGTAAAAGATACTAAATAAACCAACCTGTCTTTGTCCACTGTCAAAAGTTTATCTCATCTCAATGGCAGGTTTTGATAAGATTCACATATATTTTGCCCAAAGTCCTCCGTATTAAAAACCCAGTTTTCTTAGGGTCAACAAAACAATTAGGTGTCCAATCAATTTTGAAAATAAATAAATATTAAATAAATAAATAATGCAGTTTGGTTTCATGCAAAGGTACTAATAAGATTCCTAAAGCCCCTTGTTATACATATGTTTGTGTGTGTGTATATGTATGTCTCACATATTCAATACAACATATAATAAACATAGGTAGATATATATAATCTACAATATAGATACAGTATGTAATAAGAGATATGAATATAATATATAGCAAACACAAGTAGATATATCTATCTGATATGTTGTGTGTGTGTGTGTGTATATATATATACATATATATATATAGCACACTCATGTATATAATTATACACACACGTATACATACATATATACACACATATATGCACACCTGTGTGTATTGCATATTGCAGAGGTGGGGAACCTGCAACCCTAAGGCCACCCACATATGGTTCCCCACCCCTGGAATATTATATTGAATATGTGAAATACAGTATGTGTTCTTTCGTTGAATATAACATACATAGTATATGCTAGGAAGTTCTTAGGGCAAATCCTTTTTAGTTATGTAACTAATTATAAACTCAAAACCATGCCAGAACTGGAAGGCACCTTAAAAACCATCTAAAGAAGGAAACTGAAGTCCAGAGAGAAGATAAGTGACTTTCCTAAGGTTATGTTTTTAAAACTCTGGTTTCATCAGCGTATGGAAACACCTTCCACTGCCAGATTCACACCATCATCTCATCTTACTTAGCAGACCACTGTAGTAGTCTATTTGGTCTTTCTGCCTCTAATATCTCCCCTCTCCAGTCCATTCTCCACTCAGTTACCAAAATGACATTCTAAAGTGCATGTTGACTGTGTCACCTCTATTTAACAAACCTAAGTGGCTCCCTAATCAAATACCAAGTCCTCAAGAAGAAGGGCATTTCAGTTGCTTTATACAACCTAGATCCGAGCTACCTACCCCTACAGGCTTATCATATATGGCTTTGCTTCACACACTCTATGATCCAGCCACACTGGCCTTCCTCACACATAACATTCCATCTCCATACCTTTGGAGAAACACAAAATGCACTCCCTCTTCAATTTTCTTCTTAAAATCCCTCCTTTTCCTTCAGCTTCCACTCAAATACCAGAAACTTTGCCTGATCATGCATATTACTATATATTTGTTTCATATGTATTCTGTATGAAAGGCAGCATAGCTTGTACATGATAACAAGCTGGGCCCTGTCACAGGAAGACCTCAGTTCAAATCCTGTCTCTGCCAGAAACTGGCTGTGTGTCCTTGTATTGTTGGTCAGTCGTTTTTCAGTCATGTCTGACTCTCTGTGACCCCATCTGGGGTCTTCTTGGCAAAGATACTGGAATGCTTTGTCATTTCCTTCTCCAGCTTATTTTACAGATGAGGAACTGAGGCAAATGGAGTCACCCAGCTAGTAAGTGCCTGAGGCCAGATTTGAACTCGGGAAGAAAAATCTTCCTAACTCCAGGACTGGTACTCTATCCACTGAGTCACCCAGCTTACCTAGGTGACCCTTTTCAAGTCAGCTAACCTCTCATGCTCTAAGCAATTTTTTAAGACTATAAGTTGCAGAAAAGGTTCCGACCTACATTGGTACAAGGAATTTCCCTGCCCGGGAGTTCACTACATCAATGAAGTCACAGGTCCTTATCATTATTGCTATATTTTAAATATAAGGACAGGGATAAAGAAGCAGATAGAGTATTGAAGTGGATAGAGATTGAGCTTGAAGTCAGGAAATACACTGCCTTTGGGACCCTGGGCAAATCATTTAATCTCATCTGTGACACTGGGATAACAATAGCACCTCCCTTCCAGAGGTGTGGTGAGGGTCAGATGAGATAACAAGGAAAGTGTTTTCAAACTTTAAAGCATTATATAAATGCTAACATATTATATACTTATAATACACATCTGTCCTAATAGAATTTAAGATCCTAAAAGGTAGGAAGAAAAATGTTATAGGTTTGTTTGCACATCCCTGGCACTTAGCCCAGTGCTTAGCATATACTTGGTATTTAATAAATGATTTCTGTTTGATTTGTTGGTACAAATTGGCAGCTCATCTGTAAGTTATAATCTTAGAGAGTTAACCTAGAGAAACTGAGAAGCTAATTAGCTTGCCCATGGTAGCAAAAGTGGTATGTATCATGACTTGAATCTAAGTCTTCCTGACTCTAAAATTGGTCCTCTACCTATTATTGTACCATGTTTATACACATGTGTGTATATGTGTATATGTCAACTTATATATACACACGAGTATAAATACATATGTAGACACATATAGAACATTAAGTATATGTTTCTCTATTCAGGAGTTCTTAACCTTTTTTTGATACCTTGAACACCTTTGGCAGGCTAATGAAGCCTTTAGACCCTTCTCAGAATAATGTTTTTAAGTGCATAAAATAAAATACACAGGATTACAAAGGAAATCAATTATATTAAAACACATATCTATTTTTTAAAAGTTCATGGATACCAGTGTAAAAGACCCTATACTAAATTAATAAATAGATACCACAAATGCATAAAAATAATACATCTCATCTTAATTAGTTAAAAAAAAATCTGGCTAATTAGGGGTCAGGAATATACAGAAGACCTACCCAAGATGATCTTGGTAGGGTTGGATTGGATACCTTCTGAAGTCTCTTCAGGCTCTAGAATTCTATTGTTCTCTTCTATTTTATTATTCTAACATATGGGCATGCCAGCCAGTTGTCACTCTGCTCTTCTTCCTGCCTCTTGAGAAGGCTGCCATCTTTGCCAAAGCAAAGGATGACCCCCACCATCCAACCTGTATGTATTCTTTCTCCCAGCCATCCCAGCAAGACTGGGCAATGAGCATACATTCACCTTCTTCTACCCAGAATGAAAGGGCCTATATAACAGCAGTATATCATTCCTGAGTAGTTTTTGACCTCTTGCCTACATTCAAAAATAATTTGTATCTTAAAATCATGGAATTTTAGATTCAGAATGGCTCAGACATCACCTAGTCTTTTCTTTGTGATATGCTGTAACATATCATTCACTTTTAATTAAAGATGTAACATATGAAAACACCATCTTGGAGGTTTGAGGATGCATGGCTGATGGATTATGTTCTCAATTCCAAATGGCAAAATACCAAATTCTCATCTCAGCCAAATGGTCCCAAACGTCCACATTCTTTGGATAATTACATTAGTGAACTACAAAGGAGAAAAATGAAGTATAACCTTTTTTTTTTAAATCTTCTGCTTGGGGAGGGAAAGAAGGCCATGAAGGGAAAGGAATTGCCGTTTTTATCATATCTTTCAGTAGTCATCAAATTTCATATTTGTAGGTGTATACCATTTTATGTAATTCAAATTTTTCTGATGCTACTAAGGTCTATGTTTATCAAAAAGCAAAAATGTGATTTTCCCTCTTAAAGTATTTTGGCTGATGGCCCCATACTCACCTGTGAGTCAGATGATGACTGTATGTCATATGTCAGCCTAGACATCCTAATAGACTTTTTTCATAAAAAAAGAAAATTGATCTTAAGAGGTGAATGCTTAGGGTTACAAATTAAAAGATCCCATTCATTGGTGGTATCTATTCCCTCCATCTCATTCTTCCCTAGATCCCTATTCTGTTGATTACATAGATTTGTCTTTGAATGAATACATAATTATAATTTTTGCTGATGTCAGATTTGTACAGTTCTTCATGAGACTTGGATGTGGTAAAGGAGTTCCAGACCCCAGAAGCCAACCTGTGCTGCTACAGTACTCACTCAATGGAGGCCTCTCCTGGAGCCTCATGCAGGAATTCCTGTTCAGTAATTCCAGCAATGTCGGCAGGTACATTGCCCTGGAGATACCTTTGAAAGCTCGTTCTAGCTCTACTCGACTTCGATGGTGGCAGCCATCAGAAAATGGGCACTTCTACAGCCCCTGGGTTATTGATCAGGTCAGTTTCTACAGGTTTAATTGTTTTAATTAATTACCCTAGAACCAGAGAATTGAAGTTAGATCTGAAAAGGGTCTTAGAAACTGTTGAACCGCACCCTCTAATTTTCTAGATGAGGCTCTGAAAGGTTTAGTGACTTTCCCAAAATCATACAGCTAGTTAATACCATACAAGTTAGTCATAGGTTTTTAGTTCTAATTCTTTAATGATTTCCCCAACTGCCTAAAGCCTAGAAAGTCAAACTGCAGCAGAAGGCCCAAATCCCGCTCATAGAAGACTATCCCATGTGGATGTAGGCAATTTATCAATTGTGCTATGAGGGTACAAAAGGAAAATATGCAAATTAGAATTGGCTGCCACATGCAGTGATTCCCAAATCCTCTTCTTCCTTTTGAAAAAAAAAATATAGATAAATCTCCCCAGCTCTTCATTGTGGACTATGTTTATACCTAATAAATGGACCTCAAAGAAGCTATTAACACATGGGATAGTCCATGCAAAGAACTGGAATTGAAGAGCCTCAGGGCACAACTACATTTAAATAGTAATTTTACATAGAAAATAATCGCTCCATGAGCCAAATTCTGACTTCCCCAGCCTGGCTGCATGGAGTTTCCAAAGGCATAATTTGGCTTATGAAGCCTCTAAGTAGTTTTGTCATTCCTTTGATTTGTTTTCAGTAGCTACTTGCCAGATGGGCAACCAGACCACAAAAACAAAAATATTATTAACATTCCCTTAACACCATGTGTACATTACAATGCCAGTTTTGAATAGGCTAGTCAAAAAAAGAACAGTTGTTTTATTTTAATGTGTCTGGTTTATTTTTATGTAATATTTCAGATTCTTATTGGGGGAAACATTTCTGGTAATACAGTCTTGGAAGATGATTTTACCACCTTGGATAGTAGAAAGTGGCTACTTCACCCCGGAGGTACAAAGATGGCAGTGTGTGGCTCCACTGGAGATGCACTGGTATTCATTGAGAAGGCAAGCACACGTTATGTAGTCACCACAGATATTGCTGTGAATGAAGATTCCTTCCTGCAAATAGACTTTGCAGCCTCTTGCTCTGTTACAGATTCTTGTTATGGTAAGTACTTCTTTACTGGAGATTAAAAGCTAAAAGGAGTTATGGATGTATTTCAGGAATATGACAGCCTCTTTCCTAAATAAAACCTCTACACTGTTGTGAAGTCAAAAAAGGAAAGAGATAAATTTATACTTATTATTAGCATGAACTACATTGATAATACACATCTCCTCTGATAGATTGCCTTGTATCAAATGTGTTATTTTAAATCATTGGATGCAGAGAGGCAGTCTGCCATAATGGATAGAGAGCAGGCTTCAGATTAAGTAGGACCTTGTTTGAAATCCCAGCTCTGGACACATACTGGCTCTCAGTATATTAGGCAGCTTGCTAAAACTAAATTGCAAAGGAGATGCTAATATACATTGGAAGAAAAGTTTCCTCGCTGAGACTTCTCTACATCAATAAAATCAGGAACAGATCAGGACCAGAAAAAAAAAATTGTGTTTGACATGCAATGATAGTATTCCAGACAGAAAGAATAGTAAAGGAACGGGCAAAGAGTATGGGTGTAAAGAATATGGGGGTTGTTGTCCCCAAGACATTTTTTTCATATTTTACTTTATGTTAATTTCTCATTTAATTACAAAGTAAATTACTAATATTTTCATATTTGAGAATACCATTCCTTATTACATTTGCTAATCAAATTCACTCTAAAATATGAGTTTCCAAATTTTGGTACTATGACTTTTTGAAAGAAAAAGTGAATTTTTTCTTTATCACCTGAATAAGGCCATATTACAATAATATTCAATTTAAGTTGCTTATACTGAATATCTCTTGCTTTAAATGTTTCATAAAAATTTATTATAGTTCTTCTGTACTCTTATTTTAAAGAGTAATTTTTAATAAATCTACTTCATATGTCAGGTGAACTTAAGTACATTCAAATTGAAGGGGAAAAGTTAATTAACTTTTGTTTCAGTATCAGAGAAGGAAAAGTTATATATTAGTAATATTAATTATTTTATATTAATGTTAAAAATAATAATGCAAATAATGTTCAGAATAAAATCAGAAATCATTTAGAAACTATAAAATCATATTGAAAACATGTAAAATATTTACATTATCGGAATACTCCTTT
The DNA here is from genome assembly GCF_003287225.1 of Phascolarctos cinereus. Taxonomy (NCBI): domain Eukaryota; kingdom Metazoa; phylum Chordata; class Mammalia; order Diprotodontia; family Phascolarctidae; genus Phascolarctos; species Phascolarctos cinereus. The sequence goes on from NW_027555514.1 coordinate 145,184,733, forward strand.
TTATAAGTTGCCAATAAAGCCTCTTCTTGGGTTGCACATTCTATGTTACACAAATAGTAGCATAAATTAAGTCAAATTTTGCAATATCAAAATATGTGAGACTATTATAAATCAGTAGTCCCAGGATATATAGTTATCCCAAGACAATATTGATATCAAGAATGTCAACTCATTAAATGTATTGCCATTTTTAGCTATTGAACTGGAATATTCAGTAGACCTTGGATTGTCATGGCATCCAGTGCTAAGAGATTGCCTGCCTACAAATGTAGAATGCAACCGATATCATCTCCAGCGAATTCTTATATCAGATACTTTCAACAAGTGGACCAGAATTACTTTACCTCTTCCATCTTATACCAGGTATGATTTATTCCTGTTCATTGTGAATTTTAACTTGATACAATTTGCCATACCAGGATTTCAGGAAGTTGAAAGCTAACATTTTTGGTGAAATCAGATTGTGTTTTCCCCAAGTTCTGTTGAATGCTAAAACATGATATGTTTATATCAATATTATTTTCTTTTTACCTTGGACTAGTTCTTGAGTAATATGGGGGAGGAGGGTGGAAGAAAGAATAGTATTAAAAGGAAATATCCTCCTTTGGAGCTTTTTAGCAGTATGAATGTAACTCTGGGTTCTTGGAGGCTATACCAATAGGTCATGAATTCTGGAAAGTTCTAACAAGCTATCAAGATTTCAGGTATAGATAATATCAGCAACAGATTAGACCACCTTAAAATATTACTTTTACTTAGTACTCTAAATGGGAGATCTTTGTCCAGTGACCAACATATAGATATATTACTTGAAGAACCAAACCACATCCATATTGATATTCTCACCATAAATGACATCATAAGACATTTCAAAATATAGCTGAGTCTACAAAACAGCTCCCAGATTTTTCATAGAGTAGTGAATAAAGTAGCTGGAAGAATTAGTGTTATCATGCAGCTAAAATCAACCAAAAAAGGAAAACATTTCATGAGACACTTGATCAGTCTTACTTTATTGCTTATTGTGACCACAAGTAATATAACTGATACTTATGTGCCATTTTTTTGCTGGGAAGGAAGAACAAAAATCTATATGGATTTGATATTGTTCTTCATATCAAATCAGCATTGATAATTTTTGTTCAATGTGAAGATGAATATGGCAAGGATGGAAAACACATGTTGGAAAATATGATAAAAGATTAAGAATTGAAGGAGGTCAGGTGCCTTGTGTATTACCCAGAAGCCTCCTTCCTATATATAATTAATTTTTTTCCCAGAAGGCAGCAAAAACAGCACTCGAAGTGGCAAGCACCAAATAACATCACAGAAATTAAAATTAGCCACATCTTAACAGACAGGAAGTAATTGATTAACAATGTGGGAGTTATTTCAGAATCGTTAGTGAGGTCATCAATGGACTAACACAAAGAAAGGCAGTACCAATTTAAAAGAAAGAAGAGGAGAAGATACTTAACGTAATGACAGCTGCTCTGAAATAACGGATAGAAATAAGCTACTGACTTGGTAAATTGATGAAAGTAAAGACATTGACTCTGATTGTCACCATTTCCTAGGCAACTTTAATCGGTATAAAATAGTTGCCTCAACGTGGAGATCAAAAAGTAGAGGAGCAGCTAAGTGGTGCAGTGGATAGAGCACTTGGCAGAACCTCAGGAAGACCTGAGTTCCAATCTGGCCTCAGATACTTGTGTGACCCTAGGCAAGTCACTTTACCCAAGTCATAGAAACCCCTCAAACAAGAAGCACAGTCATTTATCTAAGTAAAAGACCATAGCAACAGCAACAATTTAGAGCAAGAGATGGCAAATTATAAGCTGCAGGCCAAATCCAGCCCACCTTAAAAAAAAAAAAACAGGCAACAGGGCAGATTTGGCTGTGAGTTTTTCAATCTGTCAACCCCTTCTTTAGAGTTGTGAGGTCATTTGAAAAATATTGCAGAGGAGAATGAAAAAAGATCAACACAAATATTATCTCATAAAATAGTGAAAAAGTAGAGTCTTTGGAGAGCTTGGTGTAAGACCAACTTAAGTCAGGTCATTCCAAATGCATTTAAAGACGGAACTGAAAGGACAGCAGATAGACATGAAATGTAGTATATTTGAATGTTGTCCCTATAGAATTTATCATCCAAGTGAGTATAGACAGCTTTTGCAAGGACTTCGGCTAAGAAATGGAGGAGAGTAAATGTTGAAAACTAAAAATAAACAAATTTTTAAAAAATAAGGTAATACATGTAAAAAAAAAAAAAGAAACATAGGAGAGATATAGAGTGTACCATATGCTCTGCAGTCTAGGGAAGATTTTGTTTTTAAGGATGGAGGACACATGGGCATGCTTGAAGGCAACAGGAAAAGAACCAGTAGAAAGAGAGAGTCTGAAGATTTTAAAGGGGGGGGTGTGAATTATTAAGGTTAAAATTTACTAGATAAGACTAGAAGGGATGGGGTTAAAGTCATTTGGAGGGGTTGACCTTTATTTACAAGGAAAAAGCACACTTCATTTTCAGAGACTTGAGAAGGTACAGTGAAACTGGTGGAGAGCATGAGGGATAATGAGAGGTTCTGAGATAGAGAAGAAGAGAAAAGGGAGCTCACCTTAAATGGCCTCAATTTCATGAGTAAAGAGGCCAGATGCTAATTACATGACAGATTTGAAATATTGCTGGGAATGGTTTTGGAATCCAGAAAAAGTGCTCGGTTTCTGCTATTAAGAGCAGCATCTATGTAATGGACATGTGAGACACAAGTAGTACCTCATTTTTATATACTTCTGCAAGGTAGAAAACAACTCTTTACTCATAGTGACCCTCTGACATAGTGCCAGTAATAATCTCATTTTATAAATGAAGAAACAAAGGCTCAGCAATGTTAAGAAATTCATTCGTGCTCAGGCAGCCAGTAAGTGGCAGGGCCAAGATTAAACTCCTGACACGGAACCCAGCTCTCTTTTTACAGTACCATGATTGTGCTTTGGCTTCACCCTTATTCTGCTCCCTTCCTGTGAACAAAAAAATAACAAAAGGAACTCGTGCATTTTTCTGACAAGCAACCATAAAATGTGACTGCTTATCTAGGGTGTAGCTTTTGCTGGAACTATCCTAAATGGAGTGGTGTCAGTTACTAAAAGCCCAGGGCTGCTATTCAGTTCCCGGCCCAAAGTTTCATGACCGTATTGACTGTCAGCAGAGGTGCCAACTTTAAATGAGATACAGTGAGGTTTTGTTGCTCATTAGCAGTATTGCCACATGTGAATTATTAAGGTATTTTAATAAGTAAAATACAAAAAAAAATTCCACTGAGGCATTAATCTTTTAAATTTATGTGGATTTTCTGGTGGTAATTACATAGCTGTATAGAAGGTTTTTTTGTAAATAATGTAATGTAATGATTTATATTTGAACTTGTGTTAATAATTTGGATTCTTTATCTCAAGAAAACAATTTATTCCTGATGTCTTAACCTACCTCTAATACTCCTTTTCCACATAGCTGCAAGAATTTTGATCATTTGCTACTTCTTAAGAAAAGCACATAAACAATAATTTTCTCCTAATTATCTATTAAAAATTAGCATTCAATTTATTTATTTTTACTATTATTGAGGCTTAAATTGTGGAACAACCATGAGGATGTGACTGTCTTATAACAAGCATGGCATAGTGGACAGAGCATTGACTGGAGCTAGAGGAATTCTCATGCTTACAACCCCTGTGACTTTGGGCATATCATTGAACCTCCTGAACCTCAGTTTTCTCAGCTGTAAAATGAGGAGATGGAACTAGATGGCCTCTGAAGGCCCTGCAAGTCATATACCAAAGAGCTTCACAATAAGGTTCAAATCACCAAACATTTTAAGGTTGATTATTTTAATGATTATTCATTGGGTTCTTTACATCTTTTTTCAGTAGAATTTGTATATGAGGACAAGTTACTATCTTACTATTATTCTCTTCTTTAGTGTTCTACAGACTGTTGCACAGATGGATAAAATAATGAGTTCCAGTAATTGGATAAAAGTTTTGTATCATAAGCACATCTTTGGTAGGGTCTTCAGGACAACTCAAGTAACAGACAAGATGGCAGGGATAACATGTATATATGTATATATATGTATATATATACTTTCTGTTCCCATATTATTTTATTTTGTTATAAATAATACAAAAAATTGTTTTATTATTAAGAAATTGTAGTGTAGTGGTGTGTAGCTGTCCTTGGAGCAGAAGATCTGAGTTCAGGTCCTGCTTCTAGCATTTCCTGGTTTCGTAACTCTGGACAAGTCAATTAACCTCTCAGTGCTTTTGGAAATTCTCCAATACTTTAAGTTTCAAAAAAGGTGCCAGTCTGCCCTGGTAGGGGGAGTTTCTTCATCTAGGAGTTCCCTATGCCAATGAGATCACTAGCTCAGTCCCTGTCCCTAATTTTTAATTAGGAATTTATTATCCTAATTAATTGCTCACATTTATGTGGTTCTTAAAAGGTTTACAACAATTTTACTAGCAACAACTCTATGAGGTAGATGATATGAGATTTCCAGTGACTGCTGACACTTGGAAATAGAAAATATAACTGTATATTAATTATGGACAAATTAAAATCCAAAGAAAATTTTAGCAGTAAAATGTGTTCTCTATTCTTTATCTCATGTATCAGTTAGGTAAGGAAAAGCTTCCTGGAAGAAATTTGTGACTAATTATGCAAATAAAAAATTTAATTTGAATTTAGACCTCAGTAGCTTGACCCTTCTACCTAAGCAATCTTTTTTTTTTAGATTTTAAATCTATATAATTATATAGTAAAGCAAAATTATAATATAATTACTAATATATTAAACAATTACATGAATAACAATATATTAAAATATACATGTAAACCCAGATCACAACCTCCCACCAATATACTCAATGGCAGTGGTAAAGAATGAGCATATATTAAATAATCTTTCTTAGTCACAATTTTCTCTGAATCAACATTTTGAGTTTATAATATGAACATAATAATTAATACACTGACTTTAGGACTGCCCCATACTCGAACAGCCTCCATTCTTGTCAAAGGAAGCAATCTACACATGAAACAAATAAAAAATAATTCAAAACAATATATAATCAAGAGCTAAACTATGATATGTAGATTGTAATTGTTATAGGAGTCCAGAGAAGGGAGGCCTTTGGACTTTGGGTAAGGAGAATTTCATGGAGGGAGTGATATTTGAGTTGGACTTGGAAAAATAACTAGGAATTGACTAGGTTTTGGGAAATGTGATGAACAAAAGCAAAGAGGTGGGAACTGTGATAGCAAGAGAGAGAGAGAGACTGAAACATAGAGTACATTTGGAAAATAAGTTTGCAAAAGTAGAGTAATAAGAGATAACGGGGGGATGCTGAAAGCAAAGTAGAGGATTTTAGACCAAGGAACGTTAGAACTGAAAAAGACAAAAGACAATCTAAAAAAGCACCTAGTTTTACAAAAGAAGAAACTGAAACCAATGAAGCTTAAGTAACTTAGCTAAGAGTATACAACTAGTTAATGACAGAATTGGGATCAGACCCTCATTTTACTGATTGCAAGTGTGATATTCTTTTTCATTTATTTCATACTCTTCATCATCCTCTTTTGGTAGCATTCCATTTTGTCAGCATCATTCTTAAAATATAGTACCCAGAAATTGAAATAATGTGCTTCATATAATGTGATCATCATGGAGAACAATGAAACGCTTACCTGTCTTCAGCTGGATATTACGTTTTTTATAATTTTAGCTCAGAGTGCGTTAGTTATTTTTAACAGCAGTATTGCTGTTGGCTCATATTGACATTGTGGTCAACAAATCACTGCTCTTTTGTTTTGTTTTCACAGAAAATGTTCTCAAACCATTTATTTATTTAGCTTAGATTTAAATCGTTTTTTTCTTTCCAAACAAAATTCATTTGTGCTTTATTTGTATCCGTATTCCATTTTCATTATACTGATTTCCCATCATTCCTTGAATCAATTGTATCATCCAATGTAGTGACTAGCCCTCCCAGCTTTGTATCACCTGAAAAATTCATAGAAATGTTTATAAGCATGCCAATGAGGTAGGAAATTCACAGTAGAGTCTGAGAAAGAGAAATGACACAATGAAAGGTATATTTGTTCTCATGAAAAAAGAGAGCGAGAGACTAGAGCCAGGGTGTTGAGCTATGAATAATACAGGCATGAGGTGATAAGTGCCTTGGACAAAAATGGCACTACTAGGAATGGGAAGAAAGAGTTAAATATGAAATATATTTCCCAGACAGAATAAATAGGTCTTGATGACTAACTGGTAATAGTGGAAGGAGAGGGATGTGTCAAAGATGACTCAAAATTCACTCTTTCTTTTAGCAAACATTCAATGAGTACATACTGTATGCAGTGGTTGCTACTGGCGGAGAAAGTTATGTTCATGACAGCATCTATTTCAAGGAGTTTATAATCTAATAGTAATGATGAGACAGGTAAACAAATAAACATAATATCAGTTATAATGTGTTAAGTGCATAATAGAACAAAATACCATGAGATTAGGGTTTTGGTTTTAGGTTTGTTTTAAACAGCTTCATTAAAATTGTGTGGAAGGGAGATATTGCAGAAAATAGAAGAAATGTGAGGAATTAAAAGCAGTTTGTATCATTCATACATTTGAGAAATTTGGCAGCCAAATAAAGAGGAAAAGATAGTAGTTAAATGGAGCAATAAGATAAAGGAAAGAGATTTTCAAGATGGAAGAGACATACGTACATTTAAAAACAACAGAGAAGTGGCTACTGGGGAAGAGATTTAAAAGATGTTTGAGAGGGAAAGAGTAAGTGTAAGAGAAAGATCCTTCAAGAATTGACATAGAATGGTAACCAAAATAAAGTTGGATTCATCTAAGTAATTAAGTTAATTTTAGAAGCTCCATAATTTTTTTAAATTTCAAAATTTTATTTTAAATTGTTTTGTTGAACCTTTAAACTCAATAAAAAGTTATTTTAAATTAATTTTGTCATGTATGAAGTCATGAATCAAATATTTCTCTGTATTTAGGCAATTCTCATCTGTCAATTTTCAAATGGGTTACCCTATTTGAAAATACATAATGACTTTCATTTATAATGAGCTTCACATGAATAACTATTAATATAGTAGCAAAACTTCTGGAAATATCAACTATCATCTATCATTCTTCTGGGAATCTAGAAAAAAATAAAAATCCTTCTGAACAGTGATAAAAATAACTGTAGTGCAGACCATGAACTTTACTCTATAAAAGAGACTAGGAGGCTTTAGATTTGAACCTGATGACATATAATTGTGCTTAAATTAAAAGTAGAAGGTATGATTGCCTATTTCCCTATTCATTCCCACTAGTTTAGGAGCTTGGTCAAGAATCAAGGGAAGTTGCCTTTCATATATCAATTCAATACATGACTAAATTGTATTTATTACCCTTGTTTAATGAGGTAAGGTGGTGTATAATTTCTTTTTTTAAAGATTGTAGGGGAAAATAGTTAAAATGTAAAAATAAAGCCAATACTTACAGAAGAAAAGCATTATGTGGAAAATTCACTATTTTTTTCAGTTCCCTAATGATATCAGTTAAATAAGATAAATCACATGTATATTACCCAAGGTGGATTACATGGCCTACTAAGCTACTATTTCAAGACTGACCTCAGAGAACCACTTAGTATGCTTTCTTAGTATGGCTATCCTACTAACTATGCCAATGGAATTTTACTCCAAACAAAGTTCCATTTAGTCCTAGGTTAATAACCTCATTTTTGCATAGCTACCACTAGAAGAGTTGCTAAATTAAAATGAGTAAACCAAAGTTCAATTCAAGCCAGGCATCCAGAGAATTAAAAATGCCTTATTCAGTTAACAGTCTCAAGTAGGGTTGTCCTTAGGAGAAAGTAGACTAGGAAGATGTCTATATGGAGTGACTTAAAGGTCTCTGTATCCCAAAAATATTTTACCCGCTGTAAAGATGCCTGAAATTCTTCCTTTAACACTTTTCAGTCTGCAAAAAATAGTCCATAAAAATTGAAATAGAGAGAGAAGCAGCATCATGCCCCATATAAAGTCAGCCTCAAAGTCAGGAAGTCCTGAGTTCAAGCACTACCCATGACACATGCTGACAGGTCATTTAACCTCTCGGTACCCCCATGCAGTTGTCTAAGACTATGATACAGAGCAGTTAGTGGTCTGCATTGATAGAGAATTTCTCACCAGAGATCCCTATGCCAATGAAATCACAGTGGGGAAAAAGAAGAGAAAATTCAAATAGAATTAATGTCTTATTAAGTAAAACCTTAGTGGTATTTTAATTTAACAAACAAAAGAAATTTGAAAGACATTGCATGAATGAGGGTATAAATTGTGACATGCTTGTCCATTGTACAGATGATAGAAGGCCCAAATGAGATAGCTAACATATTGGGCAACAGAACAAAAATCCAAAAGGATCTTGACAGTGTAGAACTGTGGGCTGATTCTAATATGGTAAAATTTAATAGAAATAAGTAGTAGAAGTTTTACATGGGTTCAGAAAAATCACCTTCACAAGTACAAGATAAACTGGAGATCTTAATGGAGTGAAGACACAATATGAGTCAAGAGAAGAGTATAATGTGGCAGCCAAAAGAACCTAATGTAATCTTAAACTACTTAAATTATAATTAGGAATATTGTCTAAGAATTGAAAGGTTATAGTCCTGCCTGCTGTACTCTACCTGGTCAGACCATAGCTGGAATTTTGTGTTTGGCTTAGGAAGTTATATTTTAGGAAGGATATGGGGAAACTGCCAAGTATCCAGAAGAGAGCCATCAGGATGGGAAGGGCTTCAAGATTACGCCATATGAGTATCCACCCTCAAAGGAGATAGTGATGTTTAATTGGGAGAAAGGATGAACTCAGGGTGAGGATGGAACTATGTTGGCTTCAATCAAGTGTTTAAAGAGCGGTCATGTAGAAGTGGAATTATTGGACTACATACACACACACACACACACACACACACACACACACACAAGAAATTAGCTTTATCCCAGAAGGTAGAACTAAGAACAACGGATGAAAGTTATAGAGACGAAATTTAGGCTTCATGTAAGGGGAAAAAACTTCCCAACTACTAAAGGGAGACTGTGGTAGAAAAGGTTGCCTTAGAAAGGTAGTAATAGTTCCTCATCAATGGAGGGCTTCAAGTACAGGCTTACCACATGTCAGATACCTGAACCTGAATAAATTTTTGTTCTAGTACAGGTTTGACCAGAAGTCCCTTCCAACTCAGAACTTATGTGATTCTGACTGTGAAACACAACTGTTGGCAAAAGGGGAAGCCAAGAGTGAGAACAGGATTCATAAAAGGGGTACTGGGAATCAGTGTGGTTCAGTGAAAAGAGGGCAGAATTGAGAGTCAGAAGACCTGGTTTCCAATCCTGCCTGTTATTACTGTGTAACCCTAGGTAAGTCATCTAATCTTCCTGAACCTTTGGTCATCTATAAAATGAAGGTGTTTAAGTGGACAGGCTCTAAGATCCTATCCAGTTCTAAATCTATGATCTGTAGTATCAGACTAAAACTTGACCTACTTCACAATCTTTCCTGGGGTAGTACCTGATCAAAGGGTCTACCTCATCCCCCTTGCTACAATCAGTCATGGAAATAACAGGTTACTCAGTCAACCTGAGTGCTATAAATGTCACCTGAGCACCAGGGTAACCTGGTCCATGGGTGGGTGACCAAGTAACCCAACCCCATAGAGAAGGATGGGGCTTCAGGAGGAAAGCTTACATGTGCCTTGGCTATTTTAAGCTACAGTCTGATGATTATCTGCTTTTTCCCACCAGCCCTAGGGACAGAACTGATAAGACAGTCTCTAAAGATTAAATGCTACACTTCAGGAGTCAGACAATTTTGTACTCAGCATGGAAACTACCTAAAGTTTGCAGAAAGCTATGGGAAAAGAGATTGAAGAAAAGAGGCAGGAAATCGGGGAAAAGGGGAAAAATTGAGGGGAAAGTTGAGTAAGGTAGGTATAAATGAATTTTAAAATTTCATTTCTGTCTCCCATAGATGTAAGCAAAAGAAAAGCAAAAGAAAAGATCACAATCTATATTGACATATACCCATATGTTCTTTGAGGAATATCCAGAGTAATATTGAAGAGCATCATCATGAATGTTCCAAAACTTTTAAGAGCAAACTCTAAAATTTTCATAATCTCTCTGTTTCTTCCTCTGTGCTTCCAACATGAGAAGGTAGTATGCTGTAGTAGAGAGAAAATCAACCTCAGAATCAGGATGATCAGAATTCAAGACACACATCTGACATTATCTTTTAGACAAGTCATTTAATCTCTGTGTACCCCTGCAACTCTCTAAGATTTCAAATTACAGAATAGTCATAAATCTGCATTGGGAGAGGGGGTTTCCTACAACAAAAAGAAAAAAATCTCAGGTCTGGCCAGAGGAAACAACATATAAATTCTTTTGCATACATAATTTCCTTTGATCCTCACCAAAAACTCCTCTGAGTTATGCAAGACAGATATAGCTCAGGAAGAATAACAAATTTTTCCTAGGTCACATAGTTAACAAATTACAGAAGTAAACCTAGAATCAAGTCTTATGAATCTTGGAAAAAATTATCCTCTTTGAAAAGGCTTTCTTTATTATTTTAATTGTTCCGTGATTGGTGAATGTCAACAGGACTCTAGACGCTGTCTGGTTTAACTTACATTACATGCAAAAGAAAAAGAAAATAAATCAGACTTTTTAGGGAGAAGGTCAGTTATTTTAAAGATACCAGTCACCAGGTGTGGTAGAGCTAATTGTTGTTTATTCTTCATTCTTAAAGAGGACTATGACATGAGGGAGGTGATGCCATGACATGCAAGTGAATTGGATTTAAGTGAGGGAGGGCTGTGCAGAGTCACCAACCTCATTTTATGCTCCAGAGCCATCTGGGTCCAGTGGCAATACATATACATATATTATTTATATATATATATATATATATATATATATATATATACATATACGTATATATATATGGAGGGAGAGAGAGAGAGAGAGAGAGAGAGAGAAGAGAGAGAGAGAGAGATGGATGCCTGGAGATGACCCAGGATACAATAGGAGACCTTGGTCTTTTTAAGCTGAGGTCTCTCCAAGCTTTCTCAGTTTGACTGGGGCAATGACCATTCATTCAGTGATTGAGGCTTAATAAGAAATGAGGCAGACATTATGACATGGCTCACCTCCAATTTAAAAGAGGTCAATGTTTGTCTGAAAATTTTTATGTGAGAGGTGATGGTACAAGAGTTTACTTCTTCACACAAGATGAGCTAGATATACTATTCACTACTGCTGGATTGGAAAAAGTTCAGAATATGGTGGATCACCAGCTCCAAGTAAACTGGGGAAAACAGCTGACAATGTATCAAGTTTGTATCCACTACAAATACCACAAACCCTTTTCCCCAAACACAAGCTGAGAGGAAACAACTATTTATCTTGTTAGACCTTGGAATGAGTATTGCACTAACAAATGTTATGTTTCTGTGCCTTTTTATAAGAATAGAGGAAAGGAAGGAAGGAAGGAAGGAAGGAAGGAAGAAAGAAAGAAAGAAAGAAAGAAAGAAAGAAAGAAAGAAAGAAAGAAAGAAAGAAAGAAAGAAAGAAAGAAAGAAAGAAAGAAAGAAAGAAAGAAAGAAGAAGAGAAGGGCCTCTTTATCCAGTGAATAAAAAAAAAAATTTATCTGGGAGGGGAAGACTCTCAGGATTTCTGGCCAAAACAGAAACAATTGCTGTTTACATTCATTCTGAACCATTCCGGGCCCAAACAATGACCAAGTAGGGCTTGGCCTGAGACCTGTTGTTGGACAATCACTACAACAGGGAAGCTGAGACTGCTGTACTGCTTCATCTCCAGAGTTCTGAGCTACAATGGGCTAAGCTGAAGTGATCCAGATCAACAATGGAAAAGGCCAAAGCTCTAGGGTTGATGAGGAGTGGAATCAGGTTGGTAAGTGGCCATTGCACATCCATCCCAGAAATCCCAGTTTCTAGATAAATATATAGACAGACAGATGGGGAAGGAAGGAAGGAGGGAAAGGGAAAGAAAGATTGCCCAGAAGATAGGACATAGTTATAGTTAATGCCTTAATTTTGAATAGATTCATAATCTGGATATTCTACCTGATCTTGCCAAACCTAGGCAAGATGATGAAATAACAAAAGTCTCTTTATAGTACCCATCTTTCTTACTGATGCCCTTTCTTCCCAAGAGTGACAAAGAGCCAAACATGATTGAAGAACAACAGCAAACTTCCCAAGCACCCATTCCGGGAACCTGTCACTGAAGCTGCTCCTCCTTGACCTGTGCCTCACATTGCCTCCATCCCCCAGTGACAAAACTTGTCATTGATATGTCCTAAGATTCCTCTCCATTGAAACTTGCCTATCCTGTTTCTCATCACCTCAAGGTCTCTGGGCCTAAGACAGTATCTAAATGAACCAAAAAAAACTAACCTGTGTTGATGGACTAAGTGAAAAAGTTTTACAGCCAGAGGATTCTTTTCCCTTGTTACCTGAAAAAAATGAGAGCAGGCAACTAGATGAGCTCCCTCCCAGCTCTAAAAGGCAATAATTGTGTAATTTTCTTTTTTCAGGGGGTCATAAGCATTTTAAGAATGACTTTCTGGAGATGATGCCCCTACTTTTGTTGTTTCTCCAGGAGAATGAGTAATAGTGGAAATTTCAAACTAAGGAGAAATGAATGGTGATGCCTGTTAGTGTCAGGAGTGGTATTTTTGTGACAAGCAAGTACTTGTGGAGCCCCTTAAAGCCCGCTTTCTGACAGGAAGGTGAACTAAATGTGCAGAATGAGTCACACATTTTGGACGTGGCCAACATGGGAATTTGTGATACTTGACTAAACATATACATAACAAAGTTTTTCTTTTTCCTTTTTTTTAAGTAGGAGAGAAGTGGAAGGGAGAGAAAATAAATGCTTATTAATTGAAATAAATTAAGTTAGGCTAACTTAAGCTAATTTTGAAGTAGGTCTTAAAAGACAGGAAGGTGGCTGATGAAATAAAAGCAAATACAATACAATTACATATATGAATACACTCACAACCAAAACACAGCAAATCACAACTGCACTGGGAATTAGAGGACTCAAGAGCCTGATTTCAAATTCTGGCGTATAAAGTTGATAGAGCACAGGAGACAGACCAACAGGCCTGGAGTCAGGAAGATCTGAGTTCAAATCTAGTCTCAAACACTTACCAGTTGTGTGACCCTGGGTAAGTCACTTACCCATTTTTTGCCTCAGTTTCCTCATCTGTAAAGTGGGAATAATAACAGCCCCTATCTCCTAGGGTTGTTTTGAGAATCAAATGAGATAATAATTGCAAATCATTTAGTACAGTGCCTGGCATATAATTAATGCTATATAAATTTTAGCTATTACTATAATTATCATGGGAAAGGGTCAAAGATAAAAGGTAGTGGATTTGGAACTGCCAAAAGTAGCGTCCATTGGAAGAAAGTTTCTAGTGGAGTGCTCTAGTGATCTATTCTTGGCTCTGTATCATAACTTTAACAGGTTTGGGTTTTTTTCAGTGGGTTGGATAAAGCCATTAAAGTCTGCTTATTAAAATTACAAAGGACACAAATCTTGGAAACAATGTATGATAGAGTCAAGATCCAAAATAATAATAGCTAAATAAATTAATAATAAAAAATATAAATGATAATAATAGCTAACTTTTATATGTTTTAAAGGTACTAAAGCACTTTACAAATATTATCTCATTTAATCTTCACAATAACCCTGTGAGATAAATGCCTTTATTATACCCAATAGTCACATAGCTAGTAAATGTCTGAGGCAAATTTCAAATGTAGAACTTCTGGACTGCATGTCTGACCCTCCATCCACTAGGCCACCTTAATCAGCATTTATTGTTCCTACTATGTGGCAGGTGCTAGGGACAGAATGGTAAAAATGACCTAGTTTTTCCCCTCAAGGGCATGCTATATTCTGTTATGAGAGAAAGCATGTACTCATATTAGTGAAGGGTGGGAGACCACTTCCATACCCAAATATTGGGGGTCATTGCCAATCATCTTGACTTATATCTTGCCACCAGACTCCAATGACTCTGGAGGACAGGGTGAAGCTGATGACTTTGCACAGCTCTGCCTCACTTAAATCCAGTTCACTGGCAAGCATGCTCACAATGGCAATCATGAGGGCATGACCCTCATGATGTCACTTCTAGAAAGAAGGATGAATAACAAAAACAACAAACCCTTATTAAGCACCTCGTTAGGCATTGACCTAAGTACTAGTGATACAAAGAAAGACAAAAGATGGTCCCTGATCTCAAGGAGGTTGGATTTAAGCCAGGACTTCAAGGAAGCAAAAAGGTGGAGATTGAAGCTGGAGAATATTCTAGGCATGGGAGATAGCCAGTGATAATGCCCAGAGTCGGGAGATGGAGTGTCTTTGGACTGAATCTAGTAAGATGAAATTTAATAAATTTAATAGAAATTAATGTAAAAAAGTATTATGTTTGAATTAAAAAGCTGACAGCACAACTATAAGAAAGGAGGGGCTTAACTATACCACAAATCTCCTGTAAAAGATATAGGAATTTTCACTAGCCAAGAGTGTGATATGGCAGCCAAAAAAAGTAGATGCAATATTAGACTGCATTAAGAGAGGTACAGTTTTAAGGACTAGGGAGGTGATAGTCCTATGGTCAGACCAGGTCTAAGATACTGTGCTCAAATTCAGGGAATCACATTTTTAGGAAGAACACTGGTAGTAAACTGAAGATCATCCATAGGAGAATGAGTTTAAAGTCATGCAACATGAAAGATGAAAGGAGTAATTATTAATGTGGGATCCATGGTCCAGTAAAGAGTCTGTGGTTTCAAGGTTCTATGAACTTAGATGGGGAAAATTACACTGGTATTTCAACATGATTGGTTTGATTTGTAATTCTATAAATTTTATTTTATACATTGTAAAAAATTATTCTTGGGTGGAATCTATAGGCTTCAGCTGACTGTTATAGGAGTCCATGACACAAAAAAGGTGAAAAATGCAGAGTGAAAGGACTTGGGAGATATTTAGCCTGAAGAAAAGAACCCGAGGGTTGGAGAGGCTGGAAAAGAGAAATATAATTGTTGTCTTCAAGTATCTGACCATCAGCTGAAAAAAAAAAGCAATGTGATAGAGTGGAACCAGTCATTGAGCTTGAAGTCTTGGGAATCAAAACTCTGAGTCCTGGCTCTGCCTCCTGTGAACTGTATAATAATGCCCAAATCACTCCAGCTCCTTCACCTTCTGTTTCTTCACTTGTAAGATGAGGGCTTTGGGCTACATGACCCAAAAAATTCCATTCCAGATCGAAATCTATCATTCTAATCCTAGAAAGGATTAGATTTTTTCTGCTTGATCTCAAAGAAAAGAGCTGGAGCAGGGAGAAAGTATCAAAGAAGAAAACTTAGGTTTGATGTAAAGAAAAACCTCCTAACAATCACACCTGTCTAAAAGAAGATCAGATTGCATTGAGAGCAGTGAGTTGTCCCTCAATAAAAGTTTGTAAGCCAAGGTCCAGTGGCCACCTTTGTATGATGTAGAGAGTTGTGTTATTCAGATTTGGGTTGGACTAGATGACCCAATGTTGAGGTTTTGTGAAAGGTTAAGTAAGGGATATGTGGTGGCACCAAGTGGGCACACACAAAAATTCTGATCATGATGGATGATGGTGATATTGAAGACTGAAATTTAAGTGGGAAGTAAAATGCTGAAGCATTTTGAAAAAAAAAGTATTGACATGAATGCAGTAGGTTGAAAAGAATATTTTTGGCAGTAGTTTTTTTGAAGCCCTAGAAGCAGTATTAATTCACATATAAGATATCAGGGCTCTGGATGAAGCATATCTTGTAAAGATAAAAACAAAACAAATCAATTTGGGATACAGGAAGAAAGGAGATGACTGCTTGAAACACCAGCTGGTGATCGGTAGCAGTCATTAGAAAGAATCTTCAATCATCGTGATGTTTGCAGGAAGATTTTCACCAAGGAAGTTATGGACCTCGGTAAACAGGAACTAATTAATTTTCACAGGACCCAAGAGAAAAAAATGAGTGTCATTCTCCTCTTATACAAAGCAGGAAAAACACACAGATTTTAAGTGGTTTAGGCAGCACCTCAAATGTACTTGTGGCAAGAATGGGAATAATAGGTCCCAGTAATTCTAATTTCCAGCCTTTTTTATTTTTATTTTTGGTGACTCAAATACCATACTATGATAAAAAGTACAAGGATGTATCTTTACTTATAAATGACTTAAATACAAAGGAACGTCAACCACCATATGAACTAGCTATAC
The DNA here is from genome assembly GCF_003287225.1 of Phascolarctos cinereus. Taxonomy (NCBI): domain Eukaryota; kingdom Metazoa; phylum Chordata; class Mammalia; order Diprotodontia; family Phascolarctidae; genus Phascolarctos; species Phascolarctos cinereus. Next base: position 145,201,179 of record NW_027555514.1, read on the forward strand.
TGTATTGGACCTTTTACTGTATATAGTTATTTCACAGGATGTGGTTGGACCCTCATCATCACCATAACCAAAAAACAATGAACTACTACAATACGCCAGACACCAAGCTAATAAAAAGAGATAAAACAGACACCCCGATTTTGAGTTTAACTGTAATATAGGATACAACAAAAATATATTTTTAAAAAGCTAATATGAATCTGTGCATTGAAAACATAAGTTAAAGAAAGTTTCTACTGTACTGGTATTAAAATTTTATTGCAGATGGTGGATAAATATAATTGATGGGCTAGTACAATATTCTACTCCATGATCAAATCAACTTTGCCACTGCTTCTGTAAAAGGTTTATCAATCTACTTCCCTATGGTCCTGCTCACCATCCCAATATAACACATGCCCTAGTCTACCTTCCCAACCTCCATTTGCACTGGTAGGTAGGATCCCCAGACAGCAGCTCTTGCTTCTCCCCTCAGTCAACTAAGGGGCTGGTGGTGGGGTTGTTTTTCTAATGCTGTGGCTGAGTGTGTTTTCCCCTTATGATTATTGGTCAATATTAATTTGCAAGACAATTAACTTTTAGAAATAGATGTTTTCTCTTATTCCTTTTTTGTCACTTCATTTTTATTTTTAAAATTAATTTATTTTACATGTATTTATAATATATTATTCCAACTGCCACCCCACTATTGAATGAGTATTGTCTACTTTAGTAAAGTTGGTACAGATGCTACAAATCATCTCTAACCCAAAGCTCTGTTACATACCTTCCATATATACAAAGTTTACAGGAAAGTGTAAGTTCAGTGGAAAGCTAAAAAATGCTCATTGTTATTGTTTGTCCTTCGTTCTCAAATAGAACCATGGCATCAGGGAGGTGATGTCGTGGCATACAAGTGAACTGGATTTAAGTGAGAGAGTTTTAAAACTAACTTACTGTTTTAGAGATGACCCACAGGACACAACCCACTTTCCTTAACCAATGTGAATGTATTTCCTGTTCAACATCACGCTTGTTCATCCAGTTAGCTTTCAAAGACTTTTAAATTAATTGAGGATTTTTTCACACTTGCTCCAAAATCTATGATTAGTTTATTCAAATCCTTGTTCATATCCATTTTTTCTGATTTTCATGTATTCCATTAAAACTAGAATATGAATTAAATTACTGTGTTATGAGATAAGATCTAGGGGCCTATAATTTACTTGCTTCCTTTAAGTTGTACAAGGTAGAAAATGGTAAAAACTATACAATATACTGTAGGTTGCAAAGAATTTGGTAGCACCTACCAAATATACATAAAAGCATGGTCAAGTAGCCAGAATTATACAGCAAATAGTTTATAAACTTATCAAGACAAATTGCTGTTCTACAAATACAAAACTCAAAATATTCCTGCGATTTCAACAAATAAACCATACTAGTACTGGAACATAATCACAAATAAAGCTAGTACAGTAAAATAACTATTATTATTGTTATTGTAAAACTATTGCTAGGAATTGTCCAAGCAGAATGATGACCCACAAAAAATTTTAAAACATTTTCTTTTTTCTTGGTCATTGATCCATTAGATTTTTTTTATTTAGTATTTTATTTTTCCCCAGTCACATGTAAAAATAATTTTTAACATTCATTTTTAAAACTTCGGGTTCCAAATTCTTTCCCTCCCACCCTCCTACCCCTGCTCATTGAAAAGGCAAGCAATTCAATATAGGTCATGCATGTTAAAACAACGTTTTCAATACATGTTGCTATATCAAATACATATAACCTCTAAACAATGGGGAATGAAAAGCTCTCAAAATATAGAGACTTCATAGAAGAAGATGAAATCATGTGGGAATGATTCTTTATACAGTCTTCCTTGTTGTTCTTTGTACATCAAAATATTTGTATTTGTTGATAATTAGCAAGTTTGTAATTTTTTCAAAGTTAAAAATAAATTAAAATGTTAATTTTTTGAGGCTGACGTTTTCAACAAATCTGCAAGTGTGTATAAGGTAGTCTCCCAGGGTTTGGGTTTTTTGTTTGTTTGTTTGTTTGTTCATTTGTTTTAAGTTTTTAGCAACTTAGCATTGTTTCATCTAATTTATGAGGTATTATAAATATCATTTAGCACAGTGATATACCATCCCTTGATACTAAATAAAACTGGTATTAATTACTGAGCACCCAAATTGTTCTGGTAAGCATTCTCCAGCCTTGGCCTTAATATGGTATCAAAGAAGGAGTCAGAGTTCCCTGGGTGCAAATCCCATCTGTGATGCTCACCATTTGTGTGACTTTTGGAAATGAAGGCTTTGGACAAGGTAGCCTCGGAGGACCCTTCCAGGGCTATATCCATGATCCTTTGAGAGAAGCCTCTTCAAATTCAATTTACACAGACCCATAAATCACTATGAAGGTTTATGCTGCCACCTAGTGCTTAAGAGGAAAAAAAGTAAAGGTTTGTCTTTTACATCCAAAGTTGATAATGCCTGTTCATTCAACAAATATGTTTTTCAATGAAAAATGTTCAAACGACTAAGTTAGGTGCTATGTGGGGACCCAGAGGGGAAAAAAAGTACACCGCCTTCTTCTGATGTGTAAATGTGAAATTATACATTAGCTTCTAGGATGGTATATCAGTCACTCTTCTTATTAGTATCATGTTTAAAAATCTTTCTAAAGTATGGCTGATTTCTTTCATTTTATCCTTACTCCCTTTGTTCTTTCTCTTGCTCAATTAGCTTTTGCCTTTTTATCATCTCTTTTTTTAGTTTTGTCAGTACTTCTTAAAGCTTTCAGCCCAAGCTATGCCTACCATCATCTACACTGAAGACCCAGGAATACTACATAGATTTCTTCCAAATAAGAAATGCACTCTCTTCTTTGGATGCACAGATATGGTTAAATATGCAAACAGCAGGTATACCTTTTCATCAGTGCTTGACTGGAAATGTACCCTTCATTCTGTTTTCTTTGCCAAAGGTCTCAAGCCACTCGTTTCCGGTGGCATCAGCCAGCTCCATTTGACAAGCAGCAAACGTGGGCAATAGACAATGTCTATATTGGGGATGGTTGCATAGATATGTGCAGTGGCCATGGGAGATGTGTACAAGGAAATTGTGTGTAAGTATGTTTTATTCTTTCTGCTGAAAGCTTTTCATTCACGTTCCAGTTGGCTGTCTTCTCAGAAGCTAGTTTCTGAATTATCTCAAAGCTTCCGTTAGGTTCTGTGATTTGTTTGTGAGATTATTCCCTCTTAAAGGAGATAATGAACTAACTATGCATTTGCTAGGTTGCATTACATTTCCTATCTAAAAACCAACAACTTGATGGGGGAAGAATTCATAATAATTAGCAATATTTTTATTTCCTTTGGTATTCTTATTTAACTCAATTTAATTCAATTCACCAAACATTTATTAAGGATATAATATGTGCTAGGCAATGGAGATAACAAAGATAAAATGAGACATTTCCCCTGCCTTCAAGGAGTACACACTATAGGATAAGACATATACACAAGTAGTTTATTGACTGGTGTTAATTAAACTAGTCATTGAAGAAAGGAATATGTGCCCCTCACTGTTAAAGAGTATGTTCAAAGCATCCCCACGCAGACCCTTCTGATGTTGCTGCCCACACTATTCCTCTAAGCAGTTAACAGAAGACATTAGAGATGGAAAAGAAATCTAAATGTGTTGGAGGAAATGTCTGAAATGTTGGACAGAGGTTAAAAGTTTGAAGATGTTCTTAAGAGATACAACATTATGTTGGGACTTGAGAAAATAATTTGAAAATATTCAGGAATTTTCCATATTAGGACCAAATTTAGTTCACTATAATAAATTTTCATTTAAGTTTGAACAAATTGCATGATATGCAACTCTTCTGTTATTAACTGTGCTAAAATACATAAGTATATCCACATGTATGTACTTACTGCATATTTTATATATTGCATGGATGTGTGCAATGGTAAATATACTCAGGTAAAATATGTCTATATTTTCTATAGAGATATCTATAAAATATCAAAATATATTTATGTAAATGGTACAGTTTTCCTGTGCCATTTATATAAATGTATATGTGTATTGCCAATTGACCATGTTTATTCTGATGAAGATTCTTCTCTGTAAATACCATAAGGGGCTTCATGTGTAAGCCTTGTGGAGAGCTTCTTTGAACTGTTAGAAATAGTGTGCCTGTGGTCTTGAAGGGTTGGGGATCAGAAGGGGAAAACCACCAGGTTCCATTTTCAAAGATGATGCTACTCGATAATGAATTGTGATCTGTGTATTCAGGAATGGCTGAAGAGGCCAAGAGACATCCACTAAACACACGTGAAGTCTCTCTGATTGATGACTATAGGTAGCTAATATTCCAAAAATCAGTCTCTTGCATATTTAACATATGTAATATTAAATTGGCCCATTAATTAATGATAGTAGTCTCCACCAGAAGGGTCTTTTGATGTTTGCCATGAGGCTTCCAAGGCTTCTACTTTTGCCCAAGGTAGTTCTCTTTTAAGATCAACATTACTTCCTTACAGTCTTACAACAAGTTGGTCTGACAGCAGGGCTTGTTTCTCAGCCATCTTCCTTACTTGAAACTGTACTTCAGTGAATGCTTAAAATAAATTTCTCTTTTCTGATCTCTTATCAATCCCATAACCCTTTGAAAAGCAAGAAATAAAAAATATTTGCTACCTTTTCTTTTCAGAAAGCAGTTAAAATAAATTCATTTTATTAACAAACATTGTACATTGATGTACAAGAAGGAAAAATTGCTTTCTTAAAATAAACTTCATTTCAAAATATAAGATTCATTCATTCTAAGTTTATTTCTAATTTGAAACATTTTAAAGAAGTTTACTTAAATCTATTACTACATGAAGTTGGGTAACCTGTCCTAATTCTGGATGAAAAAATGGTAATAGATTCTCCTGCTTAGCACTGATTTTCTTTCTTTTTCTTCTTATTCATAGCTGTGATGAGCAGTGGAATGGTTTGTATTGTGATGAGCCAGAGATCACCCTCCCAACACAACTCAAAGACAACTTCAACAGAGCTCCATCCAACCAGAACTGGTTGACTGTTAATGGTGGGAAACTGAGTACTGTGTGTGGAGCTGTGGCTTCTGGGATGGCTCTTCACTTCAGTGGGGTTGGTTCTTGGCTTTCAGTCACTTTTTTTAAAATTTACTTAATCATTTTATTAAAACTATACTATTGAAAACCAGTACCACAAACTCAACTTGCCTAGTACCTTTTTACATTTAAATCAGGAGACTTTAACTTTGGGGGGGTTATAGACCCTTTCCAAGTCTAATGAAGCCTATAAGACCCCTATTCAGAAGATTATTTTGAATGAATAAAACAAAATACATAGAATTACAAAGGAAACTAAAGGTTAATGAAAATAAAAGAGTAATTTTGTTCCCATCCAAGTTCAAAAACCTCCTAATATTTCAGTCCTATTCTCCAAGTCACTTTCAGGATTCTCTTTCTTCTCATTTTCATTCCCTTTTCCTATTGTGTAATCATGGTTAGTTTATATTCTGTTCTCCTGGTTCTGCTCTTTCACATTGCTTTGATTATTTTATAAAAGTCTTTCTAGGTTCCTCTGTATGCCTCATACCTGTCCATCTTAATTTCATTAAAATATTCCCTTATATTAATGTACCATAATTTAGTTAATCATTTCCCTGTTGCTGGACATTTGAGCTGCTTCTAGGTTTTTGCAGTTACATATAATGCTAAAATGAAAACCCTTGAGTAGCTAATTCTTTTGCTTTTTGTAACACTTTCAAGGTACATTCCCAAGGCTACAATTCTTGGGTCAGAGTCAGTCATTTAGTCAATTAGCATTTATTAAGCTCTGTGCAAACCTCTGGGAATATAACTGTAAGTGAAAAGAAAGTCCCTTTAGAAGAAGGAGCTCATGTTCTAATGGGGAGAATGACACTGAAAAGGGGTAGACAAAGAGAGACAAAAGTACCCACCCAGCTTGGGGGCATAGTGAAAGAAGTCTGGAGAACAGCCTGGAGAGGAATGAAATATCAAAGGATATGATTCTTTTTGTAATTTTTATTTCCGTCACAGGAGGCAGACTAGATAGTGGATAAAGAACCATCTCCAAAGCCAGGAATACCTGGGATCAAGTCCTGCCTGTCATATATTGGCCTATGACCCTGGGCAGCTCTCTATATTGCCCAGTGCCCTAAACAAAAAGACTAGGATTTGTGCAGAGAAGGTATTGACATGCATCAGTAAAGGAAGTTTCTTCACATAGGAAGGAGTCCCTTATACTGATGAAATTGCAAGTCTAGTCTTAATCCTTATTTCAGTCATTTCTTCATCCATTAATTTCACTGAAGCACTTTGTTCTTCATTAAGTTTGCTTGAAAACTTAATAAGAAATCAGGACATTATCATCATATTTATACAAATCTCTAGTCAGACTGTGACATTTCAAAAAGCAAAAATACAAAAGATTGCATGTGTTTTCTTATCAAAAATCATGATTTGGTTTAGCTTAATTATACAGGATAGTATTATCCCAGGTCACATTAAAGTACACATAAAAAATGATTTAAATTAATACCATCTCTATCAGGGGAAGAATATTTGCATAATGTTTGGAAAGCTGCCATCTCGATGGTGTTTTAAATGAAAACTCTTGAATTTAACCACAGATTTGGAATTTAGAAGCCAAAAATCTGTGAAGTGAGCTTCAATGGCTCCTGAATTTATTAATGATAATCAATCCTTCTTGGTAATTATCAATAATTACAAGACACTTAAGCTTGTAGCCAGAACTGCTGCTTCACCATGACAGAATTTTGATGAGAAAAACTCCGAAGTACCTCAGATTCCAATCCTCTTCAGAATCGTTCCACATTTGAAGTGGAAAAAAATGGTGCTTTTTTTTAATACCATTACTTCAGGATCAAACACTGAAATTACCTTCATTCTCAAAGGAGCTGTTACTTCCATAGCAAAGAGAACTCCTGGTACAGGAATTCCCTCCACCAAGGCAGATCAGCAGAACCATGATTTTGTAGATAAATTCTAGGGACTTAAAGAATTACCTGAGTCACAAAAAGTGACTCACCTCATATCAAACAGCTACTAAGCATCAGAGATAGGATTTCAATACAACTATTAATCAGTCAACGAGCGCTTACCAGCAATTAAACACCTACAAGAGCCAGGCACTGTGTAGACATGGAGGATACAAAAACACAAAGTGAAATAGACCTTGCATTCCAGCAACATACATTCTATCTGGGATTTGAACCCAGCTCCCCAACTCTAAGCCAATCTACTCTTTGTTACACCTGCTGCCTCCCCTACCTTTATCAGTGACCTAAATTATTTTTCGTTTATTCATTATCTACCATTTTCCTCCTTGAATTGCCCATACTGCCTTAGAGCTTGTTGCCTTGAATAAACAGAGCATATTACTGAAATTCATGATTTATTTTCTTATGATAATTATGTATTACTCTAAAACCAACAAGGACACATTAAGCACTAAGGGTTGGAATAATTACAAGCATTAACTGGGAATCAGGAGATTAGATCCTAGCTCTGCTAGTGATTATGAGCGATTTGGTCAAATCCTTTGTCCTAATTTCACTCATCTGTTAAACTGAAGCAAAATAATTTTCCGTGTATCTATACTGCCCACATACAGTAAGGAATGAGTCATTTAATTTGCTAACGTGTTTATAATTCTTCATTGGCAAGGCAACAAGCATTTATTAAGCACTTATTGTGTGCCAGGCACTGGCTCAGCTGTTATGCAGAGACAATAATGTTCCTAGTATATCTGATGATAATTTAGGCAAAGAATTTCCAGATGTAGTCGTAAACAAGTTTTATCCATTTAAAACTGTCATTATCACATAAAAAATAATTCTCAGCTCAACATCTGATTAGTAGCTGATGCTTTTAAAAAAAAATATTAAGCATAGTAATTAGCCAATAATTTGAATTAAAAACATAGGATTGTTTATGCTCCAAGATATGTAGATAAGAAAAATCTCCCTCTGGTTTTGTAATTACTTAATACCAGTGAAATTCCTAACCAGCTTCCTTGCTAAATACTACATGCCAAAGGTTTTATTGATGTTGTTGTTTTCCATTCTGCTTTTATTTATTTTTTAGGGCTGTAGTCGAGTATTAGTCACAGTGGACCTGAACCTCACCAATGCTGAATTTATCCAGTTTTATTTTATGTATGGATGCTTGATAACACCAAACAACCGAAACCAAGGAGTTCTTCTGGAATACTCTGTCAATGGAGGCATTACCTGGAACCTTCTAATGGAGATTTTCTATGACCAATACAGTAAACCCGGGTATGTAATCTTCTCATACCATCAATAACTTCTGTGACTGAGGAAATATCATAGTTAAGCCAAGGGAGAACAATGAAAGATTTTAGTGATGCACACTCTTCTACTGGTAAAAGGAACCTCATCAGTTATCTAATTCAACTTCATAGCCAGTGCAGGGATCTCTTCATCAACATTACTTGACAGAGCTAAGACGTGGAGATGAGGTTTCTGGCTAAAACAAATGTCCAAAGCCAAGAACTTAGTTTTAAAACCCAAAAGGAAAAGAAATATACTACACTTGCTCCTGAATAGTTAAAGGGATGTAGAAAAGAGGAGGGAGGAAAAACGTTCATCATGCAACTACTGACTTTTAGAAAAGGTAAGGGAGAAAGTTAAAAAATTCAGTAGTCCTAAGGAAGCCTGAAGACCATTTTTAAAAAACACTTTGTTGAAAACTCAAAATAAATACAATTCATCTACCAAGAAAAAGGACTTAGCTGGGGCAGCTAGGTGGTGCAGTGGATGGAGCACCAGCCCTGAAGTCAGGTGGAGGACCTGAGTTCAAATCTGGCCTCAGACCAAACACTTGACACTTACTAGCTTTGTAACCCTGGGCAAGTCACTTAACCCCAATTACAAAAAAAATAATAATAATAAATTTAAAAAAAGGAAGTACTTAGAACAAAGAGCCTATTTGGCTTCTTAAGCAAAAAAAAAAAAGATTATCAAGATTATCGCAGAGAAAAAAGTATATTTGAATACATAGCCCCACCAAGAAGTACAGTTAAGTCTATAAAATTAGCCAGATCAGGTGGAAGCTAATCATTTTGGTAAACCAGAAGATAGGGAAGCTAGATGGCACAGTGGATTAGAGCACTGGCCCTGGAGTCAGGAAGACCGGAGTTCAAATGTGACCTCAGACACTTATTAGCTGTGTGACCCTGGGCAAGTCACTTAATTCAGTTTCCTCATATGCAAAATGAGCAGCAGAAGAAAATGGCAAACTACTCCAGCATCTTTGCCAAGAAAACCCAAATGGGGTCACAGAGAGTTAGACATGACTGAAAAGACTCAACCACAAAGCCAGAAGATAATTTAAAGAACACATGTGTGGAGTACTCGAAAAGCAATGAGAGTTTCCTTCAATTCATTAAAGGCTGGTGATCATACATTACTTGATTCAATAAACACTGGGGGTACATCAGGGTGCATCTTGTCAAAGATGTGTTCTAACAGGAAAAGATGACGATGGAATAAAGGCAAATGCTATATTACTCTTTACTGTGAAAGGAAGACTCTAGGACAAACTCTTTAATGTAGAATCTCTAAGTAAGTCTATTGGGGGATTAGAAGGTTTCTTTTAAGGGAATCGTACTTGACTAATATGCTTTAGTTCGTTGATTGAGGGGGTAAATTAGCATAATTAGCATTGTAATCTGTGAGTTTAATTTGGACTTTCAAAAAGCCTTGACAAGGTTCAAAGGCTATTTATAAAAATCAAACAGGTTGGGAGGAGGAAGAATGTACACAGAGAACTGACTTAGAGATAGGATAGACAAAGACTCCTCAGATGGACAATGAAGATAATGTGAAGGGAAGGATACAGGAAAACTACTTGAATGGACAGTGTAGATAACAGTGAATTGGTATTGAAATGTGTATTATTTAACATAGCATAGAAGTCATCATGCTTTCCACCAAAGAGAGTCTGAAGCAAATGCTCCGGGCTTAAGATCAGGATTACATTCCTGCCTATATAAATGCTAAATAAATATGCAAGAGGGAATTCACAGTGAAATCCCCAAGTTTGTTAGTGACACTAAGCTCCTCCCAAGGGTGAATTGCTATGGGGATAGGGATAATAAAAGGAAGATCAATAGGGTTATGAGAATGGTCCAGAAAGTGACAGTTCAAGATACCGCAAGGATAAAGAACTTTAGGAATTATTAAAATTATATTAAAGGATGATCAACTCTGAGCTGTCATTTGCAACCCAGGTTACAGTGAAATGTGTGTATGTGTGTGTGTGTGTGTGTGTGTGTGTGTGTGAGTATTGACTCAAAAACAAATACTAGGCTTTACAGAACATGAATGTGAGAGTATATTTCTTAACCTAATTTTAATAATAATAGAAAGTACATAGTTAATATTAAGACAATAGGCAACTAATGAGTAATAATAACTCACATTTTTATAGCAGTTTAAGATTTACCAAACACTTTCCTCACAAGAGCCCTGTGTAGTGAGTAGTGAATTTTCAGCCCCATCTGACAGAGAAAACAGAGAAGTTAAATGACTTGTCTAAGGTAACACTACTAGTGTCAGAGACAATATTGAAACCCCTCTATTCTAACTCTATTACCAATTTTCTTTTTCCACTACACCAAGTGGTCCCAGGGGCAGATACATACTGTATATTGCTACGATGATCCAGGAAATGTCACCTTAAAAGCACCAAACCTCCTGGAATAAAATGCAGAAGCCCTCTGTGTGTGTGTGTGTGTGTGTGTGTGTGTGTGTGTGTGTGTGTGTGTACGTACATATGCATACATATACATACACACACACACACACACACACACATGCACACACACACATGCACACAGACACTTTCCAGGTTGATTTAAAGAGAATCTAGGGGCCACACTATTACTAGGCATGTAAACATAAAAGAGAATTAAAATATGATTTGATGCGGGCCAAATTGGTTATAACTAATTTGTAGCTAGCTGGCTCAGTTGATAGAATGCCAGGCCTGGAATCAGGAAGACCTGAGTTCAAATCTGACCTCAAATACTTACTAGCTATGTGACCATAGGCAAGTCACCTAGCCTCTATTTGCCTAAGCCACTGGAGAAGGAAATGGCAAACCACTCCAGTATCTTTGCCAAGAAAACCCCATACAGAGTCACAGAGTTGAACCCAACTGAACCACAACGGTTTGTCATAATTGAATATCAAACACCTCTCCTAAATTTCCCCAACAACTTTGCCACATTCTAAATGACAATATTATTTCTTGTTATGATTTTATGTTCTTTTGCTGGCATTTTCTCTCATTTAATTTTTTCTTCTCCCCCATTGCTCTTCTAAGGTTTGTGAACCTTCTCCTTCCTCCTGATGCCAAAGAGACCGCCACACGCTTCCGCTGGTGGCAGCCTCGGCATGATGGCCTGGACCAGAATGACTGGGCCGTTGATAACGTCCTCATCTCAGGCTCCGCTGACCAGAGAACTGTCATGTTAGACACTTTCAGCAGTGTGCCTGTGCCCCAGCATGAGCGATCCCCTGCAGATGCTGGGCCTGTAGGAAGGATTGCTTTTGACATATTCATGGAGGACAAAACCACAGGTAAGTTTTACAGGAGCCAGACGAAGAGATCAGAGGGTACACAGCTTTGGCTTGGTAAGTACAATAGGCAAAATCTGGGTCATCTAAACAACATACAAAGTGTAATAGGGAGAGAGTTTCATAGCATCTATGGCTAGAAGAAACCTTGAAAATACTTTCAGCCGTGACTTTAGAAATATGCTAAGTCAGAACCATGACTATAAAGTCTTCTCTCTCTCTCTCTCTGACTGAATCATCAAAGGAGGACACGATTGATCTTCTAAAAGTCAACATCAGATGGTTAAGGACATATGCCAAAATATCCTTTAATAGTTTTATCCTTTTTGCACATATATAGCCTATATCAAATTGCTTGCTCTCTCAGCGAGGGAAGAGAGAAGGGAGGGAGAGAGAAAATTAGGAACTCAAGGAGCAGCTAGGTGGTGCAGTGGATAGAGCACTGGCCCTGGAGTCAAAGGATGGGAGTTCAAATCTAACCTCAGGCACTTGACACTAGCTGTGTGATCCTAGGCAAATCACTTAATCTCACTGCCTAGCCAAAAAAAAAAACAAATTTGGAACTCAAAATTTTATTTAAAAAAATGAAAGTTAAAAATTGTCTTTACATGCAGTTGGAAAAAATAAAATGTTATTTAAAAATAGTTCTAATCTTTAATAGATTGGGTTGCAGATGATGACTTATTGTCCATGCTTATAGGACTAAGCATAGTTTAAATACTTCCTCCCTGTCTCTGCCAGAGGTGTGCTGAAAAATGTTTAACAGCCAGTTCTCTGGGGGAAGAGTGTGCGCACAACACACCTTTAAGTTTAATCTGCATTATTCACATTTTATCCATCCCTTCCTTAAATCTACAACATCAACAAAATGATAAATCAAGTCCATGACTTGTAGTGTTTGCCAGTTTCTGAGGTATAAATAAATGCTCACCCTGAAAATTTAATAATCAGCTCTCTTGATCTAGTTAATGATGTTTCCAGACAGCCTTGCCTCCGTATAAATTCTCATCAGTCATTTTATGGCACATTCATATGGCTCTGTGAAATCTGAAGTTACCATTCAGGTGGCAGAATGGGATTTAAACCCAAGTCCACTGCCTTTAAATTCAGTGCCTTTCCCACTGCACCATCTCATTTTACAAATGAGGCAAACAAGGGTCAGAGCTGTGAGGTTACTAGCCAATGCCTGACCCTGGGCCTCTTTCATAGGAGACGTTTAATAAAATGCTGGGTGAGTTTATTTAAATTGCCTGGCTTACACAGGCAGTAAATAATAGAGGTGAGATTCAAATCCAGGTTATCTGACTCCAAATCTAGCCCTTTTTCTACCATGCAATGCTGGTTTTGGTACTTAAATGGAGCTAACATGCCAGTAGTACCTTATACTCACTATTTCTTATTCAAACTCACTCCTTTAAACTGTAAATAATGCTTTCGTTTCCTGTGCCAAATAAGTAGATATGCTATAATAAAGGTGATTTTATTTATATGGAATTTTTATTCATTGCTGTTTTCTAGTTTGTGTAGAATGCCAGATATTTCTCTGAAACTTCAGTTTCCACATCCAATAAAAGTGAATTGATTTTTACTAAATTTCATATGCAGTTGTAATGACATTTCGTGTTTCAGATATTGGCTTAGTTCTTGAAGCATCACCCCACGGATTATGCTAAGCATATTTTATAGTCACTCCAGTAAGTAGGAAATATATTCGCAGGTTATATGCACTTGGAGGTTTTTTTATGTCTGATTATATTTTGACTCCTCAATGCCATTACAGAGAAAGACAATGCGAAATATAAAATTTATTTGAAGGCCACAACTGAGTCAGATTCAAAGAATTCAAGGAACAAAGATTCAAGGAACAAACTAATTTTATTTATTGTATGGTAGTATGAAAACTAATGGTAGAACACTTATCCATACAAAAAAAGGTATAATGCGTGTGCTTTCTCCATCTCCCTACATCTCATTCTTTTGGTCTGGTATGGGGAATTAAAGCCTCTGACATATGGAGCTGAATCCCAAGAAACAGCTTGGTCCAGACCAGCTGACCTGTTCTGGATAGCCCACAGATTTTAAGGGCTAGAAGAGACTAATGGAAGTGCACCCTCCTATGAATGCGACACTCTTAGGGTAATCAGATAAGGCTAGTGATAAAGGCTGAAACAATTCTCCTGTAGCCATGGTCGGTACTCATGAATATTCATCATTTTCTAGCAACATGTCTATCCTTGCCAGCCCCTCAGGGCAAAATGGGCCTGGTCTAACTGGCAAACATCTCACCTTTATGAAGCATTTGACTGTACCACAAATTTGATTATTTATATTTCACTGCTTCAATGACTCTGATATGTCCATGCAGGCATTCTCTCCATTAGTACAGATTGCAACCCATCCATTCTTTCTTATTCTGTGCAATTTTTATGCCTGTTCTCCCATAGATCTTCCACAGGGTAGAATTAATTTGATTATACCACAGAAAGTCAATACAGCATGCGGTAAATGACAAATTGCTTAATCTATGATTTAGTTCCACTGTATACGGACTGTTAGCTCCCCCATGAATCAAGACCTCTGGTTTCACTTAATTATCTTTGCTGTGAATCTTTTGCTTACCTTGAAAATGTTCAAAGGCAAGATGGAGGGATTACACAGAGATTGATTCTGAAATTAAACCTACAACCCATATTTCTGTAGCATTTAGAGCTTTGCTAAGTGTTTGCCTCCAAACAGCCCTGTAAGGATAGGTAGTTCATACTTAGGTTATCCCCATTTTACAACTGAAGAAAGAAACTGAGGTTTTGAGAGATTCTCTGTTGTTCCTGCGATCCCATAGGTCATAAGCATCTGAGGTAAAATCTGAATCTTGCTTTCAAAGTCTACAATTTCTCACCATACCACACTGCCTCTCAAATTAAGTGAGTTCTCATTGGACTTGCTATTTTTTTTTTAAAATCATTTCAGAATCTTAGAATCCCAAAGTTGGAAAGGCGGTCAGAGGCCCTCCTAACCCAACCCTATGCTGAAAACACAAATGATCTTTACAGAACTGACAAGTAGCAATTCAACCTTTGACTGAAAGGTCTCCAAGGCCAGGGAATTCCCTGCCTCCTGAGGCAGCCCGTTTCACTTTTAGATGGCTTTGGCTGTTAGGAAACCTAAATTTGCCTCTTTGCAATTTCAACCCATTACTTCTAGTTCTGCCTTTTGGGACCAAATAAAGGAAGTCAAATCTATCTTCCGTGTACCATGCTTCAAAAATTTAAAGACTGAATATGAAATGAATACAAATCATATTCCAACCCCTAAGTTTTCTCTTCTTCAGGTTAAAGACCTCTGCTACCTTCAGGGGTTCTTATATCAGGTCATAGGATTTGGGAATTAAAAGGGATCTCAAAGATGATTAGTTCAGGAGTTTTTAACTTTTTTGTGTCATAGACTCCTTTGGCATTGACTCCTTATCAGAGTAACGTTTTAAATGTATAAAATAAAATACATGAGATTACAAAGGAAAGCATTTTATTTATCTAAATACAGTATCAAGATATTTAGAGAAAAAAAAACAAATTCATGGATCTCAGATTAAGAACCCCTGAAGTACCTATCTTCAATTTATGAATTATGAAACACCCTTGGTTTTACCCTTGCCCCTCATTGGGATAGCTAGGTGGCTTAGTGGGTAGAGCACCAGCCCTGAAGTCACGAAGACTCATCTTTCTAAGTTCAAATCTGGCCTCAGGCACTTACTAGCTGTGTGTGATCCGGGGCAAATCACTTAACCCTGTTTGCCTCAGTTTCCTCATCTGTAGAATGAGTTAGAGAAGGAAATGGCAAACCACTCCAATATCTTTGCCAAGAAAACCCCAAATCAGGTCACAAAGAATCGGATACAGCTAAAAATGACTGAACAACTAACTTTATAGTTGAGGAAACTGTGACCAATTATATGATTTCCCAATATTACAGGTATAGCAAATGGCAGAGCCAGGTTTCAAGTTCTTTCCACTAATCCACAATTTTGAGTCACCTCACAATTCTGGTTGCCCTCCTCTGGGCATGTTCTATCTTGTCAATGTCTTTCCTAAAATGCGGTACCTGGAATTGGACACAATATTCCAGATACAGTCTGACAAGATCAGAATATAATGGAAATAATAACCCCCTCAGTCTGAATATTGTCCTTCTCTCAATGCATCCTGAGCATTCTGAGCTATCATTTCACACCAACGTGTTGAGTTTTTAGTATACAACGTATTAAGTCTTTATTCCACCAAGAATTCCATGTGTTTTTGGCATGAACTTTTTTCCAACTATGGCTCTCCTGTGCTGCACTTATTTAGTCAATTTTACATTTATTCCTACTTCAATTTATTGAATATGGCTCATCATTACATAATAAACGTGCCGTGTAGTTCTTCATCCAAATAACTGCTAGAAATGTTGACAAGAACAAGGCCATTCCAAGCAATGGTCCTTTCCTTTTGTTCTTTGCCCTACCGACGTAGTTAGAAATACAAATGTCTCCCCTTTTTGTCCTTAGCCTTTGGTCCTTCTGGATGTTAGCCTTCCTGGTGCTCTTTTTCAGGACTACATCACTCTTTCGTGTTGCCCTAAATCATTCATGCTTGACGCCATCTTTAAACACCTAAGATTCTTGATGAGCCCCCTGGACGCAGCTGAGTGGGAAAGTGGACGAATCCTGACACTACAGTCTAGAAGGCCTAAGTTCAAATTGCTCTCGGTGACCCCAGGCAAGACAGTGGATAGAGCACTGGGTCTAGAGTCAGGAAGACCTGAATTCAAATCCAGCCTCTGTCACGTACTAGTTATGTGACCTTGAGCAAGTCACTCAACTTCTATTTGTTTCAGTTTCTTTATATGTAAGATGGGGATAATAATAGCACCTACCTACAAAGGTTATTGTGAGAATCAAATGAGATATTTGTGAGGCATTTAGTATACTGCCTGGCATATAGAAGATGCTACATGATTGCTAGTTATTATAATTATTATCATTATTATTATTATTATTATTATTATTAAGAGAAGCAGCATGGTATGGTGGAAAGGAGCATTGAACTTGGAAACAAGAGAGACATGGGTTCAAATTCCCCCTCTGACACTATATGATCCTGCGCAAGTTACTCTGAGCTTTCTGAACCTCTGTTTTTTCATTTGTAAAAGGACAATAATAACATCTATGAATTGTACCTCCCAGGGTTGCTGTAAAGCCCAATCCAATGAGATGATGTTTAAAAATACTATACAAAATGTCAATTATAATCATTTAAACTTATCTTCTCTCTATTTGCTGTAAATTCTGTTGGCTTTTTTCTTAAGTGAATGAGCACTGGCTATTCCATGATGATTGTACTGTGGAAAGGTTCTGTGATTCCCCTGATGGTGTAATGATCTGTGGTAGTCATGATGGCAGAGAAGTTTATGCAATTACCCATGACCTAACTCCTACTGAAGGCTGGATAATGCAATTCAAGGTGAGAGCTTCCTTGCCTGAATCATATAAGTAATCATTTAGCATCACTTAAATGTAATCCCTAAGATAACATTACTAAAAGAGACAATCTACCCTTCCATTTGCTTAATATTCAATGTATGCTGCTTTTTCTTTTTAAATTCATTTCCTATTATAAACCAAAACATCAATACATTGCAATACAAAAATAACATAAAGAAAATTGTATGTAAAACTATAACAGAGCATTCCTGCATGTCTGTGTTCCATTCTGCACTTCCTTCTGATCTGTGTATTTTTAAACGTTTCACTGATGTTCTTTTCTTTCATTTTTTTTGGCACTATATAACTACTTACCAATTCACTCTTTCCAATAAAAGCCCTCTCTTTTATTTTTTAGTTTTCCTTTTATTGCTATGCCCCTTTCATTACTCCCCCCATTAAGCAATTTTTTAAAAAATAAAAAATAAACCCTTGAGTATATATATGCATAGCAGTATGCAAAACAAACTCCCACATTTGCCACATCCAAAAATGTGATAACTCTTTCAACACTCTAAGTTCATCACTTTTCTGGCAAGAGGTGATTGGCATGTTTCATCTCCATTCTTTTGTACTCAAATTTTCTGCAATGTATGGTTTGAAATAAATAAATGAGAAGATGTCTTTAGTAATAAATCAAGAGCAACATTTTGTTAAACCCATGGCATAATCTTCAAAGGTATTTTCTTTCTCTGCTAGTCCTTGTTAAAATTTTTTATAAAAATAAAGATTCCTTCTTAGTGATTAAAATTAAGTATTGGTAGGCGCCGTGGATACTGATTCTGGCTGTTTCCTCTAATTTACTAACTAAACTAGGCAAACCCCCTTCTTTGAAGAAAGGATCTTTTGACAATGGGGAGAAATTTTTTCCCCTGTAATGTCTTGATGTTACTAGAAAACAGTGGAAGAGAAAATGTTTATTACAGGTAACCCCAACCGCCATTGCTGTTAGTTGGTCAAAATTCCAATTCAAGTAATTTACTATTTCGCCTAGATTCCCTCGGCAAGTAGAAATGTATTTGTCATCATGGCTGCTTCCATTATCAAATGAAAGATTTTATGCCCTACTAAAATAAGCTTCACACTTCATTGCACATTAGCAGTGGGTAAGGTAATGTCAAAAACTGTACTTCTAAGTAGTAGCATTTGTAAAACTGATAATTCTCCTTGGTGAAAAATTCTGCCAAATTTAAATGCCAGATCATTAACACAACAATTGGAGATCTGGAAGAGTGGGCAGAGGCTTTCCAGGTGAAGGAGCCAGCCAGAAAAGCATGACAAGAAGTAACCACTACAGCCTCAATCCCTGAACCCACCACCTGTACAACACCTCTGGCATGATTCACAAACTGTCATCTTTGGCAGCAACATCCCAGCCTCCCCGTGAAGAAAATGAAACTGTACATAATATGGTGAATGTACCTTCTGTACATGTATGTACAGAATGTAGCTTCTATTCAGTGGTCATCAATTTTCTTGTAGAATACTGTTTAGAATAGGAACACTTGCAGGTTTATTTTTTAAACGTTTATGTTTTGCCTTTCTATACATATTAGATTTCTGTTGGATGTAAAGTATCTGACAGAGTTGCACAGAATCAAGTCCATGTGCAGTATTCTACTGATTTTGGAGTGACCTGGAGCTATCTGGTACCCCAGTGTTTACCTGCTGACCCAAAATGTTCTGGAAGCGTCTCACAGCCATCTGTGTTCTTTCCAACTAAAGGATGGAAACGAATCACCTACCCACTTCCTGACAGCTTGATTGGCAAGTAAGTAAGAAGGTACAGCCTGGTTCAATGTAGTCTGTAATTCATCGAAAGTTCTATTATCAAATGGTTTATAAAAAGCAGTATGCTGTCCTTACTCCCACCCTAATGTTGAGTGCACTGTAATTGTTGTCCTCCACGAGAAAAGATTTCTCTTCAAAATGTCTAAGCTTGTAAACCCCCTGGACTAGGCCAGATGGCTTTGGCAGACCACTTGTATTTTCAAAGTCTCAATGTCATTATTCACCAAATGGGGATAAAACTGACTAGGGAAGCCATCATAACAAATAGTTACCATCTCATCACCCCTCTGAGCATGGACCCTTAAAGAGAATGATCCTTCCACATGACCTACCTTAATCAGCCAATGGCACATGCCAAACTCTTAGAGTGTTTGCTAGCTGTACGTGTTGGTTTTTTCTAAATTTCATTTTTGCTTTAATTGGAGCATGATGTTCTGCACCTGCAAAGAAAAACAATTAGCCTGATGTAATGGTGAGCCAAAGTGATTAAACTGCTTTCTAGTAAGCCCATGGCTAGCTAACTTCAGCCAATTTCAAGAGCTTATGGCTTTCACTTCGTATTTATAACTTGGCAAAACTGCTGTGTTGATTAAAATAGCCACTACAAAAAAAATCTATCATTTTGTTAAGCCATTATTTTAAAGTCCCAAAGATTTGTGAATTTGTTGTTAAGGTTACTTTCTCCAGTGATGCAGATTACACTTCCTCCACACCTTAGCAGTCCATTTTTAATGAGCTTCTGTGGCAAAAACAGACAAATAACTGGTGTTCAGTCTTGTGGTGGGGAGCCTCTCTGAACCCAACTAGGCAAGTCCTCAGATTATCAGCACACAATCTGTTAGCAGAACCATTCCAGCTTTCTAGGACCTACCAAAGCCTGCATTCTGAAGGGATAGCCTTCAAAAACTTTGAGTCACCTCTGTGCCGTGATGAAGCATCAAGGTGGATTTTGGTAGAGGGTGCTAATCAAATAAATGAACATATAAATATCTAGTGCAGGAACCTTACTCCAACACAGATTATGACCTGAAATGATCTACAGAGCAGCCCAAATTACCAGGGAGTTAAGTGATTTGCCTAGGATCATGTAGGAAGAAGAATTTAAACCAAATTCTTCCTGACTTAAAGTGCAGCTCTATTCACCAGGCT
The DNA here is from genome assembly GCF_003287225.1 of Phascolarctos cinereus. Lineage (NCBI taxonomy): Eukaryota > Metazoa > Chordata > Mammalia > Diprotodontia > Phascolarctidae > Phascolarctos > Phascolarctos cinereus. Next base: position 145,221,322 of record NW_027555514.1, read on the forward strand.
AAGCTGCCCCTCAGTTAATTAAATATTCAAGTTAAATAATTAACCATCTTACAAAATTGAGCTAGATATTTAGTTGGGATAGAGAAAAGATATTTGAGTAAGATTATCACATATATATATATATGTATATATATATATGTATAAATATATATATATACATATATATATATATATATATATATATATATATATATATGGCAAATGAGCTTTTCAAAGGAATATAGCCAACACCTAGTAAACTTTATCTTTCAAAAACTTCCCCAGTTTTCTTGGAATATTTTAAGAGTTCATTCATTTAACATATGTGAGCACCATATTAGAATAGAGTATAAATTTTTAAATAATAGGTAAAGTATGAAGGGTTTTTTCACATGAGACAACAAAAATTAATGATAGAATAATCTAAGAAGGATTGCTTGTCAAACTAGTTAAATAGATACTTAATAACTCTATTAACTACTTTTACATCAAAGCGAATATTTATTTGCTATTTTTGAGTGTGAAGTTGTTAATAGAGATTTTATTATAGTATTTGTGCCAGAAAAAAGTAAAAGGCTTTCACTTAACCTTTCTAAAAACTTCCTATTAAATTTGCTATCTGGCAGAGGCACTTTGAAGATATTGACATTCTCCTAGGAAATCATGAACTGTTGCTTTCCAGCTGAGTGGGAACAGCAAGAGTTTTAATAAGCCTCTTTTCAAGAGATTTTATTGTACTTTGTACATTTTCAAAAATAATAATATTAGATGAGTCATACTTGTTTAAGTGGGCATAACAATAGCCAATGACCAGTTCATAAAAAACCTAATTGATGATATATTGAAGAAGGCTCCAATTATTTTAAATGGAAGATGTAGAATATGACTCTTTGTTCAGCAAGTTAGTTCTTTACAAAATTTAAATGTCTCAAGCATTAACAAAAAGCACTAGATAAGGAGCTGGACAACCTAGTTTAGTTCTCAGCTCCACCACTTCATTTCTCTGGGCCTCAGTCTCCTCAGCTAGAAAATGAGAGGGAGGGTTGGAATAGTTTGGGGGTTAACCTTTTTTGTCTTGTAGTTTTTTGGCACTGTGGTGAAGCCTATTTTATGGATCCCTTCTAAGAATAATATTTTAAATGCAAAAATTAAAACACACAAGATTACAAAGGAAACCAATTATGTTTAAATTAAATACAATTTTAAAAATATTTATTAGAAACAAAATTTATTATTACAAATAAAACCAAGTATATTGAAATATAATTATCAAAATATTTGTTAATATTTATTTATATCTGAATTCAAAGACTTTTGTTTAAAAGACTAGATAATCTTAAAGGATTCTTCTAGTTCTAAATCTAAGACCAATATTTCACAATTAGGAACTGACAGAGGAGCCAGTTGTAAGGAAAGATTTTTCATTAACACATTTCCTCCTACAAAGAATTTCATGAAAACTTCTTTTCAGAAATGAGTACAATGGAAAATGGACCTGAATAAATGGCTAACTTACTTTTATCCTCCTTCCCCCCCTCTATTTCTCTGTTTGTGTGTGTGTGTGTGTGTGTGTGTGTGTGTGTGTGTGTGTGTGTGTGTTGCCAACAGTCCAGTGAGGTTTAGGTTCTATCAGATGTATTCAGATATGCAGTGGGCCATCGACAATTTCTATCTGGGACCTGGATGCTTGGATAACTGCAGGGGCCATGGCGACTGCCTGAAAGAACAGTGCATCTGTGACCCAGGATACTCTGGCTCAAATTGCTACTTGACTCACACTCTGAAGGTAAATCTATGTATTGGTGGAATTCTGCTTAGAAGCTGGTTATAAAAGAACTATTCCATTAATAATATAATGTTGTCCATGATGTGAAAACCATCTTATAGAAAAGGTTATTCCTTGATGACATCCTTTAAGTACTTCATTTATTCATTCAACAATGATTATTCTGTTGAAATGCCTAAATTCAGTAAGAATAGGGATGTTATCTTCCTTATAATTAAATACAATTGGCAGTGTTACTGTGAATTTCCAATGTGTATTTCACTGAAATTATAAACTTAAAAAATGTTAGTGTATGAATTAGATACCAATGACTTTAATTCTCCTTTTGTGTTTCTTCCTCTCCTAATTTAAAAGCTACATTAAGCTATTCTTTTCCACATCTTCCTAGTAGATACATCATGTGCAATATATATGGTACTGTTGGTGCTCTTAATGGATTAAGATATTGCCAGATATGTTATCATGAAAGGTTATATTTTCAACATCTTAACTGAACTGAATGTAGTTTTATATGGAGAACACAGAACCATTTTTTGTGCTAGTATCACTGATAAATATGTAAACCAAAAACAGTTAACACATACCATTTTATCTATGACACGAAATATAGGACACTTATCTTCGTGATGACAGAAAATTACTAAAATGATCAAGACAGATGACTAAAACCATGAACATAAAAGGGAAAAACATGTTCCTTCATTCTTGTTTTCTGTAGTAGTCCTAAAATTGATCCATTACATTAATAAAAAAAAAAACTAAGGCAAGATTCATTTATAATAGAAAATTTTTATTTAAGATTTTGATCCATTTTCCATAAAGAGAAAAAAAATCACATGAGTATGTGTGTGTATATAATACATTTTAAATCATTGTATGTCTTCTTTTATCAATTTTGCCAAAGGCTACTTAGCATTCCTCAGTAAGTTTAAAGAATTTTATGGGTGGCTATTAAAATGAGCTTTATTATAGCCTTCCTGATGAGAATCTGTGCATCTTTTCTGACTTTTATACACTTGTGTATGAACATACACCTCCGTAGTTCCATGTTTCTGTAATCTCGTTGGTTTGGCATTCTCCATTGGTACAGATAATAGCTCATCCAAGGCTCATCCTATTGCATTCTTGTCAATGCTCTTTAATAAACCCTCTACAGAAAAACTAGCCCACAGGCTAGGGATCCCTCTAGGACAGGAATTTTTAAACTGAGGTCCACTAATTTATTTTAAATATTTTGATAATCATATTTCAATATAATTGGGATCCTCCGTGACCATATGCATTTTATTTTGTGCATTTAAAATTATTATCCTGACAGAAGTCCGTAATCTTCACCAGACTATGCCAAAGGAGCAAGCAACACAAAAGAAAGGTTAAAAACACCTGCTCTACATATTTTAACATTTTGTGAGTATTCAGGGTGTCCATCTGTAATCTTTCACTCTCACCCCCCTCCTCTTCTGATTATACACTTCCTAAATGTGGTGAGGGCTGTTGTTGTTGTCTTTTTTCTTTTTTTTAACCACTTCTTTCTGTAAACCACTGTTGACAATATGCTTCAGCCTTCCTGCATCCACTATATGTATATCTCTGTTGCTTTTTGGTTGATCAACAATTTTAATTCTTTGGAATCTGCAATATTCCATGATTCTTATCCACAAAACATGAGTAGGGAGATATAGGTATTAAAAAGATGGCTTTTTATGGCAAGTACCAATTCAAACAATGTACAGTGCCATAAATTGCCAAATTCAATCCAAACCATTCTTTTTATCCTACACAATTCTAAACATCGTTATCTTCTCGTGCATTTGTAGTGCCTGTCCAAAATATATGTACCAATAGATCAAGTCAATAGATTGTCTAACTCTATTTCATGATCTTGGAAGTGGGAACTTTTCATCCATTTTGTTTTTCCTATATGACTGATAGGCCAAATGTTTTTGAATTGTTTTGGATATCTTTGAGGAGAATTATGATATTCAAAGGCTTGATGCAGTTTTATAGAATGTCATCTATAAACAAAACCATTTAGAAAACCTCACATAGGGAATCCCTATTACATTTGGACTTTACATAGGAGATCCTCCATGTCTTCTTTCATGAGCGCACATTATCTTATTTTATATTGATAGATGATTGTTGAGCAAAGTTGTCTTTTTGGGTTTTTTTAATATATCAAGGAATGTTGTATGATATCACCCTGTGTATAGGAGACACTTTTATTGGAAGATGGTCTTTAAGACTTCATTTTACTCTATTGAGTCAAATCCTTTTTTTTTTGTAACCAACAAACAGAAAACACAGTGGCATGTTGTATTTTTATAGCTTTCAATTAATTATGTAGCTGTGAAAATATGCTGTAATATAGAAAATTATCCATGAAAGCCTGCCTGTTCCCTTCTTGTATTTTCTTCAAGGGCTGTCTCTTAATTACACATATGGATCATTCTCAAAATGATGTTATACCAGTGAGAAAGTAGGCAGATAGACTGGCTATCTCTGACATTTTCAACCACCTTTTTAAATAATAATACTGTTATCCATTTTATTCTAATCTGATTTTTATATCTTATTCTAATTTGGTATTGATTTTTACTTCTATTGTCATAATTACCCCTTAGGACTTGCTGATTAGCAGCCCCTAAAATGATTTCATCCTGCTTATTTTTCTAGACTTTCCTGAAGGAACGTTTTGACAGTGAAGAAATCAAACCTGACTTATGGATGTCCCTGGAAGGTGGAAGTACTTGTACAGAGTGTGGGATTCTTGCAGAAGATACTGCACTATATTTTGGAGGATCTACTGTGAGACAAGCTATCACTCAAGATTTGGATTTAAGGGGCGCAAAGTATGTCATCCTATTGGATTTTGCAATTTTACATAGGGAATGGGAACCAAAGCATGGATGAGGAAGGGTGACAATGTTATTTAATACTTGATCAAAACATTAATTCTGGAAAAAATAATGAAGGCCTGTTATATAACCATTCTAATTACCAATTGCTATTTTTCCATTTAGATTTCTGCAATACTGGGGACGAATCGGTAGTGAAAATAACATGACCTCTTGTCACCGGCCGACCTGCAGGAAAGAAGGAGTCCTACTGGATTATTCCATTGATGGAGGCAAGTTTCAATATGCTCTGAATAATTCTTTTACTGAAAATAATGCACTACAAAGCTCCATAGTACCATGTGCTCCATAGATATATGTATGTGTGGGGAGCTTTTCAGAGTATGTAGGAGAGTGATACCAGATCAGATAACTACAAATCTATGAACTATGGGTCTCAATTGAATATCATATCAGTTCCTCGCTATGTCATATGCCATAAGCAAATGTGTTGCCAAAAATATAGAGGTTGAGAAAAAATACTTTTTTAAATTATATATTTTATGAACAGAGAAAACAACAAGTTTTGGTATGATCATCTAAAGAAGAATTTTTAAATCAGGAAAAAGCTTAACTATTGTGCAGTGAAAAAACACACATATAATCAAAGACATAAAGATGTATAAGAAAATGACACTAATTCAAGCTAATCAGGGGAAGGGAAGCTTGAGTTTATTAAAGGCTTGGGTTATTGAGTATTTTTATTGAAATCTAGCATTGTTACTTTCAAGTATCTAAAATAACTCCATGCAATATTGCCTAATAAAAGTCTACATGTTAATGAATGGATAAGAATAGCTATTTGGGAATTTAATTGGTCACCATCCCTCTCCTACTTTCATTCTTCCTTAGGGAACTATGATATTCTTCTTTTGCAGGGCTAACACCTCCATTTGTGCCCCTGATCTCTCCTTGAGGACCTTACTCAATCCATCTTTCCCTCTCTCTTGAATCTTTAATTCTTAATAATAATCATGGGATTGAGAGTTGAAAGGGACCTTTGAGATCATCTAGTCTAACCTTCTCATTGCATAGCTATAGAAAACAAAGCTGAGGGAAATTAAGTAATTCATTCAAGGTCACAAAGGTAGCCGATCTCAGATCTCTGATTTAGACCTTGGCCTTCTAACTTCAAATCCATCACTCTTTTTAAGACACCCCACTTTTCCCAATGGCCCATTCATTTCCACATACCAACATGCCCAGGCCTTCCCTATATATGAACGAAACATTTTCCTTCAAACCTACCTCCTCCAGTGATCACCTCCCTTTCATGACCAAACCTATAAGTATAGACTGCTCTCACTGTTGCCATTCACTCCCTTAGCTTCTTGAAATTTGGCTTCTCCTTTGATCTCTATATTGAAACTACTCTACAACCTTCTGGTCACCAAATCCAATTGCTTTTTTTTCAGTCTTCTAATCCTTGACCTTTCTACTACATTTGCTGCTTTAGATTAAAATGCTCTCTTCCCTTGGCTTATTAAACAATGAATTACCCTCATCCCCATCTTATCTTTCTGGTCCATCCTTCTTTAGATTCCCTTCTTCCTCTCACTTATAAATGTCTACATCTATGAAGGTTTTGATCTCGCCCTTTCCCTATCTCTCTACACTCTCTTCCTTGATGACCTCATCTGCAGTACTGCCATTGTTTCAACTATCATGTCTGTGTTAATTAATGATTTCTAAATCTTTACCTAGGGCCCTGACTTCTCTCCCAAACTTCACATCTACATGGATTTTGTACTCTAAATTCAACATCTGCAAAACCTTCCCCAGCCCTTCAAACCTTCTCTTCCTCCCAATCTGCTTGTTCATTTCTGTTAATTTGCCATCATACTATTTGTCACTCGGGCTCAAGAACCTTCTTGTTACCTTTAACAAGAGACTCCTCTCTCCATGCATTCAACAAGTTACTAAGTTTTATTAATTTTTCCCTCAAAACCTCCCTCATATCCGTTGCCTTTGCCATTGCCAAATTGCTACCAATAACTCAAGTACAGGCTCTCATTGCCTCCTGCATAGGCTATAGTAAAAGTTTCCTGGCTCCAAATCTTCACACCTCTAATTTTATAGACAATTGCCAGATCAATTTCACTACATACCTCATGTCATATCATCCCCAACACTGTTCAGAAATGTTCAGTGACTCCTTATTCCCTAACAGAGTCCAGTCTCATTATCCTGGCATTTAATTTTTTTCACAGTTTGGGCCCAGTATAACTTTTCACCCTTATTTCCCATTGCTTTACTTTGTACGTGTTGCACTACTTGCACAGGATAGGACACTTTGTGTCTTAGGCTTTCTCAACTCCATACTTTGGTTCACGTTGTTCTATTTACCTGAAATTCCCATTCCTAATACCTACCCATCCTTCCAATCCAATCCAACCTCATCATACCAGTTCTACTATGAAGGATTCCCTGATTTACCATAGGTATAAAAAGTATATAGCTTATTTGAACATCAGACCTTATTAGGACCTCTCACCACTTTCACATTTTTCCTTCTTATATTCTTCCTAATTACAAGTATGAATGTATTCTCTTTCTTCGTTTTTATATCACCAGTAGCAAAGTGCCTTGCACATAAATAAAAAGAAAAAAAAATTTGCTTAATGATTGAATGTTTAAGTGCTTATACAATATTGGAGGACATTTGAAAAGATCTTGTGTTAAGGGGTCCCCTGAACTTGTCTTTTTGTATTGCCACATTTTCCAGAAACACTGGACCCAAAGTATGCAGGAGGACCTGAACAAGGACCAACCCCCTCACCCCGGAGCTGACATAATTTGTTGTTTGTACCCCAAACTGGACTCTTTGTGTGTCCTTGGGAGTCAAGACAGGTGCCAGCCAGTCTGTGCTAGACTGGGAAACTGCTTTTGCATCTGAGACTCTTGTAGACAAGCAGACCATTATATCTTTATAGTCTAGCAGTTCTCAAGGAAAAAGAATACTGCTTTTGCCATCTTAATTACTCATGATTCTCCTCATCTCTTTGTCACAATTTCATAAATATCTAAGCTTCTGTTTGGATTGTGAACTCTTTGCCCAGGCTTAGGGTTCCACATGCATGTTCATTTCTCTTATAATAAATCTAGTTGCAATCCAATATTTCGTAGACTTTTAATACTGTTTTTTGCTAACATTTTTAAGTGACTTAAAAATTCTTTCTCCAATCATTGCGCGCCATTCATCTCTTCAGTAAATGATCACTTAATTGATGATGCAGAGACAAATTTCAGCATGGTCTCTAGCTGAATAATCATAAATCCTAGTAAGGCTGTGCATATTAATGAAAAATTTTATTTTTTAAAAATCTAGAAGTTATATTTACATAAAAATGTTATAAATTACTAATATAGTTTTATTTCTGATAAAGTATAACTAGAACTCTAATATATAAAAAGAAATAATATAGTAGCCTTTGGGATATTTTCCTTCTCTTTTGTTACATGTGAAATAGAATAGTTTTTATTTTAATTACTCTTACAATTCCATGGCCTTGGTGTTTCAAAATAGCCCAAATAAACATCAGGGTGTTTTTTTTTTATTAAGTAGTCCCTTACACTAAGGTAGAAGATACTGAATTAGTGAAAACACCTAGTACTACTTCTTTTGTACTCTGGCTGAGAACCTATCAGAAGCATAGACTATTTATACTATAAGAAATGTGCTTATTTTTGCAAATGTGAGAACAAGTATTTCATTAATTGCTTGTTTTTCTTGCAGGAATTACCTGGACCTTGCTCCATGAGATGGATTACCAGAAGTACATTTCTGTTAGACATGATTACATACTTCTTCCAGAACATGCCCTAACCAATACAACACGTCTTCGATGGTGGCAGCCTTTTGTAATCAACAATGGGATAGTGGTTTCAGGTGTTGAACGTGCTCAGTGGGCATTAGACAACATATTGATTGGAGGAGCAGAAATCAATCCCAGTCAACTGGTGGATACTTTTGATGATGGTAAGAAAGACGACACCAAGTGTTTCCTGTACTCTGAACTTTCTGCCCTATGACTTATCAAACTTTAATTGATAAACTGATGATATACTTCTCAATATATTTTCTAACTTTAAATATATTTTAATATTGTAACAGTGTTACTAAGTTCTAAAAACTAATTTCAGAAACCAGAGAAGTAATCAGTTTCTCTTTATTATTCCCCAATATTTAGCAAAAAATGTCAAGTTGATGGTATCATGCATAGTATTACCACTTAGGCCACTAAGAAGTGAAAGCAGAACTACAATATAACTTCTATATCTAACTGGGGTTTACTAAATGATATAAAACTACCCATTAAATAAGCCTGAGGATAATGAAGGTTGTTGTAACATGACTGACTACCTCCAAAATCCTATCAGGCCCGTGCTGAGTCTTCATGTCCCCACACTCAAATCTCTGAAGGGTTAGAAATAATAAAACTTTAGGGAAATTGTATCAATATATTAAAAAAAAAAGACTTTGCTTCCTACACTGTTATCAGTAAAATGTTTGTTTTTGATATGACATTGAAGCAGCTTTGGGAAGCGCTGATTGGTCACAGTATAGATGAATGAACTTGTGAACACTCTTTCAGACTCACAATTGGTCTTTTGGGCATCTTGGCCATAACACATAATTAATGCCTTCAGCAGCCTTAGACACAGGAGCCTGTTGTCTGGATGAGAGGCCTGTACTATGCAATTCCTCCTAATTATCTAGGATGACACACATTTAGTAACCTTGGGAGGCAACTGTTATCTAAAGATAGGCAGCCTGCTCATTGCAAATTCCAATAATTATCCTGAGAATTCCCTTAAAAGCTTCTAACTAAAGTTACAAAGGAAAAAAATATTGCACTTTTTAACAGGCAAGGTAAGAAAGTAAATGGTTACAATATACTCCATAGAAAGCTATTACCTCAACAAACAAGCAAAAAAAGTATTACAATGCATTCTTATTAATAAGTGTTTCAGGGACTGAGGAAAGTAATTGAACAAAATGGTGATTGCCCTGGTAGTTTCAGCACATAATAGGAGGTGAATGGATCTCACATAGGGGCTAAGCTCACCATTTTATCTTACTTCTACAGGCAGAAATTTATAAATTGATGGCACCTGGAATTGTGAAGTATGCTATAACAGTCATGAAAGGCATTCATTAAGAAAAAGGCTAACTACAGCAAATACACTGAAATCATTTTAGTTTGATCATTTTTGTATTGCTGTAACATATTTAGCTATCACATAGTTACAGTTCTGTTACTTTATAAAAGATCATCAAGCATAATTTTCTAATATGTTGCCACATAATGGTTTTGTAATCATTGCACTCGAACTTAAATGTTTTCTTTGACCTGACTTCTTGCCATGGCACTAAATGTATGAGCTAAACTAAATACAGATAAATTTGCTAGAGTATGAAAAAAATAAATGTTTCTTAAGCTAAGTGCTAGGAATACCAAGACAAAAACACACACATACCGCCCTTTAAGAACTTACATTATACTAATAGGGATACAACTTATACATAAAAAAGACAGAATACAATTAATTTTAAGAAAAGAAAGAGTACTGAGAACTAGGGAGATCAGAGAAGGCTTCATGGAGGAAATGGTACTTTTGTCAATCCTTGAAGGAAGAAGAGAACATATGAGTGCACTCCACACATCAGATTTGGCCTGCTTGGATACACAGAGATAGAAAGAAAATGTATGGTTGGAGGTACAGAGTGATGGAGAGACATATGAAATAAATTTAGAAAGGTATGCCAAGCTGAGGAGTCTGCATTTCATCCTAAAGGTGTGGCAGAGGAGGATTACTTTGTGCGGACAGTAGATTTGGAAAGGAAAGAGTAGAATCAGGGGGGAAAAAAACAATTAGAAGGCTATTACAATATTTAGGACAGAGGTAATGAGGTCCTGAACTTGGCTGCTGGTCATGTAAGTGGATGCAAGTGCTGTGGAGGTAGAATCAATAAGACATGGCTATTGATTGTATTTTGAGGGTAAGGAGGGAGAGGGAGTCAAGGGTAACTTTAGTTACTAATCTTGGTGTCTGGGAAACTTGGAGTAGGGGTGGATGGGAGGGAGGGACAGATCATCAGTTCTCTTTGAAACTTGGAGGTAATTTATTTCCAATTTTCCATAACAGAAGGCATTTCTCATGAAGAAAACTGGAGTTTTTACCCTAATGCAGTCAGGACTGCAGGATTCTGTGGAAATCCATCATTCCACCTCTACTGGCCAAATAAGAAAAAGGACAAGACTGACAACATTCTCTCCTCCCGAGAGCTCATTATACAGCCAGGCTACATGATACAGTTTAAAGTAAGAGAACGTTGTTCCTCAAGATGGTTTGTCATTGCATCACTTATAAGGCCCACATACTGTTCAAAATAGAGGAGTAAATTCATCCACTCATTCGCTGATTATTTACTCAAAGAGATGTAGTCCCATGGTAGGATATTTCAAAGATACTTTTATTGAATAAGCACAGTTGTTTATATAAAGATACTACCTGGAAGAGTAAATTGAAAGAGCAGGCCTTAGAGTCAGGAAGACCTGGGTTCAGGTACTGCCTCTGACACTGATACTGGCCGCATGATCTCGGTCAAGTCTCTTAACTTTTCAGTACACTCCCACCTCCATCCCTGCTCCCCCAATCCTACTCCCCTCCACAGCTCATTAGGACAACAAATTGCAAAGCAGTTCAGGGTCTGTATTAATAGGGGGAATTCCCAGATCAAGCATTGCCTATTTCAGGGAAATCACAGGTCCAGTCCATTTCTTGAAAAATAGTTTATTGAGGTACTATCTCTGGGATCAGTTTGAAAAAGTATCAAGAAATCTGAACCATCTTACCATTAAGAAATGTACACCATGCCTACTTAGCAAATTTTACACTTGTAAACTGGATTACCATTTTCTATACTTACCTGTGTAAAATCTTAGTAGGAACTTTTGTTTCCATCTATAAATTTTTTCTTTCCTTTTTTTTCGTTTTCAAATTGGACTTTTTATATTTCTGCTTTTCATGGCCTCCATTTTTCTCTCTCTCTCCTTTTCTTTCTCTTTATGTCATTTCCTGTGCCGCAGTGTCTCATCTTTTTTTTTTCCCTAGCTGTCAGGAAGATCCAAGTTCAAATATGGCCTTAGACTCTTATTAGCTGTATAACCCTGGGCAGGTCACTTAAACTGACTGCCTCAGTTTCCTCATCTATAAACATGAGAATAACAATAGCACCTTCATCCCAGGATTATTGTGAGCATCAAATGACATAATATTAGTAAAGTGCTTTCCAAACATTATTCCACATATGCTCATGTCCAAAAGTCCTATAGGGGATCACAACACATAAGTGTGTGTTTTTTAAAGTCCTAGTAAGTCTGTACATACATGTTTGGTTCAGATGAGAAAGTAGATACATGGTATCAAAATGAGGTTGTCTTCACTCCCAAGCCTAACCCCTGAACCTGCACCTTGAATTTTATTCATGTTTCCCCTTTGCTTCATCAGTCATCCACTCCTCTGCAATCTTTTCCCCTCCTCTAGCTTCGTCCTCCTAATCTACAAAACAAGCCTATTTCCCCCATCCTTAAAAGTACATAAAAACCCTTTCTTCATGCCTCACTCAGTCCTCATCATCTCACCATCTGACCGCCTCCCCACCACTGGTACTAAAATAGCTCTTTCCTTATCAGTAAATTCAATGACTTCTCTTTTGTCTCCATGTTTATTGATTCTCCTGATGGCACAGACCATCAGTACTTAATATCCTCTCTTCCCTTAATAGCAATGATACTGCAGTTCCATAATTCTCCTTGTAGTTTTCTAACCACTTTTTCTCTTTGAATAGCATTATTTTCTTTTAGTCTACGTCAATCTCTCTCCCTTTCCCAGATGCCTAAAAAAAAAAAAGGATTGTGTTACATAACTAGAACTAGTAATTTTTGAAAAACTTACTTCTGATCTTTCTATTCCCAAATTGCTTTTATTTAATAAGATTGATAACTATGAATCTTTGTGGTTTCCTAGCAGGCTACTGATGTTTTCTAAATATTTATAAGCAGGGCATATTGTGCTATATAATTCATGATATTAAATGTCCATTCACATTTGTTTCAGATTGTAGTGGGATGTGAAGCCAGTTCTTGTGGTGACCTCCACTCTGTAATGTTAGAATATACTAAGGATACAAGGTTAGTGAAATATTTCATTATTCAATTTAAAATTAGCCCACAGACCAAAAATTTTATCTAAGTTTAATAGAATTTCTTATAAGCTTTCTTTATTAATTCATTTAATAAATGTTTATTGAGTATATACAGTGTGCCAGGCACATTGTAGATATTGGGAATACAAAGACAAAAACAATTCCTACCCACAAGGAGCTTACATTTCTAATAAAGGGAAACAACATGAATATGGATATATAAAAACAAAATATAAGTAGAATAAATGCAAAGTAATTTCCAGGGTGGAAAGTCACCAGCAACTGTAGGGAAATCAGAATAGCACTTGAGGTTAGCCTTGAATAAATCTGGAGATTCTGTAAGGTAAAGGTAAGGAAGGAGAGGATTCCAAGCATGAAATTTGGGAAAGCCTGAACAAAGGCACAGAGCTAAGAGCTGGAGTATTTAAGAGTGTTACCAAGTAGAACAGTAATGTGCAAAAAAACAAGAAAGGGAGGCTGAAGCCAGGTTGTGAAGGGTTTTAAATGAAAAAAAGAGGTGTCTATATTTATCCTACAATGGCTTGGGAACAATTTAAGCTTCTTCTACCGGAGAGTGATACAGCAAATTTGGCAGCTATATGGAGGCTGGATGGGAGAGACAAGAAAGAGAGAGGGAGCTCTAAATAGCAGGTTCTTGCAATAATTCAAGAGCAAGGTGGCAAGGGCCTGAACTAGGATAGTGATCACAGGAAGAATGAAGAATTGAAAATGATTCCAAGTTTGTAATCTGGTTGACTGGAAGGATGGTGGTGTTCTCTAGAGGAAGGGAATTAGGGTAAGGTAGAGGCTGGGGGTTAAGGGAATAATAAGTTCTGTTTTGGGCATACTGAGTTTATGATGCCTATGGGACAAAGTTAGAAATCTTTAATAGGCAGTAGGTGATTTATACCAAATCTCAAGAGAAAGATGTTGAATGTATATGGAGATTTGGGAGTCATTTCCATAGGTACATGGTCTCCAAAAAGAACCCCAAGGGGGAGAGATTATAGAGAGAAAAGAGGCAAGGGCAGTGCGATAAGGTATTCCCATATGTATGGGCTGAAACACAACCAAGGAGAGTAAGAAAGCAGTGTCTTGAAAGTCCATGGAGGAGAGGGTATCAAGGATGATTGTGTGGTCAACGCATCATGTATCACAGAGTGGTCTAGAATGATGAGGACTGTGGCCACAAATTAGGCATTTAAGAGATCACTGGTAACTTGGAGTTTCCATTTGAGTGAAACATTTTTTGAAGGAGAATTTTGCTTATGGGCTTAAATATATTTAAACCGAAAAGGTCAGGTGAAATCTGTCATGAGTAATGTCATAACTACTAAAATAAACTGTAATCTTTTCTATAGCTTTACACAGATCATAAAAAATTTAAACCTATCTTGCATTAAAATAATAATTTGTCTATTCATCATTTGTAATAAAATGCACCAAAAATTTTAAATCATCTTAATTTAATCTCAAACTCACCACTATCATATTAGTCAGGCTTGCTGCCTTTCTCCTTTTTAAGATTACTCTAATGTACTTTCTTTGGGTTTTTGGTTTGGTTTTTTTTTTGGTAGATCCGATTCCTGGCAGCTTGTCCAGACACAATGCCTTCCTTCTTCTTCAAACAGCATTGGCTGTTCTCCCTTCCAGTTCCATGAAGCCACTATCTATAATTCCGTCAACAGCTCCAGTTGGAAGAGGATAACCATCCAGTTGCCTGATCATGTGTCTTCTAGGTAGGCTCCATAAGGTCATTTCCTCATGGAACTGTCAGACCAACCCTGAAAAGCTCATCTGAAGCTGTGGGGAAGTCTGAAAAAGCAAAAGATAGTTTTAATCTTCAAACAACAGTATGAAGTGGTTGATAGTAGCCTAGGAGCTAGAGAGTCATGGGTTCAAGTCCCAATTCTGACACCTACTGGCTGTGTAACCCTGGATATATCACTTATGCCTTCAGGGAACAAGACAGTTCTCTGAGACTATATACCTCACATAATCCAGACACCAACCTACAGTGGCAGAGGAAATCTCCTCACTCAGAAGTTTCCTTACCAATGAAATCATAAATCCAGTCCCTATCCTGCTAAGATAAAAAGCTGGCGACTGTATTTTCCAGAAATGTTTTAGTTTAAGCAATCAATAGCCATGGAGGAAGTAGGAAATCAGGTGCAAAAATGCATAAAGTACCAGAAACTTAGACCTTGAATTTTATGTTATATAAATGACATGGTCCCAGATAATGTTACCTAGAACTTATCATACAAAAACACAATTTTTACACAATTAAAAATACCATATCAGTATCACTCTAGAGATTTCCTCTGGGAAAACTGACCTTGTTACTACATAATAATTCTGTGTAATAATAGTTCTTTATTTCCCTTATAGTGCAACACAGTTTCGCTGGATCCAGAAAGGAGAAGAGACTGAAAAACAAAGTTGGGGAATTGATCACGTCTATATAGGAGAAGCCTGCCCCAAACTCTGCAGTGGCCATGGATACTGTACAACTGGAGCTGTGTGTATCTGTGATGAAAGTTTCCAAGGTCAGAACTCCTGAATTTCCTTCCCAATACAGTCAGTGTACTGTCTAAATCCATGCCTTCTTAACATCTGTACAAGAATGGGTGAATAACTAAAAAAGAAGTTATTGAGCATTTACTATATATGGTGGGCATTCTACTAAATGCTGGGGACAGGGATACAAACACAAAACCAAAGACAGTCCCTGCCTCAAGGTGCATACATTTTAATGGGGGAAAAATAGACATAAAGGAGTAGCCACCAGGGAGGGCTATTTTGGTTTAGAAAGTTACAAGGATGGGCAGCATGTAGGGAGCAAGGGCCAGAGAATACTCTCACATGGTGGCAAGAAAAATAGCTAGTGAGTGAAATGAAGTATGGCTGGAGCTAAGCCTAGATGAAGCAGGAGATATGATGCAGCCTCCAATCAGGACAGCAAGACCTCAGGGAAGGAATTCTGGAGGGGTGAAAGGATTAAATCCTCTAGGGCAGAGGTATCAAATTTAAGGCCAGTTGTCAAAGGGCCAGGAAAACTCCTCTGGGAACCAGATTAAAATGTAATTGGGAAATGTTTAACAAAATAAATAAAAATACAATGCAATGTAGATAATGTTAAAGGTATATTTCTAAATCAGTGTGCTGTCAGGAATCTGTTTCTATTTGAGTTTGACACTACCTCTGTAAGGCAGTGATATCAAACTCACATAGAAACGGAGGCTACTAATCTGTACATATTGACTTAGTTTAAAATGAAATGTCATCTATGTTTTGTTATATTTTTATTTATTTTGTTAAGTATTTCTCAATTTCATTGTAATCTGGCTCAGCTACACTTGGGAGTGTTATGGGACACATGTTTGACACCCCTGGCAGGTGAAAGATGAAATGCCTGAGGAAACAAAGGTTTGAGCTTCTGAGCATATTGATTATTAAGCAATGCATGCCAATTGCCTACCAGATCTGGACCAGACCTCTTTAGCTTAGGGCTGGACCTGAATACAGGGGCAGACAGACTTTTGTGCATTAAAAACAATTACTTGAATAAGACCAATGAATTAAAAGAAAACAACCAGGACACAAATTAGGTGATGTGATTTCTACTTGGAGGAAAAATTATGGACTTTCCAAGTTGGGAAGGGAAGGGCAAACAAATACAATTCCCTGAAATCAGAGGTATTCTACTCCCCCCAAGTATCTGAATTCAATTAAAGGAACATGGAAACAATAACTGATTAACCAGTATGAGGCCAGTTTTCAGATAAAACATATGGGTCACCTGAGATGAGAAACTGTGAGAAAACTCCTTGTATCAATCTTTGGATCCAATTGGGTTTTCTGGTCAGCATAACCTAGGTCCTTAGTTAAGGGTCTCTAAGCAGTAAGCAGAAGTGGTCCACCTTCCTAGCCATGCAGGACTAGGGTCAAACAATGTAACAAAGTCTTCTCAATTACTACAATGGAATACAGTTTTCTCACAAGACAGAAATTGGACTAACCCCAAGATGGAGTCAGTGCAGTTCACTCAATTCCTACTACCAGTTGCAGTTCGAACCCCCTCACACCTCTGCTCTAGGGAATAATCGTGATATTTATGTAGTGCCAGAGCTGAACTCAAAAAGATGAGTCTTACTGACTCCAGGCCTAGCCTTCTATCCACTGTACCACTTGGCTGCCCTGCATTAGATTAGCTTAGGGTTTTCCTGGTGCCTGTTTGCCAAATTTTATTTTCAAACAAATGAGGCATAGTTCTGGAGCTCACTTTCAAAACTCCACTATCATTTTTTTATCTTCAGAATATCTATCTCATTTTATTTGTAGTTGGGTTTACCCTGTCTACAAGTCTACAAATTCTACATGATGAGTAGAGGCATAAATGTCACACTTATTCTTAGAAGAATCATGGTTTTTGTGCCAATTTTTCAGACTCCAAATAGGAACTCAATCTGTTGGATAAAAAATAGAGAAGTAAAGGGTGAAGGTGGGATAGCTCCCATACTTACCCTTGAAAGAAGATAATGGATTCTCTTGGGAGGCAATGGGATGCTCCTTGATTTGGGAGTTAGGAAATCTGGGTCTCAGATTTGATGGCACTGATTTGCTATAAGAACTTGGGCAAACCTTTGAATTTCTCTGGGACTCAATTTCTTATTTGCAGTGATGGATTAGGAGGTAGAAAAGCAGGGTTTGCATTCTTTTCTCTAATGTTCCTTCCATGTCATCACCGTACCAAGTATTTTGCTTCCATGGTCAAAAGGGAAGTAAGAGCTGAATGGGAACCACAGGGAAAGACAGTCTGCTGCTAGGGACAATTTGCTTTCTAGCCTGACTTGGAAGGAATCCTTCAAGTACCAACTGGATATACAGCTAAAAAAGGAAATGAGGGTGATAAGAGCTGATTAACTCTAGGGTTACCTTCTGTCTGCTTGGTATAGATCTTAGATGTTGTATATCACCCATTAGAGTGTAAGCTCCTTGAGGAAACTTATTTTCGTCTTTCTTCATATTCCCTGAGTTTGACACAGTGCCTGTCACCTACTAGGCACTTAATCAAATTAAAAAAGTCTTGAGGATCCATTGCAACTCACATGACACTGAAAAGTAAATGAATCAAAAACATCCCTATTTTTCTACCATTTAAATCAAGGTAGGACTCTCAATGCAGAGGTAACTATTATTTAAGCAGCTATACCCCAACTTCTTCTGCAACATCCATCAGCCTACATGACAGATAAAAATTCCAGAGATATAATATTTTTAATGCATTTAATTGATCAATAGGCACATTTTAAAAAATGCTTTGGCAACTGCATAGTTTAGAAAATGTTGACTTACATACTAAAGACTATCACGACCCCAAAAGAATGTCCTGAATAAAGAAGAAACAAAGCTTCACATTTTGTCATCCTAGTCATAATCATAATGTACTAAATCCTGATTTTGTTTGTTCCCGCTCTCTGGTAATTTTCCCAGCTTGCTCTTACAATGATTATTTTTTCTCCTCTAGGAGATGACTGCTCTGTTTTTAGTCATGACCTTCCAAGTTACATTAAGGACAATTTTGAGTCAGAAAGAGTCACTGAAGTAAATTGGGAAACCATACAAGGTGGTGTAATTGGAAATGGATGTGGACAGCTGTCACCCTATGCCCATGGAGACTCACTGTACTTTAATGGATGTCAGATAAGGCAAGCTGTTACAAAACCACTGGACCTCACTCGAGCAAGGTAATAAATGACTCTACATTCAGTTCTGGAAACAGTGTGCTGCATAAGGGGCCAGTTCTCCTCTAAACGATGTAATGGGGTGGATCCCAAGTACATATTATCTAAAGGCAGCTAATCCAAACACGGCTGGACTTAAGGATATCCTCCCAGCTTACCTGGCTTCCCAATTATACTTAAGTTACTATTGGAATCTATTTACAATTCTCAGCACACATTGGCTGAGGGGTAGTTATTTAGGAGTGAAGATATTTTTATTTCATTGTCATGTTAACATCCCCAGTGGCTAGTTTGACTTATGCTGCCTTTCAGTGCACAAAAAGTATAGACGGTTGCAGCATTTCAGCAAAGCTTTAAAGCATGAAATGTAACAAACACATAAATTGAACAATCAAAATTTTTTTCTTAAAATACAAAATTAGACTTTGTGAGATATTTAGGATATATTACTAAATAGAAATTTAACAGACTGCAGCATTAACATGTATGTCAGAAAACTGGATGCTTCTCTTTTATGAGATTTTGAAACAAGAGAAATACACACATGCAAAACCAACTTTAATACTTACTTTAATTTTCTTAAAAATTACTTCCCCTGGGTTTTGTTTTTTTTACAGCAAAATAATGTTTGTTTTACAAATCGGGAGTACCTCACAGACAGACAGCTGCAATACCAATCTGAGTGACCCCAACACCGTGGACAGGGCAGTTTTACTCCAATATAGTGTAAATAATGGCATCACTTGGCAAGTCATCGCACAGCATCAGCCAAAGGACTTTATACAAGCCCAAAGAGTGTCCTATAATGTTCCATTGTAAGTACTGGATTTCTTTCTTTTTTTTAAAAAAAAGCATTGTTGCCATTCTATTTTTTTTTGAGGCAATTGGGGTTAAGTGACTTGCCCAGGGTCACACAGCTAATAAGTGTCAAATGTCTGGTCTGAGGCCACATTTGAACTCAGGTCCTCCTGATTCTATGCACTGTGCCACCTGGCTGCCCCTATGTACTGGATTTCTAAAGACGTTATCACAAATACCTATTGTAATCTTCTGCTGGGGGGAGAGGCAGAGACAAATAAATGAAAAATAAAAGCTGTCAGCTATTTTCTAACACTGACCAGTAAACAAGTAATAAAGAATAATAATTAAAAAGGGAAACAATTACATTGCTGTTTGGTTGTTTATGATTATTGTTATCACTGTATTAGCTGCTATTAGGGAAATATAAAGATTTTAAGACTTTGAGCTGGAAGGCACCTGTAAAGTCACATAGATTAAACCCATCATTTTACAGATGAGAAAAAGCTGAGGCCCATAGAGATGAAATGATGTGGCCAAGGAAACATTCAAATATAGGAGTCAGTATATGAAACCAGGTCCTCCGATATCACACCCATCTTTTCACTATACTATATTACCCTGGTACCTCAAGTAGATTCTAAACCTTCAGGAATATTTATAGTAGTACCTATTACTCCAGCTAAGCCAAATCCTCTATTTTTGAGATGTTTCCATTTCAGAAATTAAACCCCTGAAAGTTCTTCTTTTCCACATTTAACTTGCCTTATCCTTCTGTTTGTAACCCTAGGGAGGCACGAGTGAAAGGAGTTTTACTTCGTTGGTGGCAGCCACGCCACAATGGAACAGGTCATGATCAGTGGGCTTTGGACCATGTCGAAGTTGTTCTGTGAGTATCTGAATCATGTCACACCATGTCCATTTCAGAGGGCTTTTGAAATTCCTTCAATATGGCATGATCCTTAACTCAACTACAACTGTTCTGGAATAATGCTCTCAGCCAGATCACTTTGGCTTACATCCTTCAATGACTACAAAAAGTCTATAGATTATAGTCAATCACTGAAGAAGAAAAAAAACTAAATAAAACAATAGTCTGTGTGCCTTAGAAATTTCCATAAGGAATATATTCATATTAAAATTTTACAATATGTGTTAAATTGGTTAGGGCAGGAATCTCTAGAAACAGGAAAAACAATGTACCATGACTTGCTTGATGAGGTGACTTGCACTCATGTTCACTTAAGAGTGAACTGTCTAGCTCTCTATGCTGTCACTGATAGAAATATCCAAAAATATGTATTAGCCACTGATGCCTTAAGCATTTTTTCCCTTTACTGGGAAGAATACAGCTCAGAAAAGCTTCCACTTTATCAAATTCTCATTCTCAAGTCTCTTCCACAGCTTTCAAACTGTGTGTCTTCACTTCATCATTTCTCCCATATAACGATGATAGGGATGTCTCATCACTCTCAGCCCAATTGACTATGTTCCCTCACAGAGAGATGACTTACTTTTTCTCTAACAATCTAGTTCCTGTAGAACTGAAATGCTTATGTCTCGACGGGTTCGGACTGATGGCTCCCCGTGGTTGACAAGGAGAGGCGAATCTTCCCGGTAGATAGGTTCAAATGTTCATTCTGTTTACCAAAAAACAAAAGCACTGAAATCAGTCTTTTTTGCTGATTTCAGTCATTTTGAAAGTGAAATTTAAATGATCAGTTGATAGGAATGC
The DNA here is from genome assembly GCF_003287225.1 of Phascolarctos cinereus. NCBI lineage: Eukaryota > Metazoa > Chordata > Mammalia > Diprotodontia > Phascolarctidae > Phascolarctos > Phascolarctos cinereus. Next base: position 145,242,476 of record NW_027555514.1, read on the forward strand.
CACCAGATTTGTTTTCTTTCCATCATAGCCATGAACCAAATTATTTGATCTTGAGTTAGCTCTTGACTTAGTTTTCACTGAGGCACCTGCTTGCATGGCATCCATATCAACCCCCCCAAACCAAAGAGCAAAACAGTCTCCACACCAGTCCCCACTGTGCGCTCTGCTGCTTCTACACAACTTGCTGGGCTCTGCCTCCATGACATAAAGGTGAAGTTGAAAGAAATGGAGGGAGGGTCAATGATTTCCAGACTCACTTTGAAATGGAAATAAGAGGCTGACCTACCATTCCTAAAACAGTGATTTTTACTAAGGCTTCCCCTTCTGGGCTCTGAAAGGAATCTTCATAAGATAAAGGATTTTAGAACAATTTTGCTATGATTATTTTTCCCTTTAGAGTGATTAAACAAATCTCCCTAAGACATAAGTCCACTTTCAAGTCATGTGTCTCTTGCCAAGAAAAATTTAAATTCACATTGTTTCTTGTCCCTGGAATATCTGAGCCAGCACCTATGGATGCATCAGTCTCAGAAAAACACACTAATTTCACATAACTCTTGTGAACCCCAACAATCATTAACATAGAAATTATGTGATGTGTTCTTTCCTTTCCAACTACCCAATGAAATTACAGTTACTTTTTCAAATTTCTATCATATCATTGAGAAGCCCAAAATGACTATGATTCCCATCCCCTTGGACTTAAAAGAGAGAGGGAAAGGAAATGTACATGTCCAAGGCACAAAGTAATCCAATGATAGGACTGGAAAGAGAACTTCACATTCCTCACTCTCAGTCCAGGGCTTTAAATTGGCTCCAGGATATCAGAAAGGACACAAGCAGCAAGCGTTTGTATCACAACTCTTGGGAATTATGTCATCTAACTTTTTGGACGAGTCATTCATTAATGGCCAGTAGAGAGTTGTTGGTGTTGCATTTTTGGAACTATTAACATCCATTGGGTTATTATACGTGACAGTTCAGATAATATAATGCTTATTTATTTCACTGGTGCTGCTGTGATTTGGATTTTCAAGGTAACTTGAAACTGAAAAACTACATTTTTACCCCCAGGTCAGATAATTCTCAGAACTCAAAGCACTGATCATTTGACAATCCTAGAAATTACACATTCAACCTATATTACTGCCTCTGGCTGTCATGTACACTAAAATGCTCCCCTTACATCTTTAAAGAAAGAAATGAGAATTGCTACAAAATGCATTTAATGCAGTTCTTTTTTCTACACACTAAAAAAAGAGAGAGAGAGAGAGAGAGAGAGAGAGAGAGAGATTGATCCAGTTTCTTTCTTGGGTAAATAATTCTAAAAGTCATCACTGTTGTCAATTCTTTTTTCAAGGAAGTTTAATAGCATAACATCAAAACATTATTTTTACCACTACATGAATTACTTCTACTTTTCCCCTTCTTTTAACATCTTTGGAAAAAAATAATATAAAGTTAGGTTCAATAAATTAGTTTTCTAAGAAACCTTTATATCACAAAAGCATTTCAGTTCAGTCATGCATTCAGCACATCTGGGAATGTATGATTTCAGTTATGAGACTAGACAGTTTAGTATGTAAGGTGTAATTCACAGCAGCTCATCTTAACTATTCCCCGATAAACACACCTGCTTAGCAGATTTCCAAATTAATTGTTAGGGCAAAAGTTGATCAAAGAGAGGTATTTATTTTCACCTTCAGAGTAAATCGTTTTCTTTCTAAAATGCACTTTAGACTACACCTTTCCCTTTAAAGGTTTAACTTTTAAGGAAATTACATTTTCAGAACCATATTTTTGATGTTTTCCATTTGTCTTATTATTTAACATTCTATGCCACTATATATTTTCCAAGTATATTTTTAGCATTTGCTAGCTAATTTGTACTTAATTTGATAGTTTAGTAAGCTAACTTCATTCATTCATTCATTTTCTTTGTCTAAAATAAATTTAAAACACAATAATATTAAAAATAACAATTTAAAGCAAAGGGAACCAAAGTGCCTAAGCAGCTCTCATGCTGCCTTCCAAAACTATCACCAGTTACTTATGCAGCAGCCATTGTTTGCTTAGGAATAGAAAAGTACACCTAGAAAGCCCCATCAATTGAAAGTATTGTTCTCTGAAATTTGCTTTTTCTAATGTTAGCCACCTTCCTAATTGGAGATGAGGATGACATCTCAAAAGAGTAACCTCCCTAATGGTGCACCTAGAAGTGTAGCTATCAACATGTTATTAAAACTAAGGGTCTAGGATGTTTATTGCTGCTTAGGTATTTTTTTTTTAGAATGTGTCTGACTGTATTTAAATCAAGACTGACCACAGAATTTTTTGGTTTTACTTTGGGGTTCTGTTTTGGGTTTGGGTTTTTTTTTTTGGTCTGCCTCTTAGGCAGTAAATTAGTGGTCAAGCATGGTATCTTAATGCTGAGTTCCGTCTCAGCCCCTGCCCTCAATATTAACCACAAAGCCATAGTCAGTTGATAAACAATTTTAATTGCAATGTCAAGACAGTTTGAAAATTTATGAATGCATCTTAAATGGATAGAGATAGGGATTGACACCTTGATTCATTGATGAAGGGCATCCCCAGATAAGAAAACTCCCACTATCAAAGCAGGCTGACACCTCCTCTATAATGTGTACCTAGAGCACTGATGGGTTAAGTGACTTTCCCAGGGTGACAAAACCAATAGACTCTATCCACTATGCCATTCTTCCTCTCCTTAAATGACTATATCACCTAGTAATAATTATTTGGATGAGTCTTAGTTTGAGTAGTTCTGTTTGATTTTAAAACACATTTTGTGATAAGGATTTTAGTTTCCTAAATAGGGGCATACATACTGGCAGGCCTTAAAAGACAGAAATTTAAACATGTCATGAACATTTAACTCACCTGCTTAATGTCCATTAGCTGCTTGAAAAAAAATAACTTCAGTTTCTGATACTTCTCAATAAAACTGAACAAAAAGGTGCTTCAGAATGAAATTAGTCACTAATATTCTGTTAAATATAAATATGTAATGTACTGAACTGTCCCCACCCCAGCCTCCTTAGCTCTATCAAGTAAGCAAATGTTTCACACTGTAAAGTCAGAATGACATGGGATGAAACAGCTATGAAGCAATTGAGGGGAAAGGGAGAATGTCTGGATTTGTTAGCTAGAGTAGAATATTTTCTCTCCAGAAACGTTTGTGAATACATTTTGGGCAGATCCCTCACAAGATCCATGCTGGTGGCGGCTCTTCTTAGGATAAAAGAGTATGTCCTGCCAATCTAAGAAAAATGTATTTTTGCAGGGGATTCCTGCTTGTATCCTAAGAATTTCCCACACCCAACTATGCATTTCATTTGTACATTTCATTATTCTTTGTCCTATAGTCCAAGTCACAACCTGTCATCTGCACAATGAAGTGGCACATTTTTTGCATGTGTATATTGAAAGTAATTTCTTTGTAAAATAGTGAACCTTTTAAAATGTGTCCAAAAGTTCATTCAGATTTCCTAAGGGGGGGGGAAATATACTATCAACTACAATCCAAAAAGCATTTATCACATTTTGATAAGTATATTAGTTCTGCTATCACCATCACATCCTGCTATTCATTTTCAAGATGTCACATTTTTGGCACAAATGATTTGTTTAAAAAAAAAAAAAGAGCATACTGGACTTGCTGCAAAGCATCTTTGTCCTGTATTTGAATTTGAACTCTATTATCTAGTTTAATGGGCTTTCCTGTTGCCCATTGCTTAGTATCTTTAGAAATGAGCATTTGGTAAAATAATTAACAAAACAGTTAATTAAAACAATAATAGTTGTTACATTAACTTAACATCTGTACTTTCTTCACAACATTTATGCCAAATGTAGTACTAGAGCTGTTTGTATTTTGACATGTGATTATGAGCAAATATTGCATGTTGTATCATATAGAAAAGATTATTATATACACTGATTTAAAGGGGATATGAAATAATTTTTTTCATTTTTATTTTCAAAAGAGATGAAAAATCCTATATTGCCTCTAAGCCTCATCAGACTTTTATGACTAATCACAGTGCTGCATGCATTGAAAGGCATTTTTTAACTTGTGTTATATTTCATTATTTGCTGTCATTGGTTTTACACTAGAGTAAGGTAAGTGCTATTACTGAATGTTGGGAAATGTTTAGTAGCGAAGCTTCTTCAATTTCACCTATTAAGGGGAGGGGTTAATCAAGATGATGACTTTATCATTGAAGAAATTCTATTCAACGAATGAAATTACTGGCAATCTTTGAAATGTCTGCCCATGTGAACTAAGAATTGTCAGTCAAGGTCACTAAAACATAACTTCTTTTGTTTTGGGGGGCTTTTTTTGTTTTTTTTTCCACTCTTTGGTGAGGCAATCGGGGTTAAGTGACTTGCCCAGGGTCATACAGCTAGTTAAGTATCAAGTGTCTGAGGCCATATTTGAACTCAGGTCCTCCTGACTCCAAGACTGGAGCTCTATCCACTTCGCCACCTAGCTGCCCCTAAACTGTCCATAACTTAACACCATACCTCTACATACCATACCTTAGTGGTTTTGAATACAGGATGCCTCAAATATACAACACAATCCTAAAACGAGTTCTCTTAACAAAAGACAAACAGCATTTAGGTACACACTAAAAAATAATGATTATATGTCTTTTTGGTTTTATAGAAGCTAAATATATTTGGCCTTTTTTTTTAAGCGCAGCCTATATTTGAATCAATCCAGCATAAACCAGGCATGGTCAATCTACCATCCTTGCCAATACAAATCCTCAGATTTTAATGAGCTTCCTTGAAGGAAACATGAAGAAGAAAAACTATATTTCAAATTGTTTTATGCCTGTGTTTAAAAGTAAACTCTTTGGGTGGATTGGAAGGGAAGGTAATATTTCATTATAGACACAGAGCCTTTCATCCATAATTCTGGTAAATTCTAGTGCTCATTTTGGGGTCAAGCTGGTCACTCTTGCTATATTCATATATGCAAAACAGTGATTTTTATATTCTAAAATTGAAAATGAAGGTACGGATTTTATGTAAAGAATAGTGGAGAAAGTGTAGGATTCACAATTGCTCTCTGACCACAGAGAAATGCAGTAGCATTTCATTGGTGAGTATGAATGGTAGCCAGATGATATTAAAGTCCACATGGTTCATTTAACCCTACATTCACCAATACAAACTACCATGCTGCCTGACAGCTAAATGGCTTATCTCTGCATCCAATGCAATGTTTTGTTTTTATACTATGAATGCAGCATTTATTTTGGCTGTGAAGAAGTTAATGACTTAATTAAAAAGTCTCAATACTTATGAAGTTGATATTACTTTCCCAATCTTCATCATCCTCCATTTTATTAGAAACTGAACCCCTTCAGAAACCACCTGAGTTTTGAAAAATGAAGCAAAAACTGAAGGGGGCAGGAGTCATACTGACTGCTCCAGAGATCTTTCCATATCTGTGTCTGCTGTACTACAATGGTGGTGTTTTATAATTCAACATGCTATTCAAATTCCCAAACTCCTACTGAAAGAATGGAAAATACAGTAATTGCTTCTAAGGATCCACTATAGTTTATTCTGTCTTCTTTCAATCAAAGATAATTGGAAGGTTTTTTTAAACTATCTTTTCTGGCCATTGCCATAATCAACTGAAGATAGATCATATTGTCCTATAAATGTGATTTGGGGATGAGTATTACATACTTCAGGGATGCTAGGTGGGCTCAGTGGCTAAAGTGCCAGGCCTAGGGGATTTGTTCTGTGAAGTTTGGATTCAGTCAAAGGGCCAAACCTGAGGGCCACATGTGGCCGCAGGTTCCCCACCCCTGGCTCTAGGCAAAAGGCGATGTGGATGGGAACTAGTGGCCAGGTGAGTAAAGACAGACATAGGAGAAAAATGTTGAGATACAGACGATATGTCATGGTTACACACATTCATTCATTGAAATACATTTAAAACATCAAAATTAGAACAAGAAATATAAGCTTCTGACATTAGGCTGATGGCTGTAACATTTAGAGGTGCAAGGTGCCATGGCTTATCTTCTCAAATACATAAATGTTGATTGAATAAAAATGGAATTTGAAGTAGTACTATAATAATTTCATAATCACTTAGGAAAATTGCTTTAGCATCAATGAATAATGTATCAAACTAAGAAAATTAATACAAACATAACTTTGTTCTTTCTCAGTTGAGGAATAATCACATGAACCTTGTATTTTATACATGTTAATTTTTCTGAATTCTAAATTTACAGCCCTTTTTTTTGCTTCAATTCAAGGCATCTGAACCACTTAAATTACATTTTTCACTGCTCATATTTTTTGGTCTTGTCTGACTTCATGACCCCATCTGGGGTTTTCTTGGCAAAGATACCAGAGTGGTTTGTCATTTCCTTCTCCAGCTCATTTTACAGATGAGGAAATTGAGGCAAACAGAGTTAAGTGATTTGCCCAGGGTCACACAGCTAGTCTGAGGCCAGATTTGAACTCAGGAAGATGAGTCTTCCTGACTTCAGGTTTGGCACCCTATCCACTGAGCCACCCCCCTAGCTGCTCCCCAGTTACATTTTACTTACTTAAATATTTTAAGTATAGTAATTACAATTCTTTTAGTCTTAGGGTAGTAATAAATAATGGTTCTCAATAGAAGTCAATCAACAAATATTTATTAAGAACCTACATTATGCCAAAACACTATGGGGGAAAACAAAAAGATAAATCATCCATGGATACAAATAATACAAGGCAATAACATATAAGAACAGTGTAGACAATAAGTACTATAGTGTAAGAGTTCAGAGAAGGAATAAATCACTTCCAGTTGTGTGGTTTGAAATGGGCATTGGAGGATGGATAAATTTTTAATGAACAAAGATTTTTTTAAGGTAGACTCTCCAGGAGAAGGGAATAGAGTAAGCAAAAGTTCAGAAAGTGCAAGGGAGAGGGGGGGAACAGAACAAAATGGTTTTGCTTAGAGCAAAGGGTAGTGTAGAACAGTGGGAATGGTCGGTTTGCAATAACATTGTGGGTCCCTGGCAGGCTAAGTAATCTAGAAATTTTCTGTAGGTCTTGAGGATATACACTCATAGTTTTTGAGTTGGAGAATGTGATGAAACAGTGTTTCAGGAAGAGTAGTTCAGCAACACGGAAGAAAAAGAGAAAGTTTCCTATACAAAAAGTCAGCTATCTGGTCATTTTGCTTTTTATTAAAAACAAAGTCTACTTCATATAAGCAATCAAAGCCACCAAAAAAGAAAATTAATTTTACTAATGCTCAATATCTCTCAGTTATCAATCATAACTGGTCACTGGCAGGTTCATGTAATAGACATATCTCAAATGAAGGGAGTGGATCTTGTTGGAAAAAAATTTTTTTGATTAGTCAGTTCTGTCATTTTATTAGTGTACAAAGATCTGGGTGAAGAACTTCCTTTACCAGTGTAGATCAATATCCCCATGGTGCTTTGCATAATGTCCCTCACAGAGCAGGCTTTCTATAAATATTTTTAACTGGCTGACTTCCCATCAAAAGCCATTGTTCATAACTACTATAAGCCTAAAAGAATTGTAATTCTTAAGAGAGTGGCCTGGAAAATAAGAGGTTAAGTAACTTTCCTGAAATTACACAGCCTAATTTAAATTAGACTCAGAAATTCAAAATTTTAGACAAAATCTGGTTCTTGTGTTTTTCTACCAAGAGCTTCTAGATGAGATTGGGTACTCCATCCTATAATTCTAAATACTTTGATAGCATATGAAAATTAGAAGACTTTGCCAGAAATAGTTTGGATTTTTTTTTCTCATGTGTGTGTGTGTGTGTGTGTGTGTGTGTGTGTGTGTGTGTGTGTGTGTGTGTGTGTGTATCTATGTATGTATATACAGCTATATGTCATGGGTTGAAAAAACTAAGAAATAATTACTGTTTAAATATTTCATGAAAATATTAGTTTTACATTTGTGCTTTATTATAATCAGGAAAAACATACTTGTCAAGTAGATTAGTGCTTTTGATTAAATAAAATCTGATTTTAAAATTCACATAAAAATGTAACTTAGTAACATTTTTATTCTCTTCTAAAAATCCAACTTGCTATTTTGCTTCTAAATTTTCCCCTTTTAAAAAGGTACACTTCATTATATTTTACCTTTTTTTCTATTAAGACCAAAAAATTTTTAGCACAGATGCCTTGCCAATACTACAATCACTAATTATCAAAGTAAAGAGCTATGTCATGCAGTCAGAAATAAAAACTCTTACACACATTAATGATGAACATATCTGTGGTATAGGATTATAAATCTGGAGTTGGAAGGGACCTTAGAGGCTACCAAGTCCAATTCTCATTTTACAGATGAAGAAACTGAGGCACAGAGAGGTAAAATGAATTGCCCGAAGTCACACAGGCAGGATTTTAATTCATTCACATTTTCCTGATTTGAAATCTAGCACTTGTTGCATATCACAGTTATATTAATCCATATACTTGGCACTTTCTATGGCACTATGAAATGATGTTACAAAATGGCCTCAGGACCATGAAAACCTTCAACAAAATCGGTGACTTTTTAGAAGTCAGATACTTTTGGCATTTGCAAAAGCATACAAGGAATTAGTAGCTGTTGCCTAACAACCTTATCGTGTGCTTGAGAGTTGTGTTTCCTTCCAGTGGTCTTACAAAGAATATTTCATTGAAAATACCTCAAGGTACATATGCAGTGTAAGGAGAGAATGAGTAAGTCATACGTGATAGCTTTCTCTGTCATCTTACCTGAAGACAGGTATTTAATAAATGTGTATTAATTTTTTATCAATATACCCTGAGATCCACTTGCAATTCAGCCTCCTCTTCTGTCTCATATTCTGGTTATCCATCTATTCATTTCTAATGTGAATCTTTGTAGTACCATATCAGTATTATAAGGAAAATCACAATACAGTCAGTAGGGACTTCCACATTAAAGACTATGATGAACAAAAAAAGAGAGAGAAAGGGAGAATGTGGTCACAGCTGCCTACTATTTAAGGAGGGCAGCATCACACTGCAGTCCAGCATTTTCAGAATAGGTTACTTTCACATTTCTCCACATGAGTGTGCAAAACAAAGGAAGGCTAAGACCATTCAAACCGTAGCAGCTACAAAAAAGTAAATAAATAAATGAAAGTTTTGTAAAGGAAGAAAAACTGAAGGAGTCAGATTAGGGTGTAGGAATATATGCTTCTTCCCAGTTTTAAAATAATTTGAATCACATGAATATTAACAGCAATAATTCAGATGTAGAAAATTCTAAGAGTAGAATAGATTCAGTTCATTTATGCTAGCGAATATAATATCCTTACTAGTTTGGATAACTAGTTATAACAGATTACAAGCGATAACAATTTGTTAGACTTAAGAACAATAAATGTCTTTAGTTAATCTTTCCCTGAATGGTAAAGTCCAGGTTTATCCAACCGCCCTAGGAAATTTCAAAATAAATCAACAAGTCAGTTCAGCAAACAAAAGCACCTATTGTGTGCCAGGCATTGTGCTAAGCACTGGGGAGACAAAGAAGGTTAAAAATAGTCCCTACCTTCAAAGAACTCACAATCTAATAGAGGAGACCACAAGCAAACAACTTATGTTCAAACAAAATATATACTGGCTAGATTGGAGGTCATATCAGAGGGGTGGTCCTAGCATTAAAGGAGACAAGGAAAAACTCCTTGTAAATGAAGGGGTTTTAGCTGAGACTTGAAGCCAGGGAGGTCAAGAAGTAATCACAGGATAATAACTTAGGACCCAAAACAGATTTTGCTTTAAATGATATTTACATTTCTTTCTCCCCACCCCACTTCCTTTAACAGCACTCGCAAACAAAATTACATGATGAATTTTTCACGACAACACGGGCTCAGGCATTTCTACAACAGAAGACGAAGGTCACTTAGACGATACCCATGAAGAAACAAATTGTTTTATTTTTCCTCCCAACATGTGACGTGTTGCTTTCCAACCTTCTAAATCTAGCACTGCATCTGGTATCAGGACTTTTCTGCGAAAAGCTTCATGAGTAACTGAAAGCTTTTCTCCAGACAGAGTGTACACCACTTTTTCCACACTGTGAACTAATGAGAAGTGACTTATTTTCTCATAGCTAAATGTTTTAATGTTGATGTGTCTGTGAAAATTGTGATCTGTTGTAATATCAGTTACAGTGGCAGTATTGGAAGTAAGCAACTAACTGTTTAACAGGAAAAAAAACTTTAAGCACAAAAACTTAAGAGATTTTATGTTTAAAATGACATTTAATACAGTATTTAACATTCTTGGTCACATAGCTGTTTCAGTGGACTGTATTTCAGCTATGTATCATGTTTTATATGATTAAGTTATCATTGTTTGTCCTTTATGTACTCTCTTCTGCAGCATAACACATTGACACTGTATTGACTTGTTATGTTGTTGTAGTATTTTGCTGCTGATTTTTTGGGGCTACTAACACTCTGATATCATGCAGGAAGTAAACAGAAATTTGTGATTGAGAAGAAACTTGTAAAGACATTGCTATCTCCTTTAATATTACTCTTCAATTTGTCTGTGGGTTAGCGTTGTTTTGTGGATAAGAATGATCTAAATTTTTTTTTCTACTAAAGGACTGTGGATAAAGCACAACCCCTCTCACCCCACCCCACCCCCAGAAAAATCCCATTTCCTTGTCTAAAGGTAAATACCATTTTCTGTGGCTGATTTACTAACAGTAACTGCCATTTTGTGTTTGTGGTAACAGAGTGACTTGTAAAACAGTGGACGTTTTCATTGTGTTCTCTTTGTGACTTGTTTCTCTTGCAGGTCATATTTGTATCTTCTGATAAAGTTGTACCTACACCAGCAACAACAGTATGATGGTTGTATAGCCCTGAATTGTCTATCATCAAAAATGCAATTTCACTCTAGGGTGAAATAAACTAAAGTTCTATGCTTCAATAAAGATTATGTCAAGAAAATTCCACTTGTCCATTGTCAGTTTTTAAAATTATCAAAAAGGTTTAGTGTATTTGGTCAAGTTTGTAAAGACAAATGGCAAAGATGTCTGGGTTTTGCTTATTCCTATTAATAATAATAGTATATGGGAGTGGGCATGGCTTGAACCTTACTCTCATCAGAATTGCCTCAAAAAGGGAATAGCATACATATTCAGTTGGGTATAAAAATATCTTACCTTATAGGAAAGGAAATGGAAAGGGGATAAGAAAGGGGGAAGGGTACTGAAAAAAGGGAGGGCAGATTGGGGAAGGCAGTGGTCAGAAGTGAAACATCTGGGAGGAAGGACAGAATCAAAGGAGAGACAAGATAAAAAGTGTTAACAGTTAATCATAACTATGAATGTGAATGGGATGAACTCATAAAACAGAAGTGGACTGGATTAAAAAACAGAATCTAACAATATGTTATTTACAAGAATACATTTGAAACAGAGATATACACACACACAATAAAGGTAAAAAGCTGGAATCTATTGTACTTCAGCTGAAGTTAAAAAAGAAAGGGGTAGCAATTATGATCCCAGAGAAAGCAAAAGCAAAAAAAGAGATCTAATTAAAAGAGATAATGAAGGAAACTGCATCCTGCTAAAAGGTGCCAAAGACAATGAAGTAATGTTAATACTAAACATATATGCATCAAATGCTATAGCATCCAAATTTTTAAGGGATAAGTTTAATAAGTCATAGGGAGAAATACACAGTAAAACTATACTAGTGGAGGATCTCAATTTTTCCCCTCTAACCACAAAATAAATAAGAAAGAAGTTCAGGAGGTGAATACAATTTTATAAAGGTTAGATATGATAGCCCTCTGGAGAAAAATGAATGGGGATAGAACCTTTTTTCTCAGCAATACACAAAAACTGACTGTGTATTAGGGCATAAAAACCTCACAATCAAATGCAAACAGGGAGAAATATAAATGCATCCTTTTTACATCATGATGCGATAAAAATTATATTCAATAATGAGCCATGGAAAGATAGATTTAAAATTAACTAAAAACTAAATAATCTAATCTCAAAGAATGAGTGGGTCAAAGAACAAATCATAGAAACAATAAATAATTTCATTAAAAGGAATAACACAATGAGACAACACACCAAAATTTATGAGATGCAGCCAAAGCAATACTTACAGGAACATTTATATTTCTAAATGCTTACCCCAATAAAATAGAGAAAAAGTAGGTCAGTGAATTGGTTGTGCAACTAAAAAAAAAAAAACTAGAAAAAGAACAAATTAAAAATCCCCTACTAGGGGCAGCTAGGTGGCACGGTGGATAGAGCACCGGCCCTGAAGTCAGGAGGACCCGAGTTCAAATCTGGCCTCAGACCAAACACTTGACACTTACTAGCTGTGTAACCCTGGGCAAGTCACTTAACCCCAATTGCCTTAAAAAAAAAAAAGCTCCAACTAAACACCAAATTGGAAATCCTGAAAATCAAAGGAGAGATTCATAAAATTGAAAGTAAACCACTGAACTAATAAATAAAATTAGGGACTGGTTTTATGGGGGGGAAACAAAAAAAATAAACCAGAGATTAATTTGATTTATAAAAGAAGAAAACCAAATTATCAGAATCAAAAATAAAAAGGGTGAATTCACCCCCAATGAAGAGGAAATTACAGTAATAACTGGAAGCTGTTTTGCCCAATTCTATACCAATAAATCTAACAAAGTGAAATGGATGCATATTTACAAAAATATAAATTGTCCAGATTAACAGATGAGGAAATAGAATACTTAGATAATCTCATCTTAGAAAAAGAAATTGAATAAGCCATCAATAAAGTATACCTAAGGAAAAAAATCCTCAGGGCCAGATGGATGGATTCACAAGTGAATTCTACTAAACATTTAAAGAACAATTAATTCCATTACTATACAAACTATTTTAAGAAATATGCAAAGAAAGAGTCCTACCAAATTCCTTTTAACACACAAATATGATGCTGATAACTAAACCAGGAAGAGTCAAAACAGAGAAAGAAAATGATAGACCAATTTCCCTAATGAATGTTGATGCAAAAATTTTAAATAATGTACTAGCAAGGAGATTAGAGTAATATATCACAAGGATTATACACTATGACCAGGTGAGAATTATACTGGAACGCAGGGCTGGTTCAATATTAGGAAAACTATCAGCATAATTGACCATGTCAGTAACTAAACCAACAGAAATCAATATGATTATCTCAATAAATACAGAGAAAGCATTTGACAAAATACAACACTCATTCCTATTAAAAAAACATTAGAGAACATAGGAAAGAATGAAGCTTTCCTTAAAACTCTAAAACCATCAGCAAGCACATCTGTAATGGGAACAAGCTAAAAGCCTTCCCCAATAAGATCAGAGGTGATGCAAGGATGCCCATTATCATACTATTCAGTATTTTACTAGAAATGTTCACTATAGCAATAAGAAAAAGAAGTTGAAGGAATTAAAAGAGGCAGTGAGGAAACAAAACCATCACTCTGCAGATGATATAATAGTATACTTAGAGAATCAGGCAGCTAGGTGGCACAGTGGATATAGCACTGGCCCTAAAGTCAGGAGGACCTGAGTTCAAATATGGCCTCAGATACTTACTAGCTCTGTGACTTTGGACAAGTCATTTACTCCAAAATTACCAGGTCAAAGAGAAAATATTGCAAGCAGCCAGAAAGAAACAATTTAAATATCATGGAAGCACAGTCAGGATTATACAGGACCTTGCAGCTTCTACATTAAAAGACCATAGAGCATGGAATATGATATTCTGTAAGGCAAAGGAGCTTGGATTACAAACAAGAATCAACTACCCTGTGAAAAAGAGCATGATCTTTCAGGAGAGGAGATGGATATTCAATGAAATAATGGACTTCCATACCTTCCTGATAAAAAGACCAAAGCTCAACAGAAAATTTGATCTTCAAATACAAGACTCAAGAGAGACATAAAAAGGTAAACAGGACAGAAAGAAACATGTTACTAATAATGGCAAACTGTTTACATCCCTACAAGAGAAGATGACACTTTTAACTCTTAAGAACTGTATTGTTACTGCACCATGTTAAAGGGGTATATATAAAGGGGGTGGGTATAAATTAACTTCGATGTAATGATGAAAAAATCTAATCAAGTGAGTTAAATGGATCCAAGTAATTGAATTAATCTGATCTAACTAAGAAAATGTACTGAAAGAAAAGGAAAGGAAGAGGCAGACAAGGGTAAATTACATCAGGAAAAGGCACAAAAACCTATTACAGTGTAGGGAAAGAAGGGAGGGAGATAAGCATTGTTTGAACCTTACTCTCATCAGATTTGGCTCAAGAAGGAAATAAGATAATCAGTTAGGTATAGAAATCTAACATGCCCTATAGGCAGTAGGAGGGAAAGGGGGAAAGAAAAAGGAAGGGGGATAGAAGGGAGGGAAGAAGTAGTAAGGGTAAAGGGGAAGAAAAGGGAGGGGGCTAAAAGAAGGGAGGTAGGACTGTGGGAGGTGGTGGTCAAAAGCAAAACATTAGTGAGGAGGGAAAAGGAGAAAAGAAAGCATAAACAGGAGGGGAAAAGAATGGAAAGAAAGACACAGATAGTAATCATAACTGTGAATGTGATATATGAATGTAATGGAATACTATTGTGCTATAAGAAATGATGAACAGGCAGACTTCAGAAAAACCTGGAAAGACTTGTATGGTTTGATGCTAAGTGAAGTAAGCAGAACCAGGAGAATGTTGCACACAGTAATAGCCACGTTGAGTGATGACTGACTTTGATAAACTTAACCACTCTCAGCAATACAAGGATCTAAGATATCTCCAAAAGCCTCATGATGGAAAATGCTATCCACATCCAAAGAAAAAATGAATTACAGAGTTTGAATACAGATCAAAGCATACTATTTGTTATTTTTTTCTCTTCTGTTGTGTTTTATTTCCTCTTTCTGATGGTTCCTCCTATTGGTTCTAATTTTTACTTACAACATCACTAATGTGAAAATATGTTTAATAGGAATGTATATGTATAGCCTATATCAGATTGCATGGCGTCTTGGGGAGGGGCGGGGGGGAGAAAAATTTAAAACTCAAAAGCTTATGGAAGTGATTGTTGATAAATCAAAATAAATTAATAAAAAAATTTTTTAAAGAATTAGAAAAAAAGTTTATGGAAGTGATTGTTGATAAATCTAAATAAATTTTTAAAATTTTTAAAAGAATTAGAAAAAAAGCTTGTGGAAGTGATTGTTGATAAATCTAAATAAATTAATAAAAAATTTTAAAAAGAAAAAAAAAAGAGAGAGACTTTGACCTAGCAATAATGCTTCTAGGGCTATATCCCACAGAGTTCATAAAAATGGGAAAAAGGAACTACATGTACAAAAATATTTATAGCAGCTCTTTCTGCAGTAGCAAAGAATTGGAACTGGAGGGGATGTCCATCAATTGGGGAAATAGCTAAACAAATTGTGGTATATGAATGTAATGGAATACTACTGTGCTATAAGAAATGATGAGCAAGGGGACTTCAGAAAAATCTGGAAAGAACTGTATGGATTGATACTGAGTGAAGTGAGCAGAACCAGGAGAATGTTGCACACAGTAATAGCCACGTTGTGCTATGACCAACTTTGATAGACTTAGCTCTTCTCAGCAATGCAAGGATCTAAGACATCTCCAAAAGCCTCATGATGGAAAATTCTGTCCACATCCAGAGAAGGAACTATGGAGTTTGAATGCAGATCGAAGCATACTATTTGCTATTTTTTTTCTATTTTGTTTCCTCTTTCTTGTGGTTCCTTCCTTCTATCGGCTCTAATTCTTCCTTAAAACATGACTAATGTGAAAATATGTTTAATAGGAACATATCTGTAGAGCCTATATCAGACTGCACATCATCTTGGAGAATAAGGCAGGAGGAGGATAAAAATTTAAAACTCAAAAGCTTATGAAGTGATTGTTGAAAACGAAAAATAAATTAATAAAAAAATAAAAATTGAGAGAGAATCATAGAGAATCAACTAAAAAACTAGTTGAAATAGTAATTAACAACTTTAGCAAAGTTGTTATATAAAATAAAATGCACATAAATAATATAAAATATTATTTTAAATATCTATAAAATCAACCCACATAAATAATCAGCTTTACTATATATAACCAACAAAACCCAGCAACAAGAGATAACTGTAGACAATGGAACCTAAAACTTTGAATGTTAAAAAATAACTTTAGATCTAATTGGGGGGAAATAAAATATTAATCAAAGCCTCAAAAAAAATAATGAAACTATACTTCATATTTATACATGCAATATTTTCTCTCAACCTATCATTTTTAAGGTGTAGATTACTCTATGGTCAATTAGATAAATTTTCTAGGAATTTGTTTATGTTCTTATTTCCTAGGCATAATAATGACTGAGCTTTGGGAAATAACTAGCTCAGTATTGTGCAGGTATGTCACTCAATATTTCTTTAAATTTTATTTATTGATTTGCCATTAGCAAAAATTCTCTGAAGTTTCCATTTTTCTGGAACATTTGAAGTTAGTAAAGTTAGTAAAGATGTGCCAAAACTCAACTACAACTTTCTCTTGTTTTGCCCAAGTATCTCAGATTACTTGATTACCTGGTGTCCCCTTTTTTTAGTACAAAAATTATATAAAAGGATTATATCCAGCAAGTCCCACTGGGTAGAGAAGAATGACAAGGCTGAAGCAGCACAGAGTAATAACAAAGGCAAATATACATTCATACAAAAACTAAACAATTCTCTTTCCTTTTTTTAAAGGGTAGACTTAGATACTTAGACAATTCCATAGATTCTACTCAAATCTCCCAAGTAACTACCTTTTGTTTCAAGGGACAGCTTAAGAGATGTAATAACAAGAAATCAATCATTGGATGGTAAGGTAAAGAATTAGAATTTCCTGGTAAGAATTTTTAAAATCTGGCAAAGTCAAGTCACTTAAATTTTCTAAGCTGCTTGGTTTTCTTTTACACAAAATAAAGTGACTAGATAATGGTTGAGGGTTCTTCCAACTCTAAAATGGCATGATTCTGTACATTTTAACAATGACCCCTTTCCAGAGTAACTAAAAATTATTTCTCATGTATAACATGTAGAAATGAACTCAATTTAATTTCTTGGCCATGAAAAATTCACTAGTTATCAAAGGCATTTCAGAGGTAATTAAAGGGTTGGAATTTTTTTTATTGTTATACCACCCATGCAGTCCTTTGGAGTCTTATTACAAATGAATTTTTATGGTCTGGTTTAAAAAAAAAGTTCCAATATGAATGGAAATTAACACTGATTCAATTTTCACTGGAGACCTTAAAGTGACAACTAGATAGACAACTATTCTCCAGTGACCTTATTACCCAAATTCCATTCTCCAGAAACTCAAATGGGACACAAACTCAAAATCTGCTCTTAAGACAATAGAGTATAGAAAAGGAAGTTTATCCTACCACCTACAAAAAATGTTGTGTGTGTGGAGAAAAATATTGGTAGAATAGTGTGTGATTATTAAAATAACATATGCAAAGGCACAACTTGCATAAGAAAATTTTTATCACAAGAAAAGCAGAAAAACTTATAGTCTTTCAGTATTCCATATATACTGAAAAGCTGTTCAATAAATGATTGATAAGAAATGCATTATTTTTGTCCTTGGAGAGTGAAAAATCCTTCCTTGATATGACATATTAGATATTTGTCTTTACACCTATATTCCTGCATGCTTACTTAGTAATTCTGGACCAGGCAAAGTTCCCATTTCTACTTTCAGAGCCCTTCATCCTAAAGTCTACCCACCTCATACTATAAGACTCTATAGGAATGTGTCCTATTTCCACAAAGTCCCCTAGTATGAGGGCATTAGTCAGAGAAGAGAGAAAAAACTAAGCCATGTACTGAATTCATTGAGGAAAGAACAAGTGTGACCTGAGGGTCTACAGACAAAAGCTACCAAGATTTTAATTGAGAGGTAACTATGAATAGCACGAACCTCTAAGGAGATATTACTGAGTGATGGAGGTAGGGGGACAACTTGGAAGTGGCAGTGGGGAGCAAGGAGGATTCTAGACTCTTCCACCTCAACTAGTGAGCTATGGAGAATGAATGAAGGTACAGCCAGTAGTGGAAAGGGTGATCAGGGAGGCTGTGCCATCTGAGGGTAGTCAGGTTTCAGTAACAGCTAGTAGATGGAAGAAGTGAAAGAGGACAACTTAAGATGAGGTTTGTTGCCTGTGGAACAGGCATTCCACAGGACACACTGGAAAGGACTACATGGTGTTTGGTTTAAATTTGGGGTGGGAATACTGAAGGAGAGATGTGAGGTTTGGATGATGATATACAGGAGTGCAGAACTGAGAACAGGTGTGAGAATGTTCATCACCAAGTCAAGGGTGCCACGCCTCTTCCCAAAGGAGGGTGGAGATTGGATGGAGGCAGATGCAAAATGAGATAAGAGGCACACAGTCAGATGGTCATATGGGAGACACTGTTTCACTGGTCCTCTTTCCTCCAAAGGGTAGAGATTAGTCAAGAAAGGAATAGCAGAAAATGGAATTCAAACCTACACAGCAAGAGAAAGAAGTCCTGTTCCCTCCCAACTTTCCTCTTCCTCTTCCCTCAAGGGATGCAAAGGAGAGGGAAGTCCTCAGGTCAAAGGGTAGGTTGCTCTTCTCTGCACCAGAGTTCTTCCACATCCCATCTGAGAGATCAGGTTGGCAGCAGGAGGTAGACATTCTCTTGTGCTGGCACAGATAGAAGTCATTGTTTTGAGGCAAATGAAAGACTTTCCCTTTGGTATATGCTGCACCTAGCAGAAGATGGAAGGCACAAAGCACATCATCACTTGCTTTGGCAATAGCAGGAAGTAGTAGACTCCCCGTGCAAGGGGAAGTCCTTTGGGGCAGATAGAAGACCCAAGGCTCACAGCCATCTTTCCTTAGAAGACACACTGCACCTAACAGGAATTGGAAGGTACTGTCAGAACACTGGGCTCCTCTTCTCATCTGAGGTTGATAGAGATGTACTACCTGTAAAAGTGTAGTGGCTTTGTGAGTAGAAAGGAAGGGACCCATATCAGCGATGTTGTGTAAATGTAGCAGAGGCCCACTTGTGTAGTAACAACTCTTACATTTAAGGAGAGGTTCACCTGTGGGAGTTGTATACCTTGAAGGGAGGCAGAATAGAAAATTCTAGCCTCTTCTCCCCACAACCTTCTCCAAGGGAGATTTTCATTCTTGCCAGGAGGGCAAGAGGAAACCAAGCAGAGACACTGATAGAAAATGGAGCATATCTTCATAAATACCAATGACTAGTGTATGCTTTGGGTATATGGTGTTTTTTATTTCTTACTAGAAGTCTAAGGAGATGTTAAATATCTTTAAATATAAGCTATCTATAAATAAGCTATAAATAAGGGTTAATATGGTATAGTTGATATAACACTGGGATTCAAGTTAGGAAGATGTGGGTTCAGATTCTACCACCTCCATTCACTACCTGTGAGACCCTTGGCAAGTTATACAACTTTTATGTAACTTGAGTAACTCCTTAGACTTAGCAGCTCAGTCTTAGATTGATGGTAGAAGGAGTTCTGATGTATCACAGATCTTTCCGTTATTCATATAAGAAAATGTTCATTATTATAGTTGACCGTAGATGCCCAGATAATTCTTAGATACAGTTCTACACTTTAAGTTCTAGTCCCACATGATAAAGAGCTTCCAACAGATTTTCCACTATGTCAATGTGACATTTGTGAATAAGTCATCAACAAAAGGCAGCAGAGTACAATAGAAAGAGCACCAGATATGGAGGCAAAGGATCTGAATTAAATCCCACGTGTTACTTCATGTGATCTTGGGCAAGTTATTTAATCCTCCTCAGCCTCAGTTTCTTCATGTGTAAGGAAGGTCCCTTGATACTATAATTCTAAGTGTTAATTCTAAAAACATCTTTCTCTGCTAGAATAATGGGATCTAACCAAACAGCACCATGTATCAATGTACCAACTTGACAGTAAGTTCTGTCATACCTATTTTTAACTCAAAGTCATTATGACTACATAGCAAAATACTTACATGCATTATCTCATTTACCTTATGTTCATTTTATAGATGAGGCTCAGAAGAGTGAAGTGATTTGTTCTTGGTTGCACAAAAAGTTAGTGGCTGGGCCACTTCTTATTACTTCAAGCCTTGCATTTTTCACTGAGAGGTATCACACCTCTCCTATGCCTGCCCTTTACAGATAAATGGTAGCCATTCCTAATTTTTCTTTAGGGGGAAATGTATGGAAAATGAGAGGATGCCCAAAGATATGTAGGGCATTTTTCTTTGAAAAAATGATGTGTGTTGGGGAAATGACTAGTATGCTACAATGTTTCACATCTCTTCTGGTTTTACTTGAGTAAAAGTCATATGGGCAATCACATCATTTTCTTCAATTTTCAGCAAACTTTCAATTATCCACACGAGTAGAATAGAGAGCCAATACTTTGGAATACAGTTTTGGTTTCGAGGGGAAGGGGGAGAGTTGGTCCAAAGGAGTTTATAATACCCAAGGAATTAATAATATTTCATACAAAGTATTGAAACCACATGCTGAAGACCTCAATCATGAGGAATTGAAGAACCATCTGGGTTCCTCAAATCTTCCCTAATCCACACTGGAGCTGGT
This sequence comes from Phascolarctos cinereus, assembly GCF_003287225.1. NCBI lineage: Eukaryota > Metazoa > Chordata > Mammalia > Diprotodontia > Phascolarctidae > Phascolarctos > Phascolarctos cinereus. The sequence continues at coordinate 145,263,219 of NW_027555514.1, forward strand.
TTTCAGAATGCAGAATGCAGAAAAACACCCACTTCAACAGCACTCTCTCTCATCTTAAAAAAGGGATTGAAGCAATGGAAAGATGAATTCCAGTTTTCAACTATGACCTTGGGACAAGTCACTTCCCTGCTTTGAAACTCAGTTTTCTCATCGGTTAAATGATAATAATTGCACTACCTTAACCACAGGATAATTGTGGGAGGGGGAAGGAAACACTTTGTAAAACATAAGGTAGGCATAAAAATGTGACCTATTGTTATCTATCTTGCTTATATTTTTCCCTGGGAGATACAAAGGCCCTTCTACCAACTCCACCAGACTAGAATAAATAATGATAATATTAAGGAGAAAAAATAATCACGACATCAAGAACTTGAAAGTAAAATTAGTCTAAGTATACTTATATAATGTATTCTACTTTATTCTTAGGTTTTTTATAACAGTTTTCAGGTTTGCTTTTTTTAACCTAAGTCAGAAAAAAAATGTCTCTACTTAGGTTAATTTTTTTTAAAAGAAATGTTCTGTTAATAGTAAACAAAGGAAAATAAGTATTGATTTTCCTGATGGCTATTAATTTGAAAAGTAAAAACTGAGTCATTCAGCCTTTTACAATGTACAAAACAATCACTGGGGTGATTTTTCTAATGAAATTAAATGTTTGGCTTAATAGCATAGCCTTATAAAACCACACAAAAAGAGCCCAGGGAAAGGATTCTGGGACGATGATGGAGTAGTTCAGACAACTTCCAGCTTTCCAAATTTCTTCCACAAAAAAAATTACAGAACATCATCTCAGAGAAAACACAGAGCAGCAGAAGTAAATAAAAGCTGGGGTAAAACAATTGCCCTCCTAAGACAACTTGAGAAGACTGCAGGAAAGACCCAAACTCCAGGGGTGGAGGTTTGGCCTGAGTGACAGGCAAACACCTCCAGGCCAACTCCACAGAATCAATAAACACATCCTAAGGCAGTCTGGGGAACTTTCACCTCAACCACAGTGCTGGGGGAGATGGCCGAGTAGATGAAGACTGAAGGACCTTCCACTGTGGAGGGATGCCAAGCACAGATGTGTTTGACCAGAGGCGGTCCCAGGATACAGCTGTCAGGGAGTTCACTTAGTGAGTGTGGTAGCAGAGGAGCAGGGACCCTGTTGGCTGTGGGCACCTGCAGAAGAGCAGAGTCCCTAGTTTCAGTCCCAGGGCAGAAGGGACAGCTGAATTCCACAGCCACCAGAAGGACCACAGGGAGCAAGAAGGACCTGAGGCCTGAGGCATCATTCCCCACAGCTTATTATATTTATATTATAATAATTATTATAACAATATTACAATTATTATAATATTATTATGTTATTATTATATCATAATTGTTATAATAATAATAGCTGCTAAAATGAGGTTTAAATAAAAACTAGTATGCAAAGGAGAAAGAACCCAACCATAGATAGCTACTGAGAAGATTTGGCTTCGTATTCAGAAGATAGCGGAGCTAAAAAAAAAAAGCCACTGCTTTTTCCAATGAGAAGTGGCAGACGGTCACAAGCCCAAAAAGAGTTCTTGGAAGAACCTGAAAAAGACTTTAAAAATCAAATAAGAGATTGAGGAAAAAGTGGGGGAGAGAAGAAAGAGCAATCCAAGAAAAATCAAGAAAATTATTCATCTTAAAGTTAAATACAAAACAAGGAAAAAAAAAGAACATTGCCATGTACACAACACAACATGAGAGGATTCAATAAAAAAACAATAAATTTCCATTTCAAGAAAAGCTAGATAAATACTATACATTGTTTCCCAAGCTACCCAGGCTTTTCTTTGTAGGTTTTCTTCTATTCTCCGCTGTGTACTTTCTACTTTATTTTTTTCCCTCCCTCCTCATTCCTACCCTAAAGAAGGCTACAATTAAACATGGAGATATATACATATCTATAAACATACACATATATACACAACTGTACTATGCATATTTCCATATTTGATCTTTCTTGGAAGATGTCCTTCATAGGTCCAAATCGTTCCATGTTTTTCTAAATCAACTAGCTCATTATTTCCTATACCACAGCAATATTCCAATACAATCACATCCTAAGAGATTGTCTATGAAAGTTTTTTCTCACTTTTCTGCATTCTTTCTATTCTTGCCTCCATTGATTTTGTTTATACAAGAAAACTTTAATTCAAAATAATCAAAATTATCCATTTTACAACTTCAACAATGCTCTCACTTCATAATATAGTTTAAGGCCTGATACTGCTGAAACTCTTTCCTTTACATCTTTTTTCCCCCCTGGTTTCTTTTAAATGTCTGACTTTTGTTCTTCCAAATTATTTTTGCTATTATTTTTTCTAACTCAGTAAGATAATAATTTAATATAATTTAATAATTTAATTTGGATGGCACTGAATAAATAGATTAGTTAGGTAAAATTATAACATTTTTATTACGTTGGCTTTAGCTATCCACGAACAATATTACTCCAATAATTTAGATCTGATCTTATTTACATAAAAAGTGTTTTATGTTTATGTTCATATAGTTCCTGGGTCTGTTTTGGCAGTTATACTCTGGTATTTTATACTGTCTATTTTAAATGGTCTAAAACAATACTAAATAATATTAGTGACACATAGTATACTTTGCCTGTTTTTCTCTTGATTAAGTCTATTTTAGTTTTAACTTTTCCTGAAGTCATGATTACTAGCCCTGTTGTTTTGGGGTTTTCTACATATTTCCTGCCCTTTATTTTATCTTTGTATGTGTCTTTCATTTTTTACTATGTTTCCTAAAAGCACCATATCATTGAATTCAAAGTTTTAATCAGCTATCCATTTCCTTTGTATGGCTAAATTCATCCCATTCACAATCTAAGCTATAATTACTTGCTGCACATTTTCTTCGCTATCCTCACCTTATTTATCTTATCCCTCCTCACTCCTCTAATTTACTTCTACCCAATACTTTGTCTTCCTATTCTTTAACCTACCCACCCCTCTAACAGTCCTTTCCTTATCCTCTCCCCGTGCCTTATTTCCTTGCCCTCATATTTCAAAAATCAAAAACTTAAGAAAGAAAATAATTCCTTGAAAACTAGAATTGAGCAAGTGGAAGCTAATGATGTTATAAGACACCAAGAAATAATCAAATAAAACCAAAATAATGAAAAAATAGAAAAGAATGTGAAACATCTCATCAAAAAAAAAAATAACTGATCTGGAGAATAGATTGAAGAGAGATAATTCAAGAACCGTTGGACTACCTGAAAGCTATGATCAAAAAAGGAATCCTGAATATTATAAGGAATCATTCAGGGGAATGGCCCTGAAGTCCTAGAACAAGAAGGTAAAGTAGAAATAGAAAAAATCCACCACTCACCACCTGAAAGAGGTACCAGGAGGAAAACTTATAGGAATATCATAGCCAAGTTTCAAAGCTCCCAGGTTAAGGAAAAAATATTGCAAAGCAATAAGAAAAAAAAAAACAATTTAAATACCACATAGCTACAATCAGGTTTACACAAACCTAGCAGCTTCTACATTAAAGGACTACAGATCTCAGAATACTGTATTTCATAGGGCAAAAAAGCTGGAGTTATGACCAAGGGTAAGTATAATTCTGAATGGGGGAAAAATGGACATTTAGCAAATTGGAAGACTTTCAGGAGTTTGTGACAAAAAAGCAGAACTTAATGGAAAATTTGACATATAAGATCCAGGAGAAATAGAAGGTAAATAATTAAAGACCAATCACAGGGGACTCAACAAGGTCAAACTGATTACTTCTTATATGTGAAAATGTTATCAGTACTCTTATGACTATTATTATTTGGATAGTTTGAAAGAAGGACTTGAGCTGAGCTACGTATTATGAGGTGATTCCAAAAAAATAAAACTATGTAGGGAGAGGTAAAAATGAGCAATTATCTCATACAAATGAGGCATGATACAGAAGAAGTAAGTTGGGGTGAGGGGCTGCTAGTGCTGGAACCTTACTCTCAAAGGAAATGGGTTAAAGAGGGTACAACATATACATTTAGAAGGGAAGAAGGATATAAAAGTCTTTTAAATTCAGAAAGAAATAAGAAGGCTAGGGAATAGGACAAGGGAGGGACTTTTAGAAGAGTAGGTAGATTAAGAATTAAAAGGGGGAGGGGATAAGAAAAAACTCTTAGAAAGATAGGCAGATTAAGGTGGAGGGTGGAGGGAGAGGATAAGGGAGGGACTTTTACAAGGGTGGGTGGATTAAGGAATAGGAGGACAAGGTGGCCAATAGAAGTAAATTAGATGAGTGAGGAGAAATAGGTGAGAAGGTTAGAAAGGAAAAATAGAAAGGAGGGAAATACTCAAGTAATTATAGCTTAACACACGAATGGGATGAATTTACCCATAAAATGCAAATGGATAGCAGAATGGATTAAAAATCTGGATTTACATGAACTGATGCAAAGTTCAGTGAACAGAACCAGGAGAACATTCTACACAGTAATGGCAAAACTGTATGATTTAATAACTGTGAATGACATCTAGTCTCAACAATACAACGATCCAAGACAATCCCAAAGGACTAATGATGGAGCATACTATCTTTCTCCAGAGAAAGAGCTGATATTGTTTGAATACAAACTGAAGCATGTTATTTTTCATTTTCTTTCATTTTTTTTCCCTTTTATTCAAGTCTTCCTATACAAAATGACTAATATGGAAACGTTTTACATGATTGCACATGTATAACCTATATCTGATTACTTACCATCTCATGGAGGGGGGAAGGAAGGAGAGATAGAATTTGGAACTCAAATTTTTTTAAAATGTTTAAAAATTGTTTTAACATGTAATTGGGGGAAAATATATTTGAAAAAACTCTGAATTCAAAAAGATGTTGCTTTCAGGAAACAATAAAAAATGAGAGATATACAGAGATAAAATAAAAGGCCAGAGTACAATTCATCATGTAAAAAAAAAAAAAGCAGGGGTAGTAATCATGAACCCAGATAAAGTTAAGGTCAAAATAGATTTAATTAAAAGAGGAAAAATAGGGAAACTATATGATGTGTCACCAATATTATTCAATATTGTTTTAGACCATCTAAAATAACTGGACAATATAAAATATCTGAGATATGCCTACCAAAACAGATGTAGGAACTACAAGAAGATAAACATAAAATACTTTTCATACAAATAATGTCAGATTTAAATAGCTGGAGTAATATATTTTGTTCATGGATAGTTAAAGCCAATATAATTTTAAAAATGACTATTTTACCTAACTAATCTATTTATTCAAAGCCATCCCAATTAAATTGCTAAAAAATTATTTCACTGAGTTAGGAAAAATAATAACAGAATTCATTTGGAAGAACAAAAGGTCAAGAATTTCAAAGAAACTAAGGGAAAAAAGGAAGGAGATTCAACAGTACTAGGCCTTAAACTATAAGGACAGAGCATTGTGAAAGTGTAAAGTGGATAATTTCAATTATTTTAAATTAAAATATTCTTGTATAAATTAAACCAGTGTGGTCAAGATTAGAAGGAAATCAGAAAATTGGAGAAAAACACTTTCATAGCCAAATCTCTCAGATAGGATATGATTATGTTGGAATACTGCTGTGATATAAGAAATCATGAGCTGGTTGATTTAGAAAGACATGGAAAAGACTTGGATATATAAAGGAAGATACTATACACCTCCAGAGAAAGAAATGACCGATAGAAATATCCATAGTATGATCTTACATACATGTATATATGTGTGTGTGTATATATGCATATATATGTGTGTGTGTGTGCGCATGTGTATGTTTATAGATATCTATGTATATGTGTATATGTCCATGTTTAATTGTAGCCCAGGGGGCGAGGGGTAGAAATAAATTAAAAAGTGCACAGCAGAGAATAAAAGAAAACCTAGAAGGGAACAAAGAAAAGCTGGATAGCTTTGAAAACAATGCATAGTATTTATTACACAGGTTTTCATGAAATAGAAATTTATTGTTTTATAGTTAATCCTCTCATGTTCTGCTGCGTATATGGAAATGCTCCTTTTTTTCTTGTTTTGTATTTAAGTTTAAAATGAATAAAAAGTTTATACACACAAAAAAAGAAACTTACAGCCCAATCCCCTGGTTGCCAAAAGCTAAAGTCAAAGACATCATTCCATGTACAGAGGGAAAGCCATTATCAAGATAGAAACAGAAAAATGGTGAGATTTTTCTTTGGTCACTCCTGATAACTTTTCTGCCAATCTAGGCAAAGAGTAGACTGCCTCTCGAAGTACTGAGCTCTGCTTCACTAGTTTTCATATAAAATCTGGATGACCATTTATTATGTGTGTTCTAGAAAGGAATCTTATCCAGTAAGATGGGTTGAAATGAGGTTCCTTCCTACTCTGAGTTTTTGCTTCTGGTTCAAGATTCTTCATTGCCCCCACCCAGTACCCTCCTGTTCCTTCTGATTTTCCAAAACTCCTCAATGTGGTACTCCACAAAGGCCTCTCATTCCCTGAAGTACTCTATGCTGTGAAACTGACTCTCCCTCCATCTTATCAAAACTCTATTTCTTTGGTTCAAAAGAAAGCCATCTGATTATGTTCTGTCAGTCCTGTTCTCTCTGCCTCTCTAGGGGCTGTCATCTACTCCCATAGCTGTAACTATCATTTCTATGCAAATTATTCTGAAATATTTATCTCCACCCCAACCTCTCACTGTTAATGTGATGAATTACAGAAATACCATACCAAGAAATATGACTGAAACAAGTCACTTTGCAAACTGTAAAGTGGAAGAGATGGGTAAGATCCATTATCATTGGTTCAAAAATTCAGTTGTACATGAATTACTAGTAGTAAAGCATTTTAGTAGCTTCCTCCAAGACATAGGTAGTAGGCCTTATCTTATAATTAGAAGACAATATTACATATCTATTACCAAAAGACAAAAACACTTGTGACTTCTACAATGGGACAACTTAACATTTATGTGCTTTATACAAAGAATTCACAGTTTATATCACCCCTTCCCCAAAAAAATCTACAAATAGAAGAAAGAAATTTACCAATAGGGAAACAAAAGAGGTGTGCCAAAAATTTCCACATGTATAAAGAGCTTATTGTTGACTTGGTAATTATTCAAACAAGCTGACTGAATGCATGTATATACTATCTTTGTTGATCACCACTAAGCCTTTGACTCAGTTCAACACTCCTGGTTAATTCACATACTTCAAATATAAAAATCAGACCCAAGTATAGTAAGAACACCAGAACACTTGATAACCACTGAAAACCTTTTTTATTCAAAATATGCCTCAATGTTGACAATGATATCAAGAACAATTCTTATGAAATACAGCATTATTCAAGGAAACACTTTTTTTTTCCTTTTTTGGCTAGGCAATGGGGTTAAGTGACTTGCCCAGGGTCACACAGCTAGGAAGTGTTATGTGTCTGAGGCCGCATTTGAACTCAGGTCCTCCTGAATCCAGAGCTGGCACTCTATCCACTGCGCCACCTAGCTGCCCCCAAGGAAATACTTTTAACCTTTATGATTGTGTCTAGTCTTAATTCTATTATCAACTCTCCTAAATAGAACTAAATGTGCCCATCAAATTAAAGGAGTCAAAAACATCTTATTAACCACTTGTTTACATAGATTACATCAAGCTATGTGGTTACACCAAGAAACAAACTGAATAGTTGTTCATCTTTTGGAATCTTTCTCCATGATGTCCAATCTGTCATTTGGACATGATAAGCATAAATTTAACATTTATCAGAGAGAGAAAAAAAATCGAAGCTTTGACCAGTAAGGTGGAAGTCACATTGAATCTATAGATGAAAGGGGTCCTACAAATACCTAATTCTCTTCAATGCAAAACATATGGACCATAAAGGCATAGAGGAGAAAACAGCAGCTGAATGCTAAGAGATTTATGGGCATTCTGAAATCAAAGTGAACAGGAAAAACATGCTTAAAGCAACTAAAAATCTACATAATACTTGTCCTGATCTGTACGTACTTTTAGAACTACAAAATGTGTGTTACACACTTGGAAAGTACCCTATATACATTCGATAGGAAATAGTTAAAAGCAAAATAAACTTGTATTTGAGAGGATAGATCATAAAGCAAGCATTAAAAGTAAAGAAAATGCAAGAATCATTGATTACATTCTGGACTAAGTGAAGAGAGGAGAGGAAGAGGAGTGAAGCAGACCACTTCATTAACAGATTACTCATGTTGATCACATTCTTTTTTACTACCTCTTCCTTCTTCATGGGGGCCAAAGAGAGGAAATGATAGAAGGAAATAAATAAGTATTCCAGAATGGGATAAAACTCGTCTATAAATTGGAGGAAAACAGAAAAATTGATTAAAAGAATCCAACGATATGTTGTTCACAAGAAACATACCTGTAAACTAGAAGCTCCTTGAGCACAGAGATGATTTCACTTTTGACTTTGAAATATATTGACAAATGCTTAAAATGAACTGGGGGCAGCTGGGTGGTGCAGTGGATAAAACACTGGCCCTGAAGTAAGGAAGACCTGAGTTCAAATGCAGCCTCAGACCAAACTCTTGCCACTTACTACCTGTGTGACCCTGGGTAAGTCACTTAACCCCAACTGCCTTAAAAAAAATAAAAATAAAATGAAGAACTGGAGCAGTATTTGCTATGATTCAAGATAACTTTTTTAAAGATTAGATGCCAATAATAATATCAGACAAGTCAACAATAACAGCAGACATGGTTAAGAAAGATAAGCAGGGGGGCAGCTAGGTGGCGCAGTGGACAGAGCACTGGCCCTGAAGTCAGGAGGACCTGACTTCAAATGTTGCCTCAGACCAGACATTTGAGACTTACTAGCTGTGTGACCTGGGCAACTCACTTAACCCCAGTTGCCTTAAAAAAGAAAAAGGAAAGATAAGCAGGGAAATTACATTATACTTAAAGGCACAATAAAGCACAAAATTATATGAACACTATATATACATACATACATATATATATATATTCACTTTATGGCATAACATCTAAGTACTTAAAAGAAAAATTAATTGAGATACATAGAGATATATACAGCAAAACCATAGCAGTGGGAGACCTCATTTTTATAGCTGAAAAAGCCAAAGAGCAAAGAGTGATTAAGTGACCTGCCTGGGTTCACATAGCTGGTAAGCGTCTGAAGCCACAATTAAATTCAGGTCTTCCTGCATATTGTCACCTTATTTAACTCATATGCAAAATGCCAAGCTGGATGAAACAAAAGCTGAAATTAAAGTTGCCAGGAGAAATAGCAACAATCTCAGATACACAGGCAATACCATTCTGATGGAAGAAAATGAAGAATTAAGAAGCCTTTTGATGAGGGTGAAAGAGGAAAGTGCAACAACGTAAAAGAAAGAAAGAGGAATTGAATGAATAAGCATAGGTAAAGAAACAAAATCATCATGGTTTGCAAAAGATATGATTGTCCACTTAGATCATCCTAGAAATAAATCCAATTAAAAACCTAAATGAAACAACTTAAGCAAAGTGACAGAATACAAAAGAAACCCACACAAGTCACCAGGCTTTCTGTACATTGCCAACAAAATCCAAAGAAATTTAATTCAACATAACTACAGGATAAATAAGCCACCTTAAGAGTCCATCTACCAAGACACACATGGAAATGAACACAACTATAAAACACTTGAAAGGAATGTCCATAATTAGAGATAAATGTTCATGGCTGAGCTATGATAATATAATAAAAATGAAAACATTACCTAAATTAACTTTTGGAATCAATGTTGTATCAATCTTACAGGATTACTTTATAGAACTAAACAATAAAAATTCATGTAGAGGAACAAAACATAAAGGACCTCAGGATAAATCATAAAAAAAATTGGGAAGGAAGAGGTCCTAAAAGTACCAAATTTCAAACTAGACTACAATGCATTCAGTATTGACCAAAACTATTTGATACTGGTTAATAAGTAGAAAAGGTGATCAGTAAAAAAGGTAATACATAGAAGAAGACCCAGGAGCAATTGAAGACAGTAGCGTGGTATTCAATAAACCCAAGGACTCTTTAACTACTGGGATAAGAATTCACTACTCCACAAAAATCAGTAGGGAAAAAAAAGAAGTTTTAAGCGAATATCACTATGTACAAGAAGTTCCAAATAGACATATGACCTAGACATAAAAAGCCATATCACAGAAGGAAATACTTTTCAAATCAATGAATAAAGAGTTCTTGATCCAAACAAATGATAGAGATGATCAGAGATAAAATGGACAACCTTGACTACATAAAATTAAAAAGTAACATTTACACAAACAAAATCAATCAAGTTAGAATTAGAAAGGGAAAAAATTAATTGAGGAGGAAAATCTGTGTAGCAAATTTTTCTGCTATGGAAAGATAACAAATATCACCATGATTTTACATTTCTACCTGTTCCATCATATACACATATATACATGCATGTATATACTGTGGATGTAAATGCATATATAAATACATATATATGACATCTCAAAAGTCTTAGTTCAATTTTAAGCTAGTAAAGCTTAATAAATGCAAAATAAAGCTTACTAAAACTGAGAGATGAGAGAACAAAACAGCAAATAGGTAATAAATGATACAAAACTAAACAAGAGGATAGTGGAATGAATTGCCTTTGGGAAATTGTAGTCCTTTTAGTGCCTCAGTGCTCTGAATATAAGGCCCATCTTAACAACAATATTCTTCCAATGATGTAGTATAAGTGCAAGTCATGGAACATCACCCTCTCCAAAGAATTAAGGTTGAGGGTTCACATGTACAAAAATATTTATAGCAGCTCTTTCTGTGGTGGCAAAGAATTGGAAATTGAGAAGATGCCCATCAACTGGGGAAGGGCTGAACAAGTTGTGGTATATGAATGTAATGGAATAATATTGTGCTATTAGAAATGATGAACAGGCTGACTTCAGAAAAACCTGGAAAGACTTGTAATGGACTGACGCTGAGTGAAGTGAGCAGAACCAGGAGAACGTTGTACACAATAACAGCCACGTTGTGCTATGACTAATGTTGATAAACCTAACCCTTCCCAGCAATACAAGGATCTAAGACATCTCCAAAGGCCTCATGATGGAAAATGCCATCCACATCCAAAGAACAAACTATGGAGTTTGAATGCAGATCGAAGCATATGATTTGCTATCTTTTGTTTTGTTTTCTCTTTCTTGTGGTTCCTATTCTAATTCTTCCTTATAACATCACTAATGTGAAAATTTAATAGGAATGTATATGTGTAGCCTATATCAGATTGTGTACTGTCTTAAGGAGGGAGGCAGGGAAGGAGGGAGAGAAAAATTTTAAACTCAAAAGCTTATGGAAGTGATTGTTGATAAATTAAAATAAATTAATTTTTTAAAAAAAATTAAGGGTTACCTAAACGTAAATAGTGCACATGAACAGGCTTCAGCACATTAGTAATGAAGACAGGCAGGACAAGGAGTGTAAAGGATGTGGACTAGTTACATAACAAGAACTAGAGATAACCAATGGCCATAACCAATGTTCTCCACTGGATCCACACATCTTTCAATGAAGTATAGGTAAGTCCTCAGCACATTGAGTGGACCCTTTATGGAGTATTTGTGGGAGTAAATGAATAAGAGCTGCACAGAACGAACATTGTGATCTGCCTGGTTGGAAGAAATACCCACACAGTTAAGCCCCATTCGTGTGATGAAGCTTAGATTCTATGGCTCCTTTGCAGATTTTAGGGAACATTTCTCCTTATAATTAATTTCATTTGGTCCTCACAATAAGTAAGTATGAAGAAGGTAGTACAAGTAATTTTATCCTCATTTTACCAATACAGAAAATTAAGCTTCTGGAGGTTAAATTACTTCTTGTGTGATTATTGTTAAGTGGAGGGAATGGGATCTGAACCTAGGGTTTCTAATTCCAGGCCCTATATTCTTTCTATTACACTTTGCTGTGAGAAGAATTTGTTGTTCAGTCATTTCAAGCGCACTGTGAGAATACCTAGCATTTATTTAGCACTTTAACGTTTGGGGAAGTGCTTTACAATTATGTCATTTTATTCTAATAATAACCCTGGGAAGGAGGTGCTATCATCAACCCCATTTTACGAATGGCACTCTATCCTCTGCACCACCTACATGCCTCAGAATAGTTCTGGCACCTTTGTAGCAAAGCATATCGGCAGTGAAGGGAAGAAGACCAATGGAAAAAAAGAGAAAAGACTCTAGTAGGCCAACGAGAAAGCATGAGGACTAGAATAGTAACAGGAGTTACCACTCCACTGGGAGTGTAAAGAAAGGGCTACGTTGAAGAGGGAATGTAAAGGAATAATCCACAGGCCTTGGGATCTAATCAGCTGTGAGATGCCAGAGGGCCTCAGAGTCCAAAATGACTTTAATGTTTAGAATGTAGTGAATGCAGAAACTGATGGCATGAAAAGAATTAAAGACGTTAGGAAGAGAAGCTGTTTTGGAAGGGAATATGATATTGAATTTTAGGCATAGTGAGTTTAAGGTACAAGGCTACTTAAAATGGGAACGTAGGGACTTAAATGTTTAATTTCGAGGCATTCAAATCATAGGAAATAACTTCAGGAAAGGCAATAGAGGCGGGAGAAGGAAAGATTACAGGTTAGACCTGAGAAGGGCCTAGGCTGTCATCTAGGCCAGCCACCTCATTTTACTGATGAGAAAATTAAGGCATAGAGATGTTAAGCGACAAAGTTACATGGGTAATAAACGACAGCTAATATTTGAATCTAGGCGCTGACTCCAAATATTTTTTAAAAAACCAAACGCTCAGATATGAGGCTGAAAAAACTCACCGGGAGAACGGCATTTCGGAGCCCGGGAGAACAGGCCGAGTCCTAGCCTGCGAACTTCGAGACTAGGCCTGGAGCGCCAACACTTGTCGGCTTGAGCCTCGTGGTCCGCCGCATTCTCTGCGCGGGCCCGAAGCTGGAGTGGGGGGAGGAGGTGCAGGAGGAACCACGCCTCCCATGTGCGCCCTCGCCTTTGCGCGTGGCTCATGTTACCTGCTAGTGAGCCTCGGCCCCTAGCGTTGGGCTCTCTGTCCAAGCCCTGCAAGCAACCTAAGTGAGCGGGGCTCACTGCAGGACGGGGCAGGGCGTAGCGTAGAAGTACCAGAAACTTACATCGCCAATAAAACCGGACAGAAGGACAGGAGCGGGAGCCGGGCGGCTACGGCGGAAGGCTGCAGCTCCCGGGCTCGCGCTGCTTTTCCGCGAGCTGCAGGGGTGAGTCCGGTCCCACGGGGACCTCCGGGCTGAGTAGTGTTGTGCAGGGGCGGCAGGGATGCGAGGCGCGGATATCCATCCTCTCTGCTCCGAGAGGCTCTGCATATCAGAGGGTTAGAGTCTCTCCTGCAGCCCTTCTGTTTCTCCTTCAGCCGCGGTGGTGACTCTGGGTTTTCAAAAACTTTTGCCTGGAGCACGCAAGTTCTTGCAGGTACTGTTAAATCTGAAAGGCTTCGGATGGGCTCCTGGGGTAGACTGAGTGACTGGATTTGGCACACCTGGCTGGGAAATGATTTCAGCTGCAGCAATTATTAAACATCAGAGGGTCGGAGATTTAGAACTACTTGGGACCTTAGAAGCTATTTTAAGGCAAATCCCCTCGTTTTACAGGTGAGGAAACCGAGGCCAGGAGGGATTAAGCGACTGTGACTTAGGGTCACAGTAAGTGTCTAAAGCTTGGTTTGAACCCATGTCCCAGACTCAAGCATGGGGAGAGTTGCCTCCAGTATCGATAGAGTCAGTAACCTCAAACTGTCAAATCGCAGAGCCTTCAGACCAGGACAGGAAAGGAGAAAAAAGTCATAGGTGCCTGTTTCTTGCACAAGGCAAAGAAATAACTTAGTGATTAAGGAGAAAGTGCTTGGTTTGGTTTTTGAAACTCATGGTCTGGAAATTTGTTTCCCTTCTTAGGAAGAGGTAATAGCAATGCCCTTGATCCCATTTTGTCTTTGAAGGACTCTAAAATCTTCCTCTTTGGATTCTTTGCAATACATACTAGGGAGTTTTGGTCAAAATTAATACCCAATAAATATTCGTTGGACACATGAATGAACTTTGTAGTCAAAGGATCCAGGAACTGCTGCAAGGGACTTCACGGGTCATCTAAAACAACCACCTCATTTTGTAGATAAGGAAATAGAGGCCCAACGAAGTTAATTGACTTGACCAAAGTCACACAGGTAATAAGGATCAGAGGCTGAATTTGAACCCAGCTGCTCTTTCTCCAAAACCACTTCAGCTCTTCCCATACACTGTGCTGTATCCTTAGCATAGATGCCAAATATGTGGTGATAGAATTTGGGAGGAAATAAGATTTCTCTCCTAACTTCTACACAACTTCTATTATCCTCTGTATTCCTGTTGAGTAAGGTGTTTCTCCTAGGTTTTAGGTTGTTTTTTTGTTTTGTTTTGGCTTACAGCTAACTTAATCTTCACTCTGACTTATTGTAATTAAAAAAAAAAACTTCAAGGATCTCGAGCCAGATTTTTTCATTCTGATCAGCAGTTTTTCCCCCCAGCACCTTTAAAACAAAAACAATTCCTCTTGCTTTGTCACCTCCCAGGTTACCTCTTCCACCACCCCCTTCGTTATAGAAGTAGTGAGCTTAGGCACATTTGAGCCTACAATGTGACCCAAAGGATCATATATAAGGATACAGAAGGATCTAGAAAGGTTTCAGCCATTAGCTATGACTCTGGGCAAATCCCAGCTGCTGAGTCTTGAAGTTTCTTATTGTAAAGTAACGGATTACTCAATTGCTTAAGAACCTTCAGCTCTCAGTTTGTACAATCTGGTGCTGTCATTCACAAAAATACTTTTCATAGCATTTTCACTTAACATGAAAACTATAATATTTAAGAGGCATGAATTTGGGAAGTTTATGACAACAATTTACATTTAGTAAAGGCTAAATTTGGAAGTAAACGAGCAGTGTTTTTGAAAAGCTACTCAAATAAGCAAAAAAAAAAGGATGGTGTAGCAAAAAGAACAAAAGTTTTAGAGTTAATCTTGACTTATAAAAGTGAGTTTAAGTTAAGAAAACAAATTTAGGAGTATCTGAATTAGGTCTGATCCTCTGGAGGAAATAGGATGAGTTCTTTGAGCAAGGTTGTAATCAAGCATCTGAGTAGTGAGGAAGTTTTTGTTTTTGTTTTTTAATGGTACCTACATGCCTAGAACTGGAACATGAAGATAAGTTTCAGGAAAATTTCTATTTTAGCATCTTCATCCTCTTTGAACTGGAACAGGGTTAACAAATTCCTTTGAAATACCGAAGAGTTCTCTTTGAATTCTGGGTTACGACTGGGGCAAGTCGTTAAACCTTTCTGCCTTAGGGTTTCTGGGTCAGTTGCAAATGTATTACCTACATTAGATACATTTAAAATTATTACCAAAACTTTTATACACTTGCATATCCTTAACAGTAGCTTAATGACGAAGTGGAGTCATAGGCTAGCCATGAAATTTGTAAAAAGATTCAAGTTTCCTCACTTCCCTGTCCTACTTGTTCACACTAAGCACTCTTTCTAATTACTGCAGTGTAGATTTATATCTGAAGACTTCCTTGGGGAAAAAAAATCCTCACTAATTTGCATTAGAAACAAACTTAGGGTAAAGAATGAACAGGTAGGGTTGCTACCAACAGATCTCCTAAGTGCTTTTCTGGAAAGCATTCTGCTTATTAACACCTGAAGCCTGACTTGTGCTGGGGTTTTTTCCCCCTGGAGCTAACTACTCTGAAACTGCACAGAGTTTCACGTTCCTCATTTATTTATGAACAACACTAAAACGAAACCAGGTGAAAAACTAAGAGTGGCTCTTCATTCATGCTGAGAGGCCTCAATGGATGATTCTCTGATTTAGAAATAATTATAATTCTAGCAGTGAATTGATTTACCAGTACTTTCTGTATATTGCATTTAATTCAAAATCAAATAATTGAGTATTTAATACTATCCTAAGTGCCATATATTTTTACTCATGTCAAGTGACTTTGCAAGTATCCCCTGCATTGGCCTTAAAAAACTGATATTTATTTTATAGGTTTTAAAGCAAAAAATTAAGAAAAATATTGGACTTTATAGAGAATTTATCCATTATAACTGACACTGATGTTGAATCATCTCTGAGTTAATAAGGAGAAAATAAACTCATGGAAAATGGGACAGAGGTGATTTTTTTCCCTTTGCTTTATCAGTTCTTGATGACCTTTTATATCAACTCTGTATTTCAACATGGATAAATAAAGTCCTCAGTGATTTTAACGTCTTATTTTATCCTAACCCCACCTTTTAGAGAATGATTTTGTGGTTTCCATCATCAGTCTTTTCATGTATCAGTTATTGATTTTACTTTTTTGTCTTTTCCCTCCTCTTTCTCACACTGTCCAAAGGATGCATAGCAGGAGAGAAACTGAAATGAAATAAAGGACCTGGATATTTCCAAAATGGAATAATTATTCCTTCAATAAAGTGTGTTGATTACAATTAGTTTACTTACAAGTTTAATGTATACTTTGAGGTTGTTTGGTCTTTTTAGTAAATGATCCTTTAAATGTATCAAACAGACTAGTTCATGAGAGACAAAGATTCATAAGAAAAGAAGAAAAGACAAATATCTTTCCATCTTAAATTCCTCAGGATCATGTTTTGTTTTCTATATTCTAATTACCACTCCACTCAATTTTTTCAAAATTCAATTTTATTTTATTTTCATGATCACATTCTCTCCTTCCCATCGAGGAAGAAAGAAAAAAAAAAACAGAAACCCTTAACAAAAAATGTGCAATCAAGCAAAATAAATTCCCAGACTAGTTATGTCCAAAATGTGTGTGTGCATATGTGTTGTTATTAGTCATTGTATTGACAATTTCTAAGTCTTTTTAAATTGTTTATTTTTACAATATTATTGTCATTGTATAAAATGTTCTCCCTGATCTGCTCACTTTACTTTGCATTAGTTCATACATCTCTCCAGGTTTCTCAGAAATCATCTCCTTTACCATATCCTACAGCACAATAGTATTCTATCACATTCATATACCATAACTTGTTCAGCAGTTGCCCCTTATATCCTGATATTTGGCAGCCCCAGAAAGAGATACTATAAATATTCTTGTACATGTGGGTCCTTCTCCTCTTTCTTTCCTCTCTCTGAGATATAGACCTAGTAGTAGTATCACTGGGTCAAAGGGTATTCATAGTTTAATAGCTTTGGGTAATGGTTCTAAATTGCTTTTAAGAATGGCTAGACCAGAGGCAGCTAGGTGGTGCAGTGGATAGAGCTCAGGCCTTGGAGTCAGGAGGACCTGAGTTCACATGTGACCTCAGACACTTGATACTCAGTAGCTGTGTGACCCTGGACAAGTCATTTAATCCCAATTGCTGCAGCAACAACAACAACAAAAAATTACAAAACAAAAAGATTGGCTACACTAGTTTATATAGATCCACCAGCAGTACATGAATTTTCTTTTCTTTTTTTCTTGTAGTGTGCTATAGTGGAAAATATTGGATTTAGAGGCAGAGGACCTAGGTTCAAAACCTGGCTCTGCTACTGTATATCTTGGTCAAGTTACTTAACCTCTCTGTTTCCTCATCTGTAAAATGAAGGGGTTAGACCAGATTACCTCAAGATCCTTCCCAGTTCTAAATCTATGATCCCATGGTTTTGTCTCTCTTTATCAAGGCAATAGGTGTTGGGTTTTGTTTTGTTTTTTTAATATTGAAACCATGATCCAAAGTTCTTCTGGTGTGTACTCTTTCCAGCTTCAGTTCTTCATTGTCATCAAATCTTTTGAAGGATTAACACTGAGAGTTGTCTGAAAGACTAGCAAATATTCTATAGGCTAATAAACTAAAAATTGCAAATCTATAGAATTAAGCCACATACATTATCCTTTTTTTTTAAGGCTATTGGGGTTAAGTGACTTGCCCAGGGTCACACAGCTAGTGTCAAGTGTCTGGTCTGAGACTGTATTTGAACTCAGGTCCTCCTGACTTCAGGGCTGGTGCTCTAGCCACTGCACCGCCTAGCTGCCCCTATAATCCTTTTCTTTAAAAAAAAAAGTTGTATATACTTGATTTAACTGATATCTTGGGGACACTTCCTAATCTATGGACTAAATTTTAATATGAGTTTAGAAAGGCTGCACTTATACATGGAGTGAGGGTGTGTCTTTACAGTATATGTGATAATAATAATTGAAGTTCATATAGTCAGCAAGCATTTATTAAGCAATTACCATGTGCCAGCCACTGTGCTTTAATAGTTCAAAGCACTTAACATTCCCTATCTCATTTGGTCCTCACCACAATCCTGTGAGGTAACTGCAATATATATTGATTATTCTCCTTTCACAGAAGAGGAAATTGAGGCTGAGGGAAGTTAAGGGATTTGCCCAAGATTATGTATCTAGTAAGTGTCTGAGACAGGATTTGAACTTGGGCCCTCCTGGTTCCAAGTCTAGGTCTTTGCTATGATACGGTGATAAATGGGTGGGATTGATATATAGCATGTCTTCAGATCTTATCAAGGGATTCTGTAATAGAACAAATTTGACTTTTTTTGTTCGTGCTTCACAGAGGGCAGAAGAGGGTCAAGCCTCTTATCTAGCTAACTACACTGAAGAGCCACTTCAGACCCTTTAATCAAAGTAGCACTGAGTTACACTGGATTCCACCATTGGGAAGTCTGTACTCTGGCTTCCAGTATTTTTTCTTCTGATTTGGGTAAGTAGTAAATAAGTAATATTTTCTTTAGGCTACATCATCATTAGATTGGGTCTTGTCTGCATTAAAGAAGAACCTAAAATATCCAGAGATCTGAACTAAACGCTGTACTCATTTGTTTGTTTTAGAAAAGGAGTGTCAGAATGACATAACCAACTCGGCCTCCTCTCACTTTCCTTCTTTTGGATCAGAGCATGCTTTAACTGGTCCTTGGGGAGAGTGAACTTGGAATGTCCTTTGTTCTTATGAGGCATCTGGCAGGCTGGCCAGTCACAGGAACCAACAACCCTGTCTTATAACATAGACCACCAGTCCTAGAATGTCATTGATATGATCTAAGGAGCAGAGACCAGATCTGTAGCATTCTCTTTGTGCAGTGCCCAGCATGATGCCATAAGCCATTGGACATGTCACAACTCTTGATGATGATGAAGCCAGGATCTCATATGAGTTATATGTAATCATGTATATGATATATTATAAACCATATACTATATTTTGTATGTGTGTATTTTAAATGAAGCCAGATTTTCCAAGAAGTAACTCAGATCAAATAGAATTAAAGCATTCCAGTAATATGTGCATGGACAATATAACTTTTAACCTTAGGTATTTGAGTTTTTTATGCTGCTACCCAAATTCTTCTGCTTTCTTTAAATTTATTGATTCCAAAAATAAATAAAAATCAACACTTTTCTAACTCCCTCACATCAGTTGTAACTCCCCTAACCAACATGAAAACCATTTCTAAGGATAGAAACAGATTAACCTTTACAAAAGCCTAAGTCACATTGTTGAGAATTCCATCTGAACATCAGGGACCTTAAAGTACTATATCTATTGAAAGTTGTCTATGAAATTTGGCCATTTGGCTGCTTTTAATTCAGAAGTCCCAAATAATCCTCATACTTCACAGCCTTGTCCATGTAGGTTTAGGGTATGCACTTATACCTAAATGTTCATAGCATTCCCCATTCCCTTAATAGGATTCAAAGAGATCATGGAAAATTCTCTATTTTAGCCCTCCTCTGGTTCTCTGGAAAGGTACAGCATCATATCTTTTGACTTATCCCACAGTACCTAGCAGAGTGCTTAGCATCCAGT
The DNA here is from genome assembly GCF_003287225.1 of Phascolarctos cinereus. Classification (NCBI taxonomy): domain Eukaryota; kingdom Metazoa; phylum Chordata; class Mammalia; order Diprotodontia; family Phascolarctidae; genus Phascolarctos; species Phascolarctos cinereus. Next base: position 145,283,116 of record NW_027555514.1, read on the forward strand.
AAATGTTGACTGACTGACTAGGTTAGGTATAACCCTGCCCATTCCAGACAACTAGAAGACTATTGACTATGCTATAGCCTCTCTGTTACACAAGCAAGTGTTTAATAGCCTTTTGAAATTTTCTCCATGTAATCTATGAGTTGTGGAGGTGGGGGAATAAGTAAGTGAGGTGAAGATGACTATTTTGGTCACTGCTGAAATGTGAGCTTCCTCATTCAATATGAGATAAAAAATGATCCTCACACCTTATCAACAGTTGTGGACTATTGGATTACCAGAAACGGGGTAGGAAAAAAGAGGACATTGTCTATTTAATCTGCTGCTTGGATCTGCATACTCTATCTATCACTTTGTATCTGTTGTAGGTATTCACACTTTGAAAAATTATCACTTAACATTTAAAGATTTCACATATTGGTTTGTTCTGTGTTCATCTGCTTCCTACTTTCCTCCATTTCCCAAGTCATACATGCAAAGCAAAGTACTAAGTATATGTGTATATACATATTAACACAGGTTAGAAGATACAAGCAAAAAAAGGCATGGGATAAGGGTGAGGGGAGGTAGAGAACAAAAGAACAGATGCCCTTCTTCAGTCATAACCTGAGTTTTAGCATCTGGGTTGCTCTAAGAATAGAGGATCTTCAAAAGGTACTACCTGCTGTCAGAGGTCTTTGTAAATTATAGCCTTGATACCTTGAATAATTGCCCCCTCTAAGACTGCCTTTGGAGAATTTGCCTACCAGGGAGTAAATTCACCCTCTAGGTCTTTATTAAATTGCAGACCTGCTGCCTGCCAGTGGCTACCCTCTACTAACTTGTTCTACTTTAGTGACTCCCCCAGTTCATCATTGGCCAGAGAGTTCCCTTGGATACATAACATGTAGATAATAATTCATGTTTGCACCTTACTCCTTAGTCTTCTGGTGAATAAGAGCAACACCTGAGTACAAGTAAAACTCTCCTCTCTTATACCTAAAAAGGTAACATCAGCAAAAGGCATACAACTTATTAAGGATAGGGATATGGACTAGACCTATTATTTTGTAATAATATTAATAACTAGCATTTACAGAATGGTTTAAGTTTTACAAAACACATTCAAATGATGTCTCCCTTGATCCTCACAACAACTCTGTTATGTAAATGCTATTATTATCCCCATTTTACAGATGAGGAAACTGAGGCTGAGAGAGGTAAAATTACTTGCTCAGGGTCACACAGCTAGTAAGTGTCTGAGGTAGGATATAAACTCAAGTCTTCCTGACTCCAAATCCAGCAGTCTAGTTGCCTTTCCATACCATTTCATTGGTTTTGAGAACTCCTTCTACCAATGCAGGTCAGAACCTTCTCTACAATTTATAGTTTGAATTACCTAGAGCACCTAGAGATTAAGTGAATTACCCAAGATTACACAAAGTCAACTTTCTATACCATGCCGCCTCTTAATATATAACTAGGTAGCAGATTATGGATGACACTCATGGAATCTAAGTTAATTTTCACAAGCTACAATGGGAAAAATCACACTCTGTTACCTATATTGAGAGGAAGTATGGTAAAGTGGATAGAGAGAGAGCTGGTCTTTAAGTCAGGAAAATCCTTCCTCTGACTCATTCTATCTATATGACCCTGGGCAAGTTACTTACCTTATGTTCTGGAGAGCTCTCTTAATCCAGTCCAATCCTATAAACATTAAGTACCTACTAAGTGCCAAGCACTGTGCTAAGCACTGGAATAAAAAGACGTCCCTGCCCTCAAGGAGCTCACAGTCTAATGGGTGAAGACAAGAGGTGTCAGGCTACTTTATTAGAGGGAGTGTTCTCATGCTTCTCTGTATCAGTGAAATCACAGGTTTAGTGTCTATCCCTCTTGCCTATAGCATACAGGACCTCCCCCCATCTCCAATTTTTCTAACTAGGTATCCAGGCTAAGTCTTTGTCTGTAAAGTTACTGCCTTGTGGTTTCTTCAGCATCTTAACTTCCTTATGTTATGAAATAATTGCTATTTTAGCTGACCTATTTCCCCTACTTTTATCCATTCACACCCACATTAAATCATCCCAGGATATCCCCTTTTAGTGCCTTATTTTTCTCTTTCATAATCAAATTCAATGTGGCATAGTGAATAGAGGGATGACCTCAAATGCAGGAAGACCTGGCTTCAAATCCTGACACATACTGGCTATGTGACCCTGGGCAAGTCATTTAACCTAGCTAATCATGTCCCCTCTAGTTTTTTCTTTCTTTTTTTAAAAATCTGAACAACTGACCTTTCTGAGTGTGCAGACAACCATGATCTGTGAGAAGAGCCATATTCTGGAGGGCAACTGAGGCTTTGCCCAAGGATGCTGACAACCTTTTATTCCTTTGTCAGGTTGGAGCAGCTAAGAGTCACTCTATGCCACTATCTTAAGACTATGTGTTACAGAGAAGGTGCTGACTGGCTTTCTTCACTTGGGGAATTTTCTGTACCAATGAAATAGCAAATTTAGCCCCTATCTTTATCCCTTTTCCTCGTTAGGCCAATTACATCTATCAGTAGCAAGTGAGTAATAGTCACGATAACTACACTATAAAATTGCACAGCACTTTATATGCATTATCTCATTTGATCCCCACAACAATTCTGTGCAGTAGATACTGTTATTATGCCTGTTTTACAGATGAGAAAACTGAGGCTGAGAGATTAAGTGATTTTCTCACAGTTAAAGCTAGTGTCTGAGGCAGTATTCAAACTCAGGTCTTCCTGACCGAAAGACCAGCATTCTATCTACCAAGCTATGCTGTCTTTCCCTGCACAGCCTGAATCTAAGGATATTTTATTTTATTAGATGATAAACCACTCAAGTGGAACACAAATCTGAATTGTTGGGACACTTACCTTTCTAAGGCTGTGGAGCCATGGAGGCTGGGTACTGGGAATTTCTGAAATATTCCTAGAAAGAAAATGGATGGTGCAGCTTTTAAAGGCAGCATTATAATAGGAGACTAGTACCTGAAAAGATCGAATGCATTCAATGAACTTGAATAATTCTTCAGTGCCCCAGTTATTTTGAGCTTTGGGTATCTGATAGGTGAGGCTTTACAATATAATCAAACAATTAGAATATATAGTATCAAATATAACTCCTCTGCCTGATTTTCAAGGCCTTCTATAATCATATTTCCTATTATTCCTCAATATGTGTCTTTTCCTTTTGTCAGGCTAGTGTCTCCCCTGATCCTGTCAACACCCCATATTTATTCTTCCCTCTGCCTTTATCTTCCTTCCAATGTGAAAAGCCTATCCATCCAAAATTAATTCAAATCCCACAAGTCCCATGAAACTTTTCCTAGCAAATTTTGTTCCTTCTGCATAAAAAAAAATTGTGTATGTGTGTGTGTATGTCTGCACAAGCAACCACTCTGAATGAGCCAACATCCATGAACTTCAAGAAGTGCCATAACCTGGGAGAGCATCTGAGGCTTGGCCAAGGGTGCTGACAATACTTATATTCCTTTGGCAGGTAGAAACAGCTAAGCTTATTGCCTTGTTAGCAAAGATGATTAGTTAAAATGAATAGTTAACAAATGACCTAATTCCCCTCCTGTACACCTATGACCATTCAAAGTAGGGTCATCTACCTTTCATCCCAGACTTGCTAGCCATAATGTCTCCAGAAACAGCCTTGTGATATCCTTTATCCCAAGATTTCTCCCTGAGGTTGCCCCACAAAAGACAGAATTTGTCTTTAAAAAGTTTTAAAGGGTACCTTTCATGCTACTTGACCTAATATCACTTTGTGATGCTTTCTCTAGACACCAGAACTGCTAGTTATATAGTTCTGTTTAAGTACAATAAACTATGGTAGCAAAACTTAAGACAAAAGTTAGTCTGACATCTTTAATGATAGAGAATCCTTGTGCTTCATGAAAATTAGAGGAAAATGGTAAGCATTTTACAAAAATTACAGTAATTAGTATTACCTTTCCACAATTAAAGCCAAGCTGTTTATTTTCTCACTTTTAGTTCTCTAGTATTAGTAGTTTTCCTTGATGGAATGTTACATTTAATCACCATCATCTCTTAACATACAATCATATAAACGTACTTTAAAAGACAAAGATATTCGATTTTACATCCCAACAGCTATCATTCTTTTGCCTTCTAACTTCCTGTCTTCCCTTTATCATTCCCCAATTCTGAAATGTTCTAGATTTCAACTCTTGTGTTCCCTTTCACCAGTCATCTGCTGTGGTTCCTTCCTCACCTCATGACCATCACTACCACTGGGAGAGTGGGGGAACATCGTTGAGCAACTTTTGCCAACTGTGTTACCTTAACCCTAAACTGGGTATCTTGGGTGCAAAAGGACCTAAGTTACCAGAAACTCTGAGCTTATGAGATTTTGGATTGCCTGCCCTTGGAGTGACAGCATAATCACTATATTTTAGATGGAAGGGTTTAGTGGATATATCTCAGGGAGTCTGTGAACTTGGATGGGAAAGAATTTACATTTTTATTTTCACTCACCTCTAACCAAAATTTAGCATCTCCTTCAATTGTCTAAAAACAGTAATCTGAGAAAGGATCCATAGACTTTACCAGACTGCCAACAGGGGTACATAACCCTGAAAAGATTAAGAATCTTTGCTTTAGAAGGTTGGGAAGAGGAAACACAAACCAAGAAGGGAAAGTAGAATGGCATGGTCATTGTGGGTTCTTGGATCTGTGACATCTGAATTCTTGGGCAGAATACTGAGACCAATATTAAACTAAAGTATAAGAAATAAAGGTTCCATGAATTCTTCAGTGTGTAGTACTCCAGTGAATATATGCCAATAAAACCAACAACTTAAATGAAATGGATGTATATTTACAAAAATATAAAATACTCAGATTTAGAGAACAAGAAATTGAGAATTTAACCCGATACCAGACTCAAAAATTGAACAAGCCATAGATGAACTAACAAAGTAGGGAGAAAGCCTGGGACTAGATGAATTAACAAATTAATTCTATCTAATATTTGAAAAACAATTAATTCCAATATTGCACAAACTATTTCGTAAAATAGGAGAAGAGGGGATCCTATCAAATTCTTTTTATAGTAACAGGTATTGTCTTGGTACCTAAACCAGGAATAATCAATAGAAAGAAAACTACTCCCAGTGTGGGAGTGGACTCCCAGTGTGGGAACAGACTCCCAGTGTGGGAGATTCTTCCATCATTTCAGATCTACTATGACTTAGGAGATAAGTCCTAGGTAGTTGCCCGAGGCACAAAGAGGTTAAGTAACTTGCCCAAGGCTACATAGGTAGAATTCAAAACCATGTTCCTGTTTCCAAGCACAGCATCCCATCTACTACTTCTCTAAAAGATAGTCATTCAGAAAAAAATAGTCTCAAATGTAAAAACTTTATACTCACGTACATGAAGTAAAAACCTTTTAAATGTTTTCTCAATTGTAGGCATTAAAGGTTAGTATGCAATGTGTGAGTTACAAAAGTTGCCTTTCTGAATGGATCCTACCCCATTATCTCATTACAGCATGGAGTTGACGCTGATTTTTTAAAGGCTGTTCCACTGTAGCTCTTACAGTATGAAGCTGGCAAGAGAATATCTATGTGTTGATAGCTCAGATCAGCCTAACTAACAGTGGAGAGCCTAACCACAAAATCTCATGTGTTGTACTATTTACCAAGGCATGGTCGGAATCCACATCAGTAGAAGGAATATCCATTCCAGTGAAACCATAGGTCTTTTGAAGTTTTGGAAAAGGAAATATACTAACCTAGATTTGTCCTTTTGACCCTTCCTGTTGGGCATTTCAAGGTTTGGGAGTTAGTAGTTAACTAGATTCTCTTCTCTTGGATCAGAGGCCATAACTATGGCAATTAGTATAGCAGATAAGTTTTATATCAAAAACTGGTCATAAAAGTTTTAACTTAGAAAAAATCTTCTAGATAATCTTGTTCAATAGTTCTCAAAATTTTTGTTCTCAGGACCCCTTTGTACTCTTAAAAATTATTAAGGACACCAAAGAAGATTTGTTTATTGACTTTTGCTGTATTAGAAATTAAAATATCTTAGCATTGTTATAACCTTGAGGACCCTTTGAAAGGGTCCTTCCCCAGTCCATACTTTGAAAACTGCTGAAGTCTAACCCTTTTTTTCTACAGATGAGGAATCTGAGGTTCAGAAGTTAAGCAATATAACCAAAGTTATAGTTAGTGTTAGAACTAGAGCTTAGAATAATCTTTTAACTCCTAACTGAATGCTTCTTCCACCTCCTAACATTACCTCTCTTTTGATTTTTAAATTCAAAATTTAAACCACTTTTCATGACAATTTTAATATACAAATAACTCTTTCATTGACTCCTAAAATATATTTTGGATGAGAAACATGACATATATTTGGAGAATTTTTGCTAGTCTTCATTTTGATAGTTTCATCTTGGAAAATTATTGCCAACTTCAACCACACACACCAAATCTATAAGTTCTGTTCTCAAAATAAATGGGTATATGTACTGTTAAGTAAAAGCTTAGCACTGTTCTTTTGCTCTTTGATACTGACAAAATAGTACTGTTTTGGATATAAATGAATGCTAGTTTTCTAATATCTGTCCTTCTAAAACATTTGTTTAAAATGCAAACTTAAAACCACACCAGGACTTGTTTTTATCTTCACTTTGATTTTATGTGTGACCTTGTGACAGTTGACCTTTGTGTCAATTTCTTACCTTATTAAATGGTGGTAATATTTTTCAATTCAATAAACATTTATTAATCTCCTGCCATGTGCTCTAGAGATACAAAGTCAAAGATAAAACTCCCTGGCCTCAGGAAGCTTTAATTCCACTAAGTGGGAGAAATATCTACACAGGTAAAATAAGATGAAGTGTTTTCAGAAGGGAAAGAGCAATATCACTTCCCAAAGGAATAGATTCCATAGGACCTTGAACATAAACTGAGCTTTGAAATAAGCTAAGGTCAGGGAAGTAGGTGGCTCAGTGGATAGAGCACTGGCCCTGGAGTCAGGAAGACCTGAGTTCAAATCCAGCCTCAGACACATAATTCTCACTAGCTGTGTGACCCTGGGCAAGTCACTTAACCCCATTGCCTAGCAAAAAGAAAAAAGAAAAAAAAAGAAATAAGGTGGTTAAGAGGCAAAGGTCAGAAGTAACTTTATTCCAGGAATGGAGCTAGGAATGTCAAATATCAAATGTAGGTCAACTTGGGTATAACAGTATATGTAAAAGGGAGTAATACAAAACAAGTCCGAAAAATTTATCAGAGTCCTATTATGGAAGGATTTAAATGCCAGGCTACAGTTTGTATTTTTTTTTCCCTTGAGGCAATAGGAAACTCCTGGAAATTTTTGAGTAAGGGAGTAATGTAGTTGCCCTGTGTCTTTTAAGGGAAGAATAATTTGGCAGCTCTATGGAGGGTAAGTGGGAGGAAAAAGAGACTGGAAGCAAGGAAATGAGTTAGGTTGTTTGAACATTCCAGGAGAATGATATTGAGGTGTTGAGATAGAATAGAAGCTCTGAGATTGGACAAAGGGATGGATGTCAGAGATGATGTGGAAGTAGAGTCAAAAAGACTTAGCAAGTGATTGGATATGGAGAGTAAGGGTGAGGGAAGAGTCAAGGATGATTTCAAAATTATGTACTTGGGTGCTACCTTCAATAGAATTTTGTTGTTCAGTCATTTCAGTTGAGTCCAACTCTCCATGACCCATTTGGGGTCTTCTTGGCAAAGATAATGGAGTGGTTTTGCCATTTCCTTCTCCAGCTCATTTTACAGATAAGGAAACTGAGGGAAACAGGGTTAAGTGACTTGCCCAGGGTCACACAGCTAGTAAGTGTCTGAGGCCAGATTTCAACTCAGGAAGATGAGTCTTTCTGACTTGAGGCCCAGCACTCTATTCACTGCACATATTCAGTAGAATATATTTTTCCAACTATCCTTATAATGCAAACTCCTTTATTGACTGAGCCACCAAATAGAGGCAAATAGAGGTGCACAAGTGAGAATTTCTAGGCCCCAGTTTTTTCATTGGTAAAATAAGAGGAGTTCCCCACCCTGGAGATGATCTTTATGGAGCCTTCCAGCTCTAAGGTTCCATGATTCATGTCTCCTCTAGTATGAGAAACTTTTTAAGCTCTTTCCTTTTAAGTGGCAGTAATAGCAATAATAGTAGCAGTAGTAATAATAGCTAACATTTGCTCATCCCAACAACCCTGGGAAGTAGGTTCTATTGTTAACCCTATTTTACAGATGGAAAAGCCAAGGTAAACAAAAGTGTTTGAGGTCAGATTTGAGCTCAGGTTTTCCTGAATTCAAGCCCAGTGCTCTATCCTCTGCACTGCCTAACCACCCCAATGAAAAAAGGAAGTTAAACCTGCTAGGACTTTTTCACTTCTTCCCTGAAATATTTAGTGATGAAAATATTTTGTACTGATGTCGGGCATGTCTTGATTTTGTATCGTAATCAGACCTGAAATTTGGCTAACTCAAAAAAGTCACAATTTCCTCTAAGTTAATTTTTTTTAGCCACTGTGGTGATATATAATTGCAGTCAGCCCTTTGAAGGTCTATGATGAGTTAGATAACAGTCTTGTTATTCAATACCTCAAGTTCTTTAACTACTTTGCCACCCAGCCTAGTTGATTACAGGGTACTGATAGTCTTTGGTGTTTAATTATTAAATCACTGTTGTTGAGCATGAAAATTATTCAACAAGAACATTTCACTTCTCTCACTTTTTTCTGTCTGTCCTCCTCCTCAGTACCAGTCATTAGCTTATCTCAGTTGACAGATCTCAGAAGAGAAAGGGGGAAAAAAACTTTCAACTGATATCCATAGTACCCTAATGCTACAAAAACACTAGTTCCATATCCCTTCTTTATCTACAGATTTTAACCCTTTCTTTAAGTCTACCTGGGGGGGAAGAAAAAGTATGTGATCTGAGTTCATCTGAGGCTTTACCTAATTTAAACCTAATTTAAATTTAAAATATAGCCTCTGTGTTGACTCAAGACTGAATTTGGTTCTTCCTCTTTCTTTTCCACTCAGTGAAATGGAAAGTGTGCTACACTTGGGGTCATTAAAGGCCTGAGTTCAAATCCTACCTCTAGTATTTATTAGCTATGTGACCACAGGCAAGTCATTTAACCTAAATTTTCTCATCTGCAAAATGAGGAAATTAGAAATGTAGTCCTACCTCAGAGTCAGTCTGAAGATCACATGAGAGGAATGTAGGTCAAGCATTTTGCAAACTTTAAGGGGCTATGTAAATATCAGTTGTTATTGTTGTTTTTATCATTATTCTGTTTGAGCACAAATACCAACTTCTCACCTGGAGCTTTTTTCTGCAAACCCTCCCCCTTCCCCCATCGCCCACTACTGGATTTCTCCTTCCTGAACACTTTGTATTTAACTACTTTGTGTTTATGTGCATTGATTCTCTTTCTATTTATTCTGTATCTGTGTATATATGTTGTGTCCTTGTTATTCTCTCTTAAGAACAGAGATTATTTCATTCTTGTTTTTGTATCCTAAGTGTATAATATAGTGCCTGGCATATAACAGGCACTTAATAAATGCTCGTTGATTGATTGATTGATTTGACTCCCACTTGTTACTCTGCAAGTTCTGATGTGTTCCCCTTAATCAGGAGGTGCTAGACATAGAAATATGCATAAATTTTATGTTCTCAAGAAATCAATCTCTACCCCCCAGCTGCTATCCCTTTATTCTCCTCTCCCTCTTACAGACTCTCCACATTGATTGTTCATCAAGTCCCTGCAGGGCAAGAGCTCAGAATTTCTTGCTCAGAAATTTATAATAGTATCCTAATACCTCTCATATTAAACTGAGATACATAGTTTTTGAACTTCAAGGCCTCTTTTTTAATTGCCACCACACCTAATTTACTATTCTCATTATTCCTCAAATATTCTAGCTAAAGGACCTCTTTATTGCCTACCTTTTCCTCCGTATCTTCACATGTATCATTGTCCTCGTTGTATACTCCCCCATTCTCTTTATCAATTCATTTATTTTATCTTTCAAAACACTACTCAGAATTCAGTTACTCCAGGAAGTTCTCCTTGAGTAAACTCATATAACTGTATTAATCTCTCATTTAAATTTGTGTTTAATTTTGTGTAATTTTTGCTTGCTCACATGATTCTTTCCAATTGTAAGTCTTGTATTTTCTTATGCATTTTCTTAACTTTTAGGTTTTAACTTCCTTAAGTGAAGTAACTGTTTTGGGGGGTGAAGGGGGTTGTTTTTTAGGGGAGGGTCAGAAAACTATGGCCTGTGAGCCAAATTCTGCTGCCTGTTGTTGTACAGAGCTAAGAATTGTTTTTACATTTTAAAATACAATAAAACTGTCTTTTAAAATGTAAAAATCATTCTTAGCTTGAGGACTGTACAAAAACTGGAATAAGGCTGGGTTTATCCTGCAGGCTGTAGTTTGCCCTCCCCTGCTGTAGGATCTGAGGCCGCTAAATGGCTAAGTGCATCGAGTGCTAGGCCTAGAGTCAGGAAGACCTGAATCTCAAATCCGGCCTCAGACACTCACTAGCAGTGTAACCCTGGGCAAGTCTGAAATCTCTATTTGCCTTAATCCACTGGAGAAGGAAAATGACAAACCACTCCAGTATCTTTGCCAAGAAAAGCCCATTCAGGGTCATGAAGAGTCTGACACGTCTGAACAATGAAACAACAATACTCTAAAATCTGGTGACAAAAATTAGACTTTTCATCATAGATTGACCTGGGGACAAGAGACGCTGGCAGAAGCAAGCTGGGTAGCTTTTTGGGGGATTATGAAGCCTGATAAAGAAACTGAAGGCGTTAGGGGTGCAGATGATATTTTTATCGCCATCGTCAGTTAAGCATAGGAACTTTAGAAGAGAGGAAAATTTGAACACATTATTATTAAAGGGGTGATTTACAAGCATTTTTGAGAGGCAGCACCAGGAGCCATGGACATGCCACCCTCATCTCACTTGGGTGGGGATGGGGAGGGTTAGTAGCTTATCAATTAATAAATATGAAGTGCCTAACTATGTGTCACGGTATAGGGCACTGAGGTACAAAGACAAAAAAATGCAGCAGTTACCACCTTCGAGGAAGCTGTATTCTATTGGGGGAAACATAGTGCAAACATTTAGTTATACAAATACATCCAAAGGAAATACAAGGTAACCTTGAGGAGAAAATTACTCCTTGTTAGGGATGCAGGGAAGATCTCATGCAGAAAGTGGCATTTGGGCTGAATCCTGAAGGAAACCAGAGCTTCTAATTGGTGAGAGTGAAGAGGAAGTACATTATAGGCATGGGGGACAACAAATACAAAGTCAAGGAAATGGCTAGACCATAGAATATACAGAGGGGAGCAGTATAATAAGGTGAAGTTGTGAGAGGTTTTAATTGACAGAGGAGCTTATGTTTTATCTTAGTGACAAGGTAAAGTCATTGGAATTTATTGAGAAAATCAGGGTGGGAGGTATAGCTTTATGAGGCCTATAATTTAATAAAATCCCTTTGACAGCTGGGTGGAGGATAGTGAAAATGAGGAATGAAGAGAGACTAATAGAGCAAGAGAGTGGCAAAGTTAAATGAAGTATTCTGAAATTCACATTTCAGAGTGTTAGATGAAATCCCTCATGTTACCCTGGTGGACATGGTAGAGGAATGTGGGCTAGATAATAAGATTTAAATAGATCTGGAATTTGTTGAGTGGACCTAAGCTGTTATTAATGGGTCATTTCAACTTGGAGGTAGGTCTGTAGTGGAACAACATAGAGATCTATCCTTGGCCCTAAGCTGCTCAAAAATTTTATCAATGATTTATTTGAAAGCAATGATGGTGTACCTATCAGATTTCCAGGTAACATGAAACTGGAAAGGATAGGTAACATGTGGGGTAAAAGAGCTAAGATCCAAAAATGTTTTCATGGGCTAGTCATCAAATAAGATGAAAGGTAATAGAGACAGTTGCAAACTGTTCTTGGGTTCAAAAAATCAACTACAGGAGGCAGCCAAACAGGCTCCTTCACTAGAGATCTTTAGACCGACTCCCAAAACCCCATGTATGGCTCTCAAGAACTCAAAGCCACCTGACAAAGCATTCACCGAGTACTTTAGTGGAGGATATATGTATATATTTTTAAATGTTTTATTAATAGAGCTGATTCTACTTTTCTAGCTACCTGCTGAATGTATCAATGTTGATGTCCCATGGGCACCTCAAAATCAGGCTACCCAAGACTAACTTATAATTATCTTCCTGTCTCCCCAAAAACCTCTTACCTATTTCATCTTCATAGTAATTTATATTCAAAACTCTAGAACCACCTTTGCTTCTTCCTTCTTCATTACCCCTCTATCTAATTTGTTGCCAAGAACTGTCAACTCTGTCACTATAACATTTCTTGAATTTATGCCATCTTTGCTCACATTGCAATCATGCTAGTTCAGGACCTCATCGCCTCTTCCTAGTCTGTTTGTCAAGCCTGGTCTCTCTGCCTCTAGTCTCTTCTTCTCTTCACCAACTGCCAAAATAATCTTCTTAATGCACAAGTCACTTCCTTGTCACTTACCTACTCAAAAATCCAAGTGACTCCCTACTCCCTCTAGGATAAAATACAAACTTCCTAACCTCGAGTTTAAGGCCCTTGGAAGTCTGGCTCCAATCTACTTTTTCATCCTTAAGTAACATAGATACTATCGTACTTTATAGATACTATCATAGATACTATCCTTTAGCCAAACTGGTTCCTTGATCTTCTGTAACATGCTATCCCTTGCCTCTCTGTGCAGTCATACAGGTTGTCTCCCATGGCCATAATGGACTCCCCATGGATCTGTGCTGTTTGAAATCTTTGTCTTCCTTCAAGGCTCACTCAGTTCTAAGACAGCCTCTTCTACGAAGCCTTTCTCCAGCTAAAAGTGTTCTCTCTTTCCAGAAATTTTCCTAATACAGTCTGATACTCTCTTTTTTTTTGTCATTTTCTAAGTGCTTGTTGAATAGTTAATATGGAAATGTTTTGCATGACTTCACATGTATAATGAGTATCACAATGCTCACCTTCTCAATGGGTGCAGGAGGAAGTGGGGGAAAAAGAAAGAATATGTAACTGAAAACTTAAAAACAAATGTTTAAAAACAGAAATCTAAAAAGATCTTTAAAAAAATGATTATAAACTTACTGATGTTTTCTCTCTTCTATTCTACTTTATATTATTTGTATTTATGTACTTCCTGTATCCCTGTTAGTAAACCATAAACTCCTTGAGGGCAGTGCTATGTCATTTTTCATCTTTGTATCCTCAGTGCCAACACAGTGCCTTACACAAAGCAGGTGCTCAACAAATGTTTGTCAAATTGTTTAGCTGAATTAATAGGGTATCATGGCATCATTGGTACTATACCTGGTTCCATGGGTTTTCTTTGGACTTCTGGTGTAGGAGAACTTTACATGATTTGTATGCTTTTTTTTTTTAACATTTTACATCTTTATAGAATCACTCCTATTCAGAAAAGTAAAGGAAATGGGATAGAAAAATAGATTCAGAGGAGGTTCATGCAGGGTCCTTTTAGGTTGTTACAGAAGTACTGTATTAAGTGGACTACCTGTGGTCTGAATATCTTTCCCTCACTTATTATTGAAAAATAAATTGGCACCAAGTACGAATGTAATTTCACAGTCCATGTGACTAATTAAAATATGTGAATAATGAACCAAATCCTCCAGTGCCCAGGTTGGTCTAGATCAGGTGTAGTTGTCTTGGAAGAAAGAAGTGATACTCAAAATAACATCAACAAATTAGATAAATGAATCTTCAGCATCAAAATTATAACCTGTAGTTTCATATATCACATAGAAAAACATAAAGGAAAAACAAACTAAAAATACACATTGGCTAGACACAAATGTAGCAAAAAAGATGGAGGGGGGCTTGCGTAGGAAGATCTTGAGATCATAGATAGTAGTCAAGACTGAATTAGACACAAACGCAGACATCAGTAGATAGAGCAGCAGGTCTGGCCTCAGGAAGGCCTGAATTCACATCTGGCCTCAGACACTAGCTGTGTGACCCAGGGCAAGTCACTTCACTTGCCTCAGTTTCCTCATCTGTAAAATGGGGATAATGATAGCACCTACTTCCCAGGATTGTTATGAGGACAAAATGAGATGATATTTGTAAAGTTTTTAGTACAATTTCTGGCACATAGTAGGTATTATACAGATGTTAGTTATTATTAATATTATTCACTAACTTTTGCCCTAAAACCCAGTTTACTTTAAGGCCATGGAGAAATTAGAAAGGGAAAATTGCCAAAACAACGGAATGAAAAATAGAATTTATAATGAAGCACTAAAAATAAATTGAGGGGAGGGGAATTGATACAAATATGTAAAAAAAAGTCATTCTCCAACTAATAAATGGTCAAAGGATATGAACAGTGAATTATCAAAAGAAGAAATTTAAACTACCAATAATCATGTGAAAAATGTTCCAAATCACTAATAATGGAAATGAAAATTAAAGCAATTCTGAGATCCCACCTCACACCTGTCTGATTGGCAAAGACGACCAAAAAATAAAATGATGGTTGTTGAAGGAACTGTTGAAGGACAAACACGCTAATGTACTCTTAGGCAACCTGTGGTTTGGCCCAATTATTCTAAACAGCAATTTAGAACTATAACAAAAAAAAGTCACTACACTATACATATCCTTTTATCCAGTGATATCACCAGTAGGCATAAAGAGATCAAACAGAGAAAGAACCATATACACAAAAATAGTGATAGCAGCGTTTTGTGATATCAAACAACTGGAGAGAAAGCAAGTGTCCACTGATTAGGGAATAGCTGGACAAATTAGGGTATATAGAGAATGGAATGTTATTTTGCCATAAGAAATGACAAAAGAGATGTGTTCAGAGAAACTTGAAAAAATTTGTGTAAACTGATGTGGAGTGAAGTGATCAAAACCAGGAGAACAATGTATACAATGACTACAACACTGTAAAAGAAAAAAACTTTGAAAGACCTCAGATCTCTTATCAATGCAATGAGCAATTTGAAAGAAGGGAGAGAAAGAGAGAGAGAAGGAGGAAGGAAGATGGTTCTCAATTCTTGGCAGAGAGATGATGGATTCTAGGTACACTATGAAACATTTTCATAAACAACCAATGTATAAATTTGTTTGGCTTGATTATACTTATTTGTTATGAGAGAAATTTTGTTATTTGGAGAGAGAATCAGGGGATGGTAGTAATAAGGATGCAAAAAAAAAGAAATGAAACATTTAAAAAAGCTGCAGAAGAAAGTTCAGAAGGGGACCCAAGCAGTGGAATATTGGTGCTACCATGTCAAATTTAACATATACTTTTAAAGATCCATTTATTGGTGAGAGAGATTCATTGTTTCATATACAATCCTCTTTTCAGTTCTTTATTATGGAAAAGTTTGTGTTTGTTGTTTGTCAAGCTCGTAAAGAAAATTTGGAGGAAAACAAGAGAGTTATATAGGTAGTAATTTAGGTAAGTATAAAGAACAAAACAAGAAAAGTTTCTTATACAGAGAAAATTCATGTTATGTGAAATGTGTTGTTAAAATATTTGTACTTTCCACCATAATTATTATGACTCTGGAAAAAGCCCCAAATGATTTAATTATCATTAGAAGCAATAATGATAAATTCAGATCATTTAGTCTAAAAGAAAATGAGTTAAAGAGTGAAGTCTTCAGAAAGTAAAGAGCAGTAATAAAGGAAATGCTAACCAACTGCTTTCCATGTCATCAAAGAAGTGGACAGTTGGAGAAGTGTAAAATAAAGTTACTGAAAAGCTCCCTGAACAAAACAAAAAACCTGTTAAACTCTGGAACAGGCTGCCAAGGGGAGAGGTAGAATTACCTCCTCTTGTGTGCTTTAGCAAGATGAAGGTTAAATATCTTTCGTATGTTGCTAGATGTATTTTGTATTTTAGAGGAGTTGTGCTAGGTGATATCTTAATATTCCTCCCAATTTTTCTAATTATGTTCACACTCACACCCAATCATCTAAATTGCCTTTTTTTTTCCTTCACAGTGACACTCAAGCTAAGCTTGTCTACAACTAACAATGAATAACTTCCAGGATACTATGGATCACACACAAGAAAATGAAATTCTTGTAGCAACCCAAACATATTCTGTGGAGCGGCCCATCTATAGCTATCCAGCCCTACATGGGAAGCTACACAAAAAGGACAAGGTTCCTGACCCTATCGGAGATAAGATAAAACGAGCTTTAAGGTAGTAAGTTTGTACACTGGGTATGGAAAAGAGGGTTGAGGTATTTGGTGTAGTCTGTAATAAGTCTTTGTGATATGTAAGACCTGTGGTCTAGAGAAGTTCTGTTCGTTGAGATAAAGACAAATGAATGGTGGACACTTATAATTTAGAAAGCCATTTGTACCATTCCTGTTAGTGGTGGCTGTATGAGCGTGTAAATAATGGCACGTAGAAACAAAAGAACAGGGATTGGGATTTTGAAGGCACTTTAGAGGTAATCTAGTCCAACCCCCTCATCACTGTACAGTTGAGGACACTGAAGTTAAGAAGGGTTAAGCGACTCCTTTTAGCAGATGTCATCTTGAATGAAGATAGTGGCATCTGAGGCCCTTCATAACTTAGGCCCCTCCTGCCTTTCCAGTCTTCTTGTACATTACTTCCCACCATGTGTTCTTCAGTCCAGTAACACTGGCCTCCTTGTTTTACCACTAATTAGATACTCCATCTCTTGGCTCTGGGTATTGTCTCTAGCTGCCTCTCATTCCTGAAATGTTCCTCTTCCTCATCCCTGCCTACAGACTTCCCTGGCTGTCCCAACTAATATCTCGTTTTCTACAGGAAGTCTCTCCCAAACCCTCTTAATTCTAGTGCCTTCCTTCTTGATTTTTTTTTCTATTTATTCCCTATATAACTTGTTTGTACATATTCATTTTCTTGTCCCTCCATTAAATTGTGTGCACTTTGAGGGCAAGGATTATCTTTTACGTCTTTTTGTATTCCTGGCTCTTACCACAGTGCCTAGAACTTAGTAGGCTCCTAACAAATGTTTATTGACTGCCTGAGTGACTAGTGGTAAGGACTAGGCCTGTGATTTCATTGGTATAGGGAATTTCCAGATAAGGAAACTTTCTCTACCAATGTAGGTCAGCATCTTTTCTGCAAATTATTCTCTTGGAAAATTGCCTAGATAGAGTACTGAAAGAAGATAAAGTCCAACAGCCATTATGGGTCAGAGACAAACCTGAATAAGCATCTTGAATATGACTGTTTATCAAGTGCTTACTACATCGGGCCTATATGTTAGAGTTTGTGAACAACTGGCTCTGTGCTTCCCAACTATCAACGTAACTATCCACCTCCACTCCCTTTCTCCCTAGAATTTCCCTGCTAAGCCTCTTTTCTCATCCTTTCCCTAATTTCTTCACCATTTGGTAGCATCCTTAGGTTTTATCAAAGAACCCCAGGGTAGAAGGACCACTCATTTTGGGAAGCACTTTACCTAGGCAATAACAAGCCTAGAGATACTAACATACCCTTTGGTAAATTTTGTCCTGAAAAAGCTATTTACAAGATACCACAAAATGTGACTGTATTGCCTCCTACTTTGATTGATAATCAATGTTTACGTCTTCAATTACAGACCTACATTTACTATCGGAAGGTAGGGATGAGTCAAGCAGGCAAGATTCAGGTTCCCTGGAGTATTTCTATTAGCTCTGACTTGTCTCAAATAGTACATGTCGGTACATTATTGCGAAAATAATCCCGAGGAAAATAAAAAAGCAAAAAGAAATGGTTCATTGCCAAAATAATAATAAATTCCAGTCTTTTGCTGACACCTTATTAAGTCAAAATTCCAGTTGCTGAAGCCCCAAATTAGTTCCAATGGGATAACTACTAACTAATCATGCTAAAAAAAAAAAGACCTGTTGTTGAGAAGTAAAAGACAGGACTTAGAAAAGTGAGCTCTGATTCCATTTTTTTGCTGTTTTAATGGTCCTGCATCTCCAGGGCCCATCAGATCCCTCATTACCTCAAAATTTAGTACTGGAGACTTGTTCCTGTTGGTGTGGGTGGCAAGGAATATAATTTTAATTGTTTTTCTTTTACATAGGAATATTTCATTAATAGCAGTAAGTAATGAATTCTAAAGGGGGTATTCTGTTCTAATTTTTTTAGAAATGGAAAAGGATGTATAAGAAAATTATGTAGATTTTGTATTTGTAATAAATATTAGTCAATCCTCTTAGTGAAAGGATTTAGGATCCTTTTAAACTTTCATAAAGTAGACAATCACAGCCAAAATAAGAAGAGAAATAGGAACAGGTATGATCTATATTGTTCATGTCCACTCAATCACATTAACAAATCCAAGTGAAGGTGATAGGCAGCAGGCTATAATAAAAGTAGCATGTACTAGGAGGTGGGAGACTTGGGTCCTGGAAGTGATGTTTTAAAAAGTTTTTGATGAAATAAAAAAATCATGGGAATGATATAAAATATTTGTGTAATGAATATGAACTATTATGAAACATAGAGAAAAAAGGGAAAAATAATGAATTAAAAGCATGCAACTTTTAGAGATTTCTGACCCTTCAGCATCACAATAATCATAGGGTCAGGTACACAGTATTAAAAACATGAAATAGAAACAGCTTAAAAATATGTATTGGCTAGATACAAATATAGCAAAAGGTGGGAATGGAGATAAGGTCAGACTTATTAACTGTATGATTTTGGATAAGTCATTTTACCTCTGTGCTCCTTAGTTATCTCATTTGAAAGATGGAGATAATAAATATCCTCCTGTCTGAAGACAAATGCTAGATCAAATGATCTCTTGAGTTCCTTTACAACTCAGAGATCTGTGATTCTAGGTGAGCAGTTTTTTCCAGAATACCCTTTATTTAATTAATAGATACAGTTAACCACTAGAGGGCACACTGTACAAAACACAGTTCACGGAACAATCAAAATGTCCTGCTTTTTCTACATAACAATAATATCGACACGTCAACAAAATGGTACATGGATTTTAAATCTTATAGTGGTGGTGGCAGATGTACTCTGGTCCTTACACATTCTTTTGCTTTATTCCTTTTAAGATCAATTGCAACCTTAATTTAAACAGATCAGGTCCCACACCTGCTTCACAAATTCACCTAGGATGCATTCTACCTAGGACAATAGATTAGGTTTCCTGCTCTTACACCTTAGGCAACCTCTCTTAGTCTTGTGTCCTCATCTCATGTCACCAAACTGTCTTTGACATTCTTTTCTACCTTTCCTCCTGAGTGGAAAAATATGCATCGTGTCTGTCTTCAGCTTAGCTTACTCAAGTCTTGAGTTTAGTTTACCAGGCTTCTTTTGTAGTATTTCTCATTGGCTTCTAAATGAAACCTCTACTCTTTTTCAGAGTCAGCTACAGATCATTGATCATAGCACTAACTTGGCTTCCCTCATAAAGAAAATGGTTCTAACAGACAAATATTTCAGTTCTCTAACTTGTTAAGGGTGGGGAATGTTATCCAGAGCACAAATTTTATGTATATTCTATTAAAATAGAATACAGGCAAGAAATGTCTGCTGTTATAAATTTTACTAAGTTATATGTTACTAACTTGTCTTTTGTCTCCCTTTGTCTTTTCCAGCTGTACTCCTAAGAAAATAAGGAATATTATCTATATGTTCTTGCCCATATGTAAATGGTTGCCAGCTTATAAACCAAGGGAATATGTATTTGGGGACTTTGTCTCAGGTATAAGTACAGGGGTGTTACACCTTCCTCAAGGTTAGTAAAACACAACTCATGTTTATTCTACTATCTCAAATAACTGTCTGCTTTTAAAATACATGACTTCCTCCTTTTTATATGTTCCATTACGATTTGTACTCATGTATAAACCATATTTTATATCATTCTCATGACATTTTTTTAACTACTCCTAAAAACTTTTTTGAAAATTACTTTGTGGAAAAAAAAAACAATGAAGATGGAACATGGCATAGCAGATAGGGAGGCAACCTCAGAATCAGAAATGAATGAAAAGGCATTTACTAAGCACCTGATATGCACACAACACTACACTCAGTGTTGGGGATACAAATAAAAAAGCAAGGTAGCCTCTGCTTTCATTTAACTCGCAGTCAATTAAGGGGAGACAACATGTATGGGGTGGTTCAACTGCAAATCAGATGGGAAGGCACGGTGATCCTTAGGGTTCAGTGGCATGGCAGATGGTAATATATCTTCTTTTGTGTTGTTTGCATTAATAAAACTATACCTATTTCTGATGTTTAACAATGACTTTGGCAGTGAGAACTTTGTTTTCTGGGTCTCCAGTAGTCTTCAGTGGCATGCTTTCTGAAAAAGTAAGGGCTATAGCTCTTGCTGAGGAAGTTGGCAGGACTGTGTTGCCAATTGCCTCAGCATATACCTGATTCATAGACAAATAAATAGATATGTGTGCATATATATATATATATATATACACACACACACACATGCCTGTTGTATCTATGCATATATACATGTACATGTGTACTCACACATGTGTATAAGTACATGCATGCATGTATACATACATATACTGCCTTTGTGACCCTGGGCAAGTCACAAAAGCTACTCTTTATAGGATCATAATTTGAAAACAGTCTCACATCTACATTGTTAGAAGGAGCCTCCTCACTGAAGACTCTGCAAATCTGTGAAGTCACGAGAGGTTTAAAAAAACCATATTTGAAAGAAAAATATATCTATTCTAACTACAGCTATATAAAGACAATGTTAACTACAACTGTATAAATATAATACTAACTAGAGCTACATAAAGAAAATACTAACAGCAACAGAATTTATTTCAAATATATATGATGACCTTGATAAAATTAATATACATCTTTCATTCCTTTTAACAATTAGCAAGAAATAAAAGTGTACAGTTATATGTAGTCATTTACAATCACTTTTAGGTTTTGTTTTGTATTTTCTTTTGTTCTGTTTATACATGTAATTGCTGATATAAGTGAAGAAACAATTTATTGTATTTTAAAAAAAAGCTAATCCTCATGAAGTCCCAGGATAGTGAGAAATGGGGAAATGGTATATGGTAATATTGATTCCATAGCTATAAAACCTGACAGGTGGGTCTTACCCAGAGCCATACTGAGTCATTCAATCAACAGATACCTGTTGAGTACTTGCTATACATAGGGATATACCTTTTAGAGGTCTTTGAGGGTTTTTTCCCAACTGTCTGGTGCAAATTATAAATATTTTTAAAAATTCAAGGAAATATTCCAAAATGAGATATACTATGAAGAAAATGTTTGAAGTACTCATGAGGTCCCAAAGTTTATTTAAGAAGCAAATAAAAATGTAGCTGAATTACCAGTGAATAGAAAATGTTTTCAAGATTTCAGGAATGGAACTAAATTATCATCAATTTAGTAGAATAATCTCAGTAGTTCAGAGATAATAAGATGAGGAAAAGGAATTGTAAAGGAGGTCTGGACACTTTCGGAATGTGAAAAGGAAAGAGTGAAATTTGAGAGGACTTGAGGATTCCAGTTGTAAGAATAACAGAAAAATCTAACAAGAAGAGAAAAGAAGTTGGTAACACCAGGGATGAAAAGTAGGATGTGTCTGTGAAGATACTAATAGCGTAAGAGGATACTAACAGAAGTGAGAATGGAAAGTGAGAATTCCAGAGTTGAAACACTCAACCAGACAGTTTCCACAGCATTTCTCCAACAGTTAGACCCAAGAGCTGCAGGAAAGAATGACCAAAGACTGAGGCTCTTTTAGAAAGTGTGGAGAGTAGGTATAATTATTCAATGACCTACATAGTATGTGCAATGTTTGCCTTGCTGCTTTAGCCAAGTAATGCTTTCTTAAAAGAGAAGGCAGATAGACTTGAGGAATGATTTTTCCTTCTCCAGATCGTCAGGAAAAATGAGGTGTTCCTTCAAAAAGGGGAACAAAAGCTTCAATGTAACAGGAGAAGAAAGAGGAGGAGGAGGAGACAGCAGCTACTGTGATGGCTAAGGGAAATTGTTATGCAGTAGAAAGAGCACTGAACCTGGAGTCAGAGAACCTGACTTCTAATTCTGACTCTGCCACTTAATACCTGTGTGATAAGTCACTTAACCTCTCTGGGTTTCAGTTTCCTCATCTGTAAAATGAGAAGTTTTACCAGATAATTTCTAAGGAATTTCTAGCTCTAATATAGGGTCCTAAATACTTTGGAGCTAAGTAATAGATATGAGATTCTTCCTAAAGAGGAATGATGTGGACCATCTAAGAGAAAGTAGCTGCTTGTCTTCCAAGGAATGATGATGGAGATGTATCTATAGGTACTGTCAGCTAACAGATCACCCTGTAAGAGTCAGAAGAAGAAGAGATTAATAGTGGTAGTTGCTAACTCCACACTAAGGGCTACTGAGGCTGCTATCTGTCGTTAACAATAATAAGATGATCCTGTTGTCTTCTGGAAACATATACCTAAGATTTGATGGCAGACTCAGTCAAACCAAATGATTCCACACAATGGTCATGTCCAAAAACATGTGCCTCTTTCTGTACCTTGTGTCCATCACCTGTCTATCAGAAGGTGGGTAGCATGCTTCATCATAGGTCCTCTAGAGACATAGTTGGTCATTTCATAAGTCTTTTTTTTTAATAAGTTATTTATTTTGAGCTTTCAACATTCACTTCCATAAGCTTTTGAGTTTTAAATTTTCCTCCCTCTCCCTCCCCACCTCCCTCAACAAGACAGCGCACAATCTGATATAGGCTCTACATATACATTCCTATTAAACATTTTCACATTTGTCACGTAGTAAAGAATAATTAGAACCAATAGGAGGAACCACAAGAGAGAGGAAACAAAACAAAATAGAAGAAAAAAAGAGCAAATAGTATGCTTTGATCTGCATTCAAACTCTATAGTTCTTTCTCTGGATGTGGATAGCACTTTCCTTCATGAGACTTTTGAAGATGTCTTAGATCCTTGCATTGCTGAGAAGAGGTAAGTCTATCAAAGTTAGTCATCGCACAATGTGACTGTTGTGTACAACATTCTCCTGGTTCTGCTTACTTCCCTCAGCATCAGTCCATAAAGTCTTTCCAGGTTTTTCTGAAGTCTGCCTGCTCATCATTTCTTACAGCACAATAGTATTCCTTTACATTCATATACTACAACTTGTTCAGCCATTCCCCAATTGATGGGCATCCCTTCGGTTTCCAATTCTTGGCCACCACTAAAAGAGCTGCTATAAATATTTTTGTACATGTGGGTCTTTTTCCCATTTTTTATGATCTCTGGGATACAGCTCTAGAAGTGCTACTGCTGGGTCAAAAAATATGCACATCTTTATAGGCCTTTATGTGCCCTTTGGGCATGGTTCTCCATTGCTCTCCAAAATGGTTGGATCAGTTCACAAGAGTTCCTAAGTCTTCAAATATGTCTTCCTTGTCCGTGAATACATTTTTTCCTCACTTCACTGTGCATCAGTTCATGAATACCAGGATTTTCTCAAATCATGTTTTCTGAAATCACGATTTCTTCCAGTGTAAATTCCAGTGCGATTTGTTCAACCATTCCTCAGCTGTCTAGATGGTTCTAGAGGAGAAAGTGAGACTGGTGACATTGCACAACCCTCCCTCACTTAAATTCAATTCACTTGCATGTCATGGGAATCACCTCCATGATGTCATGGTCCCCTTCCCTCCCCTCCCCTTCCATTCCCAAAATGTCACAAGATATCTTAGGGTTTACAGGCCAGATTTCTTTCTTAAGGACCATGCCTTAAATTCAAATCATTCTGGCTGTCACTAATTGGCCAACGATAGGTCCCAGACAAGACAATTTAAGACATTCCCTTATGTTCTAGTTATTTGCTTTCCTTTATTTTATCCCCCCTTTAATGATAAGGAAGTTTGTTTTGCTTTCAACTATTTCCCCTTTAGTATTATTCTTCCATTGAATCTTGCTCCTCCTTATCATTAGTTATCTTCCAGTTTCATTTAATGGATTTCTACACCATATTGTGTGTGTGTGTGTGTGTGTGTGTGTGTGTGTTCAACCATCCTTTGTCTCTTTCATATGAGAATGAAATTCATGTGATGCCTTTTCCCTCACCCCTTCCTTCCTGTTTATATAGTCTTTTCACATCCCCCTGTTATAAGAAATAATAAGTTCTACCCCTTACTTCCTCCCCTCTATATGGGTGTACTCCTTTTTTTGTTCTTTCTTTTTCCCCTATTCCCTCACAACAGAACCAACTCTACCCCAATATATGTTTTTCTTAACTCCTTCAGTATCCTTTGAATATACATTAAGGTTCTGGAGGGACACATTTCTATTTCCCCTGTTACAGTGTTGTCGCTGCATCATCATATAGTTCTTTCTTCCTTATTTGAGCCTAAGCTCAAATAAATTTACCTTCCTAGGTTTGTTTTGACTCAGGTTTATATTTCAATTCTCCTTTGTACAGTTCAAATGAGAGTAATATTCATATGATGCCCCACACCTCTTTCCCCATCTTCCATTTTTATAGCTTCTCATGTACCTCAATGATTAAAAAAAAAGTTCTTACTCATTTCTTCCCTAAGGTATTATTTTTTCCTTACCTATTCTTGCCTGTATTAAGACCATTAAAACAGAATAAAACCATCCTCAATCCGTCTTTTCATCTTGTTTAATAACTTATGTGATTCTTGAAGTTATGTTAGGATTCTCATGAGATACCTGTCTCTTCCCACTCTGTTAGAATGTAAAATGTAAAAACTTCATCATCATGTAGGCCCTGCCAATAGTTCAAGTGTATTTAGCTTTTTAGGTTTCTCTGGACTCTTGTGTTTGTATTTTAGAGTTTTTAATTATCTCAAGTTTTTTGTTGTTTTTTTTTTCCATCAGGAAAGCTTGAAAGCCCTCTTTTCATTAAAGGTCCATTTTTTTCCTGTAACATTACATTCAGTCTTCCAAGGCAAGTTAATCTTGGTTGTTACTTTTTACCTTTTCTCTTTTGGAATGGTTTATTACAAAATTTTCTCTCTTTTATAGTAATAGCTACTGGATCTGGTATGACAAAGGTGTCAACAATGTGGATGCAGCCCAAAGCACTCCTTCCTATCACATAAACCAAATTGAAATGTAATTGGGAAATATTTAACAAAATAAAAATATAATAAAATACAGATATTATTATGTTTTAAAACTAAATCAATATGTGGCCCATAGGGATCTTATTGCACAAATTAATGGCTTCCATTTCTCTTTGAGTTTTACACCACTATTGTGTGATCCTAAATATTGTTCCTCAGTACTTGAACTCTTTCTTTCTGGCTGCTTGCTTTATTTTTTCTTTTGACCTGAAAGTTCTGGATTTTGGCAAGAAAATTTTTGAGAATTTTCATTGTGAGCTTTTTTCTGGAGATGATTGGTAGATTCTTTCTATTTTGACTTGGCCAGCTAGTCCTAATAAATCTTGGCAGTGTTAATTTATGATTTCTAAAAATGTGTTATATAGTCTTTGTTTTTGGTAATGGTTTTCAGATAGTCCAATAATTCTTAAGCTACCCCTCCTTGATCTATTTTCCAAGTCAGGTATTTTTTATAGTACATATCTCATGTTTTCTCTTATTTTTTCAAACTTTTTATTTTTTTCCCAATATTTTTTATTACCTCATGAAGTCATTGAGTCCATTGGGTTCATTCTCATTTCTGTGGAGTCCAGTACTTTCCATATCCTATTCTGAGCACTTATTCTCCTTCCTCCAGAGCTCACTCTTCAGTTATCATTCTTCATTTCTTCTAGGTATGTAGTCCTTGACACTAAGCCATTGTTTTCTTTGAGTCTCAACCTGTAATTGTTGTGAAGTTACTTTCTTCTGAGTTTCTTTTTTGGCCAACTCTTGACCTACACTATTTCTTCATAGCATTTGGTATCTTCTGTCTACTCATATCTTCAGTGTCAGTTCCTAGTTTATCATTTTTGTCAGGCTCAGGCTTGACTCCCTGCTACACTCTGGAATGGTGGGGTAGTTGGATCGTGTTAATTCTGCCTCCACTTTCCAGACTGCTGCTGCTGACTTTCACTTCCCTTCCTGTGTCTGGACTCAAAGTTCTGGCATTATCCCCATCAGTTTTGTGATTAATTGTCCCTAGTCAGCATGCTACGCATGGACTACTGCTTTTTCTCCATCGCTGGTGGTGTTTTCTCAATCAGGGTGCCCCCTGGGGTTTCTCTGGTCATTGCATTGCTATGGTCTGCTACTCCCCTTGGGGCTTTCCTAAAGGCAGGGTGCTTTGCTTCTAGGATCCTTTGTCATGACACTACTATGGTCTGCTGCCCCCTGCAGGGGTTTTTCGACTCAGGACATTATAGCTTCCAGCCTATGCCCTCCTGGCTTCTTTGGCATCCATGTCCATGGCTTCTGGTTATATTTTCAGTTCAGGCTTGGTCTGGATGAAGAAACTTTTGAAGTTCTCTTTAGAATTTTTGTTTATTGTTCAATCTGTTTTTAGATCATTGGTGGAGAAAAATAGGAGAGTTGGGCTGCTCCTCCCCTTTCACATAACCTTCTTCACCAGAAACCTTGATTGACTAGGGGTTGATAGTACTGCTCTCTTCTACTCTGGTCAAACCACATCTGGTGTATGATGTTCAATTCAGACTGCCACATTTTACCAGGGATGTTGATGACCTGGAGAGTATCCAGAGGAGGGTAACCAACACATTAAAGGACTTTGAGATCATTCTCTATGAGGATCGTTTGAATTAATTAGCAATATTTAGCCAGGAGGAATAATGGATAAAAGTTAGAAAGAAAGAGACTTGAGCCTGATGTAAGGAAAATCTTTCTACAATTGGAGCTTTCATAAAGTATTCTGGGGTGCTTCTGGAATTAAGGGCTTCCCCTCACTTAGAGATTAGCAAACCCTGTATGGCCACTTACATAACATAAGGGGTGTCATGCAGGGGATTCTTCTCCATGTATGTTGGTTTCTTAAGTGCTAATTTTGAGATTGTGTGTGTGAATTCCAACATTAGTATAAACAAAGGAACAAATTATTTCTGTATGTGAAATATAGCGGGGAGTATGTTAAACTTTTTTTTTCCCTTAGAATTTTTTTCTTCTTGAGAACTAAACTCTGTTGGTATTTGACAGAGCATTGGCCTAATTATTTTAATAATCTTGACAACTGTCTTCAAGACCTAAATTGTAGCACTGTACAAGGGAAACTCACTTTACAAAATAGATATCTTCCTAAAAAGTTGTGTTAATTTTTTTTTCTTTGCAGGTTGAATAAATTAAAATAGACTAGAGGACTTCATTGTTCAAAAAAATGTTATAATGAGTTCTTTTAAAAAAACAAATAATCACCCCTTAAAGTATTTGTTTTTATGTTTTAATTGTTCATATAGAGATTTTTTTAAACTCATGAACTTTTTAGAATTTTAAGACTTGGATTTTCTGGTTACTTACACCTACAATTATGTCACTGGGAATAAAGAACCTTTAAATGTGAGTTCATCCACTATATTTTATGAATGTTTCTTTTTCTTTTCTTTTTTTTCCTTTTTTTTGCATCCCTTAGGTTTAGCTTTTGCAATGTTGGCAGCTGTACCTCCAATATTTGGCCTGTATTCTTCATTTTATCCTGTTATCCTATATTGTTTTTTTGGAACTTCCAGGCACGTCTCCATAGGTAAAAGTTTACATTTGATCATTGAGAAATTTTATTTTCTACCATAGTATGCTACACCATCAATAAGATTATTGTCAGTTCTTAATTGTATACCTCTATTATTAAATACTCAACAAGTCTAGTATAGTACTTTTGGGGAAAACTTTCATATGGTCTCAAAATTCAACAAAGTATTCTCACTGTCTTTGAAAAAAGCGTCAATTTTATCATGTAAGAGGGCAATTTGTTGAAATATGTAAAATAAAATAAAAGTTAAATTTCATAATACAAAGTTTTCATGTATATAAATTTAAAAATTAAAACCATAATGATAAGCCATAGCTCCTAATTACTATGAAGGTATAAAATACCAGTTTCATCCACCAAAGAGAGATTACAAAAGAGTCCACATCCAGTGAAAAGCTCCTGTGAACTTTAGGATTCTGTCACTCTGTGTTTCTATATTATATGCCCTATATGAGTCAGTCAGTCAATAAGCATTTATTAAGCACCTACTATGTGCATATATACACACATACATATTCCTTCTATAATTAAGGTTAAGATATTAACCTAGATAGGCAAAGTTTTCAGAATAATATATACTATTGTCCTACCTCTTTCCTTTCTCTCTCTCTCTCTCTCTCTCTCTCTCTCTCTCTCTCTCTCTCTCTCAAAGCATTTTTCTAAATACAAGGCTAGTGGTTAAAATAATAATAGCTGCTACATGACATAAAAAAGATATTTCTTGATAGCAATAAAATGATATATTTTACCTAAAAGTAGGTGAAATTAGAATTGAAAACAATTTCCTTGGACTCAAGGAAAGTAAATTTATATTAACCACTGGATATGTCATTACTTTAGGGCCCTTTGCTGTGATTAGCCTGATGATTGGTGGAGTAGCTGTCCGATTAGTTCCTGATGACATGTACGTAGGTGGAGGAGGTGCTAATTCAACCAATGGTACAGAAGAAAGAGATGCTATGAGAGTAAAAGTTGCCATGTCAGTGACTTTGCTTTCAGGAATCATTCAGGTGAAATTCTCATTGATGGAGCAGTTGGTTTGGATTTAAAATGTCAACCTGTTGAGTGCTAATTATACCAGACAGAAGCAGTCTGTCAGCACATAACATATCCATTCATTCAATAAATATTAATTAATCCCTATATTCAGAGCCTCTGCCACATACTGGCTATGTCATCCTGGGTGAGTCACTTAGTTTCTCAGTACCTCTAGGTAGTTTTCTTAGACTATGTTTTTAAACAGTTATCTTTACGCCTTGGTAAATGGACAGTCCTCACCAAGCGTCCCTGCACCAGTGAAATCTCAGGTCCAAACAAAGAAATGTCCAAGTCACAGAGCTAGGTGCTAGGGATGAACAAAATGCAAAACTAATCTTGCCCCCAAGCAACTTACAATCTAATGCAAAGGGTGGTTGCACATAAATAACAAATCTTGGGTAATACTTAAAAGAGAGTACATCATACATTCACATACACAGTCACACACAATAATCTAGCACTTATTGCACAACCAGTAAGTGACTTCAGTTAGACTGCTTGCTCTGTGACAGGTAGAATTTCATCATGATCTCTAGGAGAGGCAGTGGAACACTGATTGAGTGACTGAGCTCAATGATTGAGCCCTGGACCTCCAATCAGAAGAACTGAGTTTGAGTTTTGGCTCTGTGTGGCTGGGGACAAAGCACATAATCTCTCTAAATTTTAATTTCCTTATCTGTGAAATGGGTATATACCACTTGTTCTACTTCACAGAGTTGTTTTCAAGATGAAAAGACATAATGTCTGCCAAGTGCTTTGTAACTGTAAAATATCTGTCTTAGCTGTAGCTCTGTGTATGTCTATGTATGTATAAGAATGTGAGCCATTGTTGTTACTGTTTTTAAATGTCTGATCTGTTCAATGGTATGCTTCTCTTTGCCATTAAAAATTAGTTTTGCTTGGGTGTCCTGCGGTTTGGATTTGTGGCCATATACCTAACTGAGCCCTTAGTCCGTGGTTTCACGACTGCAGCAGCTGTACACGTCTTCACTTCCATGCTAAAATATCTGTTTGGAGTGAAGACAAAGCGACACAGTGGACCCTTTTCAGTTGTCTATGTAAGTAAGCTGGTTCAATTCTTCTCAGCCTTCACATTTCCTCTTTTTTACTTCTAAGAATTTTTACAATCAGGAAAAAAAATCTTTTTTTCCAAGAAAAGCACAGTAAAACAAAATGTATCTCTAGAATTCCTTGAACGTATGTATGTAGTTGGGGCATAGAGTTCTGTTTAGCTTGATGGTGCATCTTTAGCCTGACTATTCTGATTCACAGACCAAAATTGTAAGAGTTGTTGTTACAAAATGTTTTCTCTTTATGAACTATAAGTTAAAATGTGCAGCTGTTCAAGAGTCTTCTCTGAGTAAATGAGATTTATTAAAGCTGTTCTGCAGCCTTTATTGAAATTGTTATGAGTCACTTTCCTTAAACTTGGTTGACAGGATTTTTTAAATATATGCTACTGTGTGCAGCATATGAGGCATTGTGGGCAGTGATAAAAACATGGGCCTTACCCTCAAAGAATTTACAGAGACATAAAAATGTACATAATTTCTGTATAATACAGATAATAGATAATAGAAATATGTACATGTATATATGTATATATGTGTGCATGTTTCAAAAACAGTTACATATATACCCAAGTAAGTATGCGAATGTATGAATTAATCACAAATTACGAGTCAGAAACAAGTAAACTTTTCTATAACCTATCTTGCATGCATTAGATTAGATCAGAAGTGACAAATTTGCTGGCCCACCAAAAAGTGTGGCCCAACCACATTAAAATATAATTGGGAAATGTTTAGTAAAAATCAATTAAAATACAATACAATGAAAGTAATGTTAGTTTGTGACTTTCTAAGGTAATATGAAGCCCACAGGGATCTACAGCTAACTACAGGGATATGGGAGCACTCTGGAAACAAACAAAAAAAAACAGCTAAATGATGGTGAATTCATTTTCAGTCCTTAAGTATCACCACAGAGATAAGTGAATACAGATTTCATTGGTTATAAAAAATTAAATTTTGTAGTTGAAACAAGGTACTTAAGGAATCCCACATTTCAGCGAGGGACCAGTTACAAAATACTAGGACATGAGGATAATGAGCTCCATGTATCAGTCACAGTTTGATTTACTTGCCAGATATTTCCCCAATATCTTGTGTGTATTATTAAAATGATTCAACTAAACCTTTCAATATGTTTAAGTGTTCATTTGTATGTAAACAAGACATATGATGAAACATAATGCCGAGTCAACTTTTCTTTGTTCTTAATCTGTTTTTTTCTAACTTTGAAAGCTGCTTTAAGTTTTTCAGGTCTCTAGGATAACTTTGCTCAAGGCAGTAATTTATTGAACCCCAATTATCTGAAGAAATTATTGTAGTTTTCTAGCACTGCCTAACTAACTGTCAGATGGAAATATCGGATTTTATTAAGAAAGTGTTGGAGGATTTTAAATGTAATGGTGTTCAAAAGAATTTTAAGGGCAAAAAAAAATGCTTAAATCCTGAGGAATAGGTAGTCCCATTACAAAGACTATCTAGGACTAATTGTCCTTGTGCTTTTAGGAAAATAATTAATGTGGCTTTTCGTCGTGTCAGCTCCCAGCATCAATTTATTTACTAGTAGCATCTTAAATTCATTACTATCCATGTCCCCAGTATTTTTTTCACTTTTTTTTCTGAATGGAATATAAATTAGATGAATGCCTACTTGTGAATTTGTTTTGCCATGCTTATCTCCCAGGAAACAGGGACAACTTTGTCCTCTAAGACTTAATTTAAAAGAAAATTTTCGTTTGTAAGTGTATGTGTATTATTAATGTATAATCTTTAATGCTCATAGGGACTTGTTTATTTAGTAGCCTCAGAGATTTCTAAGACCTAAAAATGCAACATTTAAAAGAATTTAATTTAAACAATGAATAATTTAACCAGGATATCTTATCTGAAGCTAAATATATTTCAGACTGAATCTGCATTCTACAATCTCAAAATAAAAAGCAAGAGACTCAGTCATCCAGTTGCTTCATCTATATGATGTTAAATATTTATGGTAGTTCTGACTTCTAGATGTTTGGAATCATGTGCTGATTCAATATTCAGTTTTTATCCAAATATTTTGCCATAGTAGTCAGAGCCTTAGATTTTTATTAGAAAAGTGACAGATAACATTTTGTTTATTCTAGGAGCTCTCGTTTTGATTTTATTTGATTGATTACTTTTTATTGGTTAATTTTTAAAATTGATTATTGATTTAATTTATTGATTACTTTTTTATTTTTATTTTTTAAGTAGAGGATCTTATAGTACACTCCCAATTAATTTCAGAGAGGACTAAACTACAGCCTAGAACCTACTGAGACCTTCCCCTCTCACCTCAGACATTTGTTAGCTTTTGATACTATGTAATAAAGTCATTTAATCTCTTGGGCCTCACTATATTCATCTATAAAATGAGGAGGCTGGAATCACTGACCCAAGATTCCTCCCAACTTAAGTTTTAAGGAGGTCAAGGCCTTGAATCGTCTCTCCTAGGTTGGATTTCTCTTCTCTCTAGATTAGCTCTGGGACAGTCCTGGGTTTCAGAAAGAAGTCATTGCCACACTCTGGAGGGCCAGAGATGAGAATAATAGGATACTATAGTAGACATACATAGCAGGAGTAGAGGATCAAGGAGGTATGTAAGTGGGCCTTTTCACCCTTCTTACTCTGCTTTCAGGAGTGACGCACCTGACAGGCATCTTAAAACCCAAATCACTCTAGCTTTCGTTGAATGGCCAATAATAGCCTCAACTCAACCTTCCAAGGTTCGTTGTTTAGCTTTAGACAGATTAGAAAGAGTGTAAATAGCAACTGTTTCCTATTCCCGGCCAGAAACTCTGAGGGTCTTCCCTTCCCAGACTGATATCTTTGTGATGGTAAATTAAGCCATCTTTTGCCTCAACTCTCATCTAGCCCTTAATCATTGAATGGGCAGACAAACTGAGACCTGGGAAAGACCTTATATATTTTAGATGTGAATAAAATAGCAAATATTAAGTAAATGTAAATTAACAAAGCTGATAGTACTTTTAGAACCTACTGTTAAAACAAATAAACTCTAGAATGTAATCAGCTACCTTTTTTTCCACTAACTTAATTATTCTCATTACTAACTTTTTCCCTATTTTTCACTGTATTCAGGATCTTAGAGACTTTAGACTTCTTTCTTTCAGTTTTGTAATTTCCATATCTAAGCTTTATGCTCAGCCCTCTAAATTTCAGAGCTTTAGGTGATCTTAGAGCTCCAGTAACTTCTTTCTCAGCTGCCAACTTTGAATATGACTTCTTTCCCAATCTCTGTATTTCTGTTAATCATTCTTTTTTTTATGTTTTTTCTTAATTCAGTCATCAGTAATCCCAAATATCTCAAGATGCAAAGAAGCAAAACCAAACTTCTGCCATATAAAGTGAATATATATAATGTACATTGTATATAATACATATACATATATACATACCTATAAATCAATCAATCACTAAGTGTTTATATATACAGGCACTTTGCTAAAGGCTGGGGATATAAAAAAAGGCAAAAGACAGTCCTGCCCTCAGGGAGCTTATGATTGAATGGGGGCAATAACATACAAACAACTATGAACAGGATAAATAGGAAATAATTAAAAGGGAAAAGGCACTAAAATTAAGAGAGTTTGGGGAGGCTTTCTGTAAAAGATGGAACTTTAATTGGGACTTAAAAGGAGCCAGGAAAGTCATTAGGTAGTATGTTATGAAGGGCTTTAAATGGCAGAAGACTGTAATTATCCTCAAGGATGTCTTTAGGCTCTGGGCATTTTCTTTGGCTATGTCCCATGCCTAAAGATGGAGCGTCTTGTTTTAGAAACATCAAGGAGACCAGCGTCACTGAATCAGAGTACATGGTGGGAATGAGGTATAAAAAGACTGGACAGGTAGAAGGGGGCTAAGTCATGAAGGGCTTTGTATGTCAAAAAGAGGATTTTGTATTTGATCCTAAAGGCAATAGGGAGCCAGTGGAGTTTACTGAGTGACATCGTCAGACCTGCACTTTAGGAAAATCACTATTGGCTGGATGGAGGGTGGATTGGAGTGGGGAGAAACTGAGGCAGGCAGACACACTAGCAGGTTATTGCAGTAATCCAGGAATCAGGTGATAAGGAGTATCACCAGAGATATGACATTGTCAGAGGAGAAGGGGATATATATTGGAAAGCTGTTGAAAAGGTGAAATCCACAGTCTTTGGCAACAAATGGGATATAAGGGGATATACTTATACATATAAAACCACTTTATATAGAAGAGGTTTATATATATATGTGTGTGTATATGTGTGTGTGTGTGTACTATATATTGTGCACAGACATATATACGCACATATATATTTAATATATATATAATACATACATGTACTTCTCCAGGTAATAATGAATTGTATATTTTTTATTCCTTCTACACATACCCACACTTCCTTCTCTGTAGCTTTTAAAATTATTTATTGATGTTATTTTTCTTCTTCATCTATCATTGCCTGCCTTCTTCCTAGCTTTCCTTTATAATAAATACATATAATGGAACAAAATAAATCAACCTTTTGACCATGTGTGAGATTGCATATATCCATCATCCCTCTACCAAAAGGTAGAAGACATGCTTCATCATCAGGCTTTTGAAGTCCATGTTTTAATCAGAATTCTGAGGTCTTTCAGATTTGTTTTCCTTCACGTTAGTAATAGTCATCATGCAAATTTTTTTTCTGGTTCTGCTCACCTTTTTCTGCATCAGTTTGTTCAAGTCTTTTCTATATTTCTCTGAATCTGTCATATTCCCCATTTCTGAAGGTCCAACAAATTTTCACAGCATTAATAGACCACATTTTTTTCCCACAATTCTTCCCTTGACACGTACTTATTTTATCTCTAGGTTTGTTTGTTTTTTAACCACAATAAAAAAGTACTTTTATAAATATTTTCGTACAGGTAAGTCCTTTCCCTCTGTCCATGACCTCCTTGGAGTACATGCCTAATAGTATGTCTCTTGCTTAAAGAGTATATATAATTTAGTGACTTTTTAAATATGATTCCAAATTGTTTTCCATAATCCACTGTCATCTCATCTTACAACCCAATAATTTCTATTTTCATTTTTTCTCATCTTTGCCAATCTGATAGGTACAAAATGGAACCTCAATGTTATTTAGATTTGCATTTCTCTTGTTTTAATGACTCAAAGCATTTTATGCAGTTTTTGATAGCTTAAAATTCTTTATTTGAGAATTCTTTTTCATATATTTTCTACTTATCTATTATTTCAGTTTATTATAAAACATCTTTTAATATTATATTATATAAATTCTTCATATAAATTTATGTAACTTGGTTATTAGACCCCTTTATCAAAGAAATTTTTTGTGAAGATTTTTTCCCAAATTGTTTCTGTTTTCATTCTAATTGCATTTATTTTGTCCATGCAGAAGCCTTTCAATTCTATGCATATCCTCTGTTTCTTAACACTAAGGATAGTACTATATATAATTATAATATATATTTCATTTCAACACTACATATGTGTTGTATTGGATTAAATGGATTAAGCAGCTTTGTAAAATAACACTCCATCTTTAGGCTCTGGGCATTTTCTTTTAACACTATATTATATTATTTCAAATATAATGTAGTGTTTAAGTGAAATATACATTATATAGTGTTGTAATGAACACTGTAATATATTTGTAACACTGTAAGATACACAGTAACACTTACAGTCTTACAAATATATAATATATATTTCATTTCAACACTAAGGACAACCCTAAGGACAACTCATTTTCTACTGCCTCTGAGGATACTACACTACCTCTGAGCAGTGGATTAAGCAACTTTGTAAGATAAACTAGACATTTTAAAGAACCTTCCCAACAATGCAATGTAATGATTATGAGATTTGGGGGATGCTAATCAGTAGGTAGAATGTGCCATGAGGCACATTTTTTTGCATCATAAAAAATTTCTAACAGTTAGAACAATTTATTGAATTGATCATCCCAAGGTATGGAACTCCCTGTTACTGAAAGTATTCAAACAGATGCTATCAATCAGGCATGCGCTAGTAAATATTTAACAACTAGATCTCTGGGGTAGAAGGGCCAGGGGGAATGTATGCACAACACATTTTAAAGTGTAACCTACATTATTAACATTTTCTCCATCACTTTATTAAGTCTAGACAATCAACAGAACAGAAAAGCAAACCCTGATTTGTAGCATTTGCTGTTTTCTGAGGTATAAATGTTCACATGAAAATTTAATATTTGATTCTCAAAAGCTAGTTTGAGCTGACTCTACTGTACCCAAGAGACTCCAAAACTAGAAAGTTGGACTGAATGAATTCAAGTTCATCCATCCAAACTATAACGTTTTATGGTTCTTTATGTTAGTCTTAGGATACCCGTCTTCCTAAGAATTAATATCAACATGTTTTGGTTTGCATTTATGAATTATTTCAGTGGCAGAATTTATGGCTATTGATCATTACCCTCATGTGAACTTTTTCTTGATGGTAAACATTCAATGTCTTACAGAGTACTCTTGCTGTGATAGCAAATGTCAAAAAACTCAACATATGTTCCCTCGTCGTTGGGTTGATGTGTTTTGCTTTGCTTCTGGGCGGCAAGGAGTTTAATGAAAGATTTAAAAACAAATTGCCAGCACCTATTCCTCTAGAGATTGTCGCAGTAAGTCAAATATCTCTTCAAAATAAATTTTTGTTGATATCTTTTGCTTTTACATTGCCTAAATTTCCCCTTCTGTCCCTCTTGCGCCTTTTCAAAGAGCCATCCCTTATAACAAAGAATTTTTTGAAAAGGGTGAAGAGAAGAAAAAATCAGTAAAACATATGAATACATTAAAAAATGGCAATGTATACAATGTTCCACACCTGTATACCCTCCACCACCTCTTCAAAGGAGTAGGAGGAGGTGTTCTCTCTTACCTTTTCTTTGGAGCCAACCTTGTTCTTTGTACTTTTGCAGCATTCACTTTTGTTTGTTTCATGGTGTAATTGTTCTTTCTATTTGTATTGTTGGGGTCATTATGTGTGTTGTTTTCAGGCTTGGATTATTTCATTTGGCATCAGGACAAGTAAGCCTTCCATACTTCTCTGTATTCATCATATTTGTCATTTCTTACAGCACAGTAATATTCCATTATAATCATATACCAGGATTCATTTAACCATTATCCAATCAATGGATATCTGCTTTGTTTCCACTAATTTGCCACCACAAAAAGTGCTGCTATAAATGTTTTAGTATATATGGAACCTTTATTTTTAGCAATGGTCTCCTTAAATACCTGGCAGTGGAATCTCTGGGTATGGAAATTTTAGCTGCTTTATTTTTATAATTCCATATTGCTTTCCAGAAGGATTGTACTAATTCACAATTCCACCAACAGTGCTTTTTTTTAAAAAAAATTAAAGTTAAATACACAATAAGAAAAGAAAAAGAAACATATTATAAATTTAAATACGAAATAAAAAAGGGGAAAAACGCATTGCCATGTGCACAGCAGAACATGAGAGGATTCACAACAGTGCTTTAATATACCCATCTTACACTTTCTACACTGACTATTCTCATCTTTTGTCATCATTACCCAATTTTTTACCTAATTTTCTGAGTATGTTTTTTAATAAATGTTTTATATTAGCTATATTGTTGTTAACAGTTTGCCATCTTTTGAGAATTGTTTGTTCATATCATTTGACTATTTATCTATTGGGGAATGGGCTTTTGGTCCTATATATATATCTTGGATACAAACCCTCTTTGAGAAATCTGATGCAAAGTTGTTGGGATTTTTTCCCATTCAATTAATTATTTGGGTTTCATTTTGATGCATTTTGTTTTAATATTAAAAAGTCATTTTCTGATATATCCCTTCACCACGTTGAACTCTCCCTTGTAACATAGAAAAATGCTTAAACAAAACCAACTGACTACAGAGACTATATGTGGTGCCTCTAATATAGGAAGAATAGAGATATGTTTCATGATCTTTTCTCTGGAACTTGGGTTAGTCATTGAAACTAATCAGAGTTCATCTGCCTTTTGCTGCTCTTTTGATTTACATTCTTGTAGTCATTACATATATTATTTTCTTGGTCCTGCTTACTTCATTCTGCATCTTTTCATACATGCCAGCAAGTTAGTTTTAAAGAAATGGCCATGCTCATTGCATTTGACTCTGTTTGTCCTGCACTCACATTTAAAATTTTATGTAGAAGTCATCAAGCATCAATGTCTATGTTGTCTTGATATGGGATATGTTGTCAACTTCCTGCTCTTTTTCTTTTATTTTCTTCCTTGCCTCTCACCAAGAGTGACCCTCAACATTCAGCTATTCTATGTTAAACAGTGTTCTGTTATAGAAAATACAGATGTGTTGGCATTAGAACAAGACTTAAGCAAAATGGTGGCCCATGTCAAGCATATTTTAAGTGTTCACAGAATTCCACTTCCAATCCTGCCTCTGTGACTGAAGGTGGAGAGAAGATGGATATAGTCTGCTGATGTAAAGACTTCTAATAGCATCCCTCTTTCCCCTCAGTCCTTTTCCCTAATAACTAGCGTTAGGTGAGACATAGAATCAAGAGTATATGGACAGGAAATTATAGCACTGAAGAGCTCCTTCTTACCGTGGCTGGTACCTAGAGTTCCCTGGTTAGAGCTTCCCTTTATTCACTTCACATGATACCTTGTTTCTGAAAAAGAACTGGCTCAGGGAGAGTACCCCTCTTACCTTCCTTTGGGTATATTCTGGTTTTCCTTCTATCTGTGAGGTTTATATGTGTAATTTCCCGTGATAAGATGTAAGCACCTCTAAAGCAGGGACTGTTTTCATCTTTGCATCTTCAGCTAC
The DNA here is from genome assembly GCF_003287225.1 of Phascolarctos cinereus. NCBI lineage: Eukaryota > Metazoa > Chordata > Mammalia > Diprotodontia > Phascolarctidae > Phascolarctos > Phascolarctos cinereus. The sequence goes on from NW_027555514.1 coordinate 145,321,899, forward strand.
TTGCACAGTGCCTGGCACACATAGGCATTTTTAATCAATTTTGCTTGCTTCTCTTTGCTTGATTGCTTTAATTGACCCAAGCAGCCACACACCATAATATAGAGTGAGAATTTTTTTTAAAAAAAGGCAGCTATTGTATGTAAAAACAGTAAAGTGAATCTTATTTATTTATATTAGAAAAATTAGAAGGTACAATGGCTTAGCTATATTTATTCTTTTAAGAGTAAGTGTTATGAATGAGAATTAGTCAGACACAAGTTTGGGGGGTTTGTTTCTGCAGCTGTGTATTTTTAATTTTGAAGGTAAACGAATTTGTTCCATTTTTAGGTGATAATAGGAACTGGCATTTCAGCAGGATTTAATTTAGAAGAATCATACAAAGTGGATGTTGTTGGATCACTCCCACTGGGGTAGGGAATATATGTTTTTATTTTGAGCTGGAATGATCAATGAAAGTATTGTTAATCTACACTATTGCCTACTAGTATACATTCACAACACAGTTACAGATCATTTCTTTCTTATATTTTAAGTAGCTTGATTTGAATATAGTACACTTTCACTTAAGGAGAAATTCCATGTTATGGGTTTTAGATCTATATAATTCCCTAAAATTATCTATTATCTTTTATCTACCACTTTTCTACACATTTGTTACCTTATTTCCTTCTCACTTAATGCACAGAGTCCATTATTCTATTGTATCTTTTTTTTTCTTCTGAGAAAAAGTCTCTGAAATATAGAGCAGTACATTTTTTTTTGCTGTTAAATTCCACTGGTCTCTTAGCATCTGGCAGTCTCATTCATCCTCAGCTGTTTTATGCCATACAAGGATACCCTGAGGTGTATGGGATACAGAAATGATGTTTTTGTTGCCCAATTTCATTCTTACTCGTGGTCAGAATCCTCAGACCTCTGACTATAGTGGTCTTAATATCCCTGACAGACAAACTTGAAAGAAGGACTCATAAAATGTTGGCAAGGATTCAGCTGTCACTGATTTAATGGCAGTCATCATCACTCTATTCTTTAGTGTTCGGAGTTCCCAAGATCTTGCACAGCTTGCAACCCAACTTGGCACAAAAGACTTCCCCAGAGACACATACATCACAAAAACCCCACAAACATAGACACTCAAGGAAAGCCAAATAGGAATAATAAATCCCTCAACCCCTTCCAACAAAGTTGTAGTGCTCTGCCACAGAGAGAGCTCACCTACCTCTCCTTTCTTTCTTCCCAATCACCTTTACAACTACAGTATAATAGACCAACTTCCTGGGAGCCATAGAGTCGGGGAGATGCTGATGTCTTTCTTAGGACCCTGGCCAGCAACTGTTGTTTTCCTAAGATAGATAGATAGATAGATAGATAGATAGATAGATAGATAGATAGATAGATAGATATAGATATAGATATAGATATAGATACACACACATACATACATGCATGCATGCATATACATATATACATACATACGTGTGTGTGTGTGTGTGTGTGTGTGTGTGTGTGTACATGTGTGTGTGTAAAACAAATGCCCAGTTGTAGTAGCTTTCGTTTTCTACCACGGGTCAGGACAGTGGGACGGTATCTACTTTGGAGTGATATAAACCACTAAATTATCATTTCTCATATAACTGGGTTTTGCATAAAAAGAACTTCTTTTCACACTTGGTAAGGAATATCCATCCTTTTTACAAAACTAGATTAACAGTGTACTTCAAATTGAAGATTTCATTTATGTGATATGGAAATATTCATGGATCTGTTGATAGATAATGCTGCCAATCATAGTTTTAATAACTGTTTTACAGTTTAATATATACTTGGAGCATAGGCTCATGGTGTCTAAATGACCACCAAACTCTGAATTGAATTTCCAGAGTTTCTTATATATTCTTTAGTTTTATCAGCAAGAAGAATATAATTGGTATTTTACAGCACCAAAAAGAAAGGTAAGCATTTACATTTCAAAGGTAAGTTTGTAAATTTTGTAGCAAGCAAATGGAGATGAAAGAGATTTGCATATATAAGACAACAGAAAAGAAAAATTTATAGCAGGTCAATTTGTAAATTGATTAACAAACATTAGGAAATCTGCTCTAGAATTTACAACTAGCCAGTGTTCATTGTGAAAACATAAAGTTAATAAAACTAAGCCAGAAATTCTTCTATCCCTAACCAGTTAATTACTTGGGTTGAATTTTTAGAGTCCTCAGCTAAATTCTACACTAAAAGAAAAGGCTTCAACAGGTTATATGATTTTCTTTAACAATAAAATGGCCATGCTAGAAGCAAGAGAAAAGAAATTTTAAAATCTCAAGAGAAATTAAAACCCTTAAGAATAGTGCTACTGGGGCAGGTAGGTGACACAGTGGATAGAGCACCGCCCTACAGTCAAGAGGAACTGAGTTCAAATCCGGCCTCAGACCAAACACTTGATACTTACTAACTGTGTGACCCTGGACAAGTCACTTAACCCCAATTGCCTAACAACAACAAAAAAAGAATAGTGCTGCTCTCTGTTCAGAGGGCTTCCTACCATGTTATCACATCCATATTAAAGTAAATTCCCCGTTTCAGGTTATTAGCTCCAGCTACTCCAGATTCCAGCCTCTTCCATCTTGTCTATGTTGATGCTATTGCCATTGCAATTGTTGGATTTTCAGTGACCATCTCAATGGCCAAAATCTTCGCAGTTAAACACGGCTACCAGGTTGATGGGAATCAGGTAAAATCATAGCATTTTTATAGAACTGTTCACAAAAAAATGCAATGAGATGTTTTATTGGTTTCAACTACAAAGCTAGATGGACTTTTAAAATATTTTGATCCAAAGATTGGATAGAAAAGCAGTCTTCCTTGCTTTCACCCTATAATTAATGTTTAACAATCAGCAGCAGATATTTAGGCAATATTGGAATTTATATTCTACTTCTACCTTTAATCACATATGTGAATTAGTTGATACTAATAACCTCTTTCATCAAATTGGACTCCAAAGCATAGACTTAGGTAGACACAGGTAGGGACAACATTTGGAAAGTGGAACCACTAAGGCAGAATCCATTGCCTATGATGCTCCTTTATCCTGAAAACTTGAAAAATACATTCAAACTATGGCAGAAGTTGCTCAAGGGGGTCACTAGCTGTCATAGATTGAATGGGCTTTTCCCAAAACCTTTTTGCTTTCTACCAGGGTGTTCACAGCTTATTCATATTGACCTCTGCAGTGTTTGATTTTTAGCTATTCACTCTTCAAATAGTTCTCTAGCTGTCCCTGTTTTCAACTTTTTGAGTATCAGAGCTGCTGTTAAAGTATTTGCCTCTTGCATGAAAGGGCAGATACAATTAAAGAATGCCGGTATTAATATGGATACTGCAACATACTAGGTTCTTGATGAGACTATTCAGATACGTACAAGTTACAGTTATTAAAATACAGATTACCAATATGATCCTTAAAAAAGGACTCCTCTGGCAACCCAAAGGATAGCAGCACATAGTACTGTTAGAATTTAAGTAACATAGCAACTTTGTATACATTTACTAAAATAGAGAGTTGTGTCCATTTTGCAGGGACTCTTCTGCAAGAATTAACATCATTTATGAAATGATCCTCTGTTTGAGCTTGAAAGTTGGGGAGGGAGCAGAATGGTGATATGTGCCTCCAGCACAGGAGTAAAGAGTCACACTGCTTTTCACCCTCTCCAAGATTGTGCTAAACAATTACAGTACCTGATCTGAGAGATAAGATAGAGGCTTCTTGACCAGGCTACTATATTTGTCTTTTTGAAGAACTGCTTAGGTTTTCTTTGTCTTATTTTCATATGAAAAAGGAACTCATCGCCCTTGGCATATGTAATACCATTGGATCACTTTTCCAGACTTTCTCCATTTCATGTTCCTTGTCTCGGAGTCTTGTTCAAGAGAGTACTGGAGGAAACACACAGGTGTGTATGCAGATGGACTTGAGGGAGACATGACTGGGGTAGTAATTAATACATTTTAACCTCTCGGTTCTCTCCTGAGCCCCAGAAAAGCTACTCTGCATGCAGAGCAGAGCCAATGGGTGCTCCATGGAGTTCTACATCTCTAATCAGCTTTTTGGGGAGAAGGGATTTAGGGAGTTTACCATGAATCCTATAGTTCTTCAGAGGAAGGTGTAATTACCTGAACTGAACTGAACTACAGAAAGCTAGATCTGTAAAGAGGAGCTACTGTCCTCAACTAAATTAGATGTTTGTACAATACTCTGATTCTAGCACCTGTGTACCCAAAACTTCAGACGTGGGAAACTGTCATGTGCGGTAATGAAAACTTATCCCTGCAGGCAGTGACTCAGTATGGGAGGGATGTCAGCAGCTCTAACACCCATCCAAACTATCCCAACCTCTCATGTGTCTCCAGGCCTGCACCGGACATCTCATGAGGATGGGCTTTCAACTTCCCGTCACCCACTTCGGGCAAGGGTATTTGAAATGGTCAGGGTATTTCAGCATCTCTATATGTAACCAGGACACATAAGAGCAACTGAAAATTTTAGACAGGGGGAGGGGGCAGTGGGGCTAGGTGATGGTTTGGGTGGGTTCTGAATCCATACTTGTTTCATATCTTTACCAGTAATTTTCAAGGTATCAGACAAATGAGACCCCACCTATTAGCCTGCTTTTCTAGAAACCCCTTCAGTGCATTTTGTCTTATTTAGCTTGCAGGTTGCTTAGCCTCTTTATTGATTCTATTGGTTATATTGGCCATTGGCTTTCTCTTCGAATCATTGCCCCAGGTATGTATCTTGGGTTTGGCTTATAGTTTTGTGCATGTGCAGGAGGTTTGCTGTTGGAATGTAGGCCCAGTCCTCCAAGCCTAGATTAGCTAACAAACTGAAAATCTCTCATCATTGTGTGGGAAGTGAAATGGAAATGGGAATAGGGATGAGCAGCATGAGGGAAAAGTGATGATGTCAAAGCCGTGGGCCCTGGACTTCAGAAAAGGGGAATACATGGTCATGGTATGTTTCAGGCGGTGCTGTCGGCCATTGTGATTGTGAACTTGAAAGGAATGTTTATGCAGTTCTCAGATCTCCCCTTTTTCTGGAGGACCAGCAAAATAGAACTGGTAAGTGAATAGAGATGAATCCATCTCAGAAAATCTACAGCTTAATATGATATTTGCATATTAAGAACATTTTAACCCAATAGAAACCAGCTAGAAACGTAAAACTGTTGGACATACACCTGAACACTCATCCAAATCCTCAAGGTGGAGCTCAGAAGTAGCAACTGATTTAACAGTCTCAGAATAATAGTAATTACTGAACAGAAAATGCTAATACTTTCCAGTCTGTAAAGGTGGTGATTTAAAGATCTGATGACATACATAAAATCTATTTGCTACAATTATCTGTATTTAATTCTGAATCAAACAGAAGATGCTTGTATTTGCTCCAAGTAAAATAATGTATGTCCAGTTATTTTCTTTTAATTGTGGTTTCTTGACAGCTTATTAATTTTAAACTTTTCTCTCAAAGAATTATTATTTCAGTTACCCAGAATCTAAATAGTCATGTCCTATGACATATACAATCTTCCTTTGCCTTTTGAAGTGGTATGTCCCTCATCTAATTGTACTTAACACTTCCAATACATTTGTCTTAGCTTAAGGTTGTAGATCTGGAACTGGAAGAGACTTCAGATGCCTCTAAATGTAACCTTCTCATTTTACAGTTAAGAAAACTCTCTTTTTGCAGTTGAGGTCCCAAGAAGCAAAGTGACTTGCCCTTGTCACATACCTAGTAAGCATCAAAGGGAAGATCCTAACACAGGTGCACAGATCCGTTCCACATTGTCTCCTACGTTCTATAAAGATTAGAAATTGGAAGAACAGCAGTAGGATTTGCTTCATAAACTGGTTTTTAATACAGTTACACTCTGGTTCACCTTTGCAGCATTCCAAAAGCTTCCATTAACATCTCACAGAGAACCACATCATTTGGACTTTTTTTCCCCTGTGATCCCCTTGAAATTGATCTATAAAATCTCTGTCTCAAACTCTTAAATGAATGTTAACTGAAGGTAGTGATGAATTTTAAGTAAGATACATTATCCTTCAGAACACGAACCTTTTTTTCCATATAATCTCCTATAAGAGAGAATAAGATAGGAAAAATTACTGTGTGTGTAGGTGTGTGTGAGGATGGTCAAGAAATGTCATTGCCTGACTAACAGAAGAAAAATATTTTATATCATTCTGAATCTACCTGAGTGCTGTTTGAAAATTCTTCCTAAAACACCTATGTGAAGGCCTAGAAGAGAAATCTCCTTACTTAAAAAGTACAAGGGGCAGCTAGGTGGTTCAGTGGATAGAGCACGGGCCCTGGATTCAGGAGGACCTGAGTTTAAATCCGGCCTCAGACATATAACACTTACTAACTGTGTGACCCTGGGCAAGTCACTTAACCCCATTGCCTAACTAAAAAAAAAAAAAAGCACATATGCTACATTGTTCAATGTGTGCCCATCAAAGACAAGACTTTTTAAAATACTATACCATATTTTCAAACTTATATTTTTAGAAAATAATTTAAATGATTGTTAAATGAGTATATAATAGAGGTGAGAAAAGTAGCTGAAAGAATTGTGAATGTGCTATCTAGGTAGGGATGTTAGATTATCTGATCACTGTTCTGTTCATTACTTTTTTATAATTACTGGGTTTTTTAAATTATTTTAATACAAAGTTTTCTTGTTTTGGTTTAGACTATTTGGCTTACCACTTTTGTTTCCTCCCTGTTCCTTGGATTAGACTATGGTCTAATAACTGCAGTGATAATCGCTCTGATGACTGTTATTTACAGAACACAAAGGTGAGTTGGGTGGTGAGTCTATGTGTGGATGTTGTGATACTACATTTAAAGTTAAATTTTTGATTTTCTACTGTAGTCTCAACATGGAGTGAAATCAGAGCCCTTTGATTATTTTCATTCAGTTTGAACAAAAAGCAGAAGTGGGGGGTACACACACACACACACACACACACACACACACACACACACACATACATACATACATACATACATACATATGGAGTAAAAAGGAGAGAAGCAAGGGAAGATTTGTTAGAATTCAGATCAATTCAACAAATAGTTGAGTACCTGTTATATGCCAGATACTGTGCTAAGCTCTTTAGGGAGTATAAAATGGATAAGATACAATATCTGCCTTCAAGCAGGTTATAATCTAATAGGAATTTATTGTCTATTACAGGTAGTAAAACAAGTACATGCATAACTAGAATATAAGCAAATATTATTAATTTCCATAAGAATAGTACAAAGTTCTACAGGAGCTTACATAACAGATAATTATGCGGAACTGAGAAAGTTTTATGAGGAGAAGGGTAAGTCCTATAGAATAGTAGAATGCAGGCAGATAGAAATTGGAGGAGGACATTCCAGGCAGGATGAAGAGTATGAGCAAAGGTTTGGAACTGGTAAAGCATGGGTCATGTTTGTGAAACAGTGAAGAGTATAGTTTAACTGAAACATAGGTACATGGACGGGAGTTAAAGATGAAGCTGAAAATATAGGTTAAAATAAGAATGTCAAAAGCCTTTAAAACTAGGATGAGAAATAAAGTTTAGACTTTATTTGTTAGACAATGGTGAACTATTGAAGGTTTGTTGTTGTTTCACAGAAGGGGGACATGCTGAGAGTCGAGCTTTATGGTGGCCAATATACTACCTATAGCTAAGGTAGACCAGATAGATAAAGGAAGGAAGAAAGGGATGGAGGGAAAAAGGCAGGAGGGGTTAGAGTGAAGAAGGAAGAAAGGGAAGGAGGGAGGAAGGAAGGAAAGAAATGAAAGGATGGAGGGAGAAAGGATGGAGGGAGAAAGGAAGGAAGGAAGAAAAAGAGGGAGGGAATAAACATTTATTAAGCATTTATTAATATTTATAAATATTGTCTCATTTGATCTCACAACACCCCAGGGATGTAGGTGCTATTGTTATCCCCATTCTCAATTGAGGAAACTGAGGCAGACAGAAGTTAATTGACTTGCCCAGGATCACACAGTAGTGAGTCTCTGAGGCTGTGTTTGAACTCAGGTCTCTGACTCCAATCCCAGTTCTTTAGGCACTGCACCTCAGTAGACATTAGCAACTTCAAGAAAAGAAAGCATATATTTAATGAAGCTTTGCTAAAAACCTTTGTTAGACCATGTGTCCCAATGTTTGGTTTGGAAAATATGCTTACCTCTTCACTTACTAGGCTTTTGCAGTGAATATAAATAATGTATTTAAGTAGGGCAGCAATGATGAGAATGCCAACAATAGGATGAATTTGAGACATGGTGGGACAGAATTTGTTGGATTAAAGAGAGAAGTCAAAGATGATTCTGTGGTAAAAACACCAGCCTATGTTATGAAGAGAATGATAGGTCATTGATAGAAGTAGAGATGACAGGAGGAAGAACATATTTAGGGAGAAGATGATAAGATTCATTTGAACATGTTAAATTCAAGTTTCTAATAAGGGCAGTGGTCCGGCAGGCAGTTGGAACAGGAAATTGGCATTGAAAGAGAGATCAGTTTTCAAGATACAGATTGCAAGTCATCCACATAGAAAATACAAGTAGTGAAGTCAAAGTTTGGAATGCCCAAAACAAAACAAAAGAATAATAATTTTTAGAAAAAGATGATCTCATTTTTCAGGATACACTATCAAGGGAGGAGAACCTGTGGCCTCAAGGCCACATGTGGCCTCCTAGGTCCTTGAGTGCAGCCTTATGACTAAGTCCATGTTTTACAGAACAAGTTTTACAAATCTTTTTATTAAGGGGATTTGTTCTGTGAAGTTTGGTTTCAGTCAGTGCCACACTTGAGGACCTAGAGGGCCACATGTGGCCTCGAGGCCATGGGTTCCCACCCCTGCCAATCTATCTTCAGTTTCCTTCTGTTCCTTTGTACCAAAAGAACCTAGTTAAGAAAAAAAATAGTTGTCATCATTAGCAAGCTAGTTGTAGCCCTAGAATTTACTGATTCAGTCTTAACTTGGACACTAATTCTTACCATTTGCTTTGATAATTCTAATTCCCAATACTCATGAAGTAAAAATAGATGATCTTACCCAGTATTTCCAGGTCTTTGTTTCCCACATCCACAAACTTTCTGCCTTCTCCTTTAATTTGTACTTCTTGGCAATAGTCTTTCTCTCTGAAGTTCAGTCATTTATAGCTATATCTTCATAGTGATACATGGATTAACCCACTCATTATCCATAATAAATTCACTAATAAATTCATTCATTCAACTGAAAGTGATCTCTCTTCCTCCCTTTCTCTCTCTCCCTTTTCCACTCCCCCTTCCCCTCTCCCTGTCTCTCTCTCTCCCTCTTCCTCTCTTCCTATTTCCCTTCCTCCCTCCCTTCCTCTCTCCTCAAATAAACTAGGAATTATTTATCTGGATGCCTTCTTTGCTTCGATTATATTCTGCCTTGTATCATGTGTGAAGTACTGGTTTAGTTGAATCACTGAGTGATTTCAAGTGAATTCATAATAATCACCTACTCAGTTGAAAGTTCCATGAGAACAGAGACCATGTCATGCCTGAACCCTTTAACTCAGGATCAAAAGTCATTCCACAGTATATCTACAGTTCCATTTTACTTCTCAAGAAATATTTCTATACTGTGTTCTTCATGTTGAGTAGGATATCAAAAAAGCATAGTAACCATTCCTGACTTTCAGGAGCATATAATCTCCTTGGGAAGACAAAACATAAACACAATGGAATAACAATGTAATATAAAATAATTTTCCCAGTACACAATCCTGATTATATGACCCTGCTCAGACACTTTCAATGGCTCTCTATGGCCTGTGGGATAAAAGACAAAGGTATCAACTGAGCATTTGTCTCCCTAACAGTCTGGTAACAACCTACTCCTCCATCATTTTATACTACACCTCTTCAATGAGTCTATGTTTCATCTAAGCTGTACCACTAGCTTTCCTCTGAACTCAGCCTACACTTGTCTGTCTCTTGGCATTCACTCAAAGTGTGTCCCATGTCTGGAAGTCATTGCCTCCACATATCCATTTCTTTTTGAAATCCATTTCTTTCTTCAAAGCCCAGCTATGGTTGAACCTTCTTCATGAAGCTTTTCCTCAACCTCACTCCATATCCTTTCACTCCTGAAAGTGTTATTTTTCCCTTCGTATTTTCTTATAGCACTTTTCTGGATTACACCTTAACCTATATCATTCTATGCCTTGTATCATACTTTGTGTGTGTGTGTGTGTGTGTATGTGTGTGTGTGTGTGTGTGCACGCATGTGCGCGCATCTGTACACAAGTATGAGGGCAGTGTTACTGGATTGCAGAGTATGGGAAGCGGGGTATGGAGCGGGAAAATAGGGAAAGGTAGGAAAGGACCAGATTATGCAGGATTTTGAATGCCAAAGGATTTTTCATTTGATTCTGGAGGTGATAGTGAATCCCTGAAGTTTATTGAATGGAGTCTAGGGATTACATGGTCAAACCTGTGATTTAAAGAGATCAATTTGTCGGCTGAGGATGGACTGGAATGGGGAGAGATTCAAGCCAGGGAAACCAACCAGAAAGCTGTTGCTGGACTACTTTCTAGGTGTGAGGTGGTAAAGAGCCTACACAGTGAGGGTAGCAGCATCAGAAGAGAGAAGGAATATTTTATGAGAGATGGTATAAAGCTAGAATCTACAGGACTTGGCTTAGTTACATGACTGGAAGCACAGTTAGGAAGAGGAGCTGGTTTGGGTGCAAAGACAGTAAATTCAGTTTAAAATGTGTGTTTAAAATCTTTTAAAAGGATGATTCTCTTTAAAGAGAATCCAACTAAAGATGCCCTTGCATCAATTGATGACTCAGGGCTGGTTCTAAAGTAAAAAGTCAGCACTGGAGCTAACAGTTGGGAGAGTCGAGTCTTACTGATTTCCGGTCCAGGGCTCTATCTATCCAGCTGCCTCTGGGATGAGAAAAAGAAGAGGAAGTAGCAAATGTTATTAAGTTTCAGCACCTCCTCACTTGTCTACCTTCTACTACAAGTTTTCACTTCTCTTTCCAGATCTATTACTAGAGACTTTGTGACTCAGCCAGCTGCACTTAGGATTCTTTATACTGTTTCTCCCTATCATGGAAATGAGAAAAACCCTATCCTTTTAAATCCATATGATTTGGCAGAAATGGAAGGGAATTCTGAAGGGGAGTAATATCCCTTTCTCTTGACATTTTTTATCCTTTTGCTTCTTTAAGCCAGATCCTAATTTTTTGTATTTCAATTAATATTTTTTATCAAACAGTTCTTTAGCATTCACCTTAGAGATAGAATAATTTATGACAAGGGATGGGAGTTTCAAAATCTAAAAACACCAGGTTATAAATTTTTAAATACATTTAAACAAATTTTAATAAGATTTTTAAGGAGAACTTTCTCCATATTCTTGACTGATGTTTTTTGTGGGTTTTTTTTCCTACGGAACTTTGTTTGGAGGGAGGCATAACTAGACCTTGCAGTATAGGTAAGATTTTGGCTAGATGGAGAGAAGATGAGAAATGATTCAAAGTAGGGAGAATAGCATGAGAAAAAACTTGGAATGAAGAATGAATGGAGGTGTTCACAGGACAGTAAAACTGGTGTAACCAGAGGAGGGGAGTGTTCCTATTGAGCAATAGTGGGGAAAAAAGCTTGTATGGCTTAGGTGAAACCAGGTTATGCTGAGTTTGGAGTTTCTCCTTGGCAGCAAGCATGTAAGTAGCCATTAGAGGTTGGATTTTGGTTTTGGTTTTTAGCAAAGAAGTATCACAAATGTGTTTTTTCAAGGTTAATTCAGTGTCAATGTATAGGATGAATTAGAGAGAAACTGAGACTAAAATGAGAGAGAGGTCCTTCCTCTGCAAATAGGATTCCTTGTCCTCCATCTAAGCAGTAGAGCAGAAAGACAGAACAAGGGCCTTACTCTTTTTTTATGTTATGGACTCATTTAGTACTATGGTGAAGTCTATGAATCCCTGAATAATGGCTTTAACGACATCAAATAAAATATGTGGGATTACAAAGGAAAACAATTATATTAAAACACAGTCATCAATTTTTTTTAAAGACAAGTTTACAGGTTTGAAAACCTAACCTAAGACAAAAAACATAGACTAGGGAGTTAGGAGAACTGGAGTTATGCCCTGGCCAGAACTGACCTCCATGTGATTGTGCACTTCTCTCTGCCTCATATTTCTCCTATCTTTGAAGGAGACATTCCCATTCTTGGGGAGATTGTAAGAACCTATGTATTAGTGAGCTAGAAAATGCGTTGTGTTTTGAATATTCTATGAAAAGATTAGGCAGAGCTTGGTGTAGCAGATAGAGATCTTGAGTCTGGGTGACCTGGATTTGGGTCCTCCCTCTGACACACACTTGTTGTGTGGCCCTGGGCAAGTCATTTCAACTCTAAAATTATAATTTACTAAAGAGTTACAGATCTGCATCGGTAAAGGGATTTCCCATATAGTGAATATTCCCTAAACCAATGAAATCCCAGCTTTAGACCCAAAAAAGGAAGAAAAAAAACTGTGTAATTATTAGATATTGCTGGTGACGGTGATCCATATATATAAAAACTGTTTTCTTTGCTTCATTGTGATGATGCCATAATATGCTTTTTCTTTTTTCTAGTCCAACCTATACAGTTCTTGGTCAGCTTCCCAACACGGATGTATATATTGATATAGATGCATATGAAGAGGTAGGAGCTTCTTCTAAACATTTACTTCAGTGCACCCTACGCTGGTTGTAGATCACAACTCCTCTAAGTCTTCATGGATGGTCCTTTTGAGTTGACTTGGCCAAAATACAATTCATCACCTGGTGGCCAACCTTATGGTGATAAGACCCTATAAACTGAGTGAAGCTGGTCCTACAGAGGACAGATATACTATGCATTGCAAAGCTTGGACTCAAAGCCTTAATTGCCTAAAAAGACCTGTCGGAACTTTTACTCTGCTAAACTTTAAGGAACCCAAGATATCACTTCCAAACCACAGTGAGGCATCAGATTAGGACTTGAGTGAAAGATAATATTTTAAATGATTAATAATAGATTTATAACAATGTATTTAAATTTTAAGATTTACAGAGCACATTTCCCAAGGCAAACTTATAAAGCAAATAAACTAAACTGTGCAGTTATTATTTTCCCCATGTTATGGACAAGAAAATTGAGGTGCAGACAAGTTGTGACTCATACATAATACACAGACAGACAGACAGACACACACACACACACACACACACACACACACCCCACTAGTAAGCTGGTAAGCTATAAAAAACAGAATTTATACCTAGCCCACCAAGTACAAAAGTCTTTTCATTATGCTATGAAGTCTACATAGTCCCTATCCATAGCACTGCCAATACTGAATTTTATTATTTTTACTTAGTTCTGTTAATTTTGTAGATGTGTAGTAATACCTTAAAGTCTTTTTTCACATTTTCATTTCTTTAATTGCCAGAGTTACATCTCCCCACATGATTTGGAAATGTAAACTGTGGTGTCCTTTTATCAGTGTGGTCCACCGTGCTATCAAGTTATCCTTAACTATTCGTACAGCGATCTAACAACATATAGAAATGTAGTCAGGTTTTGTGAATGTATATTCTGCAGCTTTGCTGAAATCATTACCTCTAGTAAATTTGAAGTTAATTTCCTTAGATTTTCTAAATCTATAAATATGTCATCAGCAGGTAACACACAGACACACATATATCACATATATAAGCAGGTAGGTGGTACAGTGGATAGAGTGCTGGGTCTGAAGGTAGGAAGACCTAAGTTCAAATGTGGCTTCATACACTACATGTGTGACCCTGGACAAGTCACTTAACCCTATTTGCCTCAGTTTCTTCATCTGTTAAATGAGCTAAAGAAGGAAATGGCAAACCACTCCAATATCTTTTTGCCAAGAAAACACCAAACAGGACCACAGTTGATTGAACAACAGTATCATGTATGCATGTACACACACACACACATATACTCACACACACACATATATACACATACATGTGTATATATACATGGGTTTACATATTTGTATCTGCATTTATACACACAACCTATACATATAATGTTTAGCTCTAATTTCATACCTTTTATTTCTTCCTTTGTAGCTATGGCCAACATTTCTAATATTACTTTAGGTTAGTATAGCCTACATAAAAGTTCTCCTCCACTTGGTTGCATTGAAGTGACCCTGAGTTACAAGAGGAAAACAAATTTTGGCAGGTTCTACCAAGCTTTGAGTACTATGCGAGCAACAGACTGTGTCTGTTTCCTGAGGACCACCCTAGCTAAGTATAAAAAGGCTCATCACCAGTAATTTGGCCAACTAGATGATGAATCATGTGGCCACAATTAGCCATACTTAGTACATTAAATAGGAAAGAAGATGAAAAATCCTTACCTTGCTCTTGTTTCTTCATTAAATTTGGCTGACTGTTTTTACATGTATATGCCTTATCAGTATTAAGGAAAAAACCCTACATGGTTTCATTTTGAAAATATGTTGAATTGCATCAATTTTCTCAGCTTCTATTATAATAAATATAAAATTCTTAATATTTTTATCTCCATACTAAATTAAATAATTCTTCCTCTTTATGTATGCCAGTCTTGTGTTCTAGGGAAGATAAACCCTACTTAATTGAAATATACAATATTTTTAATGTATTGGATTGTTCACAAAAGTTATATTTAAGATTTTTTCACTTTCCATATATTTTTAATTCCTGTTTCATACTTTCAAATTTTATTTTTAAGAGACTTGATGCTGGCCACTTCCCTATTTTCTTACGTGTTTTCTTTGTGTCCAAAATAACAGATTACATCACTACCAAACTTGCCTTTTCTTTTTAAGTTCTTAGCACTGTGCCAGCCACAAAGTAAGCACTATATAAACATTAGCTTTTACTACTGTTATTATTTTATTTTTTATTATTATTATTATTATTTTATATCACCCACTGTTTTCTGGCCAAGTTTTACCATAGTAATGTCGGTTGGTTGTTGTCCTTTGTTCTCGAAGAGGACCAAAATGACATCGTTGTGTTAGAATCAAGTTACAGTGTGTCCAGCTGTGGCTGATCAGGCCAATATGAGCTTGGAAGGCTCTGCCACAGGTCTGGCATAAATAGTCCATGTGAACATGTGGGGTGGATTCTCTAAATTTGCACATCTTGCATTTCTTTTGAGCTACTTCAATTTTGCTTTGCTCATAGAGCATAGCACCTTCTCTGATGAGGGCACGCCATGCCAGCCAGTCCTGGGCCATGTCTCCCATGTCACGCATTCAGTTCCACAGTTCCTAAGAGACACCTTGAGAGTGTCCTTGTGTAGCTTTTTCTGACCACCATGTGAGCGCTTGCCTTGTATGAGCTCTCTAAAATAGTCTTTTAGGCAAGCATACCTTTGGCATTCAAACATGGCCAGCCCATCGGAGTTGCACAGTCTGCAGTAGAGTTTGAATGCTTTCCAGTTTAGTATTAGAAAGGACCTCAGTGTCTGATACCTTATCCTGCTAGGTGACCTTCAAAATCTTTCTAAGACGATTCAAGTTTCCTGGCATGGTGCTATGTGTATCTAGGTACTAAATGTTGATTTATTACCATGTTTGCTGATGCGGGTAGCTAAAAATGAATTGAGGAAATTATTAAAGAATTCAACCGAACGGTACTATGTTGATAGATATCTGGAAACATCCTATTGATTGTGCCCTAAAGGTCATTGATGATTATTTGATGTACATCTGTAGGAGGAATGTGTGGCTGATGTCCTTTAGAACGGGTATTTTTTAAAGTATGTACATGCACTTGCTTTCAGATGTTATTTGTTCAATGAAAAATGTTACAAGTTTTTACTTTAAAGACTCTTAGTCCAGTGATTTTATTGGCTGAACATTACTACCATTTTGGACAAGGGATGGTCTATAGGTCTATAGGTCAAAGTGAGGAACTTGGAACTTCCCTTTCCATCTCTAACTTGTCTATACCTCAATTTCTGCTCCTTCAAAATGTAACAAGTAGGTGTTAATGAATATTCACAACATCCTGAGAATGGGTGGGAAACTGGTGTGGATTTGTGTGTCTTTGTTCTTTTGACTTCAGAGTATTGCTATAATATTATTTTGTAGAATGTGTAATAATTTATAACACTCTTAGGCTATGAAACTATTCTTTTCCTCTTCCATTTTAATAGTTAATAATGATAGCTTCAAATTTCCTTGAATTTGAAAATCCCTTTTCTTCTGAAGATCCCAAAGTCCCTTGCAATATGTTCTTTAAAATAATGTTTTGTGGCTGACATACAGTAAAGTTCTTGGAGTTTCTTTGAAGAAAACCTCAGAAAAAAAAATCAGGTATTAGAGAATAGCATCGGTCTTTTATAATGTTTATTATATCCCTATAATATAGAAAAGGCCCAAGAATTATTAGTTCTTATTCCTAGCTTCTAAATTGTGTCCCGAGATGCAATGAGGCATCTATAGGGGCTCCATAAACCTAATATGATAACATTGAATGGTTTTATGTGTCTGCCCCATCACCTTTATGCAGATTATATTATACCACGATTTGGGATTTTGAGACAGGAAAAGCAAATCAGAAAGGTCCTATGGTCTTAAAAAGGTTTGAAAACACAAGATAGATAAACTTATATTTCTTTAGGGAAGTGTTATTGTTCTTAGAACAATATTATTGCATGTGTATATATAAAGAAAAAATATATATTTTATATATGTAATATAATGGCAGTAACTGATATAGTGTATTCAAGGTCCTCCTTTCCTATTCTTCTCCTTCCTACCTATTTTGAATCAAGCCAGTTTTCTCAGTTCATCTGATTCTCCTTTCCCTTTGCTTAGAATCAATTTTCAGAGAACTTCCTCCTCTTCTACTCTTCTTTCTTTCTACCACATTCAAATCTTCAATTATATTTTTGAGAGAAAGAACAAAATAAAAAGATATGGGGAAAATCAACCCTTTGAACCATTCTTAAGCTTTTTGTTTTTCTCAGTATTAATTTCTCTCAAATATGAATTGAGCAGGGGGAGAGTTTGAACTTAACAGAATAATGATTAACATAATACCAAGACAGTTAACTGTTCTGGGTAGAGTTGGGAGAGGGAGAAACTGTCATTATTAATTCTGAAATGAGTATCTTTAAATATAATATCTTATTCCTCAGGTGAGAGAGCATGCTGGGATAAAAATATTCCAAATAAATGCCCCAATTTATTATGCCAATAGTGACTTATATAGTAATGCACTAAGCAGAAAGGTGAGTAAAAGAATCTTTTTCAAAGTTCTTGCTCTTGAAATAGAGTTTTCTCCTTTTGCTTATATTAAAACTTTATACAGTATTGCCCAGTATGCACATGCTTAGAGGGGATACATTCTAGAGATTCTCCTCATATAAAGAAATCCTGTACAGATAATAAAAACTTATGCACAAAAGGAATGTGTACCCAATAGAAATATGTCAGACAGCTGCCAAAGTTTTTCTCCAAAGCTTTCTCTCCAATGCTATTTTAATTCCTATGATTGTATCAGGAGGAAAATCTCTATTAGTTATTAATCTCTGGTTTTATGCCTTGTACCAAATGATTTCAAAAGAGTGGCATGCCCAGGGTTCAGGTTGGGAATCAGGCCACAGCTGTCAGATTGAGAGTAAAAAGTACAAATCCACAAATCTGGAGGGCTTCCATATATATAGAATAAGGTGCCTTTTTACCTTTGTGGTACTCAGTTGTTCATCTGGGTCCGACTTTTCATGACCCTGTGGATCATAGCAGTCCAGTAATGTCCATGGTGTTTTCTTTGCAAAGATACTGGGGTGGTTTGCCATGTCCTTCTCCAGTGGATTAAGGCAAACAGAAGTTCAGTGACTTGCCCAGGGTCACACAGCTAGTATCTGAGTCCAGATTTGAACTTAGGTCTCCTGACTTCAGGTCCAGCACTCTATCCACTGAGCCACCTAGCTGCTTCCTTTTACCTTGTCCCCTACCCCCACCTCCACTAAATCATGCTTTCACCTCCCATAGAAGTAATGGTAGTCATTCATTATACACTAATGCTACATAGTGAGACAGTGGGCAACACATGCTAATCATCTGTTTTATAGCTCTTTAAATGCATCTGAAGGACAATCAGTCTTCTCCTCATTATCAAGATCATCTCTGAAGGAAAGTTGTACAGACCAGGAGTCAGGAAGACCTGAGTTCAAATCCAGCCTTAGATGCTTACTAGCTCTGTGACTGTGAGCAAGTCCCTTAACTCTATTTGCCTCAGTCTCCTCATCTGTAAAATGAGTTGGAGAAGGAAATGGCAAATTATTCCAGTATCTTTGCCAAGAAAACCCCGAAAGGGATCATGAAGAGTCAGATGTGACTGACTGAAATGCCTGAACAAAAACAATTTAAATCAAGTTCCTTTTGAGGAAGGTTAGAATGGTAAATCTGGGTGGGCCTTTGGTAGCCAGGAAACAGATTTGCATATACATTTAATGTTGTGTTTCCTTAAAGACGGGAGTTAACCCAGCACTCATAATGGCAGCAAGGAGAAAAGTCCTGAAGAAGCATGCCAAGGAATTAGGGACCAAAGGCAAACCCCAATCTTCGGTTGTTAAAGTTGTGAGTAGTCAGTAAATTATTCTCTACCCTCTTGGTCTGACATGTCTCTTCAGTTTATTAAACTGCACAACATACTGCTTCTAAAAAAGGGACAATGAGAAAGAATTGATGTTGTTTTATAATGAAGATATTTGGTAAAGGTAGTTAATAAACAAGGAGTGAGATCAGCTTTTTACACCAGCATGCTCTTTAAATTCCTATCCATCCATTAAGGTGTGATTCAGGCATCACCTTTCCAGGAGGTATTGTCTGAGGACCTTCCTCCACCTAGGAATTCACACACCATGTGGCTTGCTCTCTTCTGATGCACTTAGGTATGATTTTACGTTATAGGTATTTGTGCATCTATAACTATACTCTAAGCTCTGTGAAGGCAGGGACCTCATCTGACCCACTGACTAGCACAATGTTCTGCATGTATAAGGTGCTTAATAATTTTTATATTCAGACTATTTTTGAGGTGTTATCACTAAACTGTGGAAGAGTTATTCCTTTTTAAAGCAAAGCGCCCCAGTCATTTTAAGCATTCATCTCTTGTTCTAAGTTTACTCAGTTGGAGAAAGGAAAGGCCCACTGGGCTCGTCATCCATTTAGGCCTTCATTATCTATAATTATTCATCTTTATTCTCCTAAGTTATTAATTAATTAATTAATTCAACAAATAGCGAGCAAATATTATCTAAAAAAATACCATCTTGGGAGGGAAGAACAGATGTGAATGACAAGGAATAAAAATCAAGTGTTAATGAGTTGCATTCTTTATATAACAAGGTTAGGAATTGTTGTTCCAGCAAAAGGAATCTAGTAATAAGGATTCATACCCAGAATCAAAATTTTAAGTCATGTATGTTAACAAAATGGAAGTATTGTAGTAGAACTCAGGTCTGTTCTAATTCTAGGATGAGGATGCTGAAGCAGGTGGGGAAGAAGATGCAAAACAAGAAGAACAGATAGAGGAAAATGCAAAACCGATGACAATTGATTCACTGGTCCAAAAAACATTTCCAGAAGAACTGGAAAGATTTTTGCCCCCAGGGCCAAACGTTCACACTATGATTTTGGATTTCTCACAAGTCAATTTTATTGATTCAGTTGGAGTAAAAACTGTATCAGGGGTGAGTATCTCTGCTCCCTCCCCCTTCTCAACAACACAGCTATATTTGTTTTTATCACCAGATAAATCACTGAGTTTTCAAATGTTTGCTCCTTTTTGTTAATATTCTATATCTTTTGACTGTAGGACATATAATGATAACCCATGCTAAATCATTTAGTTTTCTCCTCTCCCTACCTCCCATAGCAAGTGTATATAAAAGCCAAAAAAAAAAAATGTAGTAATGATATAAAAATGCATCTCATCAAAGATATATTTATTGGGGACAAATAGACAAGTGAAGGAATTTGTACATCTTAAGTACCAGAAGTCACAATTCTGTATAATTATCTTATATCCCTTCTCCTATCCTTAAAAGTCCTCACTTGACCCTATTATGCCCTGAAGCCATTGTCCTCTATTCTCCTCCCTCTCTCTGCCAAACTTCTAGAAAAAGTTGTCTATTCTTTCTCTACTTCCTCTCTTTTCACCTCCCTTCACAGCCCCTGAGCCATTGAGGTAGAGCTGTGGATAGATCACTGGGCCTGGAGTCTGGAAGACCTGGGCTCAAGTCATTTAGCTTCTATTTGCCTCAGTTTTCTCACTTGTAAAATAGGAATAATAAAAGCACCTACCTTACAAGGTTGTTGATCTGAGGATCAGATAAGGTAATATTTGGAAAGCACTTAGCATTGTGCCTGGCAGATAGCAGGCACTAATCATAGGTTCCCAAAGTGGGCGATACAGCCCCTTGGGGGACGCTGGAATGATCAAGGGATGGTAGTAGCCTCGGGTGCAGTTGGTGGGCATTAAATAAAAATAAGGGGGTGAAGGAAAGGAGAGAAGAAAATTTTGAAAAACCGTTTGTGTTTCATCTTTGTGTAACAGAGTTAAAGTCGTACTGTTTACATTATTTTTCAAATAAACACACAAAATGCAAGTTACAACTGATCAGTGTTAAAAGTCTGCCAACAGGTCTTAACAAGCTAGTGTTGGCAGTTGAGCCTGTTGCTCATTATCGGGAAGTCCAGCATGTAGAGGTAGGAATATGTGTGTATAATGACTTGTTTACAATACAATACTATATGATTACATGAAGCAATATTGCATCATCAAAATTTCAATGCAGCAAAAACTCACAAATTTTTACAATAAATTATTAAATTTAAGATGTCATTTTTTAAAAGTATTTTATATTTTTTAAAAATTATTCAAATTTCAAAAAACATTAAAGGATTAAAGAAAGTAGATTTCCAGGGGGGCACTGTGCAATTTTTTGTAAAAGGGAGTAGTAGACCAAATAATTTTGAGAACATCTGTACTATATAAATGCTTGATCCCCTTCTCATTGTCTCCCCTGTTCCACTTGCAATCTGGATTCTGATCAACTTCAACACTCAAATGAAACTGCTTTCTCCAAAGTTGCCAATGATGTCTTATATGATGTATCTAATAATTATTTCTCAGTCCTTAGCCTCCAACCTCTTTGTAGCAGCTAACACCACTGACCTCCCTTTTCTCCTATTACAGATCCTAAAAGAATATGGAGATGTTGGTATTTATGTATATTTAGCTGCATGCAGTGGTAAGTAGACAAAAATCTGGGGAGAAATTTTAGCATATTTTTGGTTCCTTTGTTTCATAAATGTGTTTTGAAAACTTTCCTAGCCTTTTAAAGTTTTTAATAACAAGTAATTTACCAAAAACCACCCTTAAAACCAGGTTTGAAAATTAATCACTCAGAAGTTTAAACTCAACTATTTACTTGTGTGTAGAAACCTTCTGAAAGCTAGGTTGTGAAAAATATGGACTAATTCATCTTTGTTCTGGGCTGGTAAAGCTTTAGGAGTTATTTGAAGATGGTCATAAATATAAAATGGATTCATGTGTCTATTACAGTAATAATTTTATTTTTCTATTCAGTAGACTAGAAATCTTTTGCCCATTAATAGATTACCTGTTTTACATCATTTAGATCATATATAGAGATATATATTTATATATTTACATTGTTTTTCATATACACACATATTTAGAAATTATGCTTAAATGTGAAACCTAAAGGATGAATTCATTTATTCTTCCCTTACAGCCCAAGTTGTAAATGACCTCACCCGAAACAGGTTTTTTGAGAATCCTTGTGTAAAGGAGCTACTATTCCACAGCATTCATGATGCTGTTTTAGGCGCTAAAGTTCGAGAAGCCCTTGCACAGCAAGAAGCCTTAGCCCCACCTCCAGAGGAGGACTCGGAGCCGATCACTGACCCGGAGACATAGAAAAGGCATTAAACAGCCTCCTGTAAAACTAGGTAGACGTTTTGAACAGCAGACATTAAGGATTTTCACTTTCGTAGGTAAATTCTATTAGTTGAGAACTGCTTGATTTGGAGGGTGAATGAAGCATCTCAAGATGTGTCACTTGTATTTTTTCTGTCCAATTATTTCTCGAAAAAATTATTCAACCTCTTCTGCTTTGTGCATAGAATTTACATCTACTTCTGTATACAGTTAGTATATACAATGTTCCTTTCTAATGAGGATGAGCCCCTGCCAGGTGAGTGGAGGTGTGTTGGTTGATTTCTCAATCTGATCAGATAGCCTTTAATAGACATGACTGAAGGGTAGAGAAAAGTACACTTTTCTATTCCAGTACTTTTTTTTAAACAAAAGTAGAACACAATAAAGTATAAATATTAAAGAGTGAAGTAGGTAGGTACAATTTGGTACCTTTCTCAGCAATGTAGGTAATCAGTCACAGGTTAATTTAACCCTGGTTTAGTCCTCAGGTTTAAACACTTCTTTCAACTTGTCCTGAATCTTTATACTCAAAGCAGAAATCCCTTTCTGATGTAGCTAGGCTACTTCAGGTCACTTTGACGTCAAAAGCTCTTACTGTTGCACTTATTACTGTGATGAGACCTGCTTGCTTGTTGGCATCTAATCAGGTAAAAGGCCTTCAAGCAAAAGAAGCACATTTCCTGGCAACAGTGAGTTTTCCTTTTCTAATTCCCTGGTGTCTTCCTTTCTCAGCCAGCCTAATAAGAAATGCCAGAGGAAGAGATGTCTGTCCTTTGGTTCCTACCTTGCCTTCTTCTCCAGATTAGTACATAGCAATGTGACATTGCTGATCTGAATGAAATCTTAAATCTTCTTCCCTTATTTCAAATCAAAATATTTCTCAGTCACTTTGCTATTGCTACTTCCACATGCCCTAATCAACTTTCCCTTGGTCTCTATGTTGTCCTCTCCTTAATAACCATCATACACACATCTGCTTTCTGATACAGACTGCCTTCTGAAAGAGCATGTAGTTACAAAATTTGTTTATTCTAGAAACTGTTTTCTAAAAGGTCTGTCATCTTTTTCAGTATCAGTGATTTAAACAGAACTTAATAAGGATTTTAAACAGATATAATGTGGTTTGGACCACATATGCTTCAGCACCAAAAAAGGTCTTAAAGCAGTACCTTGCACATTATAGGTGCTAAATATTTGTTGATTGGTTAACTAATTCTCTATCTTACAATATTTTAACCTTTTCTGCATTTTTTATTTCTGTATCATATTATTTCTATTCTTTGTTTTTAACAGAATTTTGACATGTATATAAAAACTGTTGGAGAACGTCCTGTGTGAAGGGAGGGGAATGTATTTTACTAAAATCAGTTATTTTTGTTTCTTCGAATCTGTTAACACTCAAAAATCAAGGTCCCTTTTGGGTAAAACATTTATGCAGGATAGTGAGATGTATTAAAATTACTTATTTTTACAGCAAATGGGATGTATTAAAATTACCTATTTTTACAAGTAGGATTTAGGGATTTTACTATAGAGGGGCTTTATTTTCTTTATTGCTTTGATACCCCAAGACATTCAAGTTACTACTTCTATGGCTTTCCATACTTCATATCATTCTGCCGTCAGATTTAGAAAGTCATAGATGATTTTTAGGTTAATATTACCCAATTTCTGTTCCAAGCAATTTATTAATGGGTCTGGGGCCTCTCTCCTGCCATTGTAATCTTTTGTTATGATCTGGAGGATTCTTGTAGTAAGGATAGACCTGTGAAAAAGAGTAGTGGTTCAATACAGCCTGCCCAAGTCCTACTCCAAGTGAAGTTACCATTGCTGATCTATACAGAAGTATGAGTATGATGTCAGTGTATGAATACATGTTTGATTTTCAGCAAAGGGGTCAGGGAATTCTCAGTACCAGGCAGAGGCTACCTCTAGAGTATTGCAAGTGGGAGTGTTACTATCAGTAATTAGCAATTCACATTTACATTGTGCTTTACAATTTACAAAGTGTTTTCTTTCTAACTCGATGAGGTAGGTAGGGTATTGTCCCCACGTTAGGGATAAGGAAACTGAACCCAAGAGGTTTGTTGAAGCACTAGTATCATGGAAATGGCATTCAGCTTGGAAATACGATCTAGGTGGGCTCAAACTGCAGCTCTGACACTAGCTGTGATCGTGGGCAAGTCACTTAAGATCTCTTGAAATTGTTTCCTCAACTGAAAAAAAAGCGTGTAAGAACTGTAGCACTTCCTTTACTAAGTCGTTGTTTGGATAAAATGAGATAGCATAGGCAAAACACTCTGCAAATGGTAAAGTGCCACATAAATGTCAGCTATTCAAATGATGTGCTCACCACACAGCCTAGTCCATGGTGGAACACATCTTCATATCAGTTTAATGCTCTCCATACCATCGATGTTGCTTCTCAGAGCTCAAGTACACAAGGATGAATATGATTCCTCTCTAGGTGCTCCTATATGCTGCTTATTCCTGCAGGCTTTATTCTAAATACCATATTCCGTATACCTCCTTATTCATATAGCTGCCTCTATAGAAATGAGGAAAAGTGTCTGTTTCTGTGTAATAACTGACATTTTTGGTGTGGGGAGTATATTGTCTCCTCAGGTATGTGTGTCTAAGAACAGGTAGGGTAGGAAGACCAAAATAAGGCAATAAATTAAATCTGGCCCCTGGAATGGGGGGGAGGGAGGGAACGGGGTGGAGGTGGGCTGTGTCTCTGTGTGTTGTGGGGGAGGGCTGGGTTGTGTGCCTTTGTGTGGGGATTGGGGGTAAGGGGTTTGTATCTACTTCTGTGTGCCCCTATGTGGGGATGGGATAAAATGTCTGCCCAAGTAAGGGTGGGGTGGGTGTGTGTGTGTGTGTGTGTGTGTGTGTGTGTGTGTGTGTGTGTGTGTGTGTGTGTGTGGGTGTGTGTGTGTTATCTGCCCCTTTAAAGGTAATAATGCGCTTTCAATTCTGAAATCATACAAGACTGCCTGACATTTAACTATGTCTGTTATAAGCAATACAAAAATGCTCTAGGCCTCCTTAATACCTGTATACTTTCAATAATATACTTAAGAGGAATAGTCACCTTGGTGTGTCTAGATTCCTGCTAATGTAACAATGTAATGATGACAGATGAAAGTACTGCAAGCTATTTAAAACACAGCAAATTAAAATACAGCTGTAATACTGTTTTGAAATAACCTCAAGTCAAAACAATACAAAATTGTTAAAATATTCAAAAGCCAGCAATATTACAAGTAGACTACCTGCTCACTCATTTCTCAAAGCAGGGTCTACGTTGATTATCCAAATGACTCGGTTTAATCTGTGCTCACAAAACCACATGGGAATAAGAATGGCTCAGTAACTCTTCCAATGTACCTTACATTTTGTATAAGAAATGTTTTGAAAAACTGTTATAAAACAAGTTTTTATACACCCACCACATTTTAAAGGTATTAAAGAAAATGTAGTATTTGAAATAATCTATAGGGACTCTTCTTTGGAAGCAAAATTTAATTTCGTATTTTGAATTATCATTCACTAATTTTATGGACTTAAAAATGTGGGTTTTCATACATCATTTTTTTCAGTGAGATACACCTGTACTGTTTTGAGATATTCACCTATGTTAGTCTTTTTTTAAATTGCCCATTCTTGAATATTTACAAGCATTTCCCACTTTTCATAGTAATATATTCTTAGAAACAGTCCCAGAAAACAGATCAAATATTCCCACAGGAAGTTTTTTTTAAAAATCAGGTGTAACATATATGACCAAAGACTCAGCTTTAATTAAATCTTAGCAATAGCCAGTTGCATGCCACAAAAGTAAATACATAATAAATAAAAAATATTACTCGTTAAGCTATTAACTATTGTTTGGTGTAAACAACCAACACCTTAAAATAATCATTTGCCTCCTTGATATCTGGGAAATTGAATTTCTGCTTTGTAACTGAAGACAAAAATTGTTCAGAACTTATTTCAACTTTCTTTCCATTACAAGCAAAAGCTTCCTTACAACCTCTCCAGACTGGAGTTTGAAGCTGACTTTTGCACTTATTATTAGAATCTAACATTATATAGTTATATGTGAAAATGAAAAGATTGTTGAGAACATGACCTAATTATAATTAAATTTACTTAAATCGGAACCCTACCAAGTTTAAGTATTCTGCTTATCCCATACACTTCTCCAGTCATCTATGGTTTTATTTTCAGTTTAACCTGTTATTGGCTTACTTTGTTTTACAATTCAAAAAAGGTACAGGGCAGGGGGAATGACTAGAAGTAGGAAAAAGCAAAGCAGGACTTGTCTGATCCATTTTATCTGTGTATTATCAAGAATGAAAACTATGGATGAGTTTCAATTGTCAGTATTTGATACTTTTTTAATTTTTAAAACTATGTAGCATTTCCTTTTTTTTCCTTGTGAATTTAATATAGATTTGGCTATTGGATATCTGTGTTGTTGTTGTTTTTTTCCCCCATTGCTCATAGGCTCATAGATTTGGAGCCAAAAGGAACCTTAAGGGTCAACTCTTTGAAACCTTACCACCACCCCTCTACCCCATTTTACAGAGAAGAAACTGAGGACCAAAAAGGCTATGAAACTTGACCAGTTTCAAACAGACACATCTGAACTTCAAACTCAGGTCCCTAAATAACATGCAATTAAAATATTTGTCCATCTCTTTTTCTTGCTGAATAAGCTACTTGAGAAAATTACTTTAAAATACCTAATTAAGGGCTTTCAAGAGTCTATTTAAAGTGCCAGCAAGCTCTCTAAAATGAATTTTAATTGTTCAATCATAGCATCAAAGACTGTAAGAGCTGCAAGGGCCATAAAGTCCAACTGGACCTTAATAGTTCCTTCTACATGCCCAACAAGTGATCATCTTGCCTTTCTTTGAAGACCTCCAATAAGAGGGAACCCCCTGTCTTCCCTAAGATTTTAGGACAGCTTTAATTTAACAGGAAATTTTTCCTTATATGGAACTGAAATCTCGCTTTAAAGCCTCCACCCAGGTACCAGAACAGCAGGATGGCTTGAGAGGTGGGGGGAAGACACCTGATTAACCACAGAAGGGTTGGCCCTGGGGAAACCTCCAGCTCTGAGCAAGATACAATCTCTCCTAGGCAGGGTAGTTGCAGGGAATGGCACTTTGAGACTCCATCAACCCACGTCACTTGCCAAATTATTTATATAGCCAATTGGGGACTATCCAAAGGTGAGTGACACTGTTAGGGATTTTATGCCAGGCTATATTTAATTTTTCTTGTTCTGCCTTGTCACTCTAGTCATTTCATGGCTTATCAATACCAACTGTAATTCTTACTTCATTGACTATAGTCAAAATGCCAAAGAAAACCACTTGCTATCAAGTACTCCCCCTTCATGTTAAGTGAAAAAAAAAAGTATGTTCAGAGGGAGAAAACCTTGACCTTCTACAAAATACACTACAGTGGTTCCTATTTTTATATCCTGATGACACCAAGTCCTAAAGTGGTTGTGGTATCAAAAATTAGAAAACCTTTTAACAATCTTTCTGTAAACTTTTCCCCCTTTTATTTTCCCACACAATGAGTCTAATAAAAGAAAAAAACAAACTTCGGAAAAATTTTATTTGTAAATTAAGTACTAATTATGATGGTTAAACAGGTCTACAGAACTGAGATTTTTCTTTATAAGAACAAGTCATTCCAATTGAGAAGCAGCAATATGCTCTGGAAATTTCCAATGATTAGTTGTATGTCATGTAACGGGGAGTAGCACTAAATTTGGCGTATGATTTGATGACCTTATTCACAGCTTCCAAGAAATCCTTCTCAGTGGCAATTTTTCGTCGCGCCCTGATTGCAAACATACCTGCTTCAGTGCAAACACTTCGGATTTCAGCACCTTTCAAATACAAAAAAGAGGAAACTTTATTCAGATACTGAATAAATGCAAAATGGACAGAATAATCAAGCAACGAGCAAAACTATTAACTTACCAGTACTATTGGGACACAGCCGTGCTAACAACTCAAATCTTATATCTCTTTCAACACTCATTGAACGAGCATGAATTTTGAAAATATGTGTCCGACCCTAAAAACAGAGAAATAAATGTTGCTAAAATCACAGAAGCATTGGGGGCAGGGAGAAGTACTTCTAAAGTAAAAATAAATTTCTTACCTCCAGATCAGGTAAGCTAAACTCAATCTTTCTATCCAGTCTCCCAGGTCTCATCAGTGCTGGGTCCAAAGTATCAGGTCTGTTGGTGGCCATCAGTACTTTAATATTACCCCGAGGATCAAATCCATCCAGCTGATTGATAAGTTCCAACATGGTTCGTTGTACCTCATTGTCACCCCCAGCTCCATCATCAAAACGAGCACCTAAACAGGGAGAAAACTATTAGGCTGCAATTTACAAAGCAAAAACAGTATTTCATAAAAGGTAGATACTATTCTAAAATTTGATTATGTTTACTTTCTGTATTCACTATGCTGGAAAAAGGCTCGCAAGAAAAATAGCACTCAATTAACCAACTAAAAGTCTTGAAAAAGCTTATAAATAAATTTAGCCTGTTCCTGTGTTTTTGCTCCATTATTCTTTTCTTCTTCTCAAAGACAGAGCTAGGACTTCACAAATTCTAAAGAAATCACTCAAAAGTCAACATAGTATATTATGCTTAATAATCAAATATTCCTCATTAAAGGAATAATGGGTCAATTTTTCCCCCATCTCCCCTACTGAAGAACATATCCAGTTACATCTCTTTAAAGTACATCTTATTTCAATGTGAAGCTTTATTCAACATAAAATTCCTATAAACAAGGTGCACCTGAAATGACCTGATAAACAAAATTTCAATTTACAAATTACTTTCATTGTGAAACATCTGGATAACATTATAGCATGGAAATCCTGTATAAAGTATACTAACAGTGTAGAACTAATGTTGCATTGCTTTCCTAAATTACTGAACATCTCCAGCATGGTACAGTGGAAAGTATTCTAACTCTTCCACTTTACTGTTGTTAGTACAAATAAGGGAGTCGAACTAAATGGTCTTCCAGGTCCCTTCTAGCTCTAAATGTATGACCTTAGGATCTTTTAAAATTTCTAATATACCAGAACGTTGTTATAGCACAACTTAGAACTGCATAAATCTGGATGTATCCCAGCTTAAGTCAGATATGGCCCCTCCCCATCACAATAAATAGTTCTCTAACACTCTAATTTCTATATGTAATACACTAAACTCTATAGGGAATAGAGTAACAGTGTGACTTTTTAAAATTAATAGTATGTGAAAAAGTAGCTCAAATCACATAAGTATATAGCTATACATACTAGAGTTAAATCAAGTCCCCTGAAATATAACTACATATAAAAAAGCCAAATGTAAATTAATCTGTAAGTTGGACATTAGTAAAACTGTGCCGATTACCAGCATTACAGAAAGGTCCCATTGTTAATTTAAGTCATTCTCACCATTAAACAACATTAGAATGGAGCATGATATACTAATCCAAGTATTAAAGAGCCTAGTACAGTTAGAAGAAAAAGGCCCTTTTCTAATAGCTATTTCAAGAAGCTGATCTAAATACAGTCTATTCTATTTTTGCTTATAAAATTCTCTTAAAATAATAGTTTTCACAGAGGTATGCATCTCAAACATGTTAGAGCTGATAAATTAGTATATAGCATAGTTACCACACTGTAAAGATGTCTATATTTTCACCTCGTAATTCTTACAAATTCTGACCCCAAAGTAGCTTTCTTAAATGTTACTCATACCTCCAATAGCATCAATTTCATCAAAGAATATAAGGCAGGCCTTTTTGGTTCTCGCCATTTCAAAGAGCTCACGGACCATTCGAGCCCCCTAGTGAGAAAAAGATGAATTGAGACACATAACTCAGAGTCAGATTAATAAAACCTTAAGCATAACCCAACAAAAACAGTGCTTCCATTTTTGCAATGCTACAAAAAATATCTATTAAAACTCAGCAACTCCAACATTCAGTTTCTTTAAGGCCCAAGTATGATACTTTCTTTCCAGGATTTACCAGCACGTCCACTCAACAACACTGTCTTCATGATCATGTCACCTATTAAAGGCAGGCAATACCTATAAGTCTGAAATAGGTCAGATTAATGTCCCTTAAAAAAACAAACAAACCCTGGCCAAAAGTCCATTTGTGATATATGATATTCTATACAGAAAAATTCCAATCAACTAAACTCCTGCCTGGTATTCACTATTACGTAGGTTTACCTATCATGATCAGAGACAGAAGCTGTTATTATTCTCCATTACTCCTTTATTATAGCATTATTCTCAATCCCCACCTAAAGCATAAGTTTCTGAATTCACAAATTCATCACTGCCACACAGACCACTCAAAGAACCAATGTTAAAGAACAAAGAGCCCAAGCTATTTCATACAGCTAGAATATTTAGCATTGTATATAAATAACATGATTGCCTGGAGTGAGATGTTACTTTAGCCCCTTTCCCCTTGTACTTGTATTACATTTCTGGTATATTTGCTCTAAATACCAGGATCACAGAAAGCAGCATCCTTCAGCTGGTTCCAAGGGAGTATGTGCTGCTCCAAAATTACAAGAAAACATGGTTAATTCAAGCAGTGCAGTTTCTGAGCTGCTCAACTACATGATGCAATTATTAATCATTCAATAACTGTCTTGTCCCAAGACCATAGGAGTGATTCAGGTAAACAGTTCTTCCTTTTTTAAACTCTATATTATATATCTCCTGCCAGATCTGCTGTTGCTTTGTTCATAGTGATTTAACTTTACCTCTCCAACATATTTCTGCACAAGTTCAGATCCAATAACTCGGATGAAGCAGGCATCTGTCCTGTTAGCAACAGCACGAGCACAAAGAGTCTTTCCCGTTCCTGGGGGACCAAAAAGAAGCACACCTTTGGGGGGGTTCAATTCCAAGGTTAACAAACCTCTCCGGCTGCAAAGACAAAAAATTAATACTAATGCATAAGGGAGAATGTTGTACATACTTATTTAAGAGCAAAATTTTAAAAACTAAATCTTATGTACTCTGTCTAAATGAGAAATTTTATCTACTCTCTGGCCTCGGATACAAAGAACTGTCACATATTATTATGTGACATAATATGTCACATACATAACATCATAAAGTTGTTCTCACTGTTCACAAGGTCATGGTGAAAGTAGTTTAAAAACTTATTTACATTTCATGCTAATTTTGATAAAATTTTAACAGAAAAGTTAGTACTTTTTCTCTAGTAGTTACCATTAAAATAGCCCAGCTTCATATGAGGTCCAGTTCTCTACATTTATAATTATTTTACTACATCTAACTTTCCAGTTTAATTTAAACCCATCTCCTATTGCTATCTTTAGATCAGCTACTCATCCTGCTCCACAATAACCCTTCAATACATCAAACAAACAATTCCTTCAATTTTTCATCATATGCCCCATTTTAAAACCCTTTAAACCTTCTCCTTGCTTTCATCTAGACCTTTATCAACTTTCTTTTCTTCCAGACTTTAAAAGGATATTTTTTTCAAAAACTGCTTACACTATGAAGAAATCATTAAATTACAAAGGCTCAAAAAACACATGTGCTCAATCATCACTTCATACCAAGCAATTTAAAGCTGAACAGAAATACCACTTACATGAAGCAGAGGGGTTTCAACTACTTCTCTTAGCTTCTCAATCTGTTCTTTGCAACCACCAACATCACTGTATGTGACATCAGGTTTTTCTTCCACCTAAGAGGGAAAAATGCACAATACTTTTTAAAATTTCAGTTCTGTGCCATATCTAAAAATATAGACCCATAACCCAAAAGTGAGACTTGAAGCAAATGAGGACTTTAATAAAAATGAAACGTGTAGTCCACTGCTTCAGAACTCCCAAACAATCTAAATGTTAGTGTTGTGAGGAGTAGGAAAATATGTAAATTGATCAATACTTTGCAATTCACCTTTTTTGGGGGACTACTTTGCAAGACTATTAACCCACTTAACAGAAAGCTCACAGGTTTTAATACATTAACACATATATGTGAACAGTCTGCAGTCACAAATTTCAAAGTTTTTCATGATGGATGTAATTATACTTCAAAGATAATGAGACTCGGGGCAGCTAGATGGAGCAGTGGTAGAACACTGGCCCTGGAGTCAGGAAAACCTGAATTCAAATCCAGCCTGAAACACTTGACACTTACTAGCTGTGTGACCATGGGCAATCATTTAACCCCAACTGCCTCACCAAAAACAACAACAACAGCAGCAGAAACAACAAAGAAAATGAGACTCTTTCTTTCCTATCCCATTGTAACTTACCTGCATCATGGTAACTGTTGGGTCAATCTTGGGAGGCAGGGGAATATGAATTTGATACTTATTTCTGTCCACACTGAGGGGGAAAAACAAAGAGCCTCATTCAGGCATTCTCTGGTTAAGACAGAGAGAAAGGTCAGAAAAAGAAGCCAACATGCTCATACTGAGCTATAACATGGATTGGTAAGCTAAATACAGATGAAGAAAAGCATAAGTCAATATCTGTCAAATAGTTCTATGGCCTTAGGCAAGTCAATCAAATCTCCATTTGCCTACTTATCGTGGCAATCACAATCCTCACCTTACATACTGTGTTTGTTACAACTAATTATGACTGAAACTTTACATTGGAATATAATTTTCCAAAAGTTTTCCTAATGAGTAATCCATAAAGACAAATACAGGCTGATATTTCTTAATATCTTGATATATTTTACTTCTATATACCACTTCAAAAACTTTAAATAAGGGCTTATCATCTATTATTTCATCTCATCTTTACAATAACCCTTTAAGAAAATTAAGGCAGAGACAAAAAACAAACAGCTTTCCTAAAATTACTCAATTACTTAGGGACAAAGCTGGGACTGGAATTCATTCACATCTAACTACCATGTCATACAAGCACCAAAAGCCTTATATCTTGGCTAGGTTAAACTATATAAGTGGCTTGGCAAACT
This sequence comes from Phascolarctos cinereus, assembly GCF_003287225.1. Taxonomy (NCBI): domain Eukaryota; kingdom Metazoa; phylum Chordata; class Mammalia; order Diprotodontia; family Phascolarctidae; genus Phascolarctos; species Phascolarctos cinereus. The sequence continues at coordinate 145,355,044 of NW_027555514.1, forward strand.
AAGTTACAATGTCCTTATCCTTAAGCTTCGTTTCTATATTGACTCTTTTTGATACCTGTAGCCATCATTGAGATGTAACCAATGAGCTTGGGGATAGAGGAATGAGAAAAAGCATAGTGATTCAATTGAACAAATATGTATTAACTACCTACTGTGTTCTAGGTAGGTATTCAAAGATGAAAAACAGTCCCTGCCCTCAAGGTACTTATTCCAATGGTAAGGTGTGATGGGAAGGAAACTATAAAATGTCTATTACAAAGCAAGTAAGATCAAAGGAAAGATCTAGGCAAAGTGCTGTAGGGGGAAAGGAAGGAAATAATTTGAGGTGAAAGGAAGGAAATAATTATTTAATAAGTGCCTACTATATGCCAAGCACTGTGCTAAGCAGTTTTCAAGCAGTATCTCATTTGATCCTCACAACAACTTTGGGAAACAGGTGCTATTATATGATCCCCATTTTACAATTGAGGAAACTGAGGCAAATAAAAGTCAAATAACTTGCTCAGAGTTACACAGCCAGTAAGTGTCAGGGGCCAAATTTGAGCTCAAGTCTTTGTGACTTGAAGGCCAGAGCTCAATCCTCTATACCACTTAACTGTATCACAAGGAGGATAAAGGAAGGCTCTTGGAAGAAATAGGACAAGAGGCAAAAACAAATGTGCTCACTGTTGAAATAGGATATAAGTTGTACAAATACATAAAGTATATTCAGAGCAGGGGCAGCTAAGTGGCTCAGTGGATAGAGCACCAAATCCAGCCTCAGACCAAACACTTGACACTTACTAGCTGTATGACCCTGGGCAAGTCACTTAACCCCAATTGCTACCCAAAAAAAATACATACAGAGCAAAATTGAGAAAGTTTTCCAGTCTGGCTGGAAAGTGGTACATGAAGGAAAGTAGCATAAAATATGGCTAGAAAGGTAGGTTGGAAACAGAATATAAAGATCTTCTATGCCAGGTTAAAAAATTTGCATTTTACAGAGGCAATAGTCATTAAAAGCTTTTCAGCAGGGACATGACATGGTCAGACCTGTGCTTATCTTGGAAAAGTGACACTAGAGGAAGAACCAGAAGATTCAGCAGCGGACTGGATGAAACAGGTATAAAGAACAATGAGTCAAAGTCTGTTATGATGCTCTCAGGCTCGGTGATGGGGGTTATCAGCAACAGAAAATAGCAAAGTAGGGAAGAAAAACTGGGAGATTAGTTCAGTTTTAAGCAGGTCAAATTTCAGATGCCAACAAGACATGTAAGTAAAATGTCCAAGAGCTGAAGACGGAGCACTCAAGGGAAAGATCAGAGATGGATATCCAGATTCAGAAGCCATTTTCAGAGAAGTAAGTACAAAGAAGAGGGATATGGAGACAGCCTTTACACATGGCAAGAAACCTACAAATCACCAAAGAAAACAGATCAGAATGGAAAGGGAAGCAGGAGAAAGTAAACTTTTGAAAGCCCAGGGGCTGGTTAATGGTGTCAAATGCTACAGCTCAAAGAAGATAAGGACTGAGAAAAGATCATCTAGAAACAGCTAGGTGTGCAGTAGATAGAGCTTCTGGGAGTCAGGAGGACCTGAGTTCAAATTCGGCTTCAGATACTTGACACTTACTAGTTGTGTGACTCTGGGCAAGTCACTTAACCCTGATTGCCTCACCAAAAAGAAAAAAAAAAGAGAGAGAGAGAGAAAAAAGATCATCTGATTTGGCAATTAAAGGACACTGGTCCACTGGAGTAATAGACAGTCATTATATTGATTGTTCTCCTGGTTATGCTCATTTCATTCTTTAGCAGTTTATGAAAGTTTTCAGAAGTGTTCACTTTTATAATACTAGTGCTATAATATAAACTGTTCAATGATGAAACATGTAATCTACTACAGAGAGGTGATGGATTTAGGGTACAGAATACAAACACACATATACATGTGTATATGTGTTCGTACAATCATCAGGTATTTGTTCTGTTTGACTATGCTTATGTTACCAAAAAAATCTGTTTTTCTTTTGTTTTCCCAATGGGGTGGGGAGTGGGAGTGAAAGAAATGTATATTTTTTTAAAATACAGGTGAGGATGCTTGAAATGCTACACGCACTTTCAGATACAGTCACTGAATGATTAGTTTTACTCAACTGTTTTAGTTACAAGAGACCTCTCATGAAGTAGAGGTAATCTGTAAATGTTTGCAACATAAAAACAAAACACATCAATAACACAACTTTTAAAGAATAGGTCACTGGTGACTTTAGAGAGAACAGTTTCAGCAGAAAGGTGGGGAACTAAGGGGCAGAGCCAAGATGGAGGAGTGACTTGCTCGAGCTCTCCCCCAAACCCCTCCAAATACCTATAAAAAAATGGCTCTAAACAAATTCTGAAGCAGCAGAACCCACAAAAAGACACAGTGAAGCAAATTTCCAGCCCAAGACCACCTGGATGGTTGATCAGAAAGGTATATCTCGTTGGGCTAGGAGAGGAGCACAGTGCGGCGTGGGCGTGCAGGCCACAGTGAACCTGGAGCAGGCCTCAAAGGACTGAAACGAGGGAAGCTGTGGCGGTTTCCAGACTTCTTAACCCATGAACGCCAAAAACAACTTAGAAGGTCAGTGGGAAAACCCTGTTTCTGCGGTGCTGAGAGAGAACAAGGTGGTCTCAGCTCTATTCCCCAAGCCCAGCCCAAGGTGGGGGCTGCCTCCTGAGCTCCTGGCCCACAGACTGAGGGGGAATCAAGTGGCTGATCAGAGGGAGATTGCAGGGATGTCTTTGCCAGTGTTGAGGCAGGAATCTCTTGCTTTACCCACACTTGGATCTGGGTCACAGTTCTGGGAGGAAATTTCTGGGGCGAGGAGGAGCACTGGCGTGGTGGAGCTTGTAGTGGCTGTGCAGAGATAACCCTCCTCACAGTTCCAGGAGAGAAAGGAGTGTTTGTGGTCACTAACAGACCACAGCACAAGCCAGGAAAGGAGTAAACACCTCGCCCCTTATCATACCACCTTGGAAGAAGTGAAAATTTACAGGTCCCTACAAGTATCTCTGAAAAGAGCTGTACAACCCCCCAAAGCTTGGGACAGTACATTCTCCACACTGGAAGTAGACTCTTACCTTAACAAAGAGTTTAAAACTCAAGAAATTGGCTGGGATCATGAGCAAGCAGCACAAAAAAAGTCAGACCATAGAACCTTACTTTGGTGACAAAGAAGATCAAAACAATCAGAAGAAGACAACAAAGTCAAAGCTCCTACATCCAAAGCCTCCTAGAAAAATATGAATCAGTCCCAGGCCTTGGAAGAGCTCAAGAAGCATTTTGAGAAGCAAGTAAGAGAAGCAGAGGAAAAACTAGGAAGACAAATGAGAGTGATGCAAGAAAATCATGAAAAACAAGTCAGCAGCTTGCTAAAGGAGACCCAAAAAAATAATGAAGAAAATAACACCTTAAAAAATAGCCTAACCCAAATGACAAAAGAGGTCCAAAAAGCCAATGAGGAGAAGAATGCCCTAAAAAGCAAAATTGGCCAAATAGAAAAGGAAGTCCAAAAGATTACTGAAGAAAATACTTCCTTAAAAATTAGAATAGAGCAATTGGAAGCTAGTGACTTTATGAGAAATCAAGACACTGTAAAACAAATCCAAAAGAATGAAAAATAGAAGACAATGTGAAATATCTCATTGGAAAAACAACTGACCTGGAAAATAGATCCAGGAGAGAGAATTTAAAAATTATTGGACTATCTGAAAGCCATGATCAAAAAAAGAGCCTAGACATCATCTTTCAAGAAATTATCAAGGAAAACTGCCCTGATATTTTAGAACCAGAGGGCAAAATAGAAATGGAAAGAATCCACCAATCTCCTCCTGAAAGAGATCCCCAAAGGAAAACTCCTAGGAATATTATAGCCAAATTCTAGAGTTCCCAGGTCAAGGAGAAAATATTACAAGCTGCCAGAAAGAAACAATTCAAGTATGGTGGAAACACAATCAGGATAACACAAGATTTAGCAGCTTCTACATTAAAGGACCGCAGGACATGGAATATAATATTCCGGAGGGCAAAGGAGAGAGGATTACAACCAAGAGAGGAAACAGGGAAAGTGAGAGGGAAGGAATGAATCTTATTCTCATAGGACTTGGCTTAAGGAGGGAATAACATACACATTCAATTGGATATGGAAATCTGTCTTACCCTACAGGAAAATAGGGGGAGAAGGGGACAAAAAAACAGAGGGATGACAGAGAGGAAGGCAGATTGGGAAAGGAGGTAATTAGAAGCAAATAATTCTGAGGAGGGACAGGGTCAAAAGAAAGAATAGAATAAATGTGGGGGCAGGATAGGATTATGGGAAATAGAGTTAGTTTTTCACAACATGTCTACTATGGAAGTGTTTTGCATAACTGCACATGTATAACCTATATTGAGTTGCTTGCCTTTTCAATGAGGGTGGGGGGGAGGGAGGAAGGGAGAAAATTTGGAACCCAAAGTTTTAAAAACACATGTTTAAAAAAAATGTTTTCACATGCAACTGGGAAATAAGAAATACAGGAAATGGGGTACAGAAGTCTATCCTACCCTACAGGAAAATAGAAGGGGAAGGAGATAAGAGAACGGGGGGAGAAATAGAAGAGAGGGCAGACTAGGGGAAAGCGTATTCAGAATGCATGCCATCTTGGGCTGCAGGGAGGCGCAAGATGGGGTGAAAATTTTGGAACTCAAAACCTTGTGGAAGTAAACGTTGAAAACTAAAAATAAATAAATTTATATTGAAAAAAAAGGTGGGGACCTACAGCAAACTGCAGGGGTTTAAGGAGTTTGTGGTGAAGAAGTAGAAGCAGCAAGGGAAGGGGAGACACAACTGCAGTACTTCATTGCTAATAACACTTGGCCTTGAATAAATTCATTCACAATAAATTGTGCACTGTGTTACAGTATCTGTAGTGAAAGAAGAGGACAGTAAACAGACATCTTACCCAACTCTCATTCCTTCTTCAATGTCAGTGGGTGCCACCTGATCACTGAGATCCACCACGAACTTGGCAAACTGCTTCACATTGATAATGTATTTTGGGTCCTCTGAATCAGCATTGATTATCTTTGTACACCTAGCACCGAAATACTTATAATTACAGCGAGGAAAGGATACCATACTGTAACAAGGTAATTGGATTCTATACTGTGGACATACCATACAAAAGTAAATTGAGACCTGAAGGTGCAACTACTACTGAAGGTAATATTACTAAAAACTAAAGCTGTAGAGTCAAATAAAGCAAATAAGATCAAAGGAATCATCTTCTCAAGATACCTCATTACATACAATGTAAGATACAAAGATGCACATCCTATTGGCCCCAATTCCAACAGCCTGAAATATCTCAAAGTGCTTTACACGCATTATATCATTTGGGCCTTGTAACAACTCTGGAAATAGGTGTTCCAGTTATTATTATTCTCAATCTACCAATAAGTTAGTATCAGAGAGGCTAAGGGATGTGCCCATTATCATGCAGACAGTATCAAAGGTAGAACTGAAATCTAGGTGTGCCTCTCTCTGAGGCTTACACTGCTCTCTACAGTAGTTGACACTGCCTCTCCTCATGTCACATTGCTGTTCTTTGTTAACAGGAGAAATTATTATATGCACATATTTATAATTATGAATAAAGGATATGCTATATTCCCATAATTCCCTATACCCACAGAAAATGGTAAAAATAAACACATACTTTATAAAAACAAAAGCCACTGTATAGAGAAAACAGTTACTTTAACTAGTTCACCTAACCAACAAATCAGAAAAATATCTGTATAAAGAATTAATTTTTCTATCCTATTTTACTAAAAAGCTTCACTACATAAAGTTTCTCAAGACTGTTAAATCATACAAAAATCAATTCCTTTGTGTCAACAATTCCTAAGGGTCAACTCCAAAGAATTTTTGTAAAAAGCTTAACTTACTTGGGATTTAGAATGAGAAACTCTTAATAGACACTAATGTCATGTGTCAGGGACTTTTTGAAGTCTAATAGATTTATCTTTAGACAAAATTAGTCAGAAATACATCAAGAGCAGCATGAATACCTTGCAACCTGTAGTGGCTGTTCACTCTGAAGGGTCTGTTTATCTGCAGCCAAATCCCAAAGAGCTGGAGGAGCCAGGCCAGTGTCTGACTCTTTAATACCTAGAAAAGAAATACTAAAGTCACTGGGAAGTGTTACATTAACCTGCTCTGAAATAAGTATCAATCCGTATTTTAGAGCCAAATTTAAAATCTGTAACTGTAATATTTATTACATTTCAAATAACTATGTAATAAAAATATTTCCATGCCTTAGACAATAGTCGATTTATTATAATAAAACCAGGATTCACCCAGAAGTCTACTAAACTGGGATTTGGTCTCGAAAATGCCTATCTTAAGGAAAGTAGCTGTATCAATACATAATAAAATACATAAGCATTGTAAATAATTATATAGGACAGTGAAATCGACTGCTAGTTAAATAAAATGAGACTCAATTTGTTAAAAAAAAAAAGAATACAGAAAATACACATTTAATGAAAGTAAATTCTGAGTTCAAATTCTTACTCACACATTATTTCTGAAGCAAGGGAGAAAACATACCAGTGAGCTCATTGATTTTCTTAAGAAGTTGCTGGATGTCATCTTCCACCTGTTTGATCTGTCTAGAATAAGTGCTCTGGCCCTACAAGAGAAAAGTAATTTTAATTAGTATAAACAACTATAACTTATAAACTATAGCTAAGAACCCAATTTGGGGTGGAAGAGGTCTACGGTTTTATTATTTCTTACTCTCCAAGGTTATAAGACTGACAATACAACATCTGTATAATTTTCACACTATTCCCTGCAACTACAAATACAGTTAAACCTTGTATTATTCAAGGTTATAAGCAAAAGCTATGCCTGGCATTATCAAAAACTGTAGATACAGCAAAATATGCAAACTTAGGCAAAGATTCACAACATATGGTAAAATGTTATACGTCTTTCACTTATCTCTATACTATTAATGTAGAACTCAGCATCTCCTATGTAAATTATTTCAAATTCCATTCAATGCAGAAACACATAGCCTTGATTATGTATAATAGGAAGTAATTTGTGTAATAATTTATAAAGCAAAACAATAATTTCTTCTTCTGAGCTACTTATAAAATCTCAGTACTGTTGTGATATGATTGGTATCCTGCTCATAAATCTATACACATACTCATATCCTCTTCTTTCCCAAACCCCCACTTCCATGGAAGGTCTAACAGTCAAAAGACAAGCCAACCCAAAGGCATGGTTAATTCACATATTAAATACCGTAATCTTAGGCAATAATGTTTTCACTATGGTTAAGGATTAAGTTTAGGATTTAGTTCCAACACAGCAATCAACAACATTTTTAGTATTCATGTAAGAACATAAAAATTGTCACATCACGTATACGTGGCTCATCTAGCTCAATGGTTCTCAAAGTATGATCTGAAGACCAATAGGAATTCCCAAGACCCTTTTAAGAGATCTACAAAATCAAAATTACTGTCATAATAATACTAAGCCATTATTTGACTCTCTTTTGTCACAGAATTCAACCAAAATAACATGTAGCAACATATTAAATGCAGTAAATATGAGAATATTAAACAGATTTGCAAAAATATGTAAAACAGTGCCATTCTTCTTAACTTTTTTTTATTTTGGAAAAGTTAGTCAAGGAAAATGTTATTTATGTTAACATGGAGTGGGTTTACTATTGTTATTTTTAAATGAATAAATATAAAATGTATCCATTTTAATTTTTTTTACATTTTAATTTCTAATACAGTAAAGATTGACAGCTATAACCCATATAAACAGAAAAGCTCTTTGAGATCCTCAATAATTTTTAAGAGATTAATTTTAATTAAAGATGTCCTTGAGACTAAAAAGTTTGAGAAATACAGATCTTGCCTAATGTTCTCTGAAGCAGACATCAAATATATTGAAGTACGGCACAGATGCTGTCTAAGGTGTCAACACTAGAGGCTAAGAATATTGCTATTTTCTTTAATAGCCCCATTATGAGTCTATTTCTTTTATTTATCTAAACTTTCTCTGAATCTATATTTTTCACTTGCACTGCCTCTTATGAAAGAGACATTTACTAGCCCACACGTAAAGCAAAGCTATCTTTTTTTATCTCGTTCAAACTTCAACGTATTCTCTTGTTCTAGTCATCTTGGACTCGGTGACAACCACCAAGTTTGCTTTACCTCTATTCCCAGTTCCCCACTCCCTCATGATCTCATAGCATCAAATCATACCTCTTCTGTTTTTGTTCTTTCAGAATGAAGTATCAGAACTTGTTAGTCAAAACTGCCAACATATGGCAGTCACCTGACCTCCTAAACCCTTAATCCTGTACTTGGCATTTCATTATCCTGAAAAGCTTAGTGTTACCTGGAAACCAAAGAGTTTCTCCATGAATTCTCTTCTCCAGTTCATCTATACTTTATGTATCTGTAATTTTGTCAGTGGTGAAGGGTACTCTCCCCACCAAAGCAGATCACATATATCTTAATTATAAGATGATCTTCAAGAGCTGCTGTAGCCAAAAAATCCATCATTCTGTGACCAACCTGATGATGAACCTCTCTAAGCTGGTCCGGTGGTAATACACCTATGAGCCATCACCAAGCCTATACACAAAACCTTTCCAGCTCAGTAAGCCCTGCCAAAGCTTGCATTCCGCTGGCACAGCGTTCAAAGACCTAACGCTTTACAACAAGCATCAGAGTAGGACTTTAGTGAGATCTAGTTAATTTACAAAAGCACTACGACTAATCTTGGAATTGATACCTAGAAGATCAACTCTTTACTTTTCTACGTGTAAAAAAATATTAATTCCCTAGACTTTGTCTTCTATCTCAAATCCTCTTCAATCTCCATGATAACACTATGCCTCAAATGTTTGATGTAGAATTTTGGCAGATAACACTATGCTCAAATGTTTGATGTAGAATTTTGGCAAAGACTTTTCTGGAAACTGACATTATATCAACATGTATATAATCCCCTTCAGAAAACTCTAATCAGTCAGCTGAGCATGATTTCTCCTTGTAAACATCATGCCCTCCTTTCAATAAATCATCATGCCATTCCTCCTAGATTATTTTGGAGGAAAATTGAGTAATTATACCCTTTATTAAATAGTCTATCTATCTCTTTTAAAATTTTTTGTTATGAAGGATGACTCATCAAGAGGGAAAAGAATACATAACAAAAGATAACAAAAGATACCAACAACCACTTTTTTTAAAGAGTTTGTCCAAAGTTCTCAGGATGACATCTGGAAACTTTTTCCTCATCATACTTAGTAATGAAGTAAGTAATGGTAAGGATTGTTTGCCAGAATGCAAACAGGAAAAGAAATCTGTTCTTCTAGGGAAAAATCTATTATTCTGATAAGCTTAATCTATTAAAATGGTTGACAAATGACTTAAGACAGTTTTCAATTTTTTAAAAATAGCATACCCACTGATATAAAAGACTAAGAACATATTCAACGAAATTATTTTCAAGACTTGCCATGAGCTCCCAAAAGTTTACTTTCATCCATACCGAAAAATATGTGAAGTTCTTGTCTACTCAGAGAAAATATCCAAAAATCATTCATATTTTCAAACATAAAATTGAAAACTAATTTCCTTTCTCTATCATTCCCCTGCTAATTATGCTTACTGAGGGCCAGTACAATATTGCAATTCTGAGTTACACTTAACATTCCCACATTTTATAGTAATACAAATAACTTACGTAAGTTTTCAGCAAGGCAATATCACCCTCATCCAGTGCTGAAAGGACAGACACAATAGGTTAGCTTTAAGATCAAAAAACAATAGCTATGTCTTTTTTTAATGGAATTCCTCTCAAGAAAAAAAATTGGGGGATTTTACTGGAAATTTCATGAAACAACTAGACACAACGGATGTAAAGATAATTGTTCATTTTAAATATGATTCACATACATGAAACAATGATTATGGTTATCATTAAGGCAATGAACCCAAAGAGTAAAACTTCAAGCTGGCATTCCAGGACACAAATCTCTATGCCAAAGTTTTCCAACAGGTGTCCTGGAAACTTCTTGGGTTCTCATATGCAGAAGATGCTTCCAAGAAGAGAAAGCAGGAAATATCAAATAGGGTCTGGAAGAAGTACTCATTCCTTTAAAAGATGCTAGGACTTGAAGGTATTTAAAGGTAGGGGAGGATAAGGCCAGGGTGGAAGATAGGAACACACTGAGAAGTTTGAGTATGAGGTATGAGTGGAGCAGAAACATTTTAATCAAACTAAAAACCTGGAGAAGACAAAAATAAGGAAGCTATTACCACGACTGGATATTATGCAGAAGGCAAGAGAGATCAAAAATCATTCCTGATTTCTAAATACTTCATAATATCCCAAAGAAAAAATGTAGGGCAGTTCTACCATTTAGTGTGAGGCACTGGGCAAGCCATTTAACCCCTCTGGGAGCTTACTCTCCTCATTTGTAAAAGTCTTAGATTTGGGGAAGAGTGAGGGGGTTGGTGTAAAAGGAGGTCTAAGGTCCGGATCTCTCATATCTAAACTGCAGGACATAGCCAGACAACAAATCCATTTTGACAGGAGAAAATAGCACAAAGCAAATGGGAAAGAAACTTAGAATTCTCCAAACACTTCCACGGAAAATAAACTTTTTTAATGCTTTAGGAACAGACAATGTAACAATAATGAAAAGAGATCGGACCTCAATTAAGAACAGAAGATTTCCGAGAAAACTCCCTTGACCCCTCCACTCCCCAGCCAGCAATAACCTTTTCCCCAGACGACCTCCCACAGCACTCTCCCCCGACACCACCCTAATACACTTGGAGGTCAGACACTCTAGGTCCATGTCATCCCCGGCCACACCACGAGCGCCGTCGTAGCCTTCCCACTCCCTAACAGGGCTCGGCGTGCAGTGACCGCTCAATTCATGTTTGCTGAATAGACATGAATTAATGATGATCCCGGAGCTGGAAGGCACCTCAGAGACAGCATGAAACCACCTCTCTTAAAATGCGGGCAGGCCGGGCCCCTCCCGGAGAGCCTGGGAGGGAGGCGGGGTCGGGGGCGACGCCGAAGGGAGGCAGCGGGGTCGCGGCCTGGGCCCCAAACCCCCCTACCCTCCGCCCCGGGCTCCCTCCTTTCCTGTGCCGCTTCTCCTCCTCCCCCGGCCGACCGGCGACAGACCCCTCCCCTCCCCCGCTTTCACTGCCCCCTGCCCGTGCTGCTCCGCTCCGCGGACCTCGGATGGGCTTATCGTCCTTCTCCTCCTCTTTGGTTTTCCGCTGATCGGCGCCCAGGTAATCCGGCATTTTGGGACTCGTAGCTACCTCGGTTCCTAGGAGCGATTACACAGCAGCTTCTCCGTACTTCCGGCGGTCCCACACCATTTCCGGTCCCTGTGTGGAAACTGGTGCGGCAACTCATCGGTCCGGCGCACTGGCGGGGCCGGGCCCTGGCCCTTTTAGGGCTTTCAGGGAGAAGTCAGAGCAGGCTCGGCCTGAGTTGGCCTCCTGCCCTTAGGATGTCCCTGGGGCTTCCCATTCTCTCCGTCTGGGGTTGGTCAGCCCTCCTCCCAGGGGCCTTAGTGCCAGGCGTGGTGTTTACAAGAGAAACTCTTTTTGACCCCATCTCATGGTAACCTTCCTAACACTCAGAGCTGCCCCACATGACTATCCCTATTGGTAGTGAGCTCCCCATCATTGCAGGTCCTCAAGCAAAGACTGGACAGCCATTTGTCGTCAGTCAGCTAGCATTTATTAAGCTACTATTATGTGCCAGGCACTGTGCTAAGCATTGAGGACACAAAGAAAAGGGAGAAAAAACCCAGTCCTTAGCTCAGCCTAATTAGGGGAGGGGGGGGGAAGACAAATAAGTTAATCAATAAACATTTACTAAGTAGGAAATACAAAGATAAAAATGAAACATTTTCTTCCCCCAAGGAACTTAAGTTCTAAGTAGGATTTTTATTCAGATACCAGTGGGCCAAAGATGACATTTGAGGCCCCTTCCAGCTCTGACAGTCTATGAATTTTAAAACCAGACTATAATGTGAGACAGGTGGGTGGCACAGTGGCTAGAGCATGGGTCTGGAGTCAGGAAGACTCATTTGGCCTCTGAAATTTACTAGCTATGTGACCCTGTTGGCCTCAGTTTCCTCATCTGTAAAATGAGCTGGAGAAGGAAATGGCAAACCACTCTAGTATGTTTGCCAAGAAAACCTCAAAGTGGGACACAAGTAGTTGGACACAACTGAACAACAACAGGAGTAATGTGGCACTCCTGGGAAAGACTTCTTGAGATTCATCCACTGGGCAAAGCTCCTTCAGAGCAGGAGGTCGTGTACAAGTATACCCTATGCCATTATATATAACTATAATAATCTACAATTTTATATATAACTGTAATAATCTATAATTCAATTCGACTAGCTTGTTTGACCCTGGGCAAAGTCATTTAACCTATTTGCCTCAAGTTTCCTCATATGTAAGATGGGGATAATAATAGCACCTACCTCCCAGGGTTATATGGGAGGATCATGAGATAATAATTGTAAAGTGCTTAGCACTGTGCCTGGCACAGAGTAAGCACAATTTAAGTGGTAGTTTTTTATTATTATTATTATTATTATTATTATATGAGCTTTTATTATGCACAGCCACATGTGAGTCACTGTACTAGCCACCTCAGATACAAAGACAAAAAGCAAAGTAATCACTGCCTTCAAAGAGGCCTTCAAGCTAAAGAAGGATGACCACTTGTCAGGGATGTTGTAGGAAGGATATTTATTGAGGTAGCATTTGAACTAGATGGCCTCTGAGGTACTGTCCAACTCAGAGATTGTATTACTTGATACTGATTCTGTTGTAGACAATGACAAAGAATTTTTTTAAGGGCCTTTAAACAGTCTCCCCAAAAGCCCCAAACTATATGCCCATCACTGTCAGGTTCTGGGGAAGACAAAAGCTTAGAAAAGATGATTCCTGTTCTCATGGACCTTGTTAACAATGTAGTAAGAGATGAGTTAATGAACAGATAGATTATCACAATACATATCTGTCAAAATAAGATACCAGACACTGATGTCCTTTCTGTAACTAAACTGTCAAGCATTCAAACTCTGCTTCGGAGTTCGCAACTCCGATGGCTGGCCAGCCATGTTTGAATGCAAAATGTAAACTTGGAGAACTCACACATGGCAAGCATTGGTATGGTGGTCAGAAGAACCTATACGAGGCCACTCTCATGGTCTCTCTTAATAACTTTGGAATTGACTGTGTGACATGGGAAACGCTGGCACAGGACCACTCAGCATGGTGTGCCCACATCAGAGAAGGTGCTGTGCTCTATGAGCAAAGCAGAATTGAAACTGCTCAAAGGAAATGCAAGATGCAAAAATTTAGAGAATCCATCCCAAACGCTCACACTGACTATTTGTGCCCACCTGTGGTAGAGCATTCCGAGCTCCTATCAGTCTGATCATCTACAGTCGGACACACTGAAACTTGACTCTAGCATAGTGACGTCATTTTAGTCCTCCTCAAGAACCAAGGACAGCAACCAAACAACCAATCCATATCACCTGATAAGTGGATTTAGGAAGGAGAAGAAACTACTTCAAGTGAGAAAAGGGGAAAGAAAAAGGAAGATCATTACTAGTGGGGATCTTAAAAGATTTCACCAGAATTTGTGCTCTGTTCATGAGGGAAAGACGTATACTCCAGGCCAAAGGGACAGAATGGCTGAAAGCAAGGAGTGGAGGAACTGCTAGGTGTGTTTGAGCAGTACCTAGTATTTGCCTGCAAACAAATGCATCCTAAAGAGAGTGATATGAGATAAGGTTAGAAAGATCAAGCGGTGCCCAATTTGGAGTGTCTTTAATGTCAAGTCAGCAAGCATTTCTAAGCACCGACGATGTGCCAGGCCCTGTGCTAAATGCTAAAGAAAGGCAAAAACAGGACCTGAGGAAACAGTATGCTAACAGCAAGGTACAAAATACACAGGATAAAATGGAAATGATGCACTAGAATTAAGGGGGATTGAGAAAACCTTGTTGGTGATGGGACTTAAGCTAAGACTTAAGGGAAGCCAGGAGGTAGAGACAAGGAAGGAGAGAATTCCAGGTAAGGCCTAGAGTTGGGACTGTCTCAGGGGTGGGGAACCTGCGGCCTCGAGGCCACATGTGGCCCTCTAGGTCCTCAGGTGCAGTCCCTTGAATCCAAACTTCGCAAGATTTGTTCTGTTCTGGGTGAAGGTTCCCCACCCCTGGTAGTTCAAGAAACTGCAAGGAGTCTGTCACTGGCTCAAAGAATGCATAGAAAGGGATATGGTGTAGTAAAAAACAACCAAAACAACCACCCTAGAAAGGTAGGAAGCGGTCAGGTTATAAAAGGTGTTTAAAAGCCAGGCAGCATTTTATATTTGGTGAATAGGGGCATGAGATGGGCAGTCCTACACTTTAGGAAGATCAATTTGACATCTCGGTGGAAACTGAACCAGAATGGAAAGATACTTGAGTCGAAAAGGCCAACCGGAAGGATATTGCAGTATTGTCAGATATCAATTGTGATATTTCACATTTCACAAGGGCATTCTAAATTAAGGAATAGTATGAGTAAACGGCATAAAGGCAGGAAACTTAAGGTATATTGAGGGGATATCTAAGAAGAATCATTTGGAGAGTTCCCAAAAGGGAGGATACACTAGAGTTAATGTTGGAAAAGAGAAAAGATCATGAAGAAACTTGAATGTCAACATAAAGGTGGAGTTCTTAACTTTTTTGTGTGTCATGGACCCTTTTGACAGTCTGGTGAAGTTTATGGACCCTTCTTAGAATAATGTTTTTAAACACATAACGTAAAATATTTATGATTACAAAGAAAACCAATTGCATTGAAATGCAGTTATTAGGTTATTTTTAAAAACAAGTTCACAGACACCAGGTTAGAAACCCCTGACCGAAAAGATCTGGACTTCATTCAGTGGGAAGAGAGGATGTCTAAAGATTGATATTTAGCTTAGAAAGGATGGTGGTAATCATATGCAGCAACATGACAAGTTCATAGCTCCACCTTTAGTATATAATGTCCCCCATGGAGAGGAAGGCATGAGGGTAGAGAACTTCATCACTTATGTCTAGTACATGGACAGACATCTTACTTGTACTGGAATGATCTTGAGGAATACAAGGATCCCAAGGAAGCTGGTACTTCCTAAGTTCAGCTTATATTTGCCCCAAAGCCTCATCTCAATTAGGTCTAAGCCTATCATATAAATTACATCTCCCTGCTTATGGACTATCCTATTTATGAAGAAATTGCACTTGCCTAAGGATATATTAATACCCTCTCTTGCTTGTGGGCCTTTCATAAGGGATTTCTTTGCTCACACTGAAGCAAAGATGTGTCTCTGGTCACACTAAAGGGCTCAAAACCTCTTTCTGAATCTCTACTCACCTCCATCATAAATCACATCAGACAAGATTTTCTTTGTTTATATTTGGAGGCAGCATATTAATGATGGGGGGGGGGGCAGGAAAGGAAGGGAATACCAGATCAGAAGCTAATCCACATAAACCAACACTAGCTGTTTATGGCCAAGTAGGAGCCTGTGATCAGAACTTTGTCTCTCCTGTCACTTTCTCCTCTAACCTACCAGGAAGCGGAATGTGGCCAATGATAAGGGTGGGGGAGGGGGTCACCATGTTATGGCCATAGTCTACCAGAGTTCCAAAGAAGGGGCAGGGGACCAAGCATGTAGGAGTCATTGTCCCCTCAACTATGGCTTTTATCCTGCTAGAGTGACACAAACCAACAAGATGGGAAATTAACTCTTCCTCTACACAAAATTCCATCTACCACAAAAAAAGCTAAATTCAAAAAGTGGCCACTGAACTGATGAATCCTGGGGTACAGTCTATTGTCCATTTAAGGCGTAGAACACCTCCGTAGTCATGCAATACAGGTAAGCAGCATTGGAGGCCATATGTGATTCATTTGTTCCAGCAATATGTCTGTCTACTTGTTGGTCCTAGACAAGGATCTCACATTAGCCTACCAATGGTTAAGTTAACGTTTATAGATGTTAAGTTAATGTTTACAGATAGCACTGTTTATTCACTCTTCTACCACACCACCATCTCCACAGATGCAGAAGAGGGCCACACAGTGGTAAGGGGCATTTTGTAGTTTTCTTCATTTTATGGATTGCCATCATAGCCAAAAAATCAATAACTAAATGGTTAGCCTATGGATGAAGAGCATTCTCACACTTGGCTGGGCTTCCACTCAGAAAGCAGACATACTGTATTGAACTTATACTCAAACCATCCGCTTCACTGGTATTACCTTCAAGAACTTAAGGTCATCTTCTTAACCCAATGAGGCATCAGGGGAGTACTTTGTGGAGAAAGAAAGAGCTATTAGATTTTCAAGGAAAAAGGTTTAAATAATCAAACTAGTATTTTTATTCATTCAACAAATATGCATTTTTGCCCCCTTATGTGCAAAGCCCCATGGGAGGCAGTTAGGTGGCATAGTGGTTAGAGTGCTGGGCCTGGAGTAAAGAAGACCTGAGTTTAAATCTGGCCTTAGATACTTATTAGCTGCATGACCCTGGGCAAGTCACTTAATCCTGTTTGCCTCAGTTTCCTCATGTGCAAAATGAACTGGAGAAGTAAATGGCAAACTACTCCAGTATATTTGCCAAGAAAACACCAAATGAGGTTACAAAGAGTTGAACATAACTGAACAACAACATGGTAATAATAATTATACTACTATTAATAATGTCAATAATAATTGATATAGCTCTTTAAGGTTTGCAAAGCATTCTAAATTTGATCCTTGAAAAAGCCTTGTGAAGTAGGTGCCATTATTATCCCCATTTTAACCCCTGGGAGAGGCTAATTTACTTGCCCAAGGTCATACCGCTATTAAGTATCTGAGGCAGGATTTGAACTCAGGTCTTCCTAACTCTATCCAGTCATGTTATCTAGTGTGCCATCTAGAAGTTTCAGGGATGAATAAGACAGGATTTCTACCCTCAGGAATCTTACATGTAGCAAGCTTATAAACACTGTAAGCCTTAAGACACAAATAATGAGAAAATGTGATAAAGGTTATCTGAAAAGCATAATATGGATGCTCAGGGCAGAGAAAGGTCACTTTTGGCAAGATGAAGAATCTGAAATAGCTTCATGAAGTACATAGCATTTAAGCTGAGCCTTTATGATGGAAAGGATTTTAGCAGTTGTGTTTGTGTATGAATGCTCTCTTTTTCCTTTCCTAGTATGGATGTTAGGGATATTTGGGATACCACCAAATGTTAGAATATATTTAATATAGACAGGAGAGAGTGATTCCCACTCCCTGCCATTTTAAAGGAAAAATGCTATGCACCTGGAAAGATAGCCCTAATTTAGTACTTTGTTCATTAGGCAGCAAATGAAGATCTCCACTAAAATCCTACTCTGATGCCTCATATTGGCACAAAAGTGATTCTGGTTTCTTGAAGACAATGGCTACAGACAGCAACCTCTGGCAGATCTTGGCCAAGCTGAAAAGTCTGCAAGTACTGACCCAATGAAAGACTCTTTAGGACCAGCTTAGTTAGCTAAATTGGGAAAGGCTCAAGATCAGATTTGCCAAAGGGTGATGAATTGTTCTAAAACATCTCTCAAACACCATCTGTGAAACTGAAGAGGAGTTGTGATGTGTTTCCATGGACAAAGTACCCATACTGATGAAATTATAGAACTATTGAAGAAGTATATCCACTGACGTTTTGAGGAGAGTGACAGAAAAAGGTCCATGATTTAGGAGGGCTAATTTAGCAGGTGGGAAGGGGGTGAGGGAGAGACAGAGAGGGAAGGAAAGAGAAAGAACAGAGGAAGGAAAGAGAGAGGAAGAAAGGGAGGAGAGATGGGGAGTGGAGAAAGAAAAGGAGGAAGGAGAGAGAGGGAGGGAGGGGGGAGGAAGAAAGAGAGAAGAAGGGGAGAGAGAGGGAGGGAGAGAGAGAGAGAAAAAGAGAGAGAGAGAGAGAGAGAGAGAGAGAGAGAGAGAAGAGAGAGAGAGAGAGAGAGAGAGAGATTCATGTGTGAAATTATACAGTAAACACAAACCAGGGGCAATAAAAAGAGGAAGATAGGTGTGAGAAATTATGCTCCCAAAACAATGAGCAGAGCTTAGCAACCTAAAGCTTATGCTAAGAGACATGGAGAAGTAAAAGGTGACCGATTTAAGAGCCTCTTTACTGGGAGAATGATGTTACTATTAATAGAGATTAGGGAGGTCAGGAGGAGGAACTGATCTGAGAAATAAAGGGGAGAAAATTATGAATTTTGTTTTAGACATATTGGAATTGATAGCAAGGTTTGGGAGGTAGAGAATAGAAGCAGCAAATGCACATGCCAGTTGAAGGAGTTTAGAAATTAAAGTTCCATGAGGACAGAGGTTATCTTTTTCTGTAAGGAAGAATAGGGAATAGTGGAGTTACATCTAGGATGGTTAGATAAGCTCTTAAATGAGATCCTGTATAGTCAAAATTACCCTTAAATCACCCACAGAGTAGGACAGTACCTTTAAATAAGTGTAGCTAGAAAGAGCCTAGGCCTATTTAAAGGAAGGTAGTTTGTATCAGAGAGCAGATGGAGCTGAGATGGTTACTATGGAAACATTTGGATGAAAATTTCATTTTTCCCTCTACCCAGTGAAAATATTGATTGAAGGTTTAGGGGGAACAATCAGAATTCCTGTTTAAATATAAGATAACAAAAACACATAAAGCCAGGTGTCACAGAGTACACCTGTAATCCCTGTTGCTAGGGAGGCTAAGACTGAGAAGTAGTGGTAGCGTTCAGTCTTTTTCAGTTCCGTCAAACTCTTTGTGACCCCATTTGGGGTTTTCTTGGCAAAGATATTGTACTGGTTTGCCATTTCTTCTCCAGCTCATTTTATAGATAAGGAAACTGAGGCAAACAAGGTTAAGTGACTTGCCCAGGGCACGTACTAGTAAGTATATGAGGCTAGATTTGAACCCAGGAAGAGAAAGCTTCCTGAAAACCTAGAAAGACTTCTATGGTCTGATGCTGAGTGAAGTGAGCAGAACCAGGAGAACGTTGTACACAGTAACAGCCACATTGTGAGATGACTAATAGTGATAGATTTAATCCTCCTCAGCAATACAAGGATCTAAGACGTCTCCAAACGCCTCATGATGGAAAATGCTATCTACATCCAAAGAAAGAACTATGGAGTTTGAAAGAGGATCGAAGCATACGATTTGCTATTTTTTTCTTCTGTTGTGTTTTCTTTCCTCTTTCTGGTGGTTCCTCCTATTAGTTCTAATTCTTACTTATAAGTCATTAATGTTACATATATATGTGTGTGTGTGTGTGTGTGTATATATATATATATATATATATATATATATATATATATATATATATGTATGTATGTATAGCCTATATCAGATTGCACACCATCTTGGGGAGGGAGGGGGAGAAAAATTTAAAATTCAAAAGCTTATGGAAGTGATTGTTGATAATTCAAAATAAATTAATTTTAAAAAAAGAGAGAGAAAAGTCTTGCTGACTCTAGGCTGGCACTCTATCCACTCTAGCATTTATATACCATTTAAAGTTTGCAACATGTTTTACTTATATATATATATGTCATCTCATTTAGTTCTTGCAGCAATCCTGTGGGGTAGGTGCTATTGTTATCCCCATTTTGCAGATGAGGAAATTAAGATGATGAGGATGATGGAGTGACTTGCCCAGGATCTCACAACTAGGAAGTATATGAGGCAACATTCAAACTCAGGTCTTGCTGCCTCCAGCACTCTATCTGTTCCACCTAGCTGTATCATTTGACTCTGGGAGTTCTAAGATGCAATAGGGATATGTCCAGCATCATTCTGTTAAGCCCCCTAGTAGCAAAGTGGAACGTCATGAGGCTGCCTCAGGAGGGGTAAACTGTCCCAGGCTGGAACAATCAAGCAGATAAAAGTTCTGTAGGGGATCAAGATTGGGATGGGCCTAGGAGCTAGCTGCCAATCCAGCTTCCAGGTTGAGAAGAAGTCTCAGGTTCAAAACAAAAATGAAAAACAGGGAAATACTCAACTGCTGGGAAAGTGGATGATTTGGTGTCGGGGAAGGGAAGAAAACTCTTGAAAGGGCTTCATACATTAAGTGTGATTCTGTTAGAGGGTGTTCACACCACCATATAACTGTTTTTTCCTTCTGCTTCCCCAAGAGGCAAGAGAGGATGTGAGGAAGTTAAAGGATACATAGATAGCAATGACCACCTATTAGGAATGGCAGGAAGACTAATTAGGGCTGTTCCTTTCTTTAGCTCTACCCACCTAAGCCCATGTACAAGACAGACTACCTGTGGGTTTGCATAAGAGGAGATCATGCTCAGCAACAGAAAAACAGAAAAACCTTTGGGCACATGCTCATCATAGGTAGGTGTGATCCACACTCCTTAAATGGTTATTCCTCTCTCTCTTCAGTTGTTATTGTTATTGTTTAGCTGAATCCATTTAAGTTAAGATGTGAGTATCCTGTGACTCAATTGTCTTCAAAGATCAGCTCTAAACCTGGGGCCTGGAGACCTGGACTTGAGCCTCATGCTATCTGTGTGTCAATCATTTTGCAACTAAGCTTCGGTTTCCTTCTTTTTAAAATGAGATCTTTACCTATCATACAGTGTGGTTGTTGTGAAGATGCTTTGTTAACTGTGCCATAGAAATGAGTATAATTATTTCTTTGTGATGTTTGTAAAGTGCTTCCTAAACTTTAAACCATTAGTTATTATTGATAAATACTATTATTTGTTGCAATTACTAATACTTACAATCTATAACCAAGTATTAATATTACACACTATATTATACAATAAACAAATAAGACAGTCTTAATAAAAACTGTTAATATTAGTTAATAATTATATTAGCCATAATGTAATTACTAGCTATTATTAACTCATAATTGTTGGTTATCTATTGACTAATAATATGTACTATACAATATGATAGCTATTATCTCTTCCCTCTCCTACTCTAGGGCCTTACACTAGTTGGCAGTCATTTGTTGAAGGAATGACACAGGAATAGAATAAATTCCTAATGGGCAGGATTCACGTTTTATACATAATTACAGCCTTCTCCCCTTGAGTAACCTGTAGTAGGTACTCCATCAAAGTGAACTGGAGTTGTAGCACATGTGCACATGGGCATACTACTTACAGGTGAACCCTTCTAGCTATCTCTTCTTCATCCAGTGAAACTTCCAGTTCAGACACTCACATCTAGAGCTGGAAAAGGGAACTAAGAGGCTATATCAAGTCTAATCTCCTTGTTTTACATCTGAGAAAACTGAGGCCTAGAAGAATTAAGACAAGGTTATATAGGTAGTAAATGTCAGGGGTAGGATACTGGAGTGGTTTGCCATTTCCTTCTCCAGCTCCTTTTATAAATGAAGAAACTGAGGCAAAGATAGTTAAGTAACTTGCCTAGGATCACAGAGCTACTAAGTGTCTGAGTGTGGATTTGAACTTGGGTCTTCCTGACTCTATCTACTGTGCCATCTAGCAGCAACAGCAGCAGCAGCAGCACTCCTTGGTGAGATATAAACCAGGCCCAGGTATTCCAAAGACTTTTTCTACTTTGATGTCCACTCTTCTATGGTTCTGCTTCTCATTCCAGGTCCAAGTTCAGGCAGGAAGGATGCTGGGTGAGCCCCCGAAAGTCCAGAGTAGTTATCACAATTCCTAAAACAGTGTTACCATACACTAGGCATTCAATAAATGAAAGTTAAATTCGATGTGGCACAGACATTTTTTTAAAAATAGTGGTGCCGAGAATAAAGTATAGAATTAGGACAGTCTTCCTGACCTCAGGAGAGATCACAAGCAATGTATGAGATTTTCATAGGAATTGATATCTGTATAATTACTATACTGTGAGTTCAATGAGAGTGGGAGCTCTTCTTTATTCATTTTTGTATACCCCTTGGCACACAGTAGTTACTTTATATTTGTCAAATGAATCCATTGCCATGGCTACAAATTCTAGTTCACAAATGAAAGATTAGGGCAGCTAGGTCAGGCAGTAGATAGAGCACCAGCCCTGAAGTCAGGAGGACCTGAGGTCAAATCCGGCCTCAGACCAAACACTTGACACTTACTAGCTGTGTGACCCTGGTAAAGTCACTTAACCCCAATTGCCTAAAAACAAACAAAAAAACACAAATTAAAGATTAGTGAGGGGAAACAATCAGCGTGTTCCCACCAGTGGCACCAAAAATAATAGGGTTGAGTTTACAATTTCATCAGTCCAAAGTTTACTATCCCTTCCTTCTTTCTAAGATTGCCTTCCCCTAACGTTGTGGGAATCTTCTATGTACATAGTTATTTGCATATTTGCGCTCCTGTTAGAACGTAAACTCTTTGAGGACAGGGATAGAGTTGTATAGTGTTTTCTCTTTTGTTTTCTGCCTTTATACCCCAAGAGCTCAATAAACTGCTTTCTGAAAAGTAAATGCTTAATACATGCTTGTAAACTAGGACTCCTTGTACAAATGCTCCGGGCGGGGAGTCTACAAAGAAAATAAACAGGCGGTCGCTGCCCTTCCGACTTCGGGAACCTTCGGTGAGGCTTCAGTGCCTGGCCGGGCCGGAGTCAGGGACGGACTGTGCCTGTACGTACAACGATGGGGGACAGGAGAGAGCGTCGCACCCAGAGGGCAATGGCCCGGAAGCAGTTGTGGCCTCTCTCCATGCGCCGGTTCCTGGGCTCTGGAGAGCAAGCGGAGGCGCGAGGGACCCGCTGGAGCTGGAGAAGGACCGCGAGCATCCCCAGCCCGGGAGAGGAACCGCCGCTCGGACCAGCGCCATCATGCTGCTGCTGCCCGGGGCGCCGGACGGCCAGGGGACCGCCGTCACCCGAGCTCTGTCGGCGGGTAAGTGGCCGGAGCCGCTCGGTGCCCCCGCCCTCCCCCTCCTGTGGCTCCCCAGCTTGTGCTCCCCAGTCCCTGCCCTCTGCCCCGCCGGACCTCCCAGCCGGACGCTGGCCCCGCCCTGTGACCCGGCGGCGCCTGGAGGCACGAGGGGCCAAAGGGTGCCGCTGGCGAGCGCCGGATCGTGGGGAACTCGGACCGGGCGGAGCCCCCGGAGCGGGGAGCTGAATCGTGAAGGGGGCGCGGGCGATGCCCCCGGGCCCCTCCGGCACCCCGTCCTGCCCATCCTGGCGGGGAGAGGAAGACCCGAGGTCCCCGCAAAGCGGGGAGAAGCCGGGGCCGTGCCCCCCACGTGCCTCCGGCCGCCCATACAAAGCCATCCCCGTGCCCGGCTCACCATGTCCCTCCATCCCCGGGGGCCGGCTCCGGTGCCTCGCTCGCCCCCGGGTCCCCCAAAGCCTGTGGCTGTCAGCCTGGCCGCCACGGCTTCTCCCGAGATTGGCTTTGGCGCGCCCTTAGCGGAGGTCATTTCTGTGTAAAGTTCGTTGTTCAGAAGTTGTCGTGTTGCTGTAGAAACTTCAGTTTGCAAGCTTCCAGAAGCCTGAAACGGCCCCTCTTCCCCTACCAGCTTACACGGGGACATGTTCTTGGGAACAACTCTTAAGTCTGTTATCCAGGTTGTGTTGTGTTTATGGGAGTTCTGGTACGTAGCTGACCAGTCATGCCTTCCATTGAAGATCTTCGCTAAGACTCCTTTCTTCCCTGTGGGGTGGTGAGCCTGGGGTGCTGAGGTCTGCCCATAAAGGACGAAAATTGTTAGGTCCTACCTAGCCATAAAGGTTGGAGTATTCTCGAAGGAAAGAAAGCCTTATTGCTAGAAGGTTGGCTGCCAGATTAATTTTTTTGGACCCACCAGCTGGTGAAGGTGATCTGCTAAATACTTGGACGTGTTGCAGTGCATAGCAGGAAATAAAATCTGATAAAGCCGAGATTTTTGACATACTAAAGTGATCATCTTAAAAGAGAAGGAAATGTCAGAAATAATGCTTCAAATGCCCTAGCTGTGTTGTGCTGATAGAATGTGTTTGAGCTTGATTCTGGCATAGTGCAGTGAGAGGCTTGGATTCCTGAAGCAAGTAAAATGTGAACAGGTATTCAATTCTCTTCAAAGTTTGTGGAGGTAATTTATGAGACAAAACTGTTATCTTTTAGTTATTTGTTATCAAGCAGTAACGATTTACTTTCTTACATGTAGTAATCGTTTATTTAGTTCAGTTTACATTCTCCTCTCCTAAATTTCTTTATTATAGTTTTTCTTGAGTTAGAGCAACTTAACCCTTAGATCTCAAGAATTCCTGGTAAATATCCATTAATTCAAGAAGGACCTTGGAAAACACATTTAAACATGCTGATAATGCATTCACTTTAGCAATGTGTAACCTGTGTTTTGAACACGGGTTCCTGTACACAATGTTAATAACTGTTTAACATCTTTCCAGATGACCCTTGAGGAGGCCTTGTGTTGACCTCCATTAAATAAATTTCACAATGATCATTTTCCTTAGTCTCAGAAAAAATCATTGTTGGCTATTATTGGTGTAAAAACAGTTTGCCAAATTTCTCCTCATTTTCCTGACTACACCCCAATTTCCTAGGAAAGTCAGTAAAATCTTACCTGGGATATGAAGCTGTTTAGTGCATGACTGTTGGCACATGGCACAGAAAGATTTTGGAATATGGGGCTATTAATTGTGTTTTGCTGGGAATTAATTGTGTATTACTAATCCTTCTGGTAGCTTGATTAGTACACCTATTTTCATAAGTGATTATTTTAAAAATTGAAATTTATGAATATATCATTTACTTAACCTTGTTATTTCTTGGGTAAATCCTTTATTTTAAAATAAATTTAAACTCTAAAGTACATTGAAGCTTCTCAATACTTTTCAATCATAGCGTCTGTAATCTGTCAAGTTGAACCCGTGGGAAGATGGTATGAAGCATTTATTAAGAGGCGAAACAGGAATATTTCAGCCTCTTTTCAGGAACTAGAAGATAAGAAAGAATTATCAGAGGAGTCAGAAGATGAAGAATTACAGTTAGAGGAGTTTCCTATGCTGAAAACTCTTGATCCTAAAGATTGGAAGGTATTGTATATAGATACCATTTTAAGTTATGTTGTCATATTTTCCTTGAAATTGTTAAATAGTCTCTCTAAGGGTTTTCAGCTGTTCAAGTGCATTTTCCAGCTATCATAACATTCTAAGATCTTCCTGCCTGATTCCTTTTTTTTTGTTCTTAAAATTACAGTTATTATTTCATCTGGCTTTATAATGCATCATATAGGTTGAGTCATGAGAACTGTTTCTAATTGGTGCTCCTATTGTTGATTAAAAAAAGAAATGTGCCCATAATTCTAAATAACAGTATATTGTGTAGCCTTATGAAAAGCCCTTTTTGCACAAAAGGCCATGAGCACTGCCTACCAATATTACCGATATTTTTTAAAAATGAGAACTTTTCCAGCTCAGTGTAATACTAGGTTTCTAAACTTTCTAGACAGGTGGGGAAAGAAAGGAAAAAATATGCAGAGAAGGAAGCATAGCCTCCAGGAGAATATACCGTATCTCTACAATGAAGGTGTTGTGATGCAGAAGGAAAGAATCTTAGGTTTGAAGAAGACATGGTTTGAATCTTAGCTCTGCTCCTTACTACCTATGCAACCTTGGCAAGCCATTTAACTGGGCCTCAGTTCCTTATCTATAAAATTAGGGGGTTGCACTGCATGGGCTTCTAGGTCTCAACCTTTGAAGCTATGATCCTATGATAAAGGAGGAAAGATGGTCACTCTCCCCCCCCCCCACCTTTGTTGGAGCCCTTCAGTTTCTTTGAGTCTGGCTAGTGCATTGGAATTCCACAGGGACTGTCCTAAGAAGTTACCCTAGGAGCCTTCTATGTCACTACAACAATTTCTGGATTCCATATGTTGGTAGCAGAGAGAAATTCAGGCTCTTAATGTGGAAAAAACCTTTTTTTCCTAGGGACTACTTAATTCATTCTGACTTTATCTGTTCCCTTGGATGTCTCTAGCCTTTTTGCTGTCCATCATTGTCTGTACACCTAACCCAACTCCTCTTCTAGTCTAAGCAGGCTATTGGGTAGTGTTCTTCAATTTAGCCCTGTTATTTAGAGAACTAGCCTGCTCCCATGAGGAGTTGGGGATAAATTTTTCCTAGTAAAAGCATCTGTCTCATTACCACCCTTGGGGCCTAAGGAGTTAGTACAGCAGCTGAACAAAATGGTCCACAGTTTAAGTAAATTGAAAGACACCTGCTTTCCTTAGTTATACAAGCTCATGGAATCTCAAAGGTGGCAGCCTGTCAGTAATTAATTAATAAGCATTTGCTAAGCTCCTAAAATGTGCCAGGCAGTGTGCTGCATGCTGGATGTTCAAAGATAAGAAATGAAACAATTGTGTTCTCAATCTTATGTGCCATTATTACTACTTGAGAGATCCCAGGAGATAGTTTTTTTGTGGCCAACAGGTCCCAGGTACTCTCCCACTCAGTGGATTGTATTTGCTGTTCTTGGTGTAAGCCTAGAGGCAGGAGCTATTCATCTATTCTTTCACACGTCCCAGACTTCATCGTAGCCATGCCCTGGGGAAGGCTTTGTTAGCTGTGCACTTAGCATGACACAAGAGATGAGAAGTGTATTTTTATTGAATTTAAATTTTTTATATTTGTTTTTCAGAATCAAGATCATTATGCAGTTCTTGGACTTGGACATATAAGATATAGGGCTACTCAGAAACAAATCAAAGCAGCCCGTAAGTATTTTATTTTGGTTACTATTTTGGAATGCTTTGAAGTCTGACATAAGAATATAATTATTCTTTTTAAAGGGTGTGAAAAAGCTCTAGATTTAACTATGCCTTTGTAGAATTACACCAGGAAAAACCACCTTGTGGTTAGGGTATATTTGGAGCAACAAAGCCAGAAAACAGATTATTAATATGTATTTTCTCATTTGTCTACTTCTTCGTTCATTAAGGATAAAAGAAATCAGACTGTGGGGTAAATTTTCTCTTGAATGTAAAAAACATTCTTAAAGATGGTCAGCTTTTAGAAGCAAGCTAAGCTTCTGGTCTCTTTGGTAATGAGTTTGGCTTGTATTTAGTGAGAATCAGTGTGCTGTCTTGGGAGGCTTAGTGCATAGAGTGCTGGGCCTGGAGTCAGGAAAACTTGAGTTCAAATCTGATCTCAGGCACTTATTATCTGTGTGACCCTGGGAAAGTCACTTACCTTCTGTTTGCCATAATCCACTGGAGAAAGTTTGGCATTGCAAAGCACTCCAGTATCTTTGCCAAGAAAACCCCATACAGGATCATGAAGAATCAGATGTGATTGAACAGCAGCAACTGTGCTCTTAGGTTGTTATTGCTTTGCTCCAAACTTAGGTCACATTATTCTTGAAATTGCCATATCTTTTTTTTCAATAATGGAGTTATTTTTATTAAAGCCTCATTATATTTCAAATTATTTGGTTAGGAAAATTATGCAGAAATTTTCACCAAGCATTTCAGACTTCAGTTGCCTTAACCACATTTAAACATGTTACTCTCCTCCTATATTAAACATCTGCCTCTTAGACCATTCCCTGTATCTTGTGACTTCACCATATCTCTCCTCAAAAAAATTAATAAAAGCTTAATTCAACCAATTATAACACTGTAGTAGGTGAAGAAAATGACTAGAAATTCATACTTCAGCTTGGGAGGATTTTATCATATTCTATTTTGGAAATTTTGTAATCTGGGTCAGAGGAGCTAAGATTTATGCTGATAAATCTCCAGTTCAGTTCAGAGATTTTAATGCTAGGCATTGGGGAGGGATACAAAGAAATGATAAATGGTGCCTGCCCTAAGAAAAGCTTACATTGTACTAGGAGCTACAGCATCACACCAATAAGTAAATACAATTTAGCAGCTAGGAGTTCATGGGGAAAAGCTTCCTTTATGGGATAACACTTGAGCTGAGCTTTGAAGGAAGTGAAAGAGTCTAAGAAGTAGAGGTGAGGAGGGAGTATCTGCTATTTATGGGAGATAGTTGGCAAAAATAGGGAGAAGTAATGCTGAATTCTGGGAGAAGCAAGTGGGCCCGAGTGTGACGAGGAGCATTGTAAATTCAATAAATCTGGAAAGGTAGACTGGAACCAGATTGTGCAAACCTTTAAATGTACTGATGAGTTTCTCTCTCACCCTAGAGGAAGTAGGGAGCTGCTGAAAATTCTCAAGCAAGGGAGAGATATAATCATCCTTGTGCTTTAGGAAGATTATTTTGGAAGTTAATATAAGATGGATTTAAGAGGGGCTATTGTGGAAGTTCAGATGAGAGGTGATGGAGATCTAAACCGTCATGTTTGTTGACAAAAGGAGATGGATACAAGATCTCACAGAAGTAAAATCTATGAGAATTGGTAACAGATTGGATATGAGAGGGTGAGGGGAAATGAGGAGTCAAAGGTGACTGATTGAAACCTAAGTGATCAGAAGGATAGTAGTAAATAGTAGAGAAGTTTGAATGGGTTGGTCTTGGGAAGGAGAGCCACTTCTTTGTTAGAGATTGGAACAAAAAGGGGAGAGAATAGAGGTTAAAGGAGAAATTTTGACTTGCAGAATAGGCAAGAAGAAGGTACTTAGAACAGAGAGCCTCTCAGCAAAATTAGAGGCAAGTCCCTCTGTTGAAATGTAGTAGGGAAAGTCATATAGGAGGCTTGAGAAGAAGTTTTAGGACAGCTGTTGTGAAGGGTCAGTGGTAATCAGTCAGGAAAGAATAAAATGATTGCTGGCTTGGTGCTCAGTTGAGATAACAGAAATTGGGCTAGACTCAATCTACACAGCACTGTAACTTTCTCCATGGGTGTTCAACCTTCCTGAATAGGAGCAGAGAAGGTAGGGATAGGGTTTGCCAAGGCATGAGCTGCAGTAAGACAAGGGGAAGAGTTTCAAGGGTGGCAGACAGCGTATAATTGAACTGGTTATATAGTCAGCTGAAAAGGACAGAAATTGAGGACAGAACAGGGGTCCTCTCTTATGACCTATATTTTCATTCTACTGTAGCCACACACAGGGATAGTCAGATCCATGTCCAAAAAAACCAAAAGATTATCATTTACAACTAATCATTATCCTTTTGTTAGTCCTTGAACTCAATATTTCAGCAGCATTTGACACTGTTGATATACTTTCCTGTTTAATATTCTCTCCTCTCTTGGCTTCTGTGAAACTGTATTCTCTTACCTCTCTTCCCACCTCTGCTTCTTTCCCTGGCTTTTCTTGTTTCTGTTCTGTAAGATTCTGTCCTCAACATTCTTCTTTTTCAACATTTTCAGCCTTGGCCATCTGCCTTCTATTATTTCAGTTGCTATATCTCTAGCCCATCATCTCTCTAGTTCCACACTTGCATTTCTAATTGTTTGGACATCTGGATTTCCCATACTATCTGAAACTTGTCATGTGCAAAACCTAAACTTTATAATGCCCTCACAATCTGTTCCTTTTTCTGACTCCCCTAATGGTTCCACTGTCTTTGTTTTTTCTTGTTCCACATTTAGTCATCAAGTTCTATAAAATCTAATTCCAAAATTTCACATAAATCATTCCCAGGACTGCCATACTAGTTTAGTACCTAATTATCTCTTGCTTAGATATCACATTAACCCCCTAACTAGTTTTTGCGTCTCTAATGTTTCTTGTCTTTACATAGCAATGTCAGATCCATCTCTAAGGCACTGTTCTTCTAATCATGCTAATTGTTTGCTCAGAGACCTCCAGTTTCTCCCCATTGCCTACCAAATAAAGTCCGAATTCTTTAGCACGATATTCAAAATCCTTCATAATTTGGCCCAGGCTATACCTCCGTGTGTGTGTGTGCGTGTGTGCGCGCGCACGCGCCTGTGTCTCTGTGTGTGACACCTGTAACTTCAGTCTGGATTACTTGCCCTTCTTGACTTGTGCTCTTCCTCTTCCCACTCACTATATTTGTACCTCATCTTTACCATTCGGATTTCTATTCATCTCTAAGAACTGCTTAAATATATATCACCTCTTTTATGAAGGTTTTTCTAAATCTCCCAAATGGAGGCAGTATTTCCTTCCTCTAAAATCCTATATCAATTTCTTGATGCCCCTTTTATTACATTTCTCAATCCTCATAATTGTTTCTATGTGGGTCATTTTTCACCTACTAGATTATAACGTCTTTGAGGACACAGACTATTTCTTTGTGTCTTTATATCATTCATAGTCCTTGGTACAGTATCTTTTGCATAATAGATGTTCAATAAATACTTGGATGGATGTATAGTTGAGCTTATGCCATGATAGGAATTGGGAGGTCAGGGCTAGACTATGTACAGTTCAAGTAAAGAAAGGATTGGAATCACAGGGATAGGCTGAACAGGTCCTGTGCGGTGGTCTCAGAAAGGAAAGTAAGGGGTATATATAGCTTTCAAACTCCAGTGTCCTTAGCCCTTGTACTGAGAAGCATTGTTCTGGACTAGGTAGTTGGCATAGTCAACTGTATGTACTGTGACTTCTGTGACTTTAAAACATGTCAATTGCAGTCTCTTTGTGGAAAAATCTAATCCAAGATCAGTTTGGGTTTTAAAAGTTTGATTTTTGAACATAAAATATTGTGTGTAACTCTGTGTTATATTTTATAATGATAAGCACTGGAAAGTATGTGACAAGAAATTTGAAAACACTTTTTTCTAAACTTTACTTCCATTGCTGCCTCTCTGCAGTGTTATTTTTGGGATCAGGGTGGAGATGGTAACATTGGAAGGATCTTTATAAATGCCACTCAGCAGTTTTAGGTCTGCCTGTTCATCTTGTCTTATTCCATGAATTTACAACATGAAATTCATATGGTAATAGATATTAACCAGTGTGTCATATAATTTATTAGAATAAAGACATATAAGCCAGACATTAATTTTTATCTAACAGTAGTAAACTTAAACTCAAATTTTGAGGCATAGTGTGCATCAAAATAGTTGGAATCCTATGAAAGGAACATTTGGTTATAAAAAACCAAATATAAAACTGTTCCTCTATTAAAGCATAGTACTAGAAAATGAGAATAGTGTTTTACTCATAGAACACCATATTTTGAACCTTTTTCTTTTTTCAGCTGCTACATTTTGGGCCATTCTCTTATTGTTAGGAAGTGGCAGTGGGATGAGGAAGATTTATAGTTGATGAGCTGACAGGATTTGTAGGAATGCAGGGACACTTTTACATTTTTATCCTATAATATCCTCCTCCCTTTTGGAAATGACTTAGCTATCTAAACCTGTATCTTTGAGAACTAATTCTTTGATAAGCAATAAATGCATTAGATGAATTCATATATGTAATAAACTATCTTCATGTTTATATAGTGTCTATTTTTATTAGTGCTTTATATAAAATAAATTAAAACTGGAAAGTATCCTGAGAAGGCAGAGAAGAGTTTTGACTCTGCTGTTGTATTTTTTTATAATTGTAGAAAGAAACTTGTGTCTAGTCAAGGGCCAACATAGGGATAGTGGAGACCTGACAGACTGTAGATTTATTGGTACAAACCATACTTCTCCTAGGAAGATTTAACATTGAAGGCAGTATCCTATAAAATGTATCACAAAGTTATCCTACTTACGTTCTGGAGGATAGTTGAATCACGAATTCTGACGGTTAATTTCCAGTCATACTGGATATTACATATTCCTTCATAAAATATAAATATAATAATGATGATGATAAAATATCTTCCTTCATGAAATTTCCTTTCCTTTCCTTCATTTCTTTATACTCTTTTGGTTGTATGACTGATTCTCTTGTTAGAATCACTGTAGGGGACCAGGAATGAGGCATCTTTGTTTCTTTTCTCAGTACAAACGTAATACTAAAGTAACATTATGACTGACTAACTACCTGGATGAGGAGAAACAGTGACTAGAGAATCAACCTAATTGCCAGGAAGATCTGGATATAAGCCCTGCCTCTACTGCTTTAGGACTATCTAAACCTAGATGTCATTTAACCTCGTAGTTCTTTAGGAAGGTTGTCTGCCTACAAGTTGAAGATGCCACAACCTTCATGGGTTAGAGTAAGTTTCCTAATCTGAGAGTTACAGTAAAATCCCGAGTCCAGGCCCTTTGTCCATATCCAATGAAGTATTAAAAACAATAAATATTAGTTACAATGTTTGCAGAAATAATTTTTAATTTTTTTGTTAAATGAAGCATATAAAATAAGGATTACTTTAAAAACCTTGTTTATTTACAAACTTGATTGTTCACTTTATGTTTACAATGCAGTTTGTTAGCATTAAGGATTTTGGCAGTAGAACAGTTGCTGATCTGCTTTAGTCAAGGAAATTTCCTCACTGGGAATTCCTTATACTAGTGAAATCTCAGATTCAGTTTAAACAAAAAAAGAAAGAAAAAGATTCTGGTAGCTGAATTTTTTCCTTATGCAGATTATTTTAAAATATGAATAGTAACTAACATTTATATAGTTCTTTAATGTTTGCAAATCAGTTTTCTTCGGAAAAGCCCTGTGAAGTAAGTAGTGTAAATATTGTATCTTTCAGACAAGGAAAATGAGTAGTTGAGAGGTTGGATGACCTGCTCATGTTTGCACAGCTAATAAATGTTATGGGGAAGATTCAACCCAGGTTCTGTGGCCCCAAGTACAGTGCCCTTTCCTCTGTACCATGCTAGTTAGAAAGATGTGTAGTTTCTATTTATTTTTATGGATGCAGAGTCTTTGGTAATTCAGATTGTCTAACTTCTAATGGTAAATCATCCAAGAAGATTTTAGTTTACAGTAACATTTAAATGGGGAGTTTACAGTAACATTTAAATGGGGGAGAGGGGGAATCTATTCCATAACCAAGTGTTTGTCATGACATTCAAAATTATCCTTAAGATTCCAGAAATGAATCATTTTAACTTGCTTTTATTTTCAAATACAAAACATTAAGTGACAGAACTTATCCAGACCTGATTCATTTGGTAGATAAAGCGATGGTTTTGAAACATCATCCAGACAAACGAAAAGCAGCAGGTGAACCAATAGCAGAAGGGGAAAATGACTACTTTACTTGCATAACTAAAGGTAAGAAAATACTTTCAGTGGTAGAATTTCTAGTGTTTAATAGATTAATGTAGATCTTTTTCTAGGCTGATATTACTTAATATTGTAAGCAGTATATTTTACTTTACTGTGGGTAACATTAACAAACCATTTTCAGTTAAATAAAATGATTTCTAATAATAGCAGAATTGATTTAGATTTTTTTCTATTTCATGATGACAATTATGACCCACCAGTTTTCTATTCCATTTCAAGTGATAGTCTGAATTAACATATGACATTGTGTTACCACCTGAACTCAGTCAAAAGGAAAAATAAATACTTTTCAAAGCTAGCTTTACTAGTTAAATAAACTGGTTTAAACTAAATAAACTAGTTTAAACTAAAGTAAGAAATTGATTCTGTATTCTAACGCATTGCATAACCCATAATTAGATACAATCTTACATGCAAGAAACTTTATATTAAACATAGGAGTATTTATGTATTTATTAAGGAAAATAAGAACATATTTTTTCCATAATATTAATCACCATTTCCAAATAGTCCTTAATCTTAAAAAGTGTGTGATTTAAAATGAAGTTAACACATTTTTAGGACCAAAATGAAAAGTCTTAAATGCATACCTACTTCTGTCATCCCTATATTCTTTCATTCCTGTATTGTAAGGGTCCTTACTTGCTACCCCTGCCCAAGATTGATTTTTTAGTTATTTAAACTATTGCTTAATAGATGGATATTTAAACCATTGCTTAATCATCTTTACAGCAGAAGGCAACAATCCATTATTGTGCTGTGAAAATAAAAACCTACTTTAACTTGAATACTACTAACACCAGTAAAGTAAGCATTTTCCTCATAGAAACATGTAAAGTCAGGTCATATCTAGTGATGTTTTGTGACCTTGTAACTTTTTTTCCTCAGCTTATGAAATGTTGTCTGACCCCGTGAAAAGACGAGCATTTAACAGTATAGATCCTACTTTTGATAACTCAGTTCCTTCTAAAAATGAAGCAAAGGACAATTTCTTTGAAGTGTTTTCACCAGTGTTTGAAAGGAATTCCAGGTGAGCTACGGCATCACCTTTGAACTTAGAGCCCTGTTGCATGCATATAGAGGTCTTCCATATTTTCTCCTTTTTCTCCTGAAAAATGATTTCACTTTGCCTTATTGCACAAGGAAGAAGAAAAAGAATATCTGTTCTTCCCTTGTAAAAGGATCTAGCAGGCTCAGTTTTCTCCGTTGTTTCATTCCCTAAAATGACAGCCATATTTTGACACATTCTAGAACCTATCTTATGTTTTCCTTACTTTCACAATGCCATATATAATGTGATAATTTTTCTCTTTTTTCCACTGTTTTATTCTCTTGCTGATTAGCACTTTTTCTCCCTTTTGCCCAGTATTAATTGAGAAAAACAATTGTTCTTTTCTCTGAGCAACTGATTACCGTAAAGCTTCTCTGGATGAGGGTGGGTTTACATTTAAGATATTTTTATACCTTTACAATTTTTTAAACTTTCATTGAATCCACTTTTTTTTAGCTAGTATAAACCCTCATAGTGTTTTCCCTTGTTATGATTCAACCTTTCTGCCCTTGAGAGTTATTTTCTCATGTGGCTTTATGTGCAGTCTATTTCCCCACCTCTTATTCCTCAGCTAAGGCACCTAGTATCACTATTTATGTCCTTTCAGGGCTCAACAACCAGGTAATGAAAGTATATGGTATATTTTTGTGTAATAATTACTTTAGATAGGTAACCGTCATTTTTCTACTCCAGGAAAATGCTACCAGTTCTTTAATAGATGCAGGGACCTAGTTCAGAGACCACCTAGTCAAATTATTCCAGTTATAAGTCAAAACCTTTCAATTCAAAGGGTATGAGAGTAGGAAAATTTTTATTTTTCTAAATCTGGGCTTTCAGGTGGGTTTTCTGGTCTCTCAACCTACTTGTCTAACCTCCCAATGATTTCCCTAATTTCTAAGCTCAATTTCTATATCTACTAGCTATTATTTTCACTGTAACACAGAGTATTCTAAAAAAAAAAGTTAAACGAGACATTAGGCTTGCCATAAAAAGGCCTTCATCATAAGATCGTAGGTTTAAAGCTAAATGGACTAAATAGTTTACCTTATCCAAACCCATTTACTTAACAGATGAAGAAATTGAAGTTATAAGGGATGTAATTTGCTCAAGGTCACCCATGGAGTAAAGAATAAGACAGATTTGAAGCCAGGCCCTGTATCTCCAGATTCAGTATGCTTCCCATTTTGCCATATTGCCTCTTTTGACGTGTCATCAGCAAGTGATTAAATGTTTGGGAGAAAAGCCTGCTTCTTCCTTCTTCATGTTTTGGAGAGGACAGCCAAACTACTAGAAAGATCATTACTCCAATATCTCCATCTGTACTTGTACCACTGCTCCATGGTGTTCACCACTAACCATGCTTTTGCTTTCAAACCTCACTTTATGTATAGGGTCTGGCATGTGAACTTTACAAACAGGTAGGGAAGTTAGGAACTGTACTCTACTTCTGTAAAAGTGTCATAGCTTTTTAGCAAGTCTTATAAAAACAGTAAGAAAAGATATCAAACTAACTACTCATATTATGTTTTGAAGGTACATCTTAGGCATAAATAGTTAAAAAGTTGCCTGTTACAAATTATGACATTGAAGTTTCATACCAGCTTTTATGACTGGCTTTACTTTTTATTTTAATATTTCAGATGGTCAAATAAGAAAAATGTTCCTAAACTTGGTGACATGAATTCATCATTTGAAGACGTAGATGCATTTTACTCTTTTTGGTAAGTTAATACACTTATTTAAAATAGTGTTGCCATATTATAAGGATTGTAATTAAAATGTTGATTGGGGAGACTGATTTGCAGAAACTTTATCATAAACTTACTGAAGCCCATCATTTAGAATTTATTGAATGTTTTTTGCTTGAAGCTGTTTTCTCTTTCAGCTGTCTAACCTTTTCTGAACAAATTATTCCAATCCATTTCCTGTTGGTGCAAGATCTCTAGTTATTAAAAGCACTGTGATGAAAAGCATCAACTTTGTATTGGTTAATCCAAATTGAATAGGCAAAAAAAGATTCTCATGTTTGTGTTCCCATCTAATCAAGGACAAGGTTATTAATTTTCATTAATAATTTACTGATTCTTATATATACCAGTTCATACACAAAAATGAAAACTGGATGAATTTTGTAATACAGAAAACTTTATTTTCTTGGTTAATCTCAAGTGAGTACTAAGAAGAATGAATGGGCATGGAGTCTTTTTATCAGTTAATGATTCAACAGGCAGTTATTAAGTACTTATATATGCCATTTTGGGGAGGGGAAAAAGATACAAATACAAAACATAATAAAGTGTTCCGTGGCTTCAAGGAACTTATAACATGGGAACAATAAAATTCACTTTTATAAATTAATGGTTTTTACTTAATATACGATATATTAGGAAAATGATCACCTGTTATGGTTGCCTTTACCTGGTCACAAAGTTAAAAAAAAATTAGGCAGCAAAGGAGGGGTAGGAAGTAGGACAATTAAGTGGAAAAGAATTCTGTGAGAAATCTCAAGAAACTGAAGAACATGTGGTAATTGGGAGTAAATGGGTATAATAAAATTTTATGCCTAAATCTATTTAAAATGAAAACAAGGAAAGATGTTCTTTGTTGACAGAAAATTAAGTAGGTACCAATTAATCTAATTACTATTTTCATCTTTTTACTAAAGTATATATCATTATGCACGTAACAGCTTAAAAACTTAAATTATTTATAGCTATAATTTTGTGTTTATTAATTTTCTATTTCAGGTATAACTTTGATTCTTGGAGAGAGTTTTCTTATTTAGATGAAGAAGAAAAAGAAAAAGCAGAATGGTAAGTAAAGTCATTAACAAGTAAAGTGGTTTAGCTCACTTTTTTGGAAATGGGAGGATTTATTTAATTTTGGGTATCTTGAAAGTTATAAAACATTCTTAAGCTTTCTTTCACAATGAGGAAATCTTCATAAGTTAATATTACTCATCAGATAGTAACAGTTCTGTTTATGAGGTGGTGGCACACCTCCATACCTTTTAGATGTTTCCAAATTATATCATATAGACTTAATGGGTAGAAGGTACTTACACATATAAAATAGGATATATTCCAATTAGGAAGTAAAAGCCCTAAATCTAGACCTAAGGATAAATGTCCCTGGAGCATGGAGATCTTAGTGTACCATTGATAGCAGGACAATGCCAATATCCTTATGTAGGGATTTCTCTTACAGTCATCTACTGTCTTTAATAAAATCAGTATGCCCTCTGAGGTCCTATAACATTAATAGCAGTTAAGAACTCTGTGCCACTTACCAACTAGGTGTCTTAGTAGGGATAGAGTACTGAGCCTTGCATCAGGAAGACTCACCTTCCTGAGTTCAAATCTTACCCCAGACACTTAATGAACTGGAGAAGGAAATGGCAACCTGCTTCCGGTATCTTTGCCAAGAAAAGCCCAAATAGGGTCAAGAAGAGTTGGACATGACTGAAAAAAAGACTGAACAAGAGCAAAAAACCACTTACCATTTACCATGTAAATTTACTCTGAATGGGAATTTGCTAAACCTCATTTTCTGTTAGGGATGGAGGAATAAATGAATGACTGAGCATCTATTTAAGTAAGCATTGTGCTAAACACTGGGGATACAAATACAAAACACAAACAGTTTCTGTTCGAAAGGAGTTTACTTTCTAACTGGAAGAGACAGCACATAAAAGGGAGTGGTAACCAGGGAGGAATATTTGGTTGGGAAAGTAAGAGATGGCAAGTAGATCCATACAGAAATAGAGATTGATACACACTTTCCAGTGGCAATGTCAGTAATGATTATGGTTCCAGAACCAGAAAGAGGATTAAAGGAAGCAGGTACAGCAGATAGTATACGTGGCATCCAAGTGGCTGGTGAGATAATTAGGTGGGTGGTAAAGTGTCTGGAATTGGCAAGTGGCCAGATAGAGTGGGTGACATGATATACTTGCCAATCAGGACAGTGGGGCCAGGGTAAGAGTTCTAGAAGTGGTGATCTTTGGTCCTTGGAGGGAGTAAAGTGAAAAAACCCTACAAAGTTCTTGCCCCAGAGGCAATCATCAGTGTTACGGGTTTGGTTTTTGTTTTTGTGTTTTTTTTTAATAGCCATGGAATGACAGAAATGGATAGAGTCACCTGTGCAATTAGGTCTTCTCTATCCAGAAAATTTTTGCAAAGGTTTTACCCACTAAAGTCCTCTCAGCACAGAACTGAGCCAAACAACAGGAAAAAGCGGGTCGTAGCAACAAGATCCAAAGATAACTTGATTATATCTGAGCAATCACAATAAGACAAGAAAAAAATAAGAGGGAATAAAAAAAGTGGAAACAAAACTCAGTTTTTGCATATGCTATGATGGTCTAGTAGCTAGAAAAACTTAAAAGAATCAGCTAAAATTTAATTGAAACAATATAGTCAGCAAAGTTTCAGGATATGAAACAAAGCCACATAAATTATTAGCCTTTCTGTATATTACTAACAAAACCTAGCAGGAAGAAATAGAAAAAAAAATTCTGTTCAAAATAACTACAGAATTGATGAAATACTTGGGAGCCTACCTACCAAAACATGTAGAGGAACCATAAGAATGGAATTGTAAAACATTTTTCATAGAAGTAAAGACAGAACTAAACATTTGGAGAAATGTTAATTGTTCATAGGTAGGCTTTACCAATATTTTTTAAATGACAGTCTACTTAATTTAATTATTCAGTGCCTTAACAGTCACACTATGAAATGATTATTTTATCAAGCTAGAAAAAATAATGAAATTCTTGTGGAAGAGTAAAAGGTCAAAGTCAACATTCTCGAGGGAAATAATGAAAACAAAAAGGAAAGAAGAGAACTTAGCAGTAAGCTAAGCTATATTACAAAGGAGTAATCATAAAAATGATTTGGTACTGGCTAAAAAATAGAGAGGTTGATTATTGTAACTGAGTAAGTATACAGTATAAATAAGCAAATGAAGACAATGCTGTGTTTGTTAAACCCAGTTCTCAGCTTAGGGTTGCTCAGTGGATAGAGTGTTGAGTCTGGAGTCAGAAAGATGTGAGTTCATATGTGGCTTCAAACACTTAATAGCTTTGTGACTCTGGGCAAATCACTTAATTCAGTTTACTCATCTATCAAATGGGTATTATAATAATAGCACCTACCTCCCCAGGATTGTTGTGAGGATCGATTGAGATAATTGTCAAGTGCTTAGTACAGTGCCTGACATGTAGTTAAGTGCTGTATAAACATTAGCTGCTGCTTAGCTGTTGGGATAAGTCTTACAGAAAATAGGTATAAACCAACATCTCATACCGTATAAACACTAAATGAATAAGATATAAAGGGTAACATTATCAACACTAGAGGAGCAAGGAAGAAATTACCTGAAAGTCTATGGATAGGGGAACAGTTCATGGCCAAACAAGATACAGAGAAGATTACAGAAGAGAAGCTGAACAGTTTTTATTATATGAAATTTAAAAGGGTTTGCACAAACAAACCAATGCAGGGAAACAGGTAATTGGACAAAAAAACCAAAACAAAACCAACTTTGTAGCAAGTTTCCCTAAAAAAAAAAAGGTCAAAAGATGTGACTAGGCAATTTGCATAAAGCAGGGCTCTTAAAAGAATTCCTGAAAGTCTTCTGCCCTGCTCTAAATTCCTTGTGGGCTGAGGATCCAGGGGCACAGTCTTAGAAGATTTTTTTCTTTTGCATATATGTCCTGTTCTTCCCCACTTCCCTTAGAGGAAAGCTGTGGGTACTCCATGAAATTGGAACAGAAGAAACCACTCATACACTACAGTTCCACTCAGCTACAGTCTTAGCTTGTAGAAAGTTAGTTCCTCACAGCCTTCCATCTCCTTCCATAGACATCAGTTGTGATGTTGTGACCACAGTAATTCTTCAAGGCCTTCGTATATGGACAGAAGGGCTTCCGCCATAGAAATTTATGCATGATAGGTCTCTGAAAGTATATCCTCAGTGTAAAGACCAGTTCACTCCAGACTACATCTGGCCATATCTTGGCCACATCTTAGCTAAACTTTTGTGAGTGTATTTGAGGGATGCTTCTTTATATCATGACCTCTCCTGACTTCACTAACTTAATATTAGCATCATCCCTTTAAAGATGGTAATTTGTGCCATTTTAACCTTAGAAATCATTGCTTCTAAGTATAGAACTATAGAAAATACTGCATTTTCCAAATGTTTACCATTTTACAGTCGTGATGAGAGGAGGTGGATTGAAAAACAAAACAGAGCAGCTAGGGCACAAAGGAAAAAAGAAGAAATGAACAGAATAAGAACATTAGTTGGTAAGTATACATTGTTTTTCAAAATATTTAATTAATTGGGGGGGACTAAATATTCACAGTGTTTTCTTCCTTCTGATAGATAATGCATATAGCTGTGATCCTAGGATAAAAAAATTTAAGGAAGAAGAAAAAGCCAAGAAGGAAGCAGAGAAGAAAGCAAAAGTAGAAGCAAAGAGAAAGGAGCAAGAGGCAAAAGAAAAAGTAAGTTGACAATTTTCAAAGTTGTCTAGTGGTGTGAATTTATTCAGTCAATCAATAAACTTTTTTTTTTTTTGGCTAGGCAGTGGGGTTAAGTGACTTGCCTAGGGTCACACAGCTAGTAAGTGTTATGTGTCTGAGGCCAAATTTGAACTCAGGTCCTCCTGAATCTGGGCCTGGTGCTCTATCCACTGCACCACCTACCGGCCCCAATCAATAAACACTTATTAAGCATCTACTATGTGCTAGGCTACTGTGCTAAGTACTAGAGATAGAAAAAGAAGGAAAAGACAGTTCTTGCCTTCAAGAAGCTTATAATCTAATGGAAACAACATTCAAACAAATACATACAAGCAGGTCATATACAGGATAAATAGGAAATAATTAACAGAGGGAAGGCACTAGAATTAAGAGGGCTTGGAGAAGGCTTCCTGTAGAAGGTGGGATTTTAGTTGGGATTTGAAGGAAGCTAGGAAGGTCAGTAATCGGAGTGGAAGAGGAGGAGGAGCATTACAGGCACAAGGGAAAGCCACAGAAATGTGGAGTATTTTGTTAGTGGAACAGCTAGGATGTCAGTGTCACTGGATCAAAGAGTACATGTCAGGCAATAAGATATAAGAAAACTGGAAAGCTGGGATGGGGCTAGGTTATGAAGGACTTTGAACAGCAAACAGCATTTTGTATTTGCTCCTGGAGTTTATAAAAATATACCACAAGATAAAAATTGCTCATTAGTCTACA
The DNA here is from genome assembly GCF_003287225.1 of Phascolarctos cinereus. NCBI lineage: Eukaryota > Metazoa > Chordata > Mammalia > Diprotodontia > Phascolarctidae > Phascolarctos > Phascolarctos cinereus. Next base: position 145,396,555 of record NW_027555514.1, read on the forward strand.
AGCCTACTAAAAACATAGAAAACCTAGGGACTTAAACTTAAAAGTGTTATTTCTAATAGATAATTTGCGTAATTAGTAGCAAGAGAGAATCTTAATTATGAACACTTATCAAGCATTTACTGAGAATATATTGGATGATGCAGGTAGTGTAAATATCATGGAAGCATTTGATATCTTCAGTAACATAGTAGCTAATGTCTAATATATTCCTATCGAAATGGTACATATATGAAGGAATTTATTATTCTGACCATACTGTGGTCAGTCTTTGTTCTTCAATAAGATGATTTCAGTCTCAACTATTTTATGAATCAAAATATTCATTGAAAGATTGGAATAATTGTTTAAGGTCATTGAACAGTGGCACATTCCATTTTCAATGCAAGATAGTTTCTTGTTTCCCTGAATATAGCAAAGGCAAGCTGAATTAGAAGCAGCTCGATTAGCGAAGGAGAAAGAAGAAGAAGAAGTTAGACAACAAGCATTACTGGCAAAGAAAGAAAAGGAAATTCAGAAAAAAGCCATTAAAAAGGAAAGGCAGAAACTTCGAACTTCATGCAAGGTATGTCAGTCTTGGTGAAGCAAAAACTCTTTTCACGTACCAAATACGACTATAGTTCTAGAACTGGAAGGGACTGCAGAGGCCAGCTTGACCAACCTCCTTTTTAATAGACGAGAAAACTGAAGGCTTAAGTGACCTGTGCAAAGTTACATGATTAGTGTCAAATGCAGGATTTGAACCCATGTACTCCGACCAGAGCTCTTCCCTGTGTAGCAAGCATTTATCAGATGCTTTATTATATGCTAGGTACAGTGTCTCCAAAAATAAAAACTAATCAGTTTCTCCCCAGTATGACACATGTACATAAAATAAATGCAAAATAATTTCATTTGGGGCATGGAGAGCACTGGCAACTGGAGAGGTGAAGATAGGTCTTGGGTAGGGGGTGGCATGTTGAGATAAGCCCTGAATGAAGCTAGGGATTCTAAATGGCAGCGGTTAGGGGAGAGTACGTTCCAGGCATGGAGGTAAGCTTATGCACACAGAGACAGGAAATTTATGATATCCACCTTTTACATAGTAGGTACTCAAAGTAATTTTTTTTAATAACTTTCAATCCCTCCTGCCTGGCTAAACTTTTCTCCCCACTTTCCTAGCTGTAATTTTAGATTTGCATATCTTTCACTGTCTTCCTAAGTTTGATTATATTAACTAGTTTCCAGTTGCCCTAGTGTAATTGGTATATGATAATGGTATTCATTAGTTTTAAATATTAAGTAAATGTGTTTGGGGTTTTTTTTGCTTACCAGCATCTCATATTTATCATCGTGCCAGGTGATTAACGCTTTTACTGAAATATAAACTCTCTGGTAGTAGATGTTTATACTTAGGAATAGATGGAGTAGCATGCTCAGCTTAACTAATGAAGGAAAGTTCTGTTACGGGGATGACACTACTTCTGTATCCATAAGCAATTTCTTGGGGACTTAAATTGGCTCATAATAGCTATAAGGCTCGTTTGCTCTGCATCCATAGCCTACAAAAGATGACTTTTATAGCTGTGAAGAACTTGGCCAGATTCCCCTAGGAGTTTGACTGAAAGTCAGAAGCTTTGACATAAATTAAACTGCTAGGATTTTCAAAGGTTCGTGTATAAAATCTGTTTAGCTATGAAATTGGTCTTGTAAATCAACAGTAATTTGCATTAATATGTACACAACAAAATTATATGTTTGTGCTTTCTAGAATTGGAATTATTTTTCAGACAGTGAGGCAGAGTGTGTTAAAATGATGGAAGAGATTGAAAAGCTTTGTGATCGTCTTGAACTTACAAGGTATGATCACCATCTTACTGTCAATCTCTATCAAGAAGCTAGCCTTTTCTTTTTTCGGTTTAAAAATTATAACCATAATACTTAGTATATTAATTTATTAAACTCTGAAACAGTTAATGTTGCTTTCTAAATACCACTGATATATTCTGAGAGAAACTTAGGCCATATATCATGGTTATGATCTTAATAACAGTACACAAACTAATCAATATTAATTGCTCAAATGTGTATATATAGCCACTTGTTTTACAAATGTATATACAGAGATATATAAAAACAGATTTCAAGAAAGAAAAACAGCAAATGCTAAGATTTGGAACTATAGTTGAACAAAGCTAGAGACTAAAATTGCATGATGAATATTGGGTAGTTATAGATCGATTTCTTCATTATGAAAGTTAGATGCTCAAACAAATAGCACCCTTTCTTACATATTGGCACTTAAATTTGTAACAATGGCAGCTTTGCTGGGCTGTAAAATTGCAATAAGAAGTCACATAAAATTAAATCAGCTTCACATTTAGTAACATAAAGGGATTGGCTGTTTCAGTGCAATGTGAGGTGGTTCCTCTAAGTGAAACTCAGTATCCTTAAACACAAAAAGTTAGCCTTTTCTATTAAATTTGAATAAAATTTCATGTTCCTTTTAAACATTTAGCTTGCAGTGCTTGAATGACATTCTTATATCTACTACAAAAGAAGAAGGGAAGGCTGCTGTGGAAAAGCAGGTAATATTCTTTTAGCATATGCATTATTACAGTATGTATGATGTGTTGAACTAATTGGCTGTAGTTGGTACACAGTTATTGTATTTACCTTTGTCTCCTACTCATAAAAGTGCATATAGATTTAGAGAATTCAGAGCTGACATGAACCAATCAAGAGTGTCTAATCCAGTCCCCCTTACTTTATAGATGAGGATGAAACTAAGGTCCAGAGAGATTAACCCTTAGAGCCCTAATAGGAAATTTTCATTAAATCTTGTACTTTTCAAAATAACTTTTCCCAGCTCTGTTTCTAGCTGTAGAACTGAACCAAAATAATAGTGAGATTTTTTCTTTCCCTTAAGGATCATTCCAAGATCATTTAGTAGGTGAAAGAGATGAAGATCTAAAGGCAATAAAGCGCATCCAGATTTCTTCACCTCAACTCACCTGATCTGATATTTTTTTCCAACTTGGTTATACATTATGACTTTTTCATATAGGGTATGGATATTGTACATTTCATCTTGTGGTCTTTCATGGTGAGAGCAAATATATTTTGTGCAGATTTTCATCACTTACATAAAAACAGAAAATTAGAATCATGGCTTATTTCAGTTTTTGAAAATTAGACTTAATTGAATATCAGCATGTCAAAGAGCGTACTACAATATGAATTTACTAAAGATAGCAGCTAAGACTTTCTGGGTTGTGTTTGTGCTTTCTTGCTGTAAAAGTCATGTACTAACAGAATTTTTTCATTTAACTTGTGAGAAAATGGTTGTATGTAGTCTTAATTTTTCTGTGTTTGTATTGCATTTATATGAACTAAGCCTAATTGAGCTTAGTTGACACACTTAAAATCTAGACAGTTTTTAAGGAGTAGTTTAATTGGTAATGTGTTCTGGCTTTCAATTTACCTTGCCAAGTATTTATTTAGTATCAGTTAGGTACCTTGGAGATGACTATAACAAAAGTTGACATTTACTTTCATAAAAACAGTCCTGTGAGGTAATCATTCAAAATATCATCATTTCCTTTTTACAGATAAGCTTGGCCAATTGTGATGAATCCTTTGGCCATGGCAGTCCATAAATACAGAATGCCTCTTGAGTTGGACTTATGTAGTGATGGTGGTAGAAAAGGGAGAGACAGTATGAAGAATCATAGTTTTTAGACTATGATTGTAAATAAACAGTACCTTTGACACTCAAATTTTTTTTCCCTTTACGGATCACCATTTCTTTTTATTTGCACACAATAACAATGCCCTCTGAGGAACACTGTAGCTTAGTGTTCAAAACAAATCCTGTCCTGAAGCATATGTTTTAAAGACTTTGAGAGTAGTAAACTTGGATCCAAAGGCTTTAGCACTGGCATCTTTAGTTGGCTGCCTTAGGATTGTTGAGCTTGGCAACCTCGAGGTCAGTGGGCTTAGCCTTAGAATCGTTGGGCTTGGTGATGTTGGTGCCAGTAGACTTAGTGGGCTTGGTAACTTTAGAGATCATTGGTTGTGGCAACCTTATATTCATGCTTGGTGATCTTGGGACCTGGATGTTTGGCAGTAGTAGTGGGGCTAGTGCATCAGGTGGTAACTGTAGGGGGTTGTAGTCTTGGCAAACCTGGGCCTGATCTTGTTCTTGGGGACTGTGATGCTAAGGCTTCAGACACTCAGAAACTGATGGCTTTGACATTGTTGGCCTGCATCTTCTTCAGTTCCTGCTTAGCCTCTTTAGCAAAAAATGTTTCTTAGAAATTTGGGGTCACCCCTTTCAGAACCTCTTATCTCTGCAACTTGGGTGTCTTGATGCTATTTATGTTCCATTTATCGGACTTATTTTGGGTGGTACGGTTCTTACACTTGGCCATCTTTATTTCTCACCACTTGTGTTGCTGTCATTCCATGGACTGGAAGAGACCAAGAATGAGAGAAAAAGCAACTTTGGTACATTTTAAATTGTGAGATCCTCATTCACTTACTAGTGCTAATGGATATACTAATGGAGGAACTGAATTATATAAATTCTGACACTCTTAGTATAAATGAAACCAGAAGACAAAATAAAGTTGTAGTTAAAGATAAATAAAAGAATGGTATGAAGAGATCTATTAAGGACTTGAAGCATTTGATTTATTATTCATCCATAGGCAACAAGAAACTGGGAATACTTGGTCATTTTGTATTAACAGAACTCATGATGAACATTTGCAAAAAAAACTACCATGAAGATAATTGCAACTTATGCATCAGCATCTGTTGCAGAGGACAGGAGATGAAAGAATTCCCTGAAGAATTTAATATTCTCCATATAAAGTGAATGTAATATTGTAATACTCGGTGGCTTCTCTGCAAAAGTGGACATAAGAAGAGCTGCAAAAAAATAAGTTGAAAAACATGGTTCAGGACTAAGAAATGAGAAAAGTCAAAAGTTTATAGACTATATGAAAGCCTCACACCTAAATATCATGAATATTTCCTTCAAGAAGAGAGTTGTATGACACGGATACGGTGAGCACCAAATAACATCACAAAAAAACATTAAGTGAATTCTACCTTAGGAGAGAAGAAATGACTAGTTAGTGACGTGAGATCTGAATCAGCTGTTTATATAGTCAGATCATTGACTTATTAGAGAGCAAAGATCAAAATCAATACCAGATTAGAAGAATTAAAACAAGAAGATAGAGTCTTCTGTTGAGTGAACTCCAGCTGGATATATTGAAACAAGTTATTGACACTGAAAAATGGAAAGTGGTTGAAAGAACAAACATCAGTGCTGACTATCACCATTCTTGAGGAAACTTAAACAATACAAATCAGTTGCCCAAGGATAGTAAGAGTACCTTGAAATACCTCTGCCAGAAGATAAGTGAGAGTGAGGCCAGTCAAAGGCACCTTTGGTTCCTACATTGTGAAACTTGGTGAAATATCGTCCTAGGAGGATGATAAGCAGGGTCACCTCATAAGGTGGTGAGTAGAGGGAAAAACAAACTTTAAAAGAAAACTTGGCCAGGGACACAACTAAACCAGATAATCCCAAGGGCATTTCAGGATGAAATGGGAGAAAAACAAACACAAGTTGAAAAGGTATGTTAAAGTTTCTATGATCAATTATTTTCTCCAACAGTGAGAATTGAGCCATCACACTCAGACAGCATCACAGCCTCTACAATGCTACATGAGGAAGTAAAAGTAATACTAAAGAAAACAGAGCTAGAACAGCTGAAATAAACCATTTATGTACAGGGGAAGTCTATGATAGAAACAGTATTTCTGAGGGTAGCATGGTATTTTGAAGCTCACAGGGACTTAGGGGGCATTTCCCCTACCTTAAAGTAAACCCTAACTATAATGTACCCAAGAAGTATCTGGGCTCTGCTTTAAGGTCTCTAATGAGGCAGGGGAAGAGGGGTGGGGGAGATGATGTACCTATTGCTTTTCAAGGAAGGCTGTTTTGCTTTTGGATAACTAAATGTAAGCAAGTTTTTCCTAAGTCAAGCTTGAATTTGTCTCTTTGCCACTCCTACCCACTGCTCCTGTTTCTGCCCTGTGACAACAAAGACAAGTCTAATCCCACTTCCATATAAATCTTTTAGATACTTGAACATGATGCTCCTGTATCTCCTGAAATCTTAAAACAGCTCTAGTTCCTTTACTCTATCTGTTACCCAGACTCAAGGCTCATCATCATTCTGATTGCCTTCCTTTAAAGTTTCTGTCAGTGTCTTTTCTGAAGAACTTTGGAATTGATTGCATGACATGGGAGACATTGGCAAAGGACTGCCCGAAATGGTGTACCCACATCAAAGAAGGCTTTGTACTCTATGAGCAAAGCAGAATCACAGTAGCTCAAGAGCAATACAGCACAAGTAAATTTAGAGAATCTACAAATATTCATGTGGACCATTTGTGGCTGACCTGGTAGACCAAGCTCAAATTGGTCTGATCAGCCACAGTTGGACACATTGTAATTTGATTCTAACATAGTGATGTCATTTTGGTCCTCTTCAAGAATAGGGGGTAGCTAGGTGGCACAGTGGATACAGCACTGGCCCTGAAGTCAGGAGGACCCGAGTTCAAACCTGGCCTCAGACCAAACACTCGACACTTACTAGCTGTGTGATCCTGGGCAAATCACTTAACCCGAATTGCCTTTAAAAAAAAAAATGAAGAACAACCAGCCAACCAACCATCAATGTCTTTCTTAAATGTGGCCCTGAGAATATAATGCAATAATCCATAGCTAGCCTGAACAGGACACAGTACTTTGCCTCTTAAAACAGCTGAAACAAATCACATTAGCATTTTGGGCTGTCGTATTATGTGGCTGAGTCATTGAGCTTGCAGTTTTCCAAATCTTTTTCAGACAAATTGCTGTCTGACTTACCCCATCCTGACCCTGAAATTGACTTGTAAAATGTGAATATAAGGCTTTTCATGTGTTTTCATCATGTCAGCTATCGCTCCACTTTTATGCAGCCTACAATGAGCATACCTTCCTTAATTCAAGTTATTGTTGAAAATGTGAAATAGCACCAGGCCAAGCATAGATCCCTGGGACACTTCAGTAGAAGACTTGCCAAGTTAACATGAAGCAATTAATGACTGGTCTTTGAGTCCAGCCATTCCATCACTTCATAATTTAATTGTATCATTGTCTAGTCAACATCTCTCCATCTTTTCTACATATGAGGTAGTTTGTCAGATGCTTTGCTCAATTCTAGTTAAATTATATCCATCATTCAGTTAGTAAGCACTTACTTTGTGTCAGGCACAAGTGCTAAGGGATACAAAGAAAAAGAAAAAACACAGTATATAAAAAATATGTCCATGTATATATAACATGAAACAATATGTGTACCTTTATAGGCATATAAATGATTACCTCCAAAAAACAGATATAAAGTAATCATAGAAAGGGAAGGTGCTAACATATGGGGAAAGGCTTTTCAGGAAGTGGTCCTTGAATTGAGTCTTGGAAGTAGACAGGGATTCTAAGAGTCAGAGATGAAGAAATAAAAAGTGTTCTAGGTATGGAAATAGCCCTGGCTATTTCCATACCAGCTGAAGAGAAATAGAATACTGAATGTAAAAAACAGCAAATAGACTAAGATGACTGAACCATAAAGACATAAATGAAGAAAATAATATGTAAGAAGACTGTTTAGGGGCCCTGACCTACTTATTTAGTAACAGTCAAAATAGGAAATACATTCAGTTTAGCATGACCTGTTTTTGATGAAGTCAGGCTGGCTTTTTGTAATTGCTGTTTTTTCTAGGTATTCGTTGAAGATACTCATTGGCAAACTGTTCTTGTTTTTTGAAAATTGGAGCAGTATTTGCCCTTCTACTCCATCAATATAACTTCCATTCTTATAAGTCTTTCAGATGTCAGTCAGCCAGTAAATTTTTTAAATATCCAAAGATATGGTTCATTTGGGCGAGGTAACTTGAATTCATCTAGACTCTTACTATGTTCTTATTTATCTTGGATATCAATTCCTTGTTAGCTATTTTTGTTCTGTCATTTCTAGTGCAAGGGTCATTTTGCTTGCCAGAGAAAACAGAAGTAAAATAAGAACCCAGTTTCCAAATGCTTGGAAAAAATCATAGACTTTATTATTACCCAAAATAATGACAGAAAAATACCAATAACTACCAATCCAAATGATAATTTTCCATTTCTACAAAATCTCTGAGAACACATTCATGGGGGTATCTTTGGTGAAGGTATGAAAAGGATAAAATGCCCTTTAAAGGCTAAGTGCCCTCTTGCACGTTTCAAAATCATATGAGATTCCTTTAAAGATTTAACGTGGAGATAACTTTGTTCATTGACCCTCCAAAATAGGGAAAGGGGAGGCATATGCTTGTCAGAGGTGTTTTCCAAATGGCATGTAGGATGTCTGGTTTAAAAGAGGGATGGAGCAGTCCTCCAGATGTTCCCTTCTTTGCAGATGACAATGCTAATTGCATCAAAACTTAAAACATCCTGTAAATATTATTAGTTAACTCTGTAGAGCTTCCTAATTTTTTTATATATTTATATATGTGCATGTATATACACATGCACATACATATAAATATATATGGTAGTTTGCTCTACAGTGCTACATGAGGAAGTAAAAGTAAACAACTGAAATAAATTATATACAAGAAAGTCTGATAGAAACATATACAAGCATATGTATGTATAATGGCAACATATATTTGCCTATATAAGAATTTATTTATATATGTGCTTATACATGTGTATATGTATGTATGTGTACACACACATCTAAGTCATTTCACATAAATGACTTAGATGAGTTCAACCTATCTACATGGGAAAAACCAAATGAATAAGTCTGTTGTCCATATAAGCCACTGATTTGATATTTACATGAAATAATTTAATATTTCTTATTAAATTCATTTAATATTTCATTAAATGTAGGTATAGACACATATAGAATCTTATATATAGATAAGTGTATATGGGGTTGGAGATGGATCCAGAATTTACAAGTGGGCTTGATTGGCTTTGGGAAATTTTAATTAACTCATTCATCTCCCTAAATCAGAGTTCCATATTTTTAACATAAATACTTCTGTGGTGATTTCAAAACTGAGGTAGTATGTGATTCCTGAACATGAACCTGTATTTTTTGCCAAAACAAAATCTAAAACCAGACAAAGAAGTATGAAAGTTAAATATAATATTTATTAAATTGAGATGGGTCATCCAGGTGTTCAGACATCTGCTCAAACCAGTAGCTATGGGGATTTTATGTTTTAAGTGTAGAAGTCTGTTCACCTAGTTTGGAAGGTTTGATGACTTACTGGATGGAGACAAACAAGTAATTCTTGTTCAGATTCTTACTGGCTGGATTAGGTGGCCTCTGTGGTCACTTCCATCTTGGATTTTAGTGATGTTATATAGCTAGTAGTCATGCAATACCATGGTATTCAAAGAATTAAAGCTGAAGGTTACACAAATGATAATTGAAGAGGATGGGGGGAAAGGAGACAGTGGGTAGGTGGCAGTATACTACCAACAAAGAATTTTACAGAAACAGCAGCATATAAAGGACATCCAACAGCTATATATGATGAAAAAAGTAGGTTATTCATTTATATTAAAAACTAATGGACAGCCTGCAGGTAGCACTGACATCAATCTAATGTTAAGAGATCTAGAACCTTCCCCTCTTCCATGATTTCCTCCCCCAAACACAGTGGGGAGGATTTTTGGCATGACATAGACAAGAGTTGCACAGGATGAGGTGGGGATTGTAATCGGCACTATTAACCCTTCATGTGATAGATGAGAACCATCAAAATATTTACTGGAGAGTAAATAGAGTTAGAAAGGTTAAAGTGACTTGCCCACAGTAGTAATAGAGAAGTTGGAAGGCTGTTTTTTGAGAAGGCTAAGGTAGAATAGGTGTTAAAGGATGGAGGAGGACCTTTTTTAGTCAGAACCACTAAACCATGGAGCAGGGGTGGGAGTGAACAGAGGGCAGTGAGAATGGCTTGATTAGAGTTTGGGTTCAGGAGAAATGTTGGATGAGGCCGATTAGGAGATAAAGCTAGATAAGAATGAGCCTTGAACTGCAATAAAAATGTATAGGTCTGAGAAGGAGTGCAGGATGCATGCTTTAGAAAGATGAATCAAAGCATTATGCAAAATATATGCATTTTTTAAAAGGCCTGATGGAGAGGCTGGTGATTAAAAAAGATGCAGAGAGTACAAATGTGTTGGGTACAAGATCCCTTTAGGTTTGAGAAAGGACTAGATTAATAGCATAGGTACTAGGATTAGTTGTTATTTTGTGGTTTGGTTTTTTTTGGTGAGCAATTGGGGTTAAGTGACTTGCCCCAAGTGCCAAGTGTCTGAGGTCAGATTTGAACTCAAGTCCTCCTGACTCCAAGGCCAGAGCTTTATCCACTGTGCCACCTAGCTGCCCTCTAGGATGAGTTTTAATGGTTATTAAGAGAAACGTCTCTGAGACTTGAAGCGCCATTGGGAGGATAGATAGACCAAGAGGATGAGATGGAACAATTGAATGGCCTTTATCTCAGTAAAGTATGAGGCAGTTATTTTAGAATAAGATTGTAGAGACAAGTCCGACTCTAGGAAGTTAAAAAGAGGCCAGAATAACTGCTGGCAAGAGCACTCTACTGAATGTGTCAAGGAACAAATTTGCTTAAGTTCTCTTCAGCCTGGAAGCAAGTATATGGAAAGCAAATGAGAGGTGTTCCCAGGTTGGGAATTAGCATGGTAGATTATCTTGGAAACCTGGGATGACAATGGTAGGTGTAGCACCAAATAGTTTACCTTAAGTCTACACCAGAAATTGTCTAGTATAACTGTTAGTTTTAAGCAGTTGATCTTTACCTATCCTTCATGTAGATAGAAGAAATAAATGAGCAAATAAGAAAAGAAAAGGAAGAAGCTGAGGCTCGTATACGTCAAGCATCTAAGAGTACTGAGAAATCAACTGGTGGAGGTGGCAGTAGCAGTAAAAATTGGTCAGAAGATGACTTGCAGTTATTAATTAAAGCTGTGAATCTTTTCCCTGCTGGAACTAATTCAAGGTACCTCTTTTACTAAAATACTATTCAAAATACACTTACTAGAATCTAGCAATGAGAGTCTATACTTCCAGGCTATTTTTTAATCCATATAGTTGGAGAACAAAAGCATTCAAGCAATCCTCTTGATGTGAACCTAGACCTAGCCACCCTATACTAGAGTCTAATCCAAAATAGGCAGTGTTCTCATAAAGAAAATTCCAGTGTGAATCCTAAACTGGTTTTATTAAAATGTTTAAATATTATAAAGTAAACATTTCATACTAGTATCTCAGAAGAAATCATGATAAATAGATTTTTGGCTTATACCACAATACAACTGAAACCTTGTGTTTTATGTACTTTATTGTGTTTTCTCTTCAGTAGTAAGAGACTTATCCCCTCAATGCTGTTTCACTTCTCAAAACTAGACAGGCTTTCTTTACAGCTGGCCCCTAGTCAGATAGCCAATTAAGACTCTTCTGTTCAGATTCTAAATGAAATTATACACTTATTATGACAACATATGGAAATGTGCAATTTATGTAAAAATAATACACAATATTTTAAGATTTTGTTATGCACTAAAACATATTGGATGAGGTTTTGTAGAATATAAAGATCAAAGCATTTGAGTGGTAATAGTTTCAAGTAATAGTAATAATTTAAGCCAGTTTGTCCAGTTTGGTGAAATCCTGTAAGTAGTTTTTACTACAATAAAAACCCAAACAATATTGCTTCTGTTTTTTATCTTGTGATAGGTGGGAAGTTATTGCCAATTATATGAACCTGCACTCTTCTTCTGGAATAAAGAGAACTGCAAAAGATGTCATCAGCAAGGCAAAGAGTCTTCAGAAACTGGGTATTTAAAACTTCTAGTGAAATCATTTTAAGGGAAGAAACTGATTTGTCATATCAAGTACATTTTAGTAAATTAAATTTAGTAAATTCTAGGTGAGAATTCATTGTTGCATGAGCATTGATTTTGAAGTAGCTCAGGATGTAATAAATAAAGCTTTTCTTTCCTCTCAGACCCTCATCAAAAAGATGATATAAACAAAAAAGCTTTTGATAAATTTAAAAAGGAACATGGAGCTGTGCCTCAGTCAGACAGTGCAGCACCTTCAGAGCGGTTTGAAGGTAATGCTTTTTTTTTTTTAACTTTCTAATTAGATGGGAAATAATTGATGGGTACATCTATATCTCCAGGCTGCCAAAATCTCTTCAGTTCTAGGAATAGGCCCTGTAGTTACAATATTAGGAGAATAAAATGTTCACCTAATTGAATAATACAGTGCAATTAGGTTCATTGCAGATTTTTAGTCCTTGTTTTTTTTTGGGGGGGGGCGGGATTATATATAAGCAGACTGATTTGTTGTCCTTGCCTTTCAAATGATAGTTTTATTTTTATAATAGATTATTTTAACACTAGAGTATTACTATAGCTTATTTTCCAATGTAAGATTTCTCTAGACTTGTAAATTACTTTTTTCACATGAGTCATTGGGGCACAAAGTTTAAGGGTTCTAATTTTTCCTGTCATCCATACTTACAGAACAAAGGAAATTGACATTTTCGCCTAGTATGTATCTGAAAAGAAAGATTTTTCCTACCTCTATTTTTGATTGTCTCACTCTGTCAATTTAAGACAAACTGTATGACCTTTATAATGAACACTGGTAAAAGTCTTTAAGCAGTTTCTAACATAGTCCAGGTAAGAACTTCGAATTTATTCTAGTGAGGCTTTTTTTTTCCCACAGCAGCTGCCTGTATTAAAATAGGCAAATAGTCTTACTGTCTTTTGTTTTAGTTTCTTTAACTTTTAAGGGCAGATCAAAAGATATGTGAAATAAAACTCACTATCTAAAGCAAGCCAAAAGTAATGTTTTTATTTATAATTGCATATATAAAAAATGTAATATCATTTCAATAAATAAAAAATTAATCTAGGAGACAAGAATCTTTCACCATAATATTCTATCAAATAGTCATTACTAGTAAGACTCATCCTATAAAGTTTTTTCAAATAAATTTTTTTTTAGGTCCATGTACAGATTTCACACCTTGGACAACTGAAGAACAAAAACTTTTAGAACAAGCTTTGAAGACATATCCTGTGAATACGCCTGAGAGATGGGAAAAAATAGCTTCTGCAGTGCCTGGACGATCAAAAAAGGACTGTATGAAACGATATAAGGTAGTGTGTGTATACATACGTGTGTGTGTGTGTGTGTGTGTGTGTGTGTGTGTGTGTGTGTGTGTGTGTGTGTGTGTGTGTGTGTGTATATGTAATTCAGCAACTCACAAATTTTATTCTAAGTTAAATTGCATACTGTTGTCTTGTTAGGCTTCAGGGTACTAAAAAAGTCATTACAAAGACATGTAATTTACAGTAAAGTAACATTAATTCACAACAGACTTTTGGGGCTGGTTGCACTACAAGGAAGAGCCTCATGTCCAAGTGCCAACCTTCCAGAAACCATTTTTCTAGAAAATATTTTTAGATTCCAGAGTCCTACTCCAGTATCTCATTGTGGCAGAAAGGTAACCCTGGTTTCTCAAAGACTATGCCAGCATAGCATAAGCTTGGTATTATAAAGAAGCTTTTAAGTGTGGCCCTAAATTAGATGGCTTTCCAAGGAATATCCCCAAAAGTGGCTTTTCAACAGAAGATGGGCCACTGCTATTCAAGTTGTCATCTCAAAAGCCAGAGGTACTGTCACAATAGGCATTTAAATAAATATTTCTTGAATTTTATCAGAAAAAGGAGATGTGTTTGTACTATCGACCAAAACTTATTTTACCCATAAGCAGGAATACAACAGCAGATTTACTAAATCTAAACTTTACTTTGCCAACCCAGATACCTCTATTTGTATTTCCTCTAATGATCCTTTTTGGAGGTCATGAACAATAAATGTAAAGTATGAACTATATTCCATATTATCCCCACAAAATCTCCCTGAAATTCTTAAATAGAAGTTTAAAGTTTAAACTTTCAATTAACCTTTATTACTTTTTCTCTAGGAACTTGTCGAAATGGTAAAAGCAAAAAAGGCTGCTCAAGAACAAGTGATGAATGCTGGTAGAGCCAAGAAATGACTAAAGTTGACAATCTTTGTTGTGTTTGTTTTTATAATAAAACTGCAAATACTGTATAAATTTTCATTCTTAAACTTATAAAAACTCTAGTGGTATCTCGAATCATGTGTTTTTAGCTTACTGACAATTCCTCTAATAGAAATAGGTGCTGGTGGTATTTACTGCACTTTCCCTTCCTTACCTATTACAAAAAACTCCACAGTCTCTGATTGAGACTCTGTAAGGTTTCCTTATTTGTAATTACCTTTTAAAAGCCTGATACAAATACCATCTCACATTTTCCTGCTAGGTTCCAAAAACATTTTGATTTCTAAGATGAAAAGCCTGAATTTCTCAGGTTTTATAAGTAACATTTTCAAAATCATTTGATTAAAATCTTATTCCCGAAGCCAATACATGCCACTGCAGATTTTCTTGTAATCTGGTAGTTGCTCAATGGGACCTAAAAATTTTAAAGAAATAATAGTTAAAACATAATTAATACTAGTTTCCTCTCTAGGAAAAAATGGGGAAGAAAAGCTTACCAACAGCAGCTATGGCAGGGTGCTTATTATAAATATATTTTGTGCATACATCTTGTATATTCTGAGCATCAACAGCCTAAAAGAGGGGGAAAAAAGCAGGTGTAATGTAACATATTTGGATCTGCCTATAGTAAAAACAAGAAATGCTTACTTTGAAGGTGAACTCTAGTTCTAGACAGAACTTATCTGTAAAATTCTTAATCTGCTTATTAAGGGACCCTGAGCAATAAGACAATGTATCAGATTTCAAAATAGTAATCAAAATTGTTTTAGGCAAATGAAATTCTTTAGACCTAAGAACTTACATCAATTCTTGCTTCAAGCTCGGGAATGGGAATTCTCCGATTATAACATAACATTTGCCGACCAATATCTTCACAGATTGGAGTTGAACCTATCAAAAGAATAAAAATCTAGTTGCCCAAAACACACCCCAAATAAAAATAAAACTCCAGCCTTCAGCCTTACCATCAAGCTGCAGCAGCATATTTGTTTTCAAAAGATTCTTAGCTCGGGCAACTTCACTTTCAGTGACACTTGTACAGAGCCGTATCCTAAACATTGTGAACAAATAATAGACACCTTGAATCGGTTGTTATATCATCCCAGAATGCTTTTCATCATGTGTCTCATAAAACATCTAATGCAAGAATATGACTCTTATGTCACTGAACATAAGTAGTACTTTAAAATGTATTTTAATATCCTTTTTAAAAAATCACATCCCCAGGAGAGGGGCCTGATACACTTTCCTGGGCCTGAGAACTTTGCTACCCTTAGGAAACCTATTCCCCACTTCTGGTGATTCCAGTGAGCACAAATGTTGCCAGAAGGATCTTGAAAACACTGCTAAAGGATACAAAGTCTGAGGCAAGAAAAGTGAAGCCCTCTTAGAAATAAATACTTTAGTATTTTCATCACTGCTGCCCTCTCCAGGAGAAAGGCAGACTTGGTAATGAAAATACAGTTAAGACTGGTATGTGAAAATAGGATTTGGATTCTTGGACCATTAAAATAATGGAATGACAAGCTTCTAGCCAGAGACGGAGTGTACTTAATGAAAGGGTCTGATAAAAAACAAAACTGCCTAGAGGCTTGGAAATCTAATCAAAAGAATGCAGTAGAGATGCCTGTAAATTCAGGAGAACACATGCCTCATGGATAACAAGGTAAATTGGCACAAGAAGCAAATTTGAGAATTGGTGGGATGGACAATTTCTGGATGGATTAGGTACAATGAGGTTGCACTAGTAGTGAATATTAAGAAATGGAGATGTGTGAAAAGCAATGAATTTAAGACTCTAGGAAACTTGGGTTCAAATCCTACCTATGACAAATACCTTTATTTCATAAGGATGTGTTGAGGAATAAATGAGATAATTATGTTAAGAGCTTTGCAAACATTAAAGCACTACACATCACCTATATCTAAATGAAGAAATCCCAGAAGCAGGGTGGAAAGCATTTGGGAGAAAATGAAAGAAACAGAAGCGACAGGTATGTGGGTACTAGTGTAGTGGATAGAACACTGAAATCTCACCTCTTATACATAGCTAAGTAGCCATATCACTTAATTTCTCAGTTTCCTCATCTGTCAAATGTGGATAATAAAGTCTAGTACTTGAAATTACAGTGGGCTAGCTAACAGCTATGAAGTAGTTTCTTCCAGTGGAAAGGCCACTGAGCTGGGAAGTTAAAAGGACCTGGTTCTAGACGAGTCTATTTCTAATCAGTGTTGTGATGTCAGATCATTCACCTCTGAGTTTCAGCTTTCTCATTTATAAATTGAGGGGTTGGACTAGGACTTAATCTCTTTTAATCATGGGTCCCTTTGGCAGTCTGGTAAAGTCTAAAGACCTCTTTTTAGAATGTCATACATAAAACAGAAAGTCAATGATACTGAAATAAAGATATCAAAATGTTAAAAGTTCACAGAGCCCACATTAAGGACCTTTGACCTAGACACAAAGAGGAGACGTAGTGGAGTTCAGGGGGAAAAAAAGCCTGAGACAAGCCAATTAACCTGTTATACAGACATCTGGCTCACTGATATTCTTACTTTGCTAGAGCTTCCATTCTCTCAAAAGCACAGTAGGTTTTTTTTCCCATTCCTTTTTTTGGGGGTGAGGGGGGGCAGGCTAGGCAATGAGGGTTAAGTGACTTGCCCAGGGTCACACAGCTAGTAAGTGTTATGTGTCTGAGGATGAATTTGAACTCGGGTCCTCCTGACTCCAGGGCTAGTGCTCTATCCACTGTGCCACCTAGCTGTCCCCCTATTAATTTTTTTAATTTGCTCTGATGATAATTTCATACTAGAAAGGGTGAAGGAACTAACAACAGGAACCACTCTTCTGGTTCTGATTCTCACGAATAAGGAGAAACTGATCACTATAGCAGAGATAAGGGCACCTTGGGGAAAATGACTGCTCCATTTTAGAATGTGTGATAAAGTAGAGTAAACTGGGCACCCTTGTCTTTCAAAAACCGAATTTGAAAGAGTTCAAGGAAAGGATGGAAAGGATCCAATGTTTTAAAATTCTACACAGGCATTTAACCCTGGAGGGGTGGGAAAGTTCACAAAAATTCTGAAGGCACAAAGAACTGATTCAGATGAAGAGAAAATTATCTCAAGAGGCTGATCTGGTTGCACAGAGATCAACTCAGATTTTTTAAATGTACAAAAGATGGAAGCAAGAGTCAGAAAGGAGGATAAAGACAATGACCTGGCACAGTCCTTAAAAACAGCAGGTGCATTAAGGCTCAGTATGAGGTGGGCAAGGAATGATAAGAACACAAAAAAGTGAGGATTTTTTTAGCTGATGGAAATGAATGATGGATGGGATAGAATAATAAAGGCAGAAGGAAGAATAACAATGATTATTTTGCTTGTTCTCTGCTAACGAGAATAAATAATAGTAAGTTGTTTCCCAAGGTAAGAAGCTACAGTAAGAGTACTAGTTGCCATAAATTTGACTAGGCCCAAATGAACTACATCCTAGAACACTGAAAGAACACTGCTGAGGCACTGTTATCTGTGCAAGATGTCAGAAAATCAAAAAAGTACTATAGGACCAATGGAATTAAAATATTTGTCCAAGTTTAAAAAAAACAGAAGAGAGTAGTCATAAGGTTGATCTTACTGACTAAAAGAATGAGAGATCAATAAATAACCATTCACTAATTTTTTTCTTAATTGACATATTTTGTTTTTATATCACTTTCATTTTTTAATATATTCTTTTTTCCTCCCTTCTCCCAAAAGTCATACCTTATACCATAAAATAAAAGATAAAGACAAAAAAAGCTGTTCAGGAAAACCAACCAAAATAAGTCTAAGAGTTTAGATTACACTCCACAGCTACAGTTCCCTACTTCTTCAAAGATTACCTAGAATTAAACAAAGCCTCTCTCTCCTGTTATCTTTGTGGACAAGGCAAAGAGATGAGAGCTAGACAATTATGTATATTCAGAACTAGCTGAAAACAAATAGTAGTAATTAATTGCTGTTTGTCGTCAATTTAAAACGATGTATCTAGTGGACTATTCCAGGGAGCTGTCTTTGGCAAGGTATGTAAGAGCATGCATAAATTACTTTTTTAATTATCTGAAAACTGGTTCATTTTTAAGAAAAATTAAGTGTTGCCTAGAGAAACAAAAGGCAGTCCTTAAAATCTGGATTAGATCTCCCCACCGAGTCTAATTCTTTATTCAACAAATGGTTGAAATATAACATTAGCAATACAGTAAATTAAAAACTCTAAACCTAACTGATAAACCCCAACAAGATTTCAATTCATTTATCTGGTATTATTTTCTCACCATTCTCTCTGAACAAAGTCTATCATGTCTGCAACAGTAGCTGGCTCACAAACCATATAGAGTCCCCACAGTCCTGTATCTGTGTAGGAAGTGTTGAAGGACTGGAAGCTATGACAGAGGTTTCCATGACAGGTGATCTGGGCAAGCCTGCTAGACAAATTCTGTAAGAAGAAATAACACTAGGATCACTGACAGGCCGCAAAGAGTTTTGTTAGCATAAAAATAAAAATATTTTTCCTTGACCCTAGCTATATCCTCTTAAACCTATCATCTTCTCCTCCTTTACTGTCAAACTTCTGGAAAGAATAGTCTGTATTCTGTGCACTTCTTCACAAACCACAGTACTCATTCCTAAACGCCTTGAAATGCTCTAGTTTCCATTTACTGAAACTATTCTCTCAAAGGTCACCTGTGACCCCTTTATCTTCAAATTCACTACTGTTGACAACTTATTCCTGAAATTCTCTCCTTTCATTTCCATGACACCACACTCTTCTGGTTCTCCTACCTTTCCAATTATTCTTTTGCTGGTTCTCCTTCCTTCTTCTGGATGGTAAATTTAATTAAATTAACCAATGCTTCATCTATTTTATTGTTTTTTTCATAAAACCATCTTCTACTTTATTAATTCAATGGTTTTTTACTTTCAATATTATTAATCTCTCCTTAGATTTTTAGGATTTCCAATTTGGTGTTTAATTAGGGATTTTTAATTTGTCCTTTTTCTAGTTCTTTTTTTAGTTGCATGCCCAATTCAATGATCTGCTCTTTCTCTATTTTACTGATATAAGCAATTAGGAATATAAATTTTTCCCCTAAGTACCACTTTGGCTGCATCCCATAATTTTTGGTATGCTGTCTCATTGTTGTCATTTTCTTTAATGAAATTATCAGTTGTTTCTATGATTCATTCTTTGATTCACTTATTTTTTAGGATTAGATTATTAAATTTCCAATTAATTTTTAATGTATCTTTCCATTGCCCATTATTGAATGTAATTTTTATTACATTGTGATTTGAAAAGGATATATTTACTATTTCTGCATTTGGTTGTGAGGTTTTTAATGTCCTCACGTTTTTGTGTAGGTGCCATGTACTGCTGAGAAGATATATTTCTTCCTATTCACATTCAATTTTCTTCAGAGATCTATCATATCTAACTTTCCCAGAATTTTATTCACCTCCTAAAAGTCTTTCTTGCTTATTTTTTGTTTAGATTTATCTAGCTCTGAAAGTAAAAAGTTAAAGTCTACTACTAGTATAGTTTTATTATTTATTTCCTCCTGTAACTCATTCGACTTTTCCTTCAAAAATCTAGATGTTATACCATTTGAGCGTATGTTTAGTATTGATACTCTTCATTGTTTACGGTACCTTTCAGCAAAATATAGTTTCCTTCCTTATCTGTTTTAATTAGATCTACTTTTGATTTTGTTTTGTCTGAGATCACGATTGTTACTCCTGTTTTCTTTCCTTCACCTGAAGCGCAGTAGATTCTGCTCCAGCCCCTTACCTTTACTCTGTGTGTATGTCTCTGCTTCAGGTGTGTTTCTTATAAACAACATATTATAGGATTCTGGTTTTTAATCCACTCTGCAATCTCCTGTTTTATGGGAGAGTTCATCCCATTCACATTCATGGTTATAATTACTGTATATTTCCCTCCATCCTGCTTTTCTCATTTATCATTCTTTTGTCTCCGTTTCCCCTGTCCCTCCTCACAAGTGTATTGCTTCTGACCACCACCTCCCCCAGTCTGCCCTCCTTTCTATCATCTCTCCACCTTCTCCTATCCTTCTCCCCTTGTACTTCCCTATAGGGTAAGATAAATTTCTATTCCCAAATGAGTATGTGGTGTTATTCCCTCTCTGAGAAAATTCCAATGATGATAATGTTCAGGTGTTGCCCACCACTCAATCTTTCCCTCTACTATAAAAGCTCCTTTGTACTTCTTTCATATGTGAGATAATGTACCCCATTCTACCTCTCCCTTACCCCACCTCCCAACCCATCTCTTTTTCTCACCCCTTATTTTTTTTGCATATCATAGTCAACTCACACCTGTGTCCTCTCTAACTGTTCTGATAATGATAAAGTTCTTAGGATTTACAAGTATCATCTTCCCACATAGGAATGTAAACAGTTTAACCTTATTGCATCCCTTTTGAAATCTTTCCTGTTTACCTTTTTAGGCTTCTCTTGAATCTTCTATTTGAAATCAAATTTTCTATTCAGCTCCGGTCTTTTCATCAGGAAATGTCTGAAAGTCATTAAATATCCATTTTCTCCACTGAAGGATTATATTCAGTTTTGCTCAGGTGATTCTTGGGTGTAATCCTAGCTCCTTTGTCCTCCAGAATATCATATCCTAAGCCCTCTGATTCTTTAATTTAGAAGCTGCTAAATCTTATGTCACCCCAACTGCGGCTCTATATTTCAGTTGTTTCTTTGTGACTATTTGCAATATTTTCTCCTTGACCCAAGAGCTCTGGAATTTGGCTATAATATTCCTGGGAGTTTTTATTTTAGGATGTCTTTTCAGGAGGCAATTGGTGGATTCTTTCAATTTCCATTTTACTCTCTGATTCTAGGATATCAGAGCAGTTTGATAATTTCTTGAAATATGATTTCTATGATCTTTGTTTTTTTGATCATGGTTTTCAGATAGTCCAATAACTTAAAATTCTCTCTCCCCAATCTATTTTCCAGGTCAGTTGTTTTTTCAATTATATAGTTCATATTTTCTTCTATTTTTTTTCATTCTTTTGATTTTGCTTTATTATTTCTTGATGTTTCATGGAGTCATTATCTTCCACTTACCTAATTTTAACTTTTAAGGTGTCATTTTCTTCAGTGAGATTTTGTACCTCTTTTTTCACTTGGCCAATTCAACTTTTCAAGGAATTATTTTCTTCAGTGAATTTTTGTATTTTCCCATTTGGCCATTTCTGCTTTTTAAGGAAGTCTTCTTTTTAGTGGATTTTTGTGTATCTTTTACTATTTGGTCTATTCTGTTTTTTTAAGGTGTTACTTTTTTCAGTATTTCTTGTGCCTCCTTTAGCAAACTGTTGACTCTTTATCATGATTTTCTTGCATCATTTGTTTCTTTTCCCAATTTTTCCTCTACCTCTCTTACTTGATTTTTAAAATCCTTTTTGAGCTCTTCCAGGGCCTGAGACTAATTCACATTCTTCTTTGAGGCTCTGCATATAGATGCTTTGATTTCGTTGTCTTCTTCCAAGTTTGTGTTTTAATGTTCCCTGTCACTATAGTAACTTTCTACAGTCAGGCTCTTTTTTTTGGTGGTTGTTTACTCATTAATTGGGCTCCGTTCCCAGGTTGTAGGGGGCACTGTCCCAAGCTTGAGTCCCAAGCTGCTGTGTTCAGAACTAGTTCAAGGGGAGGGGTGTCTGTGTGTGTGTGTGTGTGTGTGTGTGTGTGTGTGTGTGTTGTGTGTGTGTGTGTGTGTGTGTGTGTGGTGTGTTTTTTAAGTTTTCCAAGGTGGTATGGTCTATAGAGAGGTATGGTCACTGCTCTCCTGGTCCGTGCTCTGTCTGGTCTATGAAAAACCACAAGCACTCTTTTCTGTCTTGGAACTGTGACCAGGGTCCCCACTCCTGTCAGTGGTCTTCCCTGCCCTGTGACTGCTTATGAGTCATGCGATACGAGTTCTGCTCCCAGTACCAACAAAGAGTCCCCTGACCAGCTATCTGAGCCTCTTACTGTCTGTGGCTAAGAACTCTGGAAGCCACTGCAGCCACCAATTCAGTCACTCCCAAGGCATGCTGTTGGCTTGCTGGACGTGGCCTGTGCTCCACTCTCACCTCAATGAGACAGACCTTTCCTGACAACCTTCTAAGCTGCCTTGAGTTTGAAAATTGTTTCACTTTGTCCTTTTGCTGGTTCTGCCCCTCTAGAATTCATTTTGAGGCATTATTTTAATACTGTCTGGAGGGGAATTTGGGAGAGCTCAGGTGAGTACCTGCCTTTATTCTGCTATCTTGGCTCCATCCCTTCTCAATCATACTTTTAAGCTACATAACATGTTATGACAGAAGAAGAAAATTTGGATTCTAATATGTCATCATATCTTGCAAAGCAAATATTGGATAGGCAAGGTCTCATGATAGAGGGTCAGCACTAGAGTCATGAAATCCTGGTTTTAAATATTGTCTCTGACACATATAGCTATACAATGATGGGCAAGATATTTACACTCTCAGAGCCTCTAGGCAATTCTCTAAGACTACAAATTATAGACAAATTGCCAATATGTATTGTTTGAGGAAATTTTCATATCAGGAGTCCCTTAAGCTAAAGAACCTAAAGGTCTGGACAAAAACCACATATATCCTTCTACTTTTTGTCAGGAACATGGAATCACTATCTTCAAAACTCTCATTCCTCAAATAAGCTTTAACTGTATATTCCACAGCAGAAATAAGTTGTAATATAAGCTCCTTGAAGTAAGAATTGTTTCCTTGTTGTCTTTATATATCCTTGTGTTTTGTACAGAATAGGTGCTTAATAAATGTTTGTTACATTCAACTGACATTTACTATTTTGAACTATTAGTTATTACCTTTCCTTTGCAGAAAGTGTTTTCCATTGAGCTGAAAATACCAGTTTCAGACTCTTTTAAATCAAAACTGGCTTATAAGTATAAAAGTAAATAAAAGTAGCAAACAAATTGACACAGCTCACAGGTCTAACTTTTTAAATGCCTAAATTCATAATACCTATTCTACCATACAAAAGAAGTAAAGGATTGACCCTTGGAAGAATAGTTTTTTAAATCAATCTTATTTAAAATGGAAAATCACCTTTAGGATCACTCACCATTCCTCCTCCAAAAGAGCGATCCCAGTTGCCAATCAGAGTATTTGCAACCATGAGAGAGATTGTGTCTGGGTGAGACCAACCAACTGCTTCAATGGCAATTGCAATGTGTGCCAAAGGCATCTTGTCATCTCTCACACGAATCTAGTTAAGATTAAGATAAGAAAAAACGACTCTAGTTAAGAAAGTGTAAAACGCAAAATGCAAGTCCAAATATGGGAAAAGCTTTATAATAAGCTTTTAATATTTCAAAAGTTCATGTTTTCAGCAGTTGTGTATCTTCCCATGCCAGGCAGAGCTAACCTGAGACAGGAGTTCCAAGCTCTGATGGGGGTCCAGGACTCATCCCAAGACATATGCTTTTCATCAGGTAACAATTAAAACTGAAAGGGAGATTAGAGATGTCAGGTCCCCCTTTCCCTTTTTGACTTTGGGATTCTTCTGACATTACAGCCCCTGCCCTCCCTTTTCCTCTTCTCTCTTCTATATTTTATGGGTTATTTTTTGATTACTGTGTTAGGGAAAGTGCTTATTTTAAGAATTAGTGTTTTGTTATAAAGAATTATATGCAAAAAAGTATATTTTCAGCAATCTCTAACAAGAGATTATAGTTTTTGGTGGTCACAGGAACCTAACACCTCCATTTCAAAACCATAAATTCAATGTATCAATATTTATATTTTTTACTTTTGCGTCATTTTCTAGGAATGTGTTACCTCCATGAAAGCTGAAGATTGTGTGTGTGTATATATACATACATATGTGTATGTATATGTATACATATGTTTACACACACATATACATCCAAGTTTCACCTCACACTCACCTTTGTCTGCTTATAGCTATCCACAAGTGGAGACTAGAAGGATATCTTTTACTTGTTTGCTACTGCTACAAGTACAAATCAAAGGCAAAGTTCTGGGGTAAAGAGAGCTCAGTTGTCTGCAAACCTGACATATAAGTGAATTGCAATATAGGAGAAGACTTTAAAAATCTCCTATGGTCAATTTATACTCTAGAAAATATAAAACAGTTCTGACCAAAGATAAAAGAAAAAAAGTCTTAGTTATAAATGGTTTAACACTGATACTATAGCTAAAAGCAAAAAGCAGTTCAGTATTACTGACTGCCCTGAACCTCTCCACTGCACTAGCTGTCTCCATCTGGCTGTTTTCTTATCTCTCCAGATTTCACTACCATGGCTGCTCTGCAATGTCACCCTGGCACATCCCTCTTCTATGCTGGCCCCAATCTACCACTGGCAAGTTTCCCCCAGGACCTCCATTTATGTGCTTCTGACTTTCCAGACTTCAACACCATGCCATCATGCACCCACATTGGGTACCTTCACACTTCTCCTCCCTACTCCCCATCTCTATTTCCAGCTCCCTCTTATGTGTTGTTTTCTCCCATTAAACTAAGTTCCTTGAGGGCAGGAGCCATCTTTTGGCTTATATTTGTATTCTTAGCACTCAGCATAGTGCCCAGCACACAGTAAGCATTTAATAAATGCTTCTTGCTGTTTTGGAACTTAAGTCCCCAGCTATCATTCCTATTAAGAAACATTTATATAGCACTATCTAACTAGCTCACTAATAAGCTATATTATGCACATATATCAATTGATATTATAAGGAAACCAATGCAAAATTCTGGCTTAGGTGGCTTGTGAATTTACCTCACTTCCTGTAAATTTGCAGGCAGGCAAAGCTGGTATTTCTCCTTCATGTGCTGATAAAGAATTACCAAAATGAAACTTTGCTAAGTCAAGCAGTGCCTCATGAGACACTCCTAAAATGAAAAGAAAATGACTTCATATGTATATAGTTTAAGTCATACAACTAAATCCTAAAATTTTCTGCTTTACCTTAAATTCTATATAGAATAAATTTCAAAGGCATCTAAGCTCAAGTGCGAATTATATTTAATTTTAAAAATTCAATTTACATACAACCTTTCAGAAATATCTACTAGGTAATGTTACTCTGCATACAATTGTCTTTAAAACTGTAACCTGAGATATTACAAGAACAGTTAATCTACACACTAAATCACAGAGAAATGGAGAGTAGATGTGGTACAAGGCACTCTGGGAGAGCCTGAAGAGGTGCTTGCATTTATACAGTTCTCAACAGATAAAGACACATTCATACCAAAATTAGCACTCTTACATGGATGTGCTAGACCCTCTTCACTGCTTATCTGACCCAATCTGAAGACACTGAAAAGCTAATAACTTAAGTTACAGTTACACCAAGACCCTGGTTAAAAATAGAAAAGATCTGCACCAGAAGTTTGGCTATTAGGTGCTGAGTTTTTTGACCACAGTAACTCAAAAAGCCATCTACCCACCCTGACATAAAACACGGGCCTTTATCTTTATCCTGAACTCTAATCTTGAACTCTAATCTCTTATCACCGACTGCCTGACAGACACTGCCACTTGGGTTATCCCATGGGCATCTCAAACTCAACACTGCCAAGAATCATGGCTCCCTCTGAATAAATACTTCCTTAATACTATCTCATCCCTATCAAGGGCAATAACAACCTGCCAGTCACCCTGGTATATAACCTGTTTGTCACCCTTGACTATTTCCTTTCCCTCACCCACTATTAGACAATCAGTAGGAAATTCTTGTAGATTCTACCTCCAAAAGATCTCTTCTACCCATCCCCTTTTCTCCACTCACATGTAGCCACCCCCTAGTTCAGGCCCTCATCTCCACTCATTTGGACCTAATTGATCTTTCTATTTCCAGTCTCTCCCCTTTCCAATACATCCTTCACACAAAAGATTGGTGATTCACTGGGAAAGAAACTCAGTTCAATTTAACAGCCTACTATGGTGCCAGGCTACAAAGGATACAAAAACAAAAACAAAATAATCCCTGCTAGTCAATAAACATTTATTATGTGCCAAGATCTGCACTAAGTTCAGGGGATACAAATATGAAAGAGACAATTCCTACCCTCAAGGAGTTTACAATTTAATGGGGAAAGACAACATACAAAAGGAAGCTGAAAAGGGTAGTGGGAAGGGAAGATACCCAGACAAGTGTCAAAGTCATCTTCCTAGGGTACAGTTCTAACCATATCATGCCCTTGCTCAAACCCATTTAGTGACTTTCCACTTAACTTTAAAATAAAATGCAGATTCTTCAAGCTGGCATTAAAGCTTTCCACAATCTAACTTGAACCTTTCCAGCCCCCCCCCTTTTTAATATTACTCTTCTTTATAAACTCTGTCTTTTTTTTTCCTTTTAAGAACCATGTCTTTAATAGGTGTTACTATACAGAATGTTTATCATCAAATTGTTTAGAATGAAAAGCTTTCAAAAGGTGAAACCTAGCAGGAAAAAAAAAACTATGTAGGAATAGAATGAAATACATCTCATCATTGACATAATTTCTGCTACTAGAATTATACTATGAATGCTTCCAGGGAAACTACAGATAAGCTTATATCCCAATATTGTTACTCAGTTACAAAAAGCAATCATTCTACACACCTAAGCAATAGGCTGCTACATGTTAAATATAAAAGAATAATAGTAGGATAATGATTTGATGAACTCTGTCTTTCAACAAAACTGACTACCAGCTGTTCCCTGAAGTTGGCATCCCATTCCCTGCCTCTGTCCCCAACACCAGAAGTGCATACCTGCCTGTCAGAATTCTTGTATTCCTTCAAAGGTTAGATTAGGTACTAAGTCTTCAGTGAAGATGTCCCTGATACTCCCAGGTATCAATGCTCTTTCCCACTTCAAATTAACTTGCATTTTAAAAAATTTATGTACATCTCATATTCTCCTGTATTAGTTAAGGTCAGAACCTCCACTGAAAGAGGCCATTCAGGCCAGCCATCTCTTCATTTCCCACTAGGCTGCATTCCTTTAGATTTCTCTATCACGTCCCCTCACTGGATGCCTTCCCTTCCTTTCCCATCCCCCTTTCTCTTTTCCTTTTCTGTACTGTCTTCCACCATCAGATTGTAAATTCCTTGAGGGCAGGGACTGCTTTTCTTTTTATATTTATATCCCCAGAGCTTAACACAGTGCCTGGCACATAGTAGACCCTTAAGAAATGTTTATTAACTGGAAGGGGATATCTTGTTTTTGTCTTCGTATTTTTTGTAGCCTGACACAATGCCTTGCACGTAGTAGGCTTCCCAATGAAATCACCAATCTTTTGAAGTATATGCAATGTTACATAATAAGTATCAGGAACATAAAGGTGAACAGAGATGTACTTCTAACCCCCAAGCAAATTACAATCTAGAATAAACAGGGAAAACTGGAAAACCTGGAAAAAGGAGAAACAAAGCATCCTGATAGTTAACTTAAAATAGGTGAGGGAAAACAATGTAACAGGGAGACCTTTGCTCTACAGTGATTCATTATTTTCTGTCCCTATGCTACCAAACAAGTGGCACCAAACTTCGGGGAGCTTTATTGTCATGTCTGAGCATTCAGATGCCTGCTGTTTCCAATGGAAACTTTAAGTATTTTCCACTCCATGATATACTGCCCAGCTCCACATTTTGCTGAAAGCAAGCTTAGCAGAAACATAGACAGTGGTCATTAAAAAGAAGTCAAAAGCTGATGTTCAAAAAATATTTGTTAGAGAAATAAACTTAAAAGTCTCCAGAGATTAAACTACCTTCCAAGCAAAAACGTATCCCACTATTTCTCTGGTTCTTAACTTTACTACCTGGAAACAGTTAATAATTTGCTCTATAACTGAAGCTTATTATTTAAGACACAAAGAAGTTTATATCTTTCAAAATGAATGAAATATGTACTCCATTTCCCCTCCCTCTACTTTAGGCTTTTATAGACTTAGTAATTTAGCTATTAAATGAGGAGCTACAGGGGGCACTTCCCAACCAGTTTAAACTAATATAAGAAACCATGGAAAAGAGCCCTAATGAAATGGACACAAAAGCATAACAAATACTTTGCACTTCTGATCACCTACCTCCAGCAGCAGCAAGCACAATCCTTGGACCCTTATAATGTGTTGTTATGTATTCCACTAAGTCTTTACGGTTTATAGATCTGAAAGTAGAAAAAGAAAGGTG
This sequence comes from Phascolarctos cinereus, assembly GCF_003287225.1. Classification (NCBI taxonomy): domain Eukaryota; kingdom Metazoa; phylum Chordata; class Mammalia; order Diprotodontia; family Phascolarctidae; genus Phascolarctos; species Phascolarctos cinereus. Next base: position 145,425,023 of record NW_027555514.1, read on the forward strand.
GTTAAAAGGGAAAAGAAAGAAAAGTGGAATACCCTTGACTTCCAATATGCCCTTTAAGGTGTCCTATAATAACATGTGCCATATATGCAGAAAGAAGCATCTCAACTGTCATATTTCATAATACAGAAAAAGGCAGAAGCATCTGTATCTCTCATCTATACCCATGAGCAGCCTTGACTTAAAGTGAAGTCCTACCTAATAACGGATTCTTCCAAATTTTAAGGGCTTGTAAATGTTAAGTGCCAATTCAACAAACATTAATAAGGAGTCATGTGGGATTAAGTGCAGCAAACTAAAATATAGCTATGTTTTCATGTTTATAAGATGATTAAACCATGAAATCTAGAGTCTCTAAAGTTCACACTCCCAAGCATGGAAGAAGCAAGGCTCTCTCATGGCAGCCCATGACTGATGATTTACCAGATCATTTCCTATACTCACAAACTCCTGAGCAGTAGAGAACACACTCACTTTATATTTTCTGTTGGCCCTAAAATCGTCCGTCCAAGGGCGGTATTTTGATAGGCTGTAGCATGAAGATAATCAAAAACAACTTCTTGTAAATTGGTTTCAACTTCCTGCATCTCTCGGAGGATAACTCCACGTTCACGTTCAATCTCAGCTTCTCCCAATGTACTGTTTTGTATTATATCAGCAAGAATTTCTACCGCTATTAAAAGGAAAAGTTCAAGAATTACAATTTTTAGAGCACAATCTGGGTTTTTGAGAGCTGTCCTAAGGATAGGAAGACTGGATTCAAATTCTGTCTCTAAAATATACCAGTTATATAATGCTGGGCAAGTTATTTAACCTCTCAGTCCCCTCGGCCACTCTGCAAGACTATAACTTGGATGCCAAAATACTTCAGCAGAATGATATTCCTCACTGGAGTTTTCTATATGAATGAAATAAGTCTGGTAGAAAAACAAACAAACAAAAAATGGTTGTCATCAAAACTACCCAGTGCTGGGCAAAAAAGAAAAACAGATAAGTAGAATACAATAGATATCCAAAGCATCTAATAAAATGTAAACAAAAGATTACTGTTCATAGAAATTTAAAAATGGGAAAGGATTCATTATTTAACAAATGTTTCTATTTTTTGTCTGGATTCATGGTTTCATTGGAGTAGAGAAAGGTCAGCCGAGAACTCCCTCTATCAATGCAGATCAACAATTAATACCTTTTGTAATTTAAACTTACAACTATCCAAAAATAGGCTGAGGAAACATTGGCTAGGCTGAAACTCTTATGAAAAGACTGTGATTTTAGTTGACTTCAGTTGATTGCGCACTCAGTATAAGTCAATAATGAGAAATAGGAGCCAAAAAAGCTAATTTAGTCTCAAGTGACCAAAAATAATATCCAGAATTAGGGAAGCAGAGGTCTCATTCTGCCTTGGTCAGTATGTATACAGAATGCTGTGTTAGTTCTGGGCACCACATTTTAGAAAGGGATCTTTGGCAACAAGGCATCCAGAAGTGAGAGACTACTAGGGTGATGAGATTCAAAACTGCATGATACGGAAATAGTCTGGAAAAGCTGAATACATTTACACTTACAATCAGACTAGGAATGTGTGACATAAGGGTGGTGAAATATTTTAAGAGTTGTTTTTAAAGAACAGGCATAAGACTTATTCTGCTGAGATGGAAGAACTAGAACCCACTGTAGAAATTATAAGGAGGTAGATTTCAGAGCTGTCAAAAAATAAAATCAGTTGTCCTGTGAGACAGGGAGTCCTTCGTTATTGGAGGTATTCATACAGATGACTATCAGGAATATTGTAAAGCATTCATCCACTCAAGAGGGGGTTGGACTAGAAGACTACTAAGATCTTTTCCAACTCTACAATTCTATTCTTCTAAAGCTCTCATGAGAAAATGAAAAGTAATAAGAACCCCAAGAAAAATATAATACCCTCAAGAAATAGTTTCAGAATTTTGCAAATACAAAAAATAAATACCTCTTGGCAAATCTTTTGAGAAAGCCTTGGCATAATATACTGTTTGCTCTCTAGATGTGTACGCATTTAGGTGAGCACCCATGTTCTCAATCTCAAGCTCCAGATCTAATTGAGATCTTTTTTTGGTGCCCTGAAACAAAAGGGGGAGAAGAGTGGATGAAGTGGAGAGTTGGTTAAGTCCATGTATAGTCCTCAACTTAACAAAAACAACAGTTTTTTTAAATTAAATTTTATTTTCAGGTTCAATTCACTCCTTCCACTTCCCCAACTATAGAGAAGGGAAAACAAACAAAATTGCAAATATGTAAGTTACACAAAACAAATTCCTGCATTAGCCAAATCAAGGAAAAAAATGTGCTTCAATCTAATCTGTACTCTGAGTTTTACCATAAGTCCTTTGGAACTGTGGTTAGTCATTGTATTGATCAGTGCTACTAAATCTTTCAAAGCTGTTTATTCTTACAATATTGCTGCTACTGTGTAAATTGTTATCCTGGTTCTGCTTATTCACTTTGCATCAGTTCATACACATCTTCCCAGGTCTTTCTAAAACCATTTCCTTCATCATTTCTTATAGCATAATAGTATTCCATCATAGTCATATACCATAACTTGTTCAGCCTTCCCCAAGTGATGCATACCTCTCAGTTTCCAATTCTGTGCCACAACAAAAAGAACTGCTACAAACACTTCTATACATATAGATCCCTTTCCTCTTTCTTTTATCTCTTTTAGGTAAAGACCGAGTAGCAGTATGCACAGTTTAATAGCTTTTTAGAAAAAATTCCAAATTGCTTTCCAGAATGGTTGGACCAGTTCATTTTTCACCAACCTGTGAAGTACCTGTTTTCTCACAGCCCCGCCAGCATCTGTCATTTCCCTTTTTTGTCAACACAGCCACTTGATGGTTGTGAGGTGGTAGCTCAGAGAACAGCAATTATTTTTAAGTGCCTATTATGTTCAGAGCACTGCACCCAGGCTCCATGTAAGGTACAAAGTTTATATGAGAAAGGTTTCCTGCCCTTACAGAGCTTAAAGGTGAGGGAGGTGAGATGACACAACTACTACAAATAAATCATACATAGTGGGTACATAAGAGAGGTGCTATAAACATCACATAAGGACTAGGAAGTACATGAGCAGAAGTCAATTTCAAGTAAACTATCTTGACTACTTGAGGGAAAAGTACATAGGGCTTTAGAGCAACTAAGTGGTGCAATAAATAAAATGGTTGGGTTTGGAGTCAGGAAGACCTGACTTTGAATCCCATCTCAAATACTTACTAGCAATGTGACCCTTGGCAAGTCATTTAACCTCAGTTTGCCTCAACTTCTTCGGTGACCATAATAGCACCTGCCTCCCAGGGTTATTGTGAGAATTAATGAGATAACATTTGCAAGCACTTAGTGCCTGACACACAACAAATGCTTAATAAATCCATTGTTCTTTTCTTTCTTTCCTTCTCAACTGGTACCCATTCAGATTATCCTTAGATTACAAAAAGCTTTTTTTAAACTTTAAATTCAAGTATAAACAATGTTTTGAGGGTGCCACTGAAGACCAGCAAAGACAAAGGAATGTCTTACAGTAGAAATGAATAACATATGCACTCCACCACAGATAATTAATCAGTATTACAGTTTAATGAATGACTTAGTATTTACCATCTCCTAAAGAAAATATATTAAACAAATCTAACAACTTGCCTTGAAAGCCATATGTTCCAAAAAATGAGCTGTTCCATTATTCTTCTCGTTTTCATATCGACTTCCAGCATCAATCCAAAGTCCAACCTTATTAAAATACCAAAAAACAAAAACAAAAAAATTACAAAACACCATCAATTTTGGTTTGTGACCTCCTCCCTCTTCTTGAAATATCTCATCCAATATTAATACAAAGCCATGTATTCACTGTAGTGAATTAATAATTCATTTATAGTACTGAACAGGACTCAAGATGTGGGGTCATCAAGACTGTTACAAGATAACTACAAAATTACGCTTGCTACCATGACAAAAGTGTTAATACATTATAAGAGCCAAAAGAGATACTAGAAAGGGTAGCCAAGAACATTCTGGGCATATGGCCACCATTAGAAACCAAAGACATAGTTGCTAGGAATCTATCAAGCAAAGCACTTAGGTGCTGAAGAGCAGATTTACAGTCAATAGTTGTCCTCTCCAAATGAATGTTCACCCAAAAAAAGGTTGCCTATGTTACCTACTGTGCATGTTGAGAGGCCAGAGTCTTCAGAGGCTACCCTGAGTCCATTTTCCAAAGTTGTTACTCTCGTCTCAGGAACATTTAAAACTACTTGTGCAGCTGCTTGTGTGCTTCTTAATCTGTTCACTCCAAAATTTATGGGCTGGAAAAAAAATTACAACAAATACACTCTAACATTAATGTTAAAGAATCTTTTTCTACAGCCAATTTTCAGTTATAAAAATATGAGATCTCTGTATATCTTAGAATTTTTTACAACCTTAGGATTCTCCCTTCCCTGGAAGAGTGTAGTAGAAAGAATTCTAACCTTTAAGTAAAGAAATTCGAACATAAATTCCAGTTCTGACAATAGCTGTGTAAGTATATACAAGTTATTTGAGGAAACTGAAGATCACTTTCCTCACCTATAAATGGGGATAATATTAGCACTAACTACATCAGAGTTGCTAAAGGAAAAAAAATCTGTAAACCTCAAAGCACTAAGTAAATGTGAGTTACTAGTAGAGAAGCCATTCAAAATGGTGGATCTTTGTTAAGGAACAGTTCATAAAGCTTCTTAAGAAATGGTTGATAGAACTCTCCTGATCAATGTATCAGTATCAGGTAGGCTCCATCTTTGATAATCCATGTGAAATTCTTGCCTTCCCTCCAACACTTCCATTCTCATCTCCATAATCCCTCACCAACAAAACAACAATAAGTACAGATTAATAAATTAGAATTCACTATCTGAATCCCAACTTTTCCAAGTTTTCATTTAGTATAATGTAATGAAAAGAGCCTAGACTTGGAATCAGAAGACATAAGATTGAATTCATCAATCAATCAATAATCATTTATTAAACACGTACTATGTGGGTGCCAGTGCCAAGGCAATATGCTAATAGCTGGGGTTACAAAAAGAGGAAAAAGACTGTCCCTTCTCTCAAGGAATTCACAATCCAATAAGGGAGAAAACAAACAAATATGTATATCGAGCTATATACAGGACAAATATGAAATATAGACGTAAGAGAAGGCACTAGAATTAAGAGGGGTTGGGAAAAGCTTCCTATAGTAGATGGGGCTTTAGATGAGACTTAAAGGAAGCCAGAGAAGCCAAGAAGCAGATATGGAACAAACAGAGAAAATGCCCCGAGTAAAGAGATGGAGTGGCTTGTTTAAGGATTAGCAAAGAGGCCAATGTCTGGTGGGGAATAAAGTGTAAAAAGACTGGAAAATTAGGAGGGGGCTAGATTATGAAGTGCTTTGAATGTTAAACTGAGTATTCTGTATTTGATCCTGGAAGCCATAGGGAGTGGCTGGAGTTTTTTGAGTAGGAAGGTGGCATGAGTTTGTGCTTTAGGAAAATCATTTTGGTGGCTGAATAAAGGATGGACTGGATTGGGGAGACCTGTGGCAGGGAGATCCATCAACAAGCTATTACAATAGGCCAAGTGTGAGGGGATATACTGCCACCACTTTGGTGGTGGTAGTATAGAAAGAAAAGCACATGTTTGAAAGGTGCTGAAAAGGTACAATCTACAGGCCTTGACAACAGGTTGAACATGAGGAGGTGACAGTGAGGAGTTGAGGCCACATGTGGCCCTCTAGGTTCTCAACTATAGCCCTCTGACTGAATCCAAACTTCACAGAACAAGTCCCCTCAATAAAAGAATTTGTTTTGTAAAACCTGGACTCAGTCAAAAGGCCACACCCAAGGACCTAGAAGGCCACATGTGGCTTCGAAGCTAAAGGTTCCCCACCCCTGGACTAGGAGGATAGTGATACCCTCTGTAGTATTAAGGAAGGTAGAAGGGTTTAGGAGAAAAGGTAATGAATTCAGTTTTGGAATTCAGTTGAGTTTAAAATGTCTACTGATATCCACTTGGAGATAATCTGAAAGGCAGTTGGTGATGACAGATTGGAGGTTAACAATAAGGGTGGGGCAGGCTGAATCTCCTGACTCTAGCCAGTTAAATTTTTTTTTTTAATTACCTTGGGTAAATCTCAATTGCACTTGAGCATTTGTACTACCTGCCTCACAATGTCGTTGTAAAGATCAAAGGAAATTACAGACTCAAAGCACTTTGTACTCATAAAATCCTATATAAATAATTTAACAGACATTAAAATTACAATCTAAAGTTATTATACAACTACAAATATAAAAGACAAGGGACATACAAGCAGATGTCTGGAGCTCAGCCATAAAGGAGAGACAAAAGTGGGCATAACTGGATTTCAGCTTTTAGATTGTTTGTTAGGATTTAGCAGGAATGTGCTAATTGCCAATTAAAGGCAGCAGAGCAAAAATCTTCCCGGGAGAGAGATCGTAGTTAATAAATTAAACTTCACTCCGTTAACACCCTTCTTCTTCCCGGGCCTTCCCTCAGTCCGCTGCACTCCCACCCAAGACATTTCTTGCCACACATTTCTGGCAAACAGTTACCCAGAAAGATTAACTAGTCAAGTTACTTATAAGAACTAGAACTAGAATCAGTGCTTCAAGCAAGTATGGGGAATAAAGAAAATTATAAAGTGATCTGTCAAGAGCGTGCTATGTTTATGTTTCTGCTGGTACCAAGTAATACCTATATATAACAAGCTGGTCTCCATCAGTGAAGATAAAAGGATAAAAAGTGCAATCTCTTCTCTCCAGTTGTGAGAAAATGAAATGTAGAATCATAGATTTAGGACTGGAAGGGACCTTGGAGGTCACCTACTCCAACCACCATGCTTTAAAGATGAGGAAACTGAGGCATTCCAAGCAAAAATGGAAGGGGTATTAGAAGGTAAAACTAAAGAAAAAAGATTTAACACGATAGAGGGAAATTCCATTGTAGGTATGGAAACTGGAAGATAGGGAAGATTCTTAAAAAAAAAAATAGGCAATAAGGACCAGAAACAGAGCAAAGGTAGGGAGCACTCAAATCTGGGAAGTAGTTTCCTCTGATCCAAAGTTTGATGACATGAACACACAGGCACCATCAGTTGAGAGGTCACTCAGAAATAGTCAAAGGAGGAACAGACAAGTAATGGTGGTTAATGACCCCCAAGTGAGGGATACCAGAATGGTCATGAGTCAGACTGACATGAAAAACAGAGGCCTGCAATCTTTCCAGTTTCTGTACTAAGTGGTTTTTTTTAAATAGTATTTTATTTTTTCCAATTACATGTAAAGATAGTTTTCAACATTCATTTTTTATTAGATTTTGAGTTCCAAATTTTTCTCCCTCTCCCACACCCTCCTCAAGACAGTAAGCAATCTGATATAGGTTATATATGTACAATCATGTTAAACATATTTTCTCATTAGTCATGTTGTGAAAGAAGAAACAGAACAAAAAGGAAAAGCCACAAAAAAAAGTGTAAATAGTATGCTTCGATCTGCATTCAGACTCCATAGTTCTTTCTCTGGATGTGGATAGCATTTTTCATTGTGAGTCTTTTAGAATTGTCTTGGATCATTTTGTTGCTGAGAAGAGCTAAGTCAATCAATCATAGCTGATCATCGCACAATGTTGCTGTTACTGTGTACAATGGTCTCCTGGTTCTGCTTACTTCACTCAGCATCAGTTCATGTAAGTCTTCAGATTTTTCCAAAATCTGCCTGCTCATCATTTCTCATAGCACAACAGTATTCCATTACGTTCATATTCTACAACTTATTCAGCTATTCCTCAAATGATGGGCATTCCTTCATTTCCAATTCTTTGCCACTACAAAAAGACCTGCTATAAATATTTTTGTACATGTAAGTCCTTTTTAATGATCTCTTTGGGATACAGACCTAGTAGTGGTACTGCTGGATCAAAGGGTATGCATAATTTGATTGGCCTTTGGGCATAGTTCCAAATTGCCCTTCAGAATGGCTGGATCAGTTCACGACTCTACCAATAATGCATCAGTGTCCCAATTTTCCCACATCTTCTCCATGGGTGATTCTTGTTAACACGAATGAACCACCAGGAAAACCTATGGATTAAGGATTATGAAATCCTCGGCAAAAATCTAATGATCTCAGGGACAAATATGTTTTCATCACTACTGCAGTCAATGAAGGAGTGAATTTAGAAAGTCAAAGTTTAAGAAGATAGTGTCTAAGAATGTGTTTTAAGTTTCTTGACCATGGCTTAAAATATAAGTATTATCCACTGAAATAAAATATTGATGGGCTGTTTACTAAGGAGGAAGCATACTTTAAAAGGGCTAGTAAAAATATATTTGCCTGAAATCTCATAAATCAACAATGAAGAAGGCTTTACAGTGAAAAGAGAGAGATAATCTAAGCCCAGTACCATAGAAAACAGTATAAAATAGAATGAAGAATAACCAAGAGAAAAACAAGTAATTCCTGAGAGACAGTATCCAAGAAAAGAACTAGCAATAAAATCCAAGGTCTTAGAGATCTATAAATAAATAGACAAGATATGGACGAAACAGGGCGAACTTATGATTCTAAAGAAACAATTCTAAAGGAAAGAGGGAAATTTGACCTCATTGGTATCACTGAGACTTGAACAGAATGGGACTCATAACTGATCTATGAAATGGTCTTATTTAAAAGGAAGAAAATAGATCAAAGGAGTGGTGACATAGCACCGTACATTGAGAAAAACTTATTTGAGGAAAGGCAGGAACCAACGGAGGAAATATGGTAAACATCTGTGTGAAGATTGTTAGGAAAAAAATACTGTATTGAAAAAATTACAGACCACCTTGACTGGAGGAATTATGTAAGTCTGAGAAACAGACCAAAAATCAAGTAGGAAGCATGATCTTCTAGTAATCCAGGATATCACCAGTCTAGGCATCTGTAGGACTTCTCTCTAACCAAAGCAGAGCAGCCAACAAATTTGTGACTTCACAACTTCATCTTTTAAAAGGTAGAGAAAGCTCAAGTGGAGCTACTATTCTTAATCTCTTTCTGACCAGCAAAGAACTGCTTATTAAAGTAGAAATTACAGCAAATAACCAATTAAACATAGAACTTGTGGTTTTTTAATTATTTATTTTTAGTTTTCAACAATCACTTCCACAAACTTTTGAGTTTTAATTTTTCCCCCTCTCCCTCCCCAAGATGGCATGTAATCTGATACAGGCTCTACACATACATTCCTATCAAACATTTTCACACTGGTAATGTTGTAAAGAAGAATTATAAACAATAGTAGGAACCACAAGAAAGAAGAAACAAAACAAAACAGAAGAAAAAAAAGCAAACAGTATGCTTCAATCTGCATTCAAACTCCATAGTTCTTTCTCTGGATGTGGTTAGTATTTTCCATCACAAGACTTTTGGAGATGTCTTAGATCCTCACACTGCTGAGAAGAGCCAAGTCGATCAAAGTTAGTCATCGTACAACATGGCTGTTACCATGTGCAACGTTCTCCTGGTTCTGCTCACTTCACTCAGCATCAGTCCATATAAGCCTTTCTGTGTTTTTCTGAGGTCTGCCTGCTCATCATTTTCTTAAAGCACAACAGTATTCCATTACATTCATATACCACAACTTGTTCAGCCACTCCCCAATTGATGGGTATCCCTTCAATTTCCAATTCTTTGCCACCACAGAAAGAGCTGCTATAAGTATTTTTGTACATGTGGGTCCTTTTCTCATTTTTATGATCTCTTTGGGAAACAGCCCTAGAAGTGCTATTGCTGGGTCAAAGGGTATGCAGATTTTTATAGTCCTTTGGGCATAGAACTTGTGATTTTAAAAAAGAAGAAGAAAGCAGAAAAATTAAACCGATGTACCTATATTTGAGGAGACTGGATTTCAAAGGATTTAAAGGAAGGATGGTTGGGATCCACATTAAGATGACTAAAAAGGAAACTCACCAACCAATTCAGATTTTTAAAAAGCACTACAAAAGGTAGAAGGGCAAGTAATTTAAGATGAATATAAAGTAGTACAGTTCAATAAGAATGTCAGAAGTATTAAAACCCAGAATGAGAGGCTGTGAATGCTAATGATGACTTAGCAAAAAAGGAGTTTTTAACTTTTGTATATTGGGGTCAAAAGGAGGATAAAAGAAAGGATAGGACAATAATTAAGATGTAATGGTAATGAGAATCCTTATTACTTTTATTTTCTCTTGCAAGAAGAATGGTCTTTGGATGGAGAAGAATGGAACAAAAATGGTTAACAAGGAGCTGAAAACCAAGGATAAGTAAGGTGGTAGTAAAAAAACAAACAAAACTCCACTTATCTGTTTTCAAGGAGTTGAAGTAAGCAGGCCTAGACAAACTATATCATAGGCTACTGAAAAAACTAATAGATGTGAATGCTGAGTCACTCTGCTGGCAATCTTCAAAAAATTATGGAGAATGGGAGGGACATTACAAGACTAGAATAAAGGAAATGTCCTGTATAGTGGATGGGATAGTGACCTTGACTTTGCAAAGTCTTAGAAAACATACACATAAGCATTTATAAAGGGAAGCAATGATTCCTAAAAGGCAGCATGACCCCATCAAGATCAGGTTATATCAAACTGACATTTCCCTTTCTGACTGGGTAACTAGACTGGGAGATAAGGAGAATGTCAAAGTATATATTTTAGTAAAGAATTTAGTAATGATTTTGACAAAGCCTCTAAAGCTGGAAAAAAGCTTACAAGTCATCTAGGCCAGTGGTGTCAAACTCAAATAAAAACAGATCCATAGGGGCAGCTAGGTGGCCAGTGGACAGAGCACCAGCTCTGAAGTCAGGATGACCTGAGTTCAAATCCAGCCTCAGACCAAACACTTGACACTTACTAGCTGTGTGACCCTGGGCAAGTCACTTAACCCCAACTGCCTAAAAATTAAAAAAAAAAAGCAAAAAAGCAAAACCAGATCCATGCAGGAGCATATTGAATTAAAAAACAACAGATTATCATTATCTATTTCTTCTAGGCAGCTAGGTGGCACAGTGAATACAGCACTGGGCCTGGAGTCAGGAAGACCTGGTTCAAATCCAGCTTCAGCATTTACTACCTATGTGACCCTGTGCAAGTCATTTTACTTCTGTTTGCCTCAGTTACCTTAACTGTAAAATGGAGGAAAATAGTACCTACCTTACAGGGTGGTTGTGAGGATCGGATAAGATAATATTTGTAAAGTGCTTAGCATAGGGCCTTGTTCACAGTACATGTCATATAAATGCTATTATTGTTGTATTGCGCTGTTTTTATTTATTTTGTTAAACATTTCTCAATTACATCTTAATCTGGTTCCTATAGCACAGAGTGGAGATAGAGGTTGTCAAGGTGAGTTTGATCTAGATTGAAGTTAATTTTACATGTGAAAAAAACTAGGCCAAGGCAGAGTGACTTCCCAAGGTCAATCAGAGCTGAGATTCAAACACAGGACCTTTAATTTCAAATCCAGTCCACTTTTCACTATACCATGAATCTTTTGACAAGATGGAGATATACTGGTTAGATGACAGGTAAAGTAAATTTAGAAATGACTAAATAACCATACCTAAGAAGTAGTTACTAATAAGTCAATGTCAAATTGTCAAGTTAACTGACTCAATTCAACTTAACTGAATTCTCCAAAGTAAACAGCTAGTTAGTGACAAAACTGTGATTAGTAGAGTACCCAGGGATATGCCCTTAGTTCTCTGCTTTTCAACATAAAATCACAGACGTGAACTGGAAGGAACTATAGAGATTATCTAGTTCATCCCTACATTTTACAGCTGTGAGCAAACTGAGGTCCTAGTGAGTAGCTGACTTGTCCAAGTCATACAGGTAGCAAGCAGCAGTGCTAGAATTCAAACTCGGGTCCTCTGACTAAACTCAATGCTTTTTCTTGTTTTGTTTTTGTTTTTTGATGAGGCAATGGAGTTAAGTGACTTGCCCAGGATCACACAGCCAGTGAGTGTTATGTGTCTGAGGCTGGATTTGAACTCAGGTCCTCTGACTCCAAGGCTGGAGCTCTATCCACTGCGCCACCTAGCTGCCCCAACTCAATGCTTTTTTCACTCCAAGCATCCTGGATCTCCCCAGCTACAAGTACTTCCTCCCTTCATCTCCATGATCTTGTATTTAGTGTGTATTTTGTCAAACACACACACACAAAATATATGTATGTATAGGTATATATACACACATGTACATGCAAGTTCGAGCAGGCTCTCTGGCAAAGATCAGTAAAAAGAACTGGGGTTATTTAGCTTGGAGAAGATTTAGGGAGGACAAGACAGATATTTTCAAGTGCTTGAAAAGCTGTCAAATAGAAAAGGGATTAAAATTGCTCTGCATGGCTCCAGATAGAATAACTATGTTCAGTGAAAATGGCAGGGAAGCTCTTGTAGGCTAAATGTAAGGAGAACCTTTGTAATAATTACAACTGCCCAAAAGAGGCTACCTCAGGAGGCAGTGGATAATGCAATAAAGTACCGAGGTTACACAATGGAGAGAGAGCACTGGATTTAGGCGTCTAAAACCTGCCTCAGGTACTCACTTAGGTGTGTGACCCTGAACAAGTCACTTAACTCCTGTCTTCCTCAGTTTCCTTACATGAAAAATGAGGATACTAATAGTACTGTGCAAAGCACTGGGAATACAAAGACAGTCAAAAACCAGTCCCTGCTCTCATAGAGCACCATCTAATGAGGAAGGTAACATGCAAACAACCAGATGATCTATGCAGGATAAATTAGAGACAATCAACAAATGGGAAGGCTCTAAGATTAGGAAGGGCTAGTGCCTGGGTTCAAATCCTAACTCTGCTACCTACTTAGACAAATCACTTAAACATTTTGGCATTAGTATTCTAATCTATAAAATGAGAATGTTGGACTGGCAGCTGAGGTCCCTTGCAGAGGTAAATTTATGATGCTAAGAATAGCGGTACCAAGATGTGAAAAAAAGAGTTTCAACAAGAATGTATGATGGCTCTGAGTATGACGGCAAGAGGTGGAACAGAGAGGAGGACTACGAGTCAGGCACTTAACTCATTCACTCAAGTCCCTGAAAAAGTCTTGTAGGATGGCACCAACTCCCCACTTTTGAGGAAAACAAGGAATTCAGTTTTATACGAGCATGAGGTAATAGAAGGCCACGTGGACGTTCCAAAATAATTTTTAATACAAGTTTCGATACAGGAACAAAAGAGGATACACAGAGGATTATACCAATATAATCTGCATATTCCGAGAAATGTAGTTAGCGTTTTTGATTTAAGATTTTTACCAGCGTGGTGCACTCACAAGATACAATCAATCTAGTTCACACTCAACCCATAGTGGAAAGTTGGATTTGAAATCAAGAGGACCTGAGCTTGACGAGAAGAAGGGATATTTACAGCTCCTGCGAAAGAATGTACATCACTTAAATTTCCCAGGCCTCCACCACCTTTGGCCTAGATGACCACTAGAGCCCTTTCCAGCACCAGAAGCTCAGGTTCCCGTAATTCCTACGACACTAAACCTCGGCCTGTAACCCATCCAATGAGGAACTCCTCAGGAATCAGGTGCGCCGCAATGCCCGCCGGGACTTGTAGTCTCCGGACCGCGTCAGTTCCGCTCAGTCATGCTGGGCCCCCTAGCGGTGCCATCTTCATCACCTCAGGCCAAGGCAGCTTCCAGGTCTCCGACTGAGAAACCAGAGCCCGCCGCTCACCTTCCCCTTTACCTCAACACTGACTCCGTCCCTTCTAGTTTTCGACCCGCGACCGAATGGCCAGCGCGGCACGTGTAACTCACCCTCCGGGGCAGGAACTTGTTCGACAATCCCCAGAGACGCCTGGGCCCCGGCAGCAGTAAGGAACGAACACCAGCAAACGTCGCCATCTTGACTGGGGATGTGCCGGAATCGAAAAGCGGGGGGAGGGGGGGGGGGACGCGCGACGGGAACTTCCGGGGTGTTCTGGAAATACGTCGTCTTTGCCGGGGAAGTGGGGCCTCGATCGCCATCGTGTGGCCGTGTTGGAGAATGACACATGCCTCCTGTAAAGGGAAGGGAAGAATACATGACATTATCCATTTTCATAAAATGATCAAGCTTTTAAAAAATATTTTATATTTTATTAAATTTGTTTCCACCGTAACGCCGTGCATTTTATTTTATGCATTTACAAACATTATTCTTTTTAAAATATTTATCTCATTGGATCCTTGCAACAACCCTGGGAGGTAAGGTGCTATTATCATCCTCCTTTCAAGTTGAGGAAACTGAGGCAAATAGAAGTTAAGTGAATTGCCCAGAATCACACATCTAGGAAGTGCCTGGGACCCAATTTGTTTTGGTTATTCTTTTTATTTCTTTTTTTTGTTGTTGTTTTCACTGTCATTTTACTTTGCTCATTTGTTATTTTATCCATTAGATTTTCTTTTCTCTTTTTTTTTTTTTGGTGACCCAGGTGGGGTTAAGTGATTTGCCCAGGGTCACACAGCTAATAAGTGTTAAGTGTCTGAGGTCATATTTGAACTCAGGTCCTCCTGACTCCAAGGCCGAGCTCTATCCACTTGCTATCCTTGCTGCCCCCTGAGGGCCAATTTGAACTCAGGCCTTCCTTAATTCCAGGCCCCGCATACCACCAGCTGCCTCTGTGGAAGAACCTGTAAGAGAGGAAGATTAAAGAAAGAGGCATCTCTTTTTTAGGCATTGCTCCATGCAGAGAGTGCCCAGTAAGGAGAAATTGGACAATAGAGATAGAGGTCTCAAGAGGATAGAAAGGAAACAGCCAGTAACAAAAGTGAACAGCGTCTGGGCTCTTCAGGATCAAGCATTTACAGAGTAGCTTCATTATTTTGTTTGAGGTATCATTACATCCCACAACACCAGAAGGACCCATATCTAGAAGTAGAAACTGTTCTAAAACCAAAACATATTTACTCACCTACCTGTGGTATAGTGAAAAGAAAGCTGTTAGAGTCAAGAGACCTGGGTTTTAATTTTGGTCTCTCTCCCCCCCACATTAGTAGTTGTTATAACTTTTTAAATCCTTTTTTTAAGCTACTAAAAATATGTAGTATATAGTTCAACAGTCAGACAACCAGTATTTGAGTCCCAGCTCTATCGTTTTTATGAATCTGATGAGTCAGTTCATCTAAGAGTCATTTCTCTCATAAAATTTAGATTATGGTACGAATGCTGCTATTGTAAACAGAGCTATTAAAAAAGTGTTTTATAAACAGTTGGGATTTTCTTTGTTTTTTGTTGCAGACCTTTGCTTTTGTCACTGAAGGGTAAGAAAACTCAATGCAGATCCCTAGATGCTTTGCAACTTAGAGAGTTGCTTAATTTACTAAGAGTTTAATGACTTGCCCAGGATCACACAACCGGTTTGTATCATAGAGGAGATTTGAACCAAAGTCTTGATTAAAGACTCAGCTCGTTGTCAACCAGACACGCTACTTTAAACTTTAAGGCACCATACCCATTCTCTATGGGGAGCTAGAGTGGCTTTGAGGTGCTTGGCTGGTAAATTGCAATGGGAGTTTTACTCAGCTAAATCAACTCAAGAGATTCTCAAGAAGTCTATCCTTGTTGAATGTCCTTCTCCTGGGTAAATAAATCTTGTGTTAATTGTTGACACTTTTAGGTCTCATTTTCCAATATGAAAACGAAACTATCTCAATTTGTTCCAATATCCTTCTCCTGTTTTGGTTGAGTAAATCTCTTTTTGCTAACTGTTGAATGACCTACAAATGTCTCATTTTGTTCCAGTACCAAACTACCAGGGCAGTGGCCCAAGTTAGGCCCAGCCCCAAATCTTCCTCATGCCCATCCCTTTTCATAGTTTCTCTCCTCTGTAAAAGGCATTATTATTTCAGTCACCTGGCTTCACTACCTTGGTCATTCTCAATTCCTCACATTTCCTTACCGTGTAGTCAGTCCTCACCAAATCTTGTGAATCCTACCTCCCCAATATCCTTCACATCTGCCTCCTCAGCTAAAACAGCCATCATCCTAGTTCACACTTTTTATCTTCTTCTGTTTGGGCCTGTTGTAATAGCCTTCTAATTATTCTTCCTGTCTCTCTCCTTTCTAATCCGTCCACCATAGCTACCGAACTGATATTTCCCAGTGGTATGTCTGATCATGTCATTCCTTTTCTCAAGACGCTTCAGTTGCTCTCTGTCCTTTTTAGAATACAAATTCCTCTATTTGACTTTTAAAGTCCTTCACAGTTTGGCTTCGACTTATCCTTGTAGAATGACTTCACATTACTCTCCAGTCACAAACTGGGGAGTAGTTCCAGCCCAACTGTCTTACTTACAATTTCCCATATACAACGTTCCATCTCTGGCATCCATGCCTTTGCAAAGGCCAGCTCATCATGACTAGGATGTTCCTCCTCTTTCCCCCCTTGGAAACTCTTCCCTTGCCTTTTTCTTTTTTTAAGTAAACCCCTTATATGGGTCAGATTTGTGCTAGGCATTGGAATTATGAAGATAAAAACCAAACATTCTTAAGGAGCTTATATCCTATTAGAAGAAATGAGATGGCCACATAAAAGTAAACTCAAAGTGTGATACACACACTTATACATATCTATATGTGTGTGTCTGCCTCTCAGATAAGTGGCATTGTGGTCTAGCAGCTCATTTGCCTGTAACTGTTTTCAGAGTTTTGAAAGTTGAGGAATTATAAATCCAAGGGCTAGGTAGCACAGTGGATAGAGCTCCAGCCTTGGAGTCAAGAGGACCTGAGTTCAAATCCAGTCTCAGACACTTGACACTCACTACCGTGTGACCCTGGGCAAGTCACTTAACCCTAGTTGCCTTACCAAAAAAAAAAAAAGAAAGAAAGAAAAAAATTATAAATCCATACCTGACACAAAGGTGGATTTTTTGTTGACAAGGAGGCCTTAATCCACTAGAGAAGGAAATGGCAAACCACTCCAGTATCTTTGCCAAGAAAATGCCATATGGGGTCACAAGGAATTGGGGAACAATGACCAGAAAGTGATGTCAACAGCCTGTCTTTAGTCCTCAGAATCAATCAGATGTCAAGAATGGCTTCAGTACCTTTTATGGGAAAACTAGTCTAATTTTCATGAAACAAGGGTTAGGATATTGCTTCTGCTGCTCTCCACCCCTCAATGGAAAGGTCCTTAAAGTCTTCTAGAAGACTAGCTCTACTTAAATGACTGTATGGCTGTTCATAGTCAACCCTGACCTCTGGTTTTCCAGAAGCATAGTGCAGGCAGCATGAAAGAAGAATGGTCCAGACTACCACCATTGTCTTGCCTCTCTGGTGACAGAACAGTTTCCTATTAGTGCCACATCAACACTTTGTCTAAAATTATATAGAGGCTTACATGTTTAAAACTATATAGGAGTCCTGAGTGACTTTGGAGACTTGGAAATAGATCTTGCTGCATGTTTGAGCCGCCAGATTACAGGTATAGCTAAGGGCAATGAAGACTGCACACCCATGTTCTTCCCCGTTGGCATTTGTTCTCCTATAACCGTCATACATGTGTGGTAGTGCTATTCTCTCCTCCCTTTTTGTGCTGCAGGAGCTCTACAAAATCATGTGGCCCATTTAGGTAACCACAGAACCCTTCCACAAAAGAAGGAACACTAACCTGGTGGAGACACACAATGCTGGAGAAGTTTGTTTGTTTGTTTTTAATTGATTTATTTTTAGTTTTCAACATTCACTTCTGTAAGATTTTGAGTTCCAAATTTTCTCCCCATCTCTTCTCTCCCTCCTCCCGGATATGGCTCTACCTGTACATTCACATTGAATCTATTTTCCCATTAGTCAAGTTGTAAAGAAGAATTAGAACCAATAGGAGAAACCATGAGAAAGAAGAAACTAACAAAAAAAAGAAAAAAGAGCAAATATGTTTCAATCTGTATTCAGACTCCATAGCTCTTTTTCTGGATGTGGACAGCATTTTCCATCATGAATCTTTTGGAGTTGTCTTGGATCCTTGCATTGCTAAGAAGAGATGAGTCTATCAAAATTAGTCATTGCACATTGTAGCTGTTACTGTGTACATGGAGAAGTTCCTGCAGCAAGGCAATGAACCTGAGCATGATAATAATAATATATAAAACTCTTCTCCCAACAAAATAAAATGTTTTTGTTTCTTTTTGCTTATTTTTTGGCCTGTTTTTCTTTTTAATACTTGGGGTTTCTGTACTACCAGTGACTAAATTTGGGTAGTCCCCTTTAAAGCAACAAAGCATGTTAGAGGTGAGAGTAAACACCACTCATTGAACCCAGTTTCAAATCCTTTTGACTGTTTTTTGTTTGTTTGTTTTGCTTTTTGGTGAGGCGATTGGGGTTAAGTGACTTGCCCAGCATCCCACAGCTAGTAAGTGTTAAGTGACTGAATCCGGATTTGAACTCAGGTCCTCCTGACTCCAAGGCTAGAGCTCTATCTACTGCTTCACCTACCTGCCCCCATTTAACTGTTACTGTCATATAATGCGCATCTCTCCATCTTGTCCACAAGGTGGACATGAGAGACTGTCAAATGCTCTAGGGAAATCCAGACAAACCACATCTGTAGCATTCAGTCTCATCTACAAGTCTCCTTACCCTGATTCAAAAAAAAAAGTGATTGGTTTGATATAACTTCTTTTGTCTTAAAGTTATGTAGCCTTTAGTGATGACCATTTCTCTTTATAAAAGCTCACAAATAATCTCTTTAATAATGTTAGAGAATTTTACTAAGTTTTTTCTTTTTAAAATTTTATTTTTTAAAATTCTGAACTTAAAAAATATCAGATAAAATGAGCATTTACATTTACATTGTAGAACAGAAGGTGAATGCCATATATGGAACTTCAATTCTCTATTATGTAATGCTTGCTTTTCAAGTATATAACAAATTCAGCATGTGATTTTCATAGATATCTTGCTTCTCCATGATTTTCAGAATCAAAGTCAAGCTCATTGGCCTATGGTTTGAATGTAATGCAATACCATAAAACAAATGTTTATTACACTTTTGCATGTTATTTGTGAAGACTGCCCTTTTCCTTTTTTTTTTTTAAATCGGGGCAGAATTTTCCTTTCACCAATTCTTTTTTTTTAATTAATTAATTTTGATTTATCAACAGTAACTTCCATAAGTTTTTGAGTTTTAAATTTTTCTCCCCCTCCCTCTTCACCTCCCTTCCCAAGAGGGAGGCTATACATATGCATTTCTGTTAGACATATTTTCACATTAGTGATGTTGTAAATAAGAATTAGAACCAGTAGGAGGAACCACCAGAAGAGGAAACAAAATGTAACAGAAGGAAAAAAAAAGTGGCAAATAGTATGCTTCAATCTGCATTCAAACTCCATAGTTCATTCTTTGGATGTGGATGGCATTTTTCATCATGAGGCTTCTTTTTCAAGCATTTGTAGGCTGAGTCTAGCACACCCTGGGCTCCAACCCAACAGAATCTAAGGCCTCTAGACCTCTTGAACTCTTAAGGTCTCTTCTGTGGCTGGACACTTTCACCTTGAGACTGATGCTACTCAATAAAGGAAACATAAAGCAGAAAAGGTAGCCATGGCCCCTGACACAGCTATCTTACTTTGAGTCCTTTCTTCAAGTACAAATAACAGTAGCAGTGGGAGTTCAGCACCTTTTTGAGAAATCTAGAGACAGGGTATGGGAGAGTTGCAGCCAAGAGACTGAGCCAAAAGATGTCTCTTCTTTTAATGGATGCAGCACCCTACCCCTTGCCACTGTGACTAGGTGAGAGGATTTACGGACCATGAAGGACTGGCCATTCATAAAAAATATCAAGTCTTCCTAATGCTAGGCTATCACATGACCAGATGCGGACCACAAAGCACTCATGTGGAAGACTAGAACCAGGAAGGGCAACATCAAGCATAGGAGAGCCCCTGATATGTGTGTGTGTTGGGGGTAGCTGAAAAAACTAAAGCAACTCCATTTTGCTTCAGTTCCTCTAACTTGTCCCCCTGACCCTTGTTCATATTGTAGCCCCAACCCATTTTTTGACCTTCTTTAGAGCTGAAACAGCAAGACTACGTAGGGATGTAGTCAGCCTCACATTGGTTGAGTTTCAGGGTCAGGTGTCTCACAGGTCAGTGACCTCTGAATGAATGGCTTCACAATAGTCTACCTGGAGGTCAGAACAATGCCCATCTGATGCACTTTGCCTTTAGGATCATAGTATCACAGATTTAAAGCACAATTGTTGCCATTTTATGCCAGGCTTATAGAATAGATTTGTTGGGGCAATGAGTCAATCAGATGAGCAATTCCCTAGTGACAGATCCCTGCCCATCAAGGAGTTTATATTTTGGAGGATGGAGTGTTTAAGGAATGCCTGGGTGGTAGTCATTCATTAGTCAAATTTTGTGTTTGAAGGTTACTAGCAAAGCAGCAATAGAATATATGTAATAAGAGCTGAGCATTGTCAACCCATATGGTTCACCTAGTCATTACAGTGTCAAATTATTTTAATTCTGATATCAGAATATGACTCCTGATATGGAGATCTGGGCATATTTGGGAGTATATCTTTCAAAAAACTCACCCTGGGAACTTTCATATCTGACCTTTTTTCTTCCCCAAAATAGCTCTCAGATCTTCTGCAAGTACTTTGGCTGTGGAACATGTTAAAAATAAAATGTTTTATTTCTTTAACAAGGTTTTGCTGTGCATGCCTAAGTCACCAAAGATAGAAGCACCCTTATAGGAGATGGCGGGGATCTGCTTCTAGGAGTAAACATCCTGTGTTCCCTTCTACATGCATGAGAGTATGGCTACTTAGCCAGAATAAGATGCATCATTAAAAATACCAGAGTGGGACCATCTTGGGCTCTCTTTCCAATGGCATCCATAGGATGAAGGTCTTGTTCACCTCCAGTATGGGCTCCATGCACTGAACTGGTAAGAGGTAGAAGTATACCTCCTTTCCTCTCCATTAAGCCTTGTGACCCCCTGAGAATCAGGCTTGGGGGTTTGTTTTGGTTTGGTTTGTCCTTTTCTGTTCTAGAAGCAGGCAGTGAAGTTCCTGAACTTGAGAGTTGGAGCCATGGCAAACTTGGAGCCAGGATGCTAGGCCAAATGTTGTTGCCAGCCAAGCAGGAAGCCTTGAGAAGTCAGAGTTCCAGGACTCAAGTCCAGGAGAGCCTTGGAACTTGGAATTTGATGGGACTGCTTTATACAGGAACTGAGCTAAATTGTGAACATAATTGCCCTCCCTTCCCCAGAGGGAGAGATTATGTCCCTATGATGAGGTCTAGAGGTTTAGAGGTGCTAGAACCCCAAAATCACAACACACGGGTCCTGCTCAAAGGAATTCAACCTAAGCCTTCTTTCAGCCAAAGACAAGATTTACTAAAGATCTGCCATATTGGGCAGACTCTTAAGGAATCTGAGGACCTATGAGCTATTGGCTAGATTGTAAAAATCTGAGCAGTGGCTAGATTACAAGAATCTGAGCACCTTAATAGAGACATGATGGACCTTATGTAGAGAAAGACTATGGAAGGGATCTAGAAGTGGCCAAGTAGTCTATGAGGTAATAGAACTCCAGGGACCATGGGGCCAAGGGAGAATGCAGCCTAGATAGGATTAAAGGTGGGAAGTGGCCTAGGGCCATAGGGAGGTAGGGTAACACAATTGGGAGCTTGGGTATAGCCACAATGAAAGGCCAGTTGATGGATTATAGCCTCAGGCAACCACCAGAGATTTGGCCAAGTGGGAAAGTCCAGGGTTTTTCCTTTTTGGGGTCTAGATCCCATCCTCATCACCTGCAGGTAATGGGGTAAGGGATAGTGTTCCTATATTTGTTCTTATTATACCTTTGAGGTAAATATTCCTTTGTAAAAGTAATCTGACTGTTAAGCAGTTAAGTGGAAATGGGGTACAGAGGACCCCAAAAATTAGGGAAACACAATTGGTAGGGACTTGAACCAATGGCAAAGACAAGACACCCAATCCCGCCCCTGGGGCGACTACAGAGTCATAAAGGAGGGGTAAAATGTAATTTATTTGGCCTTCAGGCATTTTAATCTGAATTTTAAGTTGCATTATAGAGATCATAATGATAGGGTATGGGCCCAATGTGTGTCCCATTTGTCTATGGGCCCCAGAAAGCCCTTAATCTTTCTTTGACCTCACTCTGGTCTCAAACGGTTGCCTAAGGCTATGCTCCACTCAACTGACCTTTCCTTATCTCTTATTCTTATTCTGATAGACCATCTCTCCCTTCTCTTCTATTGATCCCCTAATGAGGAAGCCTAGTCTTTGATATTTCCCTCCTTTGATCTTATGCAGACCTTCTCTTTCCAGTTCTTTGTTACCCTAATAAAGCCTAGCCCTTCATTGTCTATTCCCAAGAGACGCTCCCATTCTCCCTAAACTCCTCCCCCAGTCACCCAGATTCTCTTCCCATCCCCTCTTCTGGTCACCCAAAATTATTTGACTGTATATAAGATTCATCCTGGCCCACACTTAAATGCTGAGATTTCCTCATGCCCATTCATACTTATGGGCATCACTGATGTTCAGATTCCGTAAGAGACTGATCTGCATGAGTCATCGGTAAAAAAATTTTGTCTTTGGCTGAAAGAAGACTTGGGTCGAATTCATTTAGGCAGGACCCGTGTATTGTGATCTTGGGGTTCCCAGCACCCCAAGAATCTACACTTCATCACTAAATACCTCTTCCACATATGAAGTTAACTACAATTTGGGTCCCTAGTCTATCAAGAACACTCTCCAGCCTACCTCACCCCCCACTTCCCACAGACACCTGACTTAAAAATAATAGCAGGTGACATTATATAAGACTTTAAAGTCTGCAAAGCCTTTTCATACATTATCTTAAGGTACAACAATCCTGTGAGGCAGATCATACAGATATCATTATCCTCAAATGTCTTGACTAAGTCTCAGAGCTAGCTAATCTTAGAGGTAGTATTTGAACCCAGATCTTCTTAAATCCAGCTCTAGCCTTTACCCACTATACCACACTAACTTTCCTTGTATTACCCTGTGCAGTCCAAGGTTCTTAGGAAATCAACCTTCTCCTGACCCTGGGACCTCCACAGTGTACATGACTTGTAATACAAGTAGTGTCAAGATCTAGGTTTGCTCACCCATATCATGACTGGGTGCCTCAGTGGTCCAAGGTTCTTGTCTCTTGTCCAGTATTCAATTCACTAGTTCCCTGTTGGGTCAGTCCTTATCTCCTCCCCCATCTCCTTTTTTATTTTTGGTGCTTCTGTCCTTAATTTAGCATCTCTGTATTTCCCTGGCTGCTTCCCTTTGGGAACTGCATAGATGGAAGCAGCCTTCAGCACATGCCTCTCTCTACTGTGCAACTTGGCGTCTCTATCTGGCATTCACTCCTATATCAAAATCCACAAAGTGTCACTCCTTGTCCATGTGTCTTCCCACCCCCACCCCCACCCCCACAGCCTCTCAGAAGCAGCTTCCTTGTTACTCTTAGTCCCAGATGCTAGAAGGGAAGGTTTTATTCAACTCCTCTTTGCACGTGCTCACCGCGTTATTACCTTGTTTTCCTAAAATAGCATGGACATTTCCTCCTAAGGTTCCCATAATCTGTGCTCCACTCACTGGTTCCTTAAAAAATCAAATTAGTTGCAAACAAAACATGCTCCATGTCTCACATGCACTGCTTCGTTGTTATTAAGATTATAATAATATCAGCCACAATAAGTACCGTGTGTGTCGTGTTATTGTTGAATTTCTTTCTTACAGAGGAACACAGGATTTTTACGTTGAAGGAAAAATTTTACTCTATAATGACTCATAGCTGTAGTTGACTATGGCCTGTGTATTTCAAATTAAGAAATATATTTATTTGCAAATCATATCTAAGCTTTTGTCTCCTTTACATTTTGTATGCTTTTGGAAAGCCCCACAGGGATAGGGAACCTGCAGCCTAAGGGCTACAGGTCACCTCAAGGACCCAGGTTCCCCACCCCTGTGCCGTAGGGCATACTAACAAGAATCTTAATGTTCCCTTAACTGTGATTAAATTGAATGTTGAAAAACCAAAAATATGTACCTCTTCCCTATCATCTTAATCTTTGTATTTTTTTTATATTTATCATCTTAATCTTTGTCAGGAAGCAACAGCTGACAACTGTAGATAAAATACAATATCAAATAGAATAGATATCTTCAGTTTGTACATATCATAGCAGGACACCAAAAGGGAATTATTTTTAATTTCTAGGCTCAAAATATTCTTTCTTCAATGCTGAATATAGGTCTTGAGTATGAACATTAGGTTGACTATTTCAAGGTGATGATAAAGGCTCTGACATAAACTTGATTCAGAATGGTCACCCTTAACTCTGCAGTGATTTAGCCTAAGACATAGGTCATGAAGAGGATGCCATTAAAAAAAAATCTTTGTTTAGGCCTTTGCCCTCCGCAATGAAGCAAACTCAGAGAAAATTAAAAGGAATTTATTACAACAATTTCTTTCTTTTTTTTAGTGAGGCAATTGGGATTAAGTGACTTGCCCAGAGTCACACAGCTAGGAAGTATTATGTGTCTGAGGCTGGATTTGAACTCAGGTCCTCCTGACTCCAGGGCCAGTGTTCTATCCACTGTGCCACCTAGCTGCCCCTTATTACAACAATTTCAAACGGCCCCCTGCTTTTATAGACAGCTTTTCATAAAAGAACAAGACAATCTTGATAAGTACCAAAAGGGGATTTCATCTCCATTTCTTCCCCATTGCAGTATCATAGGTAAATGAAGATTTGAGATAAGCTGAATGGGATGAAAGGGCATGTGACTACATGCTGACTAGCAAGGGATGGATCAGAATACATGCCTCTCTTCCCAAGAGGTTTCTCAACTGACTCTGCACAAATTTCAATAGTGCTATTTACAACTTAGGTTTAGGACTTGCTAATAAGCATAAGATATTGAATAGTTTTTCATTTGTGGGACCTGAAACAAACAGTGCCAGCTTTCATCATTATAGGTGGAATGGTACATGTGTAAAAATAATAATCATAGTAATCCAAAATTATATAATGCTTTAAGGGTAAGACCTCAATATTCAATAGATAGTGATGTAAGTGACATGAGTGAGCTTTCCTCTGCACTAAATAGAAAATCCCTAAATTAGTATAACGCTGCCTATCTTAATTTATCTCTTGATCCCAACTCAATTTGGTCAACACTCACTTCAAGGATGTAGTGAAAGTCAAATGAAATAACATATTTTTGCATTTTGCAAACCCTAAGTTGTTATATAAAAGCTAACTATGATTAAAATTTTAAAAACTGCTCACAAATTGGGAAATGGACAAACAAATCATGTTATGAATGCAATGGAATTTTATTATATCATAAGAAATGATGGATATGACAGATTCACAGAAATATGGAAAGATTTCTATGAACTAATAAAGAGGGCGGTGAGCAGAACGAGGAGAGCAGGAGAACTTCCTGGCAGAAGCTGAGAGTCTTGTCTTCTCAACGGCAAGGGACCTTTACTGTCCTCTAGTCACATGGCAAAGGGCACCAGAACAGGAGCAGAATTTCTACAGGAATGAATGGCATCCAGGAGAGCCCTACTTTTGTGGGCAGTCTGCAATATTTGAGAGTGTTATTTCTTTTCCCACTCATAAACTAAGAGATAGCACAGCTGGTGCAGTGAAATGCCCAGTGTCACAGTGTGTCATGATCTAAGAAGCCATTACCCAAGGACATTCTAATGCTGAATGGATTCCAGCTCTACCCATAGACGTTTAATAGGATTGTTATCTAGTGAAAATCTGGATTTTTTGAAAATGTTGTATGGAAATGTATATTTCCATCCTAGAAATGAAACCTCTCCAAGAACAGTTCTTTCTCTTGATGAAGGTTCTTGCTTCAACCAATGCTAGGGTAAGATTATTTTATTTTTAAAAATGTACATCTTTCTATGATATTTTGTCTTTTTTTTTTTTGGCTACAGCTAGTTTATAAATGGTGCATTGTAATTAAATGTCTACCTCTATTTTCTGTTTTCTTTTATAGAAATTAGGAACCATTATCAGGGTGGGATAGAGGAATTAGGCGAATCAATTGTCAGAGTAGCATTTGCTAAATATCTGCCTCTGTATGGAAGTATATATATTTAAATAAAACTTGGTGTGCCTGTCTCTTAGTACATAAAATCCAAGATGGTCAATGTATACAAGATCATAGATGTGTGCCTGTATGTATACCTTGGAATTTATCTAGTCCAGTCCTCTCACTATAGAGATGAGGAAACTGAGGCCCAGATCAGTAAAAAGACTCATGTAGGTAGTTTCAGAGGTGTGATTTGAACCCAAGATTTCTGACTACAAATTGAGTGTTCTTTCCACCATACCATGATGCAGATTTATTTTCCAATTCATAGTGTTTCTGTAATTTTTATATTTTTTGGTTTTCTTTGTTCTTTGCTATAGAGAATGAGATTAGAGAGTTGATGAAAGGGAAAAGAAGGAGCAAAAGAAAGGAGAGAGTCATCTAGAGGATATAATTTCATTGTTGAGCCAAAGGAATTACTAGGAATCTAAATCCTTGCAGGCATAATAATATACTATATTTTACTGTGAAGAGCTCTATAAAAATAAATTTCATTCATTTTGATTAAGCTACAGGCTGGCTATTTGAGTTATCCTGAAGAAATGATTTAAGAAAGCATTTTAATTCAAAGTATTTTTTATATGTTGGTCTTAGGATCAGGAGAGATTTGGGTTCAAATCTTACCTTTGACATTTAGTTCTGTAGACCTGGCCAATTCACTTAATCTCTCTGAGCTTTGGGTTCAAACACCATTGATTCTTGACTGTCTTCGTCTTTTCCTTTGCATCCAAAATTTCTTTTCTCTTTCTTTCTTTCTTTTTCTTTCTTTTCTTTCTTTCTTTCTTTCTTTTTTTTACTCAGCATACCCTTTGACTCAGCAATACCACTACTAGGTCTGTATATCAAAGAGATCAAAGGTAAAGGAAAAGGACCTATATGTCCCAAAATATTGATAGCAGCTCTTCTTGTGGTAGCAAGAACTGGAAACTGAGGGCATGTCCATGAGTTTCGGAATGGCTGAACAAGTTGTGGTATATGATGGAGTTGTGAATTAGTTCAGCCATTATGGAAAACAATTTGGAACTATATACTTTGAATTACTAAATTGTACAATACTCTTTTACCCGAAGATACTACCGTTAGACATATATACCAAGGAAGTCAAGGACGAAGGAAAAGGACCTATATTTGAAAAAATGGTTACAGCAACACTCTTTAGCAAAGAACTATGTTGTGCACAGCTAGCTCAGCTCCCCACAACAGCAAGGATCCTACACTAACTCTGAAGGGATAAGGCTAGCTTAACCTTGTATCTCAAATGCGCATTGATGAGGAGGGAGACAAGATGGAAGCAACTCCGTTTAATTTTAACAAAGCATTCCCTTAAGTAGTAAAGTAACAGGCCCTTCTTCTCAAGTGATGACGTAGAGCTCATGCTGTGCTAAGGACAGTGCGTGCACATGATGTGCACTTATCTGACTCCAATCACAGATAAACTGCTAACGACCATACAATGAGTTAAATATTGTTAAAGATCCATATAATGGAGCACCTAACCAGGCGACCTTTGCTCATAGATCAGCACCCGAGAGAGGCCTCCGCCCATCAGTGAGACCTCATAAACAGCTTGTGGCCCTCTACATCCTTACAGATCCCTAACAGAACTAGAAATGAAATGGGTATCCATGGCTTGCAAAATGGCCAAACTGTGGTTTATGAATGCAATGGAACTTTATTACGCCATAAAAAATGAAGGTTTTGATGGATTCAGAGTAATATTGAAAGACTTGTATGAACTGATATAGAGTGAAGTGAATAGAACTAGAATAATTTATGTGTTGACCGAAATAATAATGTGAGGGGAAACAAATGTAGAAGATTTTACAACTTTCACTTACTTGATCAATAATGATCTGAAAAGACTGAAGGTGAAACATAATTCCCACTTCTTGACAGAGGTGACAAGATACAAAATCAGGCTTCTTAGATTTGGATAATGTATTGATTTGTTTGGCCTGGCTGTACATATTTGTTATAAAGGAAGGCTTTTACTGGGGGAAGACGAGGTAGGTTAAAGAAAAAAAGAGCATCAATAAAATGTTTATCTTTATTTACAGAAAAAAGGTGCAGAAGGGACACAAGCATTGCAATTTTGTTAAACTTTGTTAAATGTAATATCTTTAGCTTTATTTAATATTTTAGAGTTTCTTATACAACCTTCACTATTTTATGTCTTGAAGTGTTTGTTTATTAATCATTAATTTCACAATAAAAAAGAATTTTTCTTTTTTAATTAAAATATTTTATTTTTTCCAATTACATGTAAAAACAATTTTAAAAATTCATTAAAAAAATTTTATTAATTGAAAATTCCTGTAGAAGGTGAGATTTTAGCTGGGATTTGAAGGAAGTAAGGGAAGCCAGAGGGTGGAGGTGCAGAGGATGAACATTCCATGCATATTGGCCAGCTAAAGAAAATGTCCAGAAGGAAAAAAAAGAAAATCAAAGGAGACTTTAGGTAGAAAAAAAAATCTGTTTCTGGCACAATCATAAGCATTCTAGATCTGTCCTTTTCCATTACTGTCCTCTGTTAGACAGGGTTAGAATATTTCAAATATCTAAAAATTCCTATTAAACCTGTAATGTGGTAGCTGTGTAGTAGTGGTTGTTATGCTGGTAGTCTTCATGGCTCACCTGGATTCATTAAAGTGCTTCAGTCTGATTCCTATTTTATCCCTTGCTCCCTAATGGAGGTTAGATGCAGTGTGAGGTAGGCCTGAGGTTGGATGTGGAATCACCATGGAGACAGACTGATCACTGGTGACATGGTTCATGCCCTTCACTTCTATTGACAAAGTCTTCCCTGTGCATTTTCTCCAGTTTTGAATTCATTTGTATATATAAAGTTGGCTGACTTATCCTTGAAAACCAGGTGGACAATTAACTCTTGAGGAAAATGTAGTTTTGCTTTAGTCAAGCCTGCACCAGGCCAAAGGTAAAGAAGAACAACCCTAATTTAATGTGCATAATACCTGTATTGGTGACATAACTTACCAACAGTTTCCTCTTGTTTTTCCCTTATTCACATAGATGCATTTTAAAATTGCTTCTACTACCAATAACAATAATACTAATAATAGCTATCATGTGTGTAGTGCTTTAATATTAGCAACACAATTTGCTTACATTCTCATTTAATGTCATTAATTACTAATTAGACAAGTGATTCAATTGCTAAAGGGAAAGCATTTTGATCTGAATTCCAAGTTACTGTACAGAGCTCCACAAACCTCTTCTACATAGAAAGCTAATTACAATTTAACTCAGCAAATATTTAATAAATGACTACTGTGTTTTGAGCACTGTTGGGGGAGAGAAGATAAAAAGAATAAATCTGTTTTTTTCCAGCTCACTTGATTACTCACATTGTCTTTGCTTTGCTGATCTCAGATTACAACTATCTTTCTTGTTCACCAAGGTCCTTGAATTCATGAAATACTTCTCCATCCCTCTAGCCTCTCCCTATATTTTTCTCCCTGGTTTAGTTATCCAGCTCTCCTTAATTGGCACAGAAGTCTGTATACTCACAATTACTTGCACTGGACTTCATTAATTCATCATTCATTCAGCATATATTTAGGGAGAATTTATCTTTCTTAAACATGTGTATTGGCACAAGATCTCAAACAGAGTCCCCAGACTGCCTTTGGTTTGCTTAATCTGCAGGTGTCTACAATGGTTCCTATTATAATGCAGACCTTAATGAGGCCAATATGCTATTTAAGAGAAGAATTTATGAAATCTTGGGACTTGGCAGTGACTAAGTGAAGATATTGCTGGGGAAGCATCTCTTTCCTATGTGGAAAAAAACTTGAATAAAGATAATTTTTTTTTCATAAAAATGATGATATCAGGGTTCAACCAAATTTCCAGCATTGGGAAAATGACCTTGAAAATGTTATTCTCCCATGTAGTAAATAAACCAAAATATTCTGAAATGAAATGGATTTCTGTTATGGTGGAAGAAAGAAACTGAGTAGTTATATCCAGACAATGATTTATTTAGCAATGCATGCAGTTGTAAGAAACAAATAAACAAACAACTGTACCTAAGGTTCTTGGTAAACCAAGGTCCTAAAAATTTGAAAAACAGAAAACACAGGACATCTGGTTTATTATGGGGGGGGGTTCAGGAGACACTGAGGTGAGAGGGAGAAGGGTATTCTTGTGATTATTTAAGTCACATGACAGTACGAACAGGGAGAACTCTTGTGAAATCTTCTAAATTGAGTGACTTCTATGGAATTAAAACAACTCCACAAAATGGTGGATAAAGGCAAAATGGAGTCACTAATGCTAATTTTTAATGTAACATTTCCCCTCTTTGATCCTGAGGTTCTCAACCCCCAGGATCACTTATTTAAACACTATTAGGGATTTTTAGACTGAATGATAGTCTGCCTTTAAGGGGCACCAAAGGGTAGGAGGAGAGGTGCAAAGAGTACAAGCACAGTCATAATCTTATATACCCCTAAGGAGATAAATAAATCTTGTTAAACAGACTCTGTAGATGATTTAAGTCAGGCTACAGATCAGACTACTTACAGGGCTCATCATGGAATGATCTAAGAGGAGAGACTAACGTGTCACCCAGGTAATCAAGTAAACTCAACAAACATAAACATCACTAAACCATGTACCTGATATGGATGCTGCCATTAACAAGCTGAAGGAAGAATCTTAACAAAAAAATCCATGAGGGCCTAACTTGGAAAATGAGCCCTTCTGTTTCATAAAATTATCAGACAGAGACTTCAAAATAGGAAAATAATTTCATTTTCTTTACAATTATCAATGCAATTTTATATTTAAAAACCTTAATTCAATTTTGAGAACTTGTTACTAAAACATACTTAAAGCTTGTATATTTAATTAGAAACATTTGGAAATCAATTATGTGTATGTGTGTGTGTTATATGTACATATGAGTATATGTGTGGATAGATATGTGTGTGTATATATATATATACATATATATAATGTACATATCTATCTATCTCTTAGTTCTTAGAGAAAACAGTCTGATCCTATTATTTTCACAAAATTTATTATTCTAATTAGAAAACTTTTACATCTTTCTCGCATTCACTCCTTTTGGGGGTATTACCCCATATCACTCTGAAAAACGGAGATATTTCAGGGACCTAATCTTAAGCACAAATATAAAACTAGTAACAAAGGGATGGCAAAGCTAAGAATTCATTTACCTAGTTACACATGATATGGAATTGACTACAAATTCAGATTGAAAATAGTGAGATTTTTCATACTTACATCAGTAGATTTAGTATTGGAACAACAAAACTATTATTCACTGCCTTGCTTATAGAAATTTGCTATGAAACGAAAAGGGACATGGTTATAACAATAGCAAGACTGTCTTCTCAAGGGCACAGACTGACCTGACATAAGCCATAACTGGGGAAAGACTCCTTTAACTTTGTTTGATTTCAGGCATGAGTCATATTTAACAGCCAAACATATAGCTAAGTTCCACATTTATTCACAGGATATCAAAGCCAGGCTTAAAATTAACCAGGTGGGAAAATTTCCTCTTAGGAAAGGAAATAGCACAATGGGAAACTTAGTCAAGAGAATCTTACCTCAGCCTACACCGTGGTCATCCCCTTAATTATTCCCAGGGTCAGACATCCACCCATAGCAGTTCCCAGACTGCTTTCCCTACGGGCAGCACAGCAACCCTGGGAGGTGAGTGTTACTATTATTGTTCTCTTTACAGATTAGGAAACTGAGGTAAACAGAGGTGAAGTAACTTGCTTAAGGTTACACAGCTAATAAATTTCTGAGACCAGATTTTAACTCAAGTCTACCTGATGCATGTATTTTCCAGCATACTGTTTTAATGCTAAATAGCAAAAGTGATTTGTATTAAGTTCTGATTTACCACAATTATCCCAATGGGAGAATGTCATTCACTGTAAATGAGATGACATAATGATTTAGTTTCAGAATAAAATTTCACAATTAAGTGTCTATCATGTACAGTGTTCTGTGAGAAGATTTGAGAATATAGAAATGAAAAAATGACACCATCCCTGTACTCAAATAACTTACATTCTGCTAGGGGTGATGGATATTCCATGTACATAGGTAGCTCTTGGGGCATTCCCTAACTCACTGAATAGGTCTTTCTGAAAAGGCCAACTCAGGTTCAAGGTACTTTTTGGGTCTATATCTTTCAAACGCAAAGCTCATGAGCCCCTACTGACGTGTGTGCTTTTAATAGTCAGCAAGTGGACACAGTTAGTTCCAAAGCAAAAACATTTAGTGAAACAGCACAGGAAGAAGAGTTTCAATAAAAAAAATTTCCCCCATTATCCTAGGGCACAATCTCCCACAAATCCAAATACTATTAGTGGGAAGAGTGGACACATAAAGAAAATTATGTGGAAAGGCACAAGTATAGGGAACATAAGTGTTACAAAAGGCACCCAGGACAAGCAGCACACAAAGTATCTAGATATTGGTGCCCTGGGATACAATGCAAATGCTCCCCCTGGAGTTGGGTATAGGATGGGAGCTTCTTATTTTTATTTTATTTATTTTGGCTAGACAATGGGGTTAAGTGGCTTGCCTGGGGTCACACACCTAGTAAGTGTCAAATGTCTGAGGTCAGATTTGAAGTCAGGTCCTCCTGACTCCAGTGCTCTATCCACTGCTCAACCTAGCTGCCCCCAGCTTCCTATTTTTAACTAATTCTTACTAACTAGGTGCTAAGTACAGGGTTCCTTTCTGGTTAAAAGAGCTTAAGAGCTATTGGCACCTTTCCATTTCAGCACCACTGGACAAAGTCATGTTGCCTAAGCCTAATTATGTCTCTGGCAACAATGAAACTTATTCTAAAATTTAAAACAAAAACAAAGCTCTTGTAAGAACTTGGCCACAAAGCAGGCTTATCCACAGCACCTTGGAGATAATAGATTAATGTTACCTTGAAAGTAATATTTACTTTTGTAACTGTTACAGTAAAGTGTTGGACAGAGAAATAGCTTTAAATCTTCTTTTGTCATAGTGTGGCTGCTTTACTTGCACCATTATTTCTGCTTAGTGTATAGAATGCTAGACTTGGTAGCAGGAAGAGATGAATTCAAATCCTACCCCAGACCCTTACCAGCTGTGTGATCCCTGGACAAATCATTTTAGCTCTATCTACTTCAGTTTCTACTTCTGTAAAATAGTGGCTAATAATGTCACTTACCTCCCAGGGTTGAGGATAAATGAAATAAAATATAAATCACTTTGCCAACCCTGAAGAACTATATGGATATTAGCTATTCTTATTGATAATGTTTATTTATAATCTTGTATAGAAATATTCTAATAAATTATTTTTTTGCAGTTTCTCTCCAAAAATGTGTGTGTGTGTGTGTGTGTGTGTGTGTGTGTGTGTGTGTGTGTGTGTGTAACAATGGGATAGGAGGACTTTAAAAAGGAGCAAGAAGACAAAACCCAGAAGTTTCTTATGAATTAAATATCATTATAAATTACTTACAATATATACAAATAAAGTTTGCACTTCTTACATAGATGTTCATTAGTGGTATTTAGATTGCGTTTCTTTTTTATATATCTAAGTTGCTTTTGGCCAATTATGTGGAAAATGAAGTTTAGAGGTTTTTTTCTTTTTTTTTTTCCCCATGATTAATCACTGGGCTATAGCCTTCAGGGCCTTCGAGTCATTAAGATTGATTCTTTGTACTCCTGAGTTGTAAGGAAATCTGGTTAAGTAAAACATAATGATTTGGTATTGTAGTGTAGCTCATTAGCAGAGCTTTGGCTTTTGATGTTGGTGATTAGGGTTTTCCTTCAGGGTCAGGCTGAAAGGTCTACACACTGTTTTTCTGCTCCCAGACATTAACAACCAGAGAATTACTTACACACACACACACACACACACACACATACACATACACATACACACACACATCAGATCTGTCACTTTAAGTATCAAACCATTCAGAGACAGATGCCACAACCTTTCTCAGGCCTATAGAGATAATGTCATTGAATTAGTGAAACCTCCCCCACATTCCACTCAACACTTTAAAAAGAAAGAAATTAAAAGATTAATCTGTATGAGGCAAATAAATGGGGCTTGCATGGGAGAATTTGTAAGTATAGTATATGTATATTTAGAGAAGGGAGAGATTACATTTAGTTTATTGTAATATAAAATGTGTTCTATTTGCAAAATGCTGTTCAAAGCTCTATTATTTTCTGGTCATATGCAGAATACGTTATTATACTCTCACAGGGCTGCTAGAAGAAAGCACTTGGTAAACTTTGCATGGCTCTATACGTGTGAATTTATAACTCAACCTCTAATCAATCCTTTAGTTAATGAAATCAGTCAATCCATCAATAAGTATTTATGAAGTCCCTACTACGTGCTAGCCCTGTGCTAGTAGCTGGAGATACATATACAATGAAGGATATAATCCCTATTTGTAAGGCACTTACCTTCTAATGAGGGAAGCCACAGGGACACATATAAGTATATACAGAATAAATTGGTACAGTTTATAGAATTCTGGGTCTAGATTCATGGGGGGGGAAACCTGGTCTAGAACCAAGAAAATCTGAGTTCAAATTCAGCTTCAAATACTTACTAGCTGTGTGATTCTGGGTAAGTCACTTAACCTCTGCCTGCTTCAGTTTCCTCATCTGTAAAATGTTGATAATAATAGTACCTACCTCCCAGGTTTGTTGTGAGGATAAAATGAGGTATTTAAAGGTGTTTTGAGAATCTTAAAGCACAACTATATAAATGTTAGTTATTACCACTATTAGTAATGAAGTCAAACATATACAAAGTAGTTAAACACAATGTGGTTTGGAGGGAAGGCACTAGTATCTTAGAGTATAAGGAAAGGCTTCCTATAGAATGAAGTGTTTGAAGTGCATCTTTAAGGGATTCTATAATTACAGGTGTGAAAAATAGCAAAGGAGACTGAGACACAGCGTGTAAGAGAGCTGTGTCATGAAAGCCCAGAGAGGTAAGAGTGTCCAGCAGGAGTTGGCCAACACTGTCAAATGCAGCAGACAGGCACTGAAGTCATTGAGGATTGAACAAAAAACCTATCAGATTATGAATGAAAGAAGTGATAATGTAAAACAGTATAACTACATGTTTGTGTGTATAAGAATATAGAGTAATGTATACCCATGTATATTTACATACATATACATATTAAGTGTATATGTATCTCTATCTATCTACACATGTATCTACTAAAGTTCTACTTCTTTCATGGTGGAACAGAGATGATACTGACTTCTTAAAGGATCTACCCAAGGTGTACATGCTTTGAGTATGTATCCACGGACAGAGAATTTTCTCTCTTGAAGTCCCTCTATACCAATGAAATCACAATTCTATTCCCTATTTCTATTCATATTGCTGGAACTACTTTGAAAACAACTCATTGGTCATATTTTTGAGTTTCTCCTCCTCCTTGATTTTTTTTTCACAGTAGAAAGTGGTGCTTGAGATGCATCTGGAAGGAAGAGATGAATTCTGTGAGGTGGCTGTGAGGATGGAATATGTTCCAGGCATGTGGGATGGCCACTGTAAAGGCATGGAGAGAGTAGATGGGTTATCTATTGTGTATGAGGAACAGAGAAGACCAATTTGGCTAGATCACAGTGTGCAGGTGGAAGAGTAATATTCAATAAGCCTAGAAAGGCAGGTTGGGACAAGGGATTTAAAAGGTAAACAGAGGAGTTTATATTTGGTTCTAGAGGCAATGGGGAGCCAGACTGAGGAATGGAATGACATGGTTCATTTTTTTTTTAATTCAAGTGTTGTAATGTAAAACTTTAAATTGTGTTTTAAACAACCAGAGCTATCTATTTGGGGATTTTTCTACAATTATTTGTACAATGTAAACCTAATAATGTTATCATGATTTAAAATTTATGCCTATTTATTTCACCTTATGATGCTGATTTTTTAAAAAATACATTAAATTTTTTAAATAAAAACTGATCTTATAAAATGTTTTATCAAAATAACTTTATGTGCCTATGTCATGAATTATTTAAGATTTTGTGGTATACATCCATATCTATACAAACACAAAGAATAAATAGATACATATGTTCTATTCCTTTTCCTTTTGTGACTTTAGCCAAGGTCTTTCCTCTAAAACCATTTATAGTAAATAGCGTATCTTTGTAAAATATTCATGTTTTTTAAAATGTATAGTCTTTTCTTTTTTACAAATTGAAATTCCCATTCCCTTTTAAAAATTATTAATTTTATTTTAAATTTATGGAACAAAACACACATTTCCATAACATAATAAAATAAAAAAAGATTTCACATGAAACTGCAAATCTGTTATGTACTACTTGCTATTCTTTTTAAATATATAATAAAGTTGTCATATAAATTTTTTTTTCTTCCCTCTCCTCCTTTCCCCTCATAGGATTGAGGGGAGTTTTAACAAAATAAATAAAAATTCATCCACCCTAGAGATGGCTACCATTAGACATAAATATATGTATGTATACATATTTATGTGCATATATATAATAATTCTAAACATACTTCTATTTATCAGTTCTTTCTCTGGATGCAGATAACATCTTCCTTTATATATCCTTTGTATTTAATTTGAGTATTTATAATAGTCAAAATGACTTATTTGCTCAAATTTGTTCTTAAAACAATATTGCTGTTACTGTACACAATGTTCTCTTGGTTCTGCTCATTTCACTCTTCATTATTTTGTGCGAGTCTGTCTGTTTTTCTATCATTGAGCTCATCATTTCTTATAGCACAGTAGTATTTCATCACAACCATATACCACAATTTGTTTTCCCTTTCCCTTTTAAGTTTTTTCTTTGCACTCATCTTTTGCTTCACTCTCATTAATTTCCACATAGACTGTGTCTATATTTAGAAAGGAAGAAATTTGTAAACAATTACTTAGGTACTACAGAAAACACTGTTAAATGATTCAAGTGACATCCTTTCCTTTGACCAGTATCATGTATGATATCCCATGGCACTACGCTTGTAGAAGCTTTTTCCATTTCTATACTTAGAAGAAATGTAAGTATTTGAAGCATTGTTTTGTGGTCAGCCAGGTGATACGGCTTGTTGCTGTTCATATGTAGATGATATACACAGGAACTTGGAACAAAGATTTGGGGTGATTGAGGTGGAAGGCAATTTATTTAATTAGGATCCACTTAGGTATATATTTACTCCTTTGCCTTTCCCTAACTCATTCATTTGAATAGAAGACCAAAAATATGAGCATTAAGAAATTGTCATTGATAAAAAATTGGCATTGAGAAAAACAAGGGGGTCTCAAAACCAGAAAGCTCTTAGCAGTTCATGGAAAGAGAAACCCCTAAAATTATTTTGAATTGATGCTATTTATCAACTAGAAGTTAAGAGAGTGTTACAAGGTATTTCTCTTGTTCTAAGTCTTGTAAAGACAGATATCTGGAACTTGATAAGCAGGAAGTTGAAATTTAAAAATTAGACTTAGTGCCTCTAGGCTGTTCCTGCTTAGCTGACTAGCTGTTTGTGTTTTCATAGAGCTTGGCTTTTGGGAGTTAGGACTCTTACTTTGGAATGGAAAAGCATATCTGTGCCATGGTTCTGAGAAGAAACAAATTCTCCTTATAGGGGAGGAAAATAACTAAGTTGCTTCTCCCCCCCCCAATACAGGGTATCTGAAGCCTGATCCTTCTAAAAGAGCTGAAGCTTAATCCTCTGACTCTAAGCTAAAAAAAAAAATAATAACAGCATCCACTACTCTTTCTGCAAAAAAGAGAAGGACTCTAGTGGAATCACACTTGGTAAGATGGCAAGCCAGATGAACACCATCAAGTGGTATCCATGCAAGACCAGATGAGGAAAATACCTTATAAAAATTACATACCATACCCATCGCATGCTGGGCAGAGACCAGTGATTGAAATGGGGCCGACCAAATCATACATAAGTATCCTTGATGGCTGCATACTTACTAAGAAAATGAGGTTAACATTATCTATGTTCTATTGTATTTTTATTTATTTTGTTAAATATTTCCTCATTTCATTTAATGTGGTTCAGTCATACTTGGGAGAGTTGCAGGCCACCTTGCGGCCTCGTGTTTGAACTCTCTATCATAAAAGATCAATGAAGAGCAGGCCTAGGAGCGTTGAACTACGAGCTACTTGAGAACAAGGAGATGATAGTCCTGTTACACTCTTTCCTGGTCAGTCGCCATCTTGCATACTGTGTTCAGTTCTGGGTACCATATTTTAGAAAGGTCGCTGAAGCCAGGAAGTGTCAAGTAGAGAACAACCGGAATAGTGAAGTGAAGAGCTTCAAGTTCCAGCCATATGAGGCTAGGTTGAAGGAAAGTAGTAGGTTTAGCTTGGAAAAGAGAGGGTTCCCAGGGGACATGACAATTTTCTTCAAGTTCTTCAAGTACCAGAGTAATCATGTGGAAAAAGGGATTAGAATTGTTCTGTTTGGTACCAGACGGTAGAACCTGGAAAAATGGGAAGAAATTGCAAAAAGGGAGATTTAGGCTTAACACCAGGAAAGACTTTGTACCAGTTAGAGCTATCCAAAATTGAAATGAACCGCTTTCAGAAGTAGTGGGTTCTTCTTCTTTGGAGGTCATCAAGTGAAGGTCAGATGCCCCCTTACTAGAGATCTCGTAGTGAGGATTCTTTCAGGGCAATGTGTTGGACTGGATGGTTACTCTGAAACTCTCTGATTCTGCCATTTTTTTTAGGGGCAGAGGAGTGACATAAGAATTCATTTGTATTAGGAACATTATTCTGGCAGATTTGTGGAAGATAGTTTGGAGAAGGATCTGGACGCAGGGAGACCAATTAGGAGGCTATTGCTCTAGTCCAGATGAGAGGTGATGAAGGCCTAAATTCAGAAGATGGCTGTGTGAGTGGAGAGAAGAGGATGGATACAAGAGATGCTATGAAGTACGAGCTACGAGATTTGGCAACTGGTTGGATATTTGGAGTGAAGGAAAATTAATAGTCAAGGATGACTCTGAATTTGTAAAACCTGGTGACTAGAAGGATGATGGTGCCCACAATAGGTGATTAGGCAGCTAGGTGGCACAGTGGATGGAATGGTAGGTCTGGAGTAAAGAAGACTGAGTTCAAATCTGGCCTCAGACACTTCCTTGCTACGTGACCTTGGGCAAGTCACTTAACCTCTTTTGCCTCAGTTTTCTCATCTGTAAAATGGGGAAAATATCACCTACCTCCCAGGGTTGTTGCTTTGGTTGAGGATCAAATCAGATAATTGTAAAGCACTTAGTATAGTGACTGACATGGAGTAAGTACTATATAAATGTTAGCTATTATTAAAAATAATTATTTCAATTAACTAATTATAACTGATAATAACTATTAGAAATGGGCAAGCTTTGTGTTAAGCATACATACCTAATCCCTTAGGGTATGTATAGTCTTTCATCAGGCTGTTTTTTGTTTTGTTCTTCAGTAACCCTAAGTGGGTGTAATGCAGAACATTATTTTACCATTTAGGTAGTAGGACCCTTTAGGTCATGGAAAGCAGAAGTTGCTGCTTAATCTTGCCCTAGACCTCTTTCCTCCTAAATCTAAACAATAGTGAAATGTACTCTTGCATAGCTTAAGCACAGCCCATACCTCCAACACAAATGGATAAGAAAACTTGCAATATAATGGCTTTAGATAATTATGTTTATACCAGAAACCAGGACACCTGGGTCTGGTTTGTGTGATCCCTGACCTGTAATGATGGGGTGCTCGGATGCTTGTGCTTATACTTTTGCCCCCAAAATGCCTCCCTAGTCTCAGAAATACTATCTCTGACAACCACTCCCCAGCCCAAGGACACTCTGCCTAGCAGTATTCATGCATGGGCCTCAGCATGACCCTTATCTGGCTGCTCAGGCCACAGCCCTCAGATTATATCTCTAGAAGCCTCCATTGTGAGAAAGTTTGCAGAGCATTATCATATCTAGACAGAGGGAGAGGGGTGTCCTTGACCAGCCCAAAAAAAACCTCTTCCTCTTGCCAGACTTCAAAGATCCATCCCCCTCCCTGTCCTGTATACTCCCTATATAAACCCTAGCTTGACCCCTGATGGGTGCTGCTTGATTTGGATGTGAATACCCCTGGCAGCCGCGCGCTAATATAATAAAGTCTACAATTTAAATTAGTCTGGGTCTAACTCGCTAATTTTTCGGTATAACATGGGCTGCATAAAGATGAAAAGAATGGTCCTGGTAGGGATTTTTCAAGCTAATTTCTTACTCTCATTTTCCAACCAACCAGTCAGAAGGACTAGAACAGCTACCATTTTCTCTTATCAAAATTTTAAAATTCCATATTGCCTTTATTACTATATTAATGCCATTACAGCCAAGGCTACTCTTCATCCTTATAAAAGACCTTGTATGGAATTTTCCAAAAGAAAATAATCTTAAACTTTGGAGTTACTAAGTTTCTCTGTTCTGTTTGTCTATTTTTCTAAGTTCCTTTCCCAGAAACTCAATTATGCATCTGCTGCTTTATTTTATCATTTTTTCATCTCATCCAAAAACTTTCCCCAACTAACACGGTGAAGAAAGGTTGGCTTATGAAACCCTTGCGTGCCATGGCACAAGGAAATAATGGCAGATTTCTAAACACTACTACTGGCAGTTATGTGCTCAATAAATGTTTTCAACAATTATAATGACAATAACATAGTAGTGCAATCACTCTCCTGCTGCCAGATTCACTAGATAATAGTACCATATATTAAAAATCTACTTCCTTGTCTACATTATAGCCACTATATAAGGAAATAAAGATACATAAGTCAAGTAGCTTTCTGAACATGAATGGGCTTATGTTTGGGGAAATTTTGGCTGACAAAGGAGAGGGA
This sequence comes from Phascolarctos cinereus, assembly GCF_003287225.1. Classification (NCBI taxonomy): domain Eukaryota; kingdom Metazoa; phylum Chordata; class Mammalia; order Diprotodontia; family Phascolarctidae; genus Phascolarctos; species Phascolarctos cinereus. The sequence continues at coordinate 145,466,156 of NW_027555514.1, forward strand.
GATATTTTCCTGGCCTCCAAGTTTACCCACCAATGCTAATTAGTTATATGACCTGCCCCTAAATAGGCATGAGACCCTGGGCAAGCCATTTAATTTATTAGTACCTTGGTTTTTATAAAGAAGTTGGATTAAATGATGTTTGTCTTTTCCAATGATAACATTTTTGAGTCAATATATTTTTCAAGGCCTAGTAATATATGACAAAGATAATAATAATAGTCCATGTTGTTTTAATGTTTCTAAAGTACTTTACATATATCATCTTATAAACATTTACATTGCAATACATCTCTTACCTAGTTTTTTTTTCAAATACATTTATTTGATTCTCAGAGTATGTCTGACGTAGATATTATCATTATTCCATTTTACAGTTGAGGAGACTGAGATTCAGAGAAATTAAATGAGTTTCCCAGTATCACAGACCTATTAAGTGTCTGTAGTGGAAACCCCAGTCTTCTGGAAACCAAGTCATATGAACTACCCAAGTCTAGTACTCTAGCTACTATACCACATTATCTTCCAGATAAGCATTCTGAACTGGCTCTCCCTCAAACCTATCTTCCATGTATTAGACTGGCCATGGAGCAGAGCTACCTTGACTGCTTTTAACCAGTGCTGAAAGACACCAATTCCTTTATTGGCTACCAAGCAGGAAGAGCTTATAGCTCTTCAATAGATCTTAAATACATCTTGAAAAGGGAATAAATGTCTTCAAAGATCTCTTCTCTTTCTGGCTATAGATTAGGCCAGGACTATTCATAGAATCACAGGTTTAGAGCTGGTAGGGACCTCAGAAGTTATCCTAATTCCCTCATTTTACAGATCAAGAAACTGAGGCCCAGAAAGGTAACATTATTAGCTCAGATTCATTCATGAGATAGGTGGCAGTGTCAAGTTTTGAACCCAAGTTCTTTGATTTTTAGATCCCCCAGTTCTCTTTCCACTGCAGATTAAATGACCTTTCCAAGATCACAGAGGTGGTAAGCATCAGAGCAGAATTTGAATGCAGGTCCCATAACTCCTCATTAAGTGCCCTTTCCACTGCACCATATTGCCTCTCTCTTATAATGAGAACATGTGGATAATTTGTTATTTTCTTAAATAGTATTTTATTTTTTCCAATTACATGTAAAGACAATTTTTAACATTCATTTTTTTGAAATTTTGAGTTCCAAATTTTTCTCCCTTCATCTCTCCCCTTCCACCTTCCTAAAATGGTAAGCAATAATTAATTGTTTTCATTGTTCTATTACTGTTGTTCAGTTGTTTCAGTCCTGTCTCACTCTTCGTGACCCCATTTGGAGTTTTCTTGGCAAAAATACTAGAATGAATTGTCATTTGTTTCTCTAGCTTATTTTACAGATGGGAAAACTGAGGTAAACAGGGTTGTGACTTGTCCGGGTCACACAGCTAGTATAAGTCTGAGGCTGGATTTGAATTCAGGATGAGGATCTTCCTGACTTTAGGCCCAATACTTTATCCACTGCATCATCTAACTACTCATTGTTCTATTGAAACAATCTTAATTTTGAAATGATTAAAAATTTCGTTCAACTGAAGAATAAAGTACAGCAATATTGCAATGTAAATATGACATTAGTGACCAATTTTCTGTAGATCTAAATTCCCAATAGCCTAGAATCACCAAATGTAACAATTAGAAAGGATTTTACAAGATGATATAGAGTCTGACTCCTCTTCATTTTACAAATGAGAAAACTAAAGCCCAAATTATTGAGGGGTCTTATCTATAATCTTACTTACCCAGTAGCAGAACTAACACTAGAAGAACCCAAGTCTCCTGATACCCAGTCTAGTCTTATTTTGAAATGTAGCATTTAAGTTAGTGTGAGATAGGGTGAGTTAGCCCTGACATCTTGGGTCCTGTGATTTTGGGTGCCCCCTCATAGCTACTTTTTGATAGTCTTGAACCAGATTTGCCTCTTCTAACTACAAGTGACATGGATAGCGGGGAAAAGAAAAAAAGGTCTTGTTATAGCTCTTCTCCTCTTCTTTCTTCTCCTCTCCTGTCTTCTCTTCTCCTCTCCTCTCCTCTTCTCTATATATACATCTATATATAATTCTAGTTGAAACCCTCTCTTCTTGAGGTTAGTAACATGCCTGATGGTTTCTCAGCAGAAGAAGCTAGACAGGAAGAATGTCTTCTGTTACCCTGATAGAAGTTGCCTCTCTAAATTAATTCCTCTGTCTAGAAACCCAGTAATTTATGCAATTACCAATGAAATAAATATTCATTTTCTATCCTGGTTTATTCTATTGTGTTATGGGCAAAAAGAAAGCTTATTTCCTAAGTGTAGGTTACTTTCTGGGTTAATTTACGAAGTAGCATGTTACCAATTATAATCAAAGCACTTTAACTAATTTTGTGATAGGATCCTCAGTTTACTCTAGCAAGAAAGAAAGTTTCACATATGTTGAGTATTCAGAAGAGGTAATTTGGTACAATCGTGATCTTTTAAAAATAAATTTATTAACATCTTTTCTTTTTATATTGTGGGAATTCCCCCCTATATCTTTCTTTCTCCCCTTCCCAAAGAGCCATCCCTTATTTTAGGGGCTGGACTGATACCAACACCCTGTTAGTTTAGGTTTGACGTTGGGAAGAAATGAGGCCTTTGTAAATCATTGAACAGTTAACAAAAGGAAGTTTAGTTACTCCAAATATAGCAAGAATATTGTGAAAAAGAGACAGGAAAAACAAAAAGTTGAAAGAGAAAAAAAATTCAGCAAAACTAATCAACACCTAGAAAAAAAAATTGACATTTTATGCAATGCAATGATCCATAACCATGGACATCTCCCCTTAGCCTTCTGCCTCTGGAAAGGAGTGGGGGACCAAGTTTGTTTTTTTAATTTTACAACATTCATTTTTTATTGTTTTTTGTTTTTTTGTTCTTTATATTTACGTTGTTGTAGTCATTGTGTTTATTGCTTTCTTGGCTTCAATTATTTCACCTTGCATCAGATTGTGTAAATCTTTCCCTGGTTTGCTTATGTATTCATATTTGCTATTTCTTACAGCACATTGATATTCCATTACATTTGTGTATCTAAAATTGTTTAGACCTTCTCGAATTGATGGCTATCTATTTTGTTTCCAATTCTTTGCTGCAACAAAAAGTGCTGCTATAAATATTTTGCTATTTATGGAACTTTTCCTCTGATCAAAGACCTCCTCAGAGTATATTCTTAGAAGTAAATTCTCTGGATTAATGGTATGGACATTTTAGATACTTTATTTTCATAATTCCAAATTGTTTTCCAGAATTCTTGTACTAATTCCCAGCTCCACCAACAATGCATTTGTTCACCTTTCCAAATCCCCTCCAACATTGAGTATTCCCTTCTTTTGTCATTTTTGTCATTTGTCTGGATGTGAGGTAAAATTTCACAGTTGTTTTGCTTTGCATTTCTCTTTTTATTAGTGATTTGGAATATTCTTTCATATAGTTCATGAGTTTAAATTTTTTTCAAAAAAATTTATTTATATCCATCAATCACTTATCTATTGGTAAATGGCTTTTCATATTATATATTTCTGTTGGTTTTCTGTATATCTTGGATACTAAACCCTTATCTGAGAAATTTAAAACAATTTTTCCCCATTCAAACACTTCCCTTCTTATCCTAGATGAATTAATTTTGTTTATGCAGAAGCTTTTTAATGTCATACAATCAAAATAATTTATTTTATTTTTTGTAATGGCTTCTAATTCTTATTTGATTATGAGGAAGGAGTTGCCCTTCTTCCCAACATGGCTATATTGCAATTGCCCCCCCCAAGTAGCAATGAGAGCAGTTACTTGGCTAAGTGAGCTGAACCTAGGCCTCTTCTGTTTTGTGGTTCCTTTTCTGAGTACGTGTGACCAATCAGCATTTGGTCTTGGAGGCAACTTTTGCAATTTGAAAGGTTGGAGATGCTGAGTCTCTTAGTCTAAGTTGGCTGGCAATATGGGGAATTGTTGCATTGGAGAGGATACTATTGACAAGAAGGTACCCAATTCGCTGGCCTGACTTTTTCCAGAAGACATAGACCTGAAGGGAATTATGTGAACAACATAGTGCCAAGGTGAAATGTAAAAATCAATAGTGTCATAAATTGCTCCACATTCTGATATTTAAATCTCAACTTCCTGGGGGAGTATAACAGAAGTTATAGATTATTGAATCCCAAGTTAAGTCATTCTGTTGATGTGTGATTGTGAGTGCTAAGCAATTCTTTTGTGTGGAGGAAATAAAAACCTATCTGGTTACTGATTTACATTGAATACTTTTCTACTCCTGACCTTCCTTTCCTGGCTGTGCTTCTGACTTTCTAGACTTTGTTACCATTATTTATCTGCCCTAAAACTTCCACCAGCAGCTGGAGTCTTTTTTACCACAGAACATCCCTCTGCCATGCCATTCCCTTTCTCTCCTTGGTGAGTTCCTTGGGGGAGAAGAGCTCCATTTTAGGGGATGGGCCAGGGCCAGCCATGCTTCATTCCTCTCTTAGCTGTTTTTCTGACTCTAGACTGAACCACTAGTCCACTCCAATACCTTTGCTCTCTTCTCTCCTCACACCCCCCCCCCGCCCACAGCCTGGCACTTAGTAAGGGCTTAATAAACAAATGCTTGGGGAGGGAATTGTGGGAAGATAGCAGAATAAGATAGGAAATTACCTGATTCTCCCAAATTCTCCTCCAAATAAAATAATGCCTCAAAGTGACATTTAGAGCAACAGAAATAATTAAAAGTCAGGCTAAGACAGTTGTCTAGACTAAGACAACTTTGCAGAACATCAGGAAAAATCTGACCTACCAGGTAGTGATCTAGCCTGAGAGAAGTGCAAACAACTGTTTGCAGTCACTCAAAGGAGAGTAGAGTCCTTGGTTTCAGTTCCAGGGCAGAGGGATAAACTGCATTTGTGGCTGTGGGAGGCTGGTGGGTGCATTGTTCAGGGACTGCAGGGAGAGAGAACATTTGCAGTGGCAGTGGTGTGGGCCCTGGTCCTGGCTCAGGGATGGAGAGTAGTACTTGAGGTCACTTATAATCCAAGGCATGAACCAGAGGAGCAGTGACTACACCTAGCCTTGGATTGTAGCACATTGAAAGAACCAAAGAGTCAAAAACCTCCAGTTAAGGCTCTGAAAACAGCAGCATGAAAAATCTGAAGCCCAAGACATTATTCCTGACACCCCAGGAAAAGAGCCTGACTCCAACATAAAGCTAACAGTCAAGAAATACGCTGTCAAAATGAGTAAACAACAGAAAAAGAACCTGACCATAGACAGTTACTATGGTGTCAGAGAAGATCAGGTTCAAACTCAGAAGACAATGAATTAAAAACAGCTACTTGTGGGGTGGAGCCAAGACGGCAGAGTAAAAGCAGTGACTTGCTTGAGCTCTCCCCCAAACCCCTCCAAATACCTATAAAAAATGGCTCTAAACAAATTCTAAAGCAGCAGACCCCACAAAAAGACAAAGTAAAACAAATTTCCAGCCCAAGACAACCTGGATGGTTGATCAGAAAGGTATATCATGCCAGGTTAGGAGAGGAACACAGTTTGGTGTGCCTGCGCAGGCCATAGTGAACCTGGAGCAGGCTTTAAAGGACTGAATTGCAGGCAGCTGTGGTGGTTTCCAGACTTCTAAACCCATTAACACCAAAGAAAACTTAGAAGGTCAGTGGGAAAAGTCTGTTTTTGCGGTGAGAGAGAAACGCGGGGTCCCAGCCCCATTCCCAAAGCTTGGCCCTGGGGCAGCGGTTGCCTCCTGAGCTTCCAGTCCACAGATTGAGGGGGAATCAAGTGGCTGATCAGAGGGGGATTGCAGGGATCTCTCTGCTGGTGCAGGAATCTCTTGCTTTGCTCGTGCTCGGACCTGGGTCACAGTTCTGGGTGGCAGAACTGGGGTGAGGAGGAGGGCTGGTGTAGTGGAGCTTGTAGTGGCTGTGGAGAGAAAATTCTCACAGTTCCAAGACAGAAAAGAGTACTTGTGGTCACTCATAGACCAGAGCACAGGCCAGGAAAGGAGTAAAAACCTCACCCCTGATCATAGCACCTTGGAAGAACTGAAAATTTATAGGTCCCTAGAAGTATCTCTGAAAACAGCTGCACAAAAACCCTGAAGCTTGGGACAGTACATTCTCCACACTGGAAACAGACCCTTACCTTAACAAAGAGTTTATAACTCAAGTAATTGGCCAGGATCATGAGCAAGCAGCACAAAGAGTCATACTATATTATCTTACTTTGGTGACAAAGAAAATCAAAACATACAACCAGAAGAAGACAACTAAGCCAAAGTTCCTACATCCAAAGCCTCCAAGAAAAATATGAATTGGTCCCAGGCCAGGGAAGAGCTCAAAAAGGATTTTGAAAAGCAAGTAAGAGAAGTAGAGGTAAAAATAAAGGAGATCCAAAAAAAATACTGAAGAAAATAACACCTTAAAAAATACACTAACCCAAATGGCAAAAGAGATCCAAAAAGCCAATGAGGCGAAGAATGCCCTAAAAAGAAAAATTGGTCAAATGGAAAAGGAAGTCCAAAAGCTTATGGAAGAAAATACTTCCCTAAAAATTAGAATGGAGCAATCAGAAGCTAGTAACTATATGAGAAATCAAGGCACTGTAAAACTAATCCAAAAGAATGAAAAAATAGAAGACAATGTGAAATATCTCATTGGAAAAACAATTGACCTGGAAAATAGGTCCAGGAGAGAGAACTTAAAAATTATTGGAGTATCTGAAAGCCATGATCAAAAAAAGAGCCTAGACATCATCTTTCAAGAAACTATCAAGGAAAACTGCCCTGATATAGTAGAACCAGAGGGCAAAATAGAAATTGAAAGAATCCACAGATCTCCTCCTGAAAGAGACCCCCAAAGGAAAACTCCTAGGAATATTGTAGCCAAATTCCAGAGTTCCAAGGTCAAGAAGAAAATATTGCAGGCAGCCAGAAACAATTCAAGTATTGTGGAAACACAATCAGGATAACACAAGATTTAGCAGCTTCTACATTGAGGGACTGGAGGGCATGGAGTATGACATTCCAGAAGGCAAAGGAGATAGGATTACAGCCAAGAATCACCTACCCAGCAAAACTGAGAATAATCCTTCAGGGGAAAAAATGGTCATTCAGTGAAATAGGGGACTTTCAAGCATTCTTGAAGAAAAGACCAGAGCTGAATATAAAATTTGACTTTCAAATATAAGACTCAAGTGAAACAGGGAAGAGGTAAACAGGAAAGAGAAATCATAAGTAACTTATTAAGGTTGAACTGTTTACTTTCCTGCATGGAAAGATGATATTTGTAACTCATGAGTCCTTTATCAGTACTAGGGTAGTGGGAGGGGAAAAATTATATGTATATGTATGGATAGGTAGATAGATAGATAGATAGATAGATAGATAGATAGATAGATAGATAGATAAATAGATAGAGGGCACAGGGTGAGTTGAAGATGAAGGGGTAATATCTGAAAAATAACATTAAGGAGTGAGAGAGGATTATACTGGGAGAAGAAGATAGGGAGAAGTAAAATGGGGTAAATTATCTCACATGAAACAGACAAGAAAAGGCTTTTTACAGTGGAGGGGAAATGGGGGAAGGTGAGAGGGAATGAGTGAATCTTATTCTCATAGCATTTGGCTTAAGGAGGGAATAACATACACAATGGGGTATGGAAATCTATCTTACTCTACAGGAGGATATGGGGGGAAGGGGATAAGAGAGCAGGGGTTTGATAGAGAGGAGGGCAGATTGGGGGAGGGGATAATCAGAAGCAAACACTTCTGAGGAGGGACAGGGTCAAAAGAGAGAATAGAATAAATGGGGGGTAGGACAAGATGAAGGGAAACATACTTAGTTTTTCATAACATGACTACTATGGAAGTGTTTTTCATGACGACACATCTATAATCTGTATTGAGACGCTTGCCTTTTCAATGAGGGTGGGTGGGGAGGGAGGAAGGGAGAAAATTTGTAACCCAAAGTTTTAAAAACACATGTTAAAATTTGTTTAAAAAATCAGCTACTTGTAAAACTTTAAAGAAAAATGTAAAATGGCCACAAGCTCAAAATGAGTTATTTGAAGAGCTTAAAAAGGACTCTAAAAATCAAATAAGAGATATAGAGGAAAAAATGAGAAAAGAAATAAGTGTAATGCAAGAAAATCAAGAAAATTATGAAAGGAAAGTCAACCAATTGGAAAATGAGATCCAAACAACATACTGAAGAAAATAACTCCTTAAAAATTAAGATTGGGCAAGGGGAAGCTAATGACTTCATAAGACATGAAGAAATAATAAAACAATATCAAAACAATGAAAAAAAATAGAAGAGAGCATGAACTATCTCATTAGAAAAACAACTGACCTGGAAAACCGATAGAGGAGAGAGATATATTTCTATATGTCACCAACAAAACCCTTCAATAAGAGATAATAAGAGGTATATCATTTAAAATAACCACAGATAATGTAAAATATCTGGGAGTATAGCTGCCAAGACAAACCCAGGAACTATATGAACATAATTTTAAAACACTTTTTATACAATCAGATTTTTATAAAATCAGATTTTTAAAATTGGAGAAATATTGTTCATGGGTAGCCAATATAATAAAATGACAATTTTATAATAAAAATGACAACTGATCTCCTTATTCAGTGCCATCTCAATTAAGTCACTAAAATTTATTTTATTAAGCTAGAAAAAATAATAAAATTCATTTGGAAGAAAAAAAGGTAAAAAAATATTAAAAGAATTAACGAAGAAAAAATGTTAAGGAAGGAGGCCTAGCGGTACCAGATCTTAAACTGCATTATAAGGTGATAATTATCAAAACTATCTGTACTGGCTAAGAAATAGGATCATGGATCAGTGGAATACAGTAGGTATACAATACACAGTAGCAAATGATTGTAGTAGCCTTGTGTTTGATAAACATAAAAATCTAAGCTTTTGGGGTACTCATCATCTGGTAAAAATTGCTGGGAAAAATGGAAAGCAGTCAGGCAAAAACTAGGTATAGGCCAATATCTTACATCATTTTGTAAAATAAGGTCAAAATGGATACATAATCTAGACATAAAGGGAGATACAAGTAAATTAGTGGAACATGGAACATATTACCTATCAGATTTGTGAATAGGAGAAGAATTTATGAATAAATAAGATATAGAGAACATTATAGGATATAAAATGGATAATTTTGATTATATTAAACTGGAAAGGTTTTGTACAAATAAAACCAATGTAGCCAAGATTACAAGGCAAGCAGAAAATTAGAAAAAAATTATATAAATATTAAAAATATAGAGAACTGAGTCAAATTTATAAGAACATGAATCATTCCCCAATTGATAAATGGTCAGAGGACATAAACAGGTAGTTTTTTAGAAGAAAAAATTAAAGCTATATATAGTCATATGAAAAATACTCTAAATCTTTATTGATTAGAGAAATGTACCATCTCACATCTATCAGATTAGCTAAAATGATAGAAAGGGAAAATGGCAAATGTTGGAAAGTATGTAGAAAAATTGGAATACTAATACATTGTTTGTGGAACTGTGAATTGATCCAACCATTTTGTAGAGCAATCTGGAATTATGCCCAAAGAGTTATAAGACAGTGTATACCCTTTGACCCAGCAATACAACTATTAGGTATGCTTCCCAAGGTGCTCAGCAAAAAGGTGAAACAACCTGTATGTTCCAAAATATTTGTTCTTGTGCTGTCTTTTTTCAGTCATGTATAACACTTCATGACCCCATTTGGGGTTTTCCTGGAAAAGATACTGAAGTGAGAGCAGAGAACCAGGGGAACGTTGTACACAGTAACAGTCACATTGTGCAATGACTGATATTGATAGACTTAACCCTTCTCAGCAATACAAAGATCTAACACATCTCCAAAGGCCTCATGATGGAAAATGCTATCTATATCCAAAGAAAGAACTATGGAGTTTGAACGTGGATTGAAGCATTTTATTTGCTATTTTTTTTCTTCTGTTGTGTTTTGTTTCCTCTTTTTGGTGGTTCCTCCTACTACTTCTAATTCTTACTTACAACATCACTAATGTGAAAATATGTTTAATAGGAATGTATATGTATAGCCTATATTAGATTATACACCATCTAGGGGAGGGAAGTGGGGAGGGAGAGGGAGAAAAATGTAAAACTCAAAAGCTTATGGAAGTGATTATAGATAATTCAAAATAAATTAATTTAAAAAAAAAAAGAAAAGATCCTGAAGTGGTTTGCTATTTCATCTCTAGCTTATTTCGCAGATGAAGAAAGTGAGGCAAACAGGATTAAGTGACTTGACCAGGGTCATATAGCTAGTAAGGGTCTGAGGCCAGATTTGAACTCAGGAAATGGAGTGTTCCTGACTCTAGGCCTGGCATTCTATCCACTGTGTCACTTAGCTGCCCAATAAAAATATTAGTATCAGCTCTTTTGTGGTGTTAAAGAATTGGAAATTGAGGGGATGCCCATTAATTGAGAAAAGGCTGAATAAGTTGTGGTATATGATTGTAATGAAATACTACTGTGCTATATGCAATGACAAGCAGGCTGATTTTAGAAAAACATGGAAGATTTACATGAAATAATGAAGAGTGAAATGAGCAGAACCAATAGAACATTGTATACAGTAATAGCAACACTGTTTGAAGAGTGACTGTGAATGACTAAGCTTTTCTGGGTAATGAGGACTTAGGAGGAAAATGCTATCTACCTCCAGAGAGAGAACTGGTATATGGAAGTTATGTATTGTACGGTTCCACATATATATTGATATCAAATATTATCCTTCTCTAATGCAAAGTTGGAAGGGAAGGAGGGAGGGATAGAACTTAGAACTCAAAATACAACAAAGACGAATAAAGAAAATAAATATTTAAAAAAGAAAATAAATGCCTGGCACCTGTGGCCTACCTGCTTAACTCAGGATACTCTAAATATAAGTCAAAATCTAAGCTTTTGACTATTTTCCCCCCAGAGCACCAAGGTATAACAAGCCAAAGAGTATGAAGAAAGAAGTCTGATTAGTCTTTTGGGTGGTCAGGCTCCCCAAGGACCGAACCCCATCATGAAGTGCATGAATTCAGAATAAAAAGGATCCTTGGCAAAGAAGAAGAGGGCAGAGTGCCCCAGTCCTCTTGGGCCCAGCAGCCATTGTTAATTGTTACACATGTATTGTTTAGGTCTCTGAAAAACCAAATTCTCATGATCTTCTGTATGAGTCTGTCTCTTAAAGTGCAATCACATTAAACCAACCATTGATATAGTTCAATGATGTTGACTTTAAATTCAGCCTTCTAGTGCATCATTTTTGACATCTCATTTCTTGATTCTGAAAAGTTACTCTACTAATATAAAAAATCAAGTTAATTTTAATCAAGAGTTGAAAAGTTAGCTTTATTTTCTCACATATGGGTGTGGAAGGACTCTGGGCCATGAACTGTAACCCCGAATTTTAGGATACCAATTAAAAAAATCATTTCAGGAAATAAAGTAGGTTTATTTTTAGATCATTGAGGAAGGGTGAGTTTCTAGTTAATAAAAAACTTTATAGTTACTCTTTTTAGCTACTTGACCTAGTTATGGTCCCATTTCTTTTAATCAGATTAATTTGTATACCTGTTGTATCATTGCTGATTTTCCCTCTCATGTCCAAAGTCTCTCCCCACATTGGGCCATAATAGAGGCTAGGTTATGATATCCTTGCATTATTACCCTGACATGAAGACAACACGAGAATCTTGAAATATGTCATGAGAAATTAAGTGTTAAATTAAGTATTTTGTAGGATGATGATGATTATGAACCAAGTGTAATCTCTCTCCCTGGTTACTTGACAAGCCAAATAATGCTTCTATCCATGTCTAAAAAATCAACTCATTTTTGTTCTTGCCACTATGATGGAACAAAGATCAGAAAAATTGGTGACTGTAACATACAGTGTTTGAAATCTCCCCAGAAGCTGTATCAGAATACAAATGAGATTGTAGAATAAAATGAAACTGGAAAAGGATAGCATGGATATGGTTATCGAGTAGGAGTGAGTGGCAAGGGAGAGTTGTGAGAGGGAGAGAGAGAAATAAAAGCAATTTATATTTAATCATCCAAATGCTTCTCTTTCCTTTTCCACACCTTATTTAGGCCATGCCATTTGGAATCTCTTAATCTGCTAAAACAAGTGTCATTCTTCTGAACAATATCCTTTCTTGTCTTCCTCATATTAACCTAATAAATATTTAAAATATCTTTTTGCTGGCAACATCGTACAGTGGAATGAGTCTTGAATTTGGAATGAGAGGATGTGGATCCAAAGCCTATCTCTTCCTCTTATCAGTTGCTCCACAGAAAGAGCATTTAATCTCTCTGGTACTCATTTTTCTTATCAGTAAAATGAATGGAGCTGGACTAGATGATCTCAAAGCTCCTTCTATTTCTAAAGGTATGATCATATTTTTACCTTTCTATCTTCTTCTGACCTCTTTCCTTCTTAGCTTCTAAGAGTTGGCTGGCTTCTGGCAGGAGCCAAGACACAACTCAGGACTGAATTCAAGTTATTGGAAACACAATGAGAATAGCTTAGTGTATTTGGGTCAGTTGACCACCCGAAGCAAAGACTTGTTGCAATAAGATGACCTTGCCAATGGTCCCTAGTATTTCATGTAAAATCTATCAAGAAATGGAATGGTCAACCTCTGGAGGTATTCAGTTCCTCCTCCCTTGAAGTGTTCTTGCAAAGGTTGAACGATGACTTGTTAGGGATGTTTTAGAGGGGATTTTTTCAGTCAATCGACCAGAATTTATTAAGTTTCTACTTTATTCCGGGCACTATGCTAAGCACTAGGGACACAAAAAGAGGGAAAAGACAGTCCCTGCCCTCAAAGAGCTCACAATCTAATGGGGAAAGATGACAAGCAAACAAATATACAAACAAGCTATATACAAGACAAATAGCAAATAACAAAGAGAAAGCACTAGAATTAAGAAGGGTTGGGAAATGCTTCGTGCAGAAGGTGAGATTTTGGTTGGGACTTGAAGGAAGCCAAGGAAGCCAGGAGGTAGAGATAAGGAGGGAGAGCATTCTAGGCAAGGGGAACAGCCAGAAGAAATGCCCAGAGCTGAAGGATGGAATAACAAGGAGACCAGTGTCACTGGATTGATGAATACATGGCAGGGAGTAAGGTATAAGAAGACTAGAAAGGTGGGAGTTATGTAGGACTTTGAATACTAAATAGAGGATTTGGTATTTGACCCTGAAGGTGATAGGAAGCCACTGGAGAAAACTAAGTGGGATGAGGGTGGGTGGAATGGTGGGAATTGTATTTTAGGAAAAACATTTTGGTGGTTTAATGGAGTATGGACTGGACTGGGAGTAACTTGTGATAGACAGATCCACCAGATGCCCAGGTGTTAGGTGATGCCCCAGGGCACTCGCAATATAGAAGAAAGAAAGGGACATATTTGGGAGCTATTGGAAAGGTGAAACTGACAGGCCCTGGCAACATATGAGAGGTCAGAAATGGTGAGGAGTCAAGGATGACACCTAGATTGTGAGCCTTGGGTACTGGAAAGATGATAGTGCCCTCAATGATAATAGGGAAGTTTGGAAGTGTGAAGTGGTTGGGGGAAAGACAATGAATTCTGTTTTGTATATTTTGAGTTTAAGATGTCTACTGGACATCCAATTCAAGATGTCTGAAAGGCAACAGCAGAGGGATTGTGGGGTGGGGAGGTTAGAGGCAGTATAGGCAGTGAGATTATCAGCATAGAGATGGTAATTAAATCTAGTTGATGAGATCACCAAGTGAAGTAGTATGGAGGGAAAAGAGAAAAATTCCAGGACAAAGCCCTATGGGACACCTACTATTAGTGGGTGTGACCTGGATGAAGATCTAGCAAAGGAGATTGAGAAGAAGATATAGGTAAGAAGGGAACTAGGAGAGAGTATTGTCTGAAAAGTTAGAAAGAAGGTGATCAACAGTGTCAAAGACTACCAAGAGGCCAAGGAGAATGAAGATTGAGAAAAGGCCACTGAATTTGGCAATTAGGGGATCACTGGTAACTTTTGAGAGAGGACTTATAGTGGAATGATGAGGTCAGAAGCCATATAGTAGGAAAATAACTTTTTTCAGCTGAATGGAGGATGAACTAGGTTGGGGAATGACTTGTGGAAGGCAGATCCACCAGAAGGCTATTATAATAGTCCAGATATTAGGTGGTGCTCCAGGGTTGTGGCACTATAGAGGAAAGAAGGGGGCATATTTGAGAGATATTGCAAAGGTGGAATAAGCCTTAGCAACAGTAAAAAGATGGTGAGCAGAGAGGAAACTGAGCCTCTATTGTGGAAAGCCTGCACTCAAGGAGTTTAACCAGAAAGGGCAGAAGAGAGACAAGGTGGTAGTTAGTAGGAATGGAACAATCAAGTGCAGGTTTTTTTGAGGATGGGCAAGACATTGCACTGTTTATAGGTAGCATGAAAGAAGTTGGTAGATAGGGAAATTTTAAAGATAAATGAGAGAGTGAGGATGACAGAGGGGGCAGTCTGCTGGAGGAGATGGGATGGAATGGGATTCTTAATCAGATACAGAGTAGATGGAATTTCAGGTTCCTTTCAATTTTCTGATGAATAGTTTATTAGGCAATGTTTAATTCTTCATCTAAAACTAAAAAACAAAACCAAAAACAATCCAACAATCCATGAACTTAATCTGCAGATAGTTTCTCATCATAATTAAAGACAATATATAGCATGGCTGAGAGACATTCGCCACAGTGGATACAGAGAGGTGACCTCAAAGCCTTCGTATATTTTAAAGTCTCACTGGTCATATTAGTTGTATGACCTAGGATAAGTTAGTCAACCTTTTAGTGCTCTAGGTAACTTTTAGAGAAGTTAAATTGCAGAGAAGATCCCAACCTTCATTGGCAAAGGAGATTCTTTTCAGGCAGTTCACTATACCAATAAAATTATAAACCCAGTTCCTATCCTTATTTAACATGATTTAGTATGAACAAATTAATAAAAGTTGTGTTTTCTAAAGCTTTATAAAAGTTTAAAGTTCCTTCTCCCTTCCTTCATAATCTTGTTTAAAACAAGGTTTTAAAAAAGGTTTAATCATTTGCCTTCAGAAGGTTTGATGCTTTAAGGTACAAGAAATAGATTGTAACTATAATCTAGTTAAAAAAAAACTTACTTGGATACTAAATAAATGTTATTTAATAATGACGGTGCATTTTAGGAAATCACTTCAGACAAGTTTCTATTTTAAATCACTTAGGCAAATTTCTATTTTAAATTTTTGTTAGAAGTTATGTAGATTCCTTTTTTTTTCTAGCAACAGAGATTGTATTTATTGACTTTACACAGTAACTATATCTTTGACAGGCAATAATCATGGATAAGCAGGGCCCAGAATTGAATGAGAGGAGTAGAGTGGTCTGGATTATCTTTAGGAAATTGTGCCATGCTTGTAATTACTCACCCAGTCTCTCCCTGAAATAAAGAAACAGTGTTTTAGTTTTAATAACAATTTTCTCTTGGTGACTTTTAGCTGTGATTCATGGCATACCACAGTTTCTGAAAAAAGAAATTTAAGTGAGTATCAACTAAGGAGCAGTGGAGATGTATGTAGTGGGTACATAGTAAGCTGCAACAAATTATCAAATGAAAATCATTCAAGTGAAGCTGCATTAAAAATATCACTAGATCTGGCCTTTGAGTCAGGAGGATCTAAGTTTAAATCCAGCCTCAGACACTTGACACTTACTAGCTGTGTGACCCTGGGCAAGTCACTTAATCCTGAATGCCTCACCAAAAAGCAAAAAAAAAAAAATCACTGGAGACATATATGACCAGAAAGGGAGGTGGATTGCACAAGTAGTAAGAGTGAAGAACAGTTAACAGGCTGACCTGGTGGTATTCATTCAAAGTCAGGAGAACTAGAGGAAGGTTCCCAGTATGTTGGGTGGACCCCCTTGTGAAGGATTTACAGGAAGATGTGGACAAAAGTTATATAAGGTGAGAGGGTACAGATGGGTTGAGACCGGTATAGTTTGAGGGAATACTCACACAAGTTCCATTCCATTCTGTTTCATACCATTCCATTTCTCAAGCAGTTACTAAGCTCCTATCTTGTTCAAGTCACCATGCTTGTCACTGAGAATACCAGCACAGAAATTATAAAGTCCCTGCCCTCAGGCACTTCCATTCTGCTGGATAAGATCATAGATCCATCCTAGTAGCTAAGGTTTCAGGAATTTTGCATTAATTACCAAGTAGCTGCCTATGGCATTGAGCTAGTCACTATACAACACAAGCAAACTATCTTGGTACCAGACCTCCAGATGCTTATGTACTAAGTTCTAAAGTGATACGGAGATACAGCATAAAAGAACAATACGACACATACATCACAGAGGATGAAAATGTACATCACAGAAGATGATGCATGACTGAAAAAGATTTACATTGTATGGAGTCTTTAGTGTTAGAATTATGAAGGGTAAGAGTTGGTCACTCTTTTAGTAGGGTAAAAATAGATACCTAAACAAGCCAGAATTCTGGTCTTTGTAACAAGAGAAGGAAGACACCTAGAGTATTTGAAAATGGAGAACATTCCTGGAATAAAGAATGGCAAATGTGGATGCCTAGAAAGGAAAAGTGGATGAAGGTAATAGTATCAATGTATTATTTATTTACACAGAAAGATCCAGAAGTACAAAGAGCAGTCAGCTAGCAAGTATCTAATTCTGAACTGTGTTGCTTCTGCCCAGAGCCACAGAAGGGCTCAAAGCTCTGGCAGAGGTTTGTGGCTGGCGGCCACCCATATCATTTCAGAATTTCTGATAAAAATAATCCTGTGATCCCAGAAAATTTATACTGACAACACCACTTAAAGACTGGTCTTTAAGGTCAGTATGAGAGGGTAATGACCTCCCAGTGATAATTTGAGCATAGCCTGGACAATAACTACTATGCAAATCAGACTAATATTATGTATTCCTGCCCCCATACTCCAATTATCATCAGATACTGGGCTCTTAGACATGGAAGGACCCAATGATCCTGAAATGAAATATGGAACAGTGAAATATGGTTAGTCATAACTCACAGTCAGAGATTCAGGGCCCTGAAAGTCCATTACGTTACATACAGACAAGGAAAATGGTCACTTAAGAGAGGTGAAATAATTCAAGTCACACAACTTGCTAGTGGCTGAGCTAGGACTAGATCTCAGATACCTTGATATCTACCTACCACTCTTTCCACTATGCCTCATGTTTTAAAAACAGCCCCTAAAGAGTTTGGGGGCCCAGAGACTAAATGGACTTCTAAATACCAACCCCAAAGTCACATTAGGGCACCTGAAATAATCTAATGAATGGTTCTGCTAATTCTGTCAAGGATATTTATGGAATGTAATCATATCCAGAAGGCTTTATTAATTTTTTTTTTTTACAAACAGTAACCACTTTGACTAAAAGCTTGCCTGAAGCATGTACTTATTTACCAAATATCAGATAATCAATTTATGCCACCCTCTTGGTGATTTCTTATTTGATTAATTTGGGGAAAGTACAAAAATTCTTCTTTTTTCTTCATCATAATACTACCGAAATGACACTTATATTGCTGGATGATTAAAATTCATTAGAAATTTTTTTTTGGTAATTAATAAAAGGAAAGATTCAGTCTGAAATGCTAAGGTTTAAAAAACCTTTTACAAAACCAAACTCATCTTTTCCCCTAAACCCTCCCTACCTCCTACCTTACCTTTTGCTGTAGATGGCAACACCATTCTCCCAGTCCCTCAGGCTCACGACCTAAGAATCATCCTAGACTCCTCACTATCTCTCATCCATCCTTGCAGCATTGCTGGACTACATCCGCTTCCCTCCTCTGCCACTACCACTACTCTGGTGCAGGTCCTGATTATCTTATGCCTGCACTATTGCAATAGCCTGCTGGTGGGTTTGCCTGCCTCAACTCTCTCCCAACTCCAATCCATCCTCTATTCATCCACTAAGTGATTTTCCTAAAGCACAGGTCCAGCCATGTCACTATCTTCCTCCATAAGCTCCAGGAGCTCCTTATCACCTCCAAGATCAAACACAAAATCTTTTGTTTGGTGTTCAAATCTTTCATAATCTAACCCCTTCTACCTTTTCAGTCTTCTTACGTAAACCTTACTCTCTGCCATATACTTCTTCAGTTCAGTAACACTGGTCTTTTTGCTATTCCATGAACAAGACATTTCATCTCTCATACTCTCCCTACTCAACTCTACCTCCAGGCTTCTTTGGCTTCCTCTAAGTCCTAACTAAACTCTCATCTTCTACAGGAAGACTTTCCCAACCCCTCTTAATCTGAGTGCTTTCTCTCCATTAATCATTTCTCTGCATCCTGTGGACAGCTTGTTTATACACATTTGTTTGCATGCTGTCTCCTCCATTAGATTGTGAGGTCCTCGAGGGCAGGGACTGGCTCTTGCCTCTTAGCAGTGTCTGCTACATAGTGGGTGCTTAATAAGTATTTGTTCATTGATTGACTCTCACTTTTTCATCCTCCTCAGCTTACACTGTCCTTGCAAAAGTGTCACCCAATGCTGAACACAATATTCTAGATGTGTTCTGGTCAGAGAAATATTGCTTCCTTTATTCTAGACACTATACATCTATTATATAGCTTAAGATCAAATAAGCCTCTTTCTTCTTTCTTTCTTTTTCTTTTTTTTTTGGTTGCCACTTCACACTGTTGATACATTGAGTTGGCAGTCAACTAAAAGTCTTATTTACTTTTCCTATCACCTCTGGTATGGTGATGTTTACCCTAGCTGATTTTGTAAACCGAATGTAAGACTTCCCATTTATACCTTTGAAATTTCACTTCTTAGTTCTGACTCATCCTTCTAGCCTATTCACACCCGTGGGGGGTTAGATTTATCTAGGTTCCAAAACATTGAGGTCCCCTTCTACTGTATGTTTACTATTTATTTCTCTTTGTAATTCATTTAGCTTTTCTTTATTATTTAGATGTAATGTCATTTGGTGCATGTAGTGAAATTAATTCCTTATCTATGGTAGCTTTTAGTAAAACGTAGTTTTGCTGTTTATCTCTTTTAATTGAATCTTTTTTTGCTGTTGACTTGTCTGAAATCATAATTGCAACTCCTGGTTTTTTTGTGTGTGTTCAGCTGAGCTATGATAGATTTTGCTCTAACATCTTATTTTAACTTTGTGTGAATCTTTATGTTTCAAGTGTAAACAGTATATTGTTGGATTTTACTTTTCAACCCCTTCTGCTATTTTCCATTTTATGGGTTCTAAATCACATTCACAGTTTTGATAATTAATTGTTTATTCCCTTCTATCCTATTCTCTTGTATTTTTCCTTCTCTTTACTCTCTATTTCCTTTTTTTTTTTTTGGTTAGGCAATGGGGTTAAGTGACTTGCCCAGGGTCACACAGTTAGTAAGTGTTATGTGTCTGAGGCTGGATTTTAACTCTGGTCCCCCTGAATCCAGGGCTGGTATTCTATCCACTGTGCCACCTAGCTGCCCCTCTACTCCCTTTTTAACATAGATTTTTACATTTCTTTCTTCCTTCCTTCCTTCCTTCCTTCCTTCCTTCCTTCCTTCCTTCCTTCCTTCCTTCCTTCTTTCTTTCTTCCTTTCTTCCTTTCTTTCTTTCTTTCTTTCTTTCTTTCTTTCTTTCTTTCTTTCTTTCTTTCTTTCTTTCTTTCTTTCTTTCTTTCTTCCTTCCTTCCTTCCTTCCTTCCTTCCTTCCTTCCTTCCTTTCTTCTTTCTTTCTTTCTTTCTTTCTTTCTTTCTTTCTTTCTTTCTTTCTCCCTTTCTTTCTCTCTTTCATTCCCTCTTTATGATCCTCTTTCCAAGCTCAGAGTTTGTTTCACTTATGATTAATCCCTCTCTAAATTTATCCTCCATATTATACACTTCTTTTCCTCTCTTCCTCTTTCTTCTTGCATCCTTGCTGAATTAAATATATACCATCCCACACTTTATATATATGTTTTTGTCTATGTTGTCTGCTCTCTTTTAAGCAGTTTAGATGAAAAGTGTCATTCAAGTGATGCATGCAACACCACTACTCTCACTCACATTTGTATATATTTCTAATTGCATACCCTGATTGTATGAGATGATAGGTTCCCTTATACTTCCTCCCATTTTTATCTTTAGTATATCCTTTCCCTCAATTCCCCATTTCTTTCCTCTTTCAGCATTGTCAATATGTATCAAAAACTATTTCTATGTCTTCTGGCTCATTTGACTACCTCTATGATCACTTATATCACTAGGATTCTGAAAGAGCTATTGTATCATCCCTCCTCCCCTATTAGAATATAAAGAGCTCATCTTTATAAAGCTTCTGATTGATCACTTGTATTTATCTCTTGATTTTTCTTTTGATTTCTGTATTTGCATTTCAAAGTTCCATTTCAGATCTGTGTTTTTTTCAGGAAGACTGAAAGTCCTCTGTTTCACTGAAGGTCCATTTTTTCCCTCGTAGCTTTATATTCATTTTTTTTAAGGCAATTGGGGTTAAGTGACTTGCCCAGGGTCACATAGCTAGTATGTGTCAAGTGTTTGGTGTGAGGCTGGATTTGAACTCAGGTCCTCCTGACTTCAGGGCCGATGCTCTATCCACTGTGCCACCTAGCTACCCCTGTTTATATTCATTTTTACTGGTTAAGTTATTCTTAGTCGTAAACCCATATCTTTTATCTTTTGAAATAACACATCAAGTCAACAAGTCTGGCACATAACGAGTGTGTAATAAAGGTTTGATCATTCAGAATTGACTTTTAGAATATAACATACCACTTCTTCTACTTAAGTGTGGTAGTTGGTAAATCGAATGTGACCCAATTGTGGTTCCTTGACATTTGAATTTTTATATTCTAGTTGCTGGCAGTTTTTTTTTCCCTTTGATCTGGAAGCTCTGGATTTTGTCAATGAAATTCCAGGGAATTTTCATTTTGGAATTTCTTTCAGGAGGTAATTAGTGTATTCTTTCTGTTTTCATACTGCCCTTTTGTTCTAATGTCTGGGTAATTTTCTTTAATGATTTCTTCACATATGATAATAAAGTTCATTTTTTGGTCATGGATTTCAGGTAGTCCAATAATTTTTGAGTTACCTCTTCTTGATCTATTTTGCAAGTCAATTGTTTCTGATATGAAAGAGATTATATTTTCTTCTATTTTTTCAGTCCTTTGGCTTTGCTTAAATATTTCTTGTCTCCCGGATTCATTAACTCCTATGGGTCCATTCTAATTTTCAGGTAGTCCATTACTAGGAAAAGCTTTTGCACTTCTTGTGTTAAGCTATTAATTCTTTTTTCCAAGTCACTCCACCATAGTTGTCATTTCTTTCATAATTTCATTTGAAAATAAAACAAAAAAAATCTCTTACATAATTTCTTCTAGGAAATCTAATTATTCTTTTTTGTTGTTGTTCAGTCATTTCAGTCACATCCAACTCTTTGTGATCTCATTTGAGGTTTTCTTGGCAAAGATACTGGAGTGGTTTGCCATTTCCTTCTCCAGCTCGTTTTAACAGATTAGGAACTGAGGCAAACAGGGTTAAGTGACCAGGTTCGCACAGCTAGTAATTGTCTGAGGCTGGGTTTAAACTCAAGTCTTCTTGACTTCAGGCCCGGTGCTCTATCCACTGCTCCACCTAGCTGCCTAATTATTCTTCTAGGCAAGCTGTTTTTCCTTTGAGGATTTGATTGTAGGTATTTTTGAGTCATTGTCTCCTTCTGGATAGTGTCTTGTGCATCCCTAGCAACATGAGTCCTTTTTTTTGTTTGTTTGTTTGTTTACTCATTTTTTGGTGCCAAGGCTTCAGGAGCTGAGTTCTAGATCTCCCCAGGGGATCAGATCAAGTTGAAGCCCTTTTTTTGGCTACTCAGTCCCTTCCTTTACCACATGGTCATTCCTTTACCCAGACTCATGTTTCCTTAGGGGTCAGACTAAGTTAGAGCTGCTTCCTTCAGCCTGTGCTCTTTCCTTCCAGATTCACTCTTCTTTCTAAGATTGACCTTAATTAAAGCCCTTCCTTTGGAGGGAGAGGAAAGAGAAGACGGAGATTTTTTTTTTTTTACCCATGGCTAAGTTTCTCTAAGGCCAAATTCACTCTTCCTCCAGTGGGATGGATCTATTAAAGGCCCTTTCCTGGGAACCAGGGATGGAATTTTGAGGGGGAGGACTTTTATTTTTATTTACTTCACTAAATTGAAGTCCTTTGTTGCTAAGCTCCCCTTCTCCTATTCGTTTCCCTTTTTTCTTCTAAAAATATGTGAGCATGAAGAAGAAGAGTGAGAGAGAGGGAGAGATTATCTAGATTTAAGAAAGTGATAAAGAAAATGTTAATGACACAGATTAAACTTTAAAAATGTGTTGTGTATACAGCATAATTCTGGTTGTTACCCTCCCTTCATCACAGCACTTTGAGAAGCAAACCCAAAGAATGTGCAGACTGCCAGGACTGAACCCTCATTGCACTGTACCCTTTTATACCGTAACCTTTAGCTCCAAGGGCCAGTTGTATGTGGCCGAGATAGATTGACCACTGCCCTGGGCCTTCAAGGGGGCATGCACAGTCGGTGAAAGCTGGAAAAAGATGTGGTTCTTCTAGTTTCCAACTTGAAGAGAGAATATATGACTTTCCAATCTCTTTTCAGGTCCATAAAGGGAAAGAACACCTCTGAGAAGAAGTCAACGTGCAGAGGAACTGGTAATCTCTATCATGTTCCTAATTTCATTTCCCTACACTAAAGACTATGGGGAATTTCCCCTGGGGTGAGAGCTGGACTTTCTCTCTTGGTTGAACTGAGTCATCTCACTTCGGATGTGATAGCTCATTCATTCTGTGTATTGTCTGGTATCCATTCTCTTAATGCATGCTTTCTCTGATTTCTATTTTGCTATCAAGTTAGATAAATAGGTTTATTTTCTATTTATGTGTCTTTATTGTGAAACTGGTATGTTGTAGGGAGTCAAGTCCTGGATATATATATGGCTTGGGGCTCCCCTCTCCTACTATACCTATTAAGGCATAGTAATTAAGAGTGTAGTCTGAACCTAAAATTTATTTCTCCTAGTCTAACAATATTTAAGGGAGTAGAAAGATATCATCCTAACCTGGTTTCCCCTCTCTCTGTGGAAAGCAAAGTGGCCAGCCTTGGCCCCAATCTCCTGCTTTCCTTCCTAGTAGGAATCAAAGTCTTCCTTGGAGAAGAGTTCAGGACAGGACATATTTATTCTTTCTCCCCATGTAAGCAACATTTGGACAGACTCATGTGGATATACATGACCTAGACAGGCAAAACAAAACGGCAACTATATACCACATCATCCTTCTGTAAGAGACCTTCTATAACCAAATCTGATATTCCTCTCTAGCTACATTTCACATTACTCCCTATCTCTTGATGTTATATCCAAACTGGAGTAGGATCACGGATTTAAAGTTAGAAGAGGCCTCAGAGGCTATCAGTTCCACCCCCTTCATTCTATGAGCGACAAAGCTGAGGCCCAGAAATGTTACATGACTTGTCCAAAGTTAGTAAGCATAGAGAGAGAATGGGAACCCAGATCTTCTGACGCCAGGGCCTGGGTACTTTCCACTATAACACATTACCTCCCTTGATATTTCCACTGCCAACATCCATGCATCTTCACAAGCCTGGAATGCAATCCTTTCACATTCTCTTCCTCACAGAATCATTATTTTCCTTCAAGGTTCAGCCTTCCCTGGTTCTCCTAACCACTCCCCTCCGCAGTTGATAATGCACTTTCTATCTTCTCAAATTACCTTGTATTTACTTACCTTTGTACCTAATCTATCCTTCTGTAGAATGTAAACTCTTTACAAGGCACAGGCTGTTGTGCTTTTGTTTCCATATTCCCAGTTACTAGCATGGGACCATGCTTAATAAATGCTTGCTAAAATGATTTAAGTAGAATCACTACTCTTTCACATATTAGAGAATCTTATATAATCACAAATATACATTGAAGGCTGTTGGAGAAGAGACATTGATTCTCCCTTCTGTTATAGTGAAGCAAATGCTTTTAAATTATTTATGTCATATATATACATATAAAGTACATATTTCAATATGTAAAGCATGTATGCATAAATATAAAATGTCTCATACAAATATGCACTGAATAAATATGTATACTTTAGATATTGATATAACTATATGACAACATATGTACATACATGCATAATCAACAATTGATACCACCGAACCTTGTTTTTTCCACACCTTTTAGTTATTTTTGTGTTCATAAAGATATGTGTGTTTGTGAAGTTGCACAAATGTGGCGGTGAAATCTCAAGGGAGACAGTGTGATTGAGTGGAAAGTATAGTGGCAATGGAGTCAGAGGCTAGGGGCTCCCATTCTCTCCCTCAGATGTGGAATATGTAATTTGCTAAAGCCTGTTGGTTTCCTTCAAGTAATCTTCAACAAGGAAATAGGTGAGGACTTTGATCGATAGATCACAAGCCTGGCATAGTTATATTATAGTAGTGATAAAATGCCCAGACAACTACTAGATTTCTGTCTCTGACAAAATGTAGAGGAGTTAATATTTTTTTTTTACTTGCCTTAATATTAAATTCATCTTTAAGAAGTGGAGGAAGCAACAAGGGGGAAAATTCTTTTCTGAATCTGATTCTCCCTAACAAGGAGGGACAAGTTGTTGGAGTGAAACTGATAGCAAATTTAGGGGAAGTGACCATTTCTTCCCAGAATTTATGATGTAGAACAGAAAACCAGTCATATATAGTCTGTCAGGCACACTAGGTTTTGGGAAAGCAGATTTCCAAGAGTTTGGAGGAAGCATAGGTAGTATCTCATGGCCTAAAATTCTACAGGAAAAAATTAACACAGGAAGGGATGGGAAACTGAAGAATGAAATTGTGAAAGAATAAAAGGAAACAATTTTGCTGAGAAGAATCAGGAGTTTTCTAAATAGATCAATGGAAATATACACAGAACTTACCAGTTAACTTAGATTATAAAAAGATGCATGGAATCAAGGGCAAGTAATTATTATGGAGGATGTCCTCCATGATATGAGTGGAAGAGGGTATTCTTATTGATAGTGAGGCCTTCCATTTTGCAGATGACGTTCTATTAATTGCATCAAGCCCCAGGATATGACAAAGGTAGAGCGTTGATCAAGGGAGATACTTAATTGTATTAGTTTATGAAGAAGTAAACCTTTGTTTGGGACATTGATTACATCTTGCTAACTGAGGACGAATTGGCTTATCAAACAATTGTGGGATGAAGCTACAACTAGAATGCACTTTGGATTCCAGGGAAGGGTATGCATGTATTTGTGCAATGCCATTTCCTTCCCCTTCCCCGGAGACTTATTTACCATTCCCCGAAAACTGTTTAGCCCCCGAGATGGCAACTTTTCATCCTAAAACTGATAGCCAATGGGGCAGTGGTAGAGAACTGGGAGTTCTTAGAACTTGAATTCCTGGACTTTGAGTCCTGGACTTAGCCCTGGGCAGACAGTGACAAAGTCAAATGATGGTTATACATGCTCTCAACTACCTGATCTCGGGAAAGAGGAATCAGGAGGCCAAGTTTTTGGAGTTCCTAAACTCTAGATTTCTACAGCAAGGGTTCTCAAACCTGGAGTCTGTGAGCTTTTTTTAATGTTTGTGTTAACTGCATTTTAAAAATATTTTGTTTGTTATGTTTTGTTTTGTTTTTGGCTAGGCAATGGGGTTAAGTGACTTGCCCAGGGTCACACAGCTAGTAAGTGTTATGTGTCTGAGGCCGGATTTGAACTCAGGTGCTCTATCCACTGTGCCACCTAGCTGCCCCCTAAAAAATATTTTGATAACTATATTTTAATGTAATTGGCTTCCTTTGCAATACTACGCATTTTCTTTTATGTATTTAAAAACATGCTGAGAAGGGGTTCATAGACTTCACCAGAGAACCAAAGCGGTTCATTCTAAAGAGAGAAGAGAGCCCCTGAGTAGAGCCAGTTTTAAATTTAGCCTTATGTCAAACCCAAGTTCTCGGGTACATAATCAGGCCTTCTAATGAGAGACAAGGGAATTCCTGATCTAGCACCAACATCTTGGAGAAAGGAGAATTTTAAAAGTCCCCGGCCTCTTCTCTCCCTTCTCTCCCCCATCAGCTAGAGGATCAGCAAGGTAAAAACAGACATGACACTGGGAGAACAAAATAACAACAACCAAAACCCTGGACTTGGGACTCCCCTACTACCATGAGTTATTTGGACAGTGCAGGTCCAGTGGAAATACAGTTGCTTCTTTACCAGTTCAAGTAAATTTCTCTTCCATAGGACTGGATGCCTCTATGGATACATGAAGAGGAGAAAGGGGAACTCATCAGAATGTTGAGGGGTTGCCAGTCTGGTAACTCCATGTTTATTTTACTTCTGGTGATAGTCTAAGTCTTTAGGGTAGTACCATAAAGGTGAAGGACTATATGGCTTCTAGAGAATCTCACTGGAATGTTGGGAAGGGGTTGCCTCTCTAGCAATCCCAAGTTCATTTCCAAAGGGAGTATATAATACACTAGCTGTCACTATAAGTCTATAAGCCTTGTGGGGAAAGGTGCAACTCTCAAAAGAGTGAAGGAGAATGCTATCAAGGTTTTATAAGTTATTTATGTATTTTCTGCATTTTATCCAAGGTAGAATAAGGTATCTTGTTCCTGATATGCAAAGTTGCAGAGTATTTATATGGAATCAGACATTCTTTTGCCAATTCCAACCACTCTCCTGAGCATCAGTCATGAATCTCCAAATGTCTGTCAGACATTTTAATTGCATGTTGTGTATGCATCTCAAACTCAACATGCCTAGAACTGAATCCATTACCCTTCCCCTAAGCACACCCTACTTCTGTACTACACTATTTTTGTTGAGAAGTCAAACAGATTTTCAACCTTCACATTTTCCTTGATTCCTCAATGTTCTTCGCCACACATCTGGTCAGTTGCCAAATTTTATCATTTCTGTTTCTATACTATCTCTCTCACATCTGTGCCCTTTTCTCTTTTCCATGGGTACCCCTCTAGATCAGATTCTCATTACTTTTCTCCTAGCCTCCTAATTATCAATTCATATTTTATGTAGCCACCAAAGTGGTTTTCCTGAATTGTATTTATAAGTCTGTCACTCCATAACTCAATAAACTCCCATAGCTCCCTATTACCTGTAGGATCAAATATAAGCTTCTGTTTAGCTCTTGAAGCCTTTCAGAACCTGGCCCCAACCTACCTTTCCAACATTATTATGCTATACTCCTTTTTCTATATTCTATGTTATAGCCAAGGCGGTCTGCTTCCAATCCTCACACAGGAAATACCCTCTTCTGTCTCTGTGCCTTTGCATTTACATGGGTGTTGTAGGGTGTTCTCCCATGCCTGGCATGTACTCTCACCTCACCTTGCCTCTTAGAATCCTGTGTATCCTTCAAAACTCTGCTCAAGTGACATCTTCTCCATGGCTTTTCCTGATTCCCTAAGGCACCATTACTCACCACCACACAATCTGCCATTTATTATTTGCATATATTCTTGCCAATACTTATCTATATACAGGTTGTCTCCTCTAATAGAATAGAAGCTTATTGATGGCAGAGACTATTTTATTTTTGATATTATATTCCTCAGTCAGGCAAAAAGCTTGACATCTACTTAAGTAAGTAATAAAAGCTTTGATTGATTGATTGAAATAATAGTATATAAAATATCTGCTTCTCTATATTTACCTATAATTTCTTTATGACTCAGTATGTGATTGTCGCACCTTGAGCTCTTCCAACATGCATGCCTGCTAGAAAGTTTGAACCCACTTGAGCCTGCCACTGACTTGTTAACTTTTATAAGTGAATCAAAAAGAAAAAGGGGGTTCAAAGCAAAAACATTTAATCAAACAGTGTAGCAAAATAAGTGATGTTTTCCCCACCCTGTAATCATACCCATAAGAATATAGTTTCCCACTGGCTGTTACACCACCAGAGCACACACAGAGGAAACATATATGGCCTAGGCACATATGAAGCACAGCCAGGTGGTGTAGTGGATAGGCTGCCAAGCCTGGAGCCAAGAAGTCCCGAGTTCAAATCCAGTTTCAGATACTTACTTAGCTTAAACTTGTTTGCCTCAGTTTCCTTATCGATAAAAAGAGCTAGAGAAGGAAATGGCGAACTACTTCATTGTCTCTGCCAAGAAAACACCAAATGGGATCAAAAACAATAACAACAACAGGCACATAGGGAAGACCATTCAAGTTCTGTTACCAGGGCACAGGCATGGCTAAGCTCTGACCCACAGAGCTACTGACGTCCTCCAAGAATGTCACTGTGCCACACTCTCCCACCCTCTGCTGGCTGTAATATCATCCCTACCGGCTGCCTCTGCTGGTGTCTAATAACAGATTTGCTTAGGATTATTTTTGCTACCATCTGTTGAGGAGCAGCAGATAATTTCTCAGAAGGCTAGGATATTTTAGTCTATATAGCTTAAAGTTTAGTGACCATATTAAGACATCCAGTTACATGATTGACTATGGAGCTTGTTTGGTGGTAGATATATCTTGGACAGTAGTACAAATTGTTAATCAATCGTTCTCCTCTAATAAGCTCAGACTTCTTCCTGAAATAAAGGCTCATTTTCAAAATATCACTATTCTATGGGTGAAACTGAATGATTTTGTATGGAAAAATAGTCTCCAATGAATTAAAAATGAGTATCACTCAGAGGACAATAGAGAAAAATATGGTGATGGTGGGCAGGCTATAATATATAACAAATTAGGGACCCTGTAAAAGAAGCAGAGCAAAAGTTGACAGCAAAGGAATATGTGATCAAAAAAGATGAGTTCATCTGTGATCCCATGGTAAGAATGAGTAATAACCAACCAATGTGATGTTAAGAGAACAAAAGAGGCCTTTAGTACATTGGGTGGATACCCTGAGGTTAACTTTTTGAAGGACCAGTATGAGAGTTACATAGATTGGTGTGGAAGTTAGAGAGATGAGCTGAGATCTGCCATCATGGCTAGAGAGAACCTACAAAGATGAGACCAGAAACCCTTTTAAATCTTTTAGATTTAGATTAGGCACCACTCCTTTCTAAAATCCTATGGCAAACCCCTCCTGCCCATGTATATTCCATTGTAAACTATTTGCCACTCTAGACCATAGTCTTCTCACCACAGCCAGGAGAGAATTATGGTACCACATAAAATCACAGAATTCTAGAAGTTAGAGGGATTCAAATTGTTTTCTTCTGAATTCAACACCATAAGAAGAGAGAATATTTCCATATATAAAGTGGAGCCAAAAAAAGGAGGATTATTTGTGAAATCATGTATCTCCATTATGTATAGTTTGCTTTAAAAAGAAAAAAAAGGATATGGGGCAGCTAGATGGCATAGTAGATAGAGCACCACCCCTGGAGTCAGTAGGACCTGAATTCGAATCTGGTCTCAGACCAAATATTTGACACTTACTAGCTGTGTGGCCCTAGGCAAGTCACTTAACCCCAACTGCCTCGCCAAACCCAAAAAAATTTTTTAGAAAGGATATAAATTTAATGTGTTACTTTCCAAGCTGTCCTTATTTTCTGTGTGTTTTTTTTTAAATAATTCAATGATCCCCTTTTCTTTCATTTCTTTTTGTTGTTGTTGTTGGTAACACTATCCCTAACTCCCTTTTTTCCCCCCAAATTCCCCTAATTGACAAAAGGAAAAACAATACTTGTAATAAATAAGCATACTCAACCCAGACAAACCTGCACATTTGCCATGTCCAAAAATATATGGCTCATTTACACCCTGAGTGCATCACTTTTCTGTCAGAAGGTAGATAGCATGCTTCATCATTGGGGTCCTGGAGTCTGGTCAGTCATTGCTTTGATCAGCACTCTTAAATCTTTCAAAGTTGTTTTTCTTTACAATGTCATTATGGTACATATTATTTTGCATCATCCAAGTCTTTCTAGATTTCTCTGAAACCGACCCTTTCATAATTTTTTATGTCAAAATAATGTCATATTACATTCATATACCATAATCTGTTCAGCCATTCCCCAAACAATCCCTAAGTCTTATGAAACTTTCCTCTGTTTTTGGGACCTCTAAATGATCCATGTAGTAGCCTCCTTATAACTGATTTCAGAAAAACTGGTTACATCAAGTACAAATCAAAGCTACTAAGTTTAATGTAATTATTACTTCAATACTTTGATGGATCATTAACTTAGAGAACCCTTCCAATCAATCAACAAGTTTTTAATACCTACTACTCTATAGTACACACTACCAGAGACTGCACACAACATCTGATAGAGACGGTCACCCATCAATACCTTCCTATTCTTTGTGACTGTTGTCCATGCTTTCCTGTTCATCATCCACTGGAAGTCCTCCTAACATTCTAGAGGCCTTTAGATCTCTACATACAGCCTGGGCATCCAATGAAGCATGTGGACTATTCATCAGTTATTTCTCACTCTCATCACATGACCAATCCACTTTCTCTTCCTGTTATACTTTTCTCTGATAATGTCTTTTGTGCTACTTTCCTTGTGTGATTCTTTCTTAATAATATAGTGTGGCCTATTCATGTGCCTCTCTGTTGCTCTTTTGATGTTACACAACTTTAGTTCTTTTGAGGATGTGGCTTTCTTTGACTTGCAGTCATACAGCCTTATTAGAATACTGTTGTTAAAAAGACAGGTTTTTTTTTTTGTTTCAGGAAGAAACTTGGAATTATTAAAAGCACTGGTATGAAATGAGATAATATTCATAAAGCATTTAGCATAGTGCCTGGCACATAGTAGGTGCTATACTAACATTAGCTATTATTTTATTATCGCTGTATCCCCAAAACAATCTAGTCCACCCTCCTGCTCTTATTCAATTCTGGGCCTAATTCACTGTCCACCTGCAGAGTCTGTCCCAGATATATGTACCAGCTCTATGGGTTGTCCATTCAATTACATATCATATTCTGAAAACTAGGCATTCTTCATCCACTAGATTTTTCCTGCAGCTAAACTCCTTTGCAACGTTATAGATCTCATTTAAAAGTCTTAGTCTTGTGGAATTTGATGCAATTAACATGATGTCAGCTGTGAAAAGGAGCTCAACATGTATACAAAATCTTTCTAGCATCTGGACTCAATGCTGGACATCTCCAATGACAATGGCAAACATCTTTTGGGGAGCACATATCTTCCTGTTTTATACCTTGCTCAGTATTAGTCATCAGGCTTGTCACAATTTTCTCTATTATATCTGTCAAGAAATCTTGTATAATTTCAGCATATACATGGAAGATTTGTTGGAACAGGGTCTTCAAGGAAGCATTTTGTTCTACCAATAAAATCCCCTTTAAAAACCAAGAGCCCTAGCTAAAACTGGTCTAAACACAGTGGGATCTTGTATTCTTTACAACTTTACAATGGCATGATGGCAACAATGTGCCCTGCTGTAGAATATCACTTGAGAAAGCCTGCCTGTTCCTTTCTCGTACTTTCATCAAGGATGCCCTTGAAAAGTATGTAGATTATTATCCTAAGATTTTGGAGAGGTGAGAAATTAGGCATATGAGTTGGTACTCGAAATTTTCTCTGCCACCATTTTGGGGTAACAATAACATCCTTCCCCCACCCAAGTATTTAGAATCCTCCTTTTCAGATAATAATTCCTGGGTTTGATCACATTGCATATTTATAATTTTTAGAATAATACCCTGAAGTCTTTAAATAAGAGAAGAGTAAACACACTGAGAGGAAGATATTACTTTTTACATAACTAAATATTACTGTCATCTTTTTGGCCTATCTTTTCCTACTCCTGATAAATGCTATAGTGAAAGTATGATCTCACACCTAGAAGAATGAATTACTGTTGTGACATCAAAAGCTTTCATTTATAGCTTTCCTTTCCTTTTGTTAGCTGCTTCCTCATGTTGTTGTTGCTCTCTTTTAAGATGACAAGGGGCATGGGGTGGCTAGGTGGTGCAGTGGATAGAGCATAGCCCTGAAATCAGGAGAACCTGAGTTCAAATGTGACCTCAGACCAAATACTTGATACTTACTAGCTGTGTGACCCTGGGCAAGTCACTTAACCCCAATTGCCTTTAAAAAAAAAAGATGACAAGGAGCAGACTCTTCAGGACACCTCTCTCCAACTATTAATTAATTAGGTAGTTGGGCTGGTAAAGTATTACTTTAATAATGCCTTTCCTGAAGGACACATTAATATTGAAAATTGGATCCTATTTACACATCTGTGAGTCCTGTGCTGTATTTCTTGAATTCTAACTTTCCTGCCTAAGACATACTTTAAAAAGCTGTTTTTGTTGTCCTTTGTTGTCAGAAGCTAAAACTGGTAATAAAAAGGTAGCCAGCATAGTTCTGCTTTTTCTAAACTTGTTAGGTACTTAGCAAATTTGAAGGCTGGAAGAGCCTTTAGATATCATTCTAGTCCTGGGATTCTTAACCTGGAGTATCTGAGGGTGGGGTCCATGGAGAAATTTCAAGGGACACATGAACTTGGATGAGAAAAAAAAATTACATCATTATTTCAATATAATTGACTTCCTTTGTAATCCTGTTTTTTTTTAAATTTATTTTATTCATTTAAAAATATTATTCTGAGAAAGGGTCCACGGGCTTCATCAGACTACTAAAAGCATCCATTGTATAAAAAAGGTTAAGACCTCCTGTCCAACCCTCTCATTTTTATAAATAAGAAAGCTGAAACTCAGGGAAGGTGAATGATCTGTCTGAGATCACACAGCTGATTAGAAACAGGGCCAGGTCTAGAACCAGGTCCTTTTACTTTCCAGTTCACGAGGTTTTGCACTAGAAGAAACTACTTTCCGGTTGCTAGCTACTGTATTTTCAACTCCTAGACTGCTTCTGCGCGTAAGTAATCTATAAAACTTTAAGGATAATCAAAATGTTTCAATCACTCATTGGTCTGGGGATAAATAACATATTTAATGGAAATTCCTGAGCCAAGAGCCCTAGGGAAGGCAAAGACCTCACTTCTCTAAAGATATGAGTTCTTCAGTCAGCATTCTTTTAATGAAATTCCTCTGAAGTTACAATTATGCACTATTTCGGTAATAACTAATATCTTGCCTGGTG
Source organism: Phascolarctos cinereus (assembly GCF_003287225.1). Lineage (NCBI taxonomy): Eukaryota > Metazoa > Chordata > Mammalia > Diprotodontia > Phascolarctidae > Phascolarctos > Phascolarctos cinereus. The sequence goes on from NW_027555514.1 coordinate 145,499,391, forward strand.
CTTTATTAACATTATTTATTACTATTCTCAAAAAAAATTATTCCTATTTGTGACTAACCACTCCTAGAAGATTGTTGGAGTATAACTTCTATCTTTTCCTTTCTGGTGGAAGACATTTCAAAGTAAGTAATATTTTGAAGGGAGAGAAAAGTAAAAATCATTATTTCTAATGGACTGGGTAAGTGTGTGCGCTAGCTGTAGAATGGAACAAAAGGATAAACAAGGCCCAATTCAGCCAAGTGACAATCTGAAACAGTCATGAATAAAATGCAGAGAGTGCATTGTACAAGCTGTACCATGCAATGGGGCTTGCTAGACGATTTGTATAGGGGGGTGATATAAATGGTAACACAGAACAATGCCTTTTCATTGTCTGCAGAACAGAACTCCTAAGCTTCCCCCCCCTTTTTTTTCTGTAGATAGGCTGTGTGGGTTAGAAATTCTGTGGTCTTTTATTCAGGGAGTGTAGGAAAGTGTATACATCATGTCATGGTCATTTATTACTTTTTTTTTTCCCTTTTAGTCCAGTTCTGTGATTTCATCTCTATGGGGAACTTTCCATCTAGTTGAAGCACCCATGAACTAAAGCAGATTGGCAACTTGTCTGTAATTTAGAGTTCTAATGGAGTTTGAGAAGCTACTGGTAAACACACTGGTTTTGGGGTCAGAGAACCTGGGTTTAGTTAGATCCTTTCTTTGTCACTTAACTTGTAGGGGTGACTATGGTGATTCACTTAGGTCATCTGGGGCTCAGTTTTCTTACTTGTAAAATGAGGAAGCTGAAATTCAGAGAAGTTGAATGATCTGTCTGAGATCACACAGCTGATTAGAAATAGGGCCAAGTCTAGAACCAGGTCTTTTTACTTTCCAGCTCAGTAGCCTTTCCACTAGAAGAAACTACTTCTGGCTGCTACCTAGCTCACTGTGTTTTCCACTACCAGACTCTCAGATGACTAGATAATCTCTGGAGTCTTCCAGCTCCAAATCTATGATTCTATAAATCAGAATGGGCAGCTAGGTGTTGAAGAGAATAAAGTGCTGGGCCTGGAGTCAAGAAGACTCATCTTCCTGAGTTCAAATCTGGCCTCAGACACTTACTTGCTGTGACCCTGGACAAGTCACTTAACCCTGTTTGCCTCAGTTCTTCATCTATAAAATGAGCTGGAGAAGGAAATGGCAAACCACTTCAGTATCTTGGCAAAGAAAACCATAAATGGGGTCACAAGAGTTGGCCATGACTGAACAACAACACATGAATTAAAAGCTGTCTGAGTTACTTAGAGGTTAAAACAAAATGAACAAAACTTTTCCATGGTGACGACAGATACTATGGGAGAAAAGCAAGACACAAACCTAAGTCTTTCTAACTTCTGGGTAGGCCCTTTATCTACTTTACCACCCTGGGCATCTATTTATTATGTAATCAGTTTTGTTTTAATGCTGAATTGGAAGACTATTCTTTCTAAGGTTTTTCCATTTATTTATTTATAAGCACCTGCTCTCCTAATGCCCAGACTGAGCACAGTGTTTGACAAGTCTGTCCTAGCATGTGATGTTAGGTAGGAATAAGTGTGAAAGTCAGCCTGTGTTCATTAGAGATTGCCCCCTTTTTTGGAGTGGTGGTGGGTATTTGTGTCTTTTCAAAAGTTCGTGAATGATCATTAACAGTAATCTAGTTTTTATTTCTGGTGCTGTGATTACTTTCCGAGCCTGTGGCAAGATGGCAAGTTCTTAGCTCCACTCACACTCAGCCTGGGTTTAGCATACTATAAGTTAAGTAATACCCAGCTATTAGTGAAGTTCTAGCCTAGGGAATCATAGGATCATAAATTTATAGCTGGAAGGAAATTTATAAACCATCCATTCCAAAACCCTTTATTTTCCAGATTAGGAAACTGAGACTCAGAGAGATTAAATGATTTGTCCAAGGGCACACAAGTAATAAGTGACAGGCCTGGGCTTGACACTAACCTTATTAGGGCAAACAATAAGGAAAATCTAGCTTTTACTACTGAAAAGTATATTTACTTTACGTACAAAGCAGACTGGCTTACAGCTTCCTGACGTTATCTCTATATTTTGTATCTGTATTTCCTGCCATAACCTAACACTTCTCTGCCCTCGCTTGAGACACTTGGCCTCAGGCAAGGAAAGCAAAGTTGGCAGGTGGAAAGAGCCAGGACCTACAGCCGAGATTCAGCCTCGGACAATTAAGGTAGCCCTCAAACTCTCCTGTCCAGTTTCTTCATTTGTAAAAATAGAGATAATAACAGACAGGGTTGTTGTGAGGATTAAATTAGGTAATGTAAATGTATTATTTAAGGTGCAACATAAATAAATGTCAGCTATCATTATCCTCTGGGATCACAGATGCTGTTCAGTCCAATTCTGGCAATTTTAAACTTATGTCCTTTAAGGGAATTTCACAGAGCCACAGCGCAGCCTTGTAGCTTCAACAACATAGGAGAAAAAATAAGATATTAATTTAAATAAGAACTGTATGATCTGGGAGGTTGCAACATCTATTTAAAATGGTAGAACATTTCCAGAGTAATAACATTGTTGCCATTAATATTTAATATCTACTTCACACCACGAGCTCCACAAACTTCAGACTGAAATATCTCTTCTTTCCAACTGGGGTTATGGCATAGCTGCCACCACATTTTAAAGGACTATTAAACTGGTCTAAGTTGAAGATGTTAACTGCTTAGCTCCCGGCTAAGAGAATCTATATTTAGGTAAAATAGATCTGGAAGCCATTTGATTTGCGTTGATAGAGGAAATGCCCACTTTGATGAAGTCAGTCTACCTAAGTATTAATAATAATGCGAATTTCTCAGGAAGGTAATGGCACAGTTCATTCACATGCTGGCTCATCCACTAAGTACCTGTGGTATGTCACTTAGCCTCTCTAGGGCTCAGTTTCTTCATATGAAAAAAGAGATTGGACTGGATGATTTCTAAAGGGCCTTTCCAGATCTGATTGATAATCTTATTTATTAGCTAATAATTAGTTAATATCAAAGTAATCCTGCTTTTATATCTGAAAGGAGATGACTTAGAGTGCCCTGGGACTCTGTGGGAGGCAGTCCCAATCGTTAAGTAACAGCAAAGCAGGTGTACAGGTGGCCTGGGTGGCAGCAGCTGTTGTCCAAAAGACTGTAGAATGTTTGCCATATAAGGGGGTCATAGACTGACAGCCCCCTTTACCAAGATGGCTTCGGCAGCTGGAAAACAGCGTGAGCGGCCATCTTGGTAAAGGTCCAGGTATGCGGACACAAAGGTCACAATCGGCAGGGGTGAATAAGGAGCAAGGAGCAAGGAGCAATCAGAGTCGTGGTGAGGTGCAGCCACGGCTGCTATGCTATGTTGAGGCTCCGGGGGCTGGGCAGCTGCCTGGGCTTGCTGGCTCTCTGGCCCACCAGCCGGTCCGATGCGAGCGGAGCCTGGGTGAAGAAGTGTCAGGTCCTTAGGGGGTGCGGTTACTGGGAGCGGGCGTGCAGAGCTGAGTGCAAGGCGCTGGAGCCCTCAGGCAAGATGGAACCTAGGCGGGAGGAGGAGCGCGAGCCCGAGCCGGAGCGCGAGTGCGAGCGCCAGGAGGCCCAGATCGTTCAGCAGGAGAGGTGAAGATGCGCTGCGCATTAGAGCGAGGGCAGCCTTGCTCGCTCTGCACGTCCGTCTTTCGTCCCTTTTCCGGGAGGACCCTTGAGAACCGAGCCTGAGCGGGGAGTTGCTCCCTGCTCGACGCGCCGGCCCTCCCCCAGTTCCCCTCTTTCTCGGGGTGGCTCTTGATTCCTCAAGACTCCAGGGTGCGTTGTTCAGTGTGCAGATTTCACCGGACTCTTCCCACCTCCTTCCCTCATTCCTCTATTTTGGCTCTCTCCCGCCTCCAGACCTTTGCTCTCCGAAGGGAGCAAGCAGCCCGCATGCCGCAAGTCTCCTGCAAAGTAGGACAGGCTAGGGGGTGGGCCCAAGCCTTGCGTTTCATAGGTTATTAAAAAGCCCCAGTTCATCCTCCGGCTGCTGCTACTTCTGGAGCCGCGTGGGGCTGCGTTTGACTCTCTGCAGGTCGCGGTCGCTGGTGCATCTTCTGCCGCAGTGAAGATAACGTTTGCCGGATTTTTTTTTTTGAAAGGTGTCCGGGAGAATAATCTTTTTTTTTGTGGGGGGGGGGACGCAGACCCCATCTTGATTGTGGATTACTTTGTTAAATCTCCTCTGCAATGGAAAACATGTAGGTGTTTCTTTTAAAAATTATTTCTGATAGAACTGACAACTTCAGAGCACCCACACCTCTCACCCCACCCCACCCCACCCTACCCCCTAGCATTGGAAATCTATTTCAACAGCTCTTTTGGTTACCCAAAAAGTAACCCGTGGAATGGAAATGAGAAGCAAATGAATGGAGTTGAGGGGGTGGTGGAGAGATCGTTCTGAGTTGTGTTCTTCTTTTGCGGGGAGGAGGGTGGCGGTGCTGTCGAAGTCTTTGTAGAAAGACTTTTCCCCCCTAGACAGAGCTTGCTGTTGTTTCTTTCCCTGGTAGCTGAGGGGAATTCATCCCCTGTCACAGGCTTGTGTTTGATGCTTTCTCTCCCCAGTGGGGTGGGAGAGAATTAGGAAGATTGATCAAAGTTCGAACACTTTGCACCTCTTTAGCTCGTACCCCAGCCGGTGCTTTTTTTTTTTAAAGTTTTTTGAGTAGGACGGCATAATTGTATTTAACAACGGTGTGAAACTCAAGTATTTGCTTTGGATTAACGTGAAGTAGCTGGTGTTTTATAGTTGCTGTGATAAGTCATTCCTGAGTTGCTTTTCTCTGGAAGTTGAGATATAAAATGTCCATTCCTTGCTGAAAATGAATGTTTAGTAGTCTCATTCCTATTTTTTTTGCAGTTGCGGTAATTTTGATTTAAAGTCACTAAGATATTAGCTTGTAGTAGCATTGTTTAGAAAAGGAAGTTACATAATCGTTAAAAAGAAAATATTTCCTGCTTACTGGAGCATTTGTGCTTCAAGGAAACACCAAGTCGTGGATGGAAATTTAGAGCAAAAGTATTTATTGAAATTAAAATGCTAAGGGCAAGGTTGGGGAATATGAACAACTTAATTACAAATTGTTTGTGATTTTTAAACAATTTGTGTGCCACATAACTAAATGTTTTCTTGTAGCAGAGATTTTAGTAGTCTCTTTAGGAGACAAACATGTTTAGTGTTTCTACTATATTTATTTCCTAAATTTCATAAATTTTGGATTACAACCTTTGGATGTAAGTTATGTGCATTTTAAACACTTGATTAGTCCAGGCCTATAATTAGATTATTTTTTAAAACAATTACTGGATTTTGGTATTACTTTGTGGCTGGACATAAAATTAGCCTTGTTCATTTGAAAGAGAGTATGTTGGTTACTTAGAGGTTTAGACAAGTGAGTGAATTTTGAATGAGAATTAAACATTGAGAGTTTAGTCTAGATTTGGTTAAGTGAGGCTTGACTAAAATTATTTCTTCATCCTTACCTTGGTTTCATTTTGCTTTTTTCATGTGTTAAATGCCCCTCCCTACTTCCTCTTTATGTAAATAAACATAGAATAACTTCAAGAAATGACTTTAAGGTATATGGGTTTATAGTTTAATTGGACAAAAGTTTTAAAACCACTTCATTGTCATAGCTCTTTCACATAGTAGGCAAGCCATATAATTAATCATTGAAGAGCCTGAGGGCTTGTGGAAGTGGGTATAAAACTGGGATAAATAAAATAAAATATGCCTGTAATATGCAACATAACTTTTTGTTACCTGTTTAATTCTAACTACTATAATACTAATGGATACAATTTTTCCTGTGTATAATTTATAGAATTTATCTGGACTTCATATGTAAGTGTTTTATTGATAATTGTCTTTAGTCATACCTAGGTTCAGTCACTTGCTATCTGTGTGTCCTTAGGCAAGTCACTTCACTTCTCTGTTTCTTCATATGAGAAACAATGGGATTGGACTAAATAATCTTGGAGGTTCATTCAAATTTTAAACCTATGGACCTATAGCATTAAATGACTAGACTTCTATATTAGTGCAGAGGCAATAGGGAGCCAGGGCAGGTAGGTAGTACAGTAGATAAAATAGGGTTTGGAATCAGGAAGATTCATCTTCCTGGGTTCAAATCTTACTCTGTGTGACCCTGGGTAAATCACTTAACCCTGTTTGCCTCAGTTTCCTCATCTATAAAATGAACTGGAGAAGGAAATGGCAAGCCACTCCAGTATCTCTGCCAAGAAAACCCCAAATGGGGTCACAAAGTCAGACATGAATGAACAACAGTAAAAATAAGGAGCCATTGGAGATGCTAGAGTGGGAGAGTAATGTGTCCTGATCAGTTCTTTTTTTTTGTTTGTTTGTTTTTAGTTAGGCAGTTGGGGTTAAGTGACTTGCCCACAGTCACACAGCTAGGAAGTATGATGTGTCTGAGGGCATATTTGAACTTAGGTCCTCCTGACTCCAGGGCCGGTGCTCTATCCACTGCGCCACCTCGCTGCCCCTGATCAATTCTTGAAGAATGTAGTTTTGATAGCTGTGTGGAAGATGGGTTAGAGAAAGAAAAGAATGGAAACAAAGAGCCCAGTTAGGAGGTTATTATAATAGTACAAATGAGATATAATGCTGACATTGGTGTGGTGACCCTGAGAGTGGAAGAAAGGAGATAGATACTAAATTCTCGGTTTTCTCTCAATTAAGCAGGATGAAGTCTTGATCAAGAAAAAGAAAGCATCAAGCTTCTTGGTTGTTAAAATAGTTAATCCTTAAAAAATGTGTGATACCATAAAATTATTATGTCCATTCATCATATTCTGTTATCAAGACAAATTGTGCATAAAATGCCCATTTGTGAAATTGTTAGAAACTTCAAACTGCTAAATGATCCATTTTTGGGTCTGAGGTAACCGTCATCTTTGTTCTTTAGATTTAGTTGCAAATGAGCTTTTCATAATATAAGAAATACAGCTATAAATTAAGAATAACATTAACATCCCTTTTATGATCAGTAACTGAAAGCTAGTGAGATCCAAATCTCTATCTTGGCTTCAGTCTATTAATTCACTTATGCCCCCAAACCAACTGAAAAAACACCTGGTAAAGTAAAATATAGTACTTCTTTCTCAGTGAAGATGATTCTTCTCAAAAGCATCCCTAGAAACATAATTATTAGAAGTAGTTAGTTAATACCAACTGAATTATTGCCTAATATTACTCTACAAAATTTATAATGCATGAAATGGGAAGTAAAAAGTGAAAACTCAAATAATTGTAGACATATAAGATTCTCTTTCCTCTAATTGTTTACTAATTGTTACATTTGGAGATGAATTTCTGTTGGGCAATTTGGGGGATTAAGTGTAAAATCTAGATTTTTTTTTCTACTTTAGTCATTAACGAGCATTTCAGCCAACCAGGTTGCCACTGAACTTTAGTTTAATCATCTAAATAAGATTTGTCTATCATTTCACCAAAATGTCATATAACAATTTTTGGTTGCAAGATGCTGTCATTTATATTATCTCACTCAGTTTTATATTAAAATTAGATTCAATACCATTTAGAATCATAGGATATTGAGGCCCTGGAAAGGGAATTTACTAATTAGATAATCCAGGGCTTCTTACTATGGGGTCTGTGAATCTTTTAGAAAATATTTTGTTAAGTATGTCAGTATAATTGCTTTCTTCTGTAATCTTATATATGCTATTTTATGCATTTAAAAGCATCATCCTAAGAAGGGTTCTATAAACTTCACCACAATGTCAAAGCGATCCATGACACAAAATAAGTTAAGAATCCATGATCTAGTACAAACCCCAGTGTCTAATTGTGTCTGCACATTGTGTGTGCTTAATAAAGGCCTGTTCAATTCACCTGAATGGTCAAGACCTGTTCTGCCCTCCATCAGTATATTTTTGGTAGTCAGTAAGTATCTAACATCGATGCATATATTGAAATGGTCAAACTAGGTAATATAAGGACATTGGTATAATTAAAATTAAAGCCACCAAATATGCCTTTTTTTCCTCAAGAGTTATTATCATCCTTTTAATTGGAACATAATTTTATTAAGTTTTTAATCTTGTAATTATTAGTCTGAGTAAAGTAGCTCAAGATTGTGCTTTGCAGTATCTTAAAGAGGATTGCATTTCTAGTTAAATATAAGCATCACACATATATTGTTTGCTGATGACATAAATGTATTTATATGATACTCTGAAGACCTTTCTTCAATTTAGAGTCCTTATTAACAATTCTGGTTCTTAGTTAAGGAAGGGGCCATGCATTTCATGAACTGAGAATGAGGCCTCTTAGGAAAACAAGGGAGACATCCACATGACTCCCTGCATGTTTTGTTTTTAAATCAGTGAAATATAAAATTAACTATTATACCTATTACTATTCTGTCCTCATAATTTTTTAAAGTAGAAATGTTTATTAATTAACTAGTAGTCCCACAGTTTGCAGTCTACTCTTAAGAAAATTAGAAGCCTTGAAAAATTCAGTAAATATAATTTCTGATGGAATGAATGATTAGGTGGCTTCCATTCAATAAAAATGACCGTCTCGCTTTTGGTTTAAACTTTGTTTTCTCACTTTCATATAGAAATTATTAAACATTTCAGTTGAACCTCTATCCTGCCTCAGACACTTATTAGCTTCATGATCTTTGGCAAGTCATTAAACTTCTCTCGGTCTCATTTTCCCATATGTAAAAATGGGGATAATAATAATATCACCAACTTTCCAGAGTTGCTGTGAAGATAAAATGAGATAATATTTGTTAAGCAATTTGCAAAAACTTTAAAGTGCTACGTAAAAAGACGGAAAAAAAACCCAGGGAAATATTGATAGGCAAGCAATACTCTGTTAAGAATTTATCTTTTTACAGCGTATTTACAATAATTATTCTAAATGATGTTGCAGTTATTTTTTTATTTTTCAGAACACCATAGAAGTTAGATCTAGATAGGACTTCTAGATGGGTTTATTCAATGCTAGTCTCCTTGTCTTACCGATGAAGAAATTAAAGCTTATTATGAAAAGAAGTAATTTGTGTAGCAGAATGAGGCTTTAAAACCAGGTCCTGTGACTTCAAACCCAGTGCTTCTCTTACTAATACACTAAGATGTCTCTGTATGTAGGGTCTGAAGCTTATTGATTAATTCCATCCAGGTTAGGATCCTCTTTACTATGGGGTGCCCCTCTTGAGGGAAATTACTTAATTTCCTGTTATGTGTAGCTTCATAGAATTGGGAGCTGGAAATGACTGTAAGAGAAATCTAGTCCAAATCTCCTGTTTTTCAGATAAGGAAAGTGAGGTCCAGAAAAGTTTTAAGTAACTTCTTCAAGGTTTCTGGAACTGTCAGTTATCCATCCTGTTTGCTGAACTCTTTTTTTCCCTGGCTGTAGAATCTAAATCTGTAACAGTCGTCTCTACTCAGAATCAACAAAGATTTATCTTGCTTTTGTGATCTGTCAGTATTCTACCAAAGAAGCTTAATAATTAGTCTGGGTTTGAGGGTATTCCTGAAGAGTAAGGATTGATTCCCCTATTGAATAACTGAAAAACAAAACAAAACAAAACAAAACTTTGCATTCAGGGAAGGGAGGGAAGAAATGTTGGGGGTTCTCAAATCCACCCCCCTTTTTCTTTTCTTTCACTGTCAAAGTGCTATTGAAATTCAAAGAGGCCAGTCTTGTGGGTGAGGCCAGAACTGTTGGCCAAATGCCACCACCTTTTGAATCTATTTATTAAATGGAAAAACTATTTTCCTTATATATTTATTGTACCACGCTGCTTAATATGCATATTTGTTTGGGGGGGAGTTGACATATCTTGTAACATTTTTTTAGAGTCTCCTTGGCATTCCAGCCACTATACCAAGCTATTCAAATAGGATAAGAGAAGCAGTACCCTAAGCACTAAGTTTTTATATAATTAAGCAGAGCTGGTGACAGTGTCCTCTGGAGGGTTTAGTCAATCTCTTATTTGTTTTTACTCCTCTTATAGTATACCGCCCAGCAGGTGACCTTTTCCAAACAATTAAGTGAGAGCCTTCAAGGAAGGGTGTGAACTATAAATATATTTAGCAGTTGGGGCTGGTATTTTATTTCAGTTTCAGGTGCTACTATCTCTAGCTGCTTATTGGGTATGATTTCAAGGTCCCAGGAGCCTTTCTCTCTACTGCCAAGTGCCTTCTCCTCCTGATAGCCCAAACGCTACTACTGTTCTTTCCTTTGTCTTTGCTTTTTTTTTCTTGTTAGGATGCGAATACTGCAGGAAGAAGAGTAACATTTTAAGATTTATGGGTCATATGGACCTGCCTACATATCTTCCTTTTAAGTCTCAGGTGGGGGCAGCTAGGTGGCACAGTGGATAAAGCTCCAGCCTTGGAGTTAGGAGGACCTGATTTCAAATCCCGTCTCAGACCAGACACTTGAAGCTTACTTAGCTGTGACCCTACGCAAGTCACTTAACCCCAATTGCCTCACACGTTAAAAAAAAAAAAGACTAAGTCTCAGGTATAGCCTACCTTAAAGGTCCTCTGTTTGGCGTTTTATTATACATGCTCTAAGTTTGGACAAGATTTGTCTTATGGTCTCTACTACCTCCTAATCCTATGAAGCAATACACATTTGGATATGAAAGTAAAAACTTCAGGTCTCAAAAGGGTCACCCCATAGGAAAGAGGTTCCTAAATTGAATGAAAGTCCCAGTGTGTGTGTGTGTGTGTGTGTGTGTGTGTGTGTGTGTGTGTGTGTGTGTGTGTGTGTGTGTATGTGTTTGGGAGGGTGGGGGAGATTTTTTTTGCTGGAGAGTTGAGGATGACAACGTTCTTATCGGATAGGGGGTTTATACTATGTGATAGCCTTTTGATTTCCTTTAGGATAATCGTAAAAACATTGTATTATTATATTATAACATGCTCTTATTTTCCTAAAAGTTTTGGGGAAGCATATTTGCTAGATATGGCCATGAGGTGCTTCACTGTGTGGCATATAGCTATTTTCTGTTCTCTTTGAGAAAGACAGCACTTTAACCACGAGGCTTCTAGGAGGTGGGGAGACTCATGGTGAATCCAGAAGAGATGGCAAGGGTAGGGGGGTTAATGTGGTATAACAGTAATAACACCTGGTTTGGAGGCAGAGGACTTGATTTGAGTCCTGGCTCTATGTTGTTGTTATTGAGTTGTTTCAGTTGTTTGTGATCTCATTTGGGGTTTTCTTGGCAAAGATAGTGGAGTGGTATGTCATTTCCTTGTCCATCTCATTTTACAGATGATGAACTGAGGCAGACGGGGCTCAGTGACTTGCCCAAGGTCATAGAGCTAGTAAGTGTCTAAGGTCTGATTTGAATTTAGGCCTCCCTGCAGGTGTTTCTCACTGAATTGCATAGGTTGTCCCTGTCCTTGTACTTGTAATATCTTTCATCTTTGGTAGTAGATGCCAGAGCTTGTACCATACTGCCATAGTCTCTAAATTATTCCACGGGTGATTTCCTCCAGCATTTGAAACTCAACATGTCTAAGACAGAGCTTACTGTCTTTCTCCTTTAACTCACCTCTCTCTTCTAACTAGTCTGTTTCTGCTCAGGGTATCACTATCATTTACCCAGGTTCACTACTTGAAAGGTCATTCTTGACTCTTTGCTCACTCACCTCCATCTCCTCTATCTCCCAGTATCCAAACAAGTACAAAGTCTTGTCTGCCTTGCCAAATGATCTCTCGTATCTATCCCGTTCTCTCTACTTCCACGTAACCACCATCAGCCTAGGCCCTAGATACTTCTCAGTTGGTCTGTTGGGTCACTGTCTATCTCAAAGCTTTTGCAGAGACTTTCTCCCTTGACTGGAATGCTCTTCTTCTAACCCCAGTATCTAGAAACTCCTAGCTTCCCTTTAAGGCTCAACTTCATTGGCATTCTGTCCCATTGTCCAGTCTGTCCCAATCTCTAATCCATCCTCCCCACTGCTGCTAAATTGATAATCTTAAAGCACAGGTTTTAACAAGTAGCTCTTCTGCTCAAGCAGCTCAAGGCTCTCCATTGCCTTAAGACTGAAAAACAAAGTCCTCTGTTTGGCATTTAAAGGCCTACACTCCCCCTTCTGCAAACTACATTCCAGCCAGACTGGCTTACTTACTGTTTCCATGCATGCCATTCCATTGTCTGTCTCAGAGCCTTTGCTGGGGAACCATTGTCTGTGTCAAAGCCTCTGCAAAGACTTTCCACCATGACTAGAATGTTCTTCCTTTCACTTCAGTGTCTTGGAACTCTCCCTTTAAGTTTCAGCTTAAGTGCCACCTTCTTCAAGAGTCAGTTAATAAATATTTAAGTGCCTACTATGTGCCAGGCATTGTACCAGGCATGCAAAGAATGGCAAGAGACAATCCTATCCTCAGGGAGCCCACAGTCTAATGGGGGAGACAACATGAAAACAATTATGTACAAACAAGCTGTATCCAGGATAAATTGGAAATAATCAATACAGGGAAGGTACTAGGACAAGGAAATTGGGAAAGGCTTTGTATAGAAGGTGTGATTTTAGCTGGGAGCTGAAAGAAGCCAAGAAATCTGGGAAATAGAAATGAAGAGGGAGAGCATTTCAGGTATAGGGGACAGTTAGTGAAAATGCCTGGAGTTGGGAGATGAAGTATCTTTCTTCAGGAACAAGGAGGCTAGTGTCTGTGGATCAAAGAGTATGTAAGGTATAAAGGGGTTTTAAAGTTATACAAAGACTGGAAAGTAGGAAAGGGGCGTGCTGTAAAGGCCTTTGAACACCAGGTAGAGGATTTCATCTTTGACCATGGAGGTGATAGGGAGTCACTGGAGTCATTTGTGCAGTGTATGTGTTTATGTGTTTGTTGGGAGGTGACAGGGTTCAAACCTGTGCTTTAGGAAGATCAATTTGATAGTTGAGTGAGGATGGACTAAATGGGAAGAGACTTGTGGAAGGAAGACCGACTTGCAGGGTATTGTAATAGTCCAGGCATGAGGTGGTAAGAGCCTGTGTCAGGGTAGTGTCAGCGTCAGAGGAGAGAAGGGAGTATCCTGGAGAGATGTTACAAAGGTAAAATAACAGGCCTTGTCAACAAATTGAATGTGGCAGTGAATGGGGCGTGGAGTGAGAGAGAGAAGGATGGCACCTAGGTTGTGTACCCTCTGCAGGAGTAGGGAAGTTAGGAGGAGGGAAGGGTGTGGGAGAAAGATAATGAATTTAGAGGTCTTTCCTCTCCCAGGAGAATCTACCCAGGTTAATTCACCCAAGTGTTAATCTACCCCCCTTTCTGTCACTGAGTATTTCTTTTATATATACCCTTTATTTACTTAGCTGTGAATCTGTTGTCCTCCCCCAGTGTAGAATGTAAGCTTCTTGTGGGAACTTTTACGTATGTATTCCCAGCACCTGACATTCCTGTATATCAGGTACGTTGTAGGCATTGGTGGACTCTTAAGTTTCCTTCCAGCTCTAATCTTAATAAATAGCTGTTGATTGCCTGATTAATGAACCTTGTTGGGTCACCTACATGCTACAAAGAAATTTTGTTTAAAGTTTCATAAATTTTTGAACATCGGAATTCTCATATTCAAATGAAAATATAACAATATAATCTAAACATAATAAAATGGTATAAATAGTTTTGTTCATATATCACTGTCCTTGTCCTCATTTCTCATTAGTGCAGGTTATTAAAAGTTGAATAGATACTATGCAGTTTGTCCTCACAGAAGAGTATAAGAATGATTGTACCAGTTTATAGTACACAAAACTTTTATCTCCCTTAGAAGGTAGTAATTAAAGGAATATCTTAGTTTAGCTTTCATGGGGAATGTGTCATTCTGGAGATATGAGATCCTCCCACACCTAATAACTAGACAGCTATACGCTTCAAGTGGGGGAATACTTGTTATGGAAATCTTTCTAAAATGTACTATATAATTTCATTACTTTATAAAATAGAGCATGGGGAATGGGATGACATTTAGGTACCCTTTAGAAATTCTCTAAATATAATTCAACATTTTTTGTGCTGTAGATGCAAGTTTAGATGATGCAGGACATTGGACTAAATGGGCATTGACCCAGTCAGTTTCTTTGGGATTTACTTCCCTGAAAAGAGTCCTTGATGTCAGCTTTCTTTTTGATGATTTGCCTCTTCCCCCTTGAGGCAGATGAGCAGCTGCTTGACCTCTTGGGTAGGATAAAAAGGCCACTTATCTGGAAAATTAATTAGTGAATTAAAACCAAAATAGCCTTGCTTTTCTCACCCTTCTTTGCAACTTACTGTTGCTGTTAATGCCCTTTGACTTGTCAGCTGTCAAATATTATTTCTGCATCTTAGCACCGTGGATCATTGGCACCTCTTCATCAGCTTCATCCATTTACTCTTATTTCACGTATTGCTTCTTGTGGATATGTCTAAAGGAAGACTTCACCTCACTTTTTAAAAACAATTTGTACTTTGTGTTTTTGGATGGAGTACCTGACTTTGAAACAGAAAATTCTTCATTATTATGTAACCTGCATTGTAGATGATATAATAATTTCCTTTGGCTCAAGGCTCCAGCTACCCTGAAGTTGGGAACTTTGAGAGTCAAACCTGGATCTGAATATAGAGTAATCACTATACTAACAGGCTAGGTAGGAGTTGTACATTGAAATAGTAAAATATTTAATGGGAGCCACTTAATTTTGAATGAGTGCAGTCTCTTCCCTGAGTTCTACCAAGGTAGCTGAGGAAACCAACCAGATTCTTTTAAACTCAGTTCTCCGAAATAGAGGTGGGACAAGTGGGTAGGAATGGCACAGCTAGACTGGGATTGCCAAGATTTGCTTCCATAGCACCTGTGTTTCCACTCAAAGTACTTTCCATTCTCACCTTCTCTGCTACCTGGATATCTGATCTTTTTACTATATGGCATCTCGGGAACATATTGGAACTCTTGGATTCTTGGATATTTCTTGAACAAGCTTTTCTTCTCAGAAGATTCTTTGCAGCAAACAGAACCCATGCCTCATTAGCATATATCCTGTACCCAGGCACACACATTCTCATGGGAATTAAAGTCCTGAGAACTTTGGTCAAACTCCTTCCCAAGGCCTCATGAGAAATACAAACTTGTTCCGCCTTGGTGGTTATTGTAAACTATGATATTTAATTCAGTCTGTGCCATTGACTAGTTGTGGCTTATCGATAAATTATATAAACCTTCAGGGCCTTAGTTTCTTATCTAAAATAATGAAATTAATAGGTTAGATTTCTTAAATTTTTTTCTAGCACCAACATGCTACCATTTTGTTTTCTTCTTTTTTAACTCTTCTTACTGTTTGATGTATAGCAGAATTCCAGGTACAAGCAACATTAAAAAAATTATAAGGTTCTAGATGATATCTCTTCTGTGATAACATTTCATGTTCTAAATAACACCCTGTAGGCTAAATGGAATGTGGTAGGCGGAAAGATCATACAACTATTGTCAGATTGCAACCCTGCTTTTTAAGGATAAACTCTACGTTTGTCTAAATAAATAGAATAGCTTTGCTAGGGCTGTGGGGTGCTTTGATTCATGGGATGCATGATTCACATCCAGTAGACTGAGGGCAAAGTTTGGAACTAAGAGTCATTCTAAATAGACTCAGAATTAAGGATATTGCTTAGGTCTAGTGAGTTGGTGTGCTGAAGCTGGTCATTTAGATCAGGGCTTCTTAAACTTTTTCCACTTGCAGCCCCGTTTCACGTTTCAGCAGCATTTGTTGGCATTGTGTGGTGTGAGCGCATGCACTCAAAGTGAGCATGCTCTGTGTTCAGAACCAAGGCTGCAGTGAAGTTGCTTGATGCAGCATGGGCAGGTGCTGCCAGAAACACCTTGGAATTATTATGCTTTTGTATTTTTGAATTAGTTTTTGGTCATTGTGCATGCAGAAACCTTTTACTGCTGCCAGATTTTTCATGACCCCATATGGGATCGAGACCCATAGTCTTTTTTTTTTTCCTTAAGGCAATTGGGATTAAGTGACTTGTGCAGGTCACAAGCTAGTGTCAAGTGTCTTGTCTGATCTGAGACCGGATTTGAACTAAGGTCCTCCTGACTCCAAGGCCAGTTCTCTATCCACTGCGCCACCTAGCAGCTTTGAAAACCCAAGCACTGATGGAGCACAGAAGTAGGCAACTTCTTGTACAGGGGATCTAGAGGTTGATTAGTGATGATTCTGAGCCTCTAATGGATCAGGGAGCCTACACTGGTAGAAAATGAAAGTAGAGAGTCAGAATAGTCAAATGCCATTGAGGGAGGTGTTGGGATTATGGGCAAAAATGAAGCGGAGAGTGAGTGGAAGGAAAGACTGGGGCTGGATTGAGATCTGGGATCCAGCTAGAATCTCCCCAAAAGGGAAGTTATTGCTGACAGAGGATTGTTGACAAGTATTTCCTAAGTAGAGCATTACCACACTGGGGAATCCTCCAGGCAGAGTGGTCTTTCCAAGTCTAAAGGGGTCTGGACGAATTGAGTGTATGTGTTTAGGGAATTATCTGTCTTTGTTAGAGCAGTAGAAACTTGTTCTTTAGCCCAGGAGTTCTCTGGCTCTGGTAGTGGCTGTACTACCACTTCCTTGTGGGGGAAGGGTTCTATTGGGGCCCAGGTGTGCTACCTCCCTGAGGCAGGGGTATGTTGCTATCTGATTTGTCCCTTGGAATCTGAGTGTGGTCCTATAATAGTTCAGAGGCCTAACAAGCTTTGTTATACTGTGAATTGTTTATAGTTTTGAAATGATTTTTCATTGCAGATACAAAAGGATAATGGCATAAGACCAAAAGCAAACAAGAAACAAACCCTAAAACATTCCTCGTTCATCAGTGCATTAACTAATTTGAAGTTAAACAGAAGGCAAATGTGTGACAACTTTTGGTCCCTGAAAAATTTCATCCTCCTAGAACTTAGAATTTTCAAAGGATTAAAAAAATCCCTGCATCATTAACACATAAAAGAACAACCTGCCAGTCATTGTCGCTAGCACCTACTTGCAGGAAAAAAAAAGAAAGCACTGTAGTCAGCAATGAATATATATATTTTTTGCATTTCCTAAGCTAATAGTTGTATTTGTCAAAGCATTTCTGAGTGATAGGCAATGAGCATTTATTTAGAACCCAGCTATGTATCAGGAACTGTGCTAAGTGCTTGGGACACAAAAAAAGGACAAAAAAAAAACCCAAGTCCCTGCTCTCAAGAAACTCACAGCCTGAGGGAGACAGTGTGCAAAAACTATGGATAAACAAGATATACATAGGGTAAATTGGAGATAATCCCGGAGGGAAGGCGCTAGACCTGAAGGAAGCCAGGAGGTAGAGATGAGGAGGGAGAGAATTCCAGAGATGGAGGACAGCCAGTGAGAAGACTGAGCCTGGAGATGGAGTAAGTCTTGTTCAAGAAACTGTAAGGAGGCTAGTGTCACTGGATGGAAGAGTGAGTTGAGAGGAGTAAAGTTTAAGAAGACTGGAAAGGTAATAAGATTACAGGTTATGAAAAAGGCCAAGTGAGATTTTATATTTGCTTCTCAAGGTAAAAGGGAGCCTCTGAAATTTATTGAATGGGCCTAGGGCTAGAGTAATGTGATCAGATCTGTGCTTTAGGAAGATCAATTTGACAGGTTAGTGGTGGATGAACTGGAGTAGGGTAAATACAGTGGCAAAATAACTTAAAAGTGTTTAATATAGATTTTTGAGCTTCACAAAATAGCAATTTAATTTCCTCCTCTCCCTTTTATTCCCCTCCATAAATGATCACTGTGCATTATTTAAACACTGGAGAAATTCATTTGAGTATTTCATCTTTCTTTTAGGATGGTTTCAGTAGTAGCATCTTACTATCTGTATATTACTATAGGAATATTTAGTATTGTTTCAGTCATTTAATCTAACTTCCTAATATGTCATTCTGGTTATTTTAAACATTCCCATCACAATCTTAGAAATGAGAAATTCTAATAAATTCTTTACTCAGAAGAGTTTGTTCTTGAGCATAGTTTGGTTTTCCTCAGTTAACTTAGTAGATTATTTGTATCTCTAATCAAGACTTATTTTTCATAATTACACACAGAAATAAATCCCTTAATTGAAGGGAGAGCAGAAACCTTCTGTTTTGGGAATTGCCCCAAAGTCCAAGAATTGCTAATATATTGTTTTTTATTTCAACATACTTTCAGAGTGTTTAGTAATCAGGAATGCTGTTCTCCCTTGACTGTTTATTAAAAGCAGAAGTTGTTTTGGGTTTATATAGTGAGGTACACAATTGCACTGGCAAAATGGGCGCTTATTCATCTTGAAGTTTCCCTCTGATTTTAAATATACTTTTGGTTACACTTCACTTTGTCGAAAGTTTCATTATATGCAGCCATAGGATGATGGATCTAGAATTTAAAGTACCTTAAGTCTACTATGACTCTTTTATTTTATAGATGAGGAATCTAGCTGCCAAGTCCTAGATATTACCCAGTGTCATCTCTTGAATTTCTCCCTTTTTCTCCATTCTCAGCCTGTATCCTAGTTATGGCACTCATGAACTCTTGCCTGGACTATTGAAATAAACCTCCTGCTTGATTCCTTACCATTGCTTCCTTCTTCAGTGCATACTACACACAGATGCCAAATTGATATTCCTAAAACATAGGTTTGACCATGTCACTCTCCTATTAATTTTTTTTATGTGATTCCTTGTTGCTTATAAGGTAAATTACAAAATTCTCAGCCTGGCATTTAAATCCCTTCCCAATTTTATCCCACCTATCGTTATAGTCTTATAAATAAATATTACTCCTCTCTGTTTCTTTCAGAGTTCTCTTATAGCTATTTTCTAGTCAGTCAACAAACATTTATTAAGTATTTACCGTGTGCTAGGTACTGGAGATACAAAGAAAGGCGAAAGATAGTCCTTGACCTCAATGACCTTACAGTCTACTGCTGGAGACAACATACAAACAATTATGTTCAAATAAGATATATAAAGTATAAATTGGAGATTATCAGCTGAAGCAAGGCACTAGCATTAAGG
This sequence comes from Phascolarctos cinereus, assembly GCF_003287225.1. NCBI lineage: Eukaryota > Metazoa > Chordata > Mammalia > Diprotodontia > Phascolarctidae > Phascolarctos > Phascolarctos cinereus. Next base: position 145,518,478 of record NW_027555514.1, read on the forward strand.
GAGATTATGAAAAGTTTCTTGAAGAAGGTGAGATTTTAGCTCAGACTTAAGGGATGCCAGGAGATAGATGGAGATGAAGAGGGAGAGGACTCTAGGCCTAGGGTATATTCAGTGAAAATGGCTGCAGTTGGGACATGGAATGTCTTGTGCAAGGAACGGTAATGAGGCCAGTGTCAGAGTGTCAGTAGATCATGGAATACATGGGTGTGTGTGTGTGTGTGTGTGTGTAGGTGCAGTGTAAGAAGACTGGAAGGGTGAGAGTGAGAGGATAGAGGTCAAATTATAAAGGGCTTTAAACAATAAATGAGATTTTATACTTTATTTTGGAGGTGATAAGCAGCCACTGGAATTTATTGAGCAAGAGGGTGATGTGATCAGATCTGTGTTTTAGGAAGATCAATTTGACAGCTGAGTGGAAGATGAAATTGTAGTGGGGAGAGACTTGAGGCAGGGAGCCCAAGCAGTAGGTTCTTGCAGTAGTCCAGGCATGAGGTGATGAGGGTCTGTACTAGGGTGGTAGCAGTATTAGAGGAGAGAATAGGACTTATGAGAAATATTACAAAAGTAGAAATGACAAGTGGCAACAGACTGGATATGGAGGCTGAGAGAGAGTGAGGAGTCAAGGATGATACCGAGGTTTTGAGCTTGGCAGGAGAATGATGATGTTCTCAACATAGGACTGTTAGGAAGAGGAGGAGGTTTGAGGTGGGAAGAAGATAATAAGTTCAGTTTTAGATGTGTTAAGATTAAAATTTCCACATGATATCTGGTCCAAGATATCCAGTACACAATTGGAGATGTGGGAATCAAGGTCAGCAGAGAGGTTATGGCTGGATAAGTAGATTTGAAAATAATCATTTTACATATGATAATTAAATCCATGCAAGTTGATAAGATCACCAAATGAAATAATTTAGAGGGAGGAAAAAAAGAGAACCCGGGACCAAAACCATAGTTAGAGGGCATGACTGGATGAAGACACCTCAAAGGAGAATGAGAAGGAATTGGCAGGTAGGTAAGAGAAAGTAGTATCACAAAAACCTAGAGAGAAAAGAGTTTGAAGGAGATGAGGGTTATCAGTAGTATCAAAGGCTTCAGAAGGGTCAAGAAGAATGAGGATTTAGAAAAGTCTATTAGATTTGACAATTAAAAGATCAATGGTAACTTTGGAAAGAGCAATTTCAGTAGAAGGAAACCAAACTGTGGAATGTTAAGAGGAAAATTAGAGGGTAGGAAGTAGAAGTACCTATTTTATTCATTCATTCATTTATTTATTTATTTTAAACGTTCATTTAAAAAAAATTTGAGTCCCAAATTTATCCCTCTCTTTAGCCTCTCCTCCACCCATTGAGAAAGTGAGCAGTGTGATATCAATTATACATGTAAAGTTATACAAAACATATTTCTATATTAGCTATATTCCCTTCCCTTCCCTCCCCCCTCCCCCCATCCAGGGCAGGGAAAATAAAGAAAGCAGAAAAAAGTATGTTTCACTCTATACTCAGAGTTCATCAGTTCTCTTTCTGGAGATGAGTATCATTTTTCATCATGGGTCCTTTGGAATTGTCTCGGATCATTGTATTGATCAGAGTAACTTAGTCTTTTACAGTTGATCATTCTTTCAATATTGCTGTTACTGTATACAATGTTCTCTTGATTCTGCTCACTTCACTTTGCATCAGTTAATATCTCTTCCCATGTTTTTCTGAAACCCTCATCTTCCTTATTTCTTATAGCACAATAACAATATTCCACTACAATTATATGCCATAACTTATTCAGCCATTTCCCAACTGAAGGGCATCCCCTTAATTTCCAGTTCTTTGTTACCACAAAAAGAGCTGCTATAAATATTTGTGTACATATTGGTCCTTTTCCATTTTCTTTGATCTCTTTGGGATACAGACCAACTAGTGGTAGTGCTGGGTCAAAGAGTATGCACAGTTTAATAGCTCTTTGGGCATAGTTCCACATTGTTCTCCAGAATGACTGAACCAGTTTACAACTCCACCAATAATGCATTAGTATACCTGTTTTTCCCTTCCCCTCCAGCATTTGTCACTTTCCTTTTCTATCATGTGAGTCAATCAAGGTCAGTCAAGGTGTGAGATGGTACCTCAGAGTAGTTCCAATTTGTATTTCTCTAATCAATAGTGATCTAGAGCATTTTTTAATGCAATTGTTAATAGCTTTGATTTCTGCTTCAGAAAATGGAGTATTCATGTCCTTTCTCCATTTATCAATTGGGAAATGACTTTGTTTTTTATAAATTTGGCTCAGATTCCCTTCTGAGAAATAAGGTCTTTTTCAGAGAAAGTAGCTGTCTTTACTACTTGTCTTTAATCACTCTGTCTTCTGACTGCTTTCCTACTATATACTATATAGAGTAGTAGCTACATTATCTAATATTGTACTACTGGGCACTTTTCTTCAGTAAAACAATTTGAAATGTGCTATTATTATTCCCACATTTGAATCATTAAGTCAAAAATACTAGGATTTAAATATATTTTATGGAGTTAAAGTCAGTTCCTTCATTGGCATGTCATAGAATAGAGAGCCAGTCAACAAATCAAAAAGTATTGTTTGCTTCAGTAATGATAATTTGGAATTTTTTTTATTTTATGAGTACATTAGAATCTTAACAATAAAGTTGAATTAAACTTCTGAAATTATGAAAGGTCATTTACTAACTGCTTAGTAAGTCATAGATGTAAGGGAAGAAAGTGATAAAATACTTGTTTTTGGACTATAACTGGTGAATTCCTGCTCTTGTGAAAGCTCATTACCCATGTGTCTAGTTATTACAGTAACATATTTGTGCTGTCAGACTTGTCTTCTAAAAATGTCAGGGATCAGAACTTCCTTCCATTAGTGAAATGAGAGTGTGTTCTTGAACTATAAAATAGGCAGTTGATTTCAACAGAAGTTTAGAGAGTATGCTTTGGATATTTACTAGGTAGAATTAATATTTTCCTTTTAATTCTCACTATGGAACCTAATATAGAAATTAATGTCATAGTTAACAGAATTTTAAGTTTTATGTAAAAATAAACATTTTTGGAGGATTAATTAACTTAGTACACTGGAACTTCTTATGGCATCCCATTCCATATCAGATGAATTCTCCTAACCATTCAGGTTATTATTGGAAGTTTTATTGTTGTTGTTGTTGAGTCATGTCCAACTCTCCATGACCCCATTTGGAGTTTTCTTGGCAGAGATACTGGAGTGGTTTTGTCATTTGCTTTTCCAGGCAAAAAGGATTAAATGATTCTCTCAGTCAGCTAGTAAATGTATGAGGCTGAATTTGACTCAGGTCCTCCTGACTTCAGGCCCAGCTCTCTATCCACTGACCCATCTAGCTGCCCATTTTGGAAGTCTTAGAACAATTTTTAAAAACTATTATCTATTTATAGAGACCCATGCTTGAACTTTACAAGTTAAGGAGGTTCCAATTTATATCTAAAATCAGGTAATTCTTTGACTAGGAAGTTTGGTTACCCAAAGGGACCAAACCTGTTTGGTTTGTTTAAGTTTATGCTTCAAATAAGGGTAAGAATTATTGTTAGAATTCACTGTCTTTGAGATTCTACTTTGTTTTTTCATCCAGTGTTTTTGTTTTTTCATGCAACTGACCCAATGAATAAATACACTGGAATCTTTATCAGACTATCTATTTTCTTTTTTTATTCAATGAAATGAGGAAACTTTTGAGCAATATAAAACGTATGTCTTAGGGGCTGGTAGGTGTTGCAGTAGATAGAGCACTGGACTTGGAATCAGAAGTTCAAATCTGGCTTCAGACATTTACTAGTTGTGTGACCCTGGGCAAGTCACTTAACCCTGTTTGCTTCAGTTTTCTCATCTGTAAAATGAGCTGGAGAAGGAAATGGCAAACACTCCTGTATCTTTGCCAAGAAAACTCCAGATGGGGTCACAAAGAATAGGACATTCTGAACAGCAACAAAAACAAAATGTATGTCTTCACTTAGGAGATTGTTATAGTAATCCTGAAGAAACATTAAACAACAGAGGACTGGACTTGGGGGCAAGATGACCTGGACTTGAATCCTGCCTTGCATTCTTACTAGAGGTGTGACCCTGGGCCAGCCACTTAATTTTTCTCAAGCTTCCTGTGTAAAATGGGAACAGTAGTAATATCTGTCAAATAAGATCATTGTAAGGATCAAATGGCGTCATATATGTAGTATTTTGTAGACTTTAAAGCACTACATAAATGTGAGCAATCATCATCGTTATTATTTTAACAAAGTGAGAGTGTTCTACACTATTTCACTTAGCGATATCATCAGCTCTCATGGTTTTATCATGTACTCTGTGTAGATGATTCTCAGATCTATTTGTCCAGCTTCTTTCCTGATTTCTAAGCTTTCATCTTTGTCTCTTAGATATCTTGAATTGGATATCTTATAAATATCTTAAATTTAACATGTCTAAAACTGAACTCATCATCTTCTCTTTCTCCACACCCTCCCCTCTTCCAAGTCTCTCTCTTACTGTTGAGAGTACCACCATCCTGTCAGTCACCCAAACTAATGACATAGGTGTCATCCTTGACTCCTCAGTCTCACCTCTTATATCCAGTCTGCTGAAAAGGCCTGTCATTTCTATATTTGTAACCTCTCTTGTATTATCCCCCTTCTCTCCTCTGGCACTGCCACCACCCTGGTGCAGGCCCTCACCATTTTATGCTATCAATTGTTACCATCTCCTTCTTTACCCCTGTCTCCTTTACTCCTGTCTTGCTTGGAAAGAGGGTTTTACTCTTTGCTCAGGCAAACTTCTCCACCTGCACAAGTCATACCATTCCTTCCTGCCTCCTCCAGCAGATTGCTTCCTCTGCCATCCTCACTCTCTTAATTATCTTCAATCTCTTCCTGTCTGTTTGCTCCTCCCTTGCTGCCTACAGATATGCCTTTGTCTCCCTTGTTCTCAAAAAATCCTCACTAGATCCTTCCATCCCCACTAACTATTGTCCTCTATCTTTGCTGCCCTTTGTGGTTAAACTTTTTTTTTCATTTTCATTAATTTTTTTCAATATAAATTTATTTATTTGTAGTTTTCAACATTTATTTCCGCAAGTTTTTGAGTTCCAAATTTTCAACCCATCTCACCCTCCCCCCACCCCAAGATGGCATGCATTCTGATTATCCCTTCCCCTAGTCTGTCCTCTTTTCTTTCTTTCCCCCCTTCTCTTATCCCCTTCCCCTTCTATTTTCCTGTAGGGCAGGATAGACTTCTGTGCCCCATTTCCTGTATTTCTTATTTCCCATAGCATGTGAAAACTTTTTTTTAAAACATATCTTTTTAAAACTTTAGGTTTCAAATTTTCTCTTTCCTCCCTCCCCACCCACCCTCATTGAAAAGGCAAGCAACTCAATATAGGTTGTACATGTGCAGTTATGCAAAACACTTCCATAGCAGACATGTTGTGAAAAACTAACTCTATTTCCCTTAATCCTATTCTGCCCTCCCATTTATTCTATTCTTTCTTTTGACCCTGTTCCTCCTCAGAAGTATTTACTTCTGATTACTGCCTTTCCCAATCTGCCCTCCTCTCTATCATCCCCCTGCTCTCTTGTCCCCTTCTCCCCCTTTTTTCTTGTAGGGTAAGACAAACTTCCATACCCAATTGAATGTGTATGTTATTCCCTCCTTAAGCCAAATCCTATGAGAATAAGATTTACTCATTCCCTCTCACCTTCCCCTGCTTCCCTTCCACTGTAAGAGACTTTTCTGTTTTTTCTTTGTGAGATAATTTACCCCATTCTACCTCTCCCTTTCTTCTTCTCCAAGTATAATCCTCCTCATCCCTTAATTTTATTCTCCAGATATGACCCCTTAATCTTCAACTCACCCTGTGCCATCTATCTATCTATCTATCTATCTATCTATCTATCTATCTATCTATACATATAATTTTTTCCTCCAACTACCCTAATACTGACAAAGGTCTCATGAGTTATAAATATCATCTTTCCATGCAGGAATGTAAACAGTTCAATCTTAATAAGTCTCTTATGATTTCTCTTTCCTGTTTACCTCTTCATGTTCCACTTGAGTCCTGTATTTGAAAGTCAAATTTTCTATTCAGCTCTGGTCTTTTCATCAGGAATGCTTGAAAGTCCTCTATTTCACTGAATGACCATTTTTTCCCCTGAAGGATTATACTCAGTTTTGCTGGGTAGGTGATTCTTGGTTGTAATCCTATCTCCTTTGCCCTCCGGAATATTATATTCCATGCCCTGCGGTCCTTTAATGTAGAAGCTGCTAAATCTTGTGTTATCCTGATTGTGTTTCCACAGTACTTGAATTGTTTCCTTCTGGCAGCTTGTAATATTTTCTCCTTGACCTGGGAACTCTGGAATTTGGCTATTATATTCCTAGGAGTTTTCCTTTGGGGATCTCTTTCAGGAGGAGATCTGTGGATTCTTTCAATTTCTATTTTGCCCTCTGGTTCTACTATATCAGGGCAGTTTTCCTTGATAATTTCTTGAAAGATGATGTCTAGGCTCTTTTTTTGATCATGGCTTTCAGATAGTCCAATAATTTTTAAATTCTCTCTCCTGGATCTATTTTCCAGGTCAGTTGTTTTTCCAATGAGATATTTCACATTGTTTTCTAATTTTTCATTCTTTTGGATTTGTTTTACAGTGTCTTGATTTCTCATAAAGTCACTAGCTTCCAATTGCTCTATTCTAATTTTTAAGGAAGTATTTTCTTCAGTAATCTTTTGGACTTCCTTTTCCATTTGGCCAATTTTCTTTTTAGGCATTTTTCTCCTCATTGGCTTTTTGGACCTCTTTTGCCATTTGGGTTAGGCTATTTTTTAAGGTGTTATTTTCTTCAGTATTTTTTTGGGTCTCCTTTAGCAAGCTTTGACTTGTTTTTCATGATTTTCTTGCATCACTCTCATTTCTCTTTCCAGTTTTTCCTCTGCTTCCCTTACTTGCTTCTCAAAATCCCTTTTGAGCTCTTCCAAGGCCTGGGACTGATTCATATTTTTCTTGGAGGCTTTGGATGTAGGAGCTTTGACTTTGTTGTCTTCTTCTGGTTGTATATTTTGATCTTCTTTGTCACCAAAGTAAGATAATATAGTCTGACTCTTTTTGCACTGCTTGCTCATGATCCTGGCCAATTACTTGAGTTTTAAACTCTTTTTTAAGGTAAGAGTCTGCTTCCAATGTGGAGAATGTACTGTCCCAAGCTTCAGGGTTTGTACAGCTGTTTTCAGAGATACTTGTAGGTACCTGTAAATTTTCAGTTCTCACAAGGTGGTATGATAAGGGGCGAGGTGTCTACTCCTTTCCTGGCCTGTGACCACAAGTATTCCTTTCTATCCTGTAACTGTGAGGAGGGGTTCCTCCCTACAGCCACTACAAGCTCCACCATGCCAGCATGTTCCTCCTCACCCCAGCATCGCAGCTCAGAGCTGTGACCCAGATCCAAACATGTGCAAAGCAAGAGATTCCTGCCTCAGCACTGGCAAAGACATCCCTGCAATCTCCCTCTGATCAGCCACTTGATTCCCCCTCAGTCTGTGGGCCGGAAGCTCGGGAAGCAGCTGCCCCACCCCCAGGGCCACACTCTTGGGGAATGAAGCTGAAACCCCACCTTCCTTTCTCAGCCTTGACAGAAACAGACTTTTCCCACTGACCTTCTAAGTTGTCTTTGGCATTAGTGGGTTGAGGAGTCTGGAAACCTCCACAGCTGCCCGCGATTCAGTCCTCTGAGGCCTGCTCCAGGTTCACTGCGGCCTGTGTGCCCACACTGCGCTGCGCTGCGCTCCCAGCCCGGCGCCATACACCTTTCTGATCAATCATCAGGTTGTCTTGGGCAGGAAATTTGTTTCACTCTGTCTTTTTGTGGGTTCTGCTGCTTCAGAATTTGTTTAGAGCCATTTTTTATGAGTATTTCGAGGGGTTTGGGGGAGAGCTCAAGCAAGTCACTGCTTTCACTCTGCCATCTTGGCTCTGCCCCCCACTGTGGTTAAACTTCTTGAGAAGGCCATGTGGGATGGGTGTCTCCACTTCCTCTCCCCATTCTCTTAACTCCCTATGATTTGGTTTCCTTCCTTAACTGCTCTCACCAAAGTTATCAGCGATGATCTAACTCCAGATCCAATGGCCTTTTTCCAGTTTTCATTTCTTTTTTATGTCTCTGCAGCCTTTGACACTGTAGGTCACTCTTTTCTCTTTAATACTCTCTTCTCTAGGTTTTTGTGACACTCTTTCTTCTGGCTCTCTTCGTACCTATCTTACAGTTTTTTCTGCCTCTTTTGCTGGATCCTCATTCAGATACCACCTCTTTAATAGTAAGGTGTCCCCACCAGGCTCTGCTCCGGGTTCTCTCCTCTTCATTCTCCAGAATACTTCACTTGGTGATCTCATCAGCTCCAATGGATTTAATTATCATCTCTATGCTGATGATTCTCAAATCCATTTATCTAGTCCTAATCTCTCTCCTGAACTTCAAGTGCTTTTCAGACGTCTTAATCTCAACAAGTGGGAAATGGAACTCATTGTATTTCTCTCTAAACTTTCTCCACTTCCAAACTTGCCTACAACTCCACACTCTCTTAAATCCTCCCACCACCAATCCAGTTCGTTGCCAGTGCCGAACTAAATCTGATGGTTGGAAGTTATAGGAAAACAGATTTTGGCCAGGGATGTTGTAGGATAAGGAAGATTTATTAAGCACCTACTGTGAGCCAGAAATTGCTAGGGGCTAGGGATATTTATATATTTATACACACACATGTGTGTGTATATATGTGTGTGTATATATATGTGTATATATATATATATATATATATATATATGTATATGATATAGGATTATAAAAGAATGAGATAGTTCCTATCTTCAAAGAATTTTTATTTACCGTTTTTTTCAATCCCCAGAATTTAGCACAGTGCCTGGCACATAGTAGGGCCTTGCTGCCCAAATGAGGATATAGCGTTTTCGCAGATAAGGAAATACAAGATATATCTAAAAGAAATGTGGGGGGGGGGGACCGGACATGACAGGGCTTACCAATTTCTTTAAAAAGGAATCAAGAAAGCTCTTCTGAAAGAAGTTGGAACCTGAGTTAAGCTTTGAAGAGAACTGTGGTTTCTAAGAGGTGGAGGTGAGGAGGAAGAGCATTCCACACATAGGTAAAGGTTTGTTCCAAGATAGAGAGGTGGGAAATGGGATGTCACATATGAAGAACAGCAAGTAGGCCATTTGTCTGAAGCATAGAGTGTTAAGGAGACTGAATGTGGAACAACAGGCTGGAGGCAGACTGTAAGGGTTTTAAAATGCCAGACCCAGCAGTTTGTATTTTATCCTTTGGGAATCCACTGAATTTTTGTGAGTCAGGGACTGACCCAGTTTGATACTTTAGGCATATAAATTGAGTATCTATGTGGAGGATGGATTGGTGAAGGAAAAGACTAGATGTAGAAATATCAACTATAGAAGCCTTTTGCAACAGTCTAGGCAAGAGGTGATTAAGTGTATTAATTCTAAAGTCTGTGATAATTCTAAGATTCTGTAATTCGATGGTTCCATAATTCTGTAATGTTTTCTCTAACAACAAAGTTTTGTTACCTTTTCCTTCCTTTCTTGTGGGGAGGTCGGGTCCAAGTGGCTTTTTGGACAGAAAAAAACTTTAGAAGTCTACAGTTTTACATAGTTAAATTTAATTAGAAAACTTTATATTTTTTTTATAGGGAGCTCTTTTTTTGTGTGAGGCATTTGGGGTTAAGTAACCTGCCCAGAGTTACACAGCTAGGAAGTATTATGTGTCAGGTTTTGAACTCAGGTCCTCCTGACTCCAGGGCCGGTGCTCTATCCACTGTACCACCTAGCTGCCCCTAGAAAACTTTATTTTTAACAGTCATTTTTTCCCCTCTCTCTCAACCCTTCCCCACCATTGAAAAAGAAAGAAGGAAAATAAAACCCTTGTAACAAATATGCTAATGAAGCAAAACAAATTCCTGAATTGGCCATTTCAGAAAATATCTCTTCCATTCTACATCTTGAATCCATCTTCTCTGTCTTAGGAGGGTAGGTGATTAGAGTTCTTGAGTCTTCAGAAGCTGTCTATATTAAGATATAAATTGTCCTCATGGTTCTGCTCACTTCACTCTGGGTCAGTTCATATAAATCTTTTTAGGTTTCTGTGAAAACATTTATTTCTTCATTTCTTACAGTACAATAATATTTCATTATTTGTTCAGCCATTCCATAGCTGATGGCTTTTAATGACTTTTATGTGCTAAAAATTTCTGATAAGGCAGAAGGTCCTTATCTTAATGAAATAATCTTGGGAATATGAATGTCAATGTAGGAATGATTAGTTTGTTAATCTTTCTGCAGTGAATAATTTGTGTATACCATTCTGAACGTGAAATGAGAATTATAAGTACTGGTCTTACCTTATATATAAATATATACATATGTATACTTTAAGCCTATAATGGTAATATATTATTTTGTCCTGAATTAGTCCTTTGGACAGCCTTTTGGCCTTGTGCCTATTTGAGAACTAACCCTGGACCATTCTCTGTTCTTTTGCCCATTGTCTACATTTTAGATACCAGGAAATGTATGACCAAAAAAATGGCTAAGTAATTAGACGTCTAGCTAGAATGAGTGAAAACACTAGCCTGTTTGCTGCATATCCATGCAATATTAAAGGACCTAGAGGAAGGTTTTAAGTGTATTGGATCCTGAAGGGAAAATTTATGAAGTGTGTTATAGGAAAAATATTTCCTACTGAGTTCATTTGAACTCAAGCTGCTGAGTAATGCTATCATAATGCAGAAATTGGTTTGATTATACTTAAGCATAGACTCAGAGCTTAGAAAATGAACTCTGAACTGAGATTAGGGTTTGGGTCAATTTTTTTATAGAGAAAAATTATGTCAGAGAGACGGAAAAATAATGTTTAACATGCAATAATCTTTATGGTGGTTAAAGAGGCCTTGTCAAATAGAATTATTATCTCGTGCTTTCTCCAGTGTCATTAACATTAACCAAAGGTCAGAACCAGGAGGATCCATCTGCAAACAAAGTTCAAACTCTCTTTTGATATCTTATCTCAGGAATATTAAAAAAAAAAAAAACCTCCTAATACTGTCATTCTATGGATCAAATTTTAGCTAGGTAAAATTAATATTAACAGGAGATAGGCTTCAGTCATCCAAATATCCAGGAGAAATGGTCCTGAGCCCCAAATGACATTTAATAAAATAAAATAGAAAATTCTCATAATAGGTAAAAAAGGCATGAATGGGTTGATATTTGTACTAGTGGAAGGAGTGCTATTTCACTGAAATCATAGCTTCACAGTCCTGACTCCAAGTAGTAAAATATGAAATGTTTGGAATTCAAATTTTTTTGTTAAAGGTTTTTGCTGAATAAAGGAGCATTTATTAAGTGCTTTTTTGGTTTCTGTTGTTCAGTTGTTTTTCGTTCATGTACAACTCTCCGACACCATTTGGAGTTTTCTTGGTAAAACTGCTGGAGTGGTTTGTCATTTCCTTCTCCAGCTCATGTTACAGATGAGGAAACTGAGGCAAACAGGGTTAAATGACTTGCCCAGAGTCACACAACTAATGTCTGAGACCAGATTTGAACCAGGAAGAGGAAATTTTCTGACTTCAGGCTGCACACTCTATTCACTGTGCCACCTAGCTGCCCTTTTCCTAGGACTGATCATTTCTTAGGGGATGTAAATACAGAAATCACAGACAATCCCTGAAGCGTACATTTTGTAGTGGAAGACAACCCACAGAGGGTGGCTATCTAGGGGCACTTTGGTTTAGAAAGTTAGTGAGATGGAGGATAGACTTGAAGGGAAATAGACAGAAATAGACCATCCAAGAATAATGGCAGAATTTAGGGGCAGGAGAGAGAAGGGAGACTAAAGGGTACCTTCTGGCTGGAGGGTAGATGAGTGAAGTAGAAGAGGTACTTAGTACGGCTGAGGAGGAAATAGTCAGAGGAGGCAGTTACCAATTTGGACAGAGGGGCCCCAGGGCGGAAAGATTTTCCAGAGGAGGAAGATGACTAGTAAGGCTGTGGAGAAGATGGCAAGACTCAGGAGTAAAGACTACATGCTGTTTTGTGCTTACTAGCACCTTGTTGCTTAAATTGATATTAATGAAAGCAAATGACCTTTCTTAAATTATTCACTTAAGAAACAGATGTTTAAGCAGTTTGTGAATTTTGCTAGTTGAGGATACTGAAGTCATGGCTTTTAAGTGACTTGTCTGAAGTTATATAATTTTATCACAGAGTGAAGAATATAACCTGAGTCTTTCTCTAGTCTTGTGTTCTTTCAGATGATCATTTTTTTCCTCAGTTTCCAAATATGATAGTTAATGCCATCAATGTTATCCCTATGCAGTATGGTCAAATGGGTGATATGTGATCTTTCTGCGTAAAATAACTTTTAGGCAATCCCTGACCTTTTAGTTTAGCTATTAATAATATTTAACTTATGTTTCTAGCCATTGTTGGCTGAATCTGTCACTTTTTATAGTTCTGGAAAAGTTAGAATGTAAGCTGGTTGAGGGAAGGGAGTATCTTAACTTTTGTACTAGTATTTTCAGATTTCCTACAGTGCCTGCTATTTAATAGGCAGATACTTAAAAATTGCTTGTCAATTTTTTTTCATCTTGACCTCCTATCTTGTGCTTTTACTCTAAAAGTCAGTCACCCCATTTCAAATAGTTAAACATCAGGTTGATATATTTCTGTCATTTCATACTTAGTATACTTATTATAAAATAATCAACAGATATTAAAAACCTACTATTTACCAGGCACTGATAACAGAAATAGCCACATTCATCAACGCCTTTGATCATTAGGCTCATTAAAAGTTATCGCCACTTTAATGGAGGCAGTTCAGTGCAGAGTCCAAGTTGAAGAGGGTTTTTTTTTTTTGTGGGTGATGAGGTCCTTGAAATGCTGTCCTTTTTAGGTGAAATTTTGTTGATTATATCAATTCCTGGAATATTACAGAACCTCATGGAAGACATATGTCACCACTCAAAATAGTTTGGCTTATGTGTCCCCTAAGAAAGATGTAGTGTATAAAGAGTGTGTATTGACCAAACTGTTACCTACATTTCAATGGAATCAGTCAATCAACAAATGTTTATTTACCATTAGGTTCTGGGCTCCATGCTAAGGTAAATGCTGGGAATATAGAAAACAAAAACAAATTCCTTTTCTTGAAGAGATTACATTCTAATGTGGTACACAGCATGTGCATATATAGGACTATGCTACATGATAAATACTGAATAGATGGAAGATCATCTCAGAGGGGAATATACTGGCAGCTCAGTTAGTATCAGGGAACACCTGGAAAGGTATCCTGCATAAGATAAGATTTGTACTGAGTCTTGAAGGAAGGGAAGCTGAGAAGTGGAGGTGAGGAGGAAAAATGCTCTAGGCATGGTGATAGCCAGTGCAAAGGCAGAGAGACTGAATATGTAGCACTGTTTGTGACGAACAGCAAATAAGCCAATGTGCCTGGACCTTAGAATGGTGAAGAGTCACATGTAAGAATACTGGAAATTTAGTAAGGAGGCAGGTTTTGAAGAGCTTTTCATGCCAAAGGATTTTTTTTCTAAAATATACTACAGGTAAAAGTCATATGAAACTATGAAGTAGTCTTTCTTCATTATTTAGTAAGTGAAGCTAGAATAAATAAAACCAAAACTTTCCAGCATAGAGGTAAAGCAATGCCTTTTGATTAAAAAAAAAGTTGGACTTTACCAACTAAGTTGAATGCCAGGCCTAACTGAATATTTTAAAAGAGGCCAAAAAGTGTGATAACTTGGTTATGGTTAGAATTATGACCAAAATGTGGAAAACAGAATCATACTAATTTAAATATAAGCCTACCTAATCTACATAATATCTTTATTAGGACTGCTGAACAAAATTTTTCAAAAGCTATTATCAAAATTCTCTGGTTGATGAAATCAGCTTGAATAGGGTAGTTATGGTGCATGTAAAAAAATAAGAAAAAGATCTCATCCTAAGAGACATCTCCTTTTTGTAATAAGTACGTATTAAAATGTACATAAATGTACGTAAAATGTACATAAATATACATAAAACTTATGTACATAAATACATAATAAAAAATAAGCAGACAACTGTTACTCATTGGTGGCTTTTAATTTTTTTTTATTTGTTATTGAGTACAGAGTGATATGGTCAGATCTGCCCTTTAGGAAAAATTGCTTGTTCTCTGAGTGAAGGATGAATTGGAGTAGGGGAGAGACTTGATAGAGGCAGGGAAACTAATTAGGAAGCTCTTGCAGCTATTCAGGTGAGAGGTGATGAGGGCTTAAATTGGGGTGGTGCCTGGGTAGTTGAGAGAAGGGGACATCTAGGAGAAGTATTGTGGATATAGAAATGACAAATTTAGCAACTGATTAGGTAGGTGGGGTGAGGGAGCCCGAGGAGTTGAGGATGTTATGATTTTGAGGTTGTGAGTCTGGGTAGCTGGGACAGTGGTGGTGCCATTGATATTAATAGGGAAATTTGGGAGGAAGGTGGGTTTTTTGAGAAAGACAATGAGTTCTGTTGGGGACAGAATTTAATATGACTATATGAAATTATGAAATTTAATGAATGAAAATATGAAATATTTGAATTTGACATAAATGCATGAAATGTTTAGTTTGAAATGCCCAACAGGTAGTTGATCATGTGAGACTGGAACTCAGGAGAGAGAATAGGTCTAAATATCTGGAACTTGAAACCATCTTTAGAGAGATGATAATTGACCCTAAAGAAGCTATGGAGAGGATCAAGTTAGAGTATAAAAAGCAAAGGGAAGAGAGCCCTGGCCAGAGCTTTGGGATACACTTACAGTAGGGGTGGGTGATGTGGATAAAGAGCCAGCGTACAAGACTGAGGAGTAGTCAGAGAAGTAGAAGGAGAATTAAGAAACAAAAAACAGTCAAGAAAATTCAGCAAGGAAAGAGTATTCAGAAGAGAAGGTGATCAACCTTGCTACAGCCATGCTTCAGAGAAGTCAAGACAGATGAGGACTGAGAAGAGGCTGTTAGATTTGTCAAGAAAGAAGTCTTTTGCTGACAGAGAGCGAAGAGATGGTTTTGGGTGGCTTGAAAAGAGAAGACATAGCCTATAACAACCATAGTTGTGAGTGAGATAAAGAATCAAATGGGGAAGATTGGCTTTGTTGCAGTGATGTTCTAGTTGATTAGGTAGCATAAATTTATAGTGGGCTGATTTAGCATGATTTTATGATTTCTTCCAGCTGCAGATTAAAAATATGAATATCACACAGGCAATAGATACATGGTAGGTGTGAACAAGCTGCAACATATGAGCAATAAGGAACTTGGAATAAATAAAGTAGTAAAAAATATTATCAAAGAAATGTGTGTGTTATGTGGGCTGGTCAGGGAGTGAGGGAAGGGGATGGCAGGTGGACTGCCAGAGTACTCCTGAAGCAGCCTTGAAATGCCAGGAGAAAGCAAGGAAGGCCTTTAGCATGTTGGGTAGATGCCCTGTAGTGAACTTAAGGGAAAATATGGACGAGATTTCACACTGGACGGGACAGGCCGGATAGATTGCAATCTGTGAGGTTGAGGGGAACTTTCAAACTGATGACAGCATAGTTCTCCACAAAGTAGACAAAATGAACAACCAATGCAGCTACTATATGTGAACTCACCTGTGGATAATATAAACAAGGAGGGGGGGGAGAATTCACTATTTGATAAAAACTGCTGAGAAAACTGGGCTATGGTGCGAGGTATTGTTTGAATATTTGATAACTGAATATCTTCCTAGTGTTTCTTTTGAATGCCATTTATCTTTTTTTAGTTTGTTATATTTTTATTCTTCAAGTAACAAGTGTAAATGTGAATCAGTTCTTATGTGTTAGAAATGAGATCTTTGTCTTGTGGCAGATTGTTTCCCCCCAGCTCCTTGTTTCCCTTCAAATTTTTACTACATTAGATGTTAGTGCAAAACCTTAATTTTATGTGATCAAAATTGTCCATTTTATGTCTATCATTTGTTTAGTTGTGAACTCTTCCTCTTTGTATAGATACAAAAGGTAATTTCTTCCTTGTTCCTTTAATTTGTTTATTATGTGATTTAAAAAAAAAAGATGTAAGTCTTGTATCCATTTGGAGCTTTTCTTGGGCTATGGTGTATGGTTTTGACGGGGCCCTTGGGTGCTTATGTTTGGGTGCTTGTGCTTGTATTTGAACCCCAATTTCTCCCTAGCCTCAGAAACACTATCTCTGACAACCACTCCCCAGCCCAAGGACACTGTGCCTAGCAGTTATGCATGCATGGGCGTCAGCACGACCCTTATCTGGGCTGCTCAGGCCCCAGCCCTCAGATCATGTATCTAGAAGCCTCCCAATTCTTTAGTTGTGAGAAAGCTTTCCTCTGTTGCAGAGCATTTTCTCATGAAGACAGAGGGAGGGGGTGTCCTTGACCGGCCCAAGAACTCTTCCTCTTGCCAGACTTCAAAGATCCATTCCCCTTCCTGTCTGGTATGCTCCCTGTACTTTCCATCCATAGCCCCAAAGACACCTGCACCTTTGGATTACCTCATCAGTGTTCCTGGCGTTTCTTTCCCATGCTCTTTTCCATATAAACCCTAGCTGCATTCTCAGTCTCTTGCAGGAGTCCTTAAGAATCCTTGCCCGCTGAAAAGTGTAACAATAAATCTTTGCCACCTTGAATTAAAGAATGCTTGAGTCTGTGAATTCATTCCAGACGACCCATCCTATACTCTGGTCTTTGAGGGGTCACAACCTCTCAACCTCTTACACCGCAACATTTATGGCGCCCAACGTAGGGCTAGTCTGAAGTCTCAAGCCTTCTTCGACTCAAGGTAAGCCTTCCCCATCCACCCGCCCTGTAGCTGGGTCGCACCTCAAGTACCTAGGAAGGCTTGCTGGGGCTGGGTAGAGCCTGCAACAGGCTCTAGTAGATTTCCTTCATGACAAGGAACGCCTTGTTGGGAACTTCTGCGGGGTTTTTCTCCCTCACCAGGACGCTGGTTGAAGAGAGTAGACTACAGGAGCAAGTCCTTCTTTTTTTGTTTTTTTAAGGCTTACCGGCAAAGAGGATGGGCAATCTCCCCTTACACCTTGAGATTTGCCCCTAGGTTATCTTTTACAAATTGGAAAAAGCTCAGTGTCCAAAACCTTAAGAAATTTTTTTTTTTGCCTGGTCTCCATAAGATCTGGAGAATCACGAAAAATTGTGTTTTGTGCAAGGGAAGTTTCTCTGAGTTCTTGGATTATCCCTGTCATTATCATGTTATCTGTTCTGTGTTCGTGTTTGTCTGTGGTATGAGTGAGTGTCCTGTGTAATCTGAAACCTTTTGCAGCCAGGGCTGTAGCTGGACTCTGGAATGCCGTTATTTTCTTCTTTCTCTCCCTCCCTGATAACAGCAGCTTCAGAGGAGCGTGGGTGGATGAGAAAGAGAGAAAAATACTTTATTATTTAGGTTACGTGATTGGTAAAAAGCAAATTGAGAAGGATCATCAAAGTGTCAGGTCAGAATTAGAAAGAAATAAGATATGTACAGTTTTAAAGGGACTTTAATCAAAGTCCATCAGAGGGATAATTAGGTAGAAGGCAAGGCAAGAAGGTTTAAGCATGTAGGAGGAGTATGTGTAGAAAGCTTAAGGAAGGTATAATTTATTTGCACAGTGTGAATAGAGGATTTGAGAGTAAAAAGGTTTTGAAACTTTTGGAGAATTGTTAGGAGAAAAAAAATTCTTTCTCCCTCTCTCTTTACATTCCACCCTTGGCCAAGTTGTTAAATGTGGAAGAGAGAAAGGTGAGGAAAGAAGAGGTGAATCTTTTCCCAATCTTTTCTTCCTCCCATAAAAGAGAAACGTTTTTGTGTACCTGAACACAACCAAAAGGTAATTTAATTCATTCTGGTAATATTTCAAATGAAATGTTTAAGTCTGAATTTATTATATGGTTTGGAAGTAAAGTAAATTGGGAAAATGTATGGATCTGAAATTTGCTAACTGGGTGACATTAAGCAAGTTACCTCAGTTTATCTCACATGATTGGAAGATGCCTAACACAATGCCTGGTAGAGGGCAGACACTATACATGATAACTACTGTTATTAGTTCCTTAATTAGATGTGACCAGTATGCAATGTCAATGGTGAAGAGATACCTGATTTTCTTTGTAAGGAAATTTGGAAATGCATTCAACAGAATTGGAGTCATCAGATTGGTAATGTGTTTCAAGTTTTAAACACCTAGTATTGTTCCAAATTGGTAAACTTTTGTATTGTTTTGTCAAGCAGTTTTTCATAATTTGGATGTTATTAAAGTGTGAACTTAGAGAAACTACGGTGGGAAAACTGTGCAAAGTCAGTTATATTATTTTGTCAGCCCTGCTAACCCTGTCTCATAATGTTTTGTAATTGTCATTTAGTAAACTAGGTATTTCCACCTTTACCTGTAATTAAAGAAGGGCTTAAAGCGAAAACAGTTTGACTATCACTTATGCAAGTTATAAGATTGTTAACTAAGTTATTTGAAGTTACTGTTTTAATGTTAAAACCTAGAATTGTTAATTGGTTACTGTGTGAAAAGGAGGGCATTGGGTAAAAGCCTTATCCAGATCAGTTCTGCCTATTCAAAACAGGCCTCCTTGGGATAAAGAAGTCAGCAGGCAGGGGCACCAGAATTGGCCCCTCCCTGGGGTATAAGGCAATTCCCCTTACTTTGTAAACTTGCCCCAGTCCCTGGAAAAAAAAAATCTGTGTGGGCAAGATCATCTGCTCTGAGAAAAGAACTTATTTGGAGTTCCTAAACAATGAACTTGGCTTCCTGAGAAGTTGCAAGTTTATGTACAATAGATAGAAATGATTTCTAATGATTGGCTTTTGCACAGGACAAGTTTAAATTTGAGAAGGAAAGATGTTAAGTGAAATCTCTTATGTATGTGAGTCCTGATAAATCTTTATTGCTTATTGCAACTCCATGGGAGTATATTAACTGTATCTGGCTTTAAGCTATGGTTAGTGAAACTTGCCATTTGAGGTAAAAGGCTCTTGGGACTGTAACTAATTTTGTTTTGAGTTTGAATTTGGGTATCTGAGAGAAATGCCACAAGCTACTAACAGGTGGAGATCTGCAACTGGGAAAAAGCTGTGAGGACAATCTTAGCCTCAATCTAGGATGGGATCCTCCTGGCTTAGTTTCCCCATTGTGTTCCTTTGAGAAGGAATGTTTCCCACCTGACTAGTCCTGAGTCTGGCTGTGATGTGGAATTGATACTGCATGATTGAAAGAACTGTGACTGTTACCTGAATTCAAACAGAGCTAAGGATATTCTATCCTGTCATATTTGGATGTCACATGTCCCTGCCTTTTCCTTTTATAGTAGATTTCTCTGATCAGAACAAGTGGTCAGTAAAAGACATGAGCACAATATAAGTATGTGAGATCTTGCTGTTTTGATCTGAATTTGTAGTTATCCCATGGCCTAAGAGTAGAATCAGTGTTTGAATTTATCATATGTAAAAGATTCAATTTCTGAAGTATAATTAAGAAGGATAAACAAGCTTGTGGAACAAGATTGTATATCTATTCAGTTGTGAGGTTAAAGTTAGGAACCTCTTTTGCTTAAGGCAGTTTTTGTAAGAGCCCCCCTCCCTAATGTAAACACCTCAAAGGTCTTTACCACCCCTTTTGGGTACTGGCCACTCCTTTATGGGAAAATTTTTCTATCTCAACATCCTGTTTCTCAACAAGGAATTATTCCCTTGCTTGGGAGACAAGCTCTACAGCCACTGTACAGGTAAAGACCCCTGTCAGGGGAGGGATTGTAAATGTCTCTGCTAGTCTCTTGACTTGCACCACTTATAATGATGCCTACAGTGATGAGTGTCCCCAGAACTTTACCTCTGCCAGATGTACCACCTGTTCTGAGGGAACACTCCCTACTTGTACCTATGTCCAGATTCTTCCTATCACTCTCCTAGCAGGTATTTCTTATTTAACCTTCTCTCCTCAGTTGACACATAATGCTACTGCCCCCCCCCCTTGAAGCTATAACACTCTTGTTGATCTTTTGAAAGTTTCTCTCTTACCTGGAATATTAGCATGTAATCATACTGATCCATGGGGACATCCATGCTTAGTATTACTAAACCCAGCACCTCCACCCTAACAAGAGTAAAGCGTGGGTTCTGGGACAATGTTCTCTGGTACCTTAAAAGGGAACAGAGTATCTCATGCTTTGGTATGGACATTTACAGCATGAGTTCACTTTTTCAAACCTAACAGGGACCATTCACCAGTTGGCAAATGACATAGCTTATAGTTTCCAGGACATTCAGCAACCTCTGAATTCCCTGGCAAATGTGGTCCTAGATAATCAGATAGCTTTGGATTATCTACTTGCTTAGTAGAGGTGTCTGTGCACTGGCCAACACCTCCTGCTGTATGTATATTAACAATTCTCAACATGTGGAGCTATATACCGAAAGAATAATAGAAAAAGCTAATTGGATGCAAGAAATCCATGAGACCCTTGTACACCAAGGTCATCCTCTTCTTGGGGATCCTGGCTTCTCTCTATATTAACTCCTATTCTTGTCCCACTCTTGATTATATTCCTTTTACTTCTTTTTGACCATTGTCTGCTTAATCTCCTTGCTAGATTTGTCCCCTCTAGGCTCAGTGCCCTCCACTTCCAGATGACTGCTCAAACTGGGTACCAACATCTGTCCGAGACCACAACCCACCACCTCTTGGACCTGGCATTGGCCAAATTCCAGACACTGGCTAGAGAACCAACTCCTTGACCAGAGGGACCCCAGGAGGCAGGGACAGCTCTACACCCAATCCCAGCAGGAAGCAGTTTCAGAAGCTGAGACCTTCGTCCCTCACCCCAAAAGATTTTGGGGGCCATCTTTTTAAGGGGGGAATGATGGGGTCCTTGGGTGCTTATGTTTGGGTGCTTGTGCTTGTATTTGAACCCCAATTTCTCCCTAGCCTCAGAAACACTATCTCTGACAACCACTCCCCAGCCCAAGGACACTGTGCCTAGCAGTTATGCATGCATGGGCGTCAGCACGACCCTTATCTGGGCTGCTCAGGCCCCAGCCCTCAGATCATGTATCTGGAAGCCTCCCAATTCTTTAGTTGTGAGAAAGCTTTCCTCTGTTGCAGAGCATTTTCTCATGAAGACAGAGGGAGGGGGTGTCCTTGACCGGCCCAAGAACTCTTCCTCTTGCCAGACTTCAAAGATCCATTCCCCTTCCTGTCTGGTATGCTCCCTGTACTTTCCATCCATAGCCCCAAAGACACCTGCACCTTTGGATTACCTCATCAGTGTTCCTGGCGTTTCTTTCCCATGCTCTTTTCCATATAAACCCTAGCTGCATTCTCAGTCTCTTGCAGGAGTCCTTAAGAATCCTTGCCCGCTGAAAAGCGTAACAATAAATCTTTGCCACCTTGAATTAAAGAATGCTTGAGTCTGTGAATTCATTCCAGACGACCCATCCTATACTCTGGTCTTTGAGGGGTCACAACCTCTCAACCTCTTACACCACAGCAGTTTTGTTCTGAACCTAATTTGTGTGAATCTCTAGTCCAGTTTTCTCATATTTGTCAAATAGTGAATCCCCCCCCCAATGTTTAAACTTTCCCGGCATGAGTTCACATACAGTAGCTGCATTCATTCTCTCCATTCTTTGTTCAGTGGTATCCCTGGAGAATGTGTGGTAGGTAGCAGAATTCAGTTTTCTGCTTTTTCATTAGCAATGACAATGTTTGGTCATGGGCAGGAGTTTTCCTGATTTTGAGGTCTTATGTGACTTTAGTCATTGTTCATTTTTTTATTCATTCATTCACCAGACATTTATTAAGTGACTGTTATATGCTATTCAGTATGCTAGGCTCATCCTCTGTCCATAGTATTACTCTGACCCAGCAAAACATTCCCTTCATTTTGGTCCAGTTCTGTGCTTTCATTGATGTAGGGAAATCCTGGTGAAGTTTCTTCTAGAACTGCATACAGTAATTGGTCTACAACTTGGGGTCTTAGAGAATTACCTGGGGTACTTAGAAGTTAAGTGACTTAACCAGGGTCTCAGAAATGAGTCTTGAAAGGAGGTTGTCCTGTTTCTTATACCATCATTCTTCATCCACTATGACATGTTGTCTTTCTCAGAAGTTTTTTAAAGTATCTTTTTATTCATTTGTTCCTAATATTTATCAAAAGCCTCTGGGTGACTATATTAAGGATTGTTGATGATTAATGTAGCCAAAAAGAACCGTAGAACTGCAGAATAAGAAGGGACCTTAAAGTTAATCATCTAATCTAATCCTTACTCAAATTATGGATCTTGTCAACAATAGAATTTTCTAGAATACTGAAAGCACTAGTCTTCATTATCCTTGCTGTATCCTGAGGCCTGAAAATATAAATTGAATACAGTTGTGCATATAAAGGGTTTATTATTTCATTGGCTGTGTAAGACCCCTTCAGTATGGCTTTTTAGACCAAACTTTAGGTAACCCCTAATTGTTGTCCAGTGTAAGATGTAAACTACTGGTAGCTACCAAAGCTTCCTGTTGCCTTGCATGAATATGAATGAGATTTATAAATAATAATGAGTTGTATGAATATCCCCTTGTCTTATTTAAGAAATCTGAATTTACAGCTTTTTAAAAAAGCTTAATAATATTTTATTTTTTCCCAGTTACACATCAAGAAAATTTTTAGCATTTGTTTTTACAAGATTTTGAGTTCCAAATTTTCTCCCTCCCTCCTTCTCCTCCCCTCTTCTGAAAATGGTAGGCAGTAGATACAGTTTATACATGTGCTATCATGTAAAAAATATTTCCATATTAGTCACAGTTGTGAAAGAGGAAAAAGATTTGAAAAAACCATGAGAAAGAATGAAGTGAAAAAATATGCTTCAGTCTACATTCAGAGTCCATCAGTTCTT
The DNA here is from genome assembly GCF_003287225.1 of Phascolarctos cinereus. Classification (NCBI taxonomy): domain Eukaryota; kingdom Metazoa; phylum Chordata; class Mammalia; order Diprotodontia; family Phascolarctidae; genus Phascolarctos; species Phascolarctos cinereus. The sequence goes on from NW_027555514.1 coordinate 145,541,509, forward strand.
TATCTGGATATGGATGATATTTTCCTTCCTGAGTCCTTTGTACTTCTCTTGTATCATCGTGTTGCTGAGAAGAGCTGAGTCAATCATAATTGATCATCACACAGTGTTGCTGATACTGTGTACAATGTGTTCCTGGTTCTGCTCATTTCACTTTGTATCAGTTCGTATAGGCCTTTCTAGGATTTTCTGAAATCGGCCTGTTTATCATTTCTTATTGAACGATAGCATTCCATTACGTTCATATAACCCAGCTTGTTCACCCATTCCCCAATTGATGGTCATCGCTTCAATTTCCAATATTTTGCCACCACAAAAGGGTGGCAAATATTTTGCCATAAATATTTTTGCACACATAGGTCCTTTCCCCTTTTTAATGATCTCTTTGGAGTACAGACCTAATAGTACTATTGCTGAATCAAAGGGTATGCACAATTTGGTTGCCCTTTGGGGCATAGTTCTATATTACTCTCCAGAATGATTGGATCCGTTCACAACTCCACCAACAGTGCATCAGTGTTCCAATTTTCCCACATCCTTTCCAACATTTATCATTTTCCTTTTTGGTCATATTAGCCAGCCTGATATAGGTATGAGGCAGTATCTCAGTTATTTTAATTTTTATTTCTCTAATCAAAAGTGATTTAGAGCACCTATATGTGCCTATAGATAGCTTTGGTTTCTTCCTCTGAAAACTGCCCATTTGTATCCTTTGACCATTTGTCAATTGGGGAATGACTTGTCTTCTTGTAAATTTGACTCAGTTCTCTATATATTTTGGAAATGAGGCCTTTATCAGAAACACTGGCAGTAAAAATTGTTTCCCAGCTTTCTGCTTTCCTTTTGGTCTTGGTTGTATAGGTTTTGTTTGTGCAAAACCTTTTTAATTTAATGTAATCAAAATTGTCCATTTTGTATTTCATAATGGTCTCTGTCTCTTGTTTGGTCATAATTCTTCCTTTCTCCATAGATCTAACAGGTAAATTATTCCTTGCTCTCCTAATTTGCTTATGGTATCACCCTTTATGTCTAAAATCATATAATAATGAGTCGTATGAACATCCTCTTGTCTTATTTAAGAAATTTGAATTTACAGCTTTTATAACAACATAGGTTCTGGTCCTTGCCCATCTACTTTGTAGCTGCCCATGATCTTGCGCTAACATACAAAGCATATGCTGCAGTGTTTTCATTATCATCATAACACCAAAGATTTTCCTCTGTGACTTCTTGCCATTGTTTATTTACCCACACCATCAGGCTTTTTGAGATTAAGGCAGAGGGCGTTTACCTTTTGTCCTTGGATCAACAGTCATAATGCAGTTATATCCCTTAAATGGATTCATGTTGGATCCTGGGATTTTGTTCTTGGGTCTCTTTCTGGAATCTACTTGCCCATTACCTTCTGTGAGGTTCAGATTCCAAAACACTGGTGCAGACCTCTTTACTTGGAATCTCCTTCCTCCTTGTTTTTTCTGAGATCTTTGACACTCACATCCCTTGATAAAGCATAGCTGATTTCCTAGTATAGCACCACTGACTTTAATGAATTTCAGGTCCTTGTCTCTTGCCCCACCCTCCTTTACGTCTGCCCATGATCTAGCACTGAAATAAAAACATTTATAGTCTTCAACTTCATCATAACATAAGAAATTAAATTTTAAATGTTGCTAGTATCAACTGGAACCTAACCTGTGGGTGGCCCGAGCTTAACAAAGCAGGCCAGAGACAGGGGAGTCAGGAATCAAACAGAAGCTTAATTTCAAAGTGAGGAAAACAGGTTTGCAAACCGAAGTCCTCCTGAGAAGGAGGACATTAATGACTAATATTTTGTTAAAATTTAAATTTTAAGAAAGGGTAAGAGAAAACTTGACCTACTGTGATATTTGTAGAAATATTTTCATCTGATGATTGAGAAGAATTTGTATGTTTTGGCATACATTACAGTTGCACAGGCACAAATTCCTGAAATGTTGAGAGGTTCTTTGAATCGCATCAGGCAGCAGTGTTAATAAAATAGAAAAGTAGATTTAATTCAATTAGATTAACTTTACTGTACTTGTAATAGTACATTGTTTAAATGTTGAAATGAGTAGAACAAGCCCAAGGCTCTGCAATTAGAGAACCTGGTCTCAACTCTAACCTCAGATGTTACCGATCTGTGTGAGTTTGGGAAAATCACAACCTCCCTAAGCCTCAGGTATCTCATCTGGAATATGGGGGGGGGGTGTTAAACTTGGTAACTGTAATCAAGTAGTACTTTGTAATGTGACTTTTACATGTAAACCATTAATACTGCTTATATTCTAATGTAACAGATGATAAGTAATATATTTACTGGAAATTCCTTACTTTTTTGAGCATTTAGCAGAGTTCAGGATGCTAATAAACAAGATGAACAAGACTTCTTTATTTTTACATAAGTGGCTATCCTGAAGGCAGGATGAGATCTTTGACACTCACACACCTTGATAAAGCATAGCTGATTTCGTAGTATAGCACCACTGACTTTAATAAATTTCAGGTCCTTGTGTCTTGCCCCATGTAATACCGTGGTAAAATAATTACCATGTAACAGTTTACTTCTGCCTTGGCTAGTAATGATTATATCTCTAATCAGTTTTTAAATCCATGCATCAATTAATTCTCCTCTTCTTGTACAAAAACTAAATGGACATTTATAGCTCTGCTGACATTCATTTCATTCATTTTATCTTTATGCTGACTTAATGTTTAAACCTATGGATCTGATGACTTTAAAAAGTCAAAGGAAATACCTGAAAAATAAATTTGGGGGCTCATGGAAAACAAAACTTCACTGTAACTTCTAATTCATTAGATGCTTATTTGTAAGAAAATAAAAACTTAAATCTGTTTTCTGATTCAGTTTTATAAATAAATAAGCTATTTAAATGGGTGATTTTCATTAAGCTAAAATTTACTTGCTGAATTTAAAACAGTCTCTTTGGTAGCATAAGACGGTAATGCTGTGCTTGTGTTGATTACAGATCATATTTTATTTCTTTAAAGACTTTTGTTGTAATTAGATTACTTACTAACATTTGTCAAAGTATGAGCGATATTGTCACTAAAAAAAAAATCTATCAAAGAATTACCATAAGTCTAAAAGTTTAGTATCTTGCCCTGCCATGCTTTATAGCTGCCCATGCTTTAGTACTAAAATAAAAACAATTGTAGAATTTTTAATTTCTTTAAAACTGAAACATCAATTTTAAATGTTTCTAGTAACTAGAATTTTGTTTAAATTCTCCTCATTGGCATGTCTACTGTCTTCACATTCTTCTTTTAACAAGTCTCCGTCCTTTTGTACTTTTTCTTTTTTGTAGCCCTCCCCTTGAATTTGGGGGTTTTGGTGCCGGTTGACTTTGACCATTTTGCTCATGAAAAGAGCATTTTTTCCCCTTCTGGTCACATAATTCTCTATCGAATCATGGCATATGCCACTGGTATCAGATTCAAATAAAACCATGGCTACTAAAACATACTTAAGAATCCTTTCAGGCTGCATATTGAAATAGAAAACCACATGTTAACATTATCTTTGTTATGTAGTATTTTAATTTTGTTAAATATTTCCCAATTACATTTTAATATGCTTTGGGCTGCTTTCGCACTCTTGTGAAACTATATTTGATATATGCCATCTAAATGTTTTCATCTCTTCTACAGTGTTTTTTTATTATTCATGCTGAGAAAAATTTTTTCTCCTTCTGAGTTTGTGGTTATTCCAGAAATTTAATAAAAAAGAAACTGGTGAAATCAAAACCAGAACCTTGGGAGGAAATGACCATGTTATCTTAGGATTTGAAATAGATCTTGGGCTTTTAGATTTAGAGCTGGAAGGAATCCTGGTAGTCATTGAATCTGAACCCCTCATTGTGCAAGGGGCTCAAGTGATTTGCCCCTAGTCATTTACTGAGTGAATATCCCGGCGGGATTCAAACTTGCTTCTTCTTGACTCCAAAAACTGCATTCTGTTCACCACATCATGAGGCATGTTCTGACAGCTACACTAGACTTTAAGAGAGTGGACTGTGGATTTTAGGAAGTTCATAGAAAAATAGTTATCTTCCAGTGGTTTAACACACCATGAGGTATAATCTGACATCTACAGTAGACTTTAAGAGAGTGGATTGAGGATTTTAGGAAGTTCAGGGGAAAAATAGTTATCTTCCAGTGGCGTAACACTCTAAAGGGACTTTGTCATAAGAGACATGTTTGTCAGGAAGGAAATTTTGCCCCAACAATTGGAAATGATTGCAATGGGGAACATAAGAGGAAGATGTTTAAACAGAGTGATGTGGTTTTTTGAGGAGCTCTGTAATTAACTCAAACCTACAAAAAGGATCAGTACCAAAAAATGAGAATGAGACAACACAATTTAATTTGAATACAAGAGTGGCATGATCTTTTTCTTTGTTTGTTTGGCATTCTCCCCCTCCCCCCTTTTATTTAGTATTTTATTTTTTACCAGTTATATGTAAAAACAATTTTTAACATTCGTTTTTTAAAACTTGTGAGTTCCAAATTCTCTCCTGTCCTCCCTCCTCAGCCCCTCCCCACATTGATAAGGCAGGGAATTCGATATAGATTATACGTGTGTAGTCATGCAAAACATTTCCATAAAAGTCATGTTGTGAAAGAAAACCTAGAGGAAAAAACCTCTAGAAAAATAAAGTTTTAAAAAAGTATGCTTCAATCTGTATACAGACACCATCAGTTCTTTCTCTGGGTATGGATAGCATTTTTCATCTTAAGTCCCTTACAGTTGTCTTGGATCATTGTATTGCTGAGAATAGCTGTCATTCACAACTGATCATTTTACAGTATTGCTGTTATGCTGTACACAGTACTTTTCACTTTACATCAACCCATGCAAGTCTTTCCAGGTTTTTCTGAGAGCATCCGGCTCATTTCTTATAGTATAATATTTCATTGGCATTATCTTTTAAGAATAGTTTAAGGTAGTTAAAACCTTGAACTAATTGAGGCTTTTGAAAAATGCTAGGATTAAAAATCCCAGCTTTGTACCTGTGTGACATTAGCCAAATCACTTAATCTCCTTGGGGCTCAGTGTCCTGTTTTGTGAAATGAAGGGATTTATTATATATGTGTGTGTGTGTGTGTGTGTGTGTGTACATATGTATGTATGTATATGTGTGTATGTATACATATACGTATATAATATATATGTATACATATGTGTATATATATGTATTAGGCAATTGGGGTTAAGTGACTTGCCCAGGGTCACACAGCTAGGAAGTGTCAAGTGTTTGGTCTGCATCTGGATTTGAACGCAGGGCCGGTGCTCTATCCACTGAGCCATCTAGCTGTCCCAGATTCTGGGCATTTTCACTGATTGATTTCTGTGCATGGCAGGCCCTTCCTCCTTATCTCTGCCTCCTGGCATCCTTCATATGTCCCATCTAAAATTCTACCTCCTATAGGAAGACTTTCCTGATCCTTCTTAATTTTAGTGCCTTCCCTCCATTGATTATTTCTAATTTATCTTATATATAGTTTGTCTATACACAGTGATTTATTTCTCCCATTAGATTGTGATCTTCTTGAGTACTAGGACTGTCTTTTATCTTTCTTCATATCCCTAAGGCATAGCCTAATGCCTGGCACATGGTAGGCATTGATCTGTAATGCAGGAGAGGCATGATGGCCCACCTTGCTCTCTCCTCTGTTGCAGCTTCTCGCTCTTTTGTTTTTTTCTATTGGTTGGTCCATCTGTGCTGCCAAGTGCTTTTCATTATGTTTCCTTAAAATCCCGGGGGCGGTTAGGGATACTGCATCTCCAGTCCTTTCTCTGTTTTTCCTTTCACAGACTGGCTGCTTTTTAAAAACTCCTGGCTAGGATTCAAACTGAACTTAAAAACATCAGCATGGAAGGTCTGGTAGTATTGGTAAAGAGAAGAGCAAACATTTCTCTTTTTAAAAAAATTTTAGTGAGCAGTAATACTGGAGCACAAAAATGTGTTCTACAGGAAGAAAGATTGAACTAATGGAAATCTGCTCCTTTAGAAAGTCCTGGGAAAGTGCAGTCTTGGAATCCCAGTGGCAAATAGGTATAAGAATTTTTCTTATCTAAAGAAGCAGAAGGTATGGTAAAACAAGACTGAATAAGGAAACTGTGCCAATGCTTTTGTCTTTGTATTTAATTATTTTCCCTTCTATATTTTTTAGATCATCAACAAACAATATGGAAGAAAACCAAGAGGAAAGCAAGACTTCTATGATAATAAGTAACAGCCAACTCTTGGAAGAAGTGAAAAAAGAATTCAAGGATTCAACCAGACGTAACACAAAAGATTCTGAGAGGTCATGCAGAAAAAGCTTCAGGTTGGACTATAGGTTAGAGGAGGCCGTAACCAAATCACAGAAAGGAAAAGATGGAAGATACGTCAATCCTTGGCCCACATGGAAATATCCATCTTTTTCAGATATTTTGAAATTTATTATGCTGGAAAAAAATAACAGCAAAATTCCACGTTGTAAGGAGGTAGATGATTTTGTTTCATATCTTATATTTACTTACGTAACTGTAATATTGGGTTATAACACTGAATTACCATAGTTAAATGAGTTATCTCAGTGAGCTCTTAGAGAATAAGCTAGTATCATGTTCTTTTAAAAAAAATTTAATTAATTAATTTATTTTTAGTTTTCAACATTTACTTCCACAGGATTTTGCGTTCCAAATTTTCTCCCTGTCTCTCCCCTCTCCCCACCCTAAGAGGGTGTGCATTCTGAATACTCCTCCTAATCTGCCCTCCCTTCTATCACCTCCTCTTCTCTTATCCACTTCCCTCTATTTTCCTGTAGGGCAGGATAGATTTCTATACCCCATTGCCTGTATATCTTAATTCCCAGTTGCATATAAAAATAATTTTTAACATTTGTTTTTAAAACTTTGGGTTCCAAATTCTCTCCCTTCTTCCCTCCCCACCTACCGTCATTGAGAAGGCAAGCAACTCGATACAGGTTATACATGTGTAGTTATGCAAAACACTTCTATAATAGTCATGTTGTGGAAAACTATATTTCCCTCTATCCTATCCTGCCCCCCATTTATTCTATTCTCTCTTTTGACCCTGTCCCTCCTCAAAAGTGTTTGCTTCTGATTGCCCCCTCCCCCAATCTACCCTCCTTTCTATCATCCCCTCTTTTATCCCTTTCCCCCTATTTTCCCATAGGGTGAGATAGATTTCTATACCTAATTGAATGTGTATGTTATTCCCTCCTTAAGCCAAATCCTATGAGAGTAAGATTAACTCATTCCCTCTCACCTTTGCTGTTTCCCCTCCACTGTAAAAGCCTTTTCTGGTCTGTTTTATGTGAGATAATTTACCCCATTCTACCTCTCCCTTTCCCCTTCTCTCAGTATAATCCTTTCTCACCCCTTAATTTTATTTTTTAGGCATCATCCCTTCGCATTCAACTCGAGACAACACACTCTTGAAAGTAATGAGGTAGATTAGGATTAGATAAATGAGGTATAGGGTTAAAGAGAATTTTATTCTATGGACAACATGGTACAGTGGAAATGGTTTGAGATTAGAAGTCAGGAGACATGGAATGTAGTCCTTGCACCTCTGCTAATAAACTATTATTATGTAATCTTGGGAAAATCACTTAAAATTCTCTTTGATTCTTTTGGTTGCCATAAGGGGAAAATATATCTAAAGCAAATTACAAATATAAACTGTTATAGTTTAGAATAGCATCTGTTGTTGTTACTGCTGCTGCTGTTGCTGCTTCATTTCAGTTGTGTCTGACTTTTTGTGACCCCATTTGGGCTTTTCTTGGCAAAGATATTGGAGTGGCTTGTCACTTCCTTTTGTAGTTCATTTAAAGATGAGAAAACTGAGGCAAATAAGATTAAGTGATGTAAATGACAGCTTCTAAGTGTCTGAGGCCAGATTTGAACTCAGGAAGATGAGTCTTTCTGACTCCAGGCCTGGTGTTCTATCCGCTGAGCCACTGAGTCCATGCAAAAACATGAATTACATATGTTGCCCTTTACTTACTTGTACTGCTTCAGAAGCCATATTATATTTAAATATGATCTTAAAGATCATAGATATAAATCACAAGATCACAGGTTTAGAGCTGGAAGGGACTTTAAAAATCATCTAGTCCATCCCCTTCATTTTACAAATTAGGAAACTGAGGCAGACCAAGGTTTAGTGACTTTCCCAGGATCACACAGGTAGTATCAGAAGTAGGATTTGAACCCAGGTTCTGTGAGTCTAGAACCAGTACTCCTTCCACTGTTATATTTCCTAGAAAAGGTTCAGTACTTGTGGTAAAAATGAAAGGGGACAGAATAGCATTCATTATATGTTATTGTTTATTTTGCAAGTTCTCTGATAAATCTTGATAGAGATAGCTGTGGCAAATCTTGAAATACAACACAGTAATTCAGCAGGACCGATTCTCTTGTTGACCGAGTTACATTGTGAATGACGAGATGTTTGGCATATGCCATTGGCTTTTATCCACCCGCCATCTGCTTCAGGGTGTCTTTAGTCTGTAACCATGCCTTCAGTATGGCTTTTTGCTTGAGGCTGATGAACTCTAATAGTGACAGTTTATTAGTTTTCAACACACAATTCCTCAAATCCAACCAAGGTAATTGCAGACCTATTATCAGAAGAAGAGTATTTGGCAATCTTCATGTTGCAAATAATCGGTACAAGTTTTTTACAGAAGAATTTAAAAGAAGTCTTTACCCTCTTCCATTCTCATCATTGATTGTACGTAGTTTATCTTGTACAGGATGACTATTAATAGGTTGATACTTCACCCCAACACTGTGACACTGGAAGTTTTTATTTCAATTTTTTTTCTACTCCTTCCTGGTGTTTCAAAGTGATGTGGAATTTTCCAAGGCCTTTCTTCCAAGTTTATGACCTGTTTACTCAAATACATAGTAAATGTCTATCATGTGCAAAGTTTTATATTAAGTGCTGAAAGATACTAAAGTAATAAAAAGAGATATACACACAAATAGCTACAGTACAAGATGGGATATAATATATACATAGGAGAGATAAAAAGTGCTATGAGGTCCAACGTAGGAAAAATACTTTCTGATGGGGGATCAGGGAAGGCATCATGAAAGAGGAAGCATTTGAATTGGCACTTACAGAATGGATAGGATTTCAATAGTAGAAGATGGGGCAGTGAGGAAAAGAGGGCATTCCAAAGATAAAGGATGGTAGGAACAAGTACATGAAGGTAGGTAAGTACAAGACCAGTTCAAGAATAATGAATAGTCCATTTTGGCAGTTGCATGGGAATGGGGGGTGGGGAGAGTAGTGCAGAGTAAAGCTAGAAAAGTAGGTTGGATCTAGGTTGTGAAGGGGCCTTGAATACGAGTCTAAGGAATTTGTACTTGATTTGGTAGAGAGCAAAGGTTTTTGAAGAGGGGAGTGACATGATCAGAGTAGTACAGTAGGAAGATTAACATGGCAGTGATATGTAAGCTAGATCGGAGTGGGGAGAAGGTGAAGAACTACTTAGAAGGATACTCTTAATAGGTGCAGTATATTCAGGACGTAATGGTGGTGTGATTGGGTGGCTGCATTGGAAATGAAAGAGAGGTGTTGTGTATTCAAGAGATACTATGTAAAAGTAACACCAAAGCCCTCATTTCTTAGAGCCTGATGTGTGAAAAGCATTGTGGCAGATGCTGGAAGAGATACAAAGTTTAGAGGAGGCACGTTGGGAATAAGACATAAACTCATTTCAATTCATAAACTCATTTCAATTCAACAAGCATTTTGTTAAGCCTGTCACTGCAAAATGCTGTGCTACACACAGAGATATGCAATATTATATAAGTGGAGTACAGAGTTGCAGAACAAAATGTCACATGAGGTATGGGGGAGGATGATTAATTATCAGGTAAGATTTTAGAGGTGATGATGGAGTTGAGCTTTAGGAGATGAGTAGGACTATAAGTGAAAAGAAGGAATGGGGCATTTTAGGAATAGGGAACAGGCTGAGGAATTGCAGAAGGGAGGGTATTTCAAGGTATTCTGGCTAGAGTGGAAAATTGTAGGGAGTAGCGATATGAAATAAAGCAGGGTAGCTCTAGATTATGTAGAACCTTGAATGGCAGGCAAAGAATTTGATTTTTACTTGATAGACACAATACTTTTTGATATACAAGTGCCCGCTTAATCCATATAAAGCAAAGATATTCTATCAGTGGTATGATAGATGGATTGGGGAAGAGGGAAAGAGGAAGATAGGAGGCTTTTAAAATAGTTTTAGTACAATTGGATAGTAATAAAATGCATGTCTTAGGATGATTGCAATGTGAATAGAGAAGACTGATCCAAGGGATGTTTTAGAGGTGGAACTGATAGGTTTTGGTAGCTGATTGGACAGTGAGAGGTGAGGGAGAAAGAATAGTTGAATGCCAAGATTTCAAACATGGGAAACAGCACAAATGGTGTTATCAGAGATAGTAATAATGAAGTCACATGGAAAGCAGGTTTAAGGGGGAAATACGGAAAGCTGCATCTTGCATATATGTTTGAGGTGCTGGTGGACATCTAGGTAGAGACAAAAAGACATTCTCCAATAGAGATGAATGGTCAAAGAATATGAATAAACAGATCTCAGAAAAAGAATTGCAAACTCCTAGCAACTCTAAGTAAAACTATTGCAAATCACCAATAAGAGAACTGCAAATAAAAACAACTCTGAGGTTTCTACTCACCCCCAGCAAATTGACGAAGATGACAAAAGATGAGAATAATCAAACAAAAATGAACTATTGGTGGAATTGTGAATTAGTCAAACCATTCTGGAGTGCAGTTTGGAATTATGTGAAGAAAATGATTAAAACGTCTGTACTCATTGACCTAGAGATCACAAAGCTATGCATAAACCTCAAGGAGGTCAAAGTCAAAAGGAGAAGCTCTGTGTGTGTACACACACGTGCGTGCGCGCATGTACACACACACCCCAAATATTTATAGTGGCACTTTTTGTAGTAATGAAGAACTGGAAACAAATTTGATGTCCATAAATAGGGGAATGGCTAAACAAGTTGTAGTATAGGAATATAATGGAATATTACTGCATCATAAGAAATGATGAATACAATGAATATAGAGAAACATGGGAAGACTTACATAAGTTGAAGGAAAGTGACATAAGCAGAACTAGGAAAACAGTATACACAATTGCAAACATGTAAATGAAAATAATAAGACCTCAGTACTAAAAGCTTCCACTGAACTCTGCCTTCATTAAATCTCATCTGGTGTATTGTGTCCAGTTCTGGCCACCTTGGTTTAAGAGAGATCTTGATAAAGTGGAGAGTGTCCAGAAAAGCTCATCTAGAATGGTGAAGGGCCTTGTATCTATGACATGAGGACTGGTTGAAGGACATGGTATGTTTAGCCTGGACAAAAGAAGATTGGGGGAGGGAGGACTAACAAGTCCTTTTAAAATTTTTGTTTTAAGGTATTTGAAGGGCTGTCATTGGAGAAGGGAATAGATTTATTCTTTTTTGGACCCAGAGGACAGAGTCAGGAGAAATGAATGGGATTTTTAAAGAAGCCAATTTAGGATTAAAGTTAGAAAAATCTTCCTAACAATTAGAGTTGTCTGAAAGTGTAATGGATTGCCTCAAGAGCCTAGTGGGTTTCTTTTCCTTGGAAGTCTTCAAATGGGTGCGTGAGCAATCACTTTATTGAGTATGTTTTAATGGAAGTTCCTTTCTTGTATAGGCTAGACTGGATAGCTACTGAGGTCTTTTCAAACTCTACAATTCTGTGATTCTGTGAAATTAAAATGACCAAATTTGCTCCCAAAGAACAGATATGAAAATAAATAAATAAATGAATGAATGAATGAATGAATGAATGAATGAATGAATGAATAAGCAAGCAAGCAAACAAATAAATAAATAAATAATTAAATAAATAAATATATGTACATGTAGATACACTTCTCTTACTTCTTTGCAAAGTTAAGGGAGTATAGGTTTGAAACACCATTATAGGAGAAGGTAGATGGTGCAGTGGATAGAGCACTGGGACTGGAGTCAGGAAGAATGGTACTCAAATCCAGCTTCACCAAGTCACTTAACATCTTTTTGGCTCAGTTTCCTCATCTGTAAAATGGGGATAATAACAGTATGTACTTCCCAGGGTGTTGTGAGGATCAAATGAGATAATAATTATAAAGCACTTAGCACAGTGCTTGGCACATAGTAAGGACTATATAATAATGATGATGATAACAACAACAACAACAATAATAATAATAATAATAATAATAATAATAATAATAATTACTTGGTTGAATAGTAGGGTAGTTTTGCTGAGCTATTTTTTCCCCCTCTTTTTAAATTCTTTGTTATAACGGATGATTTTTTGTTTGTTTGATTAGCCTTTCAAGCCATTTATATTTTTATTTTTCGCCTTAGAGCAAAAGTTTCATTTCTAGTTTTCAAATTGTTTGGTGCAATGGCTGGGTGCATATTGCAGAATCTTATAGTTGAAGGAGACCTTAGAGGTCATTTCGTTTGCCTTTCTCTTACCAGGAATTCTTTTTATAACATGTTTGATCAGAGGCAATTGAAAAACTTCAGTAACAGGGACCTTATTACTTCCAAAGGAAACCCATTTCATTTTTGAACAACTCTTAATTATTAGGTGGTTTTTCCTCTAATTGAGCCTAAACCTACCTTTCTGGTTCTTTCCTCCATCCTTGTTCGGCCCTACAACCCTTCAGAAACTTATGGACGGCTATTATGTGTTTCCTGAGTTTTGTCATCTTTAGGCTAAACATCTTCCTTTGTTTCAACCTCTTTTCATTTAGCAAAGCCTCTAGTCCTCTCACCATCCTGACCAGTCATCCTCTGGATATGTCCCAGCTTGTCACTATTTTCCCCTAAAATGTGGTACCTCCAGTTGAACATAGTTCCAGTAATGCTCTGACCAGGGCAGGGTATAGCAGGGCTGTCATTTCCCTTGCCCTGGATTTTCATGTGTTTCTTAGCACAGCCTAAGATTGTTAAACTTTTTTGGCTGCCAGCATACACCATTGACTCATACTGAACTTGAAGATCACTAAAACCCTAGATATTTTTCACACAAACTGTTGTCTATTCCTGGCTAAATTTTATTTGATTGGTTTTTATTTATTTTTCTAACCCATTGAGATTTTTTCAGATACTGACTCTGGTTAACTCATGCCTTCATTGTCCCTCCCAGCTTTGTGTCATTTTCAAATTTGTTTAGCATGCCATGGTACCTTCACCTAAGTCACTGATAAAATGTTGAACTGGTGATAATAGGAGTGGATGCAATAATGTTGAACTGGCAATAATAGGAGTGGATGCAGTTAACATAGGAGAGTTTAGATGGAATGACATTGGCTCCTCCTCCTCAGACTCTTGTTCTTCAGAGAAAATCCCTGCTCCTATTCATTTTCTCCAGCTAGGCTGTTCTAAGAGTACAAAAAAGCTGCCGATTTTTAGTGGTGTGAGTCATTTCTTAAGAGGTTTTTTTTTGTTCTCAGCCTTGCAGTATTAGTGGTACCTTCTTGGTGAAGGAGCTGTACTTCACATTTTATATCACATATTTTCCCCAATATCAACTGGATGATCATTTTAATTTTGAAGGTTACATGACGAACTTCAAACAACTTTGATAATGGGCCTTGTAAAAAATACTGTAGAAGTTATTTATAGATTATTTATTTTCCGCAGCTATAGAGTCATTTTTCATATTATATTCATAGCCCCTTATCAATACTTTTTCGAATTCAACAGTATCCAGAGGCTTATTGTCATTGACCCTCCTGGTAATTATATAATGGCAGGGCCTTATGGTTGTATGAATGACCATGATCAACTGATGCCAGTGATAAGAACTTCTTTGAGTTCTTGAACTTCCTGCTGATGTTTTTTTGAATAGCATAATTTGTCAAGTGAGGTATTCTTACAGACTTTGGACTCTGCATCTCTGAATGTGGAAGCACAGAATCATTGTACCTCTTGGCAGCCTGATTTAAGGTTGCTACGTTTGAACTGATTAACCTGTTGCTCTGTTGTTGATTCCATTGTCAATAGGTTTCTGCTTACAGTATTAAACATTTCTCATCTGTTTGGGTTTTTTTTAAGGCAATTGGGGTTAAGTGACTTGCCCGGGGTCACACAGCTAGTAAGTGTCAAGTGTTTGGTCTGAGGTCGGATTTGAACTCAGGTCCTCCTGACTTCAGGGCGCCATTGCTGTATCCATTGTGCCACCTAGCTGCTCCGTATTTATGTATTTTCTAAAATGTTTATAAACATATAATTCTACTACCATATTGATTCCTGTATTAGTCTGAGTTACGGAGAATTACAAATTCAGTGCTGTATATTTTGAATCCTCTTTTACATTCTGCTGTGCATATGACAGTGCTTTTTTTCCCCTTTTCTTATTTTGTATTCATGTTTTAGTATTTACATTTATAGTGTTTCTTTTTCTTTTTGTATGTTTAAGTTTTACTATGTAAGTTTAAAATAAATTAATAAAATTTTATTTAGAATGCATGAGGTAGTTTTTGTTATCAGCTAAAACAGTTCAGATGTATTAGTTTAATTTTATGATGATTTTATGCTCCTAATTCTGTGTGGGGGAGAAAAAAAACATTTCTACAAATGCCTGTGATTAATAGATTGAATTGGTGAAAGTTCACTTCCCAGTAGCTTCATAGTTACCAATTTGTTTGATGTGATAAAGACACAAATAATTTTTCAATTTTGAAGTGAAGTTGCACAATTAAAATATATGAACTACTTTAAAGTGTATGGTGTATACCCTTCTAAAGTGAAATCCAGGTAGCTGAATTGATAAGAATATCAATTCAGGTATAATCAGATAACAGGAATTCACTTTCTTGAGGGAAAAAAATGAATTTTACTTAGTGGTGATTTTAAACTGATTTTAAGTCAACTAATATTTGTTAAGGATCTACTCTACACAGAACACTTGTGTGACAGCTAGGAGGCATATAAAGTATTGATTTCAATTAAAGTTATTGTACTTAGTTCTTTTAGATACATGGGATAAAAATAGTGAGTTTCTCCCCCCAAGTACTTTGATGTATCAGAGAAAGTAAAATGTTAATGAATGTTACGGTCTTGGGGGTTTTTCCTTTCTTCAGCAACAACATAAAACCATGAGAAACGATCCAAGAATATGAAATACCAAGTGAATTCTTGATTTCCTCAAGTAAATAACAATGTTCAGTGCTCTCAGCATGCTTTTTTCAAACTTCATTGATTAGGTTGTTGTGCACAAAATTATTCCTTTGTGGATCTCCCTTCATGTACTCCATTTTTTTGAGGTTTATGGGCCCTTAGTAATAGAAATTGCATATTTGAGGTAAGCTGCTTTTGTTTGTGGAGGTTTATGAGCATTTTAGCGTTGAAAAAACAGGAAGTTAGAGAAACAAAAGTAGTACATAATATCATTGTCAGAAAATTAATTACTAGTGTACAGATATGATCCACATCTTTTTTTGGAGAGCACGTTGAGCTCCCAGAATTACCAAGTTAAGATATTCATTTTTTTATTGTAGTCAGCCCCTATGAAAGCTGGTGATTTTAAATATTGTAGATAAAAGAAAATACATGTGTTGTTCTGAGTTTTGCTTGCTAAAGAAGTTTTAGTGTACTATTTGAACATCCATATTGATTTATTTATTTAATTTCTGTTGTCTGTGTCCTATGTTGCTTGATCTCTTCTTAATAGTAATTTTTAAACATAACAAATTTGAAACATCTATTGAAAAATGAATAGATGATGTATACATACCATAGAGAGGTATCAGAGTGCATGGATAGAGATCTGGCCTAAGGGTTGGTACCACTGGAGCTCAGGCCCCTTCTTCAACATATCTTGGTTGTATGATCTATCAAGTCACTTGATTTCTCAGTCTCCTTGGCAGTGTTCTAAATCTGCAAGCTGCAGATATTTGAATAGTATTTGAAATGCATTACTGGAGGGAGTTTCTAACAAAGAGCTCCCAAAGTTGAGGATATCAGAGTCTGAATTAAAAGTCAAGTCAACAAGCATTCATTTAGCACGGTAAGTGGTGCTACATGCCAAGCACTGGGCTGAGTGTTGGGGTACGAGGAAAGGAAGAATGTCCTCTGTCTAATGGGGGTGCAATTGTATAAACAAGATATATACAGTATAAAGTTGAGAAAATCTCAGAGGGAAGCCACTAAGGTTAAAGGAAGATTGAGAAAGGCTTCCGGTAGGTGAGCCTTTAGTTGAGACTTGAAGGAAGCCAGCATGTCAGAAGGTAGAAAAATCTACACACACACACACACACACACACACACACACACACACACACACACACACACACGAGTGGCTAGAGGGCTGCTCTTGAAGTCAGGAAAACCCAGGTTGATGTCCCATTTTTGACACATACTGCCTAAATGAATATGAATATAGGCAAGTCATTTAACCTCTCAGTGTCTCCAGGAAATTGCCTGAGACTGTATTGTTGTTCATTTGTTCAGTCGTGTTCTACTCTTAATAACCCCATGAGCTATAGTGGGCCAGGCCCCTCTACCTTCCACTGTCCCCAGAGTCTGTCCAGTCTCATATTTGTTGGCTTCCGTGACACTATCTGTCTTATCCTCTGCCGTCCCCTTCCCCTTTTGCCTTCAATCTTTCCTAATGTCAGGGTCTTTTGCCAGGGGTGGGAAACCTTCGGCTTCGAGGCTACTTGTGGCCCTCTGGGGCCTCAGCTGCGGCCCTTTGACTGAATCCAAACTTCACAGAACAAACATTTGGATTCAGTCAAAGGGCTGCACTTGAGGACCTAGAGGGGCCCATGTAGCCCTGAGGCCAAAGGCTCCCCATCCCTGGTTCCACTGACTTCTGTCTTCTCATTATGTGGCCAAAGTATTTAGCTTTAGCTTCAGTATTTGAACTTCCAATGAATAGTGTGAATTAATTTCTTTAAATATTGACTGATTTGATCTTGTTGCTGTCCAAGGGATTCTCAAAAGTGTTTTCCAGCACCACAATTAGAAAGCATTGATTCTGAGGCACTCAGCTTTCCTTATAGTCCAACTCTCACAGTCATACATTTTTACTGGAAAAAAATATAGCTTTGACTAGACAGACTTGTCAGCAAGGTGATGCCTCTGCTTTTTAGTATGCTGCCCAGATTCGTCATAGCTTTCCTTCGAATGAGCAAGCATCTTTTAATTTAATTAATGGCTACAGTCGCCATCTGCAGTGATCTTTGACCCCACGGCTATTAAATCTGATGTTGCATCCATTTCCTCTCTATTTGCCAAGAAGTTATGGGACCAGTTGCCAAGATCTCAGTTTTGGTTTTTTTTGATGTTAAGCTTTTATACTCTCTTTCACCTTCATCAAGAACCTTCTTAATTCCTCTTTACTCTCTGCCATCAGAGTGGTATTATCTGCCTATATGAAATTGTTGATATTTCTCCTGACAGGCTTAATTCCAGATTTTGATTCATCCAGCCTGGCATTTCTCATGATGTGCTCTCCATATAAGTTAAATAAATAAGGTGACAGTATACAGCCTTGTCGTACTCCTTTCCCAATCTTAAACCAATCAGTTGTGCCATGCTTGGTTCTAACTGCTGCTTCTTGACTCGAATATAGGTTCCTCAGCAGACAAGGAAGATGATCTAGTACTCCCATCTCTGAGGACTTGGCACATTTTGGTGTGTTCCACACAGTCAAAGGCTTTAGTGTAGTTAATGAAGCAGAAATAGATTTTTTTTTCTGGAACTCTCTTGGTTTCTCCACAATCCAATGAATGTTGGCAATTTGGTTTCTAGTACTTCTGCCTTTTGAAAACCAGCCTGCACTTCTGGTAATTCTCAGTTTACCTATCACTGAAGCTTAGCTTGCAGA
This sequence comes from Phascolarctos cinereus, assembly GCF_003287225.1. Taxonomy (NCBI): domain Eukaryota; kingdom Metazoa; phylum Chordata; class Mammalia; order Diprotodontia; family Phascolarctidae; genus Phascolarctos; species Phascolarctos cinereus. The sequence goes on from NW_027555514.1 coordinate 145,559,469, forward strand.
GTCTTAAGCATAACTTTGTGAAATGATCACAAGTGTTCAGTAATTTGAATATTCTTTGGTATTGCTCTTCTTTAGGATTGGGATGTGAATTGATCTTTTGCAATCCAGTGGCCACTGTTGAGTTTTCCAAATTTGATGCATATCTGAGTGCTGCACTATTTTTTTAAAGGATTTAAAATAGCCAGCTTGAATTCTGCAACCTCTGCTAGCCTTACTGTTAACAGTGCTTTCTGAGGCCAACTTGACTTCATCCTCCATTATATATGGCTCTAGATCAGTAACCACATTATTGTGATTATTGGTAATGTGAAGATCTTTCTTCTGTAGTTCTTCTGTGTATTCTTGCCATTTCTTCTTAATCTCTTTTGCATCTGTTAAGTCCCTTCCACTTGTGTCTGTTATCATGCCCATTTTTTTTGCATAAAATGTTCCCTTGATATCTCTAATTTTCTTGAACAGATCTCTTGTCTTTCCCAGTCTGTTGCTTTCTTCTATTTCTTTGCATTGCTCATTTAAAAAAACCTTCTTATCTCCTTTTGATATTCTCTGGAACTTTGCATTCAGTTGGGAATATCTTTCCCTTTCCCTTTTACCTTTCACTTTCCTTCTTTCCCCAGCTATTTGTAAAGCCTCATCAGATAGCCATTTTGCTTTTGTGCTCTTCTTTTTGTTTGAGATGTTTTTTGTTGATTCCTTCTGCACAGTATTGCAAACCTCTGTCCATAGTTCAGCGGGCACTCTATCTACCAGATCTAATCTCTTACATCTATTCATCACTTCTACTTCATATATGGTCTGATGGTTTTCCCTACTTTCTTCAATTTAAGTCTGAATTTCGCAATAAGAAACTTATGATTGGAGCCGCAGTCAGCTCTAGGTCTTATTTTAACTGACTAAATAAAGCTTCTCTACCTTTGGCTGCAAAGTATATAATCAATCTGATTTCAGTATTGACCATCTGGTCATGTCCTTGTGCAGCGTCACCTTTTGGGTTGTTGAAAAAGGATGTTTGCTATGACCAGTGAATTATCTTAACCAAACTCTATTGGTCTCTGCCCTGCTTCATTTTATATTCCAAGGCCAAAACTGCCTGTTACTCCAGTTATCTTTTGATTTCCTACTTTAGCATTCTAATCCCCTATGATGAATGTAACATCTTTTGTTGCTGTTATGAAAATGTAGGTCCTCATAGAACTGAGAAACTTTGGCCTCTTGGGCATCTGTGGTTGGAGCTTAGACTTGTATCACTGTGATGTTGAATGGTTTGCCTTGGTTTCAAACAGAGATCATTCTGTCATTTTTGAGGTTATACCCCAGTATTGCTTTTCTCACCCTTTTATTGACTATGAGGAATACTTCTTTCCTTAGAGATCTTGCCCACAGTAGTGCATGTCATGATCACCTGAATTAAATTCACGCATTCCTGCCCATTTATGTTCACTGATACCCAAGGTGTTGATGTTTAATCTTTCCATCTTCTGTTTGACCACATCCAGCTTATCTTGGTTCAGAGATCTTACATTCCAGGCTTCTTTGTAATAGTGATCTTTACAGCATTGGACTTTCCTTTTGTCTCCAGACACATCCACAGCTGAGCTTCCTTTTGGCTTTGGCCCAGCCATTTCATTCTTTCTGGAGTACTCATAGTTGTCCTTCACTCTTCCTCAGTAACGTGTTGGATACCTTCTAACCTGAGGGGCTCATCTTCTGGTATGTTATCTTTTATTATTTTAATACTGGCCGTGAGGTTTTCTTGGCAAAGATACTGGAGTGGTTGGCCATTTCCTTCTCCAGTGGATTACCTTTTGTCAGAACTCTCCACTATGATCTGTCCATCTTGGGTAACCCTGCATGGCACAGCTTACAGTTTCATTGACTATGCAAGCCCCTTTGCCACAAGAAGGCGGTGATCCAGAAGATTCTGAGTTAAAGACAAATCACCTTTCTGAATATGTGGGTGAAGTTTCCATAGTAGGAATTACTTACAGGGATGAAATCACACCCTTTCTTCCCCTCCCAAAACAACAGTAACTAGTTGCAAAAGCAACATAGCTTACATAGCATTCATTGCTTTCTGTTGAGTACATTAGTATCTAGCTCAAATATTAGAAGACAGCTACTTTTTTTTTTTTTTAGGCAGTTGAGGTTAAGTGAGTTGCCCAGGGTCACACGGCTAGTAAGTGTCAAGTGTTTGGTCTGAGGCCGGATTTGAACTCAGGTCCTCCTGACTTCAGGGCCGGTGCTCTATACACTGCGCCACCTAGCTGCCCCAAGACAGCTACTTTTAGTCATGTTAGAAATATGCTACTATTTGTACAGGCATATCCCACAAAGTGTTGCCCTGATGAATTTTGTAATAGTTAATCTTGTAATAATACATTATAATAAAATTCCACCATAACATACATTATAGAGACAGCATGTTATAGTGTATAAATAGCTACCCCTTTGTAAGACAACATGTCCTTTAGATTATTTAGATGCTAAACAAAAGTAGACCTTGTCTTTGATATGAGTCAGAATTTAAACCATTGACTAAATGAAGTCTCTTATTTTCTAACAACTTTTTATTTTTCTTTTTAATCTTTTAGGAACTGGACAGAGAACTTCCAGTGGTTTGCCCATATTTTGTTCATAAACCTAAAGAAGCTGGAATGAAGGAAGGTGGTTTACGTGTCACATGGCTTGGACATGCAACAGTTTTGGTGGAAATGGATGAAGTAATATTTCTCACTGACCCTATTTTCAGCATGCGGGCTTCACTGACACAGTTGGTTGGTCCAAAACGCTTTCGCAATCCACCATGCACAGTAGAGCAGCTTCCCAAAATAGATGCAGTTATTATCAGTCATACCCACTATGACCACTTGGACTATAATACCGTACTTAGTCTAAATGAGCGCTTCGGTTGTGAGCTGAGGTGGTTTGTGCCTATGGGTCTGTTAGAGTGGATGCAGAATTGTGGATGTGAGAATGTGATGGAACTGGACTGGTGGGAAGAGAACTGCATTCCTGGACGTGATGATGTCACCTTTGTCTTTACGCCTGCCCAGCACTGGTGTAAAAGAACTCCGGTAGATGACAATAAAGTTTTGTGGGGCAGCTGGTCTGTCTTGGGGCCCTGGAATAGATTTTTCTTTGCAGGAGACACTGGCTATTGTACCGTGTTTGAAGAGATAGGAAATCGATTTGGACCTTTTGATCTCGCGGCTATTCCCATTGGAGCTTATGAACCGAGGTGTGTAGACTTCCCACTGTTCATTAGAAAAAGGGCATGTTTTATGTGAATAAGAATATTATTTGATTACTGTTTGCCATAACTTAGTGGTATCATTTGTAGGTCAGAAGGTGTTGCTCATTTGTAGCTGAAAGTCATGTGATACCTGTTAATCAATAAAATCTGAAACAGTTTGAAAGGATCAAGTTGGATTAAAGTTACTTCTTGTCTACATATACATATCATTTAATAAATAGTTCAAAATAATTGATATTTGACTTAGATTGCAAGGAAAGACACTCAAGAGACACAATACATTCACTCTGTTAAGATTCTACAAGCAGAAAGAATTATATTTGACCTATTTTACATAAAAGAGCTGAGGTACTAGAATAGGGCAGTCTTTGACTTTTTCCTGATTTGTATAAACTGACCCCTAATCTCTTTCTTCTCTTGTTCAGTCTTTTCAGTTGTGTCTGAGTCTTTGTGAACCCATTTGAGGTTTTCTTGGCACTACTGGAACAGTTTGCCATTTCCTTCTCCAGCTCATTTTACAGATGAGGAAACAGTCAAACTTGGGGGTTAAGTGGAATGCATGGGGGTCACACAGCTAGTAAGTGTCTGAGGCTGGATTTGAATTCAGGAAGATGGGTCTTCCTCACTTCATGCCTGGCCCTCTATCCACTGCACCACTAGCACACTCTATCATCTCTTTCTTCTAGTAGGCTGGTAATTAAGCTTTCTGATTCATTTGATCTGTTTCTTTCCCTGCTTAACTAACGATCACCTTCTCCTGTTATAGCCTTTTTCTTCCAATTTCCTTATTTTAGGCCAGGCAATTTTACTTTTCCATATAATTTCTGTGATATCTATTACCATCTCTATTCATATAACTCCTAGACCTACATGTCTCGCCCTAATTTCCCTTCTGAGCCTGCATCTTGAACTGCTTATTGGACATATTGAACTGGACTTCCTGTCCGACAGCTCAAACTTAAAATGTTCAAAACACAGCATGTTATTTCTACCCCCAAACATGCCCCTCTTCCAATCATCCTTGTTACTGTTATAGGCACTAATATACTTCGATTACCTGGCTTTGCAAACCTGGTATCCTGATACTGACCTTTCACTCCCCACACATACCAGTTGCCAGATCTTCTTTCTGCTTCCACAGCAGCTCTCACATAGTAACCCTGTCACCATTCACACAGCCACCATCCTATTTCAGGACCTCATCAGTTTTCTCTTGAACTTTTAATAGCCTTTCATTTGGTTTTCCTACTTGAAGCTCTCCTCAATTCATCCTTCACCCAGCTACCAACGTGGTTTTCCTAAAGTGCAGGTCAGTTCATGTTACTTCTTTATTCAGTAAACTTCAATGGCTTCCTGTTGACTCTAGGATCAAATATAAACTCTTGGCCAGCTTTTAAAACTCGTCACAACCTAACCTCATCCTACCTTGCTGTTGCTGTGTCTGACTCTTTATGACTCTTTTTGGGGTCTTCTTTGCTAAGATGGTAGTTTCTCATTTCCTTACTCCAGCTTATTTTATAGATGAGAAAACTGTGGCAAACAGGGTTAAATGCCGTGACCAGAGTCACATAGCTAGTAAATGTCCGAGGCTGGATCTGAACCCTGGTATTCCTGACTCCAGTCCGGCACTCCATCCACGGTGCCTCCTAGCTGCCCCCTCATCCTACCTGACCAGTTTTCTTATGTATTTCTTCTGTCCTTGCAGCCTTCAGTACAGTCATATGCCTTAATCATTGGTCCAAACACACTTCCTGTTCTCCTGTCTCTGGGCCTCTGTACAGGCTAGCTTCTATGTCTCCTTCCTTGCCTTCACCACTAAGAAGCAGTGGCTTTGCTCTTCAGCTCAAGTGTAACCTTCTACAGGAAACCTTTAATCCCCCCACATGTTAATGAGTCCCCTCTTAAAAGTACCTACATCAAAGTGTAAGCTTCTTCAGGGCAGGGACCATCTCAGTATTGTTTGTGTGTCCTCACTGTTGAGAACAATGTCTGGTACATAGTAACAAGTGATTATTGATTGATTACAGTTAGCTGTTAGGAGCTAGATGTCAGTTGTTTCCTTTTAGTAAAATATAGGTGGTAGTGGTGGATAGCTGGAAACTTGAACCTGGGTTCAAGTCCTGCCTATCAAGAAACATACAAACACTACCATTTTAAAAAAATTTAAATTAATTTTTAAAAATTAATTATTTTTTTAAACCATTGAACCAAGATATTGAAAACATGTAACAAGCCAGTATTATCTCCCTTTTGGGTCAAAATGTGTTCTTATAATATGAAAAAAATTCTACTAGTTTGTCATTCTATAAAGGTTTTCTATTTATTATTTATATAAACTTTAATACTTACAAAAGGGGGAACTATGCTCATTTGTAGTTTAAGACTACTTACTGTCTGTCTTTGTACCAGTATATATTATTTTGTATTGGCTATACACATGTCATTTTTTACTGCTAGACTTTAAGGTTCATGAAGGCAAGAATTATGTCTTATCTAAACTTTGTAGTTCTCCCAGGACTTAGCAAAATGTTTTGCAAATGTTAGATGCTTAATAAATGCTTGTCAGATTGTTAAATTGAAACAAAAACATGAGAGCACTCCATCCAGCTCCTTGCTTTAATTTAAAAAAAGAAAAGAAAAATCAATGTCAAGGACTTTTTTTCATTGTTTCACAATATTGCCATGAAATCTGGAAAAAACAGTGATTGCTGGGGAAACAGTGGCTGTTGTTAAAAAGCCTCTTGAGACTAAGTTCACGTAATAGGAACATCAAATAACAATCTCCAGATTGTACAAATAGGTAGTCATTGCTAGAATTCGTGGTGTGAAGTGTTAAAAGTCCTACATGCAGCCATTAGCCTTATTCTGACTTCTATAGTTCAACAGTCTTGCTGTTCACAATGGCATCTCACTAGGATTGATAATGTAGGAAAAAGAAAACCCCAAATTGTATTTCAACCTCAGAATTGGTGGTGATTGGAAGGGAGAGCAGAGAGAGGAGAGAAGCTGACAGTGCAAAGGAAACAAAGTCTTTGAATAAATATTGCATGTTTTCCATAGCCTTTGTGGTAATGTTTGTAAAAAGCATCTAGCACAGTGCCTGGCACATTGCAGTCACAATGAATAGCTATTCCTACTCTTTGTACCATTAAAAAGTATTTTTCCCCTAAAGCATAGTTTGCATTAGCCAGTTTACTATTTGAGAAATTACTATGCATGCTAAAATGTTTATTTAAATCCTCTCTGAAGAGGAAATGGAATTCCTGACTCTCAGCAACCGTGTCTCTTAAAAATGGTGTAAATTCTTATCCACTGAACTGTTTTTTAGAAGCCTGACAGTAGATACAGAATTGACTTTTCAGTTCCAATTCTGTATCTGTTGTCAAGCTTCACTGAATCATGTCAAGGATAGCAGAATGCAACATAACTAGTTTTGAATGCTTGTAGAACTCTTTCAGAAGAATTCCAGAGCATTAAAAAAGTCTTTTTGGTGATGGAATTGTATAAGGATAAATAAGCCAGTTAAAGAAAGAAAAGGATGCCTTTATTTTTGCAAAAGATTGACTAAAGAAACAGTATTCATCTATTAGTTAGCATTTTTATGCAAACTCAAGAGTTATTAAAAATAAAAGTGGGTTAGGATACAATTTACATTGAAGAAGCTAGACTTAATAATTTTTGTTATATTCCTTTAGATGGTTTATGAAATACCAGCATGTAGACCCTGAAGAAGCTGTAAGGATTCACATTGATGTTCAAGCAAAGAAATCTGTAGGAATTCACTGGGGAACCTTTGCCTTAGCAAATGAGGTGAGTTTGAATCTGTCGTAAAAATAATTGTATATTTATTTAGCCTTTGATTTCCGTGCCTGAGTCCATTATGTTAGACCTCAGCAACGGTTGTTGTGGCTGTTTTCATTGAAGGGAATCTGTGGAATCCAACATGTATTCATTCATTTATCTAGTGTTAACTGGGGAGAATTATTTGCACCTGAAATAAAGAGGTCTTTACTGCATTCAGCATTTTCAGCTTAACTTGGCAGTTAATGAAACTCTTGATCTTTTTAAGTAAAGTGGCACTGTGTGTGCTAAAAATCAGAAATTCATGTTATTGAAATTTTAGGTCTTGAAATTTCTTTTTATTTTCTTAGTTCCAGTTCGGGGTTTCCTTCATTTCATTCCTTTTGATAAAGTAATCAGTTCAAGTGTAACCTTCTACATGAAACCCTTTCTGATTCCCCCACTTGCTAATGAGTTCCATCTTAAAATATCACTCCCCTCCTTGCAGTCTTCAATATAGTCTGTATGTCTTAACTCACTGGTCCAAACACACTTCCTGTTCTCCTAGAATCTCTGGGCCTCTGTACAGGCTACCTCCTATGCCTCCCTTCCTTCACCACCAGAAAGCAATGGCTTCCCTCTTCGGCTTAAGTGTAACCTACTACATGAAACCTTTTCTGATCCCCCACGTGCTAATGAGTTTCCTCTTAAAAGTACTTTCGTTAAAGTGATGTATCATTTAAATCTCTGCCCTTCTCTCTTTATTTTCTACTAAATTGTCATATTTTAGTTTTTGTGGAAATCTTCCAGTGATATTGGATGACCACTTGTTGGAGATGTTGCAGAAGTACTTGCTTGTCAGGTTTGGGTGAGATTAGATAACCTTCAAGGTCCTTTACAGTTCTAAGATTCTGCACTTATATCTTGAATCAAAATTCATATTTTCCTATTAACCTTTCCTTAGTTTTGTAGTTCTCTTTAAATGTATTTTAAACTTTTACAGAAAAAAACAACTAATTAGCAGCTTATATGGGGCAGAAGAAATCACTTTGTTACTACTGATTTGTTTCCTAACATATATGTACAAACCTTTATCTAACCCCTCATCTGAAATAAGATTTCCTTTTAGACTTTCCCATTTTATGTTTATTTTCATGTAGGTCTGAAAAAATGCCAAAAAGGAGATCTTTTGAGTTATGTACAGTGTGTGCTTTATCCTAGTAAATAAGTAAAATAATGTATTCAAAGAACCATAAAATCTTGGAGATTAGAAGAAGCCTTAGAAGTCATATAGTCTAATTGTTGAAACAGGAAGGTTGTCTGATAATAACTTACATTTATGTAGTACTGTAAGGTTTATGAAGTTCTTTCCTGGCAACAATGGTATGAGATAAGTAGTACAAGTATAATTATTCCCATTTTAGGGATGAGGAATTTGAGAATCAGGGGATAAATAACCTGCTTAAAGTCATGCAAATGGAAGGTTAGAACTAGAAGTTGTGCTCCCAACATCAAGTCCTAGTGTGCCAAATTTCACTTTAAATCAGAATGCCTCACAATATCAGCCTGGTCTTGGTCAAGGAATGGGATACTTAACCACTTCATAGGGTATTCTGTTCTACTGCTGAGTAGCTATAATTGCTAGGAAATTTATCTTGATGTAGAGCTGAAATCTGCTTTTCTATAACTAAGAAAAAGTTAAAGTTCTAGAAGAAGTAGAAGTTAAGAATATACAGAAGTCTGTTAAGGACATTATGATCCTCAAAACTTTCCTCTCTGTTTTTCTATTCTTTCTCTTAATTTCCAAGTCCTAGATCTGGCTGGGAGTGGGGGTGGTAAGGTTAATATAATCCTACTATCTTATGCCAAAAAAAAATTCCATGATTAAGTGCCTAGTTTTCTCATACACGAACTGAAAAGCAAATTTGTGGTCACACTTAATGTCCTAATGTTATATTTTGGCATTGATTCTGTTTCCCTTAAATGAAAGTGATTCTCTACAGACCATTTCCTCTACAAAACCCCTTGCTACAGCAGCGAGGCCTCACTAGATATATTACCTACTACCTCATATAACTTAATGATACACAACCTTATTTTGCACTGAATTTGAAATATGATGTTTCATTTGGATGAATATTTTAAGAGTTGAAATGGATTGAGCAACTAGTGACTCATACCTATATACTTCTCCACAACTAATGATTTAATCCAGCATAGGAAAAATGATTGAGATTTGCTATACATCTGCTGGATATTTTGAAACTATGGAATTTTGTACTCTTAGAGTTGGAAACAACTTTATAATGTTAAAATCAAACTTCCTACTCATTGCAGGACTCTCCCTGCCTTCCCCATGCCTGGGAGGTCTTCTTGTACATGAACTGAAAAACAAATTTGTGGCCACAGTTAATGCCCTAATGTTGTACTTCAAGCACTCTCTGCCTAAACACCGCTAGGTGCCTTACTGGATAGAGTACTGGACCTGGAGTCTAGAAAACCTGTTCAAATGTGACCTCAGATACTTGTTAGTTATGTGACCCTGGGCAAGTCATTTAACCTCTGCCTTATTTTCCTCAACTGTAAAAAGGGGATCATAATAGCACCTACCTCCTAGGGTTCTTGCGATAAGTATAAAGAACCCTGTTGCCTATCCTATGGCTTGACAGGTTGACACCGATCTGTCTTTGGGTTGGATTTGTTTAACTAGTTATAAATACATTTAACTGTACTCTATGTCTCTCTGACTTGTTATGCAAGAAGATAATGAAGTACTTTGTCAAAAATATAGCTGAAATCAAGATATTCTGTTTATCGTTCTCTGTTCCACAAATCCAATAATCCCAATTGGTTAACAATTTCAGTGTTGCTTATTGGACAAATACTGGGTTTTAGTGATCATTGATCCCCTTTTTAAATGTCCACAGATGATTTCTTAAAGAATCCTTCCGAGACTTTTACTGGTGATCCACACCTGGCTCCCTTTCTAGTTTCTGAAATCTACCTTTTCTCCCTTTTGAAAGTTAAGACATTTGCATATCTCCAGAATCCTAGTACCTTTTCCATTCTCAATGATTTTTTTTTAAATATTGCTGCAATCACACCTGAAAATTTGGTACCTTTAAGTTCCTTTCTGAATTTGGAATCAAGGCAAGAGTTTTATGGAGTTAGGACAAATTTATGTTTCTCAGTCACTACTGGACCCTCAATGCTGCACAGCCATTCTTTTATTGTTACCAGCTTGACTTTATCATTTATTGCCCTCTTCACAATGGCCATTCCAAACCTTCTCTCTTTAAGACTATTATGTCACCTCTTCACCCTTTCCTCTCAACAGTGAATGTAAAAGACTGCTTTACTGAGATGATATGAGCCAACTGTTTCAAACTCCTGTTTTAACTGTATTTCAGAAACTCTCTTCCTCAGTTCCATTTCTCTCAATTCAGTTCAACAAGGATTTATTAAACCCTTACTATGTACACGACTTTATATAAGGAACACAGAGACAAGAAAGTCCCTGCCCTCTGGGAGCTTACATTCTTTTGAAGGGAAACAACATGCACACAAATAAGAAAATTTTAAAAATATGCAAAATAAATTAATTTGGGAGGTTGGGGGGAAACATTAACTGCGGTAAGTTGCAGGGTAGGAAAGTCGTTATGTAGGAAGTTACACGTGATGACTCTTGAGGGAAACAGAGATTCTAAGAAGTAGACATGGAAGGAGAGAATTCCTGACATTACAGAGGTGGGGGACAGATATATGGGAAACTGAAAGTGGGACAATATGACCAGAACATAGAATGAGAGAGTGTGACGTAAAGTACAACTAGAAAGAAAGGCTGGGGACAGGTGGTAAAGGACTTTCAATACCAGAGGACTTTCTATTTTATCCTAAAGGAAGTCACTGAAAATTCCATTTCTTTGATCCTTTACTGTTTGAAATCATCATGTCCTTTCCTCATATTTGAGAATCTGTTAAAAGCGTCTGACCAAAGACCTTGGAAATTAAAGAATGGGCAACAGTGTGGGGCAGAGAAACTTTTTAGGGTAGAGAAGTGGAAGGATTTCTGTTCTTAACCAAATAACTTTAAATTAATCAGCTAAGGACCCTACTACAAAATCTCTAGTGCCATCTTATTACTTCTTGAATAAAGTACAGACTACGCAGCCTGGCATTTAAAGCTGTCCGTATTCTTCCCCCACTTCCCTTTCCAGAACTATTTCATGTATTCCTTTGGGACTCTCAGTTTCAGTCATTTGCCTTGGCACAGGTGGTTCTGCTACGTCTCTAAGGCTTTCCTTCCTCAGTCCCACCTTATAGAATACATACTTTTTCTCCAAAGCACAGCTCATAAGCCTCTTCATACAGGAGGCCTTTCTTGACTTGGATATAAATGTTTTTAGAGATATTTTCTGTCATGCCTACTGTATTTTGTCCTCCTTTCTGTTTCATTCTTAAAAACTCTTGGGATAACTTTGCCTAGTTAGGTCTCTCACCAATATTTCTTTGTACTCTGTTTTTTGTTTTGTTCTTTGCAAGGTTACGTGCCTTGCCCAGGGTCACACCACTAGTAAGTGTCAAGTGTCTGAGACTGGATTTGAACTCGGGTCCTGACTGTAGAATGGATGCTCTATCCATTGTGCCACCCAGCTGCCTCTGTACTGTTTTTTAAAAAATAACTTTGTATATATACTTTTTATCTGTACTTCTGTACATGTTCAATTCCCCCTCCTCCCTTTCCACCTGCTTCTCAGTAGAATACAAACTCACTGAAGGCAGAGGCTGTTTGGTTTTCATCTTTGTGTATACCAAGTGATTAGCACATAGTAGGTGCTAAATAAATTGAACTGAATTTAAAATGTCTGTTTTCTCTGTGACATTATTGGTTATTGCACAATCTACCTTGTCTCAGTTCAGTCTTTTTAGTTATGTCCTACTTTCCATGACTCCATTTGGAGTTTTCTTGCCAAAGATACTGGAGCGGTTTGCCATGTCCTTGGAAAGCTCATTTTTACAGATGAGGAAACTGAGGCAAACAGGGTTAAGTGACTTGTCCAGGGTCACATAGCTAGTGTCTGAGGCTGAATTTGAACTTGTGAAGATTGAGTCTTTCCGATTCCAAGTCGAGGGCTTTGTCCACTGTGCCATTTAGTTGCCCCATAGTTAGAGCACTGGACTTGGAGTCATGAATTGTTGATGTTTAGTCATTTCACTCACGTCTGACTCTTCGGAGGTTTTCTTGGCCAAGATACTGGAGTGGTTTGCCATTTCTTTCTCCAGTTCCTTTTACAGATGAGGAAATTGAGGCAAACAGTGTTAAGTGACTTGCCCAGGGTCATATTAACTATAAATATCTGAGACCATATTTGAACTCAGGTCTTCCTAACTTCAGGCTCTGCACTCTATCCACTGTGCCACCTAGCTGCCCCAAGCATTGGCCCAAACATTGGCTTAACACCCTAACCTTTCCTTCTACTTCTCTAAACATAAAGAACTCATTTAGGTTCTTTAACCTTCTCATCATTAGTCATATATTTTGACTTATATTTTGTAGTCATTCTTGGCTGTATGATCTTGTCTTTTGTACATTTTTAAAAAATCTGGGCACATCATAGAGTTCCCTTCCCAGCTGCATTAATCTTTTAATTGCCTTCCTTTCTTTTCCCTTTTCTTTCCTCAGGTTCATTTATGGTTGTAGTGTCAGAATCCCATTTTTAGCTTCCCTTCCCTTTGAGTTGATTATAAAGTTATCAGATCTCGGAACCATTTTAGGTTGAACTTTTGTTTGCAAATTTCAAATAATAAAAATGTTGCTCATATAGCATTAAAATAATTTTTTTTCTTATAGTTCATATTTTTTGATCATTTGTCTTTTTTTTCTTCCTTTGCCAGTATTACTTGGATCCTCCATTGAAACTGAATGAATCTCTAGAAAGGTATGGAATTAACAATGAAGATTTCTTCACCTTGAAGCATGGAGAGTCAAGAGATGTAAAGACTGACAATGAAAACCTTGAATAAATGTGGATGATAAAGACTGAGAATAAATATAAATATCAGAAGGCTTTTAAAAAAAAAGCAAAACCTCTTGCAGGATTTGAAATAGCAAAACAAATGTAAAAATTAAGAGATAAAGAAAGGATGATTTTCTTTTAAATTTAGATATAGATCTCTCCATGTTTGCATTTTACTTTATAATAATTTGCACAGGCTAGTTAATATATACATTGAAATATTAGAGAGTGATAAAAATCATTAGATTGGGTAATGTATAGAATTTAAATGTTATCTGTCTAAAGCCAGAACACTGCAATGTTTTTTTTTGTTTGTTTGTTTGATTGTTTTTACTAATTTAAGGGAGTGATTTATAGGTTGGATTCCTTTTCCAGAAGTTGTGAAAGATTCATTCCTATGCTTCAGGTCCTTTCTTTATATAAAGTGAATCAGAATTCATTGTATACCTATATATTTTAAGAGCTCTGATCAGTAATATAATCCCCCACAGTACTTTTGTTACTAAAGTCAACATATATCTCCAGCTATGCTTTTTTCAGCATAAGCATATGGGGATTTGGGTTCTGCTCTGCTTTTTGAAGAGATTTTTTTTGTTTTTTTAAATAGGGCAGTGGTTGCTCCAGTTGAATTAGGAGGGAGAAGGTACAGAGTGTGGTAAAGAGAGGGGAATAAGAAAGCATTATCTTTGAGAACTTTTTTATTTCTAAAAATAAGATCTTTCCTTAAGCACAAATATATATGACCTGATACATGGAAATTGATGTTTTTACATAATTTATAGTCAAGTCTTGATACAATGTATTAATAGACTATAGTTTCATTTAAATTTGATCCTGTCCATTCACCAATCTCTCTAAAAAATACCCCTTAATATTCTTGCCTGAATTTTCCTTTTCATTGGTCTGTGTAGTGTAATTCTAAAACTATCAATAAGGTTAATTAAAAAAAATTAACTTAATGATTACTTTGTATTACATTAAATAACTTGCAATTAGATTTTGTTTCATTATAAACAAGGTTCTATATTATATATATTCACACTACTACAGTCTCACCTAAATAAATTGTCTGCATGTCACATTACTAGAATTGTATATTTTATGCCAAATGTTTGGTACTTCAGGGAGCAGCCAGTTAGTCAGTCAATAGCTTGAGAAATCTGCATGTATGTACAGAAGCACTGTGACTTGGTTGCAAAGCACTGAATGTCCGAATTCAAGCCCTGCCTGGCTATACCACTGATCTTTTTTTCAAATAAGCTATCCCTCCCTCCCCATCCTCAGTTTCCCCATCTGTAATATGGAGATAAAACTTTTTACCTACCTTCCAGGCATACTGAGGAATAAATCTTACATAATATTAAAAGTACTTTGAAAGCATACAAGAGAAAATTATTATTTGAAGTAGGCACATTTAAACATAGACCTAATACCTCTGAAGATGTATCTTGCTAAATTTTTACCGTACATATCAGGAAATGAAAGACCGAGGGTGACCTAACTCATCCATGTTGCATATTTGGAGAGTAATAACCCATGTGTAATTGCTGATGTTAAGCTTTAGTAAATTTTATTTATTTTTTTGTTTACAAAGATGCAAATAAATTGAAAAAAAGTTTTGTGTACTATTTTGACACTAATAGCACAAAATTATCATCACATTTTAAATTAGTTTTCCAAAGACAAAATTGTATAAGTATGTACATCTTTAGTACAAAGTAAAATTGTATAGGAAGACAGGAATTAGAGCATGGTAATTTTACAGTAGTAGTGCTGATTCTACATGCAAACTCCAGTAACCATGGACACCTAAAAAAGCTAACATCTTTTCAGCCACTTTCCTGGCATTATGTGCTGAACTAAAAATTTAAAGATTACAAATGAAGTCTGTCTACCATTTAAATTTACATTTTGCTTGAATATTTCTATTCCATGAGTCACCTTAACATTGTTTTTATATTTATAACAGCACTTTTTAAAAGATTTACAAGCACTTTAGAACATTATAGTCTATTAGATTAGTAAACTCGTTTTTATTTAGACTTTATTATGAAAATTTTGTTACTGTGTTTTAACCGTTCTCACTCTTAAGACCTAACTGGATAGTGGTTGGTTTTTTGTTTTGTTTTTTAGTAATTAAAACATTGAGAATTCTGGTCCTAACTGTATAATGAAACACCTCTCTTCATTGAACTCCCTAAAGAATAGCCAACTTTATCTCTGACTCTTTTAACATTTCTTTTCCACTGTAATTATTTGTCTTTTGCCATTCACACTTAGGAAAGCTTGCACAGTGTTCAGTGATGAAAGTTTTCAAATCTGAAAAAGTGTGAAGGGTGAATGACAATAAGTCAGATGTTTCCTTTTATTTGGAATAAAGGGAAGTACAATTTTTGGGTTCGGTCTAACGTCTACTGTCTATCCTAAAGTGAAGTCATAATACACTTGGGTTTGTTAGAATGTTTATTAAATTTTTTTGGTCATTTTTTCCTCCAAAGTGAAAGACACCCTTTCTCCTCAAGTGTAATTCTTTATCTTCCTCAAAACTCTTGGTTCTAATAATTAGGAGGAAAATCGTACCTAATAAAAAAACCATAGCATTATTCAAGCTGTGCCATGACATCACCTAGCTCATGATATGTATCATAGCCAGATAAACTTTTCTTTCTGTATTACCATGCTATAACGTATCCTTGTAAACTCCACTCCCTATTTCCTATTGACATATGGATAATATCCTCATTTCAAGAAAATAACAGGAATTGTAACAATAAATAGTTCCAATGAATGTGTTTGTCTGAGGCAGGGAGAGAATGAATGAAACGCAATCATGCAAACTGTTGGTAAAGGACATTAAAACCAAATGCCAGTTATGCTAAGCGCACATGTTGCTTGTATGTTTTCATCAACTATAGAACATTCAAGAAAGTAGTTTTAAAATATTATAAAGAAATGTGCCTTTTAAAAAAAAAGATGTAATACATGTGATTGCATTACTATGTATAAAATTATAACTGCTGGCCAGAATGTGTACGTTAGTATTCTCTCCCATCAGGAAGTCTATTTTTTACCTTATATAGTACTTTTCTATTATAAATATGTTGTTATTTTTAAAGTTTGATTTGTGTCAACTTGCCTGAAAAATTCACATTTTTCTCTAATCATGGATTCTAGATTTTCTAGATGAAGCATTCTTATATCTATGTGTTTTAAGAAATAAATTTGAAGTATTCTTTGGGTACTGTAAGCACAAGGGGAAATAAAACATATATTGGTTTCTGTATTGCTAAGCATAGTCTTAGATTATGAATATTAATACTATAAACCCAGCTGAATATATCTGTATCAACTTATTGCCACAATAGCTTGTGAAAATAAACTTCTTACTACAAATGCTGTTTAAATATTTTTTATATACTTTAACTTCCTACTGGTACCATGGATTGGATATGAACGTAAATTCTTTGCCAAGAGATTGCCATTTCTTTATATTTTAATTGCCAGTGCCTGGCATGGAGATGCTGAATAAATGCTTATTGATTAAAGGCACTGGAATTCTTAGGGAAATGTGTATACTTTTGAAAATGCAGCAGAAAAAAAAATGTTTTTACCTTTAATGAGGGTGGGCAACATTCTACCTGGAAACACCTCTCTATAATTTTTTCTTCAAAATATAAGCACCTCTAGAACAATTTTTCAACAGGAAGTATTATGGGTGGTTTTCTCTCAAACAATACTTCAATATTCACTGTAGAGGGCAGGCTTTGGGGAGTTGGAGGGCTTAGGCCAGCCCAGGTCTTATCTGTAGATTGTGCTAAGCCCGACAGCTGTGAAACTCAGGATGTCGGCTCACCACCCCCCTGTTCCATCTCTTGAGAACAGGATGCAGGAAGGGAGGAAATGGATGGGGTACAGGACAGGACTCAGGAAAGAATGTAACAGACAAGGTACAAGGAAGTAAGGAAATCACTTAATTAGATTTGTACTTTTCATGAATAATAATGTTACTATTGCTTGATCCAGTACTATATAAGCCTGAGCCCTCAGATCAATAAACGAAGTTTGTTCTTCACATCTTCCACCTGGCCCGTGATTCTTTCTCTCTTCACACTCTACCAGCATCAGACCACGGCCATGGATGCAGGCGCTTGTGGCAATTCATCTATTTGGATGTTGTCCAATGTTGTAGACAAATCCATCCATTTCTGCTCATCCTTGCAGCTCTTATCTGCCTTCCCCTTAATCCACCAGAGGTTCCACCCAGGGCTGGAAAGCTGCCTCACTTTCTCCTCATATTGTAGGGCTACTATGGAAGCACTTGAGCTATCTACTTGTCATTCCACATGCTTCCCACCTGACTGGCCCATCTTTTTCTATCACACATTTCTTTGATAAAATCTTTGCTCCTTTTCTCTAGAGCTCATTTATGTGTTGAAGCTTTCTCATTCCTGCAGTGAGCCTTTTCTGCCAATCCGTGTGATAGTTGTTTCAGTTTCTTCAGAGGCTTTGTTCTATGACTCACAGCTATATAAACACCACCACCACTACACTGGCATTGAAAAGATGGGCCTTTAATTCTAGTTATTTGGTACCAATAAAGGAGTTTTGCAGCTTCCTGAGGGCAACCCAGCCTGTCCCCTTTCATTTAATTCTAGGCCAAACTTGTCCTTCTATACTGAGTTAGATATCTATCTCTATCCATGAGCAGGCTCTACAAGTTATCCATCCAGCTGCTTGTCATATACATTACCCATCTATGAAACAGTTATATTATTAGTGTGAGTTAAATGTGGGTACTTGTTAGACTTGACTATTTGAGTGCCTATGATATGCTTAGCCCTTTGCTGGCTGTCCTGAAAGGGGGAAAAATGCTAAAGATACAGTCATCAAGGTAGTTGGAAAGTCAAGACAATCACTTGTTCCCTCAAAATCAATTACACGGGGACAGGATGAGGTAAATGTGGTTAGACAGTAGTTAATATTTAATTAAATTCAGTAAGTATTTATTAAGCACTTACCAGGTACTGTGCAAGGTTTGGGGCTACAAAGATAAAAAGTAAGCAGGCCCTACTCTTTCAGAGATTTTGTTCTATTAGGGGAATTTACATTCTCTTGGCGGTGGGTATGGGAAAAAGACCTGGACGGGGGTATGTGTGTGTGTGTAATAGATCATGCTAAACTTGAATTAGCAACTTCATATGGCAGTTAAAAACAATCAATGGAGTCTTAGCATTACTAGAAAATATCCAGAAGGGTGAAAGTCTCATTGTATTCAACAAGTGGAGTGGCCAGTTTTAGAAAGATCTTTAATAAGTTGGAGAGTATATTGGGAACCAGCATAATGTAAAGACACAAAACCACATTGAATGAAATCCATTGGAAGAAATGGAATTTTAGGTTGGTGAATATTTGGGGTCAGGGAGAAAATATGACAGCTTTCTTAAAATAAACGAGGACTGCCCTATGTAAGTCATTATGATTGGTTTTATATTTGGTCATGGAGAGAAGAGCTAGGGTCAATGAGTGCCAAGTGAGAGTCATATTTTGGCTCAATAAAAGGAAAACCTAACTACCAAATAGTAAGAAAATTTAATGGACTGCATAACTAATTTAATGATGATGACAGAAAACAGAAAACTAGTTGAAAGAGAAGACAAAGCACTGGGGGTGGACATAAGTATATATATTTCTTTATCAGATCTGGGATTTTATTAGTAAAGGGAATTTCAGGTAAGAAAACTCCCTCTTCCAGTCCAGATCAGCTCCTGCTCTGCTTCTCAGTCTTGGAGAATTGCCAGAGGCACTGAGAGGTTAAGCCTGGATATACCAAGTCATAGCAAGTATTTGTCACACAGGATCTGAAAGAATATTTCCCTGTTTGACAACAACTCCATCCACACTGCCATGCTGCCTTCTAAAGCTGGAATACATTTATCACTCTTTGGACTAGAAAACACATGATCCCTGATGGTGGAAAAGTATCTTTTCCAAGGCTATTTTTTGCTTAATCTTGGATTTAAACTCACAGGGAGCCTGCAGATGAGATATGTACTATTTTGCCAAATTAAAACTGGACTACTGCATATTGGTGGTTATTACAATGTCATGAGAATTCCCAGAGGTACACACAGGCTCCTTTTCACTAGAGTAGTTGTGCCAAAATTTACTTAGGGCTTTTCATGTTTAAAACCTTCCAGAGGGCTTTTTCCAAGGTTCTAAGGAAGCTTCCTCCATCTCTGTCATTCAACTTTTTAAAATAGTTGATTCATAATTGTTGTTGTTCAATTGTTCAGCTCTTTATGACCCCACAGTAAATACTGTCCACAGGGCTTTCTTGTCAAGGTAACTGGAATGGGTTTGCCATTTCCTTTTCTATTGGATTAAGGAACCGAGGTTAAGTGACTTGCCCAGGGTCACACAGCTAGTGTCTGAGGCTGGATTTGAACTCAGGTCTTCCTAACTCTAGGCCCAGTGCTCTATTCACTGAGCCACCAAATTGCCTCTAGTTAATTAGTAAATATGTACAAATGTTATTCCAAGTCCCTAAACCAGTATCAAGAATTTTTAAGCTCAAACCTTTAAAATGGAAGCAAGTTTTAAAAAAAGCACTACTGTCACTGAAACTTTAATAGCAATTCTTAACTTCTGTACTTTGGCTGACAATTTCGGAAAGATTTTGATATATGAGACATCAAATGAGCCACTAAAAGTTTATTTGGTTGATATTTTCCCAGTGTCATTTAACATACCTTACAATAACCTTTAATGAACAAAAATGTCTTTCGATAAGACAAAAAGTGAGTTACGTATAGTACAAATACTATTTACTAACTTTAAAATAACATAATAATAATCACTTTAGAGTCCTTTGCTTAAAAAATACAATTCATTAAAATAGCATACTCCAAAATGAAAGCACATGGTACATCCTTAGAAAAATCCATTTCATTTATCAGACAAAACTAAGATGACTCTCTGTTAGTTGAACCAACTCAATTTTCCTGTCCAACTGTAAGATCCTAGATATGGAGCAGGAAGGGATCCAACTCCTCTGCTTTTCAGATGAGGAAACTGAGGCTCTGAGTGACTTGCCCAAGGCTATACAGGGAGTAGATGGCAGAGCAGGGATGGCACTCAGGTCCTCTGACTCCAACCTGCGCTCTTTCAAGTCCCATGTATTAGTACAGCACTTTTAAAGTATCTTCATATCTATTAATTGATTTGATTCTTGAAATAACCTTGCAGAAATTGGAGCAAATTTATCCCTATTCTGCAAATGAGGCTTATCAGAGAGGTTAAGTGATTTGTCTCACTTCAAATCCTGATACCTGGGTGGAAGATACTGAAATCCAGGTCTATGCTAGATATAGATTCAAGATGATTCTTAGGCTAAAATACAGCAAAATACTGAAGGGACTATACACAAAGGGGTGATTTTATTCATTTTGAGAATAAAACTTCCATTACACAGATTACTGGTCACATTTATTTTTGCACATTAGTTAAAGTGACTTTATTCTGTTGATTTTATGAAAGCTATTTTAATTTTAAACACCGATACATTTCTTAAAAATTACTCTGTAGCTTTCATACATCAAAATTCCCAGAGTCCCAAAAAGTTCTGTAGTGTTCACTTTAACTAAAAGGTAATCAGAAAATTCTCAATTAATTTGAATTAAGGATATTTTAACAAACTTGAACATTTTAGCCCACAACAATTTTTTCAACTTTTCAAGGATTCAAGTACAAAATCCTAACAGATTTCTCTTTGGGTGATGAACTCATGCCACACTATCAAGAGCAGATGAATCTGAATTAGCTCTCCAGGACTAAAGTCCTCAAGGGCTTCATTAGTATCTTAGACCAAACTCTCAAGGTCTCTCTTAAGAGCTTAGAAACTGACCGTGTGACATGGGAGACACTGGCACAGGACCGTTCAGCATGGCATGCCCTCATCAGAAAAGGTGCTGTCCTCTATGGGCAAATCAGAATTGAAGTAAGCTCAAAAGAAATGCGAGATATACAAATTATGGAACCCACTCCAAATGTTCACATGGACTATTTGTGGTAAAGCATTCCGAGCTCATGTTGGTCTAAGCAGCCACAGTTGGATACTGTAATTTGACTTAAATGTGGTGATGTCATTTTGGTCCTCTCTGAGAATGAAGGACAACAACCAACCACCAGACCAGAAAATCACAAAGAATGTTCCAGGTATCTTCAGGTTCCTTGCTTCAGTGCATACTCTTGACGGATCCCATCCTTCTGGTTATATTTTACTGCTCAAAGGTACAAGAAATCCTAGAAATCTTTACAGATTCTACTTCTTCCTCTTAGTTACAGTAAATGGCAAAGAGACTATATGATCGAACCGCTGACCGGAACCTTAGTTTTATTTTTGCCAACAGGAACAACATTCCTACATGAATCTTCTCTTTCTGCCCCGAGGCTTTATAGCCACCATTGTGATGTGGGGGATGAAGTCCCGAAGTATGGGAACAAGATGAAAGTGTCAAAGCCACTTGTCTTGCTCACAGACTGCAACATGGAGTTATTCCTTGTGGTCGCGGTGTTTTGTTTTGTTTTTAAACACAAGGCCAATCAAAGTAGGGTTAGTATTTCTGCAACTTTCTCTTTCACATCGACATCATGGTGATATATTAAGGACAGCAGCTTCTCAGTACACTCTGTAGATTCTCCATTGAGGAAAGAGAAAAGAGAACTCTTATTAAATTGATGCTGGGCAAATGCGTTCTCTTTCTGCTTTATACTGTTTTTTAAATTTGCAAAGAGTGTAAGGACACGAAGAAGAATTTCCTTCTCCGTGTTTCCATCAAAGAGGGAAATCAGTGATGATGGCACCTAAAAAAATGAAATAATTATTACTTTTTAAAGTCAAAATTTAGGATTCTAATACACAATCATATTTTTATATATCCTGGTATATAGTGATTATATTACAGTACTTTAAATTTTACTAAGAAAACTGAAAGTAGTTTTCTACTCAATTCATAAGAAAATCTTTTTATACATATTTGTGACTAATGGTAGCTATCTCCAGGGTGGGAAAGGAAAAAAAAAAGTAAAGAAAAAGAAATTTACATGATAACTTTATTATATATTTAAAAGGAATAGCAAGTTGTACATAAGAGATTTGCAGTTTCATGTACAATCATCTTTTTTTACTATACTATGTTATGGAAATGCTTATTTCATTCCATAAGGAAAAAAAAATCTTTTTATGGCATGATTCCTCAGATATCTGTGCAAAATCTTCCAGGGAATTCACATTTTATACTGTTGGAAAAGAGTGGCTTAACATTGAACTTTAAAATGCTGTATGCTCTGAATATCAGGATGTGGCTTAATTCTGGGGGGTAGGGGAATACATGCTGTTTTAAAATACCTAATGTGCAGTTTCTTTTTGGAAAATTTATCATTGTGTGAACTAGAAGAAGAGGTTTTATGAAAATATTTTGTGTCATAAAGCTCACAGTGAAAAAATTAAATTTTATCTTATGTGCATTAAATATTAATACAGGCTTCCTTCAGGGAATTATGAAATAGCATGACCAAATGCAATTTCATACATACACTTTATTCTTCAAAATAACAGCTTTCCTATACTTATTCACAGAATGGCCTGAGATTTCAGTATTATAGTTATTTTTCAGTTGATCAATATTGATTGATTTCATTATCTAATAGCTTCTTGGTGATTAAATACCTATCTTCTACAGAGCTTAAAACAAAATAAGTACATAAAATATTTACCTGCACACTGAGAAGTTCTTTTGTCATGGATGGATTTGCCGACAAATTCAAAAGCACTTTTAAAGTCTGAATCTGAAATGAGAATACTTTTTAATCAATTATAGACAGCTGAACTTTAAAGGAATAGGAAGAAAAATTATCAATTACATAAAAATGAGGAACATAAAGAATAAGCATAGATCTATAAAAGTTAGCTTCCCATGAACATAACCTGAGATTAGCAATATATTCTTGTATGTTAGCTAAGTAGGATGAGGGCATTTTTCGAGCTAAAATAGCTTAGCTGAGATATTAGCCATAAATAGCTTAGATAGAAAGTGGTTAGTAATCCCTCATTTTATATACACAGGAAAACTTAGGCTCAAAGAATTTAAACATTTTCCTCAAATTGATACAGCTATTGGCAGAACCAGGACAGGCACCCCATCTCTTACTTTAACTCTTTAAAAGTCTTCCATTTGCTTTAAGCATGAATAGTTATTGTGCAGAACAGAATTCATGTGCTTACGTGCTCTGACCTATTTTGAAAATTTAGCTCCATTCCAACAACAGTCTATTACATTACAAGAGTAAATTAACCATACCTGTGTGAAGTCCAGAAAACAGGGGTTACACTCCAGACTGCACACTCTTCTAATGCCCACAGAATACTTACTAGCTAAATTAGCATCAAGCTACAAGGTCACAATTTCTTTTCACGGAAAACAGGACACATCCCTGGACTATCACAGAATTTTTCAATAAGAGATTCCCTCCCAAAAGTGTTTTTTTTTTAATTTTTTTTAGCAAAAGCAGTGGTTTAAAGGAAAAACAGTGGAAAGGTAGGTGAGATGGTGCTGGGTAGAAAGGAGAGGAATGTGAATGAAAAAGACAAATGCAAACAAACAAAAAAACCCAGAAGAATTAAAACACAGGAATTTTGCTTCCTGTCCATTGTATAGTGGTTAGACCTTTGGGTCAAATCCATGTGATTTCTTCCTTGACATCTAGCCAAAGGATGAATGAAAGATCCACTCCCCATCTTTTGTAGTCTCATTGAGCTTTTAGACTCTTTACCTCAAGTCTGGTCTACTGCAATAGCCTCTATGGCAGATCTCACTGTTTCTATTCAATTTTCTCATCAATTCATCCTACACATTAGTGGCTGATTAATTTTCTGAATGAACACCTCTGATCATGTCATTCTCAAAGTTCTCCCATGGACGTCCCCAGAATCTCCATTTGGAGAAGCATTCACGCTAGCCATGCTTATTCCAAATCTGGTTTAGCCCCGTGACTCCCAGACTACTTCTCAACTTTTCCTCAAACACACATCTTCCAGCGGCCTCTCCCCACCGTCTCAGATTCCTTTTGTGCTGTCTTCCCCATCAGAATGTAAGTTCCTTGAGGGCAAGGACTTCTTAAAGTTGTATTTTCAGAGCTTAGCAGTGTCTGGCACACAGTAACTGCAAACGCTCTGTCCATCTATTAGCTCTCCACTGTTTACAAGGTAACATGAACCTATTTATTATGTCGGGTCTCATGAAGCAACTGTACCTTCAAGTCACTGCTGGTCTAGGTTTTGATCCTCAGCTTTACAAGTTCAGATACTTGGTTTTATCAGTTTATTTGGAAGTGATAAAGCTCAGGGGAAATGAATCATGGTGCTAAAACTTACAAGACACTGAGTGAAACTAGAATGTCAGCTGATAAACAAGGGAGACATTTTGAAAGATATTCCAGGACTGAAAATTGATGTGGGCTGTCTGCAGAGAGGACAGTCCCTCCTGGTGGGAAAGTCTAAGAGAATTATCAAAGTATCTGGAAAGATTGTAGATATAATAATTTTACAAGGGAGGAAGTAAAGCTCAGAGAAGCACTCACCCATTGTCATACAGGTGACAAATGAGAGTCCCTTGACTTCCAAACCAGCAATCTTTTTATACTACCAAATTGCCTCTACCAGAGAGCTACTTGGTGGTACACAAACTGTATATTCTTAAAGAATATTTCTATCAAGTGTGGGCAGCTTGAGCATATTCTCTGTGGACAAGTCACTTAATCTATCTCTCAATGTCAAAGCCAAGTAGAGAATATAGTAAACTTCAAAACAGGAGCTAATTAGCCCTGACAGACAATTTTTCTTTCTTTTTTTTTTCTTTTTAGGCAATTAGGGTTAAGTGACTTGCCCAGGGTCACACAGCTAGTAAGTGTCAAGTGTTTGGTCTGAGGCTGGATTTGAACTCAGGTCCTCCTGACTTCAGGGCCAGTGCTCCATCCACTGCACCACCTAGCTGCCCCAAGACAATTTTTCTCAATGCAAGTTTCCTATACTAGTGAAAACAGTGAGGAACAAAACCAAACCTCTAAGGATATTTCTATCTTAAGAATCAGTATTGAAACCTAAAGTGGGAGGACACCCTTAATCAATGATAGAGGCACACTGAGAAATTCTTACTACTTAGCTTTCCTTTTTAAACATTCCTTATTATTAATTTCCAAAAACTTTGGTCATGACATCACTCCTTGAATGACAGATGAGATAATTTCTAAAACTAAAATACATGTTTAAGGCATGTAAGATAAATGAGAAGTTGATGCCTTTATTTGTGTGTCCATGGGGAAAATTAATGCTAGATCCTTTCCTGAGGTTTAAGCCAACATGATCCTATCAAGTAGCAGTTAACAAATATTTCATGGTAGGTTACTTCTGCAGATGGCAAATCTCACCCCCTTTATATTCATTCCCATTAGCTATAATTTCAGAAGATATTTTCTATCTTGTCCCCAGATTACAGGAGTATAACCTACTTAGAGCTGATATTTCCCACTGTGCATAAACTATATTTCATATTCCTTAACAATCAAAGCTCTCCATACTCTGACCAATCCAACCTTTGTACCTCTATGTTTCACTATTCCCTTCACATGAAACCTCACTCCAGTCAGACTGGTGGTCATCTACCTCTCTCTCTTATTCGTACAGCTTGCCCTCTTCTTCCATTTCTACCAATTACAATTCTATTAATTATTTAAATGCTAGTTCTAATTCTCTCTTCTCTGAACAACCTTCCCTGATTCTTTCTGGCTAGAAGTGTGATCTTCCTGTCTTGTGGATCCTGATACCACCAACATATCACTATCTCAATACTGCATTGATTGGTGATTTTCTCAGCACGGATAGTCCCTCTACTAACTCAGAATGCAATCTCTTTAAGACAACTTAGCAGATGCTCTTTGGGTATCTATGGTTGAAAAAAATCTCACTATGCAGCTGACTTGGTGATAAGACTCTGAATTTAGCTAGCTTGGTGCTCAGATAACAGGCCAGCTGGACTTTTGGGGAAGCAGAGCATTATACATATACAAGCCATAGGATCTTGGGTAAATTATTCACTCTTTGAGCCTCTGTTCCTCTATGTAAAACCCTGCCTTACCTATTGCACAGAATTGATGTAAAGATCAGAGGAGAGAATGTACAGTCAAGTACTTGAAAAATTCTAAGAGCTCTAAGGAATGAAAGGGGTTATTATCTTACAGACCAAACTAGGTTGTCAGCCCCTGGAGGGCAGGGAACACATCTTGAAGCATTCTTTGTATTTTCCCCAGCATCTGCCTAGCCCAGTGTCTTAAAATAAATATGTGCGATGAACTAAATTGATCTCACTGTATAAACAAACACTGTCAAAACAAGTTCACTTTTTTAAAAAGTGAATTAATTTTTATCAGTGCTAGTGTTAACTGAAATGAGATCCTAGGAACAAAGCCTTCTTAATACACAGTTCCAAAGAGAAGAGACCTGATGTAAAAACAAGACTCCAAAATGAGCTTTAACAGATGTAACAGGTAGGAAAGAAGTAATGGACATTTTCCCCTCTAATTTAGATTTTTTTCCTATTTATTCATTCATTTATTTATCACATTCATTTTTTTAAAATTTTGAGCTCCGAATTCTCTGTTTCTCCAGCCCTTCCCCAACCCATTGAGAAGCAAGCAATATACCCAGTAATGGGCATTTTATTAACAATTTGGTACCTAATTACAAATGTAGCTTTTATTACCTGCTAAGCAATGCTACCTTAGAAGCAGGATAGCAAAGAGAATAATAATAATAATAATGATGATGATGATAAGCTAACACAAAGCACTTTGAGGTTTGTAGGACACTTCATATGTTACCTTATTTGATCCTCAAGGCAACCCTGTGAAGTAGATATTATTACTCTCCTCCCTTTACAGATGGGGAGACTGATGCTGACAGGCTAAGTGATTTGTGGAGGCACATACAGCTCATAAGCGCCTGAGGCAGGATTTGAATGAGGATCTTTCTGACTCCACCAACAGAGCAATTAGACTGTTTAGTGGAGGGAGCTCTGGTCATGAAATCAGAAAGTGCCTCAGATGCTCATGAGACATATATGACCCTGCACAAATAACCTAACCTTTCTGAGCCTCAGATGCCTAATCTGTAAAGTGAGGGGCTGGACGGGCTGATTTTTAAGGTTTCTTCTTGCTCCAACTCTACGATCTAATGATCCTACAAATTTGTAAAATGATCACAAGAATTATCAGTACTTGAGGAACAGACAGGATTTTTTCCTTTCCTACACATCACATAAACACTTGCTATTTTTATTCCAATGATGGTAACATGGACTACTAGTAAAATGTTTATTACCCAAAGAGAAACAGTATCATAGGTCCAATGGGGAAAGTTTATCTGACATTCTAGTGGTTGTTTGCCCAACAACTAGGTATCCAATTCAGAGTTTATGAAAGAAGTTGTATTCCAAGAGGTCATTTGCAAATTAGCTATTTGAAACTCAGAACATAATTTTTCCCCTGCAGATATGTTAGAAAATTAGGTTCGATTCCAAAACAGACCTCGCAAGACAATTCCCATGCCTTACTGTGGCACTGAGGTCCTTGAAGGCAATGCCAGCAGAGTACAAATTCTGGCAGGAATGTTGGAAGGTTTAGTCCTGGCAACAGCCTGTGCCTACCTAACTACATTTGGAGAGGCTCATTACCAGAAGGCTGGCCAACAAGTAATGATTTTTTTGGCCAGTGACTCATGAGAGATGTAAACTTGCAATAAAGTAAGTACAAAGAAATATTGTGCTATCAACTTTGTCTTTCAAAATCATAAAATATGTTTTGAAACAGTTACACAGTGTTCTGTGTCCTTGGCCTAAATGGCCTGGAGCACACAACCATATAGAAGGATTAGGAGGACCGCACTGGGAGCCATGTCCATTCCTTAATTCCCTAGAACGCAGGAAAGGGGGAGGTACACTGAGAAGGGGACGCCTTAACTCCAAAGAGAAAAGGGCATTCAGGACGACAGAAGATGGTTAAATAGGCCTGAACAAAAACATACTATCCCTGGTATGATGAAGAAATGGGCGACAACAGGGGTAGAGGGATGAATTTTTGTAGCTATTCAGGCAGCTACGTGAGTCACCAGCTGAGCAGACAGATCAGAGCCAAAGCAGATAGCAGAAGGCAAAATAATTTGAGAGGGGATGATCAAAGGATTCAGAAGGGACTTAGATCATTTGGTCCATGAGCAGCAGAAGCAGCATTTGAATCTGGGCCCAAAAAGAGCTTCCCAAAGGATCACTGCAGTTGGCCGAGAACCAATAGGAATGCCCAAGTTGTAATGTGGAAGGTGAACAGGAAGTGGTTGGCAGTGAGCAGGAAGAAGGGAAGAAAAAGGAAGTGGATTCTCATATGTTTGTAGCAGCTAATGAGATAGCTGGGGCTGCTATATCAGTGACAGAGAAGGGGAACAAAGGGAGAAAGGGAAAGAGGCAACAACAGTATTAGGGAACAGGAAGAGAGAACTAGGGAAAGTGAGAAAGTGGTAAAGACGGAAAGGCCAGGCTGGTGTGGCCACTCTTCTCTGTGCCATGTGTAAAAAAGACTTTAGAGATTAGTTTCATCTAAGCACAGGTGGTGGTTCTGGTTAAGATCCTATCCAAGTGTATTCATCTATGCAAAGCATTAAAAATGCTTCATGACAATGACCTGGTCTCCTCTGTAAATCATCTTGAAGACAATATCCAGGAATCTCAGAGGTGACCTCAGGGGCCCTCTGGTCCAACCCATACTTGCATAAAGAAATCCTTCTACAACATAACCATCAGGTGACTAGTTTTTGTGTGAACACCTTAAGTGAGGGAGAAACTCATTAACTCCTGAGGAAGCTGAGGCCACTTCTGGACAGCTCCAAATGTTAGAAAGTTTCTCCTTACATCACACCCAAATTTGCTAGGTAGCAGCTGTCACCTGTCCAACTTCTGCAGTTAAATGAACATGACAGTCATTCAAAAATCTGAAGGTGGCTCTCAAGTCCTGCTCTATTTCTCCTCTTCTTGAGGGTAAAAATCCTCAGTTCCTTCAAACAATCCTTCAGAAGCATGATCTCCTCAATGCATGCATGAAACTTTAATTTGGACCAATGAAACCAACAATCTACAGATGAGGAAATGAAATCTTAATTGAGATAAGCAAGAGGTTGATTTTAAAAATAAGAGTTACGAACCTTGGTGTTTTCATTTCCCACAGATAACAAATCAAAGAAGTCTGAAGCTGAACTGGCAAGTAAGTGGTGATAGTCATTGGTGACCGTCATGTTTGTTAGCAATCTCAGGCCAGCCAACTGTACATCTGAATTCAAGGCAGAGGAGATAGTCTCCTCACAGATTTGGCTGATGTACACCTGAAGAAAAGAAAGAAAAAACAAGATACACTACTGAATTTCATCCAGAATGAAATAAAATCAGGCAAACGCAGAAGCTTTCTCAAGTTATCTGCATAATATGTCCTCCTTACTGTGTAGAGTTCCTTAAGTGAAGAATCCCCAAAGCCTTGTTGTGGTAAACAAAAAATGGGCAAAAATAGGGCACGCTTCTTTCCAAAGTTAGTTCTTCAGGGATAAAAGGAGGAAAAAGCAAGTATTCTTTTAATTCACTCAGTGATGTGGGAGGTAGGTTAGGTTAACATAGCCTCAAAATATTGCTATTAGCAAAAAAAGCAGCTCTAGGGCCTATCAAATTGTCAAAAGAATACAAAATTATCCTGACAATCTGTTCTACTCTATAAACAACTAAATTATACCCAGAATGAACTTAAAAGGCAAACTTTCTACAGTAGAGAGATTTCTAAGATTCTAATAACTTTGTAGTTTACATAGAGGTCCAGCCTAAAAAAATTTTTGTAAAGGACATTAATAAGGAATGCATTCAAAGGAAGCCTATCAGGATAGCAAGAGGGCCTGCATCTATTCATAGGAGGTTATATTGGGAGGATCTGGCTTCCATAAGTAGATTCAAGAGAAATCTTCAAAGTATTTAGATGGCACTGAAAGATTAAGAGATCCCACTGCTAGGCCAATACCTCAACGAAGTCAAAGACAGAAACAAATATTCTGTATATAACAAAACGTTCATAGCATTTCTTGTCATAGCAAAGAACTGGAAATAAAGTAGGAGCATATCTATTTGAGACTGTCTAGACAGACTATTAAAGGAACACAAAGGATTACTGTAATATGAGAATTCAGAGAAACATTGGAAAATTTATGTAAACTCATGCCAAGTGAAGTAAACACAATTAGGAAAAGAATATACATAATGACAACAACATAAATGAAAAGAATAATAAAACAAAATTTAACATTATCTAATTATAAAAAATCTTGGCCACAGAAAAGGGATGAGTAAATACATCTGGTGTGTGTTGTCAGATGTGGTCAGTATGTAAGTTTTGCTTAATGAATTTTTGCCCCTTTATTACAAAGGAAGGCTCAAGGTGGAGGGAGAGGGGCATATATGGAAACGACAGTCATGTGAAAACAAAGGCATCAGTAAGTTCTTTTTGATAATAGAAGGGGAAAGAATAAAGGATTTTCAATGGAGAAGGGTCACAAATCTGGATTTGGAAGGGACTTTAAAGGTCATCTAGCCCAATCCCCCTCATTTAACAAATGAGGGAACTGAGGCCTTGAGTTACCATGTTATGAAGGTAGCAAGGGAATAAGTAGCAAAGCTGGTTTTGAACTCAGGATTTCTAATTCTCAATCCTTTGTTCTTTTTACAGGAGGATTAGACTTGAAGTTTGGACCCAGAGGACAGAGTAAAAAGAAAAAGGAAAATTGCAGACAGGCAGGTTTCCAGTCTACAGAAGGAAAACTGCTCTAACAGAGCTGGCCAAAACTAAAATGGGCTACCTCAGAGGATAGTGAAGCCTCCATCAATGGAATTCTCAAGCACAGCCTGGTTAATCATTTACTGGAGACGTTACAGAGGGGTTTTTTTGGTTCAAATATGAGTCAGACTACATCACCTCTGAGGCAATTAAATATTTCTATGGGATTTGAGAAGAAAGGGACTTTAGAGATTATTTACTTCAACCTTCCCATAATAAAGCCTCAAAAGGTTAAAGGATTTCTCCAGATTAGCATAGCTAATTAGTGGTCTATAGGACCCATGTCTCCAGTCTGGCGCTTCTGCTACCATACCACATTACCTCTAATACCAAAAACCTCATAAAATTTTATTTATGGGCCCATTCTATTTCATTAGAGCTCTACACCACATCAGTTATCTTCAAAACGTGAGGGCCTCTCATCCTTTATAACTGATATATAACACACTTCTCTAGAATTCTGGGGTTCACATACAATTTTTAAAAGATTTGCCCCCAAATCTTTAAAAAATGTGATCTATATAATTTTCATTACTTCCAAATCCCTCATTTCTCAATATTTGTAAAGATCAACTCTAAAATAAAGTAACCCACATGTATTTTCAATTATTATTGTTCAAATAATTATTTGTTTCTCTTCAAGCAAGCAGCTCTCTAATTCTCAGTCTGTCTGGCGTCCTTCCTTAACCCTGGACTATTTTCCCATCACAGGTAGGTCACTCTGTAACTCAACTAGGAGCTTTCTCCAGACTCTAAGATGATGCTGGGTTCCACCCCTTGGCTGGCCGATTCTCCAAAGGGTTCTTTTTGACCCTCTATAGAGGGTAAAGTACCTTATTATACTGTTAAGTAAAAGCTTGTTGATTATGATTTCCCAATAAAATTATACAATTTATTTTTAATGGCCTTTTAACTTTTTATAAATAATTTTCCTTGTGTTTTAATGTCACTCACCTTAATTTCCTTCTGATTCTGAATATTCATACTTAAGTTATTTAGTGCATTTAAAGCCTTCTCTTTAACTCTGGGGTTGGGATCTTTCAGTATGTTTCCAATAACTAAGAGACCATCCAAATTACGAATGACATCCTAAAAGAGAGAAAATAAGATTATACTTTCACCACTTTTGTTTTTTATATTTAGCTGCTCTTTCCTAATTTTTGGATTTCATCTAACTTTTCAGTTCCCCCAGACAATTCTCTAAGACTATTAGGAGTTTCCTATGCCAACAAAATCATAGGCACAGGTAAAAGAAAGAATTCAAGTGACTGGGCAGCTGGGTGAAGCAGTGGCTAGAATGCTGGGCCTGGAGTTAGGAAGACCTGCTTTCAAATCCTGTCTCACACAGCACAAAGGCTATGTGACCTTGGACAAGTGACTTAACTTCAGTTTGCTGTACTTTCCTCAACTGTAAAATGGAGATAATAATCTCCCGGGGTTGTTATGATGATCAGATGAGATAAATTGTAAAATGCTTTGCCCAGTGCCTGGCAGTATTTCAGTGTTAGCTATTAAGTAATTGTTCTAACACAGAACAAATAATTTTCCATAGTTATCTGTACCATGTTATCCTTCAAAACACTGCAGTAGAATATAAAGTCAATCTTGCACAATTTATACAAAGATCTCAAAGCAATTTACAAACATAATTAAATTTCACTAGATGGTGCAATGGATAGAGCAATGGGCCTGGAGTCAGGAAAACTCATCTTCTCAAGTTCAAATCTGGCCTCATATACTCACTGCAGGACCCTGGGCAAGTCACATAAACCTGTTTGTCTCAGTCTTTTCAAATGTAAAATGAGCTGGAGAAGGAAATGGCAAACCACTCCAGTAGCTTTGCCAAGAAAACTCCAAAATGGGTTCACAAAGAGTCAGACACGACTGAAACAACTGAACAACAACTCTTGAAATAAGTATTTCAATTTCTATGTTACAAGCAAACCTAGAAAATGGCATGACTTGCCTAAATGATTCTTTGAGAGCATATTAAGCACCCTCCTGGCTCCTCTACTGAAAGAAAAATCAATTGCTTCACCTGCTTATAAAGGGAAAACCCCCATATCTATATGCTTCCCAGGATAAGCTAACAAAACAGAACAAGAAATTAACAAAATATTTCATTCTTTTGTCATAACTGAGTTTTGCTGAGCAAATAATGCAACTTATTTAACAAATAAACTTTTATATACACCTAATGGTGAAGACAGCAGCAGTTTTTTGATTTTGTTCTCTCTCACCCTAAATCTTAACAGGTTAGGAATAGACTTCTTTCCAGAGTGTGAGGAGAATCGGGCTGGACCAAAACACAATTTAAAAATCAACTGAAAGTCTTAGGCCCATTTCTCTATTCTGGGAAGTCAAAAAAGGAAATATGAAATAAGAAGGAACTATTTAAAGTCAGGCTTTTTAGTACAGCTGTGAAGTGTGCTACTTTCAGAAGCAGCTTCCAGGAGCCTTTTCATTCAAATGAACAAACCATAAGGCATTGACAGATACAACAGCTTCCTGGACGTATTGATCTGTTTGCAGAACTACAACCTGCAGCTGCTAACGTAGCAGAGACCATAAGCTCTGTAACAGATTCACTGTCTCTAGTCACAGGTTTACAGATCTCGAGCTGGACAGGCCCTTAGAAGTCACCTAGCCTACCTGACCCCCATATACTTATTTTTTTTAAACTGAGGCCCAGAGATGTTCTGTGATCTTGCCACATGGATACAAAAGAAACATGAGATGCGCAAATTTAGAGAATCTACCCCAAATGTTCACAAGGTCTATTTGTGCCCAACTTACAGTAGAGCATTCCCAGCTCATGTTGGTTTGATCAGTCACAGTCGGACACACCGTAATTTGAGTCTAGCATAGGGATGTCATTTTGGTTCTCCTTGAGAATGAAGGAGAACAACCAACTGCCAATTAAACAGCAGAATCAGGATTTGAACACAGGTCCTCTAACTCCACATTGATCATTCTTTCCACTGAGCCATGATGCCTCATGGCCAGCAGATCACTTAATAGTTATTGCTTTCATTTTCTATTAAAATGATATATATTTTTAGATTAACTATTTCATGCAATTGAGGGATAAAAGGGACAACAATCCTGCAAAAGATGAATCTAATTTAAATACATTTGTGACTACATTTTAGGAGATCTGAATTCCTAATGGTCTTAGAATCACCAACTGTTACAGCTGCAAGGGACCTTGGAGATGATTTACAACTTGACATTCCTCCCCCATCCCCATTTTACAAATGAAGAAACTGAGGCCCAAAGAACGGAGGTATCTTACAGTTAGACAGCAGTAGAGCCAGGACTAGAAGGATTCAAGTTTCCTGACTCCCAGTCTAGTACTTTTTCTGGGTTTTTTTTCTTAGAAGTACACTGCAGAGCATGGAAATGGTGAATTCAAAAAAGCTTTGTTCTTTAAGTGACATTATGAAATGTAGGGAATTAGGTGAGTGTGAGCTAGGGTGAACTAACACAAGTTTCTTGGGTCCTGTGATTTTGAGAGCCCCACAAGGCTACTTTCTGACAACTCTGAACCAGGCTTCAGGGGAGAAGAGAAGCTCCTATATCAAAGCTCCTTAGATCTACCCAACAGGTATATATAATTGCAGCTGGGGCGCTAGGAAGAACTGCCTTCTTGAGGTTAGTAGCTTAGTTGATGGTGAATCTCAGAAAGAGGAACGCCTCCTGTTATGATGATAGGGGTTGCATCTTCTCTAAATTAGTTCCTCCCTTTGGATCTATGGATAAAATTTAGGAGGTCCAAGAACTTGGATGGGAAGAAAAATTACATCTTTATTTTCACTAACAT
The DNA here is from genome assembly GCF_003287225.1 of Phascolarctos cinereus. NCBI lineage: Eukaryota > Metazoa > Chordata > Mammalia > Diprotodontia > Phascolarctidae > Phascolarctos > Phascolarctos cinereus. Next base: position 145,594,306 of record NW_027555514.1, read on the forward strand.
TTAACTGAAATTTGGCATTTCCTTCAGTTACAAATTAAAAAAAAAAGTAATATGATTGTGAGAAAAGATCCACAGATTTCACCAGACTGTTAAAAGGGTACATGACATACACATAAAAAGATTAAGAAGCCCCACTCTAAAGGCGCAATAAAGCATTCAATCTCCAATAAAATAAATAAATTTATTTTCTAACCTGGCTGATTCTACTGTGGAATAGGCACAAAGGAAGCCTGCTTCATAAGAACAGATTACTTACCTGATTGACTGAAAAAGCGGCACTGTTACCCAGTGTAATCAAAGCTCTTTCACGAATTAAAGGATCCTCAGTTGACTCTAGCAAGCAAATGAGTTTTTTAAGATGTTGAGCATCCAGTATACTAGATGATTTGGTACAGTCATCCTCTGTCAAATACATAGAGAAAAAAAAAAGAAGAAAGAAAAGAAAAAAAGTCATTTAGATTTATTGGATACTTAAACTATTGATTTCTGTCTGTTCTAAGACTGGGTCAATTATGAAACAGTGTTAGTAACTAATACAGATTTAGGTATATCTTTATAAAACTTTATTTTAGAAACCTTAAACATGCTGCTCCTCTAATTCTTAAGGCTTCTACCTTGATTCTGTCCTCTTCTCCACTCACACATGTCATCAGGTTATAGAAGGGGTTCTTTTGTCATCAATGGTTTGGCATAGATAAATTCTGACATTAGAAGTGACTCAGGGGCAGAAACCATTATTGCTTTTCCATATCATATTACTTGCATTTAGTCCAGTGCCTTATATATGACTTAATAAATATTGCCTGAATTGAATCATGAATGAAGATTTATCAACTTTTATATTGCAGAAACTAAAAATATGAAGTTATGGTAATGTGGCAATGTGTACATTCAGAGGTAGTCTATAAGAAATTAAAATTCACTTTGTCTCCTTCACCTATATGTGCACTTGAACACATGACCTCTGAGGTTCCTTCCAGCTCCAAATCCTAGGCTATGAATCAAATAATAAGCCTTTTTGAGTGTCTACCCTGTGCCACGTGCTATTCTAGGCACTCACCAGATAATAATGAAACACTCACAAACACTGCCATCTGATCTGCTGATACCCCCTAAGAACTTCTAGATCTTGCCATCTACTCTACTGATGTGCCTGAGAATTTCTGGTTTCTTACAACTGAATTCTTTTACGTGCTGTCTCCTCCAACTACAGGGTGAGCTTCTTGAGCAAAGGGCTTTCTAAATTTTTCTATTTAAATCTCTAGCCCTTGGCATAATGTTTTGTACGTAATGAGTACTTGGATGATTTTGCATTCACATATGCACACATATTTACACCTATGTTTTACTTATTTAGAAGCCAGTAACTGAATTTTACATGATATCCTAGTTTAATTGGCATTTTGCTCAAAAATTAAAAGAAAACAAAAAAAACAAAAACCTAAACCCTATACCATTAACAACCCCCTCCCCCCACATATAAAAACAAATAAACAAAAAAAAAACCACCACAATTTCTCCCCTGGCCTATGATGTAATGCTAAAAGGTCGTTATAAATATGTTCTTGAATAACTATTGAGTACTGTCAGGGAAGGATTCAGATATAGATTGTGGGACACACTTAAGAAGCTTTTAGCAGTTGGATAAGCAATCCACTGAAGCATTTAAAAAGTCTGATGATTTATTGCACTGGACATTTATTAAATAAACCCTTCAGTCTCCAATTATTTCCACAAAATAGGACTTCAATTCAATATAGAGCTATTAAGTGTCTACGTATGAGTTCTTGTCTAAAAGCCTTTTCACAAAGGACATCCTGACTACGTTTAAAAAAATTTAAGTAAAGCAATCATTGAAACACAATTTTTCTAAGCTATAGATAATCGAATTCACTGTCTCTTCCTACCTAATTGTATGGATAAAGAAGGAGGTCCAAAGAGGTTAAATGACTTAATAGACTCACATTATCTTAGGGTTAAAAGGGATCACAGGGACCCAACAGTATAAGGCAAAAATTACTAGACTGGAAGTCTGGAGACCTGATCTCACGCTGGATCCACCACCTACTACCTGTATGACTGTCACTTCAGGCCTTATTTTCTCATCTGTAAAATGAGATGACTGAATTAAATTATATGGCCAAGTCATATAGATAGTTTCAGAAAAAAGAAAGCAAAGGACTACTACAACTACCTAGACTCAGAATTCTGCTGGACCTGGATTCAGATCCTGTCTATACTGTTTACCTGTGTGACTTTGGATAGGCAAGTCATTTAACTTCCCTGGGCCTCAGCTGTCCTTATTGGTAAAATGAAGTAGCTGGACTAGATGGGCCCATTCCAGCTCTAGAGCTGTAATCCTAGGAATTAGAAGAAACCTTGAAGATTACCTAAGGCAACCACTGGATGACCTCTACTACATTTGTGGTACACAGTCATGAAGCATCCCCTGAAAGACCTGAAGGGGTAAGGAGTCTACTACTTTCTAAGTCAATCTACTCTACTTCGGAACAGCTCTGATTTTTCTATATATCTAGCCTAAACCCCCCTCTCTGCAAATTCCAACTACTGCTCCTAATTCTGAATTCTTGGACCAAGTACAGCAAATCTAATCTCCCTTTCCAATATGATAAGTCTCCAAATACTTGAAAGACAGCTGTCATGTCTCCCCATGAAATCAAGTTTCCACATAATATAATCTGATAGCAATATTACAAATTTACTCAATCAAATATTATCTCCTTTAACATTTTCTGTCATGAAACCTAATTTTCCAAAATCTGATTTTAATTCTATACTATACATATTTCTCTAAGATGGCTTATTGTTTTTTAAATTATTACACTCTATTTCACATTCATTAGCAAAATGTTTTGAGTTCCACATTCTCTTCCTCACTCCACTCCTTCTTGCACCTACTGAGAAGGCAAGCCATATAAGACGGCTTGTTGTTTAGAAGAATCCGTTGTTTATTAGAAGTTGGCTGTTTTTAAGGCTGCTGAGAATTATACAATTTTGGGGCTAGCTGGGAACACTGACAACTGTGGGTATTCTAAATGTCCAGTGATCAGCAAAGCAACATCCCATCAAAGAACTGAACTTCATCAATATTGACATTTTTGTGATCAATGAAACCAGAAGACAAAAAAAAGATGCAGCTAGATTGGAAGAATGGTTCATAGGCACTCCTTGGAGAGGCAAAGAAAAGAGTTGGTTTCATTGGGTGTCTGCTATTTCATGTGGCATTTATTAGTTTCCTCTTGTAGTGCTCACAATGAGCGTAAGTAAAAGAAGTACCATGAATATAAGTGTAGCTTATGTACCAACCCTGGGGACATTGGATGAAAAGGTGAAGAAATTCTAGCAATAATCAATCAATCAACAGGTATTTATTAAGAGCCTACTATGAGCTAGGCACAGTGTGAGGCGACACAATACAAAAATAAAGAACAAGACAATCCTTACTTGCAAGAAGTATAATTCTAATGAGGAAGACAAGTACCCATGTAAATGTACAGCATAAAGAGATAGTTAATAAATACAAACATATACAAAGTAGTTAAATACAAGTTTTGGGAGGGAAGACATTAGAAGTTGTAGGAAAGCCAGCATCTTAAAGGAAGACAGGAACTCTATGAGATGAGGCATGGGGAAGGACCAGAGCAAAGGTGCAGAGATGGGACATGTGTGTCTAGTGTGAGGAACAGAAAGAAAGCCAGTTTGGCTGGATCAGAGTGCAGCAGTGGTTGGAAAATTAGGTTGCTAGGAACTTGCTAAGGATCCTCTAAACCAAGTTGACATAATTTGATGATTGGTTAATTTAAAGTGAAGGTAGGTAATGAAAAAAAATTAAAATTAAATTAATTAAAAATCTAATTAATAACTTCCTGCAGAAGTTTATACTAAACTGCTCCCATAAGGAGACCAAAAGAACACAGAAAATGTCTTAGACAGAAGATCCTTGCTAAGCAGTCTCATGGCTAAAGGCAATGCCAATTTAGAATGTAAACTCATTGGTAGAACATCATGGTTAAAAAGGAGAAAACTGAGTACTGGGAAGGCAAAATGACATACTTATTTAATAAGAAATCAGTAGCACCTCTTTGTAAAGCAGCAAAAAGCAGAGGCAAACACAAGTCTTCAAACAGCTTGGTCTAAGCTACAACTACATCATCACAAGAGCCTCCATAGAGGATCCCTAGATGAATGAAAACAAAGATGAAAAAAGAAACATTGATCAGTGTCTCTACCGTGATCTATTTTTGCCAACTAGCATTGAAATCATCACATTTAGATCCTAACACTTCAGCTCCTTCAAGAGCTATGGTAGGAAACCATATGTGCACCTAAGAAGTCAAGAAGAGTGGCTATACCAGATAAGAAGAAATTGATTCTGGAAGCGACACAATCTGGGAAATGGATCAAATATCACTTACTATTTGGCATTAAAAGGTCGTTACAACCTGACCCCTCTTTATCTCTCCAACCATCTTTTTTTTCCACTCTGTACGCTAAAACAGAGTTAAATAGAAATCAGCAGGCTAACCGCCCAACTTTCCAACCTTCTTACACACTCATGCACTCTACAATTCCTTCATCCATATGGGGTCTATGTGCTATTTCCTTTCCCACCTAGATGATTTTCCATTACTTGTCTGATATGTCTGTCATGTTTATTCACTTCGTCCTTGGTTTCTTTCACAGCTCAGTAATTACCTTTTTTAGGAAGCCTTTCATGGTCTATTCAGCTAATGATGGGAATAGTAGCTAATATTTACATATACCTCTTTAAGGTTTGTTCTCAAACTTCTTGTTACTCTTCAGAACCAATTCAACCCAACTACTCTCTTCTAAGTTACCAATGTCTTAATGAATACATCTTGTGTTTTTCTCAGTCCTACACTGTTTGACACTGTTGACTATCCTTTCCTCCTGGATACTCACTATCCTTAGTTGCTGAAAATTATTCGTACCATCTATAAAAATTCTCTATCTGCATACTTGGGGAAAAAACCTACAAGCTTGGAAAGTTAATTTTCCAATCTGCTTAAAAAATGTTCCAAACAAAGTGTCTGACGGGGTTTTGAACCTATTTGTTAAAAATAGAAAAATGCAACATGCTCCAATTAGTTTGTAAGAACAACTAGCTGGCATCAGGGAAGATGGAAATTTACAACTGAATTTCAATAAAAACTTCTGCATAGTTGGGTAACGGATAGAACAATAATGATTCAGTGGGCACAGCCAACAATAGATTTCTTTCACTTGAATCTAGGTGCCTTTGTGAGGGTTTTTTTGTGTTCTGACAGCTGTTAAAATTGAGTTTTGAAACAAACTGAACATAGAACTAAGACTTCAAATCACTGTATCACAAAGTATTAAAATAAAAAAATTCAAAAGTAATTTGGGATAGTCAATTGAAATGCTTGTATTAGATAAGCATTATTAGTTTTACTGAGAGCAAAATCATGTGCCATTAATAACAAATATTTCAAAACATTCTCATCCAATCCTTTTAAAATCTCTATTTGGTAAAACTTAAAATTGTATATAATTATATATTATGCAACTGATAATTGCATAAACATACATTGCAAGTAGATAGCCTCAGTTTTTTTTTAACTGATAGAGGTACATGACCAAAAAGTTTGGATATTATTGGTCTAGACTGTGCCATGCATTGGAAGGACAGCCCACTGAGTCAGTCCATCAGCAAATCTAGCCAGAACAGTTGCTGTCAGTGGACAATGAGTGGGGAGGAATAAACAGGAAGATTTGGATGAACTGCATGAGGCAAATTACACAGAGATTTTAATGATCTCAAGCTGCTTCCTGGCACAAAAACCTTTTCTTCAACATAGATATCCTCCCAGTGAAGCTATATGGTTGCAAATCTTGCACCATAATTTCTTAATGACAGTGATCTCTCCCCCTCCAGTTGATAGATACACGGTGAACACAAGCAGGCTGTAGCATATATTTAATGCTGCCTATGTGTTAGAACTGGCAAGAGGAGTATCATTCAGTAAATGTATGACTAACAAAGGTGAGTCACATAGAAAGATGGAGGGACATATGGTATTTACAAAACTCAGCTCCTGACACTTATTACCTCTGTGACCTTAGGCAAGTTTGAGCCTGTTTCTTCAAATGTAAAATGAAAGTTGGACTGTATGGCCTTGACAATGTCCACTTAAGTAGTCTCTTCTAACCAGCTGGGTAGTGTACAGAAGATAGAGCTCTGGATCTGGAGTCAGAAAGATCCGAGCTCAAATTTAGCCTAAGACATTTTCTAGCTTGTGACCTTGGTCGTGTCACTTAACCTGTTTCAGTTTCCCCAACTGTAAAATGGGGATAATAACAGCACCTAGCTCCCAGGATTGTGGGGGTGGGGAGAATACTTGTGGTATACAGATGTGATCTTAGGTCTTTATGGTAACTTCAGGTTCATGAGCTTATTTTTCTTTTAATTGAAGTAACTGTATTTCAACACAATTCTTTTCCTTTGTAGTTCTATGTATTTTATTTTACATACCTGAAAGCAGTATTCTAAAAAAGGGTCTATGGGCTTCACTAGAATGCCAACAGGGTCCCTGATACAAAAAAGGTTAAGAACCCTTCCTGCTCCTAAGACTTCTGACATTCTGTAGGTACCTGTTCAGCACTGGGGTGGATCTGCATTCTTAGCCATCAATCTTTCCTCTATGAGCAAGTCATTTTAATGTCAGTAAATAAGCTTTTCTAGTTATATAATGGGATAAAAGCACTGACCTGACAACGAAAATGAATCAAGAATGCCAAAGTGATTTGTTAAGTGATTCGTTGTTCAGTCAAGTCTGTCTCTTTCTAGCATTTTCTTGGCAAAGACAACTGAAGCAGTTTACCATTTACTTCTCCAGTTCATTTTACAGATGAGGAAACCAAGGCAAACAGGGTTAAATGGCTTGCCCAAGGTTACACTGCTAGCAAGTGTCTGAGGCCCGATTTGAAGGAGGAAGATGAGTCTTCCTGACTCCAGGCCTGGCACTCAATCCACTTTGTCACCTGGTCTCCCAGCTTAAAAAAATATTAGTGACAGAGCAAAAACATCATGACAAGAGGAGAAATACAACTTTAGGGAAATAATGTTATTTCCATTACTTCTGAGGAATATTAGATTTTCTTCAGTAGCTCTGGAGTCCTATCAGCTTAACATTACTGTCTATCATGAAAATTCAGTTAATATCCAGACCCTTAAGAATGGCTTTTAATCAAATGGAAGAGTAAGTTTGTACTGAGACAGAGGAGATATCAGTCAAAGTGCAGTAAGTTATAGATTATACGTATATCTACGTAGCCATATCTGTAGCTAGGATAAATTGGAGAAAATCTCGGAGGAAAGGCATTACTATTAAGGAGGACTGAGAAAGGCTTCCTGCAGAAGGTGGGATTTTAGCAGAGATGTCAAGAAAGCCAGAAGGCTTCCATTACATTAAAAATTTTTTAAAGAACCATCAAAGCAGTGGCAGAAATTTAACCCTCCCCATCTCACCTCCATCACCAACTATAGAGTCTAGTAACCTAGCCTCATACCCTAAAGAGGGTAGCCAAATACAAGAAAAGGAGGCGCACCTCGTTTGAACCTCACTACTGTGGGAGGCAGGGTACTGCTGTTACTCCATTTTACAGTTAAGGAAACAGGCTGGCAGAAGCGAAATGACTTGCCCAGAGCCACAGGGCTCACGTGTCTGAGGCTGGATTTGAACCTGACTCCTGGGCCAGCGCTCTTTCTGCCTGGCCGCCCAAATGCCTCAAGAGCATTTCATTCCACCGGCTTCTCCAGCCCAAGTTCCCCCGGGGCTGCCCAGGCCTCCAGCACCAGAAACGGAAGGCAACAGCGCCTGGGGTTCGGTCTCTCCTGCCCTTCCCCCAATCCCGGGTCTCCCGGGGTGGGGAGGAAGAGGAGCTCACCTGCAGGAGAGGAGGGGCTGGACCCCCGTTGGGGGGACGTCCTCCCCTGCTCCGCAGGGCAGCCGCGGCTTCCGCCCTCAGCCGCCGACTTCCGGCTCTTTTTCTCCCCCCAAGCCAGTCGGTAAACGCAGTAACAAGCGCCGGCCCCGAGCACTAGGCCCGCTACCCAGCCCGCCTCCTGGGCTCTGCCCATGCTGTCCCCTCGACCCCAGGCACTGCCCAGGCTGCGAGGCTGCTCCCCGGAGACTAGAGCCAAGGCTTCCAGCACCGTGCAGCCCAGCGGGAACACGTGTGAGCGGGTTGCTAGTACGCGTGCGCGCAGGGGCGGGCTCAGTCGAGGAGGAAAAGGGGATTTCAGTTCCGCCTGCCCTCCCCCACCTCTGGCGGCCTAGAAACTGTATCTACCCGCAGTGCAAACTTTTTTGTCCCAGGGATCTTCGCTGCCCCTGACTTCAGCGGCAGCAGGGATAATCCTCACGAGTGCTCTGCACGCGCACACACAACAAGAACGGTTTTTATTTTGTTTTATGTGTCCAAGAAGCTAGGGGTTAGAGTTTGTTGTGGGAGTTGCAATTGGGCATTTACCTACCTCATCGTATATAACCACACTACAGATAATTCCTCAGCTCTGCGTGCTTTTTCGGGTTCAGGGAGAGAAGCAGAGAGGGAGAGATTTCCCTCCATTCGTTAAAATAGGAGGATGGAAGAGGCAAGGGCCAATCCACCTAGGAAGATGCTCTAGAAGCCAAAATCCATGGATAGATTGCAAGGGTTTGTGAACTTGGTTTGGAAAGAAAAAACCCACTTATTTCAATATAATTGACTTCTTTTCTTTGGAGTGCAGGCTTTGGAAGCCCCCTCCTTGAACTCCTTGAATTTTCTCACTTCCCATCAAGGAAGTCTCTATCATTCATCTGAGGCTATAATCCACTCTACTGGCCTTTCATTGCTTCTACGCCCAAGCTACTAATTCTTTGTTACCCTTAACCTAACCCAGCCCTCCACTGTCTGTTACTTTGGGATGATCCTCAGCTACTTCCCACCTTTGATCCTATCTAGACTCCATTCTCAGGATGTGTTCCTCCTCCAGTCACTCTGAGGATGGGATCTGGACCCCAAAAAGAAAAACCTAGGACATTCCCACCTGGCCAAATCTCTGGTGTTTGCCTGAGGCTATAATCCTATTAACTGCCCTTTCATTATCACAGTCTCTGAATTGTTACCTAGCTCACCATTATCCATTTAGGGTCTCTATTTTGTGGCCCCAGCCATTTCCCATCCTTAATTCTATCAGAACTCCATTCTCCCTTGGCCACATGGTCCAGGTCCCTGGTTCTGTTTACCCCAGCTTACTGGCCACTCCCATCCAGATCTTCCTTAGACCTCACCTCTAGTCATCCCAAACTACTTGGCCACTCCTAGATTCCTCCACAGTTTTTCTGTATATAAGGTTTATCTCCTTTCCATTAAGGTGCTCAGATTCTTAAAATCTGGCCCATTTGCAATAGTGATACAAATGTTTAGATTCATTAGAGTCTGGCCAATATGATGGATTCTTTAAATTTCACTCCCCCTTTCCCCCCATCAATGTTGTATGGGACAGAGACCACTTACTCAAAAATAAAAACAAAGACTTAGATACCTTGAAAGTAGAAAGGAGTTTATTGCTTTCTCATGAAAAAGGGTACCACTTGTAGTTTCCATTGCTGGCCAGGAGAGTATGAGCTCGGTACAGAAATCAAGGCTTATTTATACCCTAATTCTAGCTCCTCCTCCCTAACCCCCTTCCCCTTATCCCATTGGCTGAGCTTTCAGGGGTACAGTCTATTCACGGAGACACAAGTTTGCCCAGGGACAAGAAAAGGTGGGAAGCTTTTCAAGGGCAAGAAGTTCAGGTTGGGGGCAGGGCTATTCTTTCTGCTAAGTACTTAAAAAAACGTTCTGAGCAGGGGAGGGTTTTGAAAGCAACAATCAAGAACTATTAACAAGAACCATTGACCCCCCCTGAGGACGCTTCATTTCTGGGAGATCATCTCTCACAATGTTCGAATAAACCTTGTCTTTGGCTGAAAGAAGGCTTGGGTCGAATTCATTTGGGCAGGACCCGCATGTCTGTATTTTGGGGTCCCAGCACTACTAAACCTCAACAATAACCTGTCGCTGGACTAACTCAGCTCTCCACAAGAGCAAGGATCCTATACTAACTCTGAAGGGATAAGGCCAGCTTAACCTTCTATCTCGAATGTGCATTGATGAGGCGGGAGACAAGATGGAAGCAACTCCGTTTAATTTTAACAAAGCATTCACTTAAGTAGTAAAGTAACAGGAACTTCTTCTCAAGTCACGATGACGTAGATCTCATGCTGTGCTAAGGACAGTGCATGTACATCCTGTGCACTTATCTGACTCCAAGCACAGATAAACTGCTAATGACCATACAATAACTAGGGTAGTTAAAGATTGTTAAAGATCCATATAATGGAGCACCCAACCAGGCGACCTTTGCTCATAGATCAGTGAGACCTCATGAACAGCCTGTGGCCCTCTACATCCTTACAGATCCCTAACAATAACCATTTTATTTATACATTGAAATATATTATTCTGAGAAGAGGGGGTCTATAGGCTTCAATAGGAGTTCACTACACACAAAAAAAATCTTGAAACTAAACGATCCAGCTTAGGGCAAACATTTGTAGTCTTCATTTCCTGTCATTATTTAAAAAACTATGCCCTAGACCTAGAATGAAAGGTTCAATGGATTTGGAGTCAGAGAACGGGCTCTCAAATCTTGCTTCTAGCATATGCCACCTGCCTGACCTTGACTAAGCCCTTAACCTCCATCTCTAAGCATTGCCCCTGGCATTTAGTAGTGTTGAAAGGAAAATTCTTCATCTGGGCTTTCACCCTAATTAAGGAGGCAAAACTCTGGGCAAAGAGAACTAAAAGGATTTTAGTTAAGTATGTCAAGGTAGCAACATATAGATGGGCTGATCCATGGCTTCAAGTTGAGGACAACTTTTATAGGGAACTTCACATTAAAGATTGTTCCACCTCAGCAAGAGGTGGGCCTTTGAATCTCAGTTTCTCCTCAAAATAGCAAGAATGTGAAAATTTGCAGGTAGGGGTAAGTGAATAAGACATGTGATACAAAAACTGAAGATTTGGTGTCTCCTTCCCCACCAGCACCTCCCCCAACACTGTTTGGTAAGCAGGCCTAGGACTAATGCATAACTGAATCTGATGACTGTGGGAGCTAAGTCCAAAGTTTTTCCTTTTTGGGATTTATCGCCCATCCTCATCAAATCAACATAACTTTCAACAGAAGGGGCTTAAAGTTTATTGAATGGAATTAAATCGAATTTTTCAGGACCTCTGTTTAGCTATCTTTTTGGCATTTAAAGCTGTTTTCACAACCTGACCAGAGTCTAACTTTCCAGGGTTATTATGTATTACTCCCCTTTACCCTTTGTAAGGTCCAACCAAGATGGCCTACTTAAGGTTTCTTATGTACAAGACTCCATCTTCTATCCCCCACACTTTGAACAACAACAACAACAAAAAGGCCTGTTACCCCAGGCCTAGAATGTACCAACCTCCTGAATCCCTGGCCTCCTCTGAAGCACCACCTCCTACATGAGGTCTTTCCTGAAAAATTCAATTGCTACTGCCTTTTTGACTCATTTACTTTGTATTTTTGTATGTATACTTTATATGTATGCATATTATCTCTCTATTGGATGTAAGCTCCCCAAAGACTTTTACTTTGTTGTACTTTTGACTTGTTAACTAGTAATATGATACCTCCACCCCACACATTCAGAATATACTTGTATATTCATTATTATTTACAAGTTGTCTTCCATATTAGAATTTAAGCTCTTCAGAGCAGGCACAGTGCTAGTCCAATAAATAAACAAACAGATATAAATAGTAACTAGCATTTACATAAAGCTTTGTTACTTTTAATGTATTAACTCATTTGAACCTCACAACAACCTTAGGAGGTAAGTGATATTATTATTCTCATTTTACACAAAAGTTAACAGAGGGTGAGAGAAGATAAATGACCTGTCTGCTATTCACACAGCTAGCAAGAGCTGGAGGCAGTTTTTGAACTCGTCTTCCCGAACTCCAAGGCTAGCACCCCACCTGGCTGTCTTTCTGCATCCCCAGCGCTTAACGCAATGCCCGGCACACAGAAGGCACTTTTATAAATGCTTGTTGCATGAATGAGTGGCCTAGAATATCTGTTACATCCCACTCTCACTCCTCACTCCCATCTAAGTCTGTGATTCCCTGCACTGGTCTTACAAAACTCAGCTTGGCTACCACGTGGGCCAGGCCCGCTCAGGCGGTGGTCGTTTCTATCTCCAGGCGAGCGTGTGCCCATGGAGGTGGGGGTTGGGGGAGTCCCAGATCCGGTTGCCAGGAGCAACGCGCGGCAAAAGAGAACCTCGAGGCGGCGGCACACGCACAGAGTGGTGCTGGGGTGCTGCAGTCCTGGGGCTTCGCCTCTTCGTCCTCCTGTGTCGGCTCGTTCCAGCCCACCTGGGCAGGCCCCAGCCCGTCCCGCAAGCCCCAAAATGGCCTGCCCAGAACCATGCCAACTGGAGAAGAAGAACTATTTCAGCCAATGCTACTTAACCCAGGTGTTCAAGGTACTAGGGCCGTGAGGCACTCGGGCGGAGGAGGAACTGGGCTCCCGTCCCCGGCTCCGCGCCCCCCTCCCCCCCCCGTGTGGACACACCACATGCTCTCTGCAGCTTTTCTCCTCTCAGTCAATGATGTCCCACCCTCACCCTCAGCTCTCTCTGACCCTTACCCTTTTTCATTCCCTTTACTTCTCTTAAGCTCCTCTTTCTTTCCCTGCCACGATCACCAGGTTTTGCTTGAACCTTGGCCTGTCTGGAGCTGGCCATGCATTGTCACATCCAACTATCCGTGTGGCTTTGGGCAAATCACAACTTTTGGGCCTTGAGTTCCTTCATCTGTAAAATGACCACTAAAATCCTTTTCAACCCTAAATTGATGATACCATGATCTTCTCTCCTCCTTTTGCAAATCGACCTCTCAATATTATTGATTTAATTAATCTCAGCCTCTACTCTTAACTACTCACTTAGCCTGTCAAATCAGGCAGCATAATATGGTAGAAGCAGACTGCATGGTATGATGGGGAAGAAGAGTCAGAAAGAGACCTGGATTTCTGGTCTACCTTTGTATGTTTATTAGGACCATGGTTAAGTTGTATCACTTTTCTGATTGTTTCCTCATCTGTTAAATGGGAACAAAAATGTCTGTAGTCAAAAAGCTCATCAGGTTTGGTATAAAATTAAACTTACTATGTTTTTTATTGGATCATGTTTTCAAAGGATCTTGACAGTGTGTATTTTCTTTGTTTCAATCAGCTGCCTTACCATAAAAATGTGGCCTATTATAAAAAAAAGATTGTGAAGGCATAGCTGTTGCCTTCTTATGTTTTCATTTTGTATCTCTTCAGTGTGTTAATAGTTCCCTCTGCAGATAAGAAAGAATGCATAGCAGCTGGGAATGTCTTTTTGGTTACCTTTTTTTTTCTTTGTAAAGGCACCATTTATGATCTTTTCCATTCTTTTAAAATCTTTCCCTGTCTCAGCTTACAATTCCTTTCCAGAGTGCTTTAAAATTGTGTTGCCACCATGCAGACTTCTCTATGTATTTGGTTAGGTTCAGCCACCAGTCTTGACTTCTTCTTAAGTGCCACTATCATGTCCTTACTTAGTATTTTAGACATAGGGATGCTGTAATCTAAATGTTTTTAATGCAAAGAGATCACTGTATGAAAATTCCTGTAGGTCCATTTTGTTTTCTGTTTATCATCTTTTGTCCAGTTTTATCTACAAATGCACTTGAGATGATTTGGCTTAGCTGGATCTCATCTAGAGGGGATGATGATGATGAAAACTACTTATATTTTTATATGGCACTTTATACCTATTATCTATTTTGGTCCTCAAATAAATATTCTGAGTTATGCAGCACAAGTTTTATCATCTTGGGGCAGCTAAGTGGCACAATGGATAGAGGACAGGTCTTGGAGTCAGGCAGACCTAAATCCAGTCTTAGACACTAGCTATGTGACCCTTGGTGAGTCACTTAACCTCTGTTTGCCTCAATTTCTTTATCTGTAAAGTGAGAATAATAATAAGAACACCTGTCTCCCACAGTGATTGTGAGGCTTAAATGAGTTAATAGTTGTAAAGTGCTTAGCACAGTGCCTGGCACAGTAGATACTACATAAATGTTACCTATATGCATAGTCGAGCGAAACTAATTCCTACATTGGCCATGTCCAAAAATGTATGTCTCATTCTGTATCTTGAGTCTGTCTCTGTCAAGAGATGAGAAGCATTATCATTATCAGCCCTCTTGAATATTTCATTGATTAGTTATTGTCTTTCAAAGTTGTTTGTCTTTACAATATTGTTGTTATTATATAAATTGTTTTGGTTCTGCTCACTTTGTTGTGCATTAGTTCATACAAGTCTTCTCAGGTTTCTCTAAATCCATCCCCTTCATCTTTTCCTACAGTGGAATAGAATTTCATTACATTCATATACCATAGTTTGTTCGACCATTCCCTATTTGATGGGTACACCCTTAAATTCCAGTTCTTTACCATTATGGAAAGTGCTGCTGTAAACATCTTTGCACATATGGGTCCTTTTCCTCTCTCTTTGACCTCTTTGAGTTTATAGGCCTAGTGTCAGTGGGTAGCAGAGTACATACATTAGAAACTTTGGAGGCATTATTCCAAATTACATTCTATAATGGCTGGACCAGTTTACAGTGCCACCAACAATGCATTAGCAATGTTTTCCCATAGCCCTTCCAGCATTTGTCATTTTCCACTGTTTTCACCTTTGCCGTCAAATCTGATGGGTTTTAGATGGAACCTCAAAGTTGTTTTAATTTCACATTTAGCACTTTGCTTGTATGTCTCTTTGCACTTGTCACTTATCTCTCTTGAGAATCAGCATGGCACAAGGGAGAAAACATTAGATTTGACATCAAAAGACTTGGATTTGAGTTTTGGCTCAGACACTTTCTAGTTGTATGACCAGGGTCTAGTAACTTAACATATCTGAACCTGTGTCTTTATCTATAAAATCTGGGTTTGTGAAATGCTAAGTTAAATGAGTTGTCATTTTTGCCTAACTTTAGGCAAAATTGTAAAGTAAGTGAATTTTGTCTTTTGGCTCATAGTCTTTCACATTCTCTCCCCCCCTTCTCTCTGAGACCTCCTTTGTCTCTAACATATTCTTGTGTGAATTAGTTCAGTGTTAACCTTCAGAGCAGCATTTGCATTTTTAAAAGGGCTCTAGGAGGGAAAACCAAAGAAATGAAAATGTTATGGTAGGTTTTTTGGTACCCTTGAGAGGGAGATGCTTTCAGTTAAGGTTTTCTCTGGTGTGTCATTAAATTGTATAACACAGGCATATACTTACCCTGACTGCTTATAAATTTGAGTAATAATAAGGTAGATATTTCCATTGTAGTTTTTATTAAAAAAAAACAAAAGCGCTATACTTACCTACTATACTTCCATAGTTTTGGAAATAAAAGTGCATTCCCAAATTAGAAGAAGTGAATAGAATTTTGGAGTTGTAATCAGAAAAATGTGTGTTTAAATTCCATTCTAGATTTGGAATTATAGGATCATAGACTCAGAGCTGAAAGGCACCTTACAAGCCATCACAACAGAAGTTCAGACTTTTAGCAGTTATGTGATCCTGGGAAAGTCAGGTGGCACAGTTGGTAAAGCTCTGTACCTGGGGTCAGGACTTCTAGGTTTGTGACCCTGGGCAGGTCATTTAACTGCTGTCTGCCTCAGTTTACTCATTTGTGAAAAAGAGATAATAATAGCACCTAAATTTCAAGGTTGTTGTGAGGATAAAATGAGATAATATGTGTAAAGCACTGTACAAACCTTTAAGTGCAATATATTAGCTATTACAATTATGGTTATGATTATAATTTTATTATTTAACCTCAGTTAGGCCTCAATTTCCCCATCTGCAAAATTAAAGAGTTAGATGTGATGGCTTGTAAGGTGCCTTTCAGCTCTGAGTCCATGATCCTATAATTCCAAATCTAGAATGGAGTTTAATGTCTATGAAGAAATAAAGTACTTCTCAAAAAATTGTCCAGCAGAGGGAGTATCTGAATTGTTGGGAGCCTGTTTCAAAAGATAACGATTTGTATTGAATCAAGTACCGATACTTTATAGTTCCTTTGTACTTAGCATTTCTAAAACACCAACTCTATTTACATATTTGTATGTAAAACAGGCACGTTTTCAAAATGGAATGCAGATTGTATTAAAGTGAGCTTTTTGGCATGACTGGTGTTAACAACAACAACAACAACAACAAAGATGATTTGGAGAGAGAAAGGTCAGGTGGTTGATTCAACTGAGCACCTGAGAGAAGTGGTCAGCACCCTTAGATTTCACTTCAAGTCCAGGATCTGGCCCTTGGCTAATTTTGGCTCAGGAGTTTGGTCTTATGGTCGGTCCCCTCACTTGGAGGTAATGAAGCTCTGGGTAACTGACTCAAGCCAACCAAACTCACAAGTGATTGATGAATGAACTAAAATGCCAGCTTATTCACATACCAGGAGAGACATACCTAGCTAGAGAACTGGTATCGTTATGCCTATTCAGATCACTCCTTCCCAATGAGTCCACCTGGGAGACACAATTACAAAACAGCAAGTTTACACAGTAAGTGCGGAGTTAGGGCAAGGGCAATTGTTTGTATTTAAGGGAGATTTCCACTGAGCTAGGAGAGTTTGAAAAATTGGCTTTCGTTCTAGGGATATTTCTACCTAAAGAATCAATTAAATTCCTTTAAACAATATCAGTCATCTACAATCTGAGGACCCTTCCCATTGTACAGTACTGAGTAAACCTCTGATCAGTTCCTACTCTTTCATCTCCTTTATATAGAGTCTATTGCAGACTAACATTCTTCTGTGGGGATATTATTTTGAATAAGTTTTAATAGAGTTGAGTGGATTGTAGTTTTCTCTACAATCAATTATTTTCTAATTAAAGCGCATCCCAGAATCTCTTAAGAAAAGCATGCCCTAAAAGAATACAAAGAAAGGAAGTCAGTGAGTTACAGTGGAAAGAACATTGCTCCTGAATCGGAGAACTTGGATTCAAATCCCACCTCTGCCAGTATCTGGCTTATATGACCTTGAGTAAGTCACTTGACCTTTCTGGGCTTCAGTTCCTCATCTGTATGTAACATGTATGTACTGGTACTCTCTCTGAAAATCAAGAGGGCTATACCTGCCCCTCAGAATTTGAGAGTATCCTGAAGGGTTTGGGACAGCTTTTCCTTTGCTACTTGAGCCCCTGCCTGTGTGTTTACGCTCATTCATTAATCCACTGATTAATCTACAAAGTCCATTTAATTACTCAGTAAACTGTAGTGGCTTCCTGTTGCTTCTAGGATCAAGTACAGAATCCTCTGTTTTGCCTTCAGGGTCCTTCATAACCTACCTCCTCCTGCCTTTCCAGTCTTATACCTTACTCCTTGTCACATATTCTTCTGGCCAATGACACTGGCCTCTTGGCTGATCCATGAACAAAATACTCCATATCTGGATATTTTCTTTGGCTTTCCCCCATCCCAGGAATGCTCTCTGTCCTCTACTCTGCCTACTGACTTCCCTGGCTTCCTTTTAGTTCTAACTAAAATCTACCTTTTACAGGAAGCATTTCATAACCCCTCTTAATTCAAATGCCTTCCCTTGGTTAATTATTTCCTATTTATCCCATGTATAGTTCGTATATGTCTTGTTTACATGTTGTCTTCCCCATTAGACTGTAAGCACTTTGAGGACCCTGTCTTTTGTCTCTTTTTGTATACTTTACCTTTAGCATGGTGTCTGGCACATAGCAGTTGCTTAATAAATGTTTACTAATTGAATAACTTGACATAAATTAGCTTTTACAAAGGAATATTTACCTCAGAGATATAGCAAGAACAAACATATTAGCATTTCTCACAATATCTTAAGGGCATCCAATGGTTAACACAGTACCTCCAGCACTTAACACAGTGGCTGGCACCTAATAGGTGCTTAATAAATGTTTATTTTATTATTGGCATACTCTCCCCTACACCACTTCGGTTCAGAGGAAGTAGGCTCAAGACATGAATGAAGGCCAAGATGTGAATGAAGCAAAGATGTGGCTGGAGCCGAGCCAGGTCTTTATTGAAGATGTTCACAGTTTTGGCTACTAAGCCAATGTAGAAAAGGCTCCTCCCCTTCATTCTGGTAGTGGGTAATTTGGAACCAGTTACAGAATGTCCATGCATGCTCCACACTTTCTCCAATGTATTTCTCTTACGGTCATTAAAATTCTTCTGGATGCATCTCCCTAGCATCCTCCACATGGAAATGCGCCTAACGTAGATGCTAATCTGAGGCACTCTGTATGTATGCCAGAGCCTCATTACGTGTAAAATGAGAGAGTTGAACTAGATGTCTTGTGAGGTCCCTTCTAGCCTTTAATCTATAATCATGTGAAGTTTAATATGGAATTATTTCCAAATGTCTATTTCCTTTAAAAAATACTTAGGAATTAAAAATTAAATATCAACATAGAACTATAATTAGCAATTTTAAGATGGAAAAAAGCACTGCAAACCATGCATGGGAAAACCAGCAGGGAAAGACATCCTCAAATTACCTTTTTAAGACAGACTGCAAGCCTTAACCCACAGAGTCCATGCAGGAGACAGAGGCTTCAGGGAATACTGTGAGATTGCTTCCAGAAGCTTGGTTAGGGGAGGAGCTTGCCTGAAGCACAGCCACAAAGGGGAGGAAGAAGTGCAATCCATTAACTCCCTATTTTAACTAATTCTTATTAATTAGGTGCTAAGCTCTTGACTTCTTCAAGGCCCAATTCAGGTGACCACCTTCTCCATAAATTTTCTCTTGACTTATGGTGAACCAGATTTCCCTCTTTTTATCAGAGTGGAGGGAGACTAGAAGTTTAGATATTGTTAAAAGGGAGGACTCTATGGGATAGGGAAAAGGGTGGTCTTGGAAAGTGACATGATATTTTTTTAAAAATCACCAATAAAAACATTAAGCAGACCCTTTCCCCTCCCCTCCCTCTTCCCTGTTTCTTTCTAATACCAGCAAAGTAACATCTTCCTCCTCAAATTTTCTATGTATTAAGACTAAATATCTCACTCTTTCTGTTGTTGTTCAGTGGTTTTCAGTTGTGTCCACATCTCCAGGTTTTTCTTGCCGAAGATACAGGAGTGGTTTGCCATTTCCTTCTCCAGTTCATTTTACAGATGAGGAAACTGAGGCAAGCAAGGTTAAGGTTACTTGCCCAGGGTCACAAAGCTAGTAAGTCAGATTTGAATTTGGGGAGATGAATCTTCCTGACTCTTGGCCTGGCATTCTGTGTCACTTAATTGCCACATTCTCTCTTTTTCATCATAGTAATTTGTGCACATACCTTATTAGATGATAAGCAACTTGAGAGTGGCGTCCCCATCATATCTAGAGCTTCAGCTAAATCTTCCCTCTAGCCAAATTGGTTTACTTGAAAGTTGAATATTTGTTTCTTCTTCCCCTTTCTCAGGCTGTTCTTGGCACCTGTTTCCCTGGAGTTTCCTCCCTCTTCCTCTCTGCTCATATGTCTTTCCATTCAGCATTTACTTTTCATAGCATCATAGACCTAGAGGTAGAAGGCATCTATATTTTTAAGTTTCACGTCCTCCATGAAGCTCTCCTTAGGTGCCCCAGTCCTTGGTGGTCATCCCTTCAAAAGTCCAGTAGCATTTATTTATTGTTATTCCCTACCGCATACTTATTTTTTCATGTATCTATCTATCTATCTATCTATCTATCTATCTATCTATATCTATCTATCTGTCTATCTATATGTATATACACATACATATATATAAGTTTTGAAGCCCCTTCAGGGCAATGCTTGCATCTTATACCTTTTTCTAGCAACTAGTATGATTTCATAGATATGGTTGGTACTTTACTCAGTAAATGTTTATTGATATGATGATTTTCACCAACAGTTTGTCAAACAAATGCTAAAATGTTTTTAATATTGTCCCTTTCCTCTCCCTCTTGGCTGTTCTCTGGAAAAATTAATAATGAGTAATGAAAATGTTTAAAAGATGGATAATAATGAGGAGTAATGGAAACATTATTCTGAGTAAACTAATAATCCCTTGAATATGTGAGATGCATTGAGTGCAAAGGTTAGGTATATACAGTCAAAGCAAGGTTGAGATTTTTGCCATTGTACTGTGGATTTAAAAATCAAGATAGCTAATATGGCTCCTTAAATACAGTAAGAAGGCATAACTGGGCTATAGGGTGTTGCAAATTCTGGGACATGCAATTTAGCTTTCCTTCAGCAGTGAAAAAACAGCAGAATACCTGGTTAGGATGAAGAGTTAATTAAAATAGGATGATAGAGATGGCTAGATTTTCTCCACATCCTACCTGTTCACAGGAATATTCTCTGCTTCCCCCATCATCCTGTGTAAGTGGTCTCCCAGTTAGTATCTTCACAGCATCCATAGGGTCTCTGTGCACCAAGGTTCCTAGTGTCTTGGCTTTAAAAGTTGATTTAAGGGTAAATTTTATGCCATTTGTCTAAGGCACCATTTGTATCTTCCATGGGCAAGAAAGTTGTAGTCTGCTAATTTACACCTCTGGGAACTTTATTCTTTTAGCCATTATTATGTGGAAAATTGTCTAAGATGCCTCTGTTCTTTTGTTGTGTAGACCAACCTTAATAAAGGCTTGATTAATGTCCATATTAGTTATTCTGTGGGTGGTGTCATACTTTACCTGTTCTTCTGAGTAAGAGCTTAGTTAATTATTGGTTATATTATTTATTCATATTTTTAAGCCAGCAAACAATTTACTGTTGATCTTTTGAGTGTGTTTTGATCAGTAGCTTTATTATACTCCAACTAAATAAATATGAATGTGGAACTGCAACCACTAAATAAATGTGAATATGTAAAATCTGAAATATTTCCATTTTTCATTGGAAGATGAATAGCAACTTTGTTTTCTCTTAAGTAATAGGCCCCAAAGAGGTTTCAGCCGAGCTGTTTTTACGTTCACATTAGCATCCTAGGCTCTGTCTCTTTGATTTGTCCTACACTTTGTTTTCTAGAAGAGTAATGAGTCAGATCTCCATTGATTTAAAATTAAAAGAAACTTGCCATATTCTTTTATTTAGCTACAGTACCTTTACAGTTTACAAAGCACTTTCGTAAACGTGTAGTCTCTCTTTTAGGTGGGGAAGTGATAGGATGGGTCTGGACCTGTTATTTTTTGGTATAGGAAACTCCCAAAGACAAACTCCCTCTACAGAGGGTAGATAGGCAACTCTTTTGCAGTGAATAATCTTAGAATTGCCTGAGACATTGAGAGGTTAAGTAACTTGCCTAGGACTTTGAGTACATGTCTTAGGTCTTCCAGCTGGCTCTCTATCCACTATACCAGGCTACCTGTCTAATGTGTTATTTAATTTAGTCCTCACAATAATCTTGTGAAGTAGGCAGAACAGTCACTGTTGTTCCTATTTCACATATGAAGATACTAACAGACTATGAGATAAAGTGATTAGTTTAAATTCATCCAGCTAGTAATTGACACAGCTGGACACCACACTGCTTCCTCTCTATAAAATTCACCTCAAAAACCCATGTCTTTCAGGACAATTGTCTTGAACGTTTGTTGGGTGAGGATGTTACCTAAGTTCTACTGACTGCGTGCCTCTTTATTTTCCTATTACTAACAACTTATGGAAGGGAAAAAGAATATAAAGATGATGCATGTTGTCTTTCCATTCAAGTAGAAAGTAAGCTTATAGAGGTCAGAGATCATGAATTTACGTAATTGTATGACAATTAGATTTTAAGGAATTCAGAAAATATTCTAAATATTTAGAATTTACTTTTTTTTGAATGAGATTTTTCCAAGTAGCATGCATTAAATGTTTCTAGGCGTAGGCATTTAGAAAAACAAACTCTTGATGTGATCCATTTGAAAAATATTCCCTTCATTATAGGTCATCTTCCATTCCTTTCCTATAATTGCTGTTATACAACCATATCTTTCACATTTAATTCTTTCTTTGTTCCAGGTTTGGATAGTTTGTGAATTCCTTTATAGCTGAACAGTTGTTAGTGTAATCTTTTACAACTTTGCTATCACTTGATCTAAGGCATCTTATGTGCATATAGGTTGACTATAATAAAATAACAACAACATATAGAGAACAAGGAATATATCATTTCAGATTTTTATTTTAAGAGGGAAAGTAAAATAAGTTTTGATCTGACTGATTTGACTTTAACAAAATAGATCTGACTCTGGAAAAATTGAATAAAGAAAGGTTTACAAATAAAACTGTGCTTATATTTTAAAGTTTTGAGTTAGCATTTGATTTTGAAATTTAAAAAAATTAAAACAATATCTTCAAAAACAAAAACAAAACAGTATCTTCTATTTATTTGGAAGGAATGCAAGGCTAAGACATATCTCTTGCTAATACAAACATCTTTGATACGGGAAAATTTATTCCATTTCTTTTTTTTCAGGCCCTATTCAGTGGTCTACTCATTTTACCCCCAGAGGATCCACTGAGATTTTTAGAAAAAAAGATCATGGAACTAGTTGAAAATGGGCTTGAAAATATTTTATGGCATATATTTCTCTTTCTTTGTATTCATTAAAAAAAAATCTTATCCAATAGGAGAGAGATAGCATAGCATAATGGAAAGAGCATTGGGGTAGGGAGGCAGAAGACCTGGATTCTAATCCCTATGCCACTTACAAGCCAATTCGCCTTTGACAAGTTACTTAATCTCTCTTAGTCATTTTCTCATCTGTAAAGTGGGGATAATAATGCATAGGAATATTGTAAGAATCAAGTGAAATAACCTTCAACAAGTCTTAGGCACCTACGGTGTGCACAACATTATGCTAGGGGCTGGGTAAGATATAAAATTTAGATAAGACATACCTTGCTGTTGTAGAGTTTATAGTCTAGCAGGATATATATGAATATTTTATAAACTGTAAAGTACTGTATAGAAAAAGGCAAAGTATGATTATTGTTATTTTGTAGTAATGTTAAAATTGTCATAGAGTGGTATCAATCTTAGTCTTAGTAATGGATAACCTCATTACTATATCTAAATTTATAAGGAATCTCTAGGGCAGGGGTTCTTAACCATTTTTGTGTCATGGACCACTTTGGCAAGTCTGGTGAAGCCTAGGACCCTTTTTCAGAACCATGTTTTTAAATGCATAAAATAAAATAATAAGATTGCAAAAGAAATCAATTATGTTGAAATAAAAATATACATTATTTCCTATGAAAGTTCTCAGAACTCTGGTCTGTGGACTCGAAGTTACGAACCTCTTCTCCAGACTATGGTGCTTCACAGGGCCTGAAGAATTTAGGACAATATATATTTAGAATTAATGAAATATTTATTCAAGAAACCTTATTTTATACCTGTTTTATTATTTTTCTTTAAAAGGGATATTTGATCGATCCATCAATGAGACAGAAATTTCAAAAGATAACAGGAACTTTCCTGGGATGATCTTCTTACCTCAATGAACAACTGGTAATTGTTATTAACTAAGCACACTAAAATATTCATCTTTAAATTTTCTCGACAATTTTAAGGATCTAATAGATTCTAGATTTTCTAGGAGGGTTCTTACCAAAGTCAGATTGACTGTTTATGAAGGCCTAAGCAGTAGCATTGCTCAGAAGGTGAAGACCAAAGAGCATCAGAGAAGTCTCCACTCATATTTACCATCTCAGCCCTGCCCCTGTAGCTATAAAACCCCAGAGAATGTCAGTATTGTAGGCAGGCTTTTTTTGAGACTTGGTGTCCCTATCTCACCTGAGATAAAGAACCAGTAGTTAAAAGTTTACATTGGGCCAATGTACTGAATATTTACCTGCTTGACCAATGTAGCAATGGGCAGATTGGCTGAGGATTACTGCCTTAGAAACACCAAAGTAACAGCAGAGATGATGGAATCTTCAGAGTTCCACAAGTGTTCTCCTCAGGGGTGTGCTGGAGCCAGTTTTAGTTAGCTTGGGGAAGTTGATTGATCAGCATAATAGTAAGAATGTAATGCAGATTAAACTTAAAAGTGTGGGTGCATGCATACATTTTTTTTCTGAGTGCTTGGTCTGTATTACTCTATGAACAGAGCTTGAGCTTTGCAGGAGTGTAGTAGAAGACTCAAGGAATGAGTCATCACTGGGCTGGAGGTCTGGTGACTGTGGGCTAATAATAATTTTTTAAAAATTATAACAGGCATTTCAGTCAGTTGGTCAATAAACATTTAATTGAGCATCTACTATATGCCAGGCACTGTGCTAAGCACTGGGGATACAAAAAAGAGGCAAAAGATAAACCCTTCCCTGAAGGAGTTCATAATCAGATGGGAGAGACAACAAGCAAACAAATGTATAAAACTAGCTATATAGAGAGGATTAAAATAGAATAATTAACAGAGAGGGAAGGCACTAGAATTAAGAGGGATTGGGTTTCCTATAGATGGGATTTTAGTTGGGACTTAAGAGAAGCCAGGAAAGGGAGGAAGTAGAGATGAGGAGGGAAAGTATTCTGGACATGGTGGACAACCAGAGAAAATGCCAGGCACTGAAGTGGAGTGTCTTGTTTGAGTGTCTTGTTCAAGGAAGCTAGGTGGCCAGTGTCATTGGACTGAAGAGTATGTGGCAGGGAACAAGGTGTAAGGAGACTGAAAAGGTAGATGGGGAAGGCTAGGTTTTGAAGGAGTATAAATACTAAACAGAGGCTTTTGTATTTGATCCTGAAGGTAATAGGGAACCATTGGAGTTTATTGAAGGGGAGGGTGACATGATCAGACTTGCATTGGATTGGAGAGGACATACAGGCAGGCAGACCCACTGGCAGGCTGTTGTAATTTTTTAAGCATGAGGTGATAAGGGCCTGTCCCAGGGTGGTAGCATTATCAGAGGAGAGAAGGGGCATATTTGAGAGATATTGTAAAGGAACTAGATTCAGTAGTATTAGACCTTAAGCCATATTATAAGGCAAGAGCATTGTTGAAGTGTAAAATGGATAATTTTGATTATTTTAAATTAAATTTTTTGTATAAATAACATCTATGCAGGTAAGAATACAAGGAATGCAGAAAATTGGGGAAAAAACTTTCACAAACAATCAGATAGAATGTGATTGGGTTGGAATATTGCTGTGGTGTAGGAAATGATGAGTTGATTGCTTTAGAAAAACATGGAAAAACTTGACATATGAAGGATTTTGCTATCCACCTTCAGAGAGACAGATGACAAGTAGAAATAAGCATAGTACAGTCTTACATATATATGTATATACGTGTATGTTTATAGGTATCAATGTATATGTATATCTGTCTATCTTCATGCTTAATTGTAGCCTTCTTCAGAGGGAGAGAGAGGGAAAGATAAAGTAAAAAGTGCATAGCAGAGAACAAAAGAAAACCCACAAGGAAGCAAAGAAAAGCTAGACAGCTTTGAAAACAGTGTATAGTACTTATTATATAGGTTTTCTTGAAATGGAAATTTATTGCTTTAAATTGAATCCTCTTATGTTCTGCTGCAAACATGGTAATATTTGTTTTCATTTCTTATTCTGCATTTAAGTTTAACATAAATTTAAAAATGTAAAAAAAAGAGAGAAATTATAAAGGTGAAGTAGAGCTTGGTGTCAGATTGAATATGGGGGGTGAAAGAAAATGAAGGGTTGAGGATGTAAGACTAAAGGAATGGGTGCCCTTGATAGTAATAGGGAAGTATGGAGTGGTAAGGATAAGGGGTTTAGCAGGGAAGAAAATAAGTTCAGTTTTGGACATGCTGAGTTTAAGATGTCTTCTGGACATCCAGGTCAAGATGTACGAAAGGCAATTGGAGATACAAGAGTAGAGGTCAGTTTAGGGCAGGCTGGGTATATTTGAGAATCATCAGCATAGAGATGATAATTAAATCCATGGAAGCTGATGAAATCACAAAGTGAAGTAATAAGGACAAAAAAGAGAAGAGGGACTAGGACAGAGCCTTGTGGGACACCTACTATTAGAAAGAACAAAAATGACTAGTATGTAATTAGGCTTGAAGATACCTAAGATTTAATAAAAGGGCACTGAGATACCCTTGTTGACTTCAAGTCATTTGGCCCAAGTGAACATTGAAAAGTGGTTTGGTTTAGGGAAAAGAGCAATAGATTTGAAATTAGAGAATCTTTGGCAGGAATCAAGATATCTAGAACCATATCTTGCCATCCTCAAGGAAATGAATAGTCAGAGCATATAAGTCATATACTATTAAATGAGGCCTAAGCTGAAGGCTAAGTAGAGTAAGCATGTGGCATTCATATTGCAGGCATATCATGCCACCACCAATATGATACCATAGGTTATATACCATGCTTTTGAAGTTTGAGTGAGAGCTACATTATTGATTGATTTGTGTTTTGGAGTCAGGAGATGGAGAAGACATCGAGGCTCACAATCACTATATCTCTGGACTGAGAGATCAACTGAAGGACATCTATTACCTAGTCATGTCTTTGGCTCAGAACATCTCTGAGAGAAACAGGTGACAGTGAGATGCTTGAGATGACCATCAGGATTTCAGCCAGAGGATAAGGTCTTGCTGAGAAATCTTGGTCTGTAGAAAAAATACAACACAGTGAGAGTAAGCCCATAAAAAATACTTGAAAGATTGGTAGTCTGCCATTCTACACAACAGCCTCAGAGACTGGGTAGGGCACTAAGAAAGCAATACCAGAGTACTCAGAGTAATTTGCAGCAATTTTTTTTTGCTGGTGTGTGTATTTGTGTATAATTGTTCAGTATTTGTGTATAGTTGTTCAGTTTTTTCCAACTCTCATGACCCTATTTGGTGTTTTCTTCACAAAGACGCTGGAGTGGCTTGCCATATCCTTCTCCAGCTTATTTTACAGATAAGGAACTGAGGCAAATAGGGTTAAGTGACTTGCATAGGATCCCACAGTTAGTAAGTGTCTGAAATTAGATTTGAACTCAGGTCTTCCCCACTCCAGGCACAGCACTTTATCCACTGTGCCACCTAGCTGCCTATATAGATGTATAGGACCTGAGTGAAAGCCTCATTTATTGTGGAAAAGTTTCTGAATTATATCTCTTAAAAATTGGTGTGGAGATTTCTCAATATGAAGACCTGACCCAGACACTGGATAATGGGGACTCCCAGTGGAGAAAGTTTTGAAAAGCACTGGGGCTGGGAAACTTCTTATAGGATCAGTAGAGGGAACAGATGATGAGGAGGTATTTGACCATAAGTTGGGGCAGGAGTCAAAGCAACTAGAGGCACAGGAGAGAAATGCAATAATTGGGTATAGAGCTGACTATGGGCATAACCATGAGGAGCAGGCTCAGCATTCTGCAACTGATAGCACTCATTAGGTCTCATTTGGATTGTATAGCTGATATCTTTAGTGACTGTCATATCCCCCTGCTGGTGTATTGAGGAGAACTGAGGGGGTCAGTTGGGAGCAAGACTGGTGCTTCCCAGGAGACATGTGTTTGAGGAATAGACAGGAATGTGTTCTAAGGCCTTTATTGCCTGATGATTTCTACTCTAATCCTGTTTCATTAAAATGTCTTTGATTTGTGTTTGTGGTCATCTGGTTTGTTTTAGTAAAGAAGTCTCAGTGAAGGCTGGTGAGCAATGGATTTAAAAAGACAACTACCTCAACAGCACCAAAGACCTAGGGGCCACCTAGAAAGTGGTCCCAGGATTTTACAGATTCTGTCACCTGGAGTCCATGGATTCACTATCTTTTCCGGTCTTCTGTAGCTAGCATTGTCAATAATGTGCCATTGGGATGAGTTACGTTTGAGCTGTTTGCAAACAATGTTCCAAAGACAGTAAAAACTTTAATGCTCTTAGCACTGGAGGGAAGGGAAAATCAGGAAAAGCTGCTTTTACAGAATCATTCCCAGGTTCAGGTTCCAGAGAGGTAACTTCACCCACCATAATAGCACTGGTGGCAAAGCTATGAGGAAAAATTTGCTAATGAGAACTTTGATCTCAAGTACACTGGTCTTGCACAAGACTTCTTGTGCATGCAAATGCTGAGGCCAATGCAAATGGCTGCCAGTTTTTCATCTGTACTTCCAAGGTTGATTGGATGAATGGCAAGCATGTTGTCTTTGGCAGAGTGAAAGCAGGCACAAACACTGTGGCAGCCATAAAACATTTCAGATCCTAGGGTGATGAGACCAGTAAGAAACTTCTTATCACTGATGGTTGACAACTCTCCTAAGTTTATTGGTTTGTTTGTTTTTATATTAACCAACAAACCTTTCCTTCTTTATCTGGGAAGAGCACCTCCCTACCCCTTTCACTTGCTGCAGTTCTCTTTTCCTTCCAGAAGTCTGGCTAGATTATAAAAATAGACTACAAAAATGGGTTAGGATAGAGGGTGGGAGGGGGCTACATACATATGTGTATATGTCTATATATCTATATGAAATTTGAACTACAAAGCACTATGTGAACATGAGATATTATGAAAAAAGATATTGACTCTTAGGAGCTACAATCAGAAGAACCCCTCTGCCTGCTACCAGTACCCCATGGGAGCGATCTTTGACTGCTGATCTCCCATTCCTAGACTCTCGTGTTCTAAGCCTACCACACCCACCACCAAGAACACCCATCTCCTAGCTTGTCCTTACAGTGAAAGAGAAAGCTCAAGAAGGAAACTCTTATCAACAGTACATCAAAAGAGGGAACAGGAATCTCCTGTCTTTTAGGAAGAAGAAAGGCTTTATCACCCCTCAAACATTTTAGAGTAAGGAAGAGAGAGGGCTGGGATAGGAAGAAGAGGATCAGTGTATCAACACTGGGAGAAGGAAAGGGAAGAAGAAATAACTTCTCACCACTAGGAAAGCAGGAGCCAATATGAGAAAGGCATTCTCTTTTAGAAGGAAGGGCGAGATAGCTAGATAGCTAGATAGAGAGATAGGGACAGATAGATTTCTGGTGTCCTAACTTGGAGCCGAAGGGAAATTTTCTGGTAGAAATAATAATAAATGCTAATACCATAGATCAATTAAATTTTAAGTGAAATAGCCTTTTGTGGGAAAACTGGGAACATAGCCAGTATTTATAACATTGTTTCTATGAAAGAACATGTTCCAAGTTCTAATAAACCAGTTTACAAGCAAATTTTTGAAAGATAACCGTTTTGAAAGTTGAGAACTCCCTGTACTCTCATTCCCACTCCTTTTATAACCTCTTTCTCAGTTGCACTTCCAGCCAAAAGTAGCTCCCACAAAATTTCATGGAACACCTTAATGAAAGATTTGGCATAATTTCTGAACTAGCCTGAGCTTGGCCAGTACTATATAGTGAACTATCTTATATCCATGCCAAGGCAACCCATGAAAATAACGTAGGCTTTTCTATAATCTTGTCCAACTTGAGAATCTTATACCCCCAACATTAAATATTGAATTCCTTCATCATAATAAATAAAGGTTATAAGATTTGGCAGCTAACAAAAGCCATAAATAAATTTCTCCTACCTGAGAAAGAAAAAGTTCAGGACTGTCTTTGTGAAGTTAGATTCTTTTGAACCTTTGCTATAAAAGGGATTCAAATTGTCCTCGTGCCTGGACACAAGAAAAGTCTAGTTCCTATCAGTGCTTCTCTAGATCAAAAACAAGTACATGGGGCCACAGAATAATGAAGCTGGAATAAGGTGGTTGCTTCCAGGGCAGGAACTTCTGCTCTGATTTTAAATATTTTTAAGCATCAATTTATATTATCATATAACATGATAATTAGTTGATGATTTTACACATTTGTGGGACTACTATCCTGACAGTACCTCTAATTTCTCCTTTATCAAATTTAAAGTATTTATATTCATTTATTGATTTACTACTGAGAGACTTTTTTTTATTTACAATCTGTGAATACCAAAATTACACTACTACAAAAACAAAAATGTACATATTTTATGGATTTAAAAAGAATTCATTATCATGGATTTTGACCTCAAGAATCTGTATATAAATCTCCCTGAGGATTGTGGCAAAGCCTACCTTAATGCCCAAATCATGTATTTTTGCCTTTGTAAGGTATTTTTGTATTTACATTTGAATTTAGGTTTCTCAAGCTCAATATTTCACTAAAGAGTAAATAAAAAGGTGTAAAGAAGGAGAAACTAGAAAGCTTCCTAGCTTCCTCACCTTGTTTCCTATTCTTTTCTCCATAATGAAAATGGACAGTATCTCCTGTTACACTAATGGAAAATACCATCCTTTAGTAGAGCTGTACTCTTTCTCTACGTCTAAGTACATATTTATTCCTGAGGCAAAGAGATTATGGATTTGCTGGTTTGCAACTTCTTTCTAAAAGTCTCCCTTGAAATACATTCTCTTTTAACTCTTATTGGGCTAGAGTGAATAAAGAGTACATTCTTTTCAACTAAATTGTTTACTAAATAGAGAAAGAAGCAATGTCAATGAGATTTTGAAAACATAATCTACCCATGGAAAATTGAGAGTTGATTGTTACTTTAGCTTTAATGATTAGATGTTTCAATGGCTCCATAACTTCATTCATTCATTTATTTATCTATCTATCTATCTATCTATCTATCTATCTATCTATCTATCTGTTATTTATTCATTCATTCATTATTTATATATATACACACACACACACACACACACACACATATTTTTTTGTGAGGTAGTTGGGGTTAAGTGACTTGCCTAGGGTCACACAGCTAGTGTCAAATGTCTGAGGCCGAATTTTAACTCAGATGCTTTTGACACCAGGGCCAGTGCTCTATCTACTCTACCACGTAGCTGTCCCACTTTGTAACTTTATTGATGTATATACTGCTGATAATGGAGAAGAAAGTAGAGCCTCTATCTATACCTTCTCAGCCTATGGAATTCCTTTCCTTTCATCCCCTAAAATCTTTATAAAGGGTCTACCAAATGAGCTATAGGTCTTATTTAGTTTTTTTTTCTCAAACATTTCATGAGTAAACATGAACGAGGAAATTTTAAAACTAGAGGGGAAAATAGATAAAAATAAAGGCAATTATATTCATAAAAAAGAAGTGTTCTCTCTTTTTTGGAAGCACTAAAAATTACTAGCATGCTTATGTGGTACTAACAAAAACAAGGAGGAAATTATAAACATTTTGTTCAAAATTACTAGCAAATGCATCAAATATCCTGGAATTAATCTATCAAGGCACATTTGGAAGTTATATAAATAGAACTTCAAAACACTCTTTAGAAACATAAAGGAAAATTCAGATAAGTGAGGAAGCAATCATTATTCATGGTTGAATTGCACCAGTAAATAAAAATAATGCTATGTAAATTAATTTACAAATTTAGTGCTATAACAATAAAACTATGAAGAGGTTATTTTACAAATCAGACATGATAATTAACAAAATTAATTTGGAAAAAGGATTAATAATTTCAAAGGAAACATTGAAAAAATAGGAGCAAAAGCATCTATAACATCGCCAGATCTCAATTTATACTAGAAATTGAAAATGATTAAAGTTTTGTTGTAATATTAAAATATTTTAAATTTGTTTTAATTTGAAACTATTTATTAGTGGTTAAAAAATAGAAGAATAGGGCAGTGGAACATACTAGATAAGTAATAAGGAGGAGCCCAACAGTATTTGCTAACCCCAAGAACAAAGACTATTGGGGGAGGGACTTCTTTGACAAGAATGTCTAAAAAAACTGGAATATAGTTTGGCAGAAGAATGGTTTAGATCAGTTTCTTATACCAAATATCAAAATAAACTAAAAAAAAGGAAAAGAAATCTAAATATAAGAAGTCACATCATAAAAAAATTAGAAAATAATGACAGTATTTTTCACAGCTACTATCACAGGGAGAATTTATAAACAGAAATGCTAGGGAATGTTACAAAAGACAAAATAATTTCAGCTATTTCAAATTTAAAAGTTTCTATTATAAAATCATAGCTAATACAAATCTGGTATGGCTGGTCTTCCTCTCTTATTATCATTATCAGATTATCAATTTGGGGCTAGAAAGGACCTTAAAAGTCATCTAGTCTTACTCCCTTATTTTAGAGACGAGGAAGCTGAGGCTGAGAGAGATTGTATAACTTGCCCAAGATCACAAATCCAGTAAGAAGCAAAGCAGATATTTGAACTAGGGTCCTCCGGTTCTATATCCAATATTCTTTCCACTTCACTGCAAATCCTCTCTTCATCTTCTTTAGTACCATTTCCTCTTCCTGATACAGTACTTCCTGTAATGAGATGTTGAGTTCAAATGTGACTCCATTGTCATGGGAAACTATAGGGCAGACTGAATAGATTGTGGGACCTGGAGCCAGGAAGAATTGAGTTCAAATCCTGTCTCAGGTACTTAACTTACTAGTATGACCTTGGGAAAGTTGCTTAACCTCTCAGCCTCAGTTTCTTTGTCTATAAAATGGGGATAATAATAGTTATGTACCTCACAGGATTGTTGTGAGGATCAGTTGTTATAGCTTATTTTTTAAAGCACATTACAAACCTCATAGCAGTGCTAGTTACTATTATTAGGGGCAACTAGGGGGATAGAGCGTGGAATTTGGAGCCAAGAAGAGCTAGGTTAAAATCCTGCCTCAGACACAAGCTTTATGATCCTGAGCAAGTTATTTAACCTACCTTAGCCTCAGTTTAAAATGGGGATAATACTAGAACCTAGTCCACAGGGTTGTTGTGAGAATCACAAATGAGTTAACAACATAGGTAAAGTGCTTTTGCAAATTTTAAAGTCTTATGTAAGATAGCTATTATCATTATTACTGAAGAAAATATTTTGTTGTAGAAATACTTAGAGAATTGACAAATTTTAAAAAATCTACTCACTGTCCTTTTTCCAGTTTCTTAAATCTGGCTTAGTTGAGTCCCATGCCAAGACTTCTATGAACTAATGTTTTCCTCCTCTGCTTCTTGCTGTTTTATGAGATAACGCTTCTCTATGAGCTTGAATTCTAAATCTGTGTTACCTCTGGCTGTCATGTTTCTGCTTGGTAAGGATCATAGAATCATAGATTTAGAGTTGGAAGAGATTTTAAAGGTCATCAGGTTCAATGCCTTCATTTTTTAGATAAGAAAACTGATGTCTGGAAGGACTTGCCCAGGGTCACACAGCTAGATAGTGGGTGGCAGGGTTTGAGCCCAGATCATCTTGCCTTCTAGTCCAGCTCTCTCTCTCCTATACCATATTGCCTCTCAATTATTTGCCAGTTGAGGCAATTGCTGGACTCTTTTGGGCTTCCTACTATGGTGCCTTCTTTATATTGGTTCAACTCTCATAGAAAATGGTAGTATTCCTAAAATACAAATCAGCCCATATAATTCTTCTGCTCAAAAATCTTCCATGGCTCCTTATAGACTCTTGGATAAAATAGAAACTTCTCTCCTTGGCATTAAAACCCTTCCACAATCTGGCCCTCCCTTGCCTTTTCAGTCATTTCCTATTCCTCCTCTTTTGTACTCTTCATTCCAAACAAATTGGCTTACAACCTAGTTCTTGAGTACTTGACATTCTAGCTCAAGTTATCATGCCTAATATATACTTCCTTCTCACCTCCTAGAATCTCTGACTTCTCTTAAGACATAGCTCGGGTGCTACCTGCTACATAAAGCCACCACTGAGGAGTTCAGCGTAAGCTTGTTGACTGATCTATTGACTGACATGTACCACAGCCTGTGAAGACAACTAGGTGGCATAGTGGATAGAGCACTGGACCTGGAGTCAGAAGACATGAGTTCAGATGTAACCTCAGACACTTACTAGCTGTGTGACCCTGGGCAAGTTGTTTAACCTCTGAGTTTCCCCATCTGTAAACTAGGGATAACAATAGCACCTACCTACTTCCCAGAGTTGTTGTGAGGATCACATGAAATAAAAATTGTAAAGCATTTAGCGCAGTGCCTGGCACATGGTAAGCACTATATAAAATGTTATTAAAAGAAAAATTTTAAATGTGTTAAGGAAGGGCAGCATCATTGGAAAAAGTGTATGTCCTCTTGCGGTAACTATTCTAAATGTAACAGTGCTTACTTAGGTGCATAAGATTTAGTATGTTTATCAAAAAATGAAGAACTAAACTCCCTAGTGTCATTACCTTTATAGTAATATGTTATATTTGAAAAATCCCTGTACTAATGATATTGTAGGCATGGGCTGGTATTTCTCTGAGATATGAAAATATGAGCTAGGAGTAATGTATATGCTTACTTTTGTTAATTTAATTAAATTTAAAATATAATATGATTTTTTACTTTCATTGGACAATGAACTATAATAAAAAAAATCTTAATCATATTTTGATAGGCCAGCTTATGCTTCCAGTAACTAGTAAGTTTTTCATTTCATGCATCAGCTTTATCAAATTTCTTAAATTTGACTCAAGGCAAATTTCTTAAAATGCCTCTAGGTGTCAGTTTTCTCATTTATTAAACAAGGAGTGTTTATTAGGTTAAAAGTTCTTAACCTGTGGTCTCTGAACTTGTTATTTTAGTATCTTGATAACCATGTTTCAATATAATTGATTTCCTATTTATTTTATTTTATTTTATGCATTTAAAAATACTATTCTAAGAAGGGATCCAAATGCCAAAAGGGTCTTAGATTATCTCTAAGATTGCTTCTAGTTAAAAAATATTATGACAAACTTTGAAAGTGTTCTAGAATTTCTAGTGCCAAAAATAGTAAGCATGCCTATGAGATAGTATTGAATTGTATTGCAAATAAAAATTATAAATTATTTCTACCACAGAAAATGGCTGACAAAGAAAAAATGATGAAACGAAAAAAAAAAAGAAAACTGGACAGGTTACAGAAGAGGGCAATTGCCTTGAAAGATATCCATCAGTAGCCAGTGTATCATCCTCCGAATCAGTAGTGACACCTGTATGTGACATTTCAAAATTACCCGAAAGAGTAATAGTACAGGTTAGTAAAAATTCTTGTAGGTTTCAATTAGTTCTTTTTCGCATGTATTATTTAAAATGTGGATTGTAATTGTATGATGAAATCTATATTTCCTACTGTTAGTTTACAGTTAGCTTTTGGGGACCATAGAATTCACTTAAAAATTTCAATGAGTATAGTATGAACCTGGTATTTAAGAATGCAGAAATTACATCTGTAAGTCAACAAAGGGAACTAAGAGTTTTTCTATTTTGGTTTGTTTAATTTTTAAAGCACATGATATCATTTGATGTACAGTGGGTTCTGGAGTGATCCAATATCAGTTTTACCTTATTGCATCTTTAATTTTGTTAAAGTGTTTGTATGTATTGATTTTTCAATCTTAGGTTGTCATCTCTTAAGGATTGGGGCTGTGTGTTATACAGATTCATAGATCCCTAGTGTCCATATATCAATAGTGCTTCTTGATTTGGATAATAACTTATTTCTCTATTTTATGATTTGTAAGTTCTATTATTGTGTGCTTGCATGAAACACATTTAAAAAAGACATAAATCAACATATTCCTATTTATGACAGTTTTACTGTATGTAAATCTGCGTGCTGAATTCATATACCTTTCAAAGTAGAGGAGGCTTGAACTGATGAATTTATAGGAGGTGTGAGTTATAATGATGACTTAAGTGGTTTAGCCCTTTTTTTACAAGCATTTTGTTTGTTCGTATGTCCATATCCTATGAGAATTTAAAAAATGGCTTTTAATCTTAAGCCAACCGATTAGCCTATATAATGATCACAAGTTACATTTAATCTTGATGATCCGTCCTTATTTAAATTCAGACTGATATTTGTTACTTGGAAGTTCCTGCTAAAATATTCATTTTCTGACTTAGTATGTTTTTTATTTTTATTTTTTTATTTTATTTTATTTTTTTAGGCAATTGGGGTTAAGTGATTTGCCCAGGGTCACACAGCTAGAAAGTGTCAAGTCTTTGGTCTGAGGCCAGATTTGAACTCAGGTCCTCCTGACTTCAGGGCCGGTGTTCTATCCACTGCACCACCTAGCTGTCCCGTTAGTATGTTTTTTTAAAAAAATGTAATCAAGATAACTGATAACTTTGTTGAGAGAAGATAGAAAATGCAAACATCTAACACCTAACCTAACCACTGAATAACATCAATATCAAATAAAAGATTATGAAAAAGGATTTACTAATGAGTCCTTATATTTTGAGGTCATTTTGTATCTCAAAAAGTTTCAGTATTTCTGTAGTGCTTGTAGGATAAAATATTAACTCCACAACCTGACATGTAGGAATCTTCACAATTTGGCTTCAACTTATTTTTCCAGCCTTTTTTCATACTAATTCCCTCCCCACACTCTATGATTTCGTTGGAACAATGGAGTGGCTCATTGAAGTTAGGGACTATTTCATTTTTTGTCTTTATATCCCTGCTCTTTAGCATATAGTTCCTTGCTACACTGGAAGAAAAAAAGGAAGATCAGAGAAGGGATGTATGGACAATGCTAACTTATAAGGAAGAGAAGGTAAAACCAGAATAAATCAGTTTTTATTTTGCCTCTGCTTTCTTTGAGAAGGAGGATGACCATTGCATTGCAATTGGTAGAACAAAAATAACTGACAGGAAGTTGATATCCAAAATAAGTAAAGAGATGTTAAGATAACACCCAGTTGCCCTTGATGAATTCATATGTTTTGGGCCAAGATAGGCTAAGTCCTTAGGTACGTTGAGGTCTAGAAAAGGTGATGACCAAGCCACTGCCAGTGATATTTGAAAGAGTGTAGAAAATGAGATAGGTACCACAAGATTGGAAAAGGGTAAATGTCCCAATTTTCAAAGTATAGACTAGGCCAATGGACTTGACTTTCATTTTTGGGAAAATTCCAGAATGATCTTATTAAAGAGATGGTTAGCAAACATCTATAATAACAATAGTAATAATAATAATTGTAGGTAGCATTTTTATAGCACTTTAAGGTTTGCAAAACACTTTACATATGTTATCTCATTTGATTTTCACAACAACCCTGGGAAGTATGTGCTATTATTATCCTTATTTTTCAGATAAAGAAACTGAGGATAATAGAGGTTGTGTCTTGTCTAGGATATAGTGCTAAGTAAATGTATAAAGAAGGATTTGAACTCAGGTCTTCCTGAATCCAAGTCCAATTCTCTATCCCCTGTGACACCTAGCTCCCTAGTGGTGGTTACAATGAGCCAGCATGGCTTCATCAAGAACTTGTCATTCTAGTTAGTCTAGTCTCATTTCCATTTTAACAGGATTGCTAAACAGCAGATGAGAGAATGCTGTGGATTTTGATTTTAGCAAAGCTTTTGAAGAAGAATCTACTAACTCTTCTTTTTCAGATGAAGAGAAAAGAATTAGATGATAGTACAGTTAAATGGATTCAGTCCTTGTGGGATGACCGGATTCAAAGAATAGTTCTTAATGGTTCCATGTCAACATGACAGGAGGTTTGCAATAGGGTACCCCAAGGAATATCTTCCTGACTGTGCTGCTCAACATTTTTCTCAGTGACTTGAATAAAGGCATAGATGACATGCTCATCAAGTTTGCAGGTTATACAAAACAAGATGATGGTCAAGAACTAAAAAAGATCTTAGCTGAAGTCTAAAGCATTAGGTTAAATCTAATACGAAATACTATAGGAATAAATGTCAACTGTTGACCAGTATATGTTCAGCTAGATTTGTCAGTCCCATGAGCTGCAGCATTTGAAGAAGTTCAATTAAAATTATGAACTGAGTGCATACATTCTGTTAGCTTTATCCCTATTTCAGTTCAGAACTCTCAGACTTAAGCAGTCCATCATCCTCAGCCTCCTCAGGTATCAGAGTTTACAGGTGTGTGACATTAGCCCCCTTGCTTCCCCCCCAAAAAAAAAAAGTTATTTCAAAGACTGAAAATGGTCTGTTTGAAAAGGAGAAGTAGTAGTAGTGGTTTGTGTTTAGAATAAATGAAAAAAGAAAACATTTTTTGGTGCCTGCCTTCAAGGAGCTCACATTCTAAAAGGGAGACACACATGTATGGGAGTGAGGCACAGGAATTGTGAGTAGAGTCATAGTATAGCTGATTGTCATATCTTTTTTAGTATCAGTGGTAGTATTGATTTGATTTGATTACTACTCCTAGAGCAAGAGGTGGAGGGGTTAATGGTACAGTATAGCAGTTGGCAAGATGCTTGGTGAGGACCTGGTTTCCTTGTGGGTGGCTAGGTGGGCTATGAAACTTGGTGTACCTGGCAAGATAAAGTAAGTTAACTGGATTAATTTTTCCAGGGTAGGGTGAGCATGGTCTCTGGAGGTCTAATTAGGAAGGTCATTGTTTCAGGTGGGGAGAAGTAGAGCAGAAGCAGGGGAGATGGCAAGATGTTTGGGTAAGCCCTGTTTTTCTGACAAATGGTTCAATGAGATGATTTATATGGTCATCCAAATTGAAAATGAAATCTACAGCTGATTAACTAAAGTATCAGAAATGAGTCAGTCCTACCTTTAAATTTTCTACCAATTCTGATTGATTTTTCACACTAAATTTTCAGTCATATTTTTAACAGTAGGAAAAATTACATTGGAACCCATCTCTGGGCCTGAGTTTCCTTATCTATAAAATTAGGAGGTTGGGTTTAATGACCTCCAGGTTCCTTGTAGCTCCAAGTCTATGATCATAGGTCCAATGTCTGTTAGTTTAAATAATTAAGAAAGCTAGGGACCAGGAGGTTCCAGGTTAGAACTCAAGCAGACTCTCAGTCTGGGAAGGAATCACATGTCAGAAATAGTAGAAGGAAGGCCAGGCTCAAAGAAGAATCATGAATGGCCAGCCCAGTGACACTTTAGGGTAGTGAGTAAAAGACACAACTTAATCACAAAGGTCAGAGCCAGACATTTCAGTTTGGCTAGAGGAGTTTAATGAAAGTTATTAGAGCAAGGTACAAGGCTAGAAACCCAAGGTAAGACTTTTCTGGTCCACCAAGTTTTCTCATATGGAAGTACAGCAGGCAAAAAGTAATTAGGACCAGAGAATCTCTGGTGAGGAAGACACAAAGTTAGAAGCCTATGAGAAGAAACTTGAGCCAGGAGACCTTCAGGAGAGTTACTGGCTACATGCCACTGTACCTAAAGGTAGACAGTGAATAACTCAGAAGGGTGGCAGTGAAAAATAAAAATGTCATTAATAAATCAAGTCTTAGAGTTGCTAGGTACTAGAAGAAGAAAAGAGTAGGGACTCTTGGGCAGCATTGTACTACAAATTGAATGGATTTGTTTTTTTTTTACAAACATCCTAAAATCTGTCCAATTTGTTACTATTTAAAGAAATGTGGAAAGCTTTCAGTGCTCTTAAATATGTCAAAATTGAACATGAAACATAAACATGTACATGAAAATGAACATTCTTTGTAGGATACCAACTTAGTCTTGATATAACATAGAGGCTGCTAATCTTTGTAATACAGAGTTGTGTGACAGGTCTCTATTTAGTCACTCTGTATCAAGTACTGGAGGTTGGGACTGTAAGCATCTTATTCCTCTTCAAGTGG
Source organism: Phascolarctos cinereus (assembly GCF_003287225.1). Lineage (NCBI taxonomy): Eukaryota > Metazoa > Chordata > Mammalia > Diprotodontia > Phascolarctidae > Phascolarctos > Phascolarctos cinereus. The sequence continues at coordinate 145,633,954 of NW_027555514.1, forward strand.
AGTTAAGGCTAAGGCTGTTGGCAAAGGTGTGATCAGTTCTTTCCCAGAGGAACAATAATGTAGGCTCCTTGCAGTACAGTGGACAGGTAGTTGGGGAAAAGGAGAGCATGACAAATGGGATTCTTGCCCTACTCTGCGTATATTCCCCTATGTAATTCTTTATAGTTCTGGCTACTGTGCTCAGTGCCAGTTTAATTTAAATTTTTAAAAAATGTACCCATTTATTTTCTGTGGATTTGTAATCTGTCCCTCTTTATTGAACAATAATCTCCCCCAAACAAGCAAAAACTCATCATAAATAAGCATAGTCCAGCACTGACCATCCCTGAAAATATGCCTGAATTTTAAGTTCATCACTTCTCTGACAGGTGGTGAGTGGTGTGTTTGATTTTCAGCCTAGTGGATTCATGGTTTGTCACTGCATTGATCTGAGTTCTAGTCTCTCAGTTTTGTGTTTCTCTGTAATGTGGTTACTATTTTTATTTTATTTTTATTTTTATCATATTGATTTATTTTGTTTCATTTATATTGTATATTTATAATTAATGGGGTTAGAAATTATTCTAATTGTGCTTACTTCACTCTATATCTATTCACAGAGGGTTTTCCCATTTTCTCTGAAACTGTCCATTTCATAATTTCTTTGGGTACAATAATATTCCATTTTATTAATGTTTTATAATTTGGTTAGCCATTCCCCCCAGTAAGAGAATGGCTGCTTACTTTCCAACTTTTGGCTACTATGAAAAAAATGGTTATAAATTTTTTTGTATACACAAGACTTTTTCTTCTTCTTTGATCTCTTTGGGGTATAAATAGGTCTTATAGAGCTGTTCCTGAGTTGAAAGGTGTGCATAGTTTAGTAACTTTGGGGGCGTAGTTGGAGGCTTAGTTCCAAATTGCTTTGCAGAATGGCTGGACTAATCTATACCTCCACCAAAAGTCTAGTTTATTCCTGTTTCTCCAAAGCCACACCAACATTTGTTATTTTCCCTTTTTGTCACCTTTGCTAATCTTATTGGTACAACGTGGAGCTTCAAGCTTGCTTTAATTTGCATTTCTCTTATTAGTGATTTAGAAATCTTTTTTTTTTAGAAATTTTTTTATATGGTTGTCAATATCTTGGATTTCTTCCTTGATAACTCTCTGCTCATATCCTTTGATGATTTATTTATTAGGGAATAGTTCTTAGTTTTATAAATTTAAGTAAATGACTGATATATCTTGGAGATTTTATTTTATTTTATTTTTTTTGGCTAGGCAATGGGGTTAAGTGACTTGCCCAAGTTCACACAGCTAGTAAGTGTTATGTGTCTGAGGTCACATTTGAACTCAGGGCCTCCTGAATCCAGGGCCAGTACTGTATCCACTGCGCCACCTAGCTGCCCTGGAGATGAGATCTTTATCAGAGAAATGATGCAAAGATTTTTTGCATATACTTATTTCCCTTTTAATTTTGACTATATTAGATTTGTTTGTGCAAAAACTTTTAAATTTTATAAAATCAAATTGTTCATTTTTATATTCTGTGATCTTCTCTATCATATTTTGTTATGAACTCTTCCCCAACCCATTAATCAAAACGGTAATTTCTTCCTTGCTCCAATTTGTTTATAATGTAACCTTTTATATCTAAGTTGTGTATCCATTTGGAGCTTATCTTGGCACATAGTATGAGGTATTGGTCTGAGGCTAATTTCTGTCAGGACCAGTTTTATTGTAATAACTGACATTTATATAGTCCTTAAAAATTTCCAAGCATTTTGAGCCATCTGTATGACTTTGGACTAGTCATATAAACTCTTGGGCCTCACCTTCCTTAACTGTAAAATGAGGGGGCTGGATTAGATGACCTTGAAAGGCTCTTTCCTTCCAAATCTATGTGAGGGTCATCTTGAGGCCCTTGCCATTTATGAGGAATCTCTCTTCCAGTTGTACCTTGTATAGAACATCCTTCATGATGGTGTCAAATAACTTGGGGGACAGGGCATGTATCTTCCTGTTTTATATTTTTGCCTAATATTAATAATCAGAGGTCATTAAACAAGTGCAACAACGCAAAATTGTTTTTGCATTTACTGAGAAATCTTGTATAAGCTTAAGAAATGCATGAGAGACTTCCAGTTCATTCACAATGGCTCCCTAAACCTTCAGTTTGGTAGGCAGTCTAATACCTCTTTTCTTTCACACATTGTTTTGAAGCCTCTCAAATGATGAACTAGCATCTGACAGTGCCTGCATGAACCTCATCATCTTTATGTACTTCCCTGGAAAGTATACTACCAAGATAAGTGAAGTTATCCACAGCATTTAATATATCTCCATTAGCTGTAACTAATGGCTCCCTGTATGGATGGAGTAGAGCTGGCTGGTGGAAAACCTGTGTTTTCTTGACTTGTTAGGCCAAAATTAGCACAGACAGCAGAGAATTGATCCATACTTGGTTGCATCTCAGCCTCACAGGCTACACTGAGTGCACAATCACCTGCGAACAAAAAATCATGCACCGACTCTCCCTCCACTTTAGTTTTGGCTTGTAGACTTTTCAAGTGAAACAATTTAAAATCAATGTGGCAGCTGACCTTGATGCCGTTTTTGTCATTGTTGAAGGCGTCAGATGACATTGCTGAAAATATCATGTTAGAAAGCATGGGAGCAGCACACAGTCCTGCTTCACTCCATTGGTGATTGGAAAAGCATGAGAGTGTTGTCCTTTATCCAGAAGAAGGTTATAGTGTCAGAGGTTACAGAGAGGTTAGAAAGCTTGAGGATTGAAAAAAGATCATTGGCTTTGTTAATTGAGAGATCATTGGTAACTTTGGAGAGAGAAGTTTTGGTTGAATGATGAGATTAGAAGCCAGATAGTCAAGAAGAGAATGAAAGGAGAGGAAACAGAAGCATCTATTATAGACAGCCTTCTCAAGTAGATTAGCCACAAAAGGCAGGAGAGATATCTGATGGTAATTAATTTCCCTGTAACTCATTTTGTTATACCATTCTATACATATGTATTTAGCACTGATATTAATTCATTATCTATGAAACCTTTCAGCATAATGTAGTTTCTCTGTTTATCTCTTTTTGTTGTTGTTTCAATCACGTCCAACTCTTCTTGATCCTATTTGGGATTTTCTTGGCAAAGATGCTGGAGTGGTTTACCATTTCCTTCTCTAGCTTGTTTTACAGATGAGGAAACTGAGGCAAATAGGGTTAAGTGACTTTTCTATGGTCACATGGCTAGTAAGTGTCTGAAACTGGATTTGGACTCAGGAAACTGAATCTTTCTGATTCCAGGTCTGGTACTCTATCTACTATGCCACCTACCTGCCTTTATCTCTTTTAGTCAAGTCTATTTTGTAGTTGTCATATCTAAAATCATGATTAATACTCTTGCTGCTTTTAAACTTCTGCTCAAGCATAATAGATTTTGCTTTAGCCCCTTATTTTCACTCCATGTGAGTCTTTATATTTCAAATATATTTCTTATACCCAATGTGTTGTTGGATTCTGCTTTTTCATCCAGTCTGTCTCCTTCCTTTTTATGGCTGATTTCATCTCATTCACATTCATGGTTATCATTATTAATTTTGCATTTCCTTCCATTCTGTTTTCTTTTCTTTTTCATTCTGTTCTCTTGAACTTTGCCTTCCCTTTGTTTCTATCCAGACTTATCAAGAGAAAGGGGTGGTAAGTGAGAAATGTGTTCTGCTTCTGTTTCCCTCTTGGTCTTCTCTCTCTCTTTTTTTTTTTTTGGCGAGGCAGTCAGGGTTAAGTGACTTGCTTAGGGTCATATAGCTAGTAAATATCATTGTGTCTGAGGTCGGATTTGAACTCAGGTTCTCTGACTCCAGGGCCAGTGCTCTATCCACTGTGCCACCTAGCTGCCCCTTCTTGGTCTTCTTTTTTTGACACCCAGAATGCAATCATAGGTTTCTAAGCTTTCTTTCCTTTTAAATTGCTCTTCACATTCCACCCTCCATGATTGGAGTTTGTCTGCTTATAACTAATCCAGTCTTTCTGTTTCCCTGTTGAGTGAAACGTACTTTTGTTCTCAACTATGTGTATGTATTTTTGCCTCCCTTAACCAGTTCAGATGAGTGAGGTCCAAATGTCTACTCTTCTCCTTGACCCTTCCTCTTTGTTTGTGTAGTCTTCTACTTGAGTACCCCAGTTAAGAGAATTTCCTCCACATTTATTCTCTCTCCGTATTCCCCGGTATATTTCTTTCCCCCTTCCTTTCCTGTGTTCTTTTAAGATCACCAAAACATAACAAAACCACTCCTAGGCCCTCTGTTTGATTTGGCTTCCTCTATGACCCTTGATGATACTAGGGTTCTAAGGGGACACATATCATCTTCCTCATTAGAAGGTAAGCACTTCATTTCTATTTAGTGCCTTATCATTACTTAATTCCTGTGTTTGTATGTCAGAGTTTCTGTTCACTTCTGGCCTTTTGTTCATGAATGCTTGGAAATGCTCAGTTTCATTACAGGTCTATTTCCCCCCCAATAGGATTGTACTTAGTTTTTCTAGGTAGGTTATTCTTCATTTCAAGTCTTTAATATTTTGCCTTTTTGGATGACACATTCTGCTCTCCTTTATGATGCAACTGCCAAATCTTGTGTGATCCTGAGTGTGGGTCCTCAGTATCTGAATTCTTTCTTTCTCATTGCCCATAGTATTTTTTCTTTGACCTAAAAGCTTTGGATTTTGGCTGTAACGTTGTGAAAGTTTTCATTTTGGAGAGGTGTTCTTTCAGGAGGTACTGGGGGATTTTCACTTTGCCAATACTTCTAGAATCTAGGAGATATGGAAAGTTTTATTTTATAATTTCTTGAAATATGATGTCTAGGGCCTTTTTTTATGGATGGGGCTCATAGCTTTCATTGTGGTATAATGGGAAGAAATCTCTATTTGGAATAAGAAACCAGAAGACAGGTTTACATACCAAGTCAAAGTTTTACTATTTCATTTTGGGCCTCAGTTTCCTCATCTATAAAATAAGGATGATAATATTTGCATTGCTTGTCTCACAGTCAAGTAAAACACTTTGTATATCTCAAAGTGTTTTATTGTTGTTGTTCAATCATTCAGTCAAGTCCAACTCTTCATGGCTCCATGTACCATAGCACACCAGGCCCTTCTCTCCTTCATTTTCTCGAAATCTGTCCAAGTGCATGTTCATTGTTTCCATGATAAATTGAACTATTATGACTATCATAAAATGATGATGGTTATACTTGTACTACATTATGTAGTTTTTAGAAAAACAAAGTTTAATTTATCACGTAAATTTAAGTAATTATTATGATCTGTCATCTGCCTCATTATCAAGGAGGTAATCTGTATTAGTTTCCTAACCACCCATTCATTTCTCAACTTCCAATCTCTGCCTCCTTCTCTACTGTAATTGCTCTTTAAGAGGCCACTAATAATCCAGCTATTCTTAAATTCTCTCTCCTTAACCTGTTTTCCGGTTGTTTTGATATCAGATTTCTTTTGTTTTCTTTTTGTTTTCTTTTGATTTTGTTCTAAAAATAGTGCCTGGAACATAGAAGGCACTTAATAAATGTTTGTTGACTTAAATTCTCTTTTTTTCAGTCTTTTTACTTTGTTTTAATGTTTCTTGTTGTTTCATAGAATCATCAACTTTTATTTAGTCCAGTCTAATTTTCAAGAAGTCTGTTGCTTGGATAAGTTTCTGTACCTGTTATGCTAAGCTATATAAATCTCTTCCCAGATTTTTCCTCCATAGTCCTCTTTTTTCCAAGTCTTTCCTTTAATGTTCTAATTTCATTTATAAAATCATTCTGAACTCTTTAAAAAATCTCATTTCATTTATTCCAAGAATTTTAATTGAATTAATTCTAATTGAACTTGTAGTAAATATTTTGGAGTCATTCTCTTCTTCTGGGTTTGGATCTTATACATCTCTGTAATAATAATAGCTAATAGCTCATAATTGTGGGATTCTTTTTTTCTGTTTGGTTATTCTTACATCCTTACTTCCAAGTTTGGACTTTACATTAAGGTTATGCTCTGCGCACTTCTGGAGGGAATGTCTGAAGAGTGCTTAGTCCTGTTTTGTGTCCTTTTTGGGTTCTGCTGCTACTTTCTCTGGGTTTTGAGCACTGTGTTCTTCCAGGACCTCAGAGACATCTCAGGTTGGGGAATTATAAGTTTTTAAAGTGCTCGAAGCAATCTGATCCAAGGTAAAGACTAATTATTGCCTTCCTAGTCTGAGCTTTACCTGTTCCTGGCCAGGGTTTGGGTCTGAACAACACAAGTGTGGGTTTGTTCACAGCTGGGGCTCCAGTAGCCTGCTAACTGAATTCAACCACTATCAGCTGGCTGGAAGGCTCTGCAGGTTTGAAAAGACTATTGACTCCCCATTAGCCTGAGTTCTCTGTCCTGGTTATTCATAGGCTTCACATTGCACTGGGTGCTTTAATTGAGTCCCTGCTCCTCTCCAGGGTCAGGGTCATGAAGTTGCTGCTTGCTTCTGTTCCTGCTTCTTGGCTAATACCTTAGAACCCCTGACTGCTTCTTGTGCTGGTCCTTCACCTAGGCATAGGTCACCTCAATCGGCACTAGATCTATGATGGAGCCCTGGGATATAATTGATAGAGTTGCTGGTTGGTACTTATTCCTGCCCTCTGCAGATGGGCCCCTCTGAGATGGATCTGGGACTTCTTTTGCTCTGAAGCACTGCTGAATCATCTCCAGTACTTGCTGTAGAGTACTCCAGTACTTTTCAGTACTTAGCCTTGAAGATGGTGCCCACTCGGCTGCATTTGTCCCCAGTGTCCATAGACCTTTCTGTTTCCCTATGCTAAGTTAGTTTATAAAAAGGATTCACTATGATTTATTTTCTTGGATTTTCTTATTAGATTTCTGTCTAATGTGTTTTCTAGGTTTTATGTGGAGAAGTTGTGAGGTGAAGCTGGGCTGTATTGTTTCCTCCTACTCTGCCATCTTGGCTGGTCTGCCAGCATTTTTCTACACTTCTTTTATCTATACTCTTTTAAATTATTTTATGAAATAATACTTCTCCTAATTATCTTCCTGTATAGTATTTTATGAATGAAGTTGTATTCTAATTGGTATTTGTGCTTGGCTGTCATATCTCTACTTGGCAAGGAGTCCCAGTATTTGATAGCTATGAGCCTTGGACTCATTCAACTTCTGTGTTATGGTGTCTGCATTACATTGGTTTAACTTTTGTAGTAAATTGTGACAATTAAAGTCAACATCTTTGGCTTTTTGCTTTTGTTTCTCCTTTTTTGAGCATTGTAATAGATACTGTTTTCCAGTTTTGCTGTCTGTTTTCCATGAATAATATGGCCTATTGCATCTGCTGGAAAGAGGTTTAAAGCAGAATCAGTCTGGTGGCACATATTTCAGGCAACATATTACATTACAGTGTAACATAACATAATATAATGTAACATAATATCATATAATATAATTTCATATTATATATTAGTATGACTCTTATAGTTTTAGTGATTTTGGCCCATGTCATTTTGGCATGAATTTTTCATATACTTTTAAAAATTAAAACAAATACTGAGATAACTGAATTTTTGGCACCAGTTGATTATTTATAAGTCATTGAAACTGGCTGCCTTCTTTTCAAAAACTATTGTTGTGATATTAGAAAAATTAATTTTTATTTGATTCCCCCTTGTGATAGTCGCTTACTTTGGATATTATGATTTTAATGTAAAAAACAACAACAATAATAATAGTTGACATTCATATAATGTATCATGGTTTACAAAGTACTTTACATACATGATCTCATTTTCACTAAGAACTAGATGAGTACATTATAGATTTTCAGGACTGGAAGGGCAGGTATTCAGAATAGAGATTTTGCCCAAGTCACTTAAGGAAAGAAGTTCTGAGCCCAATAACCTTTTTCATTACGTGATAAAGTAATGTAATGATTCAGTAGAAGTGAGGTTCAGAGACATCCTTGCTCCCCTCCTTGATGAACAGAAATCACTTATACAGAAACATAGAGACTAACCTTTATTCTGGCAATAGTGTCATTATGGAGCTGCTGTAACAGAAATAAAAGATGTCTATCAATATTTCTGTCCAGTAATTTGACACAGATGGGTTTCTGTTGACTTTCAAAGGATGTAGTTAAATCTTCAAAAGCCACACAAAAATGTGTAGTAGTGCAGAGGGGTCTGCTTTGTTGAACTAAATAATACTTGAGCATTGCAAAAATCACAGTGGTAATTGATCCAAAGGACAAAAAAAGGGCAGAAGCAGGCTGCCACTTATCACCACCAATGAGGCACTCTGGAGGAGTATTTTAACAACATGTTCAAGGATATGTATGACCAAAGAAAAAGTAGTCTTGTCATGTAGTGAGAGCTATGAAAAGATAGGCAGCCCAAGCATTGCACTGGTATTCACTAACTATGGACAAAAAACCACCCAAAACAAAAAACTAAACAGAAGGCCTCTAGTGTGATATAAACTCTATGAAAGTTTTACAGAAAGACATGGGTGATAATCCCAAAGGTGATATGGTTTGGATGGTTTGTGATCCTTACCAGTGAAGGGAGGGCACATCGCAATAATAACAATCCCTGATGTTTATTTACATAGCATTTTCTTTTATCTTTTTTGGTCCAGACCTATATTTTCATTGGTTAGGGAACTCTTGGTGAAATCCTTAGGAAGAAGTACTGAGTTTTTATTTTCTTTTCTCTTTGTCTTCTTCTTCTTCTTCTTCTTCTTCTTCTTCTTCTTCTTCTTCTTCTTCTCTTCTTCTCCTTCTCCTTCTCCTTCTCCTTCTCCTTCTCCTTCTCCTCCTCCTCCTCTCCTTCTTCTTCTCCTTCTCCTTCTCCTCCTCCTCCTCCTCCTCCTCCTCCTCCTCCTCCTCCTCCTCCTTCTTCCTCCTCCCTTCTTCTTCCTCCTCTTCCTCTTCCTCCTCTTCTTCTTCTTTGCCTTTCTTTGTATCCCTAGCACTTAGCACAGTGTCTGGCATGTTGGACTTTCGTAATAAATGTGTATTGACTGACTAAGCCATATTAACAACCATTCTACAAGTTATATTATGAGATAATTGTTTGGGGTACTGAAAGTCTAGGTGACTTGTCTAAGATCACACAGCAGTATGTATAATTGGTCGGATTTTAATCCAGGCCTTACTGTTCCTGAGGAGTTTCTTTCCACAACACCAACACTTATAGATTGTGTCATTGGATTACCATTTGATCCATTGAAATACTTAAGCATGGAGTGGTCAGTTTTTTTTATTATCCCCCTTCTTCAAATTCCTTGCACAGGGTGTTTAATAGTTTTGGATTTTTCCTAATCTGCTAGCTTGTTCAGTAGACATTTGCCTTCTGAAAGTTGCCAAGGGACTATTTTTTTTCCCTTTCTGTTTTCATTTCACAGGGAAAAGACCATTCTTTTAACCCGATGAAAGGTTTGGCAGAAGTTGGTGTTCATCATTAATGGAATTATTTAAGTATTCCAGGGAGCAGTGTTTTCCTTCCTGGTTGAAAGAAGAGGACAGTCTAAAACTGACACCCTATTCTCATCCTACTGACCTCCAGGTTGCTCCTACATCTTATTGAATACCTTCAGCACTGGCTTGTCAGTTTTTCTCCTTATCTCCTGTCCTCTGCTGTTTTAGTATTCACACTGACACTCTCAGCCTCTTCAATTCCTAGGACCTTTATTTTCATTAGATTTGACCCACTCACAGGGATGGTCACATCGTAGAAATTATCATTACTTCACATTGTTCTACTTTGAATACCTTGAATTCTTGATTCCCTGACTAAAATCTGTCCTTCCTCATCCTACTTTTCCTTACTCATTTTGAACCTTTGCCTTAATTATGACCTTCCTCCAGATGTATTGGAAGAAATTATAACCTCTGCCAGCTGGATCCACTATCAATTTATGTATATAACCTTAGTTGGACCCTCAGCACTTCATGGAAAAATTGTATTCATTTCTCATTGACTCTCTATCACACTCCCCAATTCAGCAATTACACATTTTGTACACTTCTCACACCCTGAATTGCATCTTCATCCTCTTTTCTCCTAGTTGAAGATCTAAACCCTGACTTTATTAAGAAGACTAAGGCCAAGTAGTATGAATTCCCTAACTTTTTTTGAACACAATTGAGAAATCTCTGTATATGTTCACACATCCTCTCCTTTTTGCTCTGGTTTCAGAAGATGAAGAAACCCTATTCTTTTCCAAGTCTAACTCTTCCACCTTTTTCCTTGATCTCTTCTCTTCTCTTTTCTTAGATCTAGCTACATTGATCACTGCCTTTTAAAATTCCTGTCTCTCATCTGAATTCTTACCTCCTGCCTACAAAGCTCTCATTGTTCCTTTTGTCTTCCACTCCCTCAAAGCTGTTCATTTTATGAGATACAGTGTGATGTAGTGGAAAGAAATCTGTACTTGGAATCAGGAACCAGAAGACGGGTTCACATACCAGCTGAAGTTTTGCCATGTGACATTGGGCCTCAATTTCTTTGTCTAAAAAATGAAGCTAAGAATACTTGCATCGCATGTCGCACAGAGTCAAGTAAGGTACTTTGTAAATCTCCAAGCGCTCTATAAATTGAACTATTATGACTATTGTAAAATGATGATGATAATGCTTCTACTATCTACCTTTTGTGGTAGTTTTTTGGAAAAGTTTAATGTGTTATATAAATGTAATTATTATGATATTCATCTGTTTATTATCAAAGAGGCAATCTATATTAGTTCCTAGCCACCCATTCATTCCTCAGCTTCTTCTCATCTCTGCCTGCTTTTCTATTGTAATTGCCCTTTCATAGGTTACCAAAAATTTCTTTATCAATACATCAGATGTTGTTTTTTCATTGTTATCCTCTCTGTGGTGTTATATAATTCACTACTTCCTTCTTGGATAGTGTCACCTCCCTTGGTTTCTATGATGTTGTGTAGTCTCCTGATTCCCCTCCTACCTTTTGTTCTTTTCACTCCTTCACTTGCTCCTCTTTCTCTGGCTACTTCTCTATGTGGGTGGCTCCTCGTGGTTTGTCACAGCTCCTCTTCTCTTCTCTCTTCATATTATTCCTATTGGCGTTTGTCTAACTCCCGTGGCTTTCTTTGGTGATGATTTTCATGAAAATAGCTCTCTCGTCCATTTCCTTTTTTCTGCTCCAAAAGGCACCACCTTTCTTCAGTGTCTCATTGCTAGATCTGAGTGATGTAGGAATGCTGCCAATACAAAGCCCACTTGATGCCCTGAAAGATATGTTTATGAATCTATGTCCAGAGGAAGAGGGTCCCTGTCTTAGTAGGGCTTCCATTAAGGTGAAGCAACCTGAGATCAACTGGCACTAGGAAGTATTACAACATCTGGACACCCCTTGGGCTCTATCAACTCATGGATGGCTGCTGTATACATTAGGTTCATCTGCATTCTCTAAGGCCTTCGCGTATATCCTAGAAAAGATACCGTGTGATTTCAGTGTGGAAACTGGGGAGAGTAAGGGAAAACTATATTGGAAGATATGGTTTGAGAGAAGAAAGGAAATATTCTTGAAATGAAATATTGTGAATATTTTATTCAGGAATAGAGGTGGAAGATGCAGAATAAGCACAAAACATCACAAAATATGATACAATATATTTTAACAAATAGGAAACAAGTTACTGGGTTGGAAATTGTCGAGAATATGCTACCTGTATAAAGTCAGATTGTTGACTTTATATAGTCTATTGACAATTTTTTTGCCATTTCTACTTTCATATCTTCTTTCATTTAAGCTGTTCTTTTCTCTTCTGGTACTGCCATCACTCTGGTACAAATTCTTATCACTTCATGTCTGGACTATTGCAATAGCATGCTGGTTGGTTTCCTTGCTTAAGTTTCTCCCAACTCATCATTCTCCACTTAGCCAATGTGTTTTTCCTAAAGGTCTGACTCGTTATTTCCCTAGTCAATAAACTCAGGTGGTTTTCTGTTACCTCCCAGATCAAAAATAAAAATCCTCTGTTTAGCGTTTAAAGGCATTCACAACCTGGCCCCATCCTGTCTTTCTCGCCTTTTTATACTTTAATTCCTTCTTTATATTTTACTTGCTTGCCTTGCATAGGACACTCCATATCCCTATTCCATGCCTTTTCCCTGTGCCTAGAATGCTCCCTCTCCTCATCTTTGCCTGCTGTTTTCTCTGGCTTTTTTCAAGGCTCAGCTCGAATATCACCTTTTGCAGGAGATCATTCTTAGTCGAGGCAGCATGGTATAATGCAGTTGTGTTAAACTTAAGTAGAAAGGAGGCCACTAAACAGTACATAAAGATCTCTGGGGACTACATATTGACTTAGAAAGCAACATATTAACATTATCTGTGTTCTAGTGTATATTTATTTATTTATTTATTTATTTATTTGTTTATTTATTTATTTGTTGTGTACCAGGCACTGTGTAAAGCTGTTTAAAAATATCATCTCATTTTTTCCCTCACAACAACCCTGTGAGGTAGGTGCTATCATAATTATTTTACAGTTGAGGAAAATGAGGCCAGCAGAGTGATTTGCCCAAGATCATATAGCTAGCAAGTATCTGAGGCTGGGTTTGAACTCAGGTATTCCTGACTGTACTGGTGCTCTGTCAACTGCACCACCTAGCTGCTTCAGAGGAAAATAGCATGATAAAATTTATGCTTTAGGAAAATCATCCTGGAAGCAGAATAAAGAATGTATTGGATAGGGGATAGACTTGAGGCAATGAAGACAGTCAGGGGGGACAGTACACTGGATTATGGAACACTAAAATGTCAGAGGAATCAAAATTTAGGTGACCCAAAATGCAATGAAAGGACAGATAAAAGAAGATTGTAGCATGAACAGTGATGACTTGTGAGCAAGAAGTAATTCAACAGTGTTAATAAAGGTATGCATGACCAAAAATGGAAGCGGGCTAGTTATGTAGTGAGAGTATGGACAGCCAGAGTATTGCTCTGATATGAGTGAAATACTTATATAGGACTTGAGGAAGGGGACTAGCATTTTGAGTAGCTCTTTTATAGAGGATTTTTGGGAAGGCATGGGGAAGAATTGCAGAAGAAGAGAAGGTGGGATAGGTTGCAATCTGTAATAATGCACATCAGTGAAATTGTGAGCCCATCAAAGTGTCAATGTATTTTAAGCTTCCTGATTGTTAACTGTACAAAAACCAGGTAAAACTCAAAACTGAATTAAACATTTACCATTTAATGCATTGTTATACCACTAAGATTACTGCTGATCTTCAGGGAGAGGTAGATAACATGTTAGATAACAGAATCAGCATCCAAAACAGATCTCAGCAGGCTGGAAACTTGGGCTAAATGCAGAAAGATGAAATTTAATAGGGATAAATGTAAAATTCTATCTTTCTGTTCAAAAATTAACTTCTTAAGTACAAGACTGGGGAAGTATACATGGCTGAGCAATAGTTTATCTTAAAAAGATCTGTGAGTTTTAGTGGACTGCAAACTCAATATGTCAGCAGTATTGCTATACATCCCCCAAAGCTCATGTGATCTTTTAGTGACTAAGAGAGGCATAGTATCCCAAATAAGGCATATGATAGCTCTACTATATTTAATCCTGGATACCACATTTGGTGTGATGGATAGCATCAAAAGAGGGAATGATGATGAAAGGCATCATCACTGAGAGATGGTTGAGAACATTGTTAGAAATAGACTTGACACCAAAAATTTAGTATCAAGAAAATTTATTATAGTCCAGAGGATTTAGACGTTTCTGGCCAGAAGCGGGCTCCACCCCTCTTGAGGAGGTGCAAGGGCAAGTGTGCTTTTATGCAGTTGAATTCGGCGCGAAACCTCCCAGGCCGGGATTGGTCCATCCCTTCCCAGGTTACACCTTTCCTTACATGTTTCCCCTTGATATGCTCAAGTATGTTCTCCCTCCCTTGGTCATACGTCCCATGACTCCTTAATGAGGCTCTAATTTTATGCAGGGTGTGTCAGATAATAGTAATGAAGCTCATTAAGCAGGCGCACTAACATTTTTCAGGTGTCCTCAGGTTGACCCTAACTGGTCTGAGCTGGCTCAACCCTTATCTTGATTTTGGGGTCTTTTTGGAACAATCCACTTACTTTTTATTGGCTAAGTCTGAGCCCACCTACAGTGTACTACTTCCTGGAGCTGTTGTTCTTTAAATCTCTGCATTATTCTACCTGTGGAAACGTAAGCCCTTCTAACTCTAACAACATGGTTGAAGAAAATCGGTTGAAGAAGCTGGTTATGTTCAGCCCAGATAAGAGAAGACTTCAGAGAGGAACATAATCACTGTCTTCAAGTATTTTAAAATCTCTCATCTGGAAGAGGAATTAGGCTTCTTTGGCTTGGCCCCAGGAGGCAGAAGTAGGAGCAATGAGTGCAAGTTGTAAGTAGGCAAATGATTGAAAAGTGGAGCAGGCTTCTTTTGGAGGCAGTAGGTTTATACTATTTAGAGGCCTTTAAGAAAAGTATGGATGACCCCTTGGAAGCATGTTATAGAAGGCACTGGGAATCAGGTGTGGGGTGAACTAGATGGCAACTGAGGTCCCTTTCAACTCTGAGAATATGTGACACTGGGATAATTCTAAAAGGAAGTGATGTTGACAAGAGGTGAGGAAGGAGGAATTTTATGATGAGATCAAAGGAAGGAGAATGTGTTTCTGGACTTGTTAGCCATGTGGCCTCATATCACTCTCAGTTTTAATCTCAAGATTGAAAAATACAATTCTGCGTCATGTATCTATATGACTTTTGACATATCTTCCAGAGGGTATTAATTTTTTTTTTGCACGTATGCTGGCTAAAGTGAACTGGATGATGAATGAACTAGCTTCTATTGTATAAAATTTTTTAGCCTTAAAAAAATTAAATAGTTTTGATCCCTAATTGAAGAAATTAATAAATATTTTATTTGATACTGTGAATTTCTTAGCATTTGCCCATTTTGTATCTTTATTAATTCTTTAGAGATTTTGAAAATAGTAAAATTACATTTAAATATTGTTTGAATTATACCTATATATTTTTTAGGTCTTTGGAAATGTTAGGTTTAAAGTAAACTTAGATTTCTACATTTATGCCTAAGTTTTGAAGAAATAATTGGAAATAGCAGCCTGTAACTGGTTATGGCTGGATCTGACTTGCTTGGAAAACACATATAAATTTCAGGCTTATTTTATGACATTTTTTAAAAGGTTCAATTACATCAGCTCATGAAAACAAGTCAGTGTAGTGTTTTACAACCATGTTTCTTGGGTACCTTGTACCCATTAGGCAATATGTCAGTTTCAGACTGCTCAGTTAGCAGATGGTAGGGCTCATTTATCTATCATTCAAACTGTTGGCCAAATTTTTTGAGTAAGTGGGAGAGTTGGCAAAGATTAGGGGTTTCTTGAAAATGTATTTTTCCCCCATCTAGTTTGGCGAGAAGTATAACAGAAAAGCCTTATGCTGATAAATTTGGAAAGCCTAAATAACACAGCTGTCTTATAGTTTAAAATTTGTCGATTTTCTAGTACTATAAGTACCGTCTTAAGTGTATCTTTCATTAAATAAAACTATGATTTTCTTTTTCAGTAAAAAAAAGTTTTATAATTTTTCTGGACATGAAAACAAATCGACAATTTTCATAGCGCTAATGACTCACTTTCTTAATTGGAAACAAGCCTGTAGAGCCAGTTAACACTAGCACCATTGTTATGCAGAAGAAGCAGATGGTTCAGAATCATTTGATTAAACTGCTTGAGTTTTCTTATAAACTAAAAGTTCTTGTCAAAGTCTATGTTTTGATAACCTTAAGGGTCAGCCTGACCTTCCTGAACAAATGCAGAAGGCTATTTCAGGTCCAGCAATCTGTCATGCAGGCTTCAGATAAGGTGGTATTTAAAAATCTTATCATTGGACCAAAGAACTATTTGTATGCTGGCTGAACCATACATCTTGGCATCTAGCGTCAGTAAAAAGACAAATGAAGTAAAAATTCAAAACCATATTTTTGTCAGCCTGTTTTTAAGACGATTTGTGAGAGGTTTACTCTGAATGTATTTGCTTTCATTAATATCAAGACCACTGAAACATGAGTTCCCACATCTCTCTTTCATTTAGCTGAACCTCTTCTTCCTTCCGATCTGAGATAATGAGTTGGCCCTCTTGCTTTTCAAAGCTAACATCTCCACCTATGCACTTGGTCCCATCTCCTTGTCTGCATCAGGACTTTTCATATAGATTATCCTCCCCATGTCTCCCAGGTAAGGAAAAGTGGAACTTATGAAGCTCATTTCTGGTATGTGAGCTACACACGAGAGCTATGTTGTTCTTCCTTCACACTTGTTTCTAACATCTGTACTCTTCCTCTTGGCAATCTCATGTATTTATCATGACTTCATTTACTGTCTCCATGTAGATGAAGCTGTAGCTCCTGTCTCTTTCCCCAGGGCACCAGTCCTTTATTTCTAGATGAAAGAATGGTATCTTCACACAGTTCCATCAGTACCTCAAATTCAACATGTCTGCTCCAAATCTGCACCTTTGTGATTTCCCTGTTTTTAGTGATGGCACCATTATCCCTCATAGTAACCTTGTAGTCATCTATGATTTTTCCTGTCTTCTCCACATTCAATCAACTGTTAAATATTGTTAATTCTACCTTTCCAATATCCCTTGCATCTCCTCTTTTCTTTCTGCTCTTACTGCAACCACTCTAATGCAGGTCTTCATCTATTTTTGCTCAGATTATTGAAACAGTTTCTCAGTTGTTCTTACTGAGTACTGTTCCTCTGCTATCCAATCCTTCTAATGCAGTGCTGTGATGAAATTACTTATCTCCTCAGAGCCTTGAGTAGTTCTCCAGTGCGTACTGAATAAAGAATGAACCCTTTATCTTTGTATTTACCATACTCTATAGTTACACAATTATGCCCTACTCTACCTTTCCAGACTTATCTCATACTACTTCCTTGTATGTTCCCTGAAATCCGGCTAAACCATACTACCTAATAAACCCTGCTCTCATCCCACCTTCTCCTATATCTTTGCCTTTGCTAATGCTTTCCCCCATAACTAAAATGGTATACTTTCCCATCTGCCATCTTTACCTGTTGAAATCCCTCCCTTCCTCTAATGCTCAGTACAGGTTCCATGACCCCATATGAAAATCCACTCTCTCCCCTCAAATCTTGTATATGTTGAGTTTCTCCTTTGCATTTATCACTTCTGAGTTGTTATGATTATTTGCAAATATGTCTTAACACCCCTCCCTCATTAGATTATAAGTTTCTTGAGGGCAGAACTGCATCTTATTTTATCTTTGTAACTCTACTGGCCTAACCTATCCTGAGCATAGTAGATACTTAAATTCAGGTGTTTGTTGAACTGAATAGAATTGAATATTAGGTGTTCGATAAATATTTATTTCATGACTAATAAGCATAATTGCAATCCAGTGAAGGAACTGCTCTGACAAGAGAAAAGCAGACAATAGCTGCTGGGTGTTAATAGAAGAAGGGATTTGATCAATTATATGGGGTACAGATTAAGAAGGGCATTAAAAGCCAAGCAGAAGAGTTTAGGATCATCAGATCGGAGCTGGAATGAATCTCAGAAAACATCTAGTTCAATCCCTTTAATTTATAGACAAGAAAACTGAGGTCCAGAGAACTGTAGTGATTTTCCCAAGTCACACAGATCATAATTGGTAGAATTAGCATTCAAATCCAGGGCCTCTGGTTTAGATTTGATATGGTTAGAAATAGGAAGTTATTGTTAGCTTTGGGAGAAGACAGTGATATGAATAAAAAAATGGTATTTAAAAATTAATCTGGTCATAGTACATAAGGTGTATTAAGCAGAGGAGAACCTAGAATCAGGTAGGAAAAAATAGGAGGCTGTCATAATAATTACAGAAGAAGTGATGAGGTAATGAATTGAGAGAGGGGTGATAATACTAGTAGAAAGGAAAGGATGAGAAGAAAGGATTCCTTCATCTGATCCTAATTTGGCCTGATTTTAAGGCCCTTCACTGTTCTAGCTGACTTTCTCTGAATTCTCTTCAGCTACCCAGTATCCCTCCTGTTCTTTAGAACTTGTGGCATTCCATGATTCATAGACACATAGCAGCATCAGTAGAATATTGATATAAAAAAATTTTTTTTTTAGTCATGGAGCATATAGGGATTACTTCAGGCATTGTGAAATTTCCCATATGTGCCCACTCTCCTCATGTTCGATTCTTGGCCGAGATCATTGTCCATCTGCTGTGCAGTTGGACTACCTCAATGGAACTGCCCATTCATTGCATGCCATAAACTGAATTGCTATGAATGCATTCTCATCCACGTTGTCTTTTCTGTATGGATTGTTTAGACTTGAGAAAATGATGGAGAAAATGTTAATGCAGATTGAACTTAAAAGTGTATTGTGTGTACATTTTCCACCAGAGAGTTGGTTTTAAACATTTATTAGCACACTCCTGTGACTCTATCTGTTTTGTCTATCTCCAGCCCCAGTTTCTACTCTGAGCCTAAGCCCTGCATCATCAGTTACCTTTGAGACATTTCAAACTTTATATTCTAGATACATCTTATACTCGACATTTCTAAAACTGAACTAATTTCCTTTCCCCCTAATCCTTCTTCTCTTCCAAATTTTCCTATTTCTGTTGAAGGTAACAACATCCTTCTAGTCTCTCAGGTTTTTATCCCCACATATCCAATCACATTATCCCTAGCTCTTAGCTAAGGGTAGAGTACACCTGAGAAGGGCCAAAAGAATGCGTTTCCCTGATATCTTGTAAATCTAATCAAGAAGTCTTTAAATGGGAAAGGAAGGGAAGGGGAGAAAAATTCCAAGAAAGCATCATCTGTAAGCTACTATGTTCTCACTTATAAATATGCCTCACTTAATGAAGTAGGGAGAGAAGAATCAAAAACAGAAGGACAAAAAAGGGTAGTGGTGACTAAGCCATCATTGCAGATAGTTGGAATGAAACAAGTAAACAGGCATTTAAGAACTTTGTCATTTACTCCCTCAGGCAAGGCTTTTGCGTTGTACAATGAAATTAGCCTGGTAGCTTAAGAGAGTGGCAGTCACCAGAAACCAATTGAATTTGTCAGTAGAAGGCTTACTGACAGATTTGTTGTCTCATGTGAAAACTGGCATTTGAATGGAGACTGATAAGATCAGAAACTATATGGAGGCCAATTTTACATACAGCTTGATAGCAGTTCTCTATTTTATATTGCAACCAAGTCTAAAATGGATGCTGTCTGCTAGAGATGGGTAGCAATTCAGCATGCCCTGTTGGCCAGGGAAGTCTAATGTGGATGCAGATTCCCTGTCACATAGGTCAGGTGAGTCAGACACTGTGCCAACACCTTTAGAAGAGGAGATCTGTGAGATGCAGAGTTGGCTATCTATCACATGAAAGTGCAGCTGAGAGTCTGAGATTTCCATGAGGGTGTGTATTATCAGTGGGCATTTCATAGAAGCATCCTTGTCTGGTTGCCCTTGGATGGTTTGTGGAAGGAACGACTTAATGATGAAGAAATAAGAGAAGTGATCCAAGTCAAGATTGCCATGAAAATGTACCTTGTTGCCTTTGAACATTTAGATCAAGAGATACTCCTGGATCTGGTATGAAATAGATTTTACTAACCCAAGATAAGATGGGAGGAAATAGTTGTAGGAACTGTGAGATTACTACACATGATGACGTCAGTAGAGGCCTGTGTTTTACATTTGTTATCTCTTTTGAGATGAATAACAACAAATCTGTGAAGGTACTACTTCTCCTCTTTTTTACATATAATACAACTGAGGCCCAGAGAAATTAAGTGACTTTTCCATAAGCCCATGGTTATTGATAATCAAAGGAAAAATTCTTGACTCCAAGGCTAGCACTTGTCTTTGTCCTTCCACTGGTCCTCCAACATCGACTATTTCTGTCTTGTCATCTTTGATAATTTGCTTGGTGTGAGGTAAAAGTTCAGAGATTTGGATTTGCATTTCTCTATCATTAGTGATTTAGAACAGTTTTTCACTTTTTATAACTGTTTTTTTTTAATATCTTTTGACTACTTATCTAGTGGGGAGCTGCTCTTAAATATTTGTGTTAGTTTTTCTATCTTGGATGCCAGACCCTTATCAAAGATATTTTATGCAAAGATTTTCCCCAACTTATTGCTTCCATTCTTATTGTAGTTACTTTGATTTGTTTTTTCAAAAGCTTTTGAGTTTCATATAATTGAACTTATCTATTATATCTTTTTTAATTTAATAACTCTTCTCCTCATGATAGAAAGATATTGATAAGCTGGAAAGTATCCAGGGGATGGCAGCCAGGATTGTGATAGGCTCAAAATCATTCCGTATGAAGAAATGTTTTGCCTTTCTGAAATGAGATTTAGAAAGTAAAGAAAAGCTGTCTTCAGGTGTTGGGAGAGAGATTAACTCATTCTCCTTGGCCCCATGGGAGCAGAATTAGAAATATGAGGTGGGAGTTGAACAGAATTAGATTTCAGGTTAATGTAAAGTTAATTTTCTAAATGTTCAGACAAAAATCAAAAGGCTAATGAAATAGAAGAAATGTAAGATAGATAATAGCAATAACAACTGACCTGGAAAACAGATTGAGAACAAATTTAAGAATCATTGGATTTTGTGAATGCCATGACTAAAAAAAAGAGCCTGGACATCATATACCAAGAAATATTAAAAGAAAACTGTAAATATCTCTGAATCAGAGGGCAAAATGGAAATAGAATCTACTGGTCACCTACCAAAAAAAAACCCAAAATGAAAACTCTCAGGAGCATCATAGCCAAAACATCCAGGTCAAAGTACTGTAAGTAGTCAGAAAGAATTCAAATACTGAGAAGTCAATCAGGATCACCCACAATTTTGCAGCTACCCTTATAAAAAGAACAGAGAATTTGGATTATGTTATTCCAATAGGGAAAAGATGTGGGCTTAAAGATAAAAATAACTTCCCAGCAAAAGTGAGTGTAATACTACAAGGGGAAAAATGAATTTTAAATGAAATAGAGGACTGTCACGCTTTCCTGATGAAAATACTGGAGAGACTTGGAAGTTCAAACACAAGAGTAAGAGAAGCACAGAAAGGTAAAAATGAACAGTGATAAAGGACTAAACAAAGATATGCTGCTTATATTCAAACATGGGGAGATGATACATGTTTTCCCTCAGACCCCTGCCATCATCAAGTAAAGAGTCCAATTAGATAAAGCCAGGGAGTGGTTTTGTTATACCTTTATGAGCTTTAGAAAAGAGTGAAAATAAAGGGGAAAAGGAATATACTGGGTGGGTGGGAGGGAAAGAAAAAGAAAGGGAAAATTAACTTGCATAATCTGGGCAAGTAGACATCTATACAAACAAGGAGGAAGGGATGGGGGAAGCAGCTAATACTTGAACTTCACTGTCCTCTGAATTTGTCAAAGGAAGGAAGAGTACATACATACATACACACATTCACACACACACAGTTGGGTACAGAAATGCTCAACAGGACAATAGAAGGGAAGAGGAGGGGATTTGAGGGTAGTGATTAGAAAGAAGATATACTAAGGGAGGGATTAGTCCTAAGCAAAACAAACTCAAAGGATATACAAAAATATTTATAGCTCTTTTTGAAGCGGCAAGGAATGGGAATCTGAGGAGGTGCCCATAAATTGAGAAGTCGATGAACAAATTATGGTATATAAATGGGATGGAATATTATTGTGTTGAACTCTTGTCAGTGGAACAACCATCCAGGATTTCAGAGGACTCATGATGAAACATGCAACCCACCTCCTGATGGAGAGGCAAAGGACTCAGAATGCAGAATGAGACAAATATTTTTTAGGGCATGGCCAATAGGAAAATTTTGTTAAGACTGACTTCTTGTGTTCTCACTGGAGGGTAGAGAGGGTTGGGTGGGAGGCTTAATTTATCTATATCAATTTATCTATCTATCTATCTATCTATCTATCTATCTATCTATCTATCTATCTATTTATCTATCTACCTGTCTTCTATTATCTATCTATACACATTCTACATGCTTATGATGTGATTATAACTTTCTTGCTTTCCCAGTGGGACTGGGGCAAGGGGAGGGAAGAGGGAGAGAGAGAGAAGGCTGATTTTTGTATGAAAATAAAATAAAGTTTAATTTAAAAAAATTAATGGGGAGAAATGGCAGGGGTGGGGGAGATATTGCTTATGTGATCTTAAGTAGAAATTACAGTTTCAGACATTTTTCACCTCTTCCTTACTCTCAGCAACTTTGACTTAGGTCTTGCTTCTTACCTGTATTAGCATCTTTTCTTTCAAAGGGAAAAGTTCTATTTTAAAGAAGCATTGGATAATTTGCATCAATTTGTGAATTTTTAGCTGGTGTTAGAATTTCTGACCATCATTATATAGTCCTTCTCTGAAGTCTTACATATTTGCTGTTCTTTGCTGTAGGACTGGTAATTGTATATATTTACTGCTTCTTAAGTTTCCTCATAATTTCTTTCAATTTCTATTTTGCCCTCTGGTTCTAGAATATCAGGGCAGTTTTCCTTGATAATTTCTTGAAAGATGATGTCTAGGCTCTTTTTTTGATCTTGGCTTTCAGATAGTCCAATAATTTTAAAATTATCTCTCCTAGATCTATTTTCCAGGTCAGTTGTTTTTTCCAATGAGATATTTCACGTTGTTTTCTATTTTTTCAGTCTTTTGGTTTTGTTTTACAATGTCTTGATTTTTCATAAAGTCACTAGCTTCCATTTGTGCCATTCTAATTTTTAAGGAAGTATTTTCTTCAGTAAGCTTTTGGACTTCCTTTTCCATTTGGCCAATTCTGCTTTTTAAGGCATTCTCCTCATTGGCTTTTTGGACCTCTTTTGCCATTTGGGTTAGGCTATTTTTTACGGTGTTATTTTCTTCAGTATTTTTTTTGGGGGGTCTCCTTTAGCAAGCTGTTGTCTTGTTTTTCATGATTTTTCTTGCATCGCTCTCATTTCTTTTCCCAGTTTTTCCTCTACTTCTCTTACTTGCTTCTCAAAATCCTTTTTGAGCTCTTCTGGGACCAATTCATATTTTTCTTGGAGGCTTTGGATGTAGGAGCTTTGACTTTGTCATCTTCTTCTGGCTGCATGTTTTGATCTTCTTTGTCACTAAAGAAAGATTCTATGGTCTGACTTTTTTTGCTTACTTTGCTCATGATCCCATCCAGTTACTTGAGTTATAAACTCTTTGCCAGTGTAGAGAATGTACTGTCCCAAGCTTTGGGGGTTTTGTGTAGCTGTTTTCAGAGATACTTCTAGGGACCTGTAAATTTTCAGTTCTTCTAGGGTGGTATGATCAAGGGCGAGGTGTTTACTCCTTTCCTGGCCTGTGCTCTGGTCTATGAGTGATCATAAGCACTCTTTTCTGCCTTGGAACTGTGAGGAGGATTCCCTTTTCACTGCCACAACAAGCTCCACCATGCCAGTGCTCCTCCTCACCTAAGGGCTGCCAAGCAAGAGAAATCTGCCTCAGCATCAGCAAAGAAATCCCTTAAATTCCCCTCTGATCAGCCACTTGATTCCCCCTCAGTCTGTGGGCTAGAAGCTCTGGAAGCAGCCACTGCCCTGGGGCTGCAGCCAGACTGGGGCTGGGACTGAGCTCTTCTCTCACTGTAGTCAGTAGACCTTTTCTAATGACCTTCTAAGTTGTCTTTGGTGTTTGGAGGTTGAGAACTCTGGAAAGCAGCACAGCTGCTAGTGACTCAGTCCTTTAAGGCCTGCTCCAGGCTGAGGTCTCATCTTTGCCTGAGCAGCCCACACTGAACTGTGTTCCTCTCCCCGCCTGGTGCAACAGACCTTTCCCATCAACCATTCAGGTTGTCTTGGGCTGGAAATTTGTTTCACTCTGTCTTTCTGTGGGTTCTGCTACTTTAGAATTTGTTTAGAGCCAATTTTTACAGGTATTTGGAGGGGTTTTGGGGGAGAGCTCAAGCAGTCACTGCTTTTACTAATCTGTCTTGGCTCCCATAATTTCTGAAGGTTATTGTATTCTGCCATCCACCTGAAAGTCTTCTAATGTCATTTTTAAAGGGTGCTGCTCACTGAGGGAGTTCAGTTTTCTTTTCTGAGTCTGCCTGGTTGGAGGAGGGAATGAGAGAAAGGAAGTGAAGAGTTATGAAGTGCCATTTTATGACTACACAATATATGGTGCAGGAAGGAGATCTGAGATGTTTATACATTTCTGTACTTATTGATTTTTTTTAATGTACACAATAGTTTTCATACAAAAATAGTTACAAGAAAATCAAATTTCTACTTTGAGGCACATGGACTCCATAGAACAGAGCTTCTTCTTTTTAAAAAAAAAGTAATTAATTTTTAGTTTTCAGCATTCATTTTAATAAGATTTTGAGTTCTAAAATTTCCCCCCTCCTTCCCCTCCCCCCCAAGATGGCATGCAGTCTGATATAGGCTATACATATATAATCATATTAAATGTATTTCCACATTAGTCATGTTATGAAAGAAGAATCAGAACAAAAGGGAAAAACCACAAGAAAGAAAAAACAAAAAAGAGAAAATAGTATGTAGAGCAGAGCTTCTTAACCTTTTCGTGTGTGTTAGGAAACTAAGCTGATACAGTGTCTAGAGAGCTGGAGTTGGAGTCAAGAAGAGCTAAGTTCAAATCCTGCCTCAAATATTTACTAGCTTTGTGACCTTGGGCAAGTCTCTTAACCTCTCTCAGCCTCTGTTTCCTCATCTGTATAATGGGGATAATAATAATGCACAGGATTGTTGTAAAGATAAAATGAGATAATATTTGAAAACCTTAAAATGCTATATGCTAGCTATTCTTATTGTGATTGTGGGACCCTTTGTTAGTCTGATGAGGCCTATGGAATTCTACATTTATTGTCTATGTTCATAATTGAAGAAAATGGTAAATTCTATTTTGAGGTTAGTGAAAATAAAGATGTATTTTTCTTTCCCATACAAGTTCACAAACCCCCTGAAATCTATCCATTGACTCCAGGTGAAGAAATCCTGCCATAGAGCTACTAGGGTTAGTATGATTTAGCCTATTGCTAAGAATAGGCTAAAAAAATTATTTTACTCTTTAAAATGAATTGTGGCCAAGTAAAAAAGAAGAAAATTCATCACAGTGAAAGGAAAATATTAGCTAACAGTTGAATACATTGCCTTTTGTTTAACTTTTGAATTTTATTTCTAATGGTATGTGTTAACATATTATTTTATTTTATTTTTTGAGGATGAGTGTTGTTCTATTTATTTGAAATTAAGCATTATACATTGTGCAAAAAAGCACGAAGTTCACCCAGAGAAGAAATATAAAACCATTGACCCTAATTTTGTTCATAGTTGTATTATGCTTTTGTCCCAATGACATGATTTTATTAAACAGCTCTCATTGTCTTTCAGGCGAAATTTTAGCTTTTAAGTAAATTAACATTTTCAGAATTTGTGAGTTGTATAGCAACAGTTTACTGCCAGAAAAAAAATTAACAAGTTTGATTCATATCTTTCTAGTTCTTCAGCTAACTTATGATTTCCTTAAAACAATCAGATCCTTATGTCTACTTGAGAACCCCTAGAAGTCTGGACAGCTGAGTGCCCAGACACTTTGCAAAGACTGACTGCAGAAGGTCATTCCTGCCCAAGTGGGTATACATATATCCTAATATTCAGGAAAAGCTCATAATTTTAGGTCACTGAGCGCAATATGGTTTTGCAAAGTAATTTTCGGGGCCTGGCTAATAAGGAGAAGATCTCTGGACTTGGAATCAGGAAGACTGCAGTTCAAATCCTGCCTATGATACTGACTGTGAGACCTTTGGCAAGTTACTTAACCTACATCAGCCTCAAATTCCTTATTTGTAAAATTGGGATAATAATAAGCCCATAACATTTTAAAATAAATATTTATGTAGTGAGTATGCTGGTTTACTGTTGCAAAGCAGGCAGGCTACATCTGCCCCCTAAGGTTACTAGGGATACTCTGAGGGATCTGGGGACACATGTTCTCTATTGCCATTGGTTCAAGTCTCAACTAGTTATGTTCCCCCCCTCCACCAGCCTCCCTGCTGTTAGTTACCAGTGACTAGCACCCTAATTCCATAGCGATATTTTTTTGAAGATACGGCACATTCTCACCTTAATGTCCTGATCTCTGGGAAGAGTGGCCTCATTCTTAACACAATTTTTATATAGCATTGGTTCCAGCAAGTTCATGGCCAAATGTGACATGACTTCCAGATGAATCCTCATCAATTACTGCTGGACTGGATCCTGAAAGTCATTTCTAAAGGTCACATCATGCTCCTTGAAGCATTGATACTGGGCTGGCTACAAAACTTGGATGCTGGGATGGGAGGATGCAGCTTTCCTGATCTTTTGAAACTCATTACAACCACAACAAATAGCATTTATTATATAGTACTTTTAAGGTTTGCAAAGTGCTTTACAAATATTAACTCATTTTATCCTCACAGAATCCTGGGTGGTAAGTGTTTTTACCATTTCCATTTTAGAGAGAACGAAACTGAGACTTGCCCAGGGTCACACAGATAATAAGTATATGAGGCTGGATTTGAAATCATGTCTTCTTGACTTCAGGTCCAGTGCTGTATCTGCCTTGCTCAGGTTGGAGTTTCCAATCTCTGTCTAAAATGGAAAAGAACAAATGTGCCAAGGCAGGCAAAGAACCCAGGCTTGGGTTCATGGACCACTTACTGGCCTTGGTAAGGAGGGCCAACAGCCTTTCTCCTTACAAAATTGTCCCTCTCAAGGATCAATTTTTTTTGAGTCCTTATTCCAGAAGACATTTGAAATTTCCCCCAATGGATCCTTGTCAATGCACAGGCAATGCTACTGGCATTTCAAACATATAATAATAGGAAAACTAGGTTTATGGATAATCGAGAACAAGATCACACAAGGTCAAGGAAGGCCTGAAAATAGCTGAAATGCACAATAAAATTAAGCACTAAAGATAGATTATGTGGTATTTCTGGACATACAGATAAACCTGATGTACGGACTTACATAAAATATAAAACATAAAACACAATAAGGCAAGTAGTTTGTTTAAACTCAAATAGAAAAATAAGAAAATTTCTCAGCTAGTCATTTTGCTTCCGTACTTTTCATGTTAGTTATAATATCAATGCTTGTGGATTCAATAATATATCAAATAACACACTGAACCATTCAACAAATGTAATTCTGCAAGAATCATTTCAAAAGAAATTGACTTACGATGGAAACACACACTGAAAAAACAGACTGTTCAATCACAGCTTGAAATAGACGTGTGTTTTTTTCCCGAATTTCTCTAGGATCTCGCAAACTAAAGTATCCAAAATTGAAAGTCCTGGGTGGAAAATCTCTGCAGGCATCCCCACAAGTTGAAAGGGCCCATTTTATCCCAGATGAAGCCCACAAATATGCTCTGGCTCACTCTCCTAGAGCCAGGCAGACTATATTTGCCCCTCAGTGTTCCCTGAGGGAACCCTTAGGAGGGTTTCTCCTTTAATGCTGTTGGCTTGAGTTCTCACTGATTGTGTTTTGCTCCAATTTTAGGTACTATTGACTGACCAGCACCATAAATGTAGAGAGAAGGAGATTGGCACATGAGCAGAGTACTTCTGATGGTATCTCCCTACATGGAGAGATTGAGGAGCTTGCTTCTAGGAGAGTCATGATAACATGTAAGGGAAGTGTATTGGAGTGACATGCACATGTGTAGACATTCTGTAGCTGGTTCTGGTCTTTTAGCCGAATGGTAATGAGAAGCCTTTTTTGATTGGCTGCAATTGAGAATGCCTTCAAAAAGGCTTTAGTTGGTCTCAGCTATACTCTTTGGCCATTTTTTCTCTGGCTATGTTCTTGGTAGGTGTCTTAGACTCATTTGTAGATAGTGTTTGGTGAAACAGTGCTTGGGCCCTCTCCATTGGGACAAATAGCCCTGTAATCTCAGGCCACATATGGGCCTTGGTAGAAAGATGCCATCAGAGACACCTTGCACATGTGCCAGTCTCTATTGCATTTAAATATATTTACATCCTACCAATGCTGTATTTTAACTCCTTGATGATAGACATTCACCATGACTACTATGAGGAAGAGACAACTGACCAAAAAGCCTTCAGGAGTTTTACATCCATTCTTTATTTCCAAACTTGGTTGTATATATTTCAGTGCCCCTATACGACCATATTAGGTTGATCAAGGGATTGACAGGAACAGCTTGAATTTATAGGCTGGGGAGCCTGTGCTTGGGACTGTTGATTACTCCTCCCAATTAAAGCATTAAAATTCTCCTAGGCATCTCCAGGAAGATAAACTTTACTGATGCTGGCAGATGTGGTTCAATCCCAATGTTTTGGGAGGAACTACTCATTTGTGCTGGCCTATAAAAAGGAAGTTTTCATCAAGTCTCTTTATTTTTTCTCATGAGATAATGAGAGCTCAGCTAGACTAAGGGCATAACCATGTCTTTTGAGGAGGAGTCTCTTAGCCTCCTTCAAGAACCATTAATAGCAGTCTTAGGGTAAAGACACATTATGAGCTGCAAATGCTTGCCTGTATCCCTGAGGCCTGAGAAGACGGTTTTGGGCCACAAGTTTGAGGCCCTAGTAATTACAGAAGTCTTTAGAGGAAAATTCGTATCTCTGAAAATTTGTTTTAAAAGAAAGGAAAGGGGCAGCTAAGTGGTGCAGTGGATAGAACAACTCTCTGGAGTCAGGAGGACTTCAGACACTTGACACTTACTAGCTGTGTGACTTAATCCCATTGCCTAGCCCCCCCCCCAAAAAAAAAAGAAGAATAAAGGAAAGAGAGAACCAATGGCCTGAGATTACTGTGACCCCTGTCACAGAGATCTTACCATGGAAGGTTAGTGGGGTAGAAGTGCCTGTGTCTACATATTTCCAAGTTCCTGTAAGTTTCTAGGTGTTTTTTTTTTTTTTTTAGCATTGAATGGAATTCCTTTTAAAAGAGTGCAGGTGGAAAAGCAAGAAAGAGGAAATGTGACCATACCTGGATATATGTATTTCCTCCTGGAAGAGTGTGCTGACCTTCCTGCTGTCTGTAAAAATGAATGAAGGTGAACAGTGATCAGGAGCAGAAGTGAGGTGAAGCTCTGGCAGGTGACTGAGAAGTAGAGAGCTTCCTGGGGGCCATAAGTAGTGGGGGTTGATGAGTAAAACCCAGCTCATTACTTACTCATCTCCCTTCTCCCACCAAGGTTGCTTGGGGAAGCTGTTGTTCAGTGATATTTCTTTCCATTTCTCCCTCAAGAGGCAAGTAGGAGGGGAAGGGGAAGGCGAGAAGAAAAGATTTAATCCCTGGCTACCAATCATATCAAAGTCTGATAGTCCTTGTCTTAATATCTATTTGTGTTTTATGCAATTAAAAGATGTGGGGATATGCCCAGTAGGATAATCCTGGGTCAAAGGGTACAGATAGTTTAAGGACTTCTTCCACAGTTAAAAATTGCTTTCCAGAAAAGTTGGACCAATTCACAGCTCTTCCAATGTCTTCCTACAATCCCACTCTCCACTTCAGTCCATTCCACACTTTATTTCCTAAGTAATTTCTCTCATATCTGACCCTGTCATTTTCCTACTCATTCAATTCTAGTGGTTTCATTTGCCCTCCAGAATCAAATGTAAACTCCTTTCTAGCTTTTAAAGCCTTTCCCAACCTTTCCCCAACCTATTTGTCTAGCCTTATTATACATTTCTTCCCATACTCACACTTCACACTTTTTTGATGCAGCCACACTGATCTCTCTGTGCTTCGCATTTGATACTCCATCTCCTGTTACCATTCCTTTGCCAGTATCTCCCATGTCACACAATCAATTCCAGAGTTCTTAAGAGAGACCTTGCGAGTGTCCATGTATTAGTTTTTCTGCCACCATGTGAGCACTTGCCATTGAGTTCTCCATAAAAGTCTTTTTGGTGACCTTATGTTTGCACTCTCTGGTTGGCAGTTCGAGAAAGGACCTCAGTGTCTTGTATCTTATCCTGCTTAGTAATCTTTAGAATCTTCCTAAGACAATTCAAATGGAAGTGATTCAGTTTCCTGACATGGCGCTAGCATACTTTCCAGGTTTCACACAGGACTGCCTAGCATGATGTGCCGTCATCAGAGAAGATGCTGTGCTCTGTGAGCAATGCAGAAATTGAAATAGCTCAAAAGAAACATGAGATGTGCAAATTTAGAGAATGTGTACATGGACTATTTGTGTGGTAGAGCATTCCAAGCTCGTGTTGATCTGATCAGTCACAGTTGGACACACTAACTCGACTCTAACATAGTGATATTTTGGTCCTCTTTGAGAACGAAGGACACCAAACAACCAACTGTTCCTTTGCACTAGCTCTTCTCTGTGTGTGACGTGTTCTTCCTCCTAGAATTCCCACATCACAGAATTCCTCTCTTCGAGATGACGCGCAAGCACCACCTTCTATGTGAAACCTTATTTTGATACCTCCGACTGTTAGAGTACTACCTTTCAAACTATATGTCCTTCTTGTCTCTCTTGTTAGAATGTAATGTCCAGTGTAATCTCCTTGTGAGTAGAGATTTTTTCATTTATTGTATTTCTACTGAAGCATTTAGTACAATGTCTTGCAGATAATATATGCTTAATACATATTTGCTGATTGATAAGATTTTGAGTAAACAATAATAATGTCTGTACAAAGATGTAATTTTGATTCTTTTTGGCCCTGTTAATTCCATTTTTTTGTCTTATTATTTAGTATTTCTAATATTAGTGTGTCTAATACAAAACAAAATGATAAAACAGATGTTTTAATCTTATTGGGGAAGATTCTAGCAGTTTTCCACAAAGAATTCTAATATTTGCTTTTAGATAAATTCTTTATATCATGTTAAGAAAAGATCCTTTCGTTCCTCAGTACTTTAATGTGTTTTTAAAAAAAACATAAATGAGTAGTAGGGTTTATGAAAAGCTTATTTTTATTTTATAGATATCATATGATTCTGTTTTTGATTAGTGTGAGTGGTTATGCTAAGTTTTTCCTAATCTTGAGGACCATTGTACTCTTGGTTTAAATCCTAGTTGGATAATGAACAATTTTTTTTCATCACTGTTACTGTAATGTCTACTAATGTTTTATTTTAAGATACTGTACCATTATAGTTAGTAGTACTATTCTTTAATTCTCTCGCTCTGAATTATCTCATTTTTTGTTTGACTAGTAAGACATTGTTTCAACATGAATTCTGTTTCACCTACTTTTCAAAAATTTATGCAATACAGAAATTATATATTCTCTAATATTAAATTTATCTGTAAATTTGTTCATTTATGATTTGCTCAATTTCTTGTTTTTAATAGTTTATATTTTCTAGATATTAATATATTTCATAATTCTGTTTTGTTGTGATATAATTAGTTACAGTCATATCCTAACATTTTATTTATTACTTTTCCATTCATTGCAAATTCTTTTCCTTGGTCTTGGCAATTTGGTTTTCTTCTCTTCCCTTAAAAAACCAAATTAGTTAATTGTTAATTTCTGGTAATCTTTTAAAAATAACTTTTTGTCAGTTCAATAGTATTCTTTTTTCCTCTGATTTTCAAAATATCTTTTTTCTTGTGTTGGGATTCTTAATTTGTTGTTTTGTGGTTAATTTAATTATATACTATCTTTTGTCTTTTATTTTGTTAATATATGTGTTCAGTTGCATAAGTTTTCCTTTAAAGAAAACATGCATTTTCTCTATCCTATAAATTTTGGTATGTAGTCTCACTATTGTCATTCTCTTGACTGTTTCTATGATCTGTTCTTTCAATTATTATTTAGAATATTCTTATTTAGTCTGCACTTAGGTCTATACCTTTGGTTTATATTTCCTTCATTGAATTGTTTTCCTTTGTGTCTGACTCTTCGTGACCCCTTTTGTCACTTTCTTGGCAGAGAAACTGGAGTGGTTTGCCATTTCCTTCTCCAGTTCATTTTGCAAACGAGGAAACTGAGGCAAAAAGGGTTTAGTGACTTGCCCAGTGTCACACAGCTAGTAAGTGTCTGACGCCAGATTTGAACTTAGGAAGATGAGTCCTCCTGACTGCAGACCGGGCGCTCTATCTATTGTGTCACATAGATGTCCCTTTGCTGATTACAATTTTTATTGCATTAGTCAGGTATTTAAAGCATGTCTTTAATATTTCTTTCTACATTTATTTATAAATTTGCATTTAGTAACATATGACCAATTTTTATAAATGTATCATGACATAGAAAAGCATGTTTTATTTAAAATTCCCATTCAATATTTGCCGTAAGTTTATCAGATCTCATTTTTCTAACCTACTATTCATATCCATAACATTCTTCTTTCCTTTTCTGTTAGATATGTCAACTTCTGAAAAAGGAATGCTGGTCACCTACAATTACTGTCTTACTGTCCATCTTTTTGCACTTCAGCTAGCCTTTCCTTTAAATCCATTTCGTATATATATTCCTGTTATTTCATTGTGTATGGTATCCTCAAAAATGATGCAACATATTTTGAAATGATATATCTTTAATGTTGTCTTGTCCAAAATCATGACTACAACTACTACTTTTTAAAATTCAATTGAAGGAGAATAAATTTCATTCTAGATCCTTACTGTTATTCTCCATTATCTTTGTTTAAGCTTATTTCCTGTATATAACAAATTGTTGAATTCTGTTTTTCTAATACATCCTATAACTATCTTCTATTTGACAGTTTTGATTCATTAACATTCTATCAAGTTTTACTGTCTTACATTTTAAAAAAATCACTAAATACATGCGGCTTATTTTACTTGAAACAATATAATTCATCACCTTTTAATATATGGATACCTTTTTAATGTATATATGCCAACACACACATATATGCCACCTTGCTGCCTAGTACAATACCTAGAACATATATTGTAAGCCTTTAATAAATGTTTGTTGAGTTTCATTTTAGGAGAAATAATTTCAAATCATTCATCATATTGAGGAACCATTTTTTAATAATTCAAGAGTATGCTAAGCGCTATGGGATGTTATTTGATGATGGAAGCTAGTTTCCTTTTTTTTATCGTATGTAATATTCCATTCCTTTCATTTATCATCATCTACAATATGGTCTACACAATTTCAACTGTTACTACTGTAATATATAAATGAATTTCCTTTTCCTATCTAATTGTAATATGTTTTCTTTGATAATGAAGCTTTGGAATTTGACAACTATATTTCTGGGCAAACTAAATGAGATTCCTTCCTAATTCAGACCTCAGAATTCTATCAATTTTAGTTAATCAACAAGTATTTATTAAATTCAATTTGTACTTTATGCCCTGTCTCCAGTGTTTCTAGGCTATTTTCTTGTATGATTTCATGAATTATAGTATTTGAGCTCTTCATTTCATATTTCTCTTGACCTCTCCAGGGATATAAATTTCAGATAGTCTAATTTAACTCTATTTTTAAAAAGTTATTTGCTTTGGTTTTTGAGCAATGAACTCATGCATCTTCCAGTTTTGCTACATTTTGATTTTGTCCTGATATTTGTTTTTCCATTTGTTCTAAATAGCTAGCTTTCTTGTTTTTAAAATATTTTTTAAGGTTTCTAGTTTCTGTCCTTATATTTTCCCTTAATTATTTTATTGAGCTCCTGAACTACTTTGGAGGATCTCAAAATGGTTCAGTTCTCATTTATGTGGGTTCGGTAATTGTTACTGAACTATGATTATTAATTCTTTTTTTGTTTTTGTTTTCCTCTTTAATCTTTTTCTTTTTTTTTTGCTCTGAATTGGCTTGTATAGATTTCCTTCCTTTTGCCTCTTTTTTAATGATTCAGAGGAGGATATTTTTTAATGATTTTAATGATAATTATTAATTATTGAATTATTAATTAATTAAATTAATGATTTTAATAATTTTAAAGATTCAGGGGAGCTAGACTTAAACATAATCAATACTAACCCAATCATTTTTGTCAGCAGTCTGTAAAATTGTTTTTTAGAAGCTGGATAATTGAAAGAGGTGGATAAGATTGCTTAAACCAAGAAGAAATGTTTAAAGGGGCAGGAGCAAGTCAGATGCACCCTATGGCCCTTAAAAGGGCACAACTGGACCTGGCTCTGATATTCACAACATGGGCTTCTACTAAGAATACATTAGTGTTGAAAGAATCTCATTTCTGGGTATTGATTTTCCCTTCTAAATATCCATGGTAAACCCAGTATCTTCAGGTTCAGCAGTCCAGTGTAAAGGTCACTCACATACAAAAGGCCTGGACCAGATTACTTTCCATGCTAATCTATAATTTAAGAATTTCACACTGTGAAGTTAAATATCCTGCTTTCTGTGGTGTAATGGTTTTCTCCATCCATTTCAAGTTATCACTTGTGGCCTAAAGGGAATATTACTCCATCCTAATCTCATTTCACAATAAAACTACTCTGTCTTGTGTCTGGTTTCTGGTCCCTTGGTTATCATAGATCTCTTCAATAGTCATTTCT
This sequence comes from Phascolarctos cinereus, assembly GCF_003287225.1. Lineage (NCBI taxonomy): Eukaryota > Metazoa > Chordata > Mammalia > Diprotodontia > Phascolarctidae > Phascolarctos > Phascolarctos cinereus. Next base: position 145,668,532 of record NW_027555514.1, read on the forward strand.
TATTTCATCCCCTTCCCATCTAATAGTCACTTCCTGGGTTTTTGTGGTCTTAGTCTGCAATGAAATTTCAGTTGTTCAGGGATGAAGGTTCACACTACATTAATAACCTTAGGGAACTAATGTAAATTAAGTATTAAAAACCTTCAACATTGGGTTATAAAACTATGGAACATATAGGAAATTAATGCTACAAATAATAATACTTAGCTTCTCTGAAGAAGTTTCTTTTCCTTAAAATTGAAATATCAGTATCTTTTTATTGCTTTATATAGATATTCTCTGAATGAAATGTCTAAAAAGTGCCCCAAGTTCATTGGAGATAAGAGTATTAGAAATGTCAGGCACTATATGATCCTATTAATAATAAAAAGAATATAGAAAATGGTATCTTCTGGATTCTATATTTTCTATTTTCATATATTTCTGTTCTTTAGATTTTCTGTCCTCTAAGTATCATTGATCGGGCAAACTGTGCTCAAGTCAACAGTGCCTGGAGATCCATGACACATATAAGATCATTGTGGAGTGAAGTAAGTGATTAATTACAACACTAACATTTTATTTCTGTCTCCAAAAGGATAACAGACTCTTGTACATATAAGATAGCTGTCCACAGTTTTAGTAGCAAATAAGGATAGATTCTCTTGTATTTTCAAGCATTTGGGCCCCTAGCATTTCTGTATTGTTTTGGTTTTATAATCCCAGAAGGAGTTGTGTTTGGAAAGTGTTGGCAAAGGGCCATACATGGGGTGGTTATCTTTCTGATATAAAAATTCAGCCCAACAGGAATTTTCTTACTAAGGGAATTATCTTGTTCTTGGCTGCATAGTCCACAGATAGCAGGTAACTTAGTATTTCTTTCATTCATACACCTTTTGAATGCAGAGATAATCAAACAAAGCTGATCTCCCTTGTGTGCTCTCCTGCATGCATCATTAGTATCTCTAATTCAGGAGTTCTTAAGCTGGGGTTCATGAACTTGTTTTTAAAAAATATATACATATATGCATTTTGATAACTGTATTTCATGTAGTTATTTCCTTTTTTAATACTATGTATTTTGATAATTTAAAAATTTTATTCTGAGAAGGGATACATAGGGTTCACCAGATTGCCAAAGGCATCCATAAGAGGAAAGAGGTTAAGCACCTCTGTGAGAAAAAAACTAAATGTTACTTATTTTAGAGGGTGAAATATAAGAGACATTAGTTAGTTAAAACAGCATCCTTAGTACAGTCTTTGGGCTTGTTTTGATATTTATGTATGACAGTTTCTGTTCTGTAGTCACAAACTATGTTTTTGACCTCTGCTAGCCATCTTTCAAATGCATTTCATTTTTCAGAAAACTCTTCCAGGTTTTCCGTGTCTTTCTCATTTTCCTTCTGGATTGTTTGCCATTGGATCTTTGCTTTTTCTGTTCAATTTAACACAATGCAATTTTATTAATAAACATTTATTAAGTGCCCATCATGTATAAAGCATGCCTACCATATGTAGTCTAATCTGACTTCTAGCTGTGAACATGAAGAGTTAGGAAAGGGTAAAGAGCCACTGAAGATACTAATATGGAATCAATGAGCTTCCCTATGAATCTCTCTTTACAAAGTGAGCTTTTTTACTTAATGAGAATTGTGAATTGAGAGCTGGCTTTTGAATAAGGAAGGTCTAGGCTTAAGGAGTTGAGTGCCTGGGTCACCACCTTCCTTTCTCCATTTCCTCCTTTTATATTAGAGGATTTCAGCATTCACACTGACACACCCTCTAATCTTTCAATTCCTCAGTTTCATTAAATCCGGTGATTTACACCATAACTTCACTAAGTTGCATGTAAGGAAGGAGAAGGGAAGAAGCAAATATGCATTTTTATAGTGCCTACTATGTGCTAGGCACTGTGCTAAATACTTTCCAAGTATTATCTCACTTGTCATTGGGATAGTCACATATTGGATTTCACCATTACCTACTTGTTTTCCATTTCCTTAATTAGAAACTAGAACATTGCCAACCATAACTGATTATAATTTTGCCTCACCCTATGTATTGCTCCTCTTAAATCTGTTTTTCACTCTCACTGAGAACCATAATTCCCCCTATCCCTCCCTAACTCTCTCAGGCCATTATCCTTGCTCTGGCTTCATATCCCTCCTTCTCCATTTTGACTTTATAGTTACCTAATTCAGCTTGGAATCATTAATCAGTCAGCCTTAAGTAGCTCTTAGGAAAGGATATTTACTAATTTAGTAAATTAAATTTACTAAAATTTAATATTTACTAAAGGATATTTACTAATCTGCTCAAAAGTCTGTAACACACATTTCTTCAAATGCACACAAAGGTCAGGGAAAAGTGTGCTCAAGCTTAGAAAGCACATGTGGCAAAGGGATAATTCACATGTCCTAGTTGCTTTGATTAATTGATTGATTGAGACATGTTTTCACATAATCAGAATGAGCTGTTATTAATTCCTGTTATCAAACTTTAAAGAGGCTCTTACAGAGTGAGGGTAGTCATTTTATCCCTCCCTAATTGATTCCCTATATCACTTCCCACAAAAGCTTTCCTAGATATTCTTCTCTCTCCTCCCACACTTTCCCTTCACCTCTCTCCCTCCCCCCCTCCCCCCTCCCAGTTTAGGACCTCTCCTCTATTTTACTGAATCCTCTTTTGACACTTAAAGTCCTTCACAAGCTGGCCCCTTTCTACCTTTCCATTCTATTTACACTTACTCTCCTTCATGTACTCTGTGATCCAGTGACAATGGCTTTCTTGCTTTTCCTCATATTGGACATGCCATCTCCTAACACGAATGGAATTCTCTCCTTACTCACGTCTGCCGCCTGACTTCTCTGCCTTCCTTTAAGAGTCATCTAAAATTTCATCTTCTGCAGAAGGCCCCTCCCAGCCCTCTTTCCCATGTTCCCCTTCTTTATCCCCCCCAGTACCTTTCCTCTGAGATTATCTTCCATTTTCACTGTGTATATCTTGTATGTCCATAGTTATTGGCATGTGATCTTCCATATGAGAATGTGAGCTTCTTGAGGGCCTTTCTTGTGTCCCTAGTATTTAGCGCTGTGTCTGGCACGTAGTAATAAATTAACTTAAATTAATACATTTATCTATCAACTGACAAATTTATTAATAAATTATTTAATTTGTTCACAAAAGCATAACAAATACTTATTGATTGAGTTACTTTAGGCACTGTGAAAAATATGCAGATGAATAGACATAGTCCTTGCCTTCATAGAATTTTAAGTCTAGTAAAGAATATGGAATGTGAACAAATAAATTGTAATAGAAACCACAATATGGAAATTAGAGGGTTGCAAAGTGCCACTTGAGCTGAAGGAGTCAGGGAAAGCTTTATGGAGCATTACAATGAGAGGGAGCAGCATGAGCACAGTCATGGAGATGGGAAATCAGAGGGTATGTTCAAGGAATGGTGAGTAGAATAGTTTGGCTTCCATTCATGTTATAATGGACAAATCCCTTGTTCTCTCTACATCTTAGCTCTTTATCTGTAAAATGAAGGACTTGAACAAGATTATTACCAATTTCTTCCCATTTTCAATCTGATAATCTTATGTAGGAGATTGTTAGGAAATAAACTTTGAAAGGTAAGTTGAGAATAAATTATGGAGACTTTAATGTCAGAATAAGGAATTTAGATGGGAAGCCACTGAAATATTTTGATTGTTTCTATGATATGATAGAACTTTTTTTTTTAGGTAAAAAAATACTTTGGGAGCAGTGTGTAGAATTTGTGGAAAAGGCAACCCAATTAGAAGGAAAGCTATTAGAGTAGTCTGCTCTAGGCAATAGATCATGAGGGCCTGAACTAGGATGATGAAAGTGGAATAGAAAGAAGATGGTGGATAAAAAAGATTTTGCAAAAGTAGAATAAAAAAGATTTGATAACTAAATTGATGTAGGAGGTGAGGAAGAGGAAAAACTTGGGTGAAAAGGAAAATAGTAGTACCACTAATAGAAACAGGAAAGTTAGGAAGAAAGGTGGGAAAGATTAGTTTGACATGTTGAGTTTAAGATGCCATTATATACTTAGGTGGTGATGTTCCATAGGCAATTGAAAATATGGAGCTGGGGGCAGCTAGGTGGCATAGTGGATAGAGCACTGGCCCTGTAGTCAGGAGGACCTGAGTTCAAATCTGGCCTCAGACACATAACACTCACTAGCTTGTGTGACTCTGAGCAAATCACTTAACCCCAATTGCTTTGGCAAAAACAAAGAAACAAAAAATATGAAGCTGAAGCTTAAAGGAGAAGGTGGGGCTAGAGGTATAGATTTTTGTTATTTGGAGGTTTTCTTTAAAACATCTGATTTAATATTTTTTCTTTCCATACAAAATTCTTTGAATAAATCATCTTGTTAATAAAATAAACATATCCATGTTGGTCTTTATTTTTGTAGAAGTATATGTGTTCTAGCCCTTTCAAGAGGCAGCTAGATGGCGAAGTGGATAGCATTAGGCCTGGAGTCAGGAAGACTCATATTCTTGAGTTCAAATCTAGCCTCAGACACTTACTAGTTGTGTGACCCTGGGCATGTCACTTCACCCTGTTTGCCTCAGTTTCCTTATCTGTAAAATGAATTGGAGAATAAAATGGCAAACCACTCCAGAATCTTTGCCAAGAAGACCCCAAATGGGTTCACAGAGAATCAGACATGCCTGGGATGATTGTACAACAAAAGCCATTTCAGATTTACTAAAAACTTTTTAGCAGTGTCAGTCTTCTTATATCTCTACTTGCAGCAGCCTTAACTGAAAGGTTTATGAAAGTGTAACTTATTGATAAAGTTCTGATCCTTTCTCTGCACTGATTAATGATCTTGGAAACACCTTGAGCTTCATATAATCAAAGGATTTTCTAGTTGAAAGTGCCTGTAGAATCCCAGCTGGTCCACTAGCATAAGATCACCTCTAAACGCTGCTTGACAATTGGTCATCTAGCCCTACTTGAACACTTTCAGTGAGGAGAAGGGAGCATACGACTCACTTTCAGACAGTTCCGATGATTAGTAGGTTTTTCCTACTTCAAGTCTATGTGTCCTGTCTCTTTGCAACCTGTTTGCTCCTAGTCCTTCCCTCTGTGGCCCAACCTTCCTCCATTCTGCATGCTTCATCAGAGGGTATTATACTAGACCAGGGATTCTTTGTTTTTGGCAAGGCAATTGGGGTTAAGTGATTTGCCCAGAGTCACACAGCGAGTGAGTGTTATGTGTCTGAGGCCAGATTTGAACTCAGGTCCTCCTGACTCCAGGACCAGTACTCTATCCACTGCGCCACCTAGCTGCCCCATAGACTAGGGATTTTTAACCTGGGGTCCCCTGGAGTCCCCAAGGGCTCTGTGAATAGATTTCAAGATTTCATTGAATAGCTTGAATGAGAAAATTACATTCTAATTTTTATTATTTACATTTATGATTTTATTTTATTACTCCTGTATTTTCACTAAACAATAATTGAAATAGAGAATTTCCTTCAAGTATTTGAAAATATTATTTTGAGAAGAGGTCCATAGACTTCACCAGATTGCCAAAGAGGTCCATGCCAAAAAAATTTTTAAAAAAAGATTTAGAATCCCTAAACTGGATGATCTCTAAGCTTCCTTACAGCTCTAACATTTTGTGTTATTTTGAGTCTTGCCCAACTTCTTTTCAGTTAAGTTCAGCTTTGACCTCATTAGTTGATGGGTCCAGTATTTCACAAATTTCTGGCAAGGATTTTGTTGATTGCTATATTACAGATAAAATATTGGCTAATCTTTGGGGCTGTTTGGCTGTATCAGTTGTGTTTGTATTCCTAATGTCTGTAACACTGTCAAAAAATAATTAGCTTGAAATAAAATATTTTTAATTCTTTGGATGTGGCTGGAGAGAAGTCATAGGTTATGTTGACAAAAAAGTTTACAATGTATACATACATACAGAAGTATGCTAACATTTCATTAAATCTGTTCCATGTATTGTTATGTCAGCACCGTGTATTGTTATATCAGCATAAAATTACCACGATGGATGCATAAAATACAGCCTGACTGTTTGCAGTATTCTCTATCTACTAAATTATTTGCATAATTGGAGCATTATAGAGAAAGTTTTAACCTCCAGATGTGCCTGGGGTTGTACTTTTATTTTACTGTTATAATGCTGACCTGTGAGAATCAAGGAATTTATATTTGTTGAGAAATATTGTACTTTTATACTTTAATTCTCAATGGATCAGTTAAGTCACCCATGTGGTTATTCTCTCTAGCAGTGCGAATCAGAATCCATCTGTGGATTCTCATTTTGGGGTTCTTGTCCACATCCTATCCCAGATCATAGAAATCTAAACAATGTGCTGGAGGTCTTCCTCCAGTTTTGTTTTTTTTTAGGGTGTTTTTAAATTCCTTCTATTATACTGGTGCAGCATTCACTTATTGTTCAGTTATTCCTCATTCAAAGTTTCTTTTTGATCAGGAGAAACATTGTAATAAGTAATTTTTAGGAACCCTATTTGGTCTTCTACTTGGTAACCCAGGATGTTCATTTCTTATTTAAAACATTTTAATAGCACCTTATTTACCATTGATTTTGCTTGTCTTTAAGTTCCAAGGATATGTAAAATGCACCATAGACACCTGAAAGTATAAGCCTTTGAACTAGCTTCATTTGATCTGTGAGAATGAAAACATAATTCATGTTCCCAGAAATCATTTTGTTGAAATTTACATACACAGTTGTTTTTGACATATTGTCTATGCTGATTCAGCATTGCTTAATTTATTTTGTAATGTTATATTTTTCACCCATGCAATGAGATATTGACTAATGACCAACTTAGCATTAGGAGTCTGAAGAACTGATTCTAAATTTCTTGCTAATCATTGTGAAGAATTTTTAAAACATTTTGGAAGTTATGCCAAATGAGTTTTATGTTTTTGTGGCAATTTACAAATATATGTGTGTGTATGTCTATATTGTACAAATTTGCATTTCTTTTCCATTTCTTTGGTTTGAGTGGAAGAATAGTTAAAAAACAATTAAGAATATAATGCCCAAGACTAGTTCTCTCTGACTTGGAAGAATTAAGCTAAGGGATTGGCTTGTCTGAAAAGTAATGCTGTAACTAGCACAGATTGACCAGAGCTTTGTCACAGGTTGTTGACATGGTAGGGTATACTTCCTTCCCACAGTAGTCCTCCGAATCAGATGGTTCCTTATGAGCCTCATGTCACCTCGTATGACTTCTTCTTCATGCTCTTGTTCCCTAGCCACTGCCCCTTTGAGAGTCCCACTATTGCACCCTCTCTTCCTCTTGTGGTCCTGCCTTCTCTTACCTTGTTATGGAGCGTGCTCTTTCGTGGTAAACTGCTCATGTGATGTGTTTAGACCCAGGGATCTATGCTAAGTAGTATGTCTTGGGTCATTAGCCATAGAGCTGTGTACAGGCCACCTATCAGTGGCCTTGGGCTTTCAGTACCATAAACTTGCTCTTTGCTTCAGAGGCCAGAATTTCAAGTTACTTTCCTACTCTTTGAATTCAAGAAGGTTCAGTGAAATGAAGAGGATGAAGTTGTGTTTTTTTTTAATCCTTTGCCCTTCCAAGTGTGATAGATTTAACAGTTATTCCTTCAATATTCAACATATATTGATTAAGGTCTATTGTATGTTTTACACTGTACCTGTGTAATAATCTCTAATCAGTACAATAACCAACAAGCATATATTAAGTGTCTGCTATGTGCCAGGCACTGTGATAGGTTCTGGGGATACAAATACAAGAGGTGAAATGATATTTCATGATAAATCAATTAGAGAGGTGTAAAAGGAAGTGCTTTGTGAGGTTTAAGAGGGAGGGTTGAGGGGGAAGGTGCAGGAACAAAGGGAAGTTTCATGGACGAGGCAGAATTGGACGTAGGCATTAAAGAATGGTTAGAAATTCAGAAGGCAAAAAGGTGGAGGGAGAGCTTAGTGAACAGCCTAAGAAAAAAGCATGTAGAGGTGAGAGTCTCCCATTAGACTCTAGTGTATATTCAGACAATAGAGAGTAGTCCAGTTTGCCCAGAAGGCATAGTATAAAAGAATTGTATGAGATGAGATTGGATAGTAGTTGGATAGAGTAGTACTGTGTTGTAGCAGACAAAGGAGTTTGAACTTCAGTTGAGAAACATTGGGTACTAAGGGGGTTGAAATCTTCTTCTTTGGAGGAAGTTCTCACACCCATGAGATCCATTGAAATATTGAAGCTGCTTTTTCTGACATCCCTCAAATCACATGTCAGAACAGAACACTGAGGGGAAAAGTGGGCAGTGGGGGCATATAGAAATGAATTGTCAATGATCCAGGTCCAGGGGCAGTTAGATATTTAAGGCCCTTTGTCATTTCCCTCTTTTCTGATGAGCTCTTGTCTTAATGTTCAGCCTGTGAGCCTCAACCACAGTTCATCTCCTGTCTCTCCTGCCTCAGACTGCTGGGTTGACAACTCACCTCTGACTGTTTCCATATTTTCTGAGTCTGCTTCACTCTAGATGTTGATATATACATCCGCCTCTAACCTCCTTATTTCTCCCTCAAGCTACTCTTCTATGTCTGACTTCCCCTTTCATTTCAAAATTCCTATAGAGTAGTTGCATTGGTTGCCAGTACTTTCTTACCATCTGCTTACTCTTCAGTGACCTGGTTTCTACCCCCAACCCTCTGTTGAAACTGCATTTACCAAGACCCCATCATCACCAAATCCAGGGGTCTGTTTGTAGCCCTATCCTTGACCTTTCTGTAGCATTTGACATTTTGTTACCCCTTTCCCCTTGATACTCTTTTCTTTCTTGACTTCCACAACACTGTACTTTCTGAGTCCTCCTGCTTGTCTGGCTGCTACTTACAAGTCTGCAAGTGCATCTTCCACCTTCTTAGCCCCAAGCCCTGGGAATCTCCCAGAGCTTTGTTCTTAAGCCATTTTCTCTTCCTTCAACACTCTCTCAGCAAGTTTTCCATTCCTGTGATTTCAGTTACAGTTTCTATATAGCTAAATCACAGATCTTTATTTTGAACACCCATTTGTCCCTTGAGCTCTAGTACATATATCTAGTTGCTTGTTAGCTGCCTCTACCTTGATGTCTTTGCCAGCACACTTTCCAAAACTGAACTCTTTTCTGATGACACCATTGTTCTCCCTGCTCAGTCTCATATCTCATGGTCATCTTTTCCTCTTTCTTCTTTACTTGCTCCATCTGACTTGTTGGCAAGTCCCACCAAATCTAACTCCAGAATACCTCTTACATTTCTTTTCTCTTTTCCCCTCACACTGCCACCACTCAAATTGAGGCCATCAACATGGTATCATAGGTTTTGAGCTGTCAGGGACCTGAGTAGTCATCTTGTCCAATCCTCTCATTTACTGTTGAGGAAATTGAAACCTGGATAATGGTGAAGTAACTTGCCCAAGGACATAAGGTAGTAAATGACAGAACAGGAATTTTCAGATACAAAACCCATAATTTGCTCTACTGCACCAAACTATTACATTAGCTTCCTAACTAGTCAGAAGTTGCCAAATTAATATTCCAAATGTGCAAGTATGACCATGCCATGTTCACCTGCACAAAAACCTTCAGTGGCTCCCTATTTCCTAAAAGACAGAATAAAGACTCTTTAGCCTGGTGTTTATGATTTTCCAGAGTCTATCTACAAACTACCTTTTCATTTTTATTTCACACTGCTCCCTTTTAGATAAAACGTTCCAGCCAAATTGGACTCCTGGCTGATTCTAGATGTCCTCACTCTCTTAGTTATGCAGTCACACAAGCAATTCCTCAATAGCTGAAACAAACTCATTCTTGCCTCTGCCTGTTGAAATCCTTGTCTTTAAGACTCCTCACTCAAGAGCCACCTTGCCCATTAAGCATTTCTTTTATTTCCTCAGCTGAAAGTGGTCTTTCCCTTCTTAGGTTTTCTTGAAGCACTTTGAATGCCTCCTTTACTTTTTTTTTTTTTCAGCCAAAGACTGGATTTATTAGAACATCCATCATATTGGTCAGACTCTTAAGGAGTCTGAATGTTAGTGAGCTATTGGCTAGATTATAAGAATCTGAGCAGTGGCTAGATTTTAAGAATCTAAGCACCTTAATGGAGACAAGATGAACCTATATACAGAAAGACTGTGGGAGGGATCCAAGTAGGAGTGGCCAAGCAGTTTGGGGTGACCTGGAGGAGGGGTCTAAGGAGGATCTGGATGGGGGTGGCCAGTAAGCTGGGGTGAGCAAAACTCCTGGAATCTGGACCACGTGGGCAAGGGAGAATGGAGCCTAGCTAGGATTTAGGGTGGGAAATGGCCAAGGGCCATATGGAGGTACTAGGCTAGATTAAGGGTAACAGAGAATTGGGAGATTGGAGGTAGCCACAAGGCCAGTTGATGGGATTATAGCCTCAGGCTAAAGCCAGAGATTTGGTCATGTGGGAAAGTCCAAGGTTTTTCCTTTCTGGGGTCCAGATCCCAAACTCATCATTCCCCCCTCAAACAAATGGGACCCAAATTCTTTTAGGGTAAGGGGCAAAGGTCTCAGCTTCTGAAACTGCTTCCTTCTGGCAAGGGGTGTAGAGCTGTCCCTTCCTCAAGGGGGTCCCAAAGAGGAGGTTGACTGGAACCAAGCAGAGGCTGCATCCAGGGAGCCATGTGGGGACATTGGCTTGTACCCGCTGTTTGCTACCAACTATAGGTAGCCTGTAGTCTGGAAGACACAAATCTGACAGAAAAGACTGCAGGGCCCAAATATGACAGGATGAAACATCCTTAGCTCTGTTTGGATTCTGATAATTCAGTTTTCCAACCATGCAGTATTAAATCCACCTTATAGCCAGACTCAGGAATAGCCAGGTGGGTAACATTCCTTTTCAAAGGAACGTAATGGGGAAACTGAGCCAGGAGGATCCCACCTTAGACTGAGGCTAAAATTGTCCTCTCAGCTTTTCCCGATGCTGATTTCCCACCAGTATCACCTTCTCTGAGTAGCTTGTGTCATTTCTCTCAGATGGATTATTGATTATCAATGGATTATGATCCATCAGACAACTCAAAATAAAATCCCACGGATTACTTCATACAGTAAATTTCGCTTATCACAGCTTAGGAAAAACTAAATTTGTGTTGGTATAAAAAGCTAATCATTAGAGATTTCCATATACTTGCAAATTCTCAGCAAATCAAAACCCAAACAAACTTTTTGGCAAGTTTACACATTAAAACAATAACCAACAATAGCCAAATTATTTTAGGGGTAACCAAATTATGAAAAGTTGCTTGACATAACTGATACAAAAGCTCACCAATTTGAAACTTGAAACAAACTCATTACCAATCAGATGACTTCAATTTTGTTCAATGCATTTCCAAATTACTTTACACAGAGAATCAATATCTCATCATTAACAGTTAAAACTACAACTTTAAAAAGAGCATGCTTACCCAAGTCCAGAGGCTAGCTTCATTACCTTGAACAGGATGTGCTGAACCTGGGTGATGCTTCCAGGCAAGGGTTGCCCTAGAGCCCAAGGCCATTGCCAGGGGTCCCATGCTGTAGCTGCTGCCCCTCCCCCCTCCTTCCTTTCCCAGGTGGGGGAGGGTAATATCAAAGGTAAAAAAGGGTGAAATTCTCTTTTCCTATGAGAGGGGTTAACAGATACCCTCTTGACTCAAGGGAAGGGAGTGGGAGAAAAGAGTGACCAGAGTTATAAGGAGGAGTTTCAAAACTCTTTAATGATCAATCACAAAACTTCCAGAATCTGCTAAGATATTTTTAGCTGTTCTAACTTTTCCCTGTAACCTCCATGAAGGAGAATTCAGAGGTGTAGAGGGAAGGGAGTAAGTAAGCCTCAGGGAACCAAAAAGCAACTGCAGTTTTCCTCAATTCCCTAGCTCCCAGAGAACTGACAGAATTGGGCATACGCTTCCAGATAGGGAGTCTGTCTTTGTCCTCTATGCTGCAGAAGGTGTACCTACCTCAAACCAACACAGTGGACTTGAGAGCATCAGGATGAGTGTGAGACAGCCTTGTAACTGTCTGCCCGAAAAGCACATCCAAGCCTTGGTGCTTGGAGAGCCACCCCAACTGCAGAGCAAGAAAGGAGGTGGGGGGTAGGAGGCTTACATACCTTCCAGTCTTGGCTAGAGAAGAACTTGGGATCAGGCAGTTTCCTCGTATAGGCCACCAAATTTTTGAGGTTTAGGGATTAAGGGGTGCTGGGACCCCAAAATCACAACACGCAGATCCTGCCTGAAAGAACTCAACCCAAGCCTTCTTTCAGCCAAAGACAAGATTTATTAGAACATCTGTCATGTTGGGCAGACTCTTAAGAAGTCTGAATGTTAGTGAGCTATTGGCTAGATTATAAGAATCTGAGCAGTGGCTAGATTTTAAGAATCTAAGCCTTTTACTCTTAATATATTCTCTTTTACGTACATGTCTTCTTCCTACTAGGAGTGGTTTAAACTACTGGAGATCAGGACTGTGATTTTTCATCTTTGTATCCTCAGCACATAGCATATACTTTGTACATAGTAATGCTTAATATATGTTGGTTGAAATAATTTGGTCCAAAGAAGTTAACCTTCCTGTATCCAATACCTGCTTAAATTTCTATAAATACCCTCCACCCATCATCCACCATCCATGCTTCTCTTCAACTCTGAGGCAAAGAGATCTTAACAATACATGAATTATGGCTCCTTTGTAAAAGAAGTCATCTTTCTTATTTCGAATTGGGTCAGCATTACTAAAATCTACATCTAACTGCTTTAATACTTTGCTAACTTTGGAAATATAGGCACTTGTGGAACTCTTTCTTTGCCTCAGAGGAGAAAAACCTTTACTTCCTGTTCTCATTTTACTTTAGAAAGCCTACTGTTTCACACAATAACAGTCTCATCATTGGGGATTTTATGGTAATTTCTAAGCTTAAAAGAAAGCACTTAAACATATATTGCTTGCTACTGCATTTCATGGTCCATAAATATCATTTTCTCTCATTGTGTTTAGACTGATTCTTCAGTTTTAAATCTGATGTTTTTGTCAAAATGTCAAATAACTTTAGCGAAATTCTTAATTTGCCATGGTTTCTTCTAAGAGTGAGGACATGTAAGAATAGAAATTTATTCAGCTCATAGTCTGTTAGACAAAAAAAGAGCCATTTCTTTGTGAATGTGTATTTATATCTTCCATTTTAATTTTTTTTCTGTGTATTTGCAAATAGGTCTCAAAATGCATGGCAAGAATGAACCAAGTTTTTTTTTTAACAATAAAAAAGTTATACAGGTCATTATGCAATTATTAATGCCATCCTATGGAACCCAATCTCATGCAGTTTACTATCGTAGAATGCCTGCCAGTGATGGTTGCTCAGCCAATGTATACATAGGATAAACAGCATGAGATTGTTTCCTTAGTTCACAACTAAAATAATAATTAAAGAAACCCTGTTAGCTGGAATTCCTTCATAGACACATAACACAGTTAACAAAAATGTAAACAAAAGATTTTCCTTAAACAAATATTAAACCTAATCTATTTACAAAGGGGACCCTTCTAAGTTAACCTACTATGGTAATCCTGACACTTTGTTTCTTTGCCATGTGGTCTCGGTGTATTTTTTCCCATGCATCATCTTCTGTATCCTGGTCAGTTGGATCAGGGTATGATGGTAGCTTGTCCTTTGGACATTCTTCGTAGTAACTTCGAACATATTTTCCGACAAGCCAACCTTTGTATTCTTCAGGTGTTCTGCATTCCAGTCCATTATAATGAACATTATAGTGATGTTTTAACCAGTAGTAAAGGTAGTGGATATTATAGTCACATCTCCAAGGATTTTCTTTAAGCCACAAGATTTTCAAAAAATATAGATCTTCTAATACTCCGTAGTCAAAGTTTTGTAGACTATTGTTTGACAAATCTAATTCTTCTAAGTTTGTGAGTCCTGAAAAAGCAGCTGATAATATAAAATACTTATTAAACTGGTGACTGTAAATGTCAAGCATGCATATAAATATAAGTTCCAGATTACTAGAAAAATAGCTTTATTGCTTAGGCAAACTTCTTGATTAGCAAAATACAACTGTTTTAATAGAGAAATGAAATTTATTTAAATCTATTTTGTTTTCATGTATGTTTTTATACTGACCAGAACAAAAATAGAACAAGTCATTTCAGAAAAGAAATTATTATAGTTTTGTTAATTTTTGCCTACTCTGAGGCATAAACAAGTGAAAATTGCCTGGGGTGATGATTTGAGAGAGATGAGGTCAATGTAACTTTTGAAAAAACCTAGGAAATAGCACCATTCATTTTACCAGCCTCTTGATCTTGAATACTCAGACAGTCCTCCAAACAAACTCTGGCAAAAGGATTAATTTCAACAAATATTTTGAAAGATATTTGAAAAGCTCTAACAACTAGAGAGAGCTATCAGCTTGGAATTCAAAAGTATTCAGTTCTGTATCATGGTGATAAGTAAACATTCCATCCGAGGACAAAGAAGTATAAAATCAGGTTGGGGCAAGGTAAAAAGCATTTAGTCCCCATTGCCCTGTCCAAAATTGCTTCTCATGGGATTTCTAGAAATATAGAGACATCTCCTAAAAAAGTTCTGTTCTTGCAAATGGATCACATTTGGAGCAAGGAAAATGTAACTTTTTTATTTGCCAAAACTCTGAGGCAAACAGAGCTTAACAATTCTTGAATTAGTCCCCTCTGGGGAAAAAAAGCCAACTTTCTTGTTTAGAAATGTGTCAGTGTTGCGATTTAAGTGTTTTAATTCTTTACTAATGCTTTTGAAATATGGGCATTGGAGGAATCCTCACTTTGCCTCACTTTTTCAAAAGAAAAAAACCTTTATGCCTTGCTTTCATTTTACTTTAGAAAGGGTATTATGTTTGATAGAATGATAACTTAAAAGAAAGCACAATGTTACATTTTTGTAACTATGGGCATACATGGTGAAAGTTAATCTCTTCTGGCAATAGTTTATATTAATATATTTTTTCCCCAAAATTCAGAAATATCTTCATTCTTTTTAACTTTTTAGAATCTCTTTTGCCTTACTTAAGTTCTTAGATCCTTTCTATGCTAGATCTTCAACACTGAAGTGTTTGATTGCTTTCTTGGGACTTATGAAATTAAGGGGAAAGCAATGTCATTACTTTTATTATTAGCAGTATATGTCTTGAGAACAAAGATGCTAGAATATCATTATAAAAGTAGCCCAACAGGAGAAGAAAAAAAAAAATTTGGTCAGGACCTATATTTTCACCAGTTTCGTGAGCTCCTTGTTGTGGAGACCAGTGACACAGACTGGTCTGCAGCTGGCCTTAGAAAGCTGCCTATGCAGTCTGCCCATTGTCACACAGTTAGTGTGTGTGAAAGGCAGGATCTGACCCCAGATCTTCCAGACTCAGATGTGACCCTCTTTTCACAATGTCACATTGTTTCTCAGTAGAGTTATAGTTACAAAATTCTAGGAACTCTGGGAAACTAGTAGTTAATATGAGAAAACTGTATCTTGGGGAACATTTAATTTATTTTTCATGGCATTTGAATTACTCTGTTACTTTTTTTCCCTGAATTTCCTTTCTTACAATTTTCTTCTGCAATATGTTAGTACATCAAAGATTTGTGGTTTCATGGGTGTGAGTACCCTCTCCACTCATGCAGGTTGTACCCCTTTTCTGCCATAGTGATGGTATTCATGAATTGCTGTGGCTGAAAAAAACAACCTCTGGTGAGACTGTCCAAACTTAGTCAGATTGGTCCCTGTGTGACACACATAGCTCGTTGCCCTGTCTCAAAGGGAAGCCTTTCCATCTTGGCAGATCCTATCAAGGCTTCACTCCACCTTGTCTACCTTTAGAAAATTTGGAGTCATTTCATTGTGATGAATCAAAGTATGATTTTAGAGGAGATTTCTTCCTACATACCATAGTTTATATATAATAGAAATTATTCAGTGACTATTATTATTTATTATTTTGACAAACAATCTTAATTGGAATTTGTAAAAACTGACATCTAATTTAGCTTTAGATAAGGTACATATTACTGTTATTGTTTTTTGTTTTCTAGACCTAGGACCCTAGAGTTTGACCATTTTAGAGGGAAATCAAACATATTCCTGGTGGATTGTGAAGTAACCTACATTTTTTGTATTTCCTGGAAAACATCAGTGAACTACCACCTCTGGAAACCATTTAGTGACTTAGCATCATGTAAATTTGTCCAGCCTGGCTTATGAAGGTTAGTTGATCCTGAGGGACCTACATACTAAAATGATGATCTCTTTCCTTGAGGGGATGGTCTTTATGTGGTATTTACAGTGATCTCAACTTGTAACTTAATTAGGAAACACCTCATAGAAACTCTCTTCACTGATACAGATCAGTAAGTCTTTGTAACTGTCTTAGAGTTTCAGAAACTTGTCCAGGGTCACATGTCCAGGGTCTTATGTGTCACAAAAGAACTTACACATCTTCCTGCTTTTTCTCTAGCTAATAACATTTTTTGTTTCCATAATAAATTATATTTAATGAAAACATTGTTATGAGAGGCAATATAGAATTGTAGATAGAAGGATGACCTTGGAATAAACAAGTCAATCAGTTTCTCATCAAGCATTTATTAAATGCCTATTATGGGCTAGGCACTAGAGATACAAAGATAAACAATTAAAAAGTCCACGCTCTTAAGGAACTTGTATTCTTTTGGGGATTACATGTACACATATAAGCATGTACAGAATAAATGCCAAAAAATATTACAAGGTAATTTGGGAGAAGGTATACTGGCAGTTGAGGGAGAGGATCAAGAAATGTTTCATATAGAAGGTAGTGCTTCATCTGCATCTTGAAGGAAATGAGGATCAGTGAGTGTAGTCAGTGAGGTGTAGGTAAGGAAGGAATGCATTCCAGACATGCAGACCTGAGATGAAGTGTCATGTGTGAGGAATTTATCCTGTATGTAGTTTGTTCATATATAGTATGAACATGTTGTCTCCCCCCATTGGGAGCTCCTGGAGAGCAAGGACTTTCTTTTGCCTTTCTTTTTATTCCCAGCCTTAGCATAGTGCCCGGTTCATGGTAAGCACTTAATAAATCCTTATTGATTGATTGAATAGAGAGAAGACCAATTTAGCTAGAGTGCTAGACCATAGAGTGTAAGAAGGGAAGTAGTACATAATGAGGCCACAAATATAGTTTAGGGCCAGTTTGTAAAGGGTTTTAAAAGCCAAACACAGGGAGTTATATTTGATTTTAGAGGCAGTAGGCATCTGTTGAAGTTTATTGAGTAGATGAGTGACCTGGATTCAAAACTAGCCTTTGATATATACTGGTGATGTGATGCTGGGCAAGTTGTAGAGCTCAGTGCCCAAGGCAACTTTTTAAGATGATAAATTGCAGAAAACTCAGAGAGTTGCATTGGTAGAGGGAATTTCCACCACTAGAGTTCCCATTCCCAGTGAAATTGAAGATCTAGACCAAAAAATTGTTATGAATAAAACCAGATACAATATGCAACCTCGTTATGTGGACATTGTTAAATCTTACCAGGGTCAATGAATTCAATCCCATTGCTGCTCAAGTTTAATTTCCTTAGTTCATGAACATCTTCAAACACCTTAGGTTGAAGTTGGTTGATTTTGTTGTTTGATAAATCAAGTTTAATAATATCTGGAGGAATGTTGCTTGGGATTTTCCTTATTTCTGGAAGAATCAATGGGGAATATATTGTTATGTTATGCATTAAAGACATTATAGAGTTTTAGAGATGGCATATATCTATCTAGACTTCTAAATCCAGTTTGTCTCTCTCAATAATAAGATGATAGACTCACAAATTCAGAGCTTAAAGGAACTTTAGAAATCCAGCCCCTTCTCATATCAGATGAAGAAACCAAGACTCACGTAATTTAAATGAGTTCCCCAATATCTCAGAGGTTTTCAGTGGTGGAATTGGGATTTGAACCCTCCTCTTCTGCCTCAAAAATTTAGTGCACTATTAATAAAGAACAAATTCTTTAACTTAAAGGAGAGAGATAATGTGGATAATGAAAGTGCAAATATAACCACCAAACCTCATTTTACCCATGTAGTTTATATGTCACTTTACTTCATAAGTTTTTAAGTTCCAGGTATAAAAAGTAGCAGAATTGCCTGTCTTGGTTTTCTTTTCTTCTTCCATCAGTAAAAGTGATAACAAAGAGGGAAAAGAACAGTAAGCACCAATGGAAAGAACAATAACTTAGATGATTTTGCACTGTTTATTTTGTTTAACATTATTTCGTTAAACATTTGGAGTGAAATGCACTGTTTTGTATGGGGGGTGTTAAAAAAATAAGACATGCTCTCATAAGAGAGTTAAGTGAGGTATACACATTCTTAGTGTCTGCCCTCATTATTGTCTTCTATGTCTGAGGATGAGGTGTTCCATGAAATTTCTGTCCCATATCTCTCCTTCCTTTCATAGCCATTCTTGAAAAAGTAGGCTATCCTCTGTTCCCCTACTTCCTCTCTACCCACTTGCCATTCTGTTCCTCACACTCTCATTCCCATCTTGATCACTTTTCTGAAAGTAATTTTTTCAAAAGTCGACAATGACCTCATCACCAAATATAAAGGTTTTTTCTTAGTTATTTAACCTTTTCTCAGCTTTTGAAATTTTTGATAGATACCTTTTTCTAGATAATTTATTCTGCCTAGATTTCCAAGATAGTAAACTTTACTAGTTTTGTTTCTACATCTGACCACTTCTTTTCCGTCTCCTTTTTGGATTCTTCTTCTGTTTTTCAGCCTCTGAATGTTTGTGTTCCCCAACCAAGGCTCTGTCTTTTGTCCTCTTATGTTCTCTTTCTGAATCTCTTTCTCTTGTAAATTTTAATCCTGTAGCGTCTATTTTGATAACTTCCAAATATCTAAATTTGACCTTTTTCCTGAGCTTTCATCTTGCATCCCCAGTTGCCTATGGGGCATCTCTACCTATGTGTGACT
Source organism: Phascolarctos cinereus (assembly GCF_003287225.1). Classification (NCBI taxonomy): domain Eukaryota; kingdom Metazoa; phylum Chordata; class Mammalia; order Diprotodontia; family Phascolarctidae; genus Phascolarctos; species Phascolarctos cinereus. The sequence goes on from NW_027555514.1 coordinate 145,687,563, forward strand.
TGAAATTCAAAATGTCACAAAACCAAACCTATTCTCTTTCTTTTATGTTATGTGTTTTTTGTTTTTATTATAATGAATTTAAGCATTTTGTTCTGAACATACTTTCCAGCTACATGGCACAGTAGAAGGAAGACCTGAATTCAAATCGAGCCTTAGACATTTATTGGAGGTGTGTACCTGGGCAAGTCACTTAACCTCTACTCATTTTCCTCAACTGTAAAATGGGGAAAATAATAATAAAAACTGACCTTGCAGCAAGTTTTTTGTGAGGATCAAGAGAGATCATATTTGTAAAGCACTTTACACAGTACCTGGCACATAGTAGTCATATATAAATGTTTATTCATTTCCCTGCCCTTCCCTTCACTGCGATAATTACACAAAACACTTCCCTTCCCACAAAGTACATTTTCCAAAACAGTTTATCTTTTGTTAACAGAAAGGAGGAATTTATCATTTAGTTTTGATAGTTTGGTTCTAGGGTTAACTGTTATATTTGATCAGTTTTGTTACCTCTCCACACCAATTCCATTCATATTATTGTAGTCACTGTATGTATTATACTTTGGGCTCTGCTTTCTTCACTCTATATAAATGAAGTAGGTTTCAAGGGACCCATTGGTCCCCTCTCTACACTTAACAATTGCTCCCTAATTTTGTGGTATCAGCAGCCATCTTAGGAAAATGAAAAAATAATAAGCCCCCCTCTCCCCCCCAACAACCCTTTCCTAATTGAAGCCAAATTTTTGGAATGAAATTTTAGGGTCAACAGCCAGCTGTTCATTGGTTTCAAATGGGTAGGAATATGGTTGCTGACATATAATGGGCGCTAGGATACTTAGAGTTCAGGGCTTGCTTGTTCTTCAGGACCTTTGGGGATGGAGGGAAAAGTGTATCGGGCTTTGAATCTGCTACTGATGCCTATTAGTATAATTGCTAACAACTGGGACAATGGCTCTGAAAGTTCACAGCAGTTCAGAGGTGGAGCTGTGGTCCTTTCCTGTATTACAAAAAAGAATCTAACTTTTTCACATTGGCTATGAGGCATATATCACCTTAGCTTTCAAGCCCCATATGCCATGTAGGACTCATGGTCAGAAGGAAAACTTAAAATTTAACTTTATAGTACTTCTTGGTCCTGGATTTATAAAAAGAATGAAACTTATTATCTTTCAACCTCAACCTTCTTTGACAGTGACATCACATTCACCCAATCACTCATATTCTAAACTTTATTGCTACCTTTGATTCTTTCATCTGCTATATTGAATCAATTGTAAAATTTTACAATTAAATCTGTAACATCTGTCACGTCCTTTCCATTCCGCCCTGCTATCACCTTAGGTCCATCTATCTTCTCTTTCTCTCCTTTCTAATCCATTTCTCCTTGTGCTGTAAACACTAATTTTCTGTATGTAGAGATTTGATCATAGTATTAGTCTTTATCATGGTGATTCACTGGCTCCTTATTGCTCACCAAAGAAAGTTAAAAATTCCTAGCTTGATATTCAAAGCCCTCTTAAATCTGGCTCTGCCCTACCTTTTCAAACCTATTTCACATATTCATCACATATACTTTTGTTTAATTTTGCATTATAATTGTATTTAGTTGCTACTTAAATCTCCTCTTCCCCCTCTTTCCTACTTGAATTGTCAGTGGTAATAAATGGTGTCCATTTTAAGGTATAAATGGCAAAGGGTGGGATTTTAATAATGAGTTGATCAGCTGTTTATTCTGTATCAAGTGTTGTGCTGGAGTAAAAGAAGAAGCAGAGGTAGTTCTTACCCTCAAGAAGCTGACATTCTAATGGGGAAGAAAATATAGATGCTAAATAGGTACATGTATGATAAATGTAGAGTGGGTTACAAGGTGATTTTGGAAAAAAAAGATGCTAACAGCAGTTAGAATCTGAAAGGAAAAAAAGGAAAGTGCCAGGTTGTAGTGGAACTCAAAGAGAGGAAAAAGACTGGACATTGCTTCTATATGGGATGATAGTCCTGGAAGGCTGGAGACCCTAGAAACTTGTTCTTTCTTTGCCTGAAAGATTGCATGGACCTAAATAGATGTAAGCTGTCAGAGTGAGAAGATCCACAAAAACAAGTAGAAAAAAGAAATAGCCAAAACACACATACACACAAGAAAATAAAAATAAGCAAAAATTTAAAATATGCAAAGAGAATATGTTGGTACAAATAAAAATACTGTAGATTGATGAATGCATTAAAAGCAACAGAGATGGGAAAAGGATCCATTCAAGTTCCCAAGAGTTGTCTTCAGGTGGACAAATAACCTGTTCATAGAAATTAAGCAGAAATTGGCAAACATAAGAAAATGATGATACCAAATAAAAGAAGTACCTGAAAAAAAGTAGAAAATCAGACATGGAAATTGAATGAAAATTGAAAGATGCAAAAAAATTACAGAAAAATTTATGAAGAAGGTGGTCAGTATGTTGAAAATAACAGACTTCAAAAATCCACAGAAGCAACTTCTATGGAAAATGGAACTGTATTTAGTAAATAGTTAGAAATGAAGGTTAAAAAATTATTAATTTATCAAAACTGTTGGGAAACATATAAATCCAAATACTGATTTGGAGGATAGATCACAGTACTATGACCTCAGAGTTGCATATGTGTCAGAGAAATTTGAAAAACAGGAGCATTTGGACACTTCATTGTTAGAAATTATCAGAGGAGGACTTTTCTCAGGAGGACCAAAGATGCAATAGTTTGAAAATTAAGAAGCATGCATGAACATGAACCCAAAATTAGCCATCAACAAAAAGTCAGTATGCTTTATAAAGATAGAAGGTAAATAATTGAGAAGCAAAGAGACTTTAAAATGTTTATAGAGCTACCATTCACTTCAAGGACATCTTCCCAACAGCAAATAAGTCTCATATCCAAAATGGAAAGTATTTAAAACCAAGATAAAACAGTTGCTCATGTGACGTGAGAGTTCTTATTCAGCACATTATAGGAACGTTCAGGCAAACAAAATTGATAAACAACAAATAGTGTCAAGTTTTTAATAAAGAGAAAAAACCCAATTCCCCCCTCCCCCAAATGAGGTAAAGGAGAGATCTATGAGAGCAAAAGGAATCAAGAAAATTATCAGATGTTACTCTACAAGGCTCTATGACAGTAAATTTGAGGATCTCAAAGAAATAGAAGATTAGCTACAAACATGTATAATATTAAAACTAACAATAATAAAATAAGAAGTGGAGCACTTACATGGAACAATTGGACAGGCCACTAAAAACTAGCCTTGCAAAATGGTGGAAAGGCAAAATAGATTTACAAATGAACATTACAAATTAATCTAGCCAGGCATTCAAGGGCCTCTTAAATCTGGCCATCTTAAAAGTATTTAAGGCACAAGTAACTTCTGTACTATATAAAACTGTTTCAAAACAGAGAAGGGTGGTAGGTTAGCTCCAGTTTAACTAATATAATGATAGTCCTTAAATAAAATACAAAGCTGAGAAAATTGTAAACTATAATCAGTTATGAATATTGATACAAAAATACTTCCAAATTGAATATAGCAGTACATCACATATTATTGATTATGACCATGCAGTTTTTATACGTAGGATGTGAAGGAAAACAATAAAGTGCATTTTATCAGCAAGGGAAAAATCATGATATAGAGAAGCATAGCACTGATTTAAAGTTAAACACATTAATACAGAAAAAGAAGAACTTTTTCATAATATGATAAAATGTATGCATTAGAAGTCATGAATTATTATATATAACAAGAAACACTGGAAGCATGTTCATTAAAAACAGATGTTAAGAAGGAGCATACTCTTTCATCACTCCTATTTAATATAGCTTTAAAAATCTTAGCAATAGCTATAAGGGTATGAAAAAGAAATCAGTGAAAAAGTTAAAATATATTTTTAGATAATATGACTATACCAAAAAAAAATCAAACCCTAAGACTGTTTTAAAAAATCAGTGGCAGTAATAAATAACTTTAGTAAATCAGGTTTTTCATTTTGTTTTGACTAGACCACTGGTTTTATGAGTACAGGAAGCTTGATAGGAGATGCAAATCTTTTACTATAATATATAATCTTAGAAGCTGCCTGCGCCACCAAGAGGCTAAATGACTTGCCTAGGGTCACATAGCAAGTAGGTGTCAGAGGCAGAACATGAAGCTCCCATCTTCTTGACTGTGAGGTCAGCCTTTTTCTAGCTACCAGGCCAAGCCATGCTTCCTCTCTGACGTAAGGTAGATGAGTACAATCCACAAAGATCAGCTGCATAAATACATAAGTGTACATAAATGCTTAATGAGTTGATTGACTGATTAGATTTCTATAAATTATCATCCAGATTCAAGAAAAAATTGATGAAAAGATAAATACTGTCACATATCACAATGTATCATACAACCTATGAAAAACAATCTCAAAATAATATTGGTGAATGAAAGAGGAACCAAACAAATGGAGAATTATCCCCTGCTTATGGATAAGTCAAGGAAAAATACAAAAAAAAAATGGCAATACCTCCCAAACTAACTTCCAGATTTAATGCAGTACTAGTGAAAAAGCCAATAGGTTATTTTATGGAATTGAAGTCAATTAAGCTTAATTCAACAAATATTTGTTAAGTCCTGCCATGTACAGAGCACTGTGTTAAGGCATTGAGGATACAAGGACAAAAACAGAATAGTCCCTGCACTCAAAGACTTTACATTTTGGTTAATTTTGTCATGATATAATTCATATGAAAAACAAATGTACAAGAATATGAAAACTATGAAATAGAAAACCAGTAAAGCAGGAAATTAGCTTTACCAAATATAGAAATGTAATATTACATAGTAATTATTAAAAACTGCTTAGTATTAGAAATTAAATATAGGAATAGATTAGTAAGACAAAATAGAGAATCCAGAAATAGAACCTCCTTATTATAAAAGACTAATGTATAATAAACCCACAAATAACAGTGCAGGATGGGATCTTCAATAAAAGCCACAGGGAAAACCAGTTGGCTAGATGGCAAAGAATAGGTTTGCAGGCAAACCTCACACACATACCCACGATAAACTAGACCGTTAATCTAAATACAAAAAACCCCCACAAAATTCATTTCTCTTCCATAAATATGTTATGTTCCTGTAATGTACCAGGTACTACTATGCCAGGTGCTAAGTATATACAAAGACAAAAATGAACCAGTCCTCAACCTCAAGGAGCTTACATTCTACTTGGAATGATACAACATATTTTTTAAACAAACAAACAAAATAAACAACTAAAAGGAAAATAAATAATTTATTTCTTTCAACTTTGACGAGGAGGGATGTTTTTAATTGATCTAAAATATTGAATATTGTACTGAAGAAACAAGAGCTAGATCTAATTTTATAGAGCTAAAACAGAGTTTTGCTATATAAAATAAATTTTCTTTAAAAATTGAAAGAAACAGCTTGGAGAAAAATTAAAGTAAATATATCATATTAAGGTATCATACATATTCTATATGATACTGATGCATGTCTGTAAGATGAAGAATGGGCAGCTAGGTAAGCAGTGGATAGAGTACTGGGCTTGGAATTAGGAAGACTCATCTTCCTGAGTTCAAGTCTGGCTTCAAATACTTACTAGCTGTGTGACCCTCGGCAAGTCACTTAACCATGTTTGCCTTAGTTTCCTAATCTGTAAAATGAGCTGGAGATGGAAATGGCAAACTATTCCAGCATCTTTGTCAAGAAAACTCAAAAATGGGGTCAGAAAGACTCAGATGTGACTGAAAATGACTGAACCATAACAACAAAGATGAAGAATGTATATACCTCATTATGGGGGGGGGCGAATAAGAGTTGCACAGTATGAAGTGTGCATGGGTTGTAATCTGTACTGTTGGAGGAAGTATCCAGATTGAAGAGAGAGCAGATTGACTCTTGTTCATGTCCTCTAACAAATCCTCTTTAGCAGATTCATGAAGTGTATTGGTTCTTCTGGTTCTCCTGGCATTGTGTAAGTGGATTTTCCATCTGTTCATCCTTATCTCTCTATATATAACTGGCACACTTCCTTTTCTCATCATAAATTTCTCTTATGGTATTTTTAGACAACTTTATTTTGCATAGAGTTCATTGTGGATAACATGCTACTCCTAGTTATATCTGTCATGTATGTCTCCATTGCTTCTTGATTCATCAGAGATTGTGGTATTCCATGCTTTACAGTTTTCTAGCACCAGTAAAAGAATATTGGATCAGTATTCTTTGGATCAATATCAAATCAAAAAATCAGTGGATTTTTGCTGGAAAATCTTGGGGGTATTTTGCCAGATACAATATAGCATACTCACATCTTCCCATTCACTTCTAGGCCTAGTTCATAGTCTGTCTACAATGTTAGTCCAAGATGCATGTACTGATTGAACTATGGACTATTCCATTGCATAACATGGACAATAGTCATTCTTCATTTTCTTGGTTTTCACTGTGTAAATAGGCATAACTGTTCAGTGATTATAGATCTTTTGTAGGAGATACTCCAGGGTTCCAGCACATGATGTAGTCAACACAAAGTCATCCACAAACAGGAGTATTTGTGAGGGGGGAGCCTCACTATTTATATAGAATTCTTTCTCAGTCTTACTTTTCATTGGATTGTCCTATTTCAGTGGCAAACTTGTCAAGCGTATGTCTTCCTGTATTAAACTTTGTTTGATACTAGTAATCAGAGGATTGTTGAACAAAATTGACTCTGTTGTAACAATCAAGGGATCTTACAGATATTACCATTTGTACAAGAGACACTTTGTTGGAGTAGGTAGGGCCTTCAAGAATAGATTTTACCCCATGAATCAAGTACTATTTTTATAGTTAAACAGTGAGCTAAATGGGACCCTGTATTATCTACACCTTTCAGTCAGTTGTGTTTATTCATTTGTTAATTCACTCTTTAATCAATTTAGTCAGTAAGAATGTATTTAATAGTATTATGTGCCAGGCATGTGACTATTGTGCTGGTCTACTGTAGAATATTTTGTAAGAAAGCCTGCCTATTTCCTTTTCATATTTTCATTAAAAATACTTTAGATATATATATATATATATACATTTTACCACAAATATTTTGGAGAGATGAGAAAGTAGGTTATTTTCTTGATCACTTTCTTTCAGACATCTTTAGAACTGATCTGTCAATGCCCTCAAATCTGTGCTGGCCCCAGCATGGACCTCCTTCTTTTTGATATATTTAGTCTGGGCCATCTGCTTTCTCCATCTTTGTTTTTGTTGTGGGAATTTCCCAAGCTAATTTCCTTGAGATCCTAGGGAGAATCTCATCTTCCATCTGGTCTGTAAGATTGGTGGTCAGAAAGTGAGTGGACAGACTGAAAGGAAAAGAAAGTTATTAGTGTACTGATGAAGACTGCTCAGACTTGTAGCAGCTTCAGTTTCTTAGGATACAGATTGGATTTTTATTACTTTTTAGGCTTACTTAGAAAATACAACCAATGAAAGGTATTCTTCAGCAGAAAAGGAAATGGGGAAATGTACAAACCTTGGGGTCATAGGAGTTTTTAAAAGTTAAATTGGCTCCTGTTGGAAATACATTTCTTAGTGGTTAGTTTCATCAGAATATTCTGTGTTGGCAGAATATCTCTATGATAGTGGAGGTTTCCTTCAAGACAGAATCTGTTAGGGTCATACTGTTGTGGTCTTTAAAAAGAGAGGAATAAAATATAGCCTGAGAGTCTCTTATTTACATAATCTCATACCCCTGTTTCTTTGAACTCTTAGTACTGAAACTAAGAGTACTGCAGTTCATGCAGCTACTCCACATTTTCTTCAGTGACATTTCTCTTTCCCCATGTAGCACAACAGGCTACATGGTAGTCTTGTAGTCTTAATGTGGTTGCTCCGCTGTCATTGGTAAAAGAATAGTTATAAAATCTTAAAAGATTCTTACCACTTTCTTTTTTTTTTTTTCAACTTCCAGTTTTATCTTTGAATGCTTGAGTGGAACTCATGACAAGTTTTCTGTAAACCAGTTTTCTCTATATTGCTTCTTGATGTTTTATGAGGTGATGCTAGTTATATAGCTCATTGTAAAGGGTGTCCTAAAAGTTTTGGTGCCATAATTTTAAGCTATCAAAACTTTTTTCTCTTTATTGCTTTTTGATGTTTCATGGGGTGCTACTAGTTGTAATGTTCATTATACAGAATGTGTGTTCTAAGATTTTAGGTGTATGATACAAGATTTTTGGGCTATGATATGATACTTTTAAACTATAAGAGCTTAAAACTATGCTAAGATTTTTGGAATATTCTTTACACAGTAGGCCCCTTATTTTTATTCAAATTGAGGTTGGTAAGTAGGCTATATTTACAAATAAGATAGTATGCGATAAATAAGATAACGTGATAAAATGTGTGATATTTTATAAATAAGGTAATATGTGATAAATAACATAGATACTATGAGAAAATGACATAGGAGTTTAGAAGAGGGAGAGATTGCTTTTGTTTTTTAGAACAATTTTCTTCCTTTCTTTCCAAGGATAAGCCCTCCATTTCTATTTTTGTTTTCATCCACACCTGATTTTTCTGTAATGTTGTTCCAACAATCAATTCTTCCTGTCTTGCTTTTCAGTCTCTTCTTCTTGACTCCATCTCCTGTTTACTAACATGCTCTTTTCTATAAATATGCCTCACTTTTCCTTGCCTTGGTTTATCCGTCTCCTTGCCTTTAAAACCAACATTTGAAAAGAGTAATTTATACTACTGCCTCCACCTTCTTACCATTTATTTACTGCTCCTTCAGAAATGATCAGTTAATTCCTATTTGTCAAATTTAGTTGTCTTTTTCAACCGCATTTGTCTTGTCCGATGTAAGATTTGACACAGCCACCTCTTAGTCTTTGAAATTCTTTCCTTTTTTTTTTCTCCTGAAATGCCTTCTGGTTCTGTTCTTACTTCTCTGCTAATTCCTGCCTGCAAGGGTGTCTCTTCCCTTTTCTGTCATATAATTGAATGCACTTAACCAAGGTTCTGTTCTCAGTCTTCCTTTCTTTTCTCTAATGTTCTTGCTAATCTCATCTATTTCAACTGCTTCAATTCTTAGTTCTATATAGGTAATGCCCAAAGCTCTACCTCTACCCCCAAACTCTGAGTGCTACAAGTTTATATTTCCAACTTTCTGTTGAATATCTCCATTTTATGGTACGGTCCTTCAATAATAAGTGTGTCAAAAATCAAATTAGTTATTTTCCCACCCCAAACCTGACTTCTCAATTCCTCCTGATTTTTGTTTATAGATCACCATTGTCCTGGTCACCTAGACTCAAAATCTTAAGCAATTTTGGTTTCTCCCTCTCACTCCAAATTAAACCAACATATACTCTGATCCTCAGTGACTTCAGTGCATAAATAGAAAAAAAAGATGAGGATAGTGAGAAATATGACAGAGAAGACAGAGGAACATGATAGTCATCTTCAAAGTTTTCATGTGAAAGAGGGGTTAAAGTTGTTCTGGTTGGCCTCCGAAGGCATGGGTAGAAGTTACATAAAAGTAGATTTAAGTTTTATGTAAGGAAAAACTTCTTAACCATTAGAATGATCCAAACGTGGAATAAACTGGGTCAGGAGGTACTAAATTTCCCCTCAATAGAGCTTAGCAAGCAAAGGTTTAGTGACCATCAGTCAGGTATGTTTTATAGGACATTCCTCTTCAGATGTGATTTGACTTAGCTGGTCTTTAAGGTGCTTACCTTAGATATTGAGGTTCTGTGATTCTGTGCAAGTGGTTGAAATTGGAGAATTTTAATGTTTAAATTATTAAAAAATCAGTTAAAATTTGAAATGCCTATTTTCAGGTTATTAACTACTTGTAAGCAACAGTACTAATAGCATTTTTACTAATACCACAAAATGAGAATCAATTACTTTAATAAGCTTGATAATATTATTTGGCTGCCCTTCATAAACTTATGACACAGAAATCAGACTATAAAAATATGAAAGATATTGAGATGTTAAGTGGGTATATGACTATATTTGATTCTTTTGGATCCTTGCCACTTGGTCATGTATTTTAAAGGAGCTAATGGGCTTATTCTTCCTTTCGTGTTCTAGAATATTCACTCTTATACACAGACATATTGATTTTTTTTCTTTCCCAATCTTGATCGTCTTCTTACTTTGAGCTTATGCCTACGTGCAGTGGAAATTCTGTTGGCTCTGTCTAGGATTCCTATTTCCAGCTATGGTAGTAGCTGTAGTAGGGCAGTACTAATTCTTTCACCTACTCCTTTAACATTTTATATACTTAGGGGAATCTGTGTGCTTGAGTGAAGTCTGCTGGAGAGTGTACCCTAGGGAATTCAGTAAAGCCTCTTCTCTTATCACAAGCTTCATTTCCTGGGATATGAGCTCATAAAAGTCACACAAAAATCAGTCTCCTTACTTATAATCTCATATTGTGTAGCAAATATTTACAATTACATGATTTCTCTTCTCATGATAGAGTGATAATTGGGCTCATGAACAATAAAAAGCATTTCTGTTGCATAGTAGGACAAACACATGTATTAAAGACTAATAAATAAAAGATTTTAGGTTCTTTATTATGTGTGATTGTTGTGTTCCCAGGAATAGGATTTGACCTATATATTTGTATGTGGCATGATTATGAGTTTCTATTATGCTTATCTCAGCAACTGAAAAAGTTGTTGGTTAAATTGGGATGGCATGAGCAGAGCAATTAGTTTTAGGTAATCATTTTCAACCCAAATCACTATTTATAGTGTACCATTACTATTTGTCAAAACAAAATCAAGCACTATATTAAACCTCTAAAAGCATAATTGCAGAACAAAACTCAACATTAGTGGTAATATTAGACAAGTGAATAAGCACAGATAATCAGTAATAGCTTCAAGTAATTAATATGTATGTGTTTAGGGCTACCTATATGCAACATTTTGCTGGTGACTATCATGAGGGATATAAGGAAGTATAAGAAGTGGTCCCTAACATTAAGGAATGATTTAGTTTAGGGAATGAAATTATAATACATATGTATTTGTGTGTGTGTGTGTGTGTGTGTGTGTGTGTGTGTGTATATGAAGAAAAGAAAGATGGGCAAAGGTGCAGAGAGAGAGAGAGAGAGAGAGAGAGAGAGAGAGAGAGAGAGAGAGAGAGAAAGAATGAGAATGTGTTGTGAGAGGATTCTTGCCCTAAAGGGTCTTAACCTTTTTTTGCATCATGGATCCCTCCTCAGAATAATGTTTTAAAAGCATAAATAAAATACATTGGAAATACAAAAGTACAAAGAAAATCAATTGCATTGAAATATAGTTATCAAAATAATCTTCCCATCCAAGTTCACAGATCTCCTAAAACTTGTCCATGGATCTCAAATTAAGAACTACTGCCTTAGAAGGTTGGAGCTGGGAAGTGTTTGGAATGTCATATTTCATGATGTAAATATCACATGTTTTCTTGATTTTACACTGCTTTTACTAGTCAGATTAAATGAGTGGTACAAACAATATTTGCTATTGATGTTAAGAAGAGGTTCAGGATAATCACAGATGGCTTTACAGGAGATGAGACTTGAAAGGTGGATAGAATCCAAAAAGGCAGAGAAGAGTGAGAAGGCATTTCACTTAAAAATGGTATCCACAAAGGGTTGTATATGTGTCTGTGTGTCTGTGTGAGTGTGTGTGTGTATATGTGTGTGCACGTGTGCATGCTTGCATGCAAATGTGATTATATAAGTCTTGCTGTGGCAAAGGGTTTAAATAAGGGGGTGAAATAAAGTTGGATAGAGCATTGAATGTCAGGAAGAAAAGGAGTCCGGACTTTATCCTTTTGCTAGTAGGAGCTCTTGAAGACTTTCAGGAAGGAGAGTGATATGATAAAAGGATTATCTCAGGAAGATTCCTCTAAGAGTGTGTAGGATAAATTTGAGGGAGACTAAAGTCAGGAGAACCAATTAAGTAACTATTCCATATATGTATATGTCTTGCCAGTGACAGTGTGAATCTCTAGAGTTTTTAGTATTTGGTGCACTGATTATCCACAGAGTAGGTATTCAATAAATGCTTACTGAATAAATGATGAGCTAATGAATGAATGTCGCTTAATTCAGTACTTCAGAGATCTGAAATTTCCTCATGAGTTTCCTTCCCCACAACCAATGCAGAGTTAGTCTTTGGAGAAACCATGATTAAAATACTCATTTTTTCACACTGTCCTGGCAGTGAGCCTTTTAGACTTAGCTAGACTGGTTGTTAGACAACATACACACAGCCCATGACCAGATAGTTTTTCAAAGCCAACACTAAATGATGGTAGTGTTCAGCAAAATATTAATTTTGATGGCACAGAAAATTTATATGAGCAGTAACAACCTTGCCATGGACTTTTTCATATGAAAGAAACTTTTGGCACTTATAAGACATCCCAAGAAACAAATGAAAACTGATAGAAATAGAAATACTTGGGAGAGAACTATTGTGAGAAACATAATGTAAAAGATGGTGACAATTTATCTTAATTGCCCCTGTGGTTCAGAACTTTGGGATTGCTGAGGTGATATTTTCTCCTACTTTATATTCATCTTTAAATTACAGTTTTTAAATCTATGGTAGCAGAATTACGATCTATCATAGAAACAGATTAAATTTTCCTTCTTTTAATATCTATGGGTTCTTATTTTTTAATTGGGAGGGGATTTTCAATTCCTTAACATCCTCATTGCTATCAAATTTGCTTTTTCTCTGAGGGGACATATAAACTTTTCCTTATGTGTCATTGAACATTTTATTCAAATTTTTTCTCTCTTCATAACTGGAAATTGTTATAATAACACTTAAGCCATTCTTTCAGGAACGCTGTGGGGTTAAACCAGTTATGTACAAAACTCACTGAGCTTGGAATGAAAATGTTTTGAAAATTCAATATTTCTGTCTTTCAGTAGGGGGATTTCTTTGTAATTAGAGCTCAGAGGGAGCAAGATATTACGATTAGGTTATTATTGTGAACTTCGAAGTAACCTTTTCCTTAAAATTAACAAGTCCCTTCTAAGAAAGTGGGGTGTGTGTGTGTGTGTGTGTGTGTGTGTGTGTGTGTGTGTGTGTGTTTTGATTGCTAAGGTCAAAAAAGCCACATGGTTAACATGGAGAAAGTTCAAAGGAAAGAAACAAAGATGACTAAAGTGTTAGAAAATGGGCCCTATTAGGATAGATATGAAGAGAAATTTCTTGAGAATTGTGATTTTTAAAATTTAGAATAATTACTGAGGAATGCTCCTGATCCCTCTTAATTTTGGTGTCTTCCCTTGCTTATCACCTCCATTTTCCTGTATATAAATGTTGTCTCTCTCATCAGAATGTGACCTTCATAAGAGCAGGGACTGTCTTTTTGCCTTTCTTTGTACTTCCAGCTCTGAGCCTGGCAAATAGTAGGCACTAAATAGATGCTTGTTGACTGATGTGGAATTTCCTTTCCTAGAAAACATTATAGACAAAATAGATGGCTCTAATTATAGAATGATTTAAATTATAGTTTCTAACCTACATTAATGTTCTAAAGTCTTTGATCTGCCAAAGCTCGTCGTTTTCAGCCGGGGCAAACTTTGAAGCACATGTGGTTTGAGCTTTATAAATAACTAGAGAAGTAGCAGGTGGGAGGTTCTGAAAGACAGTTAGTTTAGCAGCATAAAAGCAATACTTGCTGTATACAACGTATCTTCAGAGCAGGGTAAGTTAGAAAGATAAATGACAGCGAGACTCCTACAACTAAACCACATATAAATTAGTAATGAAAAGATCATAGCACCATAAAATGCTACAGCTGAGAAGGGCTAAGAAACAATTTTAATTCATAGAACTGGGTGTCAAGTCAGTACTGAACATTTAAGTTCTGAAGCAGAGATACATTTTTTTTTTGAGCAAAGACATTCTGTAGGCTGTGAGGCAAAGATAGTTTAGCTTCAGATAATAAGATCTGCAAATGAATAAATGTAAAAATAAAGGCTTGCTATATGTATGCAATACAGAAAACTCTGGTGTTCATACCCATGCATGAATAGTACCATTATGAAAATATGTGAAAAGTATATATTCCACAAGTAAAATTAGAATGCACACGAAATTTAAGTAAATTAAAGTAGAAAGTTTATGTGTAAATACTTTAGCTGTGGCATACACAGTATACACACACACATACCCATACATACACACACACACACACACACACACACACACACACACACATATACATAATCATGGGCACCGTGGTATAGTGGCATTAGGAGACCTGGATTCAAGTCCTTGATATAACATTAACTACTATAATAATAGGAAAGTAAAGGGAGGGGGAATAGACATTTATTAAGTGCTTACTATGTATCAGGAACTGTGCTAGACAATTTAAAAATATTATCTCTTTTTATCCCTACAATAACCCTGGGAGGTAGGTGCTATATATTATTTCATCATATAGATTGGGAAACTGAGGTAGACAGAAAAGTTAAATGACTTGCCCAGAGTCAAATAGCTAGGAAAGTGTCTGAGAAAAGATTTGAATTCTGTTCCTCTTGACTCCAGGCCCAGCACTCTATTGATTGTGCCCCTAGCTGCCACTGTACAAGTCAGTGTAGAGTTCTGATCTCTCTGAACTTTTCTCATCTGTGAAATGGAAATAAGCATTTTTACTACCTACTCAGAGGTTTGTGAGGAAATGTTATATATGTGTATTTTATATGTATAGAATAAATATACAAATATATATGAACATATATACAAAACATACGTATATAAGAAACACTTAAGCAATGAAAAAACAAGGTTGCACATGTTTTTGTGCCAAAATGAGCATATGACAATGTTGTAGAAGAGACAGGAAGAAGGAGAGTTTATTGTGGGCTAAATCAATCAGAGATTTCCTGGAGAAAGGAGGGCTTGAGTGGGTCATGAAATAAAATTATCATTACCCAAATTTGTGATTTATCTTCCTTTTGCCTCCTCCCATTATTTAATCTTTCCCTTACTCTCTGTCCAAAGGCCAACACATATATTTGACACATGCAGTCATTATTCATACTCCTAAGGGTGAGTTAGCTTTTTTCAGCTGTCTTGGAAAAAGTCAGGTCAGTCCTTAGGGGTTGTTTGATGTGCCAATTTAGCCACATATTTAACACACACATGTGTATAGTACCTTTCGTTAAGAATATGGAATTTAACTCCTTTGAATATGGGGGAAATATGTATGTATGTGTATATATGTGCATACACATATGTATGTATACACATGTGTATATATGTATGTGTGTATATAGATAGATAGATATAGATATAGGCATAGCAGCTAGTTGCTACAGTAGATAGAGTACCAGAACTGAAGTGAGGAAGACTCATCTTCCTGAGTTCAAATGTGACTTCAGACATATACTAGCTGGGTGACCCTGGGTAAGCCAGCAAGTCACTTAACCCTGTTTGCTTCAGTTTCCTTATCTGCGAAATGAACTGGAGAAGGAAATGGAAAACCACTCCAGTATCTTTGCCAAAAAGACCTTGGGTCAAGAAGAGTCAGACACAAGTGAAAAATGACTGAACAACAAAAATGTATGCATGTGTGTGCACCTCTATCTCTATCTCTCTCTATATATATAGACACACAACACACATGTACATATATGTGTATATGGCAGCCAGGTACACAAACAATAGATTGCTGGACCTGAGTCAGGAAGACGAGAGGGAGGAGAGAGAGAGAGAGAGAGAGAGAGAGAGAGAGAGAGAGAGAGAGAGAGAGAGAGAGAGAGAGAGAGAGAGAGAGAGAGAGAGAGAGAGAGAGAGAATGTGTATCTATGTGTACACAGATGAAGAAATTGAGACCCAAGGAGGTTATGTGATTTGCCCAAGGTCACTCATAGGTGGAAGCCTCAGAAGCAGGATTTGAACCTGTGTCCTTTGACTCCAAAGCCAGTACTCTTTTCTCTGTATCAGTCTGTCTCCTCCATGTTTTGTGATACTGAGAATACTTGATTCACGGTGAACAAATAATCATAATTATTTGATTGCCACTTTTCCTTCCCCTCAGCAACCTTCTGCCCATCCCTCTCTCTTTCAGTGTTGAGGAAGAAATTGGAAAATTTTTATTCACACAGTCTTCCTTCTTGTGGTCTGTCCTTATTGTCATTAGTAACCAGATCCCCTGTGAAGGCTTCTTAAGAGTAGTGGAAGAGTCATGAATGACCTTGTTGGCTGCAATAAAAAGTACTTAACCACTGTTCCCACCTGGGAAGATTTATGCACCTCACTGTAGCTGTGGCATTTTTTGCTATCCACAGAGGCAACTGGGAACAATTTGCCTGAATGATTTTCAACTTTCCCCATCTTAGTAGTAAAATGACTGCTCAAAAAGTTGGAACCTGGAGCTAATGTAGAGCTAAAAGTAGATTTTAAAAATCCAACTTTCATGTAATTTTGGCAAATCTCATCTCAATATGGCACAGACATTCTTTTCAACTAATTTCACATTTCTTCCTTTTGAAAGACCAAGTCTTTTGGCAAAAAACGAATAAAGCTATTATTCATTTTTACTACAATTTTCTAGGTCAGTAATAGCAAACTTTAAGAGATGTGGTTAAATTGGCACATCAAAAATCCCCTCTGCAGCAATCTGACTTATTTCAAGACAGCTGGAAAAAAGCTAACTCACCTGTACAAGTATATGTATGAATAATTACTATATGTGTTGATGTATGTTTTGGCCTTTGGACAGAAAGTAAGGTGAAGATGAAAAAAGAGGATGAGGCAAAAGGAACATAAATTACAAATTTAGGTAATAACAGTCCTACTTTGTGACCTTGCTCAGGCCCTCCTTTTCCAGGAAACCTCTGATTGCTTTGGCCCACAATAAACTCTTCCCCTTCCTGTTTCTTCTACCACACTGTCATGCACTCATTTTGGCATGTAAACATGTGCAACCTTGTTCTTCTCATTGCTTAAGTATTGTATGTGTGTATTATCTCCCCAGTGTGATGACAAGATTCTTGAGTATATAATTTACATCTCTTTGTAGCCTCCCTAGCACCTAATGCACCAGTATTCATATAGAAGCATAGAACTAGAGCTGAAGCTTAAAGAGGTTATAACTAGCACTTACCAAATATACATTGAATTAAATTAAATTAAAACAAGGAAATCAAAGTAAGTCAAGAAGGTATAACTGGAGGATTCTATTAATAACTTTATCACTGTGTTCCAGGGTAAAGGATAACTCACATTTATACAGTATTTTAGTTTTACAAAGTACTTTCCTCCCAAGAACTTTCCCTTGTGAGATATACAAGGTAAACCTTATATTCCCATTTTACAGATAAGGAAATAGACTCAGAGAGGCTAATTTGCCCATGCTAATAAGTATGAGAACCAGGTTTTGAATACAGGCTTTTTAGTTCACCAATCTGGTCAGCATTTTGATTTTGATTACATATTAGAAAGCTCATTTGAGCATTGATTTCAAATCTGGTAAGAGCTTATAGGAGCTTGGGTTTTGCTGCCTTTTTTCCCTATTCATTTTTTTTTTAAACATGGATGTTGGGAGAAGTGAGTGGGGATATTAGTGAGCATGAAGAAGAACGGGGAGTGATGGAGTAACCCAGATCTGAATCATTCATTTATTTCCTTAGAATTCTAGCAGACATAAAGCAGAGATCTCCAAGACCATCTTACTGCATACCAATGAAGAGAGGAGTAAGGTTTCTCACAGTCTAGTTGTGTTAACAGCGTGAATGCCATGATGGGCACTGTCTAGCCTATGAAATTTTGAAAATCTGTAATTGTTAATTCCTGCAATTTGCTTGGATTATGAATATCCATCTCCTATATCTATCGATCATGACTTTCAAAATTAGTAATGAATTAAAGTTTTGAGACTGCTGATTTTAGAAAAAAGTAATGTTAGAATTTAGAGACTGTCGACTGTACATTTATCTACAAATTTGCCTGAAAGCTTTCTAATTCTCCTGTGAATCATAGATGCAAAAATCAGTGTACAGCTGTTGCTGTCATTTTTGTTTAGACAGTCAGCCTTTATGGACAAGAAAAAATTCACCATATGAAATGAAAATGGTTGCATTCTAGAAGAAAGGAATAGGAAATGCTCAAGAAAGAAAGAAGACAAAGGCAGAACTGGCTTTGGGAAAGGAATGAACCATGGATAAAAAAGAAAGACCAGGGAGATAATTTCTTCCGTGGTTGACTAGTTTCTGAATATAGTGTAGTCCAGGTTCAGACATTTTCTGTTTTATATGAAGTGGTTCTTTTCTCATTTTATTAACAGAAAACAGATCTTCTCTCTATCTACTGCCATATCTCATTCTGGGAGCAACAACAAAGGCAAAAGTCTTCTTGGCACATACAGGACAGGAACCCAATAACAGCAGTTATTGGTTTTTCATTTTTTTCTCCTAACACAATGGAAAATAGTAGCATAACATTCAAATTCTCACCTAAGTATCACCAAAGGGAATCCTAATACATGTATACATCCCAATTATAAATCATAATAAGACATATATACTATAAGACAATGATTTTATAGCTGTAATACAGTGAAGAACTTTACACATTCTGAATATTGGGAAGCTAACCTATCAACTTTTCTAGCATAGCCTGTTGCTTGAAGTTCGTGAGTTAAGTATATTCAAGTTTAACTTGTTAGGTTAATGTAAAACACTTTAATAAATTGAGAGGAATGCTATAATTGTATTTCTCAAGTCACTCTGTGATTGCCCGTCTAGTGATGTGTGAGATTGCACACTGGTCACAGAGAGATATAGAAAACAAATCTAGTCATGTGGTTGTGACCTCAGTAGCCCTGGCATTACTTCCCAAGGTCATAGTGAAGGAAATGGAGTTTGAACCCTGTTATCCAGCTGAATGCTGTTCTGGTTCAGACTACGTGAATTTGTTTGTACTCTTGGTTCTCAATCTATCACTTAGCAGTGGAAAAAGACTGAGGAACCACTTTCCTTACATTTTGCTGTTATCCCACAAGAAAAGGAACTTCATCAGAATATGCAGGGAATATGGTGCCACTTTTATGAGACATTAGGTGGTCTGGTTTCAATTACATATTGTAAGTTATTAATCCATGCCAAAAGCAAAACACAGATAAAATACAAGAGTCCAAAACATGTCTGAACTACAAAGAAGTAAACAGCTGTGTGGCACTGTACAGAGTGGTTTGTGTGTGGGAAGACAAAGTTAGCATAATCAGCATATCATTGTGGTTTAAAAGAGCAAGACCTGCTGTCTCCTCAGCAGCCTGGACCTTTCCCAGTTCTTTCTCACTTATCTGACTCCTACTCTGGCTTATTTCTGTGGCTTTGTATTTCTGAGTTCACCATCTATTTTGCCCTACTGAGATTATTATCTGATCAGTGATTAATTTGTTATTGCTCTGATCTGGTCCTTGACTCAACCTCTCACAATGTTGCTCACCAAACATTTATTAATGTACATTTATTGTTATACAGAGTAGTGTTATAGGTGCTAGTGGAGGTCCAAAACTGATATCAGCTACAGTCCTTGTCCTCATGGAGTTGACAGACCTTGGAGAACTAAACACAGGTAAGTATAATATACAGTATCCCATAGGTGTGTAGCATAGGCTAACCTGTGGAACTCCATTCATGCTTCATGGGATGGCTTCTGCTACATGTGCATGAAGGAACTAAATGAAAAAAACAAGTGGAAGGTTCATGGAGGACTTCTTGGAGAAAGGTAGCATTTGAATTAGTCTAGAAATGATAGGTAGGAATTTAAATGGTAAAGAGTGAGAGGTAAAGTATTCCAGGCATGGGAAATGGCATGAGTAAAGAGGTAGAGTCATGAAAGCACAAGGTATATTAGGGGGAGAGAAAATAATCCAGTTCATCTGGTATGTAGAGTACATGGAAGAGGATTAATGTGAGATAAGGCTGGGAAAGTAGACTGGTACCAGATGCAGCATGGCCTTGAATACCAGGTAAAGGAATTTGAACTTTACTAAGGAGGCAATAGCAAGTCACTAAAAATTTTTAGGTAGAAGAATAACATGGTCTGTGCAAGAAAGATTACTCTGGAAGCAACATGAAGAATAAATTGAACAGGTGAGAACATGAATGTGAGAACACCAACTAGGAGCCTATTATCTTGGTGGGTGGTCATGAGCACCTGCACTAGAGTAGTCTCAGTGGGAATGGAGATATGGTTTATGTTGATTCACAACATGGCTTGCCCGTAGCCAATGAAGGTCTGAGATGCTGCCTTATGAGCTGAAGGTGGAAGAATTTTGAACTCGGAGTACTGGTCACCTCTCTCTCTCTCTTCCTCTCATATTTAATCTCTATATACTTATTCCTCATCTGCTGTCTGAAAAAAAATGACAATATCTCTCACATCCTTTAAAAAAAAGCCTCACTTAAGACTACTGTGCTGCCACATATCATCCTATTTCTCTCCTCCCCTTTTCAGCTAAACTCCTTGGAAAAGCTATGCACTGGTATTTCCACCTCCTTTTCTCTCATTCTCCTCTAAACCTGGTGTAATTTGGTTTCAGACCTTATCACTTATCTGGAGCTGCTTTTGCCAAAGTTACCAATAATTTATTTGACAAATGTAATGGATTTTTCTTCATCCTTGTTTACCTCTCTGCAATAATGGAGCACCATTGACTACCTTCTCCTTGATGCTGTCTCCTTGGCAGGTTCTCATGTCTCTGCTCTCTCTTGGTTTGCCTCCTACCTGGCTGAGATCCTTTTTATCCCTTAAACCTTCCCCTGTCCAAACTTCCCTATTGCTGCCAAAAGGACTGCCTTCCTTCCTTTCACCCAGTTTACAACCTTGGTGACATCCTTTGCAGTTTGCTAGCCTTGAAGCCCTATATAAACACTATCTATCATCATCGTCATCATTATTGTCATCGTCATTATTGTTATTACCTGCTGGTGGAGATCTATATAGACAATATTTTCGTGTACTCCTGGGATTCTGAGCAGTATGATTATTTGGTCTAGCCATTTAGCAAGCTAGAGAAATACTAGGTGCTAGAAAGAAAAAACAGAAATTCCAAGCCATGACAGAGGCTAGCAAGGAGAATGGATGGACTTATGACATTTTGAAGCCATGCTAAAGTGGGGGACCCCAATGTTGATAAAAACAGTGGTAGTTGCTGAGCTTGGCAAGGCCAAAGCATTACTTCCTTCTGACCTTTTTGCCCTTATTGTGTCTCTGCCCCCCAGTTCTTTGCATGTCTCAAAAGTGTCATCAGATTAAGTACCATCTACATGAAACCTTTATTCCCCTAGCTATTAGTGACTTTCCCTCCAAAATTACCTGGTATTTATTTTTACATCCTCATAAATGTGCATTTTGTCTTTGCTGATAGAATGTAAGGTCCTTGAGGGCAGAGACATTTTATTCCTTTTTGAGTGCCTAGCACATATTAGGTGGTCATTGATGACTAATCAACTTATTCAAGCACCCAAAGGCATTTTGCTAGATATCTGTGACATGTGGTCCTCATTCAGCTTTCAGTAATAGCTCAAATTCACTCTTGTTTTAGGTCATTTGACTTAAGGCATAAGCACTTCCACCCCCATAGCAGAAACCTACACATCCAACATTGGATTGAGAGCTGTTTTCTTAAATAGCATTCCACCCTTCGTCTTGTGCTGACCTTGTTCTTACTTCTTCCACAAATTATCCTTGACTTGAAAGAACTACATCTGGGAGAAGAATCTAATTATACTCTAGATCCCATTTGAGACTGGGTTCTTAACCTGAGACCTAAGGATAGATTTCAGGGGGTCCATGGACTTGGGTGGGAAAAAAATTTCATCTTTATTTTCATCATCTCCTGCAAAAATCCTTTCATGTTCCCCTTAATGCTAGTACCTTCTCTCAGAGCCTACCTTCAGTTTTTTCTGTATGTATCTTTGTATACATAGTTGTTTGTGTGTCGTCTTCTCCATTAGATTGTAAGCTCTTTGAAGGCAGGAACTGTTTTTGTCTTTCTTTGTATCTGTCTGGAACATATTATGTGCTTAATAAATGTTTGCTGACTTGCCTCAGGTAACCTCTAACTGAAATTGAGTGTTTCTTCCAGTTATTTAAAAACTTTATTCTGAGAAGGGGTTTATAGGTTTTACCAGATTATCTAAGAGGTCCATAGCACAAAAAGATAAGAATCCCTGCTCTAGAGGAAGCCCAGCAACCTATTGTTGGCATCAACTATAAGAACACTGGACAACTCTGAACCACCCACAAACTCAACAAATGTCAGAATCACTGAGCGTTATTTTTTAGATTTTTTTTTTTACCATCTCCTAGATCCCAGGGTATTGCAGTTATTGTGTAGGTGTTGTTTTGTAGAAACCAGAGTACAGATACCCAGAAGAGCAATCACTAACTGCGGAGACATCTACAGATGGAAAACTCTGTAACAACTCAACCTTGGTCATACCTCCTATGATTCATCTACCAGAAGGCAGTCACAGCTGTCCATGTTTCATGCTGGTACTATTCCTCTGTTGGGAGCAAGAGTGGGGGGTGAAGGCAAGAGGCTATATTTCTGATGGGTTTATGTATCTCCATTCCTGTACCTTTACCCATCACCACCTGCCCACCCAGGAAAAGCCTAATGAATGATGTGCCATCTGTGCTCTGACAGCTTGGCTACTGGTTGTCAGAACCTCATAAAAACAATTACTCAGGAGTTTTCTTGGCTACACATGCCACATGACATTCAGCTGATATGTATATTTTGTAATGTGGATGCCTGAGCCACAGATCCCATGAAAAAACCAGAAATCTTGCTGCAGTTTATACTGACTTCCATTTGGTCTGGGGTTGTAATAATGTGAGACTTCATGGTGTACCTGTCACCATTCCATGAGCATGATTCTATCTTTAAGGCCAATGATATCCTGTTATCTATTTTGCCACTGAGCCCTTAGGACTTCCAAGTCTTTCCATCTGCTTTTAAGCTGAACTTTCCTTTATGTGTTCTCTCTCCTGCTTAAGAGTATGAGCTCTTTGAACACAGTGACTGTCTCCATTTTTCTATTTGTATCCTAGTATCATAGTAATTGGTAAACACTTTATAAAGGCTTTGTCACTCCATCCATCCATCCATCCATCCATCCATCCATCCATCCATCCATCCATTCATTCATTCAGGATAGACCATTTTATTTCCTCCAGTGGACTTTTCACTACTTCCAAGGCTGATTCTTCTAAGGCCTGTGTCTTAGAGAGATTTTTCAGGCTGTATGGTTTCCCTACCCCCTTCACCTCCAACAAGAGACCTTAGTTCATAGTGTTCTGAACTTCACTATTCATCATCCTTAAGTAAAAGTCTACTTTTCTGTTGCTCATAACCTTCAGTCTGATGGGAAGATTAAATCTGGAACAATATTGTAAGTGCTGTTTTTCATATTAAAAAAAAAACACCTTGTTTACACAGCTTCCCATGGCAGAGTTTTGCCATAAGAGCACAGTTGACTCATCCACTCAAAATACTTCTTCACACATGAACTGTGGTTCCCCCCCCCCCCGGTTTTTCCCTAAATTCTTATTCCACACTGTGTTCCCTTATGATTCTGTAACTATCTAAGAAGATGTAGACAGCTTAAACTGACATGCATGAAACCATTTAATGGTTTCTGTTAATGGAAACCAATCAATATCAAATCCCTTGGAGAGCCTTTGCAAGTCAGGTGCCTGGCCTGGTTGGCTAATGCATAGATGTGCCTTTCAAGAGGATAGTACATTAATGATCATGCAGCTAGCTAGGGTGGAGCATGACACATTGATAAGAGGTACCAGCCTTTTTAATTGGATATATCTTATCTTCCACCAGTTCTTAAACTTACCTCAAAACAGACTTTTACCCACCAACTCCTTATCCCCCCACTCAGTTTTTATAAACAAAAATTCTTGGTGAGGGAAATACTAGACTTTCTGAGGTAGTGTGGTTAACTCCAATGCTTGCTGGATTGTGAAAGTTAAGAGCCTGATGGTAAAATATGGGGACCCTTGCTTCAGACCCCATAGAAGCCTTCCAGAATGAATAATGCACCAGACAAAAGCTTTGAGGACTGGAGAATAATCATAGGATGAATGGTGGTGTGGTGTCTAAGCTATAAGGAGGCAAACAGCTGTACTATATTAATCAGAATGTCAGGGAAGACAGGGTGTGGTCAGTACATTGCTCCAGCTTAAAAGATGGGTACTGTGGGCAAGTACAATGAAAATTGTCTTCTTGGCAAGCTACACTCCCTTACTCAGTCCCTTCCTGCCTTTTCTGTTCTTTTCCCACTGTTTCTTTGGCTATCTGCTGTTGTCTTCTTTCCCATGCTTTTCCTTTGCCCCACTGGGACTGTTTATCATGAACCATGCTCCTGGCTCTGCCTCCCCTATGAACTAGATGGGGGCATAATCTATGTACTACCCAGAAGACTCTCAGATCACCTGAGTCCTGGATTACCTTTGGGAAATAAACACTAGCATTCTACGAGCATCCTGCACAGTAATGACTCATCTGTAAACTGTAAGACCAGCAAAGCACTGTTGTAGGATCCTGGATTTAGGGCTGAAAATCATAATAGGGTCCATTCAGCTCAACCCCCTTGTTTTACAGTGAGCAAAGTGAGACTCAGGGAGGTTCGGATCTATGCCCCGGGTCACAGTGTATCAGAGGAAAGACCCCCTGTAGATCTGCTTCCTGTTCCACTGAACCACACTGCCTCTTTTCTTAGAGCACCTCTATGATACAGGCATTACTTTAGAAAGGTGGTACTGGAGGCCTAGAGGAGTTGTGTAACTTCCCTACTGTGGCAGAGCATATGGCTTGAACCCAGGCCCTCATGACTCAAGGTCCAGGGTTCTTTCGATTATACCATGTTCCTCTTATATCGCCACACCCCTGTATCTGTATCATTATTTCAGCGATGCCTCGATCTATTTTGAAAATAAGAATCCTGCACAGGGCCCATCCAGACTTTATATAGCATTATTCATAATAGCAAGGATAATAACAATAGCTCCCATTTGTATAACACTTTCTAGGTTACTCAAAGTTTTGCTCACACTTTCATAAATGATATTTTTGGTAGTAGTCATTTTCAAAAAGTAGGCAATATCCTGGTCTTTGTTATTATGATATGTAAATTTATATTGTTAAAAGTCTTTGAATTGTAATTTAAAAGAAGTTTTTGTGTTTTGTGGCTTTATAGTATGTAGCTATACTATATAATGCAATATAAGAATATAGGGTATATATAGGAATAATTACAGTGCAGGCAAGCTAACTGCTCTAGTAATTAGAATTTATTTTATATAAATTATATAATTTCATATAAATTATATAAAATATAATTTATATTCATTTGGGAAGTTATTGGTTATAACTTTGGGATAAAAGTAATGGAAAAGACATAATCACACCTGTCTTGGCAGAGTCACATCTGTCCTATTCTGCAGATTTTTTTCCCCTTTAGGTTCATTTCAGCTTTCTATTACACACTAGCCTTTCACCTTAATGAGAGTAAGTCAGGCTATTGGGGCACACATTTGGGTCCTAGTTTTATTCTCTCTTTTGTCTCCATCTGGAATGGAATCACATCTGGAAATGAAGTTATTGCTTATATGCCAGAGCTTGAATTAAAAGACACACACACACACACACACACACACACACGCACACACACACACACAAAACTGAAATGGTTCCCTCTCTGATGGTGTTTCCTCTGTCCTGACACATCCCCCTTCCCTTCCAGTTTTGAGTGGAGAATAGATGGAGAAAGAGCAGTCAAGAAAGAGAGGAGATGCTGGAAAGAACCGGGGAGAGAGGGAACTTGTGGAGCAGCCTGTGCTCTTTCAGAAGCAAGAGAGTCATGGGAAGAATTAGAACATTTCTATCCCCTTGCTCTACTTCCACCTCAAGCATTGCTGCCAACCAAATGTGGTCAGAATGTGTCAGAGCAAATGCCATAGCCATGAGAGTAAGACAAAGAAAATAAAATCAGAAAGTTCCAACAGAAAATACAAAATTCAAAGGATCACTTTTAACAGCTCATATTAATAAAAAGAAAAAAAAACCCTCTGTACCAACCTTTTCGTTTGCAATCTAGTGTTTGTATGGGAAACACATACATGTGGCAAAGAGAGGAGTCAGCTTCAGGCTTGACGAGTGTAGGTCTCCCTGATACTTGAGTCTTGGGGGCCGGTTGCTCTTTTTCATCTTCATTACATAATTGTTCAGATTTTATCTGCTTCAGCTTTTGGTTTTTCAGTTCTTGTGGGCTTTCACACTTGGCATAATTCCCCAGATTCCTGTTCCTTGGGATTTGCAACATTGATATCAGTGTATCCATCTCACAAGTACAGTGCCAAGGATTGTCATAGAGACGCAGATAGCTTAGAAGAGGTGTATAAATGAACACCTCCTCTGTTAGTACCTTTAATTGGTTGTGCTGAAGTAAGAGGGTGGTAAGTCTGTTTAAACCAAAGAAAGCCGCACTCTCAATTTTGGATATATCGTTTTGCTGTAAATCCAGGCTTTTCAGTTTTTTAAACTGGGAAAACATATTATTCTTCAATATACGGATTCTATTTCTTGCTAGCAGCATGTGCAATAAATCCTCAGGCCAACCAGGCAAAGTATAAACTAGTTTTCTTTCTTGACAATCTAAGTATTTTTCATGAAGATAAGTATATACGTCACATGGAAGGCCTGGGGCATAACGCTTCACGGTGCTAGAGGCCCTCCTGCCATTGTTTGCCCTTCCATTGTGAGCTTTGCTTCTTGAACTCCCCAAATTTGTCTTCCTAAATTCAGCTGTTTTACAAAAGAAGAGGAGTATTATAATAGCAACCACTTGCATCCTGACATCCAGCTGGCCTCAATTACTTTGTGTGATAGATGAAACTGTGAAAGGATTTCTTTGAAATATGAGTTGTTGTAATATTAACTAATGTAGTTCAGAAATGATGAGATACAGCTGGAATATATGGAATTCCTGGGTTGGAAAAGAAGAAGAAGAAGAAGATTAGAAATCATAATGACTTTTTCAGTTTTCTATATGTGAAAAGGATGTTGTAAATACATGTAATTTAGTCATCACATTTGTAATAGCACACAGAAATGATAACTTTTTCCAAAAGGAGGTTTATAACGGAGGGATCACAGGATCACAGATTCAGAGCTGAAAGGGATCTTAGAGATCATCTAGTCTAATCCCATCATTTTACAGCTGGGGAAACTGAGGCCCAGTGAAGTCAAATGACTTACCCAACTCACCTAGATATTAAATGGCAGACTCAGGATATGAGCCCAGGTCTGATGATTCTAAATCCAGCACATTCTCTACTATAGCAGAGCACCTCCATACACTTTTTTTCTCATTGTTCGTTTTGCTTATTTTCAATTTTCTGTCAAGTCATATCAAGAGTACATTATTTGTTACCATATCTTCTTCATCTTTTGTATGCCACACATTAAACACATAGCAGGCATTTCACGAATACTTGTTAACCTGACCCCTGCTGAGTACTGACACAATACATTTTCCATTTTACTTTCTACCTGAACTGAAGATTTTCTGAATTATGTTATTTTACTTCACTAATTATTCTATAACCATCATACTCAAGAAAACATTTAATAAGAGTGTCACTCCCCCCCCCCCAATCATTCTTGAAAAGCAATCAATCAGTTAACCAATCAGCTGAGGGAGTGGGGGGATGATGTAAGAAGTTTTGAGATGAAGAGAAGTGAGGATGGGGAAACTTACAGTGAATGGCCTTAGTTTTCTCTGTAAAGTTAAATGTGAGGTCCTCAGCTGAGAGGACTGGGAGAAGGGGAGTTGTAGGAAGTTTAAAAAGAGAAGATAAAGTTTGGAATAGATTTTGTAGGGAGTGAGTTAGGAAACTGACTGGAGAGAAGTAGAAATTGCAGTGAAGGCCCAGTTGAGCTTAAATAACATAAATTTGTAGTGTACCTAGAATGCATGGTTAAGTAACCTCTTTCAGCTCCGTTACAAGCAAAGGAGGCAGATGGGGAGAATTATGCAGAGCTTGAATTTGACATGGAATGAATGATTGAACAAAAGGGTGAAGGATTTGAAAGTAGAAGACAGTGTAGAGTTAAATTTGTTAACCACAAGGTCAGATTTGGAAAGGGAGGCAAGGAAAGTCAAAATAGGGGTAATGGACGAGGAAGGTACTGAAGGGTAGTTTGGCATTTTGTTGGAGGAATAACCTTTAAACTGATGATGACTGGGTGCAGGTTAGCTGTCACACATTGAGCAAGAGGCCTTAAGGAGTTTCTAACCCTAGGTCAGTTTTCAGCTTCTGGAGAGTCCCTACCCTTGTTAAAGACTTTAGCAAGTCATGGTTGAAAAATGGACTTAAAGCTTTAAGGCATAAATTAGCTAGAGCTATTATGTTTTCTAAAGAGCTTGGTGCCTATGGTAAAGAATCTCATTTTCTGGCAGAAAGGCCAATTATAGCCAAGGCTCTGAGAACAGATAGATTGTATTTATGGGAGAAAACTGCTCAGGGTTTTATCCTTAGTCTGAAGACTGAGTGTCTTAACACTATCTTTTTTAAAAGAACTCTAGCAAAAACCTCTGGGCTTTCAGCTAAAAAAAAAGATGGCAGAGCCCACTTCTCTTCTTATTGGAAAGAAGTACCTCAGCTAAGCATGGTAGCCAACTCTAGAAGCTAGAAGTGGAGAGAACCCCCACAATTTTGTGTTGAGTAGAACCATGCCTGGCACCCACCTTAGGACTAGTGAAACACCATTAACAAACACCTACATGAAACCATCATCTAGTCTAATGCCATGCCTGGCAGAGATAGCATGTCATGCCCTCATTCTTAGTGGAGACTGTATAGTGGGAGACTGTACACTTTGTATTGTCAACAGGGAACAAGCCTAGCTAGCCTGGCTTGATGATATGATCAGAAGACCTTTGTAGTCCTGCAGTGTCCTAGCTATGGGTTGCCCCTCTTCATGTATACCTTGGACATATGTTGTGTGTTCCCTGTACTGTATTTGGCCACATGTTCAAAAAGAAGATGCTTGGTTTTTCATGTGTAGTCTTTAGGCATGCATTAGATTTATGGGGAAAATATTTTATTATTGTTTTGTCATGTTGTTGTTATTCAGTCATGTCTGACTTTTTGTGACCCCATAGGCACGACAGACCCTCATATCCTCCACTTTCTCTTGAGGTCTGTCCAAGTTCATGTTTATTGTTTCCATGACACTATCTATCTATCTCATTCTCTGTCATCCCCTTTTTCTTTTGCCTTCAGCCTTTCCCAGCCTCAGGGTCTTTTCCAGTGAGTCCTGTCTTCCCATTATGTGGCCAAAGTATTTAAGCTTCAGCTTCAGCATTTATTCTTACTATGCTATTTCATTAAATAACTTTAACTTGAACTGATTGTGCCCTCTGACTGACTAGTAAAAGTATGCATATCAATGGGGGCTTGTGAACTATAGTTTTGAGTAATTTTAAACCCCACAGAGTAACTTGAACCTGAGATGACTTGTTTTGGGGACCCACATGAAGACTGGGAGATATCCCCAAGGTGCCACCTTAAAATTAAATTAAAATTAAACATTTGCACTAAAATATGAAAATGTTTCTGAAATGGGTTATACCAGCAACTAACATCTTAGCTATCAGTTCTTTATCAGAAATTAATTGAAAGCCAGGTGAGAGCAATATTTTTATGGAAGAAGATACAAGCTAGCTAGGTAATCAGAGTCTGAAGCTATTTGGGTGAAAAAGAGCTCCAGGCTGAAATAAAAGGATATTCAAAATAAAATTTGCCTCAGAAGTAGAATACAGATACATTTGTTCATATCAACACAGACAGCAATCAAAACATTTCCTTTACCTCACTGTTAACTGTGGTTTTTAAATTCAGGTATAATTGTGAACAGTAGGTGCCCTCAGGAAAAAAATTTTGAAATAGAGGCCTTATTCATATTTTATAGCTGGGAAGGTGTTTCAGACAGTTATCCTTTGGCTTTTCTAAGAAGGAACTTGTTCTTGATTGTGAATTGTCTTTTTGGTAAGTGTTCTGTGCTATGTAGGACATACTCTAAAAAGGTGCCTTAAATTTACAGTAACTTTTGTCTTCTGGATGCAGAGAAAAGGAATTAATCACAAGACATTTCTCCAATGAAAGCATAGCTTCACTTACCTCAGTGTCATTATCTAAAACTAAGGAACCAGTAAGGAAGCAAAAAAGGTTTCTAAAGAAAGAAAATGTTACAAAGTCCATACATTTAAATTCGTGGACTTTGTACCCAGAATAGCCCTCACAGGCCCTCAGCCACGTCTGATTTACTAGTATTTGAGTGAAATTATTTGATTTCCTATCCCACAGCCACCAGTCAGAAGGGGTGGTGAGTGAAGACATTAATAACTATAAACATTTATTTAGCACTTTAAAGCATATAAGACATTGTCCTCCAACAGTTTGGTATGTAGATAGTATAGGTGTTTTTATTCCTATTTTATAGATGTGGAAACTAAAGCTCAAAGAGATTACTTTATTTACCCAGAATTACACAGATTATAAGCATGTGGCAGGAGTGTGCTGGAATCAGCCCCAATCAGCTATGATTGTTAAGTTTCCACTGTTAGCATTATATCTTGAAAATTATAAAATGCTACAGATTAGGGTTGGATTTGTTGTCTTGCCGATTGTCTGGATTTTGCTGTTGTTGTTCAGTTTTTCAGTCGTGTTCCAACTTTTAGTGGCCTCATGGACCATAGCATGCCAATAGTGTCCATGAGGTTTTCATGGCAAAGATGCTGGAGTGGTCTGCCATTTTTCCCTCCAGCTCATTTTACTGATGAGAAAACAGACAGACAGAGTTAAGTAACTTGCCCAAGGTCACACAGCTAGCAAGTGTCAGAGATCTGATTTGAACTCATGTTTTTGACTCTAGGTCCAATGCTCTAGACTTAAGAAAATGTTAATAATGAAGATTAAACTTAAAATGCGTCCTACTGTAATATTTTTTCTTGAAGGAAACGATTGTTAAACATTTGTCAACACACTCCTGTCTAGGAGTATTGGTCTTAGGATTTGAATCTACTGCCCTTTCCACTATATTATGCAAGCTACTAATGGCAACATAAAAACAGCAGCTGATGCCTAAACACAAGGGAAATAGTAAAACTATAAAAAGCAGGCACAAAATCACAGAAGCCACAGCCGTCTGGGGCTGCTTAGTTCTGGGAAAGAGCAGTCTTGCTCAATGACCCCATGGGTCACAGACCCTTGGGCATCTTAGAATGACTGCAAAGAATCTTTGAATTCATATTGATGGGATACTCAGGCTCCAGTCCTAAGATCATGTCTCTGGAAGCCTCCCAATTTTTCAGTAGGCACCATCCTGTGAGAGGCACCGTCCTACTTGCAAAACACATTCTCTTAACAGAACAGACAGGGGTGCCTGGCCCAAAGATTTTAGTCGCTGGTTGGTCCAAAAACTCTTCCTCCTGCTAAATCCCCAAGGTCCATGCCTCTGACAACTCCCTCAATGTCTGGTATACTACCTGCACTTTCCCATCCATAGCTCCAAAAGACACCCAGACCCTTAGATTACCCAGTTAGTATCCCTGTCGTTCCTTTCCCATACCTCTTTTCCACAAAAACCCCAGCACCATCCTCAGTCTCCCGAAGGTTCCCGTAAGGACACTTCCTGCTTTTATTCAAGTGTTACAATAATTTTACTGCTTGACTAAGAGGAGGTTTGAGTGTGTGAATTCATTCCAGGCAACTCTGCCTTGTCATTCTTGGGGTCCCGGTTCCCCAAAATCTTGTCAATATGTAAGTCCATTAAAAATACCTTCTTTAGACTGAATTCTGGCTCATATATGTTACTATTTTTATGTATATGTAAGATGCTATTATGATTAACAAAATATAAGTTAATTTGAATGTTACTAAATTCACAGCAGCATTCTTTTTTCTCAACCAGTGGACATATGAATATGTATGTGTGTGTGTGTGTGTGTGTGTGTAGAGAGAGAGAGAGAGAGAGAAACTACTATTGTGTTTTAAATTTTTGATGTGAAGGTATTGTTATATGTGAAAATGTTAGAAACCACTATTTTTTTAGACTAGGCCATATTTTACATTTATGACCCATCATCAAAAAAATTAAATTATATTTTAAAAAAGGTTAAATAATGAAACTAATTTTTCAAATAATAATAATTAATAGATAATACATAATACACAATCATTGTATATTATGCATAATACATAATTAATATATAATATAATTGAATAATAAAAATCATTATCATATATTGTAAATGATTCTATAGGATCCGTGTTTGAATTCTGGCTCTGTCACATGCTTACCCTATGTCACCTCGGGCAAGTCATTAACTTCTCCAGGCCTGAACTTTCTTGTCTGTAAAATGAAGTGGGACCAAATGATCTTAAATATCCTTCTAGATTTATATCTATGTCCTATATGCTATATTTTTTTTAAAAAGTAGAGAAATGTATAATACATCTTAGAAAGATTTGTAGTAGAATCTTTTTCCTCACCTGTAAAACAAGAGAGTTGTACTAAAATAATAATATTTAATGGTCCCTCCTGGTAATAACATTTTATAATTTCTGTATATCAGAATGAATAGATTTGAAGTTTAACTAAGACTAAGCTTTAATTATATTGAAAGCTCATTAATGTGTAACGGCTATTTCCCTAATAATATCAGACCAGTAAGGCACAGTACAATAACAATTGTGAGTATATTTAAATAAAGAATACGGACTAAAATAATAAAACTGTTGAGTAGCTTGATTTATATCCTTTGTGATGATTTCTTTACAGGTGAAAAAAGCATGGATTTTTTAAAGGAAGGAAATAGAAATAAAAAGTAAGATTTAAATCTGCTTTTATGACCATTACATTGTAGACAGGTCATTATGATAACAAATACTTTGCCTTAATTGCTGGTTATTTTTATAAATTCATTATGCTGATGTTAATTTTTTCCATGTGTTTAATTTTGATTTTGTAATATCTGTGGTTTGTTAGTTGTCCAGTTATTATCTTTATGCAGATGATTTCCTGATCTCTATATTTAGCCAGTCTTTCTCCTGAGCTTGTCTCTCATTACTGACGAGTTCAAATTAGATGTCCCCTAGGCATCTCCTTCTTAACATATTCAAAACAGAACTCACTCTTTTCCCTTTTTAATCCCATTCTTCTCTACTTTGCTATTTCTGTGAGGGCACCACCATTTTTCCTAGTCTATCAATTTTGCCATCTCAAGGTTATCTTAGATTTCTAACTCTCTCTCACCCTTATATCCAGTCAGTTGCTAAGTTTTATTGATTCTGTGTGCACCTCTCTCTCATCTGGCTCTTCCCTAATCACATGACCACTACCTTTGTTCAGGTCCTCATCACTTCTTGCCTGTATGGTTACAATAATATCCTGTCTGCTCCACCCACAACACAGCTGTCAAATGCAGATTCCCAGGGCATAGGTTTGATCATGTCACTTCCTCACTCAGTAAACTGCTGTGGCTTCCTGTCATCCTTAGGATAAAATAGAAACTCCTCTATTTACCATTTAAAAACGTTTACAACTAGGTTCCAGCTTTCCTTTAGAGCCTTATTAATTATTGTTCTTTCTCAAAAACTCTGTGATCTAACCAAACTGGTCTTCACACATGGCATTCTATCTCCCATCTCTGTTCCTTTGCATAGGATATACTCTATATCTGGAACATCCTTCCTGCTTACCACTACCTCTTAGAATTCCTAGTTTTCTTGAAAACTTAATTCAAATAAATTCTCCTCCATGAAGCCTCATCCCCTCAGTTTCTAGTGCCTTCCCACCCCAAATTATCTAGTATTTTTATATTTGCTATATATGTGTCCACGTTGTCTCCCGTAATAAAATGTAAGCTTCTTTTGAGGGCAAGGACCGTTTTACTTTTCTTTTTGACTCCTCAGTGCTTGGTATTTAATAAATACTCAATGATTGATTATTTCATTTCCCTGGCTTTCTTCAAGACTCAGTTCAATCCATCTACCATATGGAGAAGGGCTTTTCCAATCTGGGGCCGCTCCCTTCTGAGGTTATGTTCCATCTACTTTGCATGTCTCTTATATATACCTGTTTGTTTACATGTTGTCTCCCTTACTAGACTGTCAGCGCCTTAAGAAATGAGACTTTCCTTTAGCCCTTAGCACAGTGCCTGGCACATAGTAATTGTTTAATAAATGTTTATTTACTCACGTCCTTTGTGAGTACTTATTATAAATAATGAAATTATATGATAGAAAAGTAAAATGTAACCCACTTGCCCAACAATTAAGACTCCAAACCAGGCATAACCTAGACCCAGATTTTGACAAATGTAAACTGCTACGTTATCACCGTTTTTGTCATTAGTTTGCCATTATGATTCTTATGTAACAGGGAGGATTGGCCAATGAGGCTAGCTCTTATGAGAATGCACAATGGGCATAGCTGATGTGGACTATGGAGCATGTGCAGACATTTGGTCTCGTGTCTGTTCACCAAGCACATGGTGAAGAGACAGACTTTTGATTGGCTACTGAGCCAGGACTAGGGTACATTCAAAAGGTGCTGACTGGCGAAAATAAGTTTTCTGCTATTACCTGAATTCTGATGAGAGAGATATCCAGCTTTTGGATGGGGAGAGGCCTTACGTCTTCCCTACCCAGGGCTGACCTGTGGGCCGTGAATATAGATTTCTGTTTTTCTCTTTGCATTTGTTTTTTCCATCTTTTAGGTGAAAATATACTGGAGACAACTATGACCTACTGAGCGCTGAGAGTTCAGAAGAGTTCAGATACCAGATGCCCAGGAGGTATAGTCTATCCTAGATTTTGTGACAAGCCTAGATAGTGAGGGGTGAAGTCTTTAGCAATGTTTTTGACCTAGCATTGATTGAAGGGTAGCCAAGAGGGAGCCACAGCAGTTCATTGATTGGCCATGCCACCTTTGCAAGTGAACTTGGGAGCAAATGCCTTGTAGCAACCACTTTAAGTTGGAGTCCACTCTCCCCAGGGATCAAAGTGTGGTATAGATAAGAGTATGCTCCCAGGTATTAGGGAAAATGTATGGTAATTGGTTAAATGATAATTGGAGTACTAATCTCTGGGAATTGACATTAGGGACAACACACTGGAATGGGGCTTCAAGTTGATACTGTTAGAGAAGAATCACACTGTACTTGCAGGATCTCGAAAGGGAGATGCAATCTTGCTCTGGGGAACTGACTTGTTAGTATAAGTAGGGTTTAGGAAAAGAATCTTTTGAATTTACTTTCGGCTGTGATTAGATGAGAAGTGATTGAGTCTATTATGTTTGTTTCCTTGAACATCATGAGTCAACAATAATAATTAGTGGCAATACCTTTTAAAACTCAGCAAACAGAAAAAGTATTGTCAGAGGGAAATACACACCCAATAAGCCAGTTATCACACAGGGTATCTCAGTTAATAACTTCTCCTTTGCTGGTTCATCATCTAGATCTTGTCTCCAAATTATCAATGTCCCTAAAGTGTAGATCTGTCTGTGGCATTGCCCAGCTCAGCCAACTCCCATGTCTGTGTAATCCTCATTTTAACTTTTGAAGCTCTTCACAACCTTGTTCCAACTTATCTTTCTGAAGTTGTTTGGACATTAATCCTCCCATATGCTGCAATCCAGACAAACTGGCCATCTCTCTGTTGCTCACACGTGTATTCAGTCTCTGATCTAGCTGCTTTTGCACTGAGTGCCCTCCGTGCTTGTAACATACTCCCTCTTCACCTCCATCCCATGAAATTCCTCTTTTCAAGATTCAGCTCAAGTACTACCTGCTACATGAAGTCTTTCTGATATCTCCAATGGCTAGATCTTTCTCTCTCAAACTACCTTGTATTTAACAACTTTGTATTTATTTGCATTAATTGTCTTTGAAATTATTCTTTATGTATTGTATGTATGTATACATATTCTGTGCATACTTTTGTATTTTCTTGCTGTATCCTTTGTTACAATGTAAACTTCTTGCAAATAGGGATTATTTCATTCATTCTATTTGTATCCCCAGCACATAGTGCAGAACCTGGCACAATCCTAGGCACTAATAAGTACTTATTGATGAAGACAGAATCTTTGAAACCTAATTTTAAAATTGGAAGGATAGTCTCACTACTCTCAGGCAGTTGTTCAGACTTGGAAAAATATTTTTCACCCAAATCCAGTTAACATGTATTGCTTTTGGAATCTATATTTTCCTTAAGTTGTGCTACTGATGACTTCCAAGATCAACACTTCTTTCAAAGGTCTCTTTCTATTTTTTGGTTCTTAACATACTTCTGGTTTGCATCATTAATTTAGGAGGTGGTCTACTCTTTTACAGTGGAAGAAATGTTACTTAGGATAGAATTATAATTAAGCAAATGTATGAAAGATGTGTCATTTCATCAGTGAAAGGATCCTTCCATCAGCAAGTGGAAACACAGCTAGGATGAGGCAGATAAACCCTAGGTTGTCTGAGGCATTATGGTATAAGGGACTTAGACCCTGAGTCATGCAATTAATCTCAGGAGATAGGATTTGAATCTAAGCCCAGCACACTATTTGCTATGTTCTGCCTCTTTGTGTTTCTATGTATGTATAATTAATAACATAATTTTTCTTATTCATTGAGGCTTGTTTTGACATGAGAAGAGGACCTGCTACCTTTGAATTTAAGTAGCAGAAATATATTCGTACCTTGTGTTGGTCTACCTTATCTTGTTGCTCCACCTAGCATGCCTGCTCACCTCTCATCAAAATCCTGCTCATCACAATAAAAAAAAGGGGGGCAGCTAGGTGGCGCAGTGGATAGAGCACCGGCCCTGAAGTCAGGAAGACCTGAGTTCAAATCCAGCCTCAGACCAAACACTTGACACATACTAGCTATGTGACCCTGGGCAAGTCACTTAACCCCAATTGCTTAAAACAAACAAACAAACAAACAAACAAAAATCCTGCTCATCTTTTAAGGCCTAGCTCAAGCTTCAACTCCTCCATGATGTCTTCCCTGATGACTGAGATGGAGTGATTTCACTTTCCCCCGGACATCTGTGCCACATCATTATTATCTGTGTCACTCATATGGTATTTATATGTAAAGTAATATGTTAGAGTGTTTTTTAAAAAAAAATCATATTTTACCTTTCTGGGTAAATATAAGCTTCTATTGAACAGAAGCCATGTCTTATCTTCTTTGAGTTGTCCTCTCTGTCCCCTCCCCTTCACTATCATCATAACTAAATATTTCTTGAATAATAAATGTCTGGAGATTTTGCTTGTAGTATTTTTAGTGATGATTTGTAATTTGCCCTTGAGCAACTTATATGAACTGTTCATTTTGGTGAATGGAGGGTTTTGTGCCAATTTCCAAGGTGTGCTGTGGAAATACAAGAGTTGGTTTTATTGAAGTGTTTTGAAGGCTCAAGGCTGTGATGTATGCTGTTATTCTGAAATGAATAATTTCTTTCTTTCTACTTCCCCTTTTTATCTTCATGAAATTATAAGCTTGTCTGCATATTGTAATTTTAGGCCAAGAGGAGCCACTTCCTTGGAAAAGCAGGCATATACTTAGAGTGAACTGCTTGCCAAAATTTCTTGTTGTCTAATGAATATGCTACATTTCACGGAATCTCACTCTTATTTATACTCTTAAAAAAAGTTTAAATGTGTGCAGTAAATCTTATAACATGGTGTTTATTTAGGTCAGTGTAAAAATTTGCAAGAACTAAATGTCTCTGAATGCGAAGGATTAAATGTGAGTATCACCTTTTTTTTTTCCTATATGAGCATTGGGGTGTGTGTGTGTGTGTGTATGTGTGTGTGTGTGTGTGTGTGTGTGTGTGTGTGTGTGTATGGTGTATGTATATATGTGATACATACATATGTATATGTATATGGAGAGAGAGAAAGAATGAATGAGTATTAGCATTTATAATTTGGAGTACCAATATATATTTAAGAATGCTACCAAAAGAAAGTTATACTCCATGTGTTTATTTTATTTTATTTATTTATTTTTTTGGCTAGGCAATGGGGTTAAGTGACTTGCCCAGGGTCACACAGCTAGTAAGTGTTATGTGTCTGAGACTGGATTTGAACTCAGGTCCTCCTGAATTGAGGGCCAGTGCTCTATCCACTGCGCCCCTAGCTGCCCGTCCATGTGTTTATTTTAAAGATTGGAGGTTAATTCTAGGAGAGTTAGGCAAGCTGCTTAAAATTGGCAAGAAATTTCTATCCCTGTGTTTAATGGTGATCTTGAAGGAATGTGCTTATTGCTATCAAGGCTGGCAAACTTATATAAGCCAAAGATTACATTAAAATGAACCATATTTATAATCTTAGGCAACTCTCTAGGACTATGAGCTGCAGAGAAATGAGCAGTTAACAGAGGGAGTATCCTCAGAGTGTGTTCCCTTTGCCAATGAAAACTGGTTAAATATATACACATTCATAGATACGTATGCATACATTCATATACATACATACCTACACACACACATACACACACACATACATGTTATGGGCCATATTTCCAAATTCCATTTCCATGCAATTGGTTGTCAGTGATCTGTATAACTCACAACATTCTTATTCACGGAATTCAGTCCCACACTTAACCAAAATCTTTCCAGCCTTAGTAAATGATCTTTATGACTTGATGTGGCTAAAAAAACCTTCTCCTCTGCTGGCTAGCTCTCTGGCAATGAGCCTCTCTTGGCTAGGCTGAGCTATAGTCCATCACTAACCTCATCCCCCCAGTCTTTCCAGCTTAATCAGGCTTATCAGTGTATGAACCCCAAAGGCATAGACTTTGAAAAATCAAAATCACTTTCTTGCCACAATGAAGCATCCTAATAGAACTTCATTGTAGAGCATCAGTCATTAAAATAAGTTCAATGAATAGATTGGTCCTATGCTGGTTTACTTGCCCCTGATAAATATTTGGGGAAGTGACAATGAATACAATTTTTTTTTTAGTAACTTGGACCTTAATTAAATATCTGTTCACTAAAAAAAAGAGCATTATTATATGAAGTTACAGATGGTATATTTTAGTTTGAATTCTGAAAAAAGCAAGTACTTTAAGGATTTATTTTCTCAATTTATCTGTAAAACAGAGATAATCAAACCTGCTTCTTATCTTTTTATAGGGCTATATGTATATTTATGTATATTTAGAGAAACATATATACATATGTACATCTATCTGCTTATTTTATACATACATATGACATAATCACAGATTCCCTGTCTCATCTACCACCCTAGGTTGTATTTCCTAATCTAAAAAATAAATTAAATTTCTTTCTAAATATAATTTCCTTCCAGATGTTTTCCAGTTATCAGTAGCAATAGTGCCATACCTCTCAGTGGCTGGTAAGAGATGATGACAAAGCATTAAGATTTTTAAAGAACCATTTCTGCCAAAAGTAAATGAAAAAGGGTGCATAATCATTCATGTGGCATATATTACCTCAGAGTCTACTATGTGCATGGCACTGTTCTAAGTGCAAATAACTTGATTCAATTCAATTCAACAAATATTTACTAAATAGACATAATATACAAGGTGTCATAGATAATGTTCAGTCTTTGCCTTTCTGGGTACAGTTATGACTGGTCAGACCTCTTCGACTATTTCTGTCATTTCTTCAGAGATTTTCCACTGAGAGAGACTACTGCTAACTCTTGGCTACTAGCTGAGCAGTTATGGTGGTCTCCAGTTTTCACAGCATCTGGCAGCAATTTCCTCATATAATCCACCCCATCCTCCTCAATTTTGATGGTAAAAATGTTATTTTTGAGTGTGGAAAAAATACAAATGAAATATAAATACAATGTGTATACATATAATTTTCAAGTGCTTTTAATTGTGCTAAGCCTCTCCTCTTCCTTCCCTATTGCCTACTAAGTTATTATCATTGTGGATTTAAATTAGCTGTTTTATTTGTACTCACCAACATAGAGGAAACACCTGTGAATAACCAATGGATAATATTATCAAGATTTGAAGTTGTAAGAGTCCTTGGAAGTTGTTTAACCCATCTCCTCAATTCACAGATGAGGTAATGGGGTCCAGAGAAGTTAAGTGATTTGTTCAGGAGCATACAAGAAGGATAAGACTAGTCAGGATTTGAAACTGGATATCTGACTCCAAGCCTAGCACTCTTTCCATTATGCCCTGTTATTAAGTCACAGATACTTACTTTGAAGTGATTAGGTTGCTTCTTTATGTTGATATAGTTCCCTGAAGGGTACTTCATAATGTTGAGAGACATCAATAACCAGTAAAAAGCTACATCAGAAAGAGGAGTTTCATTCTCTTTGCTTGTATTGTTACTTCTTTACAAAATGAAAATATGCTTGCCCCATCAAAAAGACAGAAAATTTTCCCTCCCTCATTCTCCAGATGGTTTTCTCTAGCTATAGTCACTTCTGCCAAATCTCCTTCATTCATTCATTCATTGATTCATTCGTTTAGCAAATATTTATTGAACCTACTCTGTGCTAGGCACTGTGGGAAGTAGCTAGATGTATAAGACTTAGTTTGTGTTGTAATTTGCCTGTTATGTCTCAAGTAAATTTAAATATTCCTTGAATTTGCTAGTCTAGTGAGAAAGTCAAACCTCAGTGACATCTGCATCAAATTTGGAAACATCAAAGTATTTACCAGCTATAATTTCTAATAATATGTGGCACTGCTAATTCCATCCAGATTTTACTATTGTTTTCAGGGGAAAACATGCAAGGTTACATTTAAAGAACTATATTCATTCAACATGCTTCAGTTTCTTACAGAAAATTGTCTAAGGTTTTATGTTTAAAAAAAATTCTACTGAACATCATAGACACATTTGCAAACTGTTATAGGCCCTCAAATATTTATTAATGTTGTATTTATATGCTTAGTCACTTTGAAAACAATTCTTAGGTCACTTTAGAAACAGAGGGTA
Organism: Phascolarctos cinereus; assembly: GCF_003287225.1. Taxonomy (NCBI): domain Eukaryota; kingdom Metazoa; phylum Chordata; class Mammalia; order Diprotodontia; family Phascolarctidae; genus Phascolarctos; species Phascolarctos cinereus. Next base: position 145,728,666 of record NW_027555514.1, read on the forward strand.
TAGCTGATCTGAACTTGTTTTGACATCTGTCTTTTCTAGACAGAGAAGAACAGGGAGCTGACTGCTTTCTAGTTTGACATACCTTAAAGGGCTGCCATTCTGTGGCAGATCAACAATTCCTGTCTCCTACTTCTCTTTGCTGAGAGGCCACCTTTTCTTCTCTGTATCAGTAGCTGAAGAAGTTGTAAGCTAATATTCCTGTCTTCCTTTTGTTCTCTATTAATTTGCTTTGCTAGTACCTTTCATTGAGTGCCAGTGTAATATAGTGCTTTCAGTTGGCACAGCATTTTAAAAAACATACTTAGTTTTCTACTCCTTTCATAACACTAGTTTTCTGTCCTTCCCCTTTCCTCCCACAAAAATGATCTTACACTTTCTAGATGATTCCACCTGTAACCAAAGATGGGTAGCAGTGTCCAAATACTTCACAGAGAGGGAGTCTTGCCAGTCCAGCAGAGGGAAGGACAGGGTTTCTTACTTACATGTCCAATACGTTAGCAGTGTTGCATCATTTACTGAAAGCCTGGAAGATATATTTCAGGAAGCGTCCTTGCACTCAGAGCTTTTCCTATAGCTAGGGATGCGTGGGACTTTAGCTCAATCACTCTATGGACAAATCTGTGTAGACACACAGGACATACAATTCCATTGCCTTGGCACTTTGACCAGCCCCTCTCATAGTAGAGAGGGCTCTTGTTGACCTGCCCTAGCTATATGCTATTTTATGACTCATGGAAATACTTGAGACAGGATGATTATTACTGGAAATGATACTACAAATAAACATTCCTAGCTTCTGGTAGGTGTAGACTTGGCCTAGGCCTCCTCTGCTGTGTTGGGCATGACCACCTGGGCAGCAGGACTATACTTGCCACTTATTCACCCTCTTAGATATATAGTCACTTACTCTTTTAAAACACTGTAGCTAAATACCTGTACTGAGCTTGTCTTTCCGGGTATAGAACTTAAAATTACGGCTGAGTTTTGTAATATGCCACAAACTTTTAAAATAAGGAAATAGCCATGGATCACAGTTGTTGCACTAGGCCTGGAGTAAGGAAAAAATGAGTTCAACTCCAGCCTCGTACACTTAGTAGCTGTATGACCCTAGGCAAATCACATATCTTCTTTTGCCTCAGTTTCTTTCACTGTAAAATGAGGAAGATAAAGGGTCAAACGAGATAATATTTGTAAAGTGCTTAGCACAGTGCCCAACACATATTAGGTGCTTAATAAATGTTTATCTCCTCCCTCCTACGTGTTGATAGTAATCCTGTTTTCTGGAATTTTCTGTTGTGTCAAATGTAGGCAGTTTTTATATCTTTATAATTAAGGCAATTTGACATTTGACACCTAAGCACTTACTTTCTCATCCTAGAGCAGGTTTTTGAGTAGTTTAAATTTAAATGAGAAATTGGTATTGCAGAGGAACGGAATGGATCATTTCCAAATAAAGTTAATAGACTGAATAAACGTAGCTGCAAAATAAAGTGTAGTTTTCTACTCAAAATCAATTAGTGCCTCAATTAATTAGCCAGCACAGACTGAAAACAGTTGTGCTATGTAAGTATGAAGCAGCATTGTGTAATGGAAAAAGAACTGAAGTTATAGTCAAGGCAACACCTAAGAATGAATCTGTGACCTTGGACACTTTTCTAAGGCTTCATTTTCTTGTTGGTAAAATGGGGATATGTTGTCCATTCGTTTTTCAGTAGTTTCCAACTTTTCATGACCCTATTTGGGGTTTTCTTGGCAGAGATCATGGAGTAGTTTGACATTTCTTTTTCCAATTCATTTTATAGATGGGGAAACTGAGGCAAATAGGATTAAGTGACTTCCCCAGGGTCATACAGCTAGTAAGTCTCTGAGGCCAGATTTGAACTCATGAAGATGAGTCTTCCTGACTTTAGATTTGGGGCCCTATTCACTGTGCCACCTAGCTGCCAAAATGGGGATAATAATATCTATAATAACTACCTCAGAGGTGTTGTAGGGAGTGAACAAGTTGATGCATTTAATGTGATTTATCAAATTTAATGTGATTATATACTATCATCTTTCTTTTTTGTGTGTGTGTGCTAAAACTATAAATATGTGTTTCCTTAGGAGCTGAGTAGAAGAGATAGGGAGAAAATGGGAAGGCCACAAATCACATTAGATTTTGATAAGTATCTTTTGTTTGTTTGTTTCTCTTTAGGATGAAGTAATGAGATATGTGTCAGAAGGCTGCCCAGCTCTTACTCATCTGAATATAGCTCACACAGAGATTAGTAATAGAACGCTAAGACTACTATCAAGGTAATTTTTCCCCTGCCTGAATTAGGTTGATAAGAAACGAGTGACATTAAGTTCACTAGTGCATCTACTTTCATTTAGAAATGTGGCATTTATCCACCAAAGCTTTATTTATAAGGCAGTCACCACTTTTGACTTGTTGCCTGTTGCATGTTTGTCAGTCTGTGCTTCCTTCTTTTCACAAAGTTTCAGTTCTCCCTACATTTGTCCATTTGTCAGTCACAATGGTTGACCGTTCCATGCATAATATGATATTGCTTTATGCCTGCTTTTATCCCATAGGCTTGATAGAGAGAAACCATTAGCAACTGACAAAATCACCAAGTCAGGCTCCAATTCATAATGTTCAGTTCTTTGTTTGAAGAACAGGGTTAGAAGGAATAATGGAAATTGTGAGAAGCATTCCAATTAGAGATTAAAAGAGCTCCTTAAATGTGCGATTGTACGATATAAGAATGGACTTCTAAGAGAGGTGACATAATCTATTTTTTTCTGGGAAGCCTAAAGTAGAGAATAGGAAACCATTTTTATATAAGTTTAGGTACAGAACCTTGTAGTATTCCTCTCCACTTTCTGACACTCAGTACTACTTTTTGCATATTCCCAAGTCCAAAAATGTCTGTGAAGAAAAAAAAAGTTCTTAAGTACAGTCTCATTTGGAGGTAAAATGATGGATTAGGTGATATTTTAAGCTTTCATCAGTTAGTCAACAAACATTCTTTAAGTGTTTACTGTGTGCCAGGCACTGGGCTAACCCCTAGCATTGCTCTAAATATTCTGTAGAAGAGTTAGAGAGGAGAAAAGACAGCTCTACTTCTGAGACAGGAGAAAAAGAAGATATGGTAATGAGATTTAAAGATATGTTGATGTATAACCAGTATCAGATTGCTTGCCATCTCAGGGTGGGAGGAGAGGAGGAAGGAAGGGATAGAATTTGGAACTCAAAACTTAAAAAAAACAACAACGAATGTTAAAAATTGTTTTACATGTAATGGGGGAAAATAAAATATTTTAAGAAGGTATTTCAAGGTGTGAAGAAAAGAAATTGAGACATTTCATATCAGAGGTTCCCAATCTCCTCAGTAAATTAGGAAATGGGAATATCTCCTGATAATTTAGAGGAGGGAGAAGTGAGTTTGGGAACTTAAAGAAAGCAGAAAAGGTTTGAACAGCTATTTTGGGAAAACTGATCTATACTTGCAATATTTTTCCATTTGTATGGAAAGAGGTAAGACTTACAGTTCCTTAAGCCAGTAGAAACAAAAATTAATTCTCTGAAAATTCATCCTCTAGCTATAGTTTTATATATGAGACATTAAGGATTCATATAGGCTTTTTTGAACAGTTGACAGTAGTCAGTTATCTTTATGATGAAAGGACTTGCCAAAGAACTTAATTTTAGAATAATTATAATGTTCTAAACATAATTTTTTATTGTTACCAGAAAAATATAGCCCCTCATTGCATAATATCTCACATATATGTAATGTATAAATTTATAGTTAATCACAACCCAAAACTAACATTCTTTAATTTTTAGATAAAATTCTAGAGACATAGCTTCTTTGGGGTTTCTGAAGACACATGTGATTATAATATGGTATTTTAAAGTTTTATAGAAAAAAATAGTGGATGATGAGCTGTAAATAGGCACAATGCCTGGTATCCTATAGGAAAACATAATTTTATTATTATTTATATTTAAAGAAATAATTTTTTCTCCTAGTTATGAGTTGTGTCATAATTTTTAAAAAATGCAGTATATGAAACTTATATGAGAGTCAGTGTGGCATAATGGATAGAGGAAAGTGAACCTAGGAGTCAGGAACACCAGGGTTCAAGTCCCATCCCTGCTACAAACTGCATATGTGACCCTGGGTGAGTTACTTCAGTTCTCTTAGTACCCTAGACAATTCTCTTAAGATTGATAGTGCAGAGTAGGTGAGGCCCTGCCTTAGAAAGAGAGTTTTCTCATCTGGAATTTAGTTCCCTATATCATGAGTCTGGTCTAAAAAAGGGGGGAAAAAGTGAAGCAAACATAAAATACAAATACATATCCATTTCTTAATTCTTCAGAAGTAGAGTGACATCCTATCTAATATCCTCTTTTCTGTTTTGTCTTTTTTGGACAAATTACTGTTTGTCAATGCCTCTTATGGAAAGCGATTAAGAAGACAAAGGAAACTTACACCAATTTAAACGTTGATTCCTGAATTTCATCTCAGTCCCTCCCTCAAGGGGAATTATGTAGATAATTTTTCTGGACTACGTAAAACAATAATAGGGCTTGATGTAAATGTTGAATCTCATCTAGTCCATCTTTCAGCATTTAGTGGGAATTATAGCCTTTTCTCTTGCCTTTTAAATCTCCTTTCCTCCTCTTGCGGTACGTAATATTGTTGAATTGAATTTATGATCTTATCCGTCCCACAGCTCCCACCATTACTTCTTTGTTGTATCTTCTTGTTTTCATCCTGAGTTCAAGTCACACATTTCCAGTTACCACTGGGCATTCTCCTTATACTTCAAGTTCATAATGTCTAAAGCTGAATTCATACAAAATAGGCAAAGACTCTGCTTCTCCTCCTGATCCTTCCATCACTTTGAATGGTTACCTGGGGCTCAAAACTTAGTAATTGTTCTTTATTCCCCCCTTTGCCTCGACCCCTACCATTCAATTAATTTCCATGACCTGTAGATTCTACCTCTGCCGCATCTTTCCTATTTATCACCTCCTCTCTTTTCCCTTGCCATCATCCTATTTCATGCCTTTAGTACGTCTCATGTAGATTATGGCAATAGCCTTCTAATTGGTTCATCGATTTCCATTGTACTTTGTGTACACTCCCACCATATTCATTTTCCTAAAACATAGTTCTAATCATGGCATACTTGTGCTCAGAAGCCTTTAGTGGCTCTTAAGCTGGCATGCAAAGCTCTCCACAATCTGGCCATAACTCACTCTTCCATATCCCTTTTGCTGTAGTCAAACTAGATCATTTACTGTTGCCCAAACATACTTCAAATTTTCCTAGTTAGGTGGCTTTGCTCATGGTATGTCCTACCCTCTTCCCAACCCTCAAATTGTTGAAATCCTATAGATTATTTAAGACTTGTACTTTTTCCATAATTGTTTCCCTTGTTTCCCCCTAGCCTGAAGTTAGTTCTCCCATCTCTGATTTCCCATGGCACTTTGTTTGTGCCTCTTAGGTGGTACTTGTTACGTCCTCCCTTGTGTTAGACCATCTTGTGTTCAGATTTTCTCTCCCCTCCTAAATTGTTGCTCCTTAGCACCAACAGCTATATGCTTTTCATCTTTGTGTCCCCGGGGACAAAGCATACCAAGTACAAGGTCATGTACAGGATCTGTGTTAGTACTCTCAGTGCCTTGCCCATAGTAGGCACATAATAAATGTTTGTTGAATGTAGGTATTATTAGTGTTATATTATAATTAATATGAATATTATCTAATATGAATAAATATTCCTCAGTCACCTCTTTTGTCAGTTTAGCTTTTCATACATTTGAATTTTACAAGTTTATATTTATAAAAAGCTGTAATAGAGGATTTTTCCCCCAATTTTATGTTTTAAACGTTCTTCTGAGATGGCTTCACCGAACTGCCAGAGGGAACCATAACACATATACACACACAAAAAGCTAAGAACCTATGCCAAAAAGAGATAAATTGGATTTTTACTTCCTAATTGTTCTTGTTAAGAGAATGCTAAGTAAATGATAAAGATGATGATAAAGAAAGTGACACTGATTGTTCTGCTCACGTGACAAAAATATACTTCTTAAAGGCATATTCTTCTTTTTCCTTTTTTTCATTTCCCCTGTTTTCCCTATTACTCTCTAAACTAATTAATTGCCACAATGAGAGGAATAAAGCTGCCTTCTCTCTGGGCTTCACATAGGAATATAGCAACTAAAAGATTGCTTTCATTCAGCATTTTATTCCATTTCCCAAACACTTGAAGGATTTGCTCAGGCTTTCTGAAATTATGCTTATTCTAAGAAAGTCTTTATTTACAGTCTCCTTTCTTTATTTTCCTACAATCCACTTCCTTAATCCCCTGCAATCTGGTTTTACTGGGTCTCCTTAGTGCCATCTTCTCTCCATTTTCCTATTTGTATGGCAGTATTTTACCCACTATGCTATACTCACTTTCAGTTGTGTTTTGAATTCTGTGTCATAGAGCTAGGTGATGTTTTTGTCTAATCAGTCCCCTTCACTATTCATCAATCAGAATTTTACCCAAAACCAATAATTCCAATTCATTCAGCAAAGAGCTTCTACTACATGTAATAACACTATACAAGATATTCTTAGTCATCCTCCTCTTTGGTCTCTTTGATGAATCATCCTCCCCTTCAGGAAGCTGGCCTTTCATGCTTTCTCTTTATTCTGGCTTCTCCTGGTTCTTTTCGTAACTATCTTAACACATTCCCTGACAAGTTTAATTTTTTTTTATTCCATTAACCATGAGCATATTTAAAAGTTTCCATCCTCAGGCCTCTTCTCTCTCTCTCTCTCTCTCTCTCTCTCTCTCTCTCTCTCTCTCTCTCTCTCTCTCTCTCTCTCTTCTCTCTCTCTTTTTTGGGGGGGTCTGGGCAAGGGGGTTAAGTGACTTGCCCAGGGTCACACAGCTGTTAAATGTCAAGTGTCTGAGGTCAGATTTGAATTCAGGTCCTCCTGACTCCAGGGCCAGTGTTCTATCCACTACGCTACCTAGCTGCCCCTCAGGAGACCTCTTCTCTTGAGGCAGATAGGTGGCAGAATGGCACATCTTCCTTTAATTAGGAAGATCTGAGTTCAAGTCCTGATTCAGACACTTCCCAGCTGTATGACCATGGGCTAGTCACTGAACCTTTCTTAGCTTCAGTTCTCTCATCTGTTAAATAAAGATAATAATAGCAACTCTCTACAATAGCAGGATCAAATGAGGTAAATTGTGTAAAATGCTTTGTAAATTTTAAAGCATCATATATATGAAACTTTTATTATTATCCTTCTTCATTTACTCCCTCAGAGTGCTTATCCATCTTCTCAGTTAGATAGCCATTACTGCTATGTTGATAAATTCATATCAGAGCCCCAGCTCCATATTTTTGGTTGACTTTATGACTCTTCCACTTGAATTCATTAAGTCCAAAACTGAGCCTGTCACCTTTTACAATGTATGAAGTTCTTGTTTTATCTTTTCCCTTTCTCTTAACAGTATTACTGTTCTCCAAATTCCCCTAGGCTCAAAGCTGCTGAGTGTTTTTCCTTTGTTCTGTATGTCCAGTCAATGACCGTCTTCTCAATCTACTTAGAAACGACTCTTGAATTTACCCACTTGTTATGATCCTTCTTCCACCACTATCATACATTTTACTCCCCACCTGAGAACCTGCTGTAATTTCCTACTACCTGAATGATTTAGTTCAACCTAGCATTTAGGACCTTTCATAAACTCTACAGTACCCATCCAACCTTATCATAAACTATTTTCATATAGAAATCCTCCACTTATTGTCCCCCACATGCTCATTTACATCTTGTTCCATCATTCTGCCCCTTCTCTTACCTGTTTTCCTTTTTTCACTCCTCTCTGTTAATCCAAATCCTACATAACTTAAATCCCATTAAGCTTTCTCTATCTACTTAATTCCCCAAGGATCTCTCCTTTCTCTGAATTTTTAGCACTTATAGCAAATTTGTGCTAATGTTTTTGCTATTTTTTTGTATGAATGCCTTGTCTTAGCAGGTAGATGGTAGATTCCCCATCGACAGAGCTTTCTATCTATTTCTTCATTTCTTTCATGATAGAGGAAGTGAATGGATAGTACCTAACTTGATTTGACTATTACAAAGGGTCTATGAGTGTGGCCTAACTGCTGTATTTGGATTTTCTTTACAGGTTCTATTTTATGAAACAACAACAACTCTTGAGAGATTAACATTCACATCTCAATGTGATTACGTCAGAAACTGACTGTGATCACAGATAAGACCTTCCAGTAAAACTTCATGTAAAAATGTAATTTCATATTTCTTATAGTAGTAACTACCTTGTGTGCTGAGCATTCTTAAACCTTACTTAAAAATGCCCACCAAAGTTTCCAAAAGAATGATAATATTCTATACATAATAGCAGCCAAAAATTAGTAATATTAAAATGAGTGGAAAGAATTCCACAAGAAACTAGGTAACTGGGAAAAGGTGAAACACAAAGTAAAAAATATAAACTAAAACAAGTCAGAAATAGGATTACATGAATGGTCTCAGGGTTTGAAAATGAGGGATCAACTCTTGCTCAGCAGGGGACACATTTCTGTGTCAAACTCAGAATGAAACATAGCAGTGTTAATTAAAATTTGCCAAATGAGATTTCACTGTCAACTGATAGTTCTCCCACCATTAGGAAATATACACCTCCAACAATCATTTCCTCTGGAAAAACTTAAAAAAAGACAAACAGTTGAGAAGTGCCCTGTGGATTTCCACACTTACGGTTTTCCATTCTGAAGACAAGTCATTGGTAGTCCCATTAATTTGGTAATTTTTCAGTTTATGGAAGTGCAGCTTTTTTACTCTAACAGATTTCCATCTTTGAAATAGTGGATTTGACTCATTATGTGGAAGCAAAGGGATGCATAGTATTGGTCAAAATACTGAAATGTCACATGACTATGCATCCCTTTGCCTTCTTCCTAAAAGATCTATGTCTGGTCCATCCTTGTGAAATAAGTGTAGATTCTCATTTTAAAATACTGCCATGGAGGGGGATTCCACAAGATTCTTTGGAATATTTATTTTGCTTAATAGTTCCTGTTGTTAGATATCCTTCAGTGTGTCCAACTGGTCTTTGGACATCTGAGTATAGATGGAAGGAAATTGTATTTTCCCCGCTTACTCTCAGTATTCACCTGAAAAGAGTGAAGATGAAGTGTATATTCTCAAGATCTTATCAACAGCCCTTTGGATCATTTTAGAAGCTCCAAGCAACGGAGGGGAGTGGCCTGGACTATTTCTGCTAAAGCTATCTCATCTCCTCACTGAGCTGTTGATCTGAGTCAGAGCAACATTAAAGATACTAAAATGTTTCATCATGTGTTTTGAATACGAGCTGTAGGAGAGAGAAAAATTATGTTTTGTTCAAAAAAATTCAGCATGAGTGGGGTAATCTGTTTCATGTAGACAAGTGTGTTTCAAATTATTGGAAATAAAATTAATAATAATATGTGTATGTGTTTTATTTTATCTTTTCATTGAATATGAACTTAAGTCTTCTGGATTTTTTTTTCACAACCATTTCCCCTGCCTTCTTCTTTTTTGTCCTTTAATTTTGTTCTGCAACGTTGTCAATTACAAACGCATGTTGTTGGTTTCCATAACAATGACTTATTCCTCTTCCTTAGAAGTTGTCAGTAGTGGGAGTTCTTGCACTTTCTGAAATGCTAGACTTGGGCTGCCTTGGAAAATTGCCTAAAGACTGTCCTGAAACCGAAAGCTCAAAGAGCACAGTAGAATAGACTCATTCTAATTACATTTCATCTCTCTGGAAGCCTTCATTTTGGTCATTGTGGCATGGTTGTAACTGCTCTGTTTTAATTCTCCAAAGATTCATAATCTATGATGTATTTTCTTATTTATATCATATCCACATCAAACCATTTGCACTATACTATTATAAGTTCATTTAATCATAGTAGATTAGCCTTTTTTAAAGATTGGTACTGGAAATGGTTGATTGATACTATAAATGGTAAAAATTCATTTAAAAATAAAATTTTCCACTTTAAAAGTAACTTTTTAGATTCCTTTTGAATAACCACTTACAACTTGGAAAGAGCTTTGGAAACTGATCCAGTAGATCTGGTTCTAGTCCCATTTCTGCCACTAGTTAGATGAGTCACCTTGAGAAACCTACTTAATCCCTACGGTCCTCAGTTTTCCCAAATGTGAAATGAGGGAATTGCTCTAGGTGTCTCCCATTTCTAAGGCAATTATGATTCCAGATTCATTTTTTATTGTTTTTGACAATGTGCTTTTAAGTCAAATCTCTAACAATCTTGTATAATAATAATTCATCAGCAGAGAAAATCTTACAGAGTATTTGTTCTTTGCACACTTATAGCATCCTTTGTTGGAATTCTAATTTTGATGTCCCACCGATAAAACTTACAATAAAACAAGAGAACAAATCTTGCAACTTTGTTTTTAAAAATATGCTAGTTTTCAAAAAATATGCATGCATCCCCAGTGGGCTTTTGAAAGTTAGTTCTCTTAAACTTTTAAGTTAATCTCCTTTGAGAGATTTTCATTTGAAACTAATTCTAACCCTAGCTCCAAATAGTTCTGAAATTTTACTGCCAATCTTAGTTTCTTCAGCATGAAAAGAAGTCTTTCCACTACTGCAGATCTACTCCACACCCTAGCCCCCGCCCAAAAAAAACTTATTAAACATCAGAACAGAGGATGTCCAGTTAACAATCTTACTTTGTTTAGTCACTGTGTGTTAAGAAAAATGCAAGCAAACAGCTGAAATGAATTCTGCAGTGAACCATAATGACCATTCCCTCTTCTCATCTCCTCTTTTCCCGGTTTTTCTTTTCAGATGTTTCCCCAACTTACAGAAACTTAGTTTGGCTTATTGCAGGAAATTCACAGAGAAAGGTTTACAGTACCTGAGTTTAGGCAAAGGATGCCACAAGATCACCGATTTGGACCTTTCAGGTTGTACTCAGGTTTGTCTTTCACTTCTTTTTTTCATGCGGTGGGTAAGGGGATCTCTTGGAGAACTGTCTGCATCCAGTCCTCATGTTAAAATAACGCAGGGCTAGTACTGCAGCAGACTCTTCAGAGGTTTTAAATTACACAGCCACAGCTGCTTAGATTTTCCTCAGGAATAGTAGTATAGGCTTTTGGCTCCTTTCCATTTAAGCATCACATTTACAAACTTATTGGATGAAAAAAATGAGTAATTTTGGGGGAAGTGCAATTTGAATTCCAAAACTTGAGTTTTGAAAGCAGCTTCATGCAAACATGAATGCAAAAATAAATTAAAACCTTTGTAAGAGAACTTGCATGATTTCCTGAAAAGGCAAATAACTCACACATGTGTTTTCTGAGACTAAATAATATGGAAAGTTATAAATGCAATGCAAGGGTATTCATCAAGGAGAAAGTAAATGTCACAAAAAAATCCATTGTAAAGTTAGAGTTTTCACGTCACATGTAAAGAAATTGAGCTCCCTGCTAGAACTTGGGTTCCTAAAAACATAACGTACAATGTTAGCTCATTGAGGGCAGGGATAATTGTTGGTTTTTCTGGTTTTTGTTTTTGTTTTTAAACAAATGCTTGCTGAATTGGAAAAGGAAATTTTAGAAGTGTGTATGTGTGAAAGGTAATGGTAAGCATGAACAGAGGAAGTAGCTGTGGATTAGGTGAGGATATTGCAAAAGTCTGTCAAGGTAGATAATCTAGTTTTTCTGTATAGTCGTTTTTGAGTCATGTTCAACTCTTCATGACCCTGTTTGGGGTTTTCTTGGCAAAGATATTGGAACGGTTTGCCATTTCCTTCTCCAGCTCATTTTACAGATGAGGAAATTGAGGCAAACAGGGATAAGTGACTTGCCCACGGTCACACAGCTAGTAAGTGTCTGAAGCTGAATTTGAACTCAGGAAGATGAGTCTTCTTGACTCTAGACCCAGCACTCTATCCATTGCGCCACTTAGTTGCCCTCAGATATTTTACTAGAGCTATTATTATCAACAAATAATATCTCTTCTGCCTTTGGGGTGAATTTTGTCCTGTATCTTTGAGAATTATTTCATCTATTTGTTCATCCTTGTCTTACCTGACAAAGTGTTTTCCAACTTGTACACCATTCCTCTAGGTGGAGAGTAACAAAGCTGCCCTTTGCCATAGGTATGTGGCATTGGTGCCAAGATTACCATCTGGGCGTAGATAAATAAATGGGGGAATTCTTCCCTTGGGCAGATACCAGAATAAAAACCTAGTTCCTGCTTCAGAATCTTTGGGTATTAGTAAGTATAGTTTAACTATCCCAGACTCTGTTTTAATTTGTTCTCCCAATATCTATTTATTCCCAGGAACCTGATGTGAATCCCTGTAATCCCTGAAAAAGTCACTAGACCCATTTTGAAATTGTGTCATTTTAGAAATCTATTAATTTATATATGAATTGTGTCACATTTGAAATTAAAGTTTGGGAAGTATTTTACATTCAAATTGTAGGGAGTTAATATATGATATGGGGTACAATATTAGAATGAAAACATTTTAATAAAATCGTGGATGATGGAAAAATTTTCAAGCCCCATCCAGTGGTTGTACATTTCAACCAATATTCAGCCAGAATTCTATTATGATAAAAGTATTAGAGTAATAGGTAGGAGTTTGCTGTAGTAGGATCTGACATATATTTTATTAGTAGACAAAAAAAAAAACCAAGTTGCTACAGCCCAACAAGTCTACAGCTATAGAGGACACGTTTGTGGATACGTGACAAATATCAATGAAGTGGCTGAAGGCATGAAAACTTGTTTCTTTCGAGTCTTCTAATCTAAGTGTGGGTGTGTTTTTTACTGTTTAGTACAGGGCTAATGAGGTGAAGGTCATGGGTTCAATCAGCATGTGTAGAAGTGAGTTTTGCTCTGGCAAAGGATTGCATTTTGTAACCAGGCCAGCCAGTTCCTGCTGGTCACAAAGAGAACTATAGTGCACAGGGATCAGCACAAGTTTCTTGCTTTGGAATGTGCTGAATAATGCAAAATGATAGAATCCTAGCATCTTGGTGTTGGCCATCCAAGGCCTCCTGGTCCAGTGGACACTTGTTCAGGAATTCCTTCTATGATATCCCTGATAAGTGGTCTTTCAACCTCTGAAGACCTCCAGCCATGGAGAAAGCCACAAAGAACTCACAATTTCTTTGAAGCAGTTAATCTCATTTTTAGACAGTCCAATAGTTAGTAAGATTTTCCCTCATGAATCAGCCACTTTGTAGCTTCCACCCATTGCTTCTAGTTCTACCCTAAGCAGAATAAAGCTTATGTCTGTTCCACATGACAGACAGTTATCATGTCCCCTCCAAATCTTCTGTTCTCCAGGCTAAACATTCCCAGTTCTTTTAACTTTTGAACTTATTTCCTCACTATCCTGGTCACCCTCCTCTGAATATGCTCTAGCTTGCAAATATTCTTTTTAAAATGTGTCACCCAAAACCAAACATAATACTGCATATATGGTGAAATTAGGGCAGAGAATAGAGTGTAACCAACCTCATAGTGAACAGCAGAATTGGTGTAACCAAGCAACTAAATGAAACAGATTAAATATAGAGCTATTAACACATTCAGTAAACACTGAGGACATTGACACAGTTTATATTTGACTAAAATAAATGAAATTGAACTGCTCACAGACAAGAACTTTTTTCAAATTATCTTTCTTAAGCAATTGTTTACCAAAATGTTTAACAGATGCAAATAAGTATAAACAATGAGTTCAGTATTATCATTCACTCAAGAACATTAAAATTCAGACACAACTTATAGGCAATAAAATGGTAGGTTTCTAAACTTAAAAATACACACATGCACGTGCTCTCACACACACACACACAGAGTTTTACTTCAAGAAAATTCACTGCTTCGATATAATGTAAATGAGGATGGGATCATTTGAAAGTGAAAAATATGTATGAACCCTATTCCATTTCACTAGTGAAAAGCTGCCAGTTTTCTAAAATTTGTTCTTACTCTTCACTGTCATTACATGGATTAATTAGGTCTGGTTGCTACTTCATTTTGCTGGGTGATGTTGAGTCCTAATCTTTGGCTAGTACCGGGAATCAGTCCACAGAAGCATCACAAGGAGATGACAAGGGCATATGCAGAGTGTAGGGGAATGGGAAGGAGTAACAAAGAAATAGTAAATCAGCAAGGTAGGCCCGAAATGTGAGTCACCTTATGGCAAATGGAAGACTCTAGAACTCTTAATTATTTAGAAGACTTTTGAATGTTCATAGCATACCTACCTCTGTAATGGAATTTTACTTATATTCCAAAATGAATTTTTTTGTTTGCTAACACAGCTAATTGTCAAGTCCAGCGAGACTTCATATGACAACATCTAGTTCAGCACTAGGTCCGTACTTGAAGTTTGCTCAGCTTAGTGAGACTTGCTATTTTGTTGGTTGTAGCCTTTGGGAGCTCAGGGGTCACTTCCATGCCACAGTGAGATGTTAGAGTAGGTCTGTAGCAGGGCTTTACCTTTACTAGTTTTAAGATATTTCTTCTTGGATTTCTAATTTTGTAAAATCAAGAAATGACTTTACATCTGAAAGATTCACTTTCATTTCCTTTCTCTTTCAAGTTTCCTTCTCTATGGAAGGTTTCATAAACTTTCATTTTATCTTAGGCACATTTTAAATGACTTTATAAATGGACAAAATGTTGGAATTAGTGATTCACCAATAGTTAAGATTCTTGAAATCTTTCATTTTATTTTTTAGAAAAACTTGAATCTTAGTAAATAAAATCTTTTTTTCACTTCATAATTGTGATGTCTCACACCAGAAAGCCAGGCTCAAAAAATACTGTCATATAGAAGCACCTACCAGAGGCATAATACTTTAAGTAGACTTGAGAAAAAAATATTAATAAAAAGTACAGCTAATAAAATTTCATGTTATTCTGGCCTACTGTGGATAAGACTTTAGTATACTCACTATTTTAGATACTTAGATGGATCTATAATCTCCCTGATTTGGGTATTCAAAGAATTAAAGAATTTTAGAGATGGAAGGGGTGTCAGTCATCACCTAATTCAATTCATGAACCAAAAATAATCTTTAGTACAATATACTCGGCCAGTTCTTTGCTCAAAGAACAATATACCTCACCTTTGCTCAAAGATATCCAGTGGAGGGGGTGTGGAACCTACCACCTGCCAAAGCAGTCTATTCCACCTTTGTATAGTTTGAACTTTGAGGAAATTTTTATTGACATTTGCTTCCTTGTAATTTCTACCCTCTGTTCCTGTCTCTGCCCTTTGTAACCAAACAGAGCAAGATTAGTCCTTTTTTCATATAAGAGCCCTACATATTCTTGAAGACAGGTTCTAGGTTACCCTTTAGCAGGGATCTTCAATTTTTTGTGACCAGGACCCCATTGGTAGTCTGGTAAAAATCGTGGATCTTATCTCAGAGTGTTGTTAAATACGTAATGTAAAATGAACAAGACTAGAAAGGAATCCATTTATATTGAAATGCAGTTATCATTTTTCTTTAACAGTCCACAGACCCCAGGTTAACAACCCCTGCCCTTGAGCCTTCCTTTCCTGGTTTCTCCAGCTAACCTCCTATAACATGGACTCAAGGTCCTTCATCCTCTTGGCTGCCCTCCTCTGGCTGCTCTCCAGCTCATCAGTGTCTTTTCCAAAATGTATGATGCCCAGAACTAAAGTCAGTACTCCAAGTGTGACCTGACCAAGGCACAGTACAATGGGATTATCCTTTTCCTTTTCCTGGAAGCTATTCCCCTTATTGCAGCTTGAGATCACATTAGTTTTTTTGGCTGCCATATCACATTGTTGACTCACATTATCCTTGCAATCCACCAAAACCTCTAGATCTTTTCCAGATGAACTGCTGTCTAGCCATGCCTCCCTCTTCTTGTATTTATGCAGTCAACTTCTTAAAACCCAGGTGTGAGACTTTACATTAAATTTCATCTTAATAGATGAAGCCCAGTTTTCTACCTTCTCAAGACCTTTTTGGATTCTGCCTCTGTCATCCAGTGAGTTAGTTATCCCTCCTAGCTTTTTGTCATTTGCACAGTTGATAAGCATATTTTCCATGGCACTGGTAAGTATGTGGAACAGCAGAAGGCCAAGCACAGATTTTGAGGCCACTCCATTGAATTTTCCTTCTATGACATGGAACTAGTAACAACTGTTCTTTGCATTTGGCTATTCAACTCATTCCAAATCTATCTAATGATACTATGATCTAGTCACATCTCCAATTTTTCTATAATACTACCATAAAATAATTAAATGCTTTGCTAAAAAACAAACTAGGTAAGCTCTATCTGCAGCATTCCCTAGATCTCTAGAATTGTATCAAAAAAGAAAATAATTTTAGAACATGACTTGTTCTTGATGAAGCCATACTAGTCTTCATGTTAATTCTCTTCCCAATCTAGATATTCACTTTCTCTTTCATTATATGTTCTAGAATTTTCCCAGGTATCAATATCACATTCATTATCTCATAGTTTGCTGATTTCATTCTCTTGCTCTTTTTAAAAATTGGGGTACCACTTGCCCTTTTCTAGTCCTTCAGTACTCTTCCTGTTCTCCATGATTTTTAAAATATCATTGACAGTGCTTCAGTAACCATCTACCAGTTCTTTTAGTAGTAAGGGATGTAACTCATTTGGGCAAGGTAACTTGAATTAAATTCATCTAAGTGGTATCTTAACTAGTAGAGAATCAATTCTGATTTCAACTTCAGTGCATTCCCCATTATACCATGTTATTCCTCTCATCTTTACACTTTTTTGGTCCAATTTGAAATTGATTGTGATGTTTTCTCTGGCTGGTTCTCAATTTACCTGCAGATAGACAACAGATTCTAAAAGTGCTCCCAAGTCAGTAACCAGCAATGGAGGGAATGTGGTGCAGGGAAAAGAATACTAACTTTGGAATCAGGAGGTCCAAGGTTCAAATTATGTCTCTGATACAGAATACCTATGTGAACATGGGAAAATCATTTAGCTTCCTTGGGCTTCAGTTTCTTGATCTGTAAAATTAAAGTTGTACTGCATAGCCTTTGAGATCCTTTCTCATTCCAGTTTTATGATTCCTTGTTAAAATAATATAGGTTTTTTTTGGTGATGCTCTTTGCTGCTCAGTATTCCCAAAGCCTTCCAACTTTCTTCTTGAAGAAAAAATGTATAAATAATGAGGCTTTCAATTCATAAGCCTTTGGTCTTTTTTATTCTTGATCTTGAATCATCACTTTTTTCCAAAAAAAATTTTTTTTTTGCTGTATTACCCTTTGCCTTCTTTTGCCCCAGTGTCCAACTTTGCCTTGAAATCACCAAGCATCAAAGTATAAATCAACTTAGTTTGGAGGAGAGGATCAAATGCTTTATAAAAGTTTTCTACCTCTTAATTCTTTGCAACAGATATTAGCAAAAAATAAGGTAAGCTTATCTGTTTACTAGCTTGTTTGCTTATAATTGTCATGCATACTACAAAGTAAGATGATCAAGAGTCCTGTAGAACTGTGTTTCTTGTTGCCTTTGAACAAAAGAGGAAACTAACTCTACCAACTCCTATGTTCCTCTCTCTAAGGAAAACTTGTGTGATGTCCTTCAACTTAATTGAAACTTCTTTATGTCTTTTAGTTTCATTTATACTGAGAAAATTAATGTGGATATGATTTTTATATATGGAAAACTGTGTCCATATTAATTTAATTTATCATACACACACATTATATATGGTTTTAAAGTATATTAGCTTATTGGACAAAGATGTACCAACATTCTAGTGAATGCCTATGGACTAAGAAGGGTAGCAGTTCTTAGGATTCCCTGCCTCCATTTCCAATGCTCTTCCATCATTGCTATGGAAGCTGAAGGGGATCATCCAGGATGAACTCCATTCTATATTTTTATACCTTTTATTGGTTGCCACTGACAAAAATCATCACTTGGTGGCCAGATCATTTGCTGACGAACCTCTAATTTATTGTGTTAGGCTGTACCCCAAACAGCAGAAACACTAGGCTCATACTTGAAGTCCTTCTGGCCTAGTAGGAGCTGCCAGCATTACCAGCATGCCATAATATGTAGGTATAAGACTTTTTTGTAGAAGAACACTAATCAAACAAGTATAACCTAAAAGAGGCTATGTCTAGGAAAAATATTAACCAGATTTATTTGAAAGAAGACTGGAAAAATGAAAATCATCATTAAGCAAAGTACCACGAAACCGTGATGCACAGTAGAAAGAATATTGGTTTTGGAGCCAGAGAACTTGAGTCCATATCTTGACTCTGTCACTTGTATTTATATTATTTTGGGCAAGTCTCTTAGCCTCTCTGAGCCTCAGTTTCCTTATCTGTAAAATGGAGGAGTGGAATGAAATAGACTTTAAGATCCTTTACAGCTATGAAAGAAGAGAGTGAAAACAATTCTACATCTTTTGAAAGTATTTTACATTCTCTTTGTGTTGGGAAAACACATAGCTCACATTTTTGTAGTATGTTAAGGTTAGATGCTCTTATTATTCCCCCCCCCTTTTTAAGAGATAAGGAAAGCAAGGTTCAGAGAAATTATGTGATTCAGATTCACACAACTAGGAAACATCTCAGGCTGAATTCAAACCCAAATCTTCCTGACTGTGGGTCTGTGCTCTATACATTTGATCATGTATAAGAGGTGTAATAAATTAGGGAGATTTATTTTTAAACAACTAATGAAATAAAAAAAAATATCCTGGAATTTACATATCCAAATGAATGCTGTCCTCTTCAGTATAGTAATTTTCAGACGCGATGCCCTTGGTCCAACAATAACTTTCAGGTTGCTGCTCTTGGAATTTGTCTTCAAAGGCTGAGGCATATTCTTGTGAATATTTTGAAAGCTATCTTCAAATCTTCACTAATTGAAGGAATATTTTAATTTTGGAGACAACTCTTAAGTTTTTCAGAGCCATGTCTGATGTAAAGGTAGGTGATGAGTAATGCCATTTACGGTATAATTTTAAAAAGAAAGAAAATTGCATGACAAGAACAATGAGACTGGGTTTCTGGCATGGTTTGCAAACAGTTTCTGAAGGCAGCTCCTAAATGTTTTGTGTAATAGCAGTATTGTAAGAAGTATTGTTGTTATTTAATCTTTTCAGTCACCCCATTTGGGGTTTTCTTGGCAAAGATACTAGAGTGGTTTGCCATTTCCTTTCCCAGCTCATTTTATAGATGAAGAACTGAGGCAAACCAAGTTAAGTGACTTGCCCAGAGTAACTCAATAGATATATGAAGCTGGATCTGAATACAAGTCTTCCGGACTCTAGGCCCGATGCTTTATTTACTGCTCCACTTAGCTGCTTGAGAAGTATTGAGCTCCCTGAAGTCACTCTGAAGGACAACATTCATTTAACGCATAAGCTCTGGTGTATTAGAAGATCAGTGTTACTACTTCGTGGATGTATACTGCACAAGACATCGGATTCTGCTTTCCATCCTTGAAGGGGAATGATGAACCTCTAGAGCAGGGGTTCTTTAACTAGAACCCTTGGACAGATTTAAGCATGTCCATAAACATTGATGGGGGAAAAAAATGCATCTTGATTTTCACTTAATTTCTAACTGAAATTTAACATTTCCTTCAATTATGAATGTGGGCATCAAACATCATTCTGAGAAAGTGTTCATAAGCTTCTCCTGATTGCCAGAAGGGTTCATGATACAAAAAAAAAGTTAAAACCTCCTGTCCTAGAGATTCCATGGTCTTTCTTTCAGTCAGTGGTATTAGGGACACTTGCTATCTCACTGACCATTCTTTTCCTACTTACTAGCGGGGAATAAATGTCCTCTTTCATTCAGTTGTTTAAAGAGAGAAATTATATGTACATGTATGTATGTATATGTGTGTATACTCTCTCCATGTCTTCTTTCCATGTGAATTTTGTGATTCTTTTTCTCAAATCTAAAAGAAATCTTTAATTTTGCTTTCAAGCTCCTCTTCTAAGCCTTATTCTTTTGCCTTTTGAAATTAAGTAGACACTCAGAATTTTGCATTGAATAATCTCTTAGCACACTTGCACACTCAGATTTCTTATAATATGTCTGTTGTCTGGCATTTAGCTGCCTTCTGAAATCTCTGAGTTAAAAAATTAATCTTATATAACTATATAATTCAGCTAAAACATAATAGAACTAAAATATAAACATAACAAAACACATTAAGCTAGAACTTAACAAGGTTTTCAAATTGATATGTAAGAAGGTTTCACAATATAAATTGTATTCCTGAAACAACAGTAATTGGAACTGAGAATGTTTATTAATCAATGAGCTTCAAGGCTTTTGAACAAACAATCCATGCTCTTAGATTAAAATGATTGAAAAAAAATTATGGACTACAGTGAAGCCAAGATTTATCTTTTTTCTCTTTTTGAGGCAATAGATGAGGGTAACCTGGGTTTAGTTCTATCAGGATTTGCAAAGTTTCGATGTCCCTAATTTAAAATACAGGAGAGTAAGGACTCTGCTCCTTCTCTTCCCACCCCAAATATAGTTCTGAAATCTGGTGTAGTGGAGGAAAAAACTGGACTAAAAAGTCATGAAATCTGGGTTCTTGTTAAAACACTACTATTATAACTACATCATCATAGCTAATATTTATGTAGTGCTTACTCATATGTCAGGCACTGCTAATCACTTTACAGATATTATCTCATTTTATATTATCTCAGATTCTCGTGTGAGCTCATTTGAACAACCCTGCGAGGCAGGTGCTAATATTATCACCATTTTACAGATGAGGAAACTGAGGCAGAAAGTTAAGTGATCTGCACTGGGTCACACAGCTTGTTTCTGAGGCAGGTTTCAAATACAATTCTTACTAAGTCTAAGCCCAGTGCTCTATCCCCCAAAGTATCAAGGTAATCTTCCAAATGCACGTACCTAATCATGTCATTCCCCTGATGAAAAACCATCACTTACTCATCACTGTTTATAAAATAAAGGAAAAATCCCTTCACTTATAATTCAAGGCTCTCCACAATCTGGCCATAATTAAACTTTGTAGTCTTATTTTATACTACCCTTCTTTAAGGGGCTCTGTGTTTTGGCCAGAGTGGGCTCCTGGTTCTCTACTTGTGCATTCTGCCCTCTCTTACATAGACACACACACACACACAATATTTGCTTACATAGGAACATACTTGGAGACAAATTTATCCACATTTTCACCTTTTGAAATTGAACCAAGATGTTATGATTGCCTATAGTACCCCTATTTTCTGTCTGCTCTTCCCTCAATGCACAAAGCAGTGGGTCTGTGGCTGCTTTTGAAAAGTGGGAGAAGTGTACAATAAAGTCAATGAGCATTCATTGAGCTCTTACTATATATCGGGCACTTTTCTAAATCCTAGGAAATGCTGGGCAATATACATTCTTTCTCTGTTTGCTGTGTTGATCACTGTGTTGATCTCTTGTGAGTCACTTATTGATTAAGGGCCCTGTAGTCTTTTGGGGCTCCATGCCATCAGTACAGTCTTATCCACAAACAGGAGAAGCTGGAAAAATTTACCATTTATAGGGAATCTTTTTTCCATTTGGACCTTGAACTGTGTCCAATATATCCTCTATGACAGTGATTTATACACTTTGCAAGCATGTTGCTTTTTTTCTTTATATTTGATACTAATAATTAGAAGAGTCATTGCACAAAGTTATCTCTGTGGTTATCAAGGAATCTTGTACAATATTAAAATACACAACAAAAAACTTGTCGAAGGAGATCCTTTAAAGCTGCATTTTGCTCTGCCAAGTTAAATGCTTTTTAAAAAATCAACAAACATGAAATATAGTAAGATCTTGTATTCTGTACACCTCTTAATTGGATAAGGGTTGATGAAGCTGGTTTCATTAGGTACTGAAAGACAACAAGAAATAATTTCATGAGATAATCTAACCTTCTAGGGCTCATGATGAGCATAAGCAAGTGCAAGCTATTTGTAACACCCTGGTGTATATATGGGTGTAGGGGAAGAGGTTATGAGTCTTCCCAGTATTTTCTTTCTTTTACTCTTAAGAGTCAACTCAGGCCATTCAGGTTCAAGACTCTTGGCTCAGCTCATACTTAACCTATTTAGATTCAGCCACTGAAAATCCCATAGAACTCACTGTAATTAGATTATTAGATTTTAAATACATTACAATATATAATTATCATATTGTAATTAGATTAAGAAAATGATGTCGTAGTGAGATATATCGAACAATAAAACAGAGCCACCACTTAATTTTAGTATCACCATTGACTCATCCATCCTTGGGCTGGAATCTGCTCTCTCCTTTGCACATCTGCTCCTTGTGGAAGGGAAAGAAAGCAGTTGTGTTCTCTCTTCATATCGTCTTCTTCCTCCAAAAAGTCTTCCTCCAAAAACAAGGGAAGAGAAGATTAAATGGATCAAGCAGCTTGGGAAGCTAGTAGTAGCTCTTGGGGTGTACCTTAGAGAGTTTTAGAACTCTCGTTTGCTCCTCATATTGGTTCTTCATGTGGCCTTCAATGCTCTGGTTCTGCAGGATGGAAATGAAATTCTCACTGTCTCCTCACAGGTATGGGAGATTACTTACTCCCTTACCTTGGTCCCACAGAAGCAACTGGCTTTTTGGTTCACATGGCTATGTCATACGTCTTCAAATCCTTTCATTTTTTGTGTCCTGACTTCTTTTATCTTCAACTGACCAAATCCATCTCCCATTTCTGAGATGCCAAAGAGCCAATACCAGAAATGGCACATCATTGTCCTTGTTGGAAAACAACATTCACACAATTGTGGGACCATAATCACCCAATCACCTTTATATGATTATCACCCTTTAGTATTTATTTATCATTGTATAATCACCATTCTAGTCTTTTTCAGGGATTTTGACAGTGTGCCTTTGTACATAGAGTGCTAGACCTGGAGCCAGGTTGCCTGCATTTGAAAGCCACTCAGACATTCTACCTTTGTGGCTCAGGGAAAGTCACTTCACTTCTTGGCTTCACTTTCTTCATCTGTGAAGTGAGCAAGTTGTTGGACTCAAAGCTTCCTTCAAGTTCTAGATCTATGATCCCAGGGAATGCCATGGAAGTGTTCTTCTATTGGCAATTGCTGGAAAACAACACTTAGAGAAACCTGAGGACATAGCTAATCAGAAGATATTATTACCCTTCTACTCTCTTTATAGGATTTTAGAAACATTTTTGTGTAAAAAAATTCTGGATGTGGATTCAGGGGGCCTGGATTCAAGTCATGACTTTGAATCTTCCTAGCAAGTTGTTTAATCTCCATGACCTCAGTTTTCTGACTTGTACAACAGAGATGATAATAATAACTACTTCTGATTATTATGATGATGCTGCCTACCTCTTGGGGTTGTGAGGAAAACCCATTATCAAGGGAGAAGAGAATTAGGATGATAGTTTTTGGGGAAGAAAGTGGTAATAGAATCTCCTCTTTCATCTTCTATACATTCTATTTATCCTTTAATCTCTTTCTTTTCTTTATGTCTCTTCATCCCACTTTTTAGGATCCTAATAAAAATTTATTGATTGATTATCCCTCCTCATCCTCCTCATTCTTCCTTCTTATAAAATGGCTTTCATTTCTAGAGCTGTTCAGTCAGTATACATTTCCACATCTCTATCTTTTGAGTTCCTTATTTCCATCAAGGTGCCACTACATACATTCCTTAATTTCCCCAATCTGAATGTGGTCTCTCCTTCATCAAATTTTTCATAACACATTTCCTTGGAATTCTGCTCTGTACTTATTACACCCTCCCCTTATTTGTGTACATGTTTTCCTCTTCCCCAGTTCCATGCTAGACTCTTGAGTTTGGGAATCTTATCATTGCTAGCTTTGTATCCTCAGAGCCTACTGTAGTGGTTTGCACCTAGTAGGTTCATTAAAAATGTTGAATTGAACTATTAGTTTACAATTAAAATGATAAGTAGCTCATTTTTAGCATTCCGCAATGAGGCTAATAAAGTAGCATAGCAAAGAATGATATCAAACATGCTATTTAATGTTGATATGATATTTTTAATAAAAAATCTTATCTTAAAATTGGTTAAAAAAAAATCTATTAAGCAGCAACACCCCCCCCCAAACTCTAACATCTGGTAGTATTTTACATATCTTGAAGAATCAGATGACAAAATAATGGCCCCAGGGATTATAATCATGTTTCCCATTCATGAAAAAAATGTTTTAAAAATTCATTTTAATGCTCTATTTAGCTCTGTTTCCTACTTTTGTGTGCTTGTGTCTAGCAGTGACGTACAAAGAATTTAGTAAATACTTAGGTTATTTATCTTAGTTTGGTCGATTATATTTTATATTCTAATAGTAGAACTAATATCCATTAAATATAAACTAAGCAACTATGCAAATTTTAGGGTTCCAAAGGAAAAAAGATAATCCCAATAGCTCTCAGTCGTTAAAGATGAAAAAACTCAGCTTATTTTATATGAAGTGAGGTAGTAACTTGGGGGCCAGGGTTGAGAAAAGAATAAGTTTGTAGACACATAAAATAAAGCTGAAAAAAGTCGATCTGTTTTATGGAGACATGTACCTCTGAGTCATTTTGCAGAAAAGACACAAAAACATCGGCATTAGCGTTCCTTTGGCATATACCTTTATATTCTTATGTAATTATACCCACACTTATGTTGAGAAATGGAAACTTTTTCATCCTTTTAAAGAAACATTTGTTGTTCCTATGTTTTCAGGGAATACATTACAGTTTTTAACATGAGACAGTCAAAAATGGAATTTTTTAAAGTACTAGATATCAGCATACAATCTGTCAAATTCATCTGGTAAATATTCATCCAATGCCTACTATGCAAAAAAACCCACTATCCTAAGCACTATAAGATAAACAAAAATGGAACAAAATATGTTCTCTATTCCCCAGGAGCCTATCATTGAGTTAGTGTTATTTTCTGGCTCCATAGGGATGGAAAAGCCCTCTGGTAAATCTTACACTGGCCATAATACAGATCCAGGAAGCTGTATTTCTTCCCACTGTGGGACAAAAGGCCTTAAGATCAAGACTGAAGAGTTGAGCTTTCCCCTCCTACAGTGGGGAGTTTTTAGATGCTGTGTCTGAGAGGGAGGTAGGGTGGTACTAACAGAAGGGAAAAGAGGAAGGTGACAGTCTTGCCCTCCCCTACATGCAAAGCTGCAGTGCAAACACAGAGGTTTTGTAGTTGCCTTCCACAAGCCATCAAGTGAGACCAGGAGAGGTGACAATTAAAGGGACAGGTGGGAGGTAATAGACAGTTTCTGTTTATTTTTTGATTTATTTTTTAAACCATGGACACTTGCTGAGAGAAAAATAGGAAAAATGGACAATCTTGATTCCTGTCCCTTGCTTTGATTCAGATGATTATGACTGGCACCTACTCCTAATCATTTCCTTTTGTTCTACTAAAGTTGCATTAGCTGTGGTTGACTCTGTGCTCACATTTCCTTGGGTCCCATTGTTTGCTGCATGGGGGCTTAGGACAGTCCTGGGAGGTATATACACGTGGCTAAGATCCCAAATTCCTAGGCCATGGTAAGGGAGCATAATCATGAGCCACTAATGTGTTTCATAATTACACTTACAGGGGGAGAATTACTATAAATTTGGGGCCCCTTTAAATCTGCCTCATCAGACAAGAGCCTAACATATCTGCCTCTAGGAATATGGGGAAATTGGAGATAAGAGTTGATTACTCTTTTCCACCTAATTTATTTGCTACTGTTAAACAGCAAAAGCTTTTCTAAATGAGTGGGGTTTTTTTGAGAAGGGTGCAGAATGGTTGTGGTGGTAAATCAGTATCCATACTAAGAAAGAAAAGAAATAACTTATGCAAAAAATTTATGTATCCAAATGAGATTTAAGGATATTTTTTATAGTTAATCGAGGCCACATAGGACTGAATAAGGTGGATAAGCAGCAGGTATCCAAGTCTACATCCAAGATAGGCCTCCACTAG
This sequence comes from Phascolarctos cinereus, assembly GCF_003287225.1. Taxonomy (NCBI): domain Eukaryota; kingdom Metazoa; phylum Chordata; class Mammalia; order Diprotodontia; family Phascolarctidae; genus Phascolarctos; species Phascolarctos cinereus. Next base: position 145,754,763 of record NW_027555514.1, read on the forward strand.
CTGAATGAGTGACCACTCATAGCTTCATATCAGCTCTTGGAGGCACAGCAAAAAAGATGGCTTGCCAGCTTTCTGTTTTGTACAAGAAGGTACCATCTTTTATGTATATTAGTTATGTTTCACCAGGTTTCCTAACTTTCCAGGGACTCTGAGGTAATGATTGGTGGAATAGAAAGGTATCATCTCTTCCTTCAGGGGAGGTAGGTGGCATAGTGGATAGAGTGCAGGACCTGAAAAAAACTCATCTTTCTGAGTTCAAATCTGGCCTCAGACTTACTAGCTGTGTGGCTCTGGGCAAGTCATGTAACTCTGTTTGCCTCCATTCCTCAGCTGTAAAATTAGCTGGAGAAGGAAATGGCAAACCATTCCAGTATCTTTGTCAAGAAATCCCCAAATGTGGTCATGGAAAATCAGACACTACTGAAAACGACTGAATAATGTCTGTTACTAGTTTTATAGTATAGTTGAGATAGTGAAGGAAGAAGAAAAGGAGTGGAGGATAGATTCTGGCTCATTTTGTAAACTTATTGGACCCATTCGTATAGAAATAAATAAGGTCCTGTTCACATAGCCTTGGCTGAACTTTGCAAAGAAGTTATATGTAAATTTTCCAGAGCCAAAGAACTGGTTGCACCATACAAATGACCATTAATTCATAAGAGAATTAATGGCATTAAGAAAGAAAAAAAGATATTATTCAGTTTATATGTATCTAGAATCTCTAACTTAATTCATTTCTGTCAAAACAATCTCCAGTTTTTAAAGTATGCAATAGTAAGTTACCATTCGCTCAGGGTTTTTTGTTCAGTACTTCATGCATTGGGTAGTCTTGCATCTGTGAAATGAATAAACAGACAATTAATTTACTGGTATCTAGAAAAGGCCTTGAAATAATATTCTAGCAGGGGATGTTAGATATGCCTAAGTCTGTCTAACTTTATAAAATAACATTCAAAGAAATGCTCATGGGAGTGGTATAGGCAGTAGATGCCAAAGGATTCCAGAGGAGGGAAAAGATCACTTTTGTTTGGGTAGTCAATTAAGCTTTCATGGAGAATTTGATGTTTGAGCTGGCCATTGAAGGATGGGAAAGTTTCAGTGGGAGAATATGGGGGTGAAGAGGGTATTCTGAATGAGAAGATGGCATGAATGGAGATTTGAAAGGAAAATAGAAATTTCAAATATTATTACAATCAAGAAGCATTGAAAAAGGCAGGACTATGTCAGGAAGAGAGGCAGCTAGGTGGCGCAGTGGATAAAGCGCTGATCCTGGAGTCACGAAGATTCATCTTTCTGAGTTCAAATCTGGCTTCAGATACTTACTAGATGTGTGACCCTGGGCAAGTCACTTAACCCTGTTCACCTTGGTTTCCTCATCTATAAAATGAGCTGGAGAAGGAAATGGCAAACTATTCTAGTATGTTTGCCAAGAAAACCCCAAATGGGGTCCCAAAGAGTCTAACATGACCAAAATGATTGAACAACATCAAAACACTCAGGTAGAATTTACTGGGCCTTTCTTCCTACATCTATCAAATTAAAAAGTACTGGATCTGAGACAATGTAAAACCTTACTTAAAAACCTGAGCATCTCTTTTCACATTATGATAATTTGTGTAGTCTGTGATATTTGTAGGTTTAAAAAAAAGTCAGAATGCTTGGGAACATTTTGAGGGAACAGCAGGATTTTCTTTTTACTGTTTTTTGGGGGGCAAGGCAATTGGGGCTAAGTGACTTGCTCAGGGTCACACAGCTAATAAGTGTCAAATATCTTGTCTGAGACAGGATTTGAATTCAGGTCCTCCTGACTCCAGGGCCAGTGCTCTATTCACTGCGCCTCCTAGCTGCCCCCTGAACAGCAGGATTTTCATATGGTCTACCCATTATTTCTGTGTGCAGTACCATACTGTAACTCCTTTTGATGTTAGTGGTGGGTCACAGAAAGTATTATGAATTAGACCAAAATTGTCACATTGCACATTAATCATTAGTATGATTACAATGATGTTAGAATGAGTAGAAATAGGAAATGGTACAAGAACAAAAACTTGGGTTCTGCCAGTCAGTCAGTGAACATTTATTAAGTATCTATCCTGTGCCAAGTACTGTGCTAAGTGCTAGGCAAAAACCAATCCCTTCTCTCAAGGAGCTCCAAACTAATGGGGGGGGGAGGACAAGATACAAACAACTGTATACTTACAAGTTATACACAGGGTAAATTGGAGATAATCAACAGAAGGAAGACTCTAGAATTAAGGGAGATATGTCCACTGAAGATAAGTATTTCCAACTATATTACATAGGTGGTTTTTTTTTTAAAGATTGGGAATAGGGAAAGGAGTGGTGAGACTCACTCAGGAGGAAATAGTAGCATCATCCATGAGTATAGTACTTCTTTGTTATTATTAATACCTCTGAATGGTAAAGAGGTCTTATTCTTCAGTATGTTACTTTATTCTTCATTTCAAGGACAAATCATTTGACATAAAGTAATATGCCAACATATAATATATACATATGTGTGTATATGCTTATACACACATATGTATATACCATGTCCTTGAATTCAATTGAGATCAATTAATAAAATGTTTATTAAATGCCTATTACATAGATATTGTGCTAGGTGCTAGGATAAAAGGATCAAGTATATACGTCACAATCATTGCCCTTAAGGAGCTTACAACCTAGTAGAACAAGTTTTGTACAAAAATGACTCTAAAACAAGTTACAGTGTGATAAGTACACAGGAGGCATCCAACAGAGGCATGAAAGATTTAGGGATCACTTCTAACTGGGGAGGCTGGGGGAAGTATCATGGAAAAAGCCACTGAGAGGAGCGTGATATGGAGTCAATTAGAGTTGAATGAAAATTTTGCTTTGCAATTGAAATGGGATAGCACAGATTTTTAGTGGATCCAATCAGTATGGTTTTGTGGCTTCTTCTAGCAGTATTTAGTGGCTCAGGAATAGGAAAGAAAATGGATGCTCCTGTTTGCCCAAGGTTGGGGATTAGCAGAGATCAGCAACAGAAGGACAAGGAGAGGTAGGGGATTCAAGGGGAATGAAAACACATCATTGAAAAATTCAAAACTCTGAAGGAAAGGAAAGGAAGCTACAGCGAGTGTGATGAATTAGGAGAAAAGAAAGGAGTTGTATTAAAGGTCACTTTGGTGAAGACCATATTGAGGAGAAACAAAGCTATTGGAAAGGAGAGTCAAAAGATTGTGGCCAGAGAATAGATTTTAGGAGTTTGTTATCTTATAAGTGAAACAGTTGTGAATGAACATATATCTGTATATATATGTATATATATGTGTATATATATATACATATATATAATTTTAGGTATGGTTAGATATAATTCTTATTATTAGATATTATTTTATTTATTTTGGCTGAAAGGCTGATAGATTGTATTGAAACAATCACAATCTTATCCTATCCATTATACTTCCTTCCCTTGCAGCAATAGCCAACCACTGTGCCTTGCTATGGTTGATATGACTTTGTTTGCATCACCATCCAAACCAACAATGCCCAGTAGCAAGATTTGGTTTCAGTATATGACCAGACTCAAATGAGGTTGAACTCCAAATGTTTGTCTAGTTAAAATTAAGACCATTGGTATTTTAAGTATCTGACACCGAAAAGTGTATGAAATTAAAATTCTAGTCAATTCCATTTTGCTGTCTTTAAGAAGAATTTTGAAATCTTGAACATAAGGTCTCTGTAATTTCATTGAAGACAAAGGACCACTAATAGTTGCTTAGGGACTTTTCATTTTGACCTAAGAGGTTTTGGCAGCAATCGTGTAGGCAGAAAACATCAACCAAGCATCTTTTGGCTATTATAATATAAACTGTGCAAGGAAACAAACATTAACTGCCAGGAATATGCTTAAAAGCAGTTTCTCAAAGTCCAGGTTTTTTTTTTTTTCTGGACACTAATCTTATTGGATGATAGCACAAGGACTTTGGCTGTGTGGAAAGCAGTCAGTCAGCTGATAGATTTTGTTGGTATTATTTTTTCCCTTGCCCAGGAAACCATGTTTTTAACATGGTTCAGAGAGAGCACAAGAGGTAATATGTTTTTAAAATTTTTGGTGAATTTGTGGTAGATGATTGAATGCAATGATATAGTTTGTAAAAAGAGAAGAGATGGCCAAGTGAAGATTTTAAATCTTAAAATGGGAGAGAAAAAGCAATTAAATATATTCTCAAAGGCAGATTTCTACTCCACACATTTTCCTTTAAGATCACTATATATACAGAAGGAAAACTCATTTGGGCAGCATGGAATAATGGAACAAGTACTTGGAATCAACAGACCTAGGTTCAAGTCCTGGCACTACCCTTACTAGCAAATGGTCAAGTCACATAATCTTTCTGAGCCAAAGTTGCCCTGTATGTAAGATGGGGATAATGTCATTTTCATTGTCAACCCTTACAGTTGTTATAAGGGTCAAATGAAATAATAGATGTAAACCGTAAAGCACTATGTAATTGTCAAGTATTTTTATTGCTTTTTTAAAAATGAAAATAGTATTTGAATGATTAGAAGCAAATAGGTCATCACAATTGACTAAGAACATTTCCAGAAAAAGTTGTGGAAAGTTTATACAAGGAATTATAATGATCTAATCCAAATTACTCATTTTTTGGTTAAGGATTCTGCCATATTCTGATAACTAATGTTAGTCAGGTAAGGGTTAAGGACAGAGAATTATCCCCTTGTTTTTAAGGAACAGCTGTTCATTACACAAGGGAAGGGATCTAAGCATCTGATTCTTAAAAGGAGTTAAGGAAATCAGTGCTTAAAGTATGAATCCAAGAATTCAAACCAGTTAGATAGGTTGTCATGTCAATGGGGACCGGTCAGCAAAAGGGAATTTGTGGGAATTTGTGATGGGGATTTACACACAGGATTAGACAGACAGGAACAAGCCTTAAATGAGTTAAAAGTGCCAGGAGGAGCTGAGATTGGAAAAAGCAAGGAAAGATAAAAAATGGAGGTCAGGGCAATCAATATAATGAGTTTGTTGATCTCCACTCATATTGTTTTATAAAATCTCATAGATGATTAGACAGTATGTACCTATTGTGTAGTTTTCTTCTTTTTGAAGAGTTTGTAGTATCTCTGAGGAGAAAAGATATGTGAATAAGGCAGTTTACTATCCTAAAGCCTAACCTGCAGAATTATTGGAGGGTAAGAGACCAGACAAGAAGGCTATAGTCGTATTCCTGGTGCAAGGTGAATGGGGCCTGGAAGAGTCATTGCTAGGAATTCTGGTGGGTGGAACAAATTTATTTGAGGAGGAGGATGAAGACGACAATTATGCTGGGTCAGGTTGAGGCTGAAGGAAAGGGATGAATCAAATATTATGCCTAAGTTTCCAGATTAGGTAGCTGGGAAGATAAGGATGTCATTTAACAGAAATGGGGAATTTGGGAAGGGGGCCAGTATAGGGAGAAAATGATGAACTCATTTTTGGACAGGTTAAATTTGAGGAGTTGGCAGGATCTCCAGGTGGCTATATGTTGTGTAAAGTTGGAAGCATGAATTTGAAGATCTGGGGAGATGGGAAGCCTGAAAATAGACGTTTGGAAACAATTATTGGGGTGATCATAAAAGTTGTAAGAATAGATAAAATGGATGAGATATCCAAAGAAGACAGTATAGAGAGAGAAGAAAAGGGAACTAAGGACAGACTATTAGCAGATGTCTATACTTAAGGGATGGAAGAAAAAAGATAACAGAGACAAAGGATGATAGAAAAGTATGGAGAGAAATCTAACATCAATAAGAAATGGGTGGTGTGTCAGGTCTTGCAAAGAGATGAGGAAGGATGGACACTAGAAAAAAAATCTCTTAGATTTGGTGATAAAGTCATTAGCGATCTTAAAAGAGCCTGTTTTTACCTGGTTTGAAGTTGGTTTGGCCAGTCCAAAACCACCAGGTACCTGTTTGTTAAGTGAAGTCAGAAAAGTACTTAGAATATATTAATAGTTTATGGGAAATGACATTTGTTGGATGGAGATATGGATGGCATATCCAGGGGAATTGCCTGAGTATAATATTCCCTCACATTAGCACATTAGTTCTTTAAAGTTTAGTAGCAGTGAAAAAAGGCTCAGCATTACCCAAACTTTGGTCCCAATAAAAGGTTATCTAGATAGATATGTGGAAGCTGAATATTCCCTGGAGTAACAAGCCATCCTTATGGCAAGACAGTACCTTGACATGAAAAGATATGTTCTATCTTATTGACAATATTAATGACAATATTAACAATATTGACAACATAATTGACAATGATAATAATTGTCATTAATTGATTATATTAAACTGGTATGTTTTTATGGTCTGGAGTCAGGTCTGCAGTGAAATAAATATAAGGTTGTGATGATCCATGCCATTTTCAGGTTTTAGGGACCCTTTGGGATCTCCCCACTCTCCAAACTTTCTGGGCCAAGAGAACTGATCAGGGGACTGGTGGTAATTCTTAGATAATCCAGCGTGGCCAGAAGGCAACAAATTGGGATGCAGTTGGAGGATTTGACCTTAGTTACACCCTTTGGAAATATGTAATTTGAATTCAACATGGGAAATGTCTTGTTAAAGAGTACACTTCCACCCCACTCTTCAGTGGACAGAGAAAGATTGCCCTATTGTTGTTGTTCAGTCATTTCAGTCAAGTCCAACTCTTCATGACCCGATTGGGGTTTTCTTGGCAAAGATACTGGAGTGGTTGCCATTTCTTTCTCCAAGCCATCTAAAATATAAATTTGTTTCTTAGGCTAAGAGATAAGAATAGTCACCAGGTTCAAATTAGTCTAAGTTCAGGAAAAAATTCTCAAGGTAAATATTGTTAGTCTGAAACATTTCTCTCAAGTATTAAGTCAATCAAAAACATTAAGTGTCTACTGTGTGCAAAGTGCTGGCGATACAATGACAAAATGAAACAATCCTTGACCTCAAGGATCACACATTCTATGTAGACAATGTATACATATGTAAATACATAGTACATATACAAAATAAATACTAGGTAGTATTTGGAGGGAGGGCACTCACCTGGCATGAGGAGATTAGGAGGAGCATCTTTATGTATAAAGTGTTATTTGAATTAAGTATTAAAGGAAATTCTGAGAAGTTGGGATAAGGATAGAGTGCATTCCAGGCATAAAGGACAGGGTACCAAGAGTGAGTGGAGTGGAAGAATAGCAATAAGGCCAGTTTAGTTAGACAACAGAGTGAGGCAAAGAGCATAATGTATAGCAAGGCTGGAAAGGTAGGTTGAGGGCTTTATATGCTAAACAGAGGGTATGAGATGCCATGTGATAAAGTGTGGGAACAGTGCTAGAGTTGGAGTTAGGAAGACCTATGTTTGAATACAACCTCAGTTACTAGCTGTGTGACCACAGCCATGTCACTTAACATCCAAGAGCCTTAGTTTCCTTATCTGTTAAATGGGCATAATAATAGTTTTGGTATTTACCTCATAGGGTAGTTGTGAAAATTAAATGAGACAATATATGGATAATACTTTGCAACCTTAAAATGCGATATAAATGTCAACTATAATTATTTTTATGATATTAAGGGTGGCCAACAGATTTCTTGTTGCTTGAGTTTCCAGATAATGTAGATGTGCTCTAAGTACATGCAATTGGTCTGGACCATGACAGGGTACATTGCCCTTTCTCCCTCTCCCCCCTCAGGTAATGCTGCTTGGGATTTATATATAGCATTGATAGCAAGTAGCTTTTCCCCTCATATTGTATGATTATATTTAGCAATCATTCATTTTTGAGGCCTCCACAAAAAGTACTCTTCTGATGTCTCTTCATGGCCTAGAGGAGACTGGGTTCATAAAGACTACTGAATCAGAACACAATTTCCGGCAAGTTCTATCATACTGGTAAAGGTTTTGTGTATGACCCTGGCAACAGACCATGCCCACTTCCTAAGGAAAAGCCTTCTTGTGCAATACAGTATCAAAAAAAATTTTTTTAGTATATTTCCATATATAACGCCTTTAATGTAGATGGAAGGTATGACTTCATTTTGTTAGACATCAATCCTATTTTGCAGATGAGGCAATTGAGGTATATTTAGATAACTTGTCCAAGCTCACAGAGCAAGTTCATAGCAAAGTAGGACCTCTTACTCTTAGGGGTTCCTCCTAGTAGACCACATCCCCTTCAAAATATAAATAACATGTTAGTAGTGGGAATTATGACCATTCTGAATGTATCATGAAACCACCTGACTTCTCAATTGGTAGTTTTGGATTCATATGGATTTTTTCCTCCTAAAAATTCAGAAAACTCAGTTACAATGCATTGAGAACATGAAGTTCAACTTATAACAGAAAATATTACAGCAACTATTGAAATATTTTCTAAATTTAGACTATAATTTAACTTTTGAGCTTTAAATAATTCTGAGATGTCATAAAAAATTAGAAGCCAAGAAAAAAAAGAATGTCATATTGGAACGTATTTTAAAATGAAAGTTACTAGAATTGATTAGACATGGTCTTATACACTGAAATATTTTTATTTAAAAAGGAATAAAATTGTACCAGTTGCCAGTTATTTAATCTGAATCAATTATAATAAATTATATATCAAGACCAACAAATAAATACGATACAAAATAATTAGGCTTAAGAAGGACACGCAAAAATGCTAATTAATATCCCAAATGACCACAGATTCATAGATTTAGAACTGGGAAGGGGACCTTTGAGGTCACTTAACCCAACCACCAATTTTGCTGATGAGAAAATTCAGGCCTAGAGATTTTAAGTGTCTTTTTGAGTATAGTGTCCAGCACATAGTAGGCATTTTGTAAATGTTCCTTTCCTTTCCCCCTTCCTTTCTTCCTGAGGATCACAAAACTTGTTAGTGTCTGAGGCCAGATTTGAACTCAAGTCTTCCTGATTCCAGTTCAAATACTATATTCACCATACCACAGTTTCTCTTGGGAATTATTGGAGTTGGTGCTCAAGAGAGGCTTTGTGGAGGAATTGTCAGTTGAGATAGACCTTAAAGGTTGAGTAAAAATTGGATAGGTAAAAAAAGGAAGGAGGACATTTAAGACATAGGGAATGATGTAAGCAGAGGCATGGAGCAGTAGCATGTGTTCATTGCATTATGAAATGTGTGGAGAAATATGCAGTGAAGCTGACAAGGAAGAGGGTGGGTCAGGCTTACGGTTCTTGCATGCACACGCAGGAGGCTGAACTTTCCTTGGTAGGCAACAGGTGCACATAAGGAAGTCTGATAGTAGTAGGAAGGGTTATTTGGAGTTGGCAGGGTGAGTTGATAGGAGCCTAGTATAATATTCCAGACTGGTGATTATTAGAATCTGTATCAGGTGGTGGTAGTGGAATTTAAAAAGTGGAGACAGCTGTTGAATGCCTGTGTGATACACATGGGGATGTTCTGAAAACTGGAGATGCAGACAGAAAGTTCAGAGCTGGAGATAGAAATTGAAATGTCATCTGCGTGGAGGTTGTAGTGGAAGCCACTGAAATGAATGAGATTAACAAGGGACAGAGTGTAAAGAGCGGAAGAGGCCTGAAGACCAACTATTAGGGAACATCCACCTTGAGGAAGAGTCTCAGCAAAAGTTGGTGACAAATCCCATTTCCGGTTTCACTCCTGCACAAGTCTAGGAGGAACAATAAATAAGGGAAGGGATGAGTGGAAAGGAAGAGGCATTTATATGCTGCTCACTTTGTGCTGGGCCCTGTGCTAAGCACTTCACAAAATATCTCATTTGATCCTCATAGCAGCCCTGTGAGGCAGGTGCTCTCATTATTCCCAGTTTGACAGTTGTAGAACCTGAGTTCCATGACTTGCCCAGAGTCATACAGTGAGATCTGAATGCGTCTTTCTGACTCCAGGCCCAGAGCTTTATCCATTGTGCCACCTACCTGCCTCAAAGAAAAGAAAGCCACAAGACACTGGTTAAGACTTGGGAACCCTTTCTTGTGTGAAGTAATAACCATTACACTACAGGAACCACCTCCAAATAGATTCTGGAATTACATTTATTTTGTTGAATCATAGAATTGGAGTTCATAGGCACCTTTCTACCCCAAACCCATCACTTGTGAAAATGAGAAAATTCAGGCCCACAGTGGTTAAGTGGCTTGTCCATAGTCATACAAGAAGAAGGCAACAGGGCTGGGATTCAAAACCAATTCTTTTGTTTTCAGATCAAATATTCTTTTCACTGCCAATTCTTTCTTGACATTGTGTGGGGTTGGGGAGGGAGAGAGGGAGAGAGAGAGAGAGAGAGCGAGAGCTATGAGTTATGCAGGCTCAGAAATTTCATTTCTCTATATAACTCTTTGTTAAGATGCTCACCAACAACCCTGGGGTTCCGCTGAATTTCTCTGGAAGATTAATTGGTCACTTAATGTGTAAGAGTATAGGAATAGCTCTCCTTGAGTTCTCCTTGATGGTCTATTCAAAAACCTAGTATTTTCTTCTGCTAATCTCAAAATTTGTAGTATCAAAGGACTGAGAAATCATGTAGTGTAGGGAACCTCTCTTGCCTCTAAAATTGGTGGTCTCTATTTGCTGAGTGAGTTGCCTCTGGAAAGGGGTGATCTTGGTTTCCCATCATTAGAGTTGGATGCTCAACACCGAGGCTTCATTGACTGTATTTTTATCATCCTCATATGGGGAGGCAGTGTGATACAATGGAAAAATTGTTGGATTTGGATTCAGAAGAAACCTGGGTTTGAATCTCACTTCTGATACTTAACAGCTGTGTGACCATTGATAGGTCATTTACTTCATCTCTCTGTATTTTGGAGCATCTTTTTTTAAAATTTCAGTCCAATGGCCATGTACTCAATGTTAAAAACACATTTACCTAAGGCCTCAATAAAAGAGAACTGACACTTTGACTTAAAATATCATTCTTGAGATGGAGATGACATAAATGTTTGACAAAATGAGGTAGTAATTGATTCTTCAGAAAAAGCAAAGAATGACACATAAACCTTACGATGGCCATAGTCAATCATTGGGTTTATGGGTTTTTTTCCCATATAAAAAGGGCATAATACTTTTAAAATGATAGTTTAATTCAGATAAGTGTTGTGGGACTGAGTTGGTGCTTAGCAAATCTGTTCAAAGAATGAATGACGTGATTTTCATGATAATATTCTGATTTTTATTCTGCATTTTAACATGACAATGTTTTAGTATCATGAAAGCCTAACAAACTGACTATATATACACTTGTGAATATATATATGCATGTGCATACACACACATGCACATGCACACACAAAGGCAAACATTTAATACAGGGTGTCCCAAAAGTTTTGGTTCAGTTTAAAAATTTTGGGAGCATATTGTATGTATGCATGTATGTATTGTGAATTTATGCAGATATGCATATAAGTATCTGATGTTTTCCATAAATGTGGATAATTGAGATCTGATTATATCAGTATTTTTGAGGAAGGGGTAACATTTTGTAAGAAAAGGAAATAAATGTGATTATCCCTTTTCTACATCTCTCACTTTGAACAACATATTTTGTAGGTTCAACCTTTATTATTAGATCTGCCTAACTTAACCATTTTTACTGCTGTCTTAAAGTTTCATTAAATGTTATGTTAATATGTTCACTCAGTAAAATCAACATCCTCTTTTTTTAAAATTTAGATTTCAGTTCAAGGCTTCAGGGACATTGCAAGTGGCTGCACTGGAATAAAGCACTTGGTCATCAATGATATACCAACTCTGACGGATAGTTGTATAAAAGTAGGTCGCTGAATAGCAAATTATCTTTAGAATCAGAATCTGAAATAAGATTTGATGATGACAGCTAGCATTTATAAGGCACTTTAAGGTTCACAAAATGCTTTATGTTATCTCATTTGATCCTCACAACGATCCTGGAAAGTAGGTGCTTTTATCATCCCCATTTTACACTTGAAAAAACTGAGGCACAGAGAGGTTATTTGATTTGCTTGGAGTTACACAGCTACTCGGTGTCTGAGGCAGGATTCAAATTCATGTCTTCATATTTCAAGTACTCTGGCATTCTATGTACTGTGCCACTTAGCTGCCTGTATGTTTTTCTAACGATTTCAGATATAACAGCAAATGTATGTATGTGTTTTAAAGCCCTAGATTATAAGAAGTAATACAAAATTTTTTTAAATATATACAATGGTCTTTCCGTTTCATAAAAATGTATTTGCCAGTACTATTAAGAAGAGTTTTTTTTTTCCCTCAGCCTGATGGTTAAAGTGTCTGGCTTGTAAGGCCTATTATAATCTCTGTTTTGTGACTTTTTGCCAAGTCACGGTATGTCTGGTTTGTGCTAGGGAGGCAGTTTAAGTATGGCTTTTTTTTGTTTAGTTTTGGTTTTTGATTATCTTTGAGACGATCTTTGTCCTGGAAGTCAGGGCTAGGTGCAGATTTGGTTTGGCTTCTATCTTTGTGATAGCCCAGAAGTGTCCTTGGCCTTGTTCCTTAGGAGTATCTGCTATGTGGTCAGGGTACATGAAAGGGCTTTGACCCAGTGTGCCAAGATTGGTGAAGGAAAAATTTATTCTTTTGGCTAAGAGTTTGAAGGCCAGTGTAAGTAAGGTGAATTTTAGTGTGTGTAAAGTGGATTTTTGTTATTCTTTCTTATAGTTTTCTTCCCAGGATCCATAGCCATAACAATCTCTACTTTCCAGGTGTTAGATATGAGTTCTCACGATCATGGTTCAAAACAATTTCTACCATGCTCACACAGTAGATACAGGGATGAAGTGATGTAAAATTGTGAGGCTATTGCTGGCAGTATGCCTTCTTTGTCTGTTGCCCTATAAAGCAAGTGGGCATTGGTTAGTGACTGGGGACCCCCATGGGTTGAATATGCAGGCTGAATGCTGTGCATGTCTTAACCAGCCCCCATCAAGGCTCGGGAGGGGGAATCTGTGTGTTTGCCTCAACCAGCCCCCAATGAGGCTTGAGGGAATTTAGGGGAGTACACAAGTTGTATTGGTCTCGATTGACCCCATCGAGATGAGGAGTAATTACCTCCCCCTTCACGCTGGCCCCTGTGAGAAGGGCTGTTAGGGAATGCTGTAGGAGTTGGTGCTCCCATTATCAGCAAACTCCCTATGAGAAGACTAGACTAGAATAAAGTAAGCTTATTATGACTCTATTCCTGTTTTCCCATCTGACTGATCAAAAGCAAACCTGCTAGTAAGAGAGGTGCTAGAAGCCCTCCTGTATCTTCTTCCTAAGAAATGGCATAGTCGATGTGTTTGCTTGTCCAACAACTAGTGATGGTGGAACTACTGTCCTGGGCTGGTCTGTTATCATCCAGTATTAGGGACATGGTGAATATGCAATTGTAGCACTGGTGCTGTCTGGGATATGATAAAGGTATAGTCTGGGAATCATACTAGTGATCCTAACAATGAAGGTCAGAACTCGTTTTCAAGGCTTGAGGCTTGATCCCATGGTTCATATCTGACATTCTCAAAGCTGAAGCTCTGAACCAGTAGTCAGGATGATGTTGCAACTGTGGCCCAGTTCTAGCTTGTTATAGCCTGGACTTGTGCATGGGCCTTTTCAAGGCTTCAACCAGTTTACTGGGGGTGGGAGCTGGGACACAGTTTACTGGCACAGGCGCATTCCTGACCTGGTAGTCAGGACATATTGAGGTTGAACGTATAGTTGGGGCCTTGAGTTCTGTGAATGGTGGAATCTTAGCCCAGTGGTCAGAAAATGGATTGCTGGTTGAGGTGTTGTTCTGTTAAAGTCACACAGCTGTGTAAAACTTTGGACAGGTTCTCAGGGCTACTAAGAACATATGTGGGGTTGAGGCCCCGTGGTGACATAAAACATTGTTTAGAAGATATGAAAGGCCCAGCAGTTACCTTGGCCCTGAGGCTAAGCAAGTTAAGGGAAAGGCTAAGGCTGTGGCATAGTTTTTTCAGTATATTCATGGTTTAGCTCTGCTCTGCCCCATATTTCAAAATGGGTAATGGCAGAGTCATTGCCAAGCAGTCAGGATTAGGATAACTGTTTGAAGCATGGTGAGGACACAATTGTGGAACTGTTATAAAAAGGGTGATATTTTGGCCTGATGGTTGAAGCATGACGTTTGCCTTGTGGTGGTTTTGTTGCCATGATGATCCAATCTGATCTGGAGCACATGACTAGGTTGGGTGACTTGACTGGCTTTTTGGAGATAAGTAGACCAACACTCCCCCTGGAAATATCATTTATCTTCTCGTTTCTCTACTTGAAGGATATCTTTTGCCCATCACAGCAAAAACGCAAGAGACAAGGACAGAATAGCATATATACTGTAAGATGTGTCACTGTGACTTGTTTTTCATTATCACAATTGTGGACCCATTTAAAGTGGGGAGTGGACAGAACTGCCCAGGGGTGAGGAGCAAAGGTCTGCCTCCATACAGCTTCTGAAGCTTCCCTCAGTCCCTATTCTCAAGTAACTCACAGTCTAATGAGCTATGTACAAATAAAATCTACAGAAGACAAATGGCAGGGGTGGGAGGGGGGATCAAGAGGGAAGGCACTGGCATTAAGGGGAATTGGAAAAGGCTTCTTGTAGACAGTGAGATTTTAGCTAGTACTTGAAAGAAGTCAGGGAAGCCAGGAGGCAGAGATGAGAAGGAAGAGCATTCCAGGCATGGAAGACAGTCAGTAAAAATGCCCAGAATTGGTAGATGGAGAATCTTATCCAAATAACAGAAAGGAGGAGAGTGTCCCTGAATTGTAGAGTACGTGGGAGGGAGTAAAGTGCAAGAAGATTTAAAAGGTTAGAAAAAGTGTTAATTATTTTACAAATCATTATGTTAACTACATAGGCAGCTAGGTAGCATTATGGATTAGGTGCAGGCTTACAGTCAGGAAGACCTGACTATACTTACCAGATACTTACCAGTAGTGTGACCTTGGGCAAGTCACTTGTCCTTTCTCAGCCTCAGTCTTCTGCCCTGAAAAATGGGGTTAACAATAGCACCTACCTCCTAGGGTTCTCATGAGAACTGAATGAGATAATATTTGTAAAGCACTTTGTAATCCTTAAAGTACTATATGGCTACTAAGTAAAATGCAAAATGGAACTAAACTTGAAATTTGCCACATACAACACACTCTCATGTCACTGATTTTTCCTTAGTATTGATTTCTTCCTGTTTGTTAATGAAAGGACTTAACCCCTCAGTGATGTCAGATTCAAATAGAAACAGATTCTTGCCAGCCATGTATTGACTTAGAAAACCACAAAATAACTTTATCTGAGTTGTACTGTGTTTTTATTTATTTAGTTAAACATTTCTCTATTACATTTTAATCTGGTTCGGGCTACACAAGCTTTGTGGGCCATGAGTTTGGCACTTCTGCTCTAGTCAAATCTCTAAGCCCTAAGTTGCAGAGAAGGTGCCAATTTCTATCAGTGGAGTGACCTCACCTGGGAGTTCCTTAGACCAATGAAATCTCATGTTTCACTCTCCTCATGGTGCCTTACCTCTGAGATGACTTTCCATTTATATTGTTTATATCTGATGTGTACGCTTTTGTGCGTGTTGCCTCCCCTATTCTACTGTGAGCTCTTTGAGGGCAGAGACCATGCTTTTGCCTATCTCCAGCACTTAGCACAGTATTTGGTAATAGTAGGCATTTAATAAATGTATGTTGACTGACTTCCTTCTTCAGAACTAGTTGTGCAAGTTTTAACAAGTTTGTTGGTACACATCAACCATTTGCTGGTGCATACACGTGGGAAAAAATCTCTCTCTCTCTCTCTCTCTCTCTCTCTCTCTCTCTCTATATATATATATATATATATATATATATATATATATTCACATGTGCATAGATATGCATATATACATGTATGCACAGAGGTTTATACACATACTTGTAAACATCTGATTTCTTTGTGTCCTTGTATCTGCTGTGAAATTTTTCCATTGCTCTCCAGTTACTTGTTTTATTATGTAATTCAGACAGAAAGTTTTAGTATATAAAAGTAGTTTGGAGCTTGTCAGTGGTTGAGATTAGGTGACAGTACCAACCAAATGTGGCAATCCTTTTTGGTGTTCCCTTTTCTCATGACTTTTTATACACTTAGGACATGACTTCTTAAGTCACTTCCCCCCCCCATCTAACTGTTCAATTATAAGTATGTTAAATTAAAGTATTTAAAAATTTAAATGGTAATTGATGTTCTTTCCTCTGACATTAGTAAACTTTATTAGAAAATTTGACCTGTGTTATTATTTAAGAAAAAAACGGTAAAAATATGTGAAGGCTGTAATAACTAGTGAATGAACTAGGATGGATTTGATTTAAATCACTAGTCAAGAAAACTCATTTGATATTACCTAATCTTTAAAACTGATATGTTTTAGCAATAGCTATCTGAGTGATTTTTTTTTGGCTTTAGCAGAAAATTGACAAGTTTAATTTTGTTATTTAAGTAAAGCTTTAATTTTTAGAGATGAGCTATCTCCAATTTAACCATTATATTTTTGCCATGTAGTAGTAATACAGCTGTCATTAAAACTAGATATTTAAACTTTGTAAAGGCAGAAGTTCATATGTTTTGTATTTTTAAGCCAATATATGTATGTTTTAATTTATATGTAATATGTCTAGCTGAATTATTTAGATTCTATGAAAAGGATATGTATATATATATAAAAAGATATGGATGAGGGTTTCATCACATAGAGGAAGACTTGGAAAAAGGCCACTACACAGGTGTCCCAGAGCTAAGTTATTAAAGCTTAAAACTCCACTATGATTTTTTGGGACACCCTCTATTTCCAAATTTCCAAATATGTATTTCCAAATCTAAGTTTCTTCTACTTCGTAGCTTACTCAAGGTTTCAGGTTACTACATGCCATTTTGGCAGTGAGTGGAAGCAATTACACAAACAAACCAGAAAGCTGTTTCCATCTTGCATATTTTTTTTCCTTTTCATTTAAGAAGGACAGTTAACATACTTACAAGAAGTAAATGAAGTGATAAAAAGTAGAGGGCACAATTAGGCAACTCTCCTAAATTTGATGTTCTCATTTAAAATATACATATGATTTCATTGAAAGATTGAAAAGACCATAGAATTGGAATAAGCAGAATGTCCACTTACTAACAGTTTATAGTCCAGAATTTATCTGTGAATTGACTTTTTGGAACTCGGTGCGTTTTACCTTAAAAAAGGCAGTCAGGTCCCAGGCCAGCAAAAGACTGTTTTACCCATGACATAGTTGACATATAGTGCTAATAGTTTTGCTTCAATTGCACCTACTCACAATTTATAGATCATTATTTAACAAGAAAATGCACTTTGAGCTCCAGTAGTAATGAAATTCATTAGTAGTGAATCCCTCAGCAGTGATGAGGGTGGGTGTGGGAAAGGGTGTGTATCTCATGAAATGATAATTTGTTAATTCACTATACTTCTATATCAGCATAAAAAAAAGGGACCTCTCCAGAACCTCTATATTTTGCTTGAGAAGAGCACCTCTTTGGATAAATCATATCCCAGACCTTTTTAAAGAGAGAATGAAGAGCAGTTGTCTTAATGGAGATGAGGACAAAGGCTTCAGGTTTTGACGCCTCTGATGCCCATTTTTTATGACCAAGTTCTTTCTAAGTTGAATTTTTGTAGATTGAGGACCCTGCAGCATTTATTTACTTTTTTCTAGAAATAATTTTGCATTAGAAAGAAACAAATGACAGCAAATGTAATTGGGAAGATCAAAGATTGCAAATGGGGCACCAAACACCAACTTCCAATTTCTTTCCCTGGATCTGTTCCTCATTCTTGTGCACAGTGTCTGGCATATAAAGGCTAATTGATTAATTGATTGTAATGATGGGAAATGATTCTAGATAAGACAAATAAAACAACCCACTTTTGACTCATCTGGTATTTGTAACAGAGTCCCTTTTAGTGTTTTTGTGTGCTTATTTTATCTGACTTTTAAGATAGTTTTGTGAAGGCAGCAGGTTAATAGTCATGTTTGCATTGTAGGAACTTAGAAATGCTTATGTGGCGAGACCCCATGTTTAGTGAGGGCTGATTTCCCCTCACATCCCCCACCACATATAGTATGGGGGGGTATTGTTATGTGAGTTGAAGGGAGACAGAATAGACATCCCTAGCTGCTTCTTCCTCCACCTTTCTCTAAGGAAGACTTCAGTTCCTTCCAGGAGAAGAAGAATGAAGTTAGGGCTGGGGACCACTTTGCTTTCCTCAGAAAAGGGATGGGGGGGCAGGCTAGAATTATATTATTTGCTCCCTTTTGTTAGTCTAGGAGATATGAACAAGTTCAAGTTCAAGCTAAATTCTGATTGCTGTTCATTGTTGGGGAAGAGAGGGACCTTAAGCTCTATATCCAAGGCTTGATCCTTTTCCCGCAAAAAACCACAATGAACACATAGCAGTTAGTTCCGCAATGAAAACATTCAAGTTATCCAAGAAACCCATTTACCCAAATCATAGCAAAACAAATAAGAGAAAGTATGCATAGAAGAATATATACTAGATAATACAGAAGGGGCTCTTCTATTGGGACCAACGTAACTCAGCTCAACTGAGAGAGAATACCAGATCTCATCCAAGGGGAAGTTCCAGGAAGTCTCTAGTGTAGCAAGCTGGGGAAAGGATATGATGGAAACTGTCAGCTTCTCTCATGTCTTCCCAGAGTTCTTTCCTTCAGCTACTTCATACAGGGCAGGGCATCCACCTCCACCAATGAGGAAAGAGTCCCATACCAATGGACTTTGGGAATGGAGTTATACTTTTAAAAAATATTGTTGGTAATGCATCAGCACCAATACTGTTAATGGTTTTCTACAAAAGCCAATGGTTATTCAATGAAATTTGGTTTTAGAAAGTTGAGAAAAGACTTCTAATGCCTTTCTGTGGCATGGTAATGACCTTGGGTTCTCTAAGGTTACCCTAGTGAAGTACAAGCTCTGACAGGTCCTACCAAAAGTACTGAAGTACAAAGAAAGACAAAAACACTCTCAGATTCTAATGGGAGAGACAAATATGCAAGCAACTACGTACTTACAAGCTGAATACAGAGTAAATTGGGAATAGTCACTTGCATTAAGGGGGAGTTGGGAAAGATCTCTTGCAAAAAATGAGATTTTAACTGAGACTTGAAGGAAGCCAAGGGAATTAGGAGGCAGAGGTAAGGAGGGAGAGTATTGCAGGTATGATGGGTAACCAATGAAATGCACATGAATGCATTGAAAGTGGAGTGAAAATAGAAAGTCTATGAATTTGGCATAGTGATAGACCTTGTTGCTAATCTGAGAACCAACCTAGTCAAACTCAGCAAGGCTCTTCATCAGAAGGTTGGCTACCTGGTGACAAATATTTTTTGGTTTTAGTAACTCAATGACTATCTGGTAAGGGATGGAAGGATTGCAGTCTATATCAATGGAGGGAGTTCCCACACCAGCAAAATCATAAATTCTTGAAGTATTGTAGGATCATAGACTAAAAGAGCCTTGGAGCTCTTGTTTTTACAAATATTTTACAAATAGGGAAACTGAGGCCCAAGGAAGGTAAATGCCTTGCCCAAAATTATGGAGATAGTAAGCAGCAGAGGTGGGATGTAAGCCCATGTCTTCTGACTCTGGAGCTAGTGCTTATTCCGTTGTACCAACCTGTCTCTAATAATTAATAAGGTATTTACTAACTAGTATTTCAATTCCTATAAAGCATATGTAAAGCAATTTTTTTCATCCTTTCAGAATTGGGGATGCTGGCCTAAGGAACTTCCTTGTTGGACCTTCAAGCTCAAAGCTCAGAGAACTGAATTTAACTAACTATGCCCAAATAAGTGATCTTGCCCTTGCACAAATGGGAGAAAGGTATGGCAAAGGACTACAATGTTCTGCAGTATTTGATCACTAATTAAATATACAATAATGACTTGTTATTTTCCACAATTTGGGGAAAATAAATAGACACTAAAAAGAAGCCAGCCCTCACTGAAATTTTGGTTAAAAGTTGTCATGAAGATTAAGTTGTACATCTATGGAACCAGGGTAGTTTGTCACCAATTCTCTGTAAAAGGAACAGTTTAATATTCGATAATATATTATAAAGATAGAATACTTAGAAAAAGGGGCCATTTCACTGCATTTTTGAGGGCATAATTTTTACTTGAAATATACACACTTTGCCCTTTTCATCCATGTGTAGAATGGGTGTGGAAGTCACACATCCACTATAACTACAAGTATAATTGGCATGGAATTGAAGTATTTTTTTGGATGCTTTATAAAAGCTCTTAATTGGCCAGAAGACTTTTTGAATTGCAGTGGTAGTGATGACAATGATTAGAAATTTAACAGTTACTAAAACACCAACTAATAGTTATAGCTATTGTGTGTTGTCCATTCATTTCAGTCACGTCCGAGTCTTTGTGACCCCATTTGGAGTTTTCTTCGCAACGATACTGGGGTGGTTTGTCGTTTCTTTCTCCAGCTCATTATATTGATAAGAAAAATGTGACAAACAGAGTTGAGCAGCTTGCCCAGGGTCACACAGCTAGAAAGTGTCTGAGGCCAGATTTGAACTCAGGAAAATGAGCCTTCCTGACTTCAGGTTTGGTGCTCTATCCACTATAGCACCTAGCTGCCCCTTAGCCATTGTTACTTATACCTATCTAGAATATGTTCATTGTCAACTTATCCCTATACTTCAAACTTTTAAAATTGGGTGTTGTCATCATTGTCATCACCATTATCATCTCACAATTACATTACTGTTCACAGAACATTTTCTTCCCAGAAACCATGTGAATTAGGTCATTCAAATATCATACATTATTATCTATCCTGGGGAATCTTGTAACTAGTACTTGGTACTATATGCTTAGTAAGGGTTTTGTAGACCTGAAGTGGAGAGAGTGACACACCAAAGAAGGAAAGGAAACTGCAGTTGAGACTGTTTAAATGACCTACCCAAAGCCATTAGTTGGTATGTGTGGGAGCTGAATCAAATCCAGCTAAGAGCAATATATTCATTTCCTTAAAATGAATTATACATGGTTCAGACATGCAGAATGTGTGGGAGGATGTATTTTTCTTTCCAACAGAATGTCCTAACAATGTTGCCCAAAACTTGCGTACCTTAGAAGGTAGTTCCTAGAAGCCAGCACATATATTACTGAAATTAATGGTCATGTAAACCATTTGGTTTCCTGTGGTGGATGTGGCGTCCAGTTTTGCCATTTACTTCCTTTGTGACCCTAGATAAATCACAACCTCCCTGGGTCTCAGGTCTCTTATCTGGTAAAGGAAAAGATTAGAATAAGATGTTCTATCTCTGAGGCCCATTCCATTTCTAAAACCTATGATTCTATAACCTAGTGTTGATCTATATGACACTAAAAAATGCTTGTTCCTATGAAGGGAAGGGAATATACCATTATATAGTGCTTACTATGTACCAGGCATTGTGCTAAGTGCTTTTTTATAAATATTTTCTCATTTAATCCTCACAACAACGCTGGGAGGGAGATGCTATTATTATTTCCATTTTACAATTAATAATGGACCAACAGAGTTTAAGTGACTTGACTATGATTATGCAACTGGTAAATATAGGAGGCCCTATTTGAACTCAGATGTTCCTGATTCTAAATCCAGTGCTCTATCCATTGTGCCACATCTGCCTCTATGAGATAAATCTGTTGTTGTCGTTGAAGGGCAGTTTATTGAAGATTGAAATGTTTCACCTGGTCTCTTTCCTTTGGTCCTTCTTATGGCTTGTGTGTTCAAAATTCACAAGCCTTCAATTGTAGGAGGATGTAAGGTATGTTGTAAAGTTATAGAATTTGGATTGGAGTCCCATCTTTGATGTTTACTAGCTACCATATTAGAGCATTTTTTGAACCTAAGTATTCTCATCTGTAAAATGAAAAAAGTAATACTTGGGTGAATGGGCCTTCTTCCAGCCCTGCCTAGAGATCTGACATTGTCCACAAGAAGTGGGCAGAGAATATACAATGGGAGTAGGGTCCTTCCCCTCACCTCCTCCCCAAACATGTGCCTGCCTGCTCCTGGAGGACCAGGTGGGAGCTTGGGATGGGAGCCAGGGAAGGGCTCCATTAATTTACATGACCCACCTGATGGATTCATGGGAAGAAAATTCTTTGAAAATCTGAATTAGTTATGTATGTATCAGTTATTATTGCAAAAATCAGCAATGTGATAGACCAGCACACAAATCTTATTATATGTCCTTTGTGGTCACTAGACATCATAAATGGTGTTAGGGACTTCTTTTACACAGTCACACTGATCTCATTTCTTCCCTAGATTTCTTGTTCACTCCAGGCACATTCCTTTATCCCTTTGTGGAGAACACAGGAGCTCAGACACTTGCCATTCATATATGGAATCTAAGTGGACTTTCTCACCATGAGCCTTCCACCGTGGTATTACTGTTTAGGACCTACTGGGACCCGAAACACAACCATTCACCTGCCACATGTACTCACTGTACTGAGTCCCAGAACACCCTCTGGCCTGTAGAACCGCAACCTTACCTGATAGTAAATCTGTTCCTCTGAGTATGCATCTCAACTCACTCCCTCTCTCACTTCCTCTCTTCCCACCATTCACAGACTCATCGCTCCTACTGCGTATCTCTCATAAATGTCTAGGGCTCCCACTCTCCCAGAACTACTGTTCTCTCCCTCTCAATCATGGTGTTCTATATACTTACTTCAACACTGATAGAAGTTCTCAGTTCATCTTCCTTCCTTTGTATACCCAGAGACTAGTTTTTGCCACTAGCTATATGAGAAAGTCTCAATGCTTTCCAAAAAGACTCAGGATATAATTGGCAGGTGCTGGCAGGTCTGTGCCTTTGCAGTCTAGGGCACACAACTATATCCCCTTTACTTAATAATTCCTGACTAACACATTGTGGGTTTTTTATCTTATGGGAAGAGCTGACAAAATATGAAAGTGAACTTAAAATGTAAAAAAAAAAAACCCTCCCCTCTTCCTCAGTTTTAAATTTCTGAGTTGTATATAATTTTCTGTGTTTTGCTTCTTCATATTTCTTCATTGAAAAATTGAAAAATCATTTCATTGAGAGTAGGGTTTTTTTTTTCCTTTTTAAGTTTGCCAAAAAAACCCTACTCTCAACAGTACAACAAAAAGCCAAAATTTACTGGGAATGTGTTTATTTATTTTTTAGGTGTTGTAGTCTTACCTACTTGAATTTATGTAATTGTACACAGTTGACTGATTGTGGGATTGAGTTCATTACACAGCTTCCCAACTTGATTTCAATTGATCTTTCTGTAACAGCCAGCACTGATGAGGTAAAGAGAAAAAAAAAGTTTTGCTAAAAACTGAACTCAGTTCTCTAAAATTATTTCTCTATGTCCCATATTAAACTCATAATCTGTTGCTAATTGGAAAACTTTTAAAAATAGACATTCATTTGCTTTAAAAATTTGAGTTAAAAGGGCAAATTTAGTAATTTTGTTTCTGGGTTATTGGAACATGAATTTATATTAATCAGTAGATATTTCTTTGAGGTAGTAAAATGCTACAAAATTCTAGAAAAACTTTCTAATGGAAGGGAGTTCAGATATGTTCAGATATGTTCAGATATGAATCTTAAGAACAAAATTGTGAATGGGCAGATGATATGTTTGTTATAGAGTACAGGAGATTAGTAGGTAATGGACTGACAGGTTTGAGTCTATAATCCACTTGTAAGATTTGAGTACACAATCCCCCAGTCTATCAGGTAAGTATCATTCATTCTTCTGTCCTGCAAACCTCTTCCCAAAACAAGATGTCTCATGTCATACCTGTCTTCTTTCTTCCCCTGTAAGTTATCTCATACAAGACTGTTCTAGGAAAAGTCATAAGGGCATTAATTCTGTTCTTCTATCCCACAATCCTTTTGGAGTATAAAAATCTCTTCCTTGAGAGGAACTTTTGTGTGGTTCAATGATGAAACAGTATCCTGTCTACCACCACCCCACTTTTGATATCAGTAGTTACAAGCATTCTTCAGATTGTAGGAAACTGAGGTTCACTGTGGGTCATACTGAATGGGGGCTTCCTTTTTAGGGTTAATGGGAATGGACCTCAGGGAATACTGATTTGCAACTGATTCAGTATCCTTGATTAACATCCCTGGCCTTTTAATGTTTGAGTGTATTTTCTACATAGAAGTAGTGTTCTATAACATTACCTTAGACTCCATTTGATTCCAAAGTTTTGGTTCTAGAATTCTAGTAAGTTACTCTGTATTCCTTGAAACAAAAGTATACATATTAAAGGAAGGGGAATCCTGAACACTCTGATACTTGTGTTGGAATCGTATTCTTCAGAGTAGAAGAAAGTAAAAAGAAATCTGTGTCAGAATGCCTTCTTTCCCTTCCCTTACTTCCTTCCATAACTATAGGTGCTATCCTGTCACTCTACCTGTGTTCTGCCTCTTGCCAGAATGGATGGAGAAACTCTAAATGGAACTCCCTCCTAAAAATTTTTAGTTTCAGTACTAAGGCTTTAGGTAGGTAAGTAGAAAATGGCTAGTGTTTGAGATTGATTGTATTGGAAGTCTTGAGATTGATTGTATTGGAAGAGAAGTGTACAGGCTCCCAAATTCTCTGTCAGTCAGGGTCTTGCAACCTTTGACACAGGCAGAATTGAAATAAGAGAGACCTGTTACTAACCTTATAACACAGATTCGTTATCACCCTGCTCTTAGCTATACTGATCTAGTGTGGAATACCAGACACATGAATACAGTACTGAGTAATATAGGGATGCAAAGGGAAGTCTACTCCTGAAAATATTCCTAGTGCTTGACTGTTCTACCAGCAAGATTTTTTTAAAAAACTGGATCACTAGTGATCTCTCCTAAGAAACTGAGCTCCACAGTGGCATTAGAATAGGCTGTCTTCTTCTTCTTTTTTTTTTTGTGAGGCAGTTGGGGTTAAGTCACACAGCTAGGAAATATTATGTGTCTGAGACTGGACTTGAACTCAGGTCCTCCTGACTCAGGGGCTGGTGCTCTATCTACTGCACCACCTAGCTGCCACATAGAATGTGCTGTCTTAAACTAAAGTCAGGTCACATATGACTATTTAAGGATAGAAAACAGTGGAGGATGGAAGCCAAAGAAAAACTAAAAGAACATAGATACCAAGCAGGATGTAGACTCAGAGAGCCAAAGTGCCAGGACAAGGGAAACTGGAGAACAAATAGGAGGTATTAGCACTAAGGAGACTTTGAATGTGAAGCAAATACCAAAATGCTACTCTGTATTGCCTGCTGGAGTAGAGTGCACTCATAGGACTTACTATAGCTAATATACAAGCATGGGGATTAGTTGTATCTGTTGAAAGGAAATACATAGGTGGAAAGTAAGGACAGATCTTGACAGAAATGCTGAGAGCAATGTAAAATGACACCAGGAAAGGGGACAAAAGAATTATTTAAAAACAACAGCAACAAAACCAGAAACACCATGAATGTACAGAAGTCTGAGATCATCTGTGGTAAGAGCAAATGTCACTACATACCTCAATAGTTTAGTAGGGCATTTCTGTCCTGTATCACAATTCTTTGACTGATATTTGTAATGAAGACACTGAATCCACAAGAAAAAGTTTAATTGCTTTCAGTATATATTGTTTCATAAAGCAAGAAAATATTTAGTATATTTTAGAAACCAAAAATGTTCTTGCTGTCCTACCCAACACACTCAAAAAAGGAGTGTTTAAAACAGAAAGCTTAAATTATCTATGACGTTCACTTATTTGAAACATTTCATTCCTCAGTGATGTCAGTTGAATGAAGTGTTAATACTCAAATACTTAGATGGATCTTTGATCTCCTCAGTTCAGGAGTTCCTTCTAACAATGCAAATTGCAATCCATGCATTATAATCAGAATATGTTCATTTATGTTCACTAAATGGTGTGCATATGCTACCTTTAAAAGGAAAAATTTTCTCACTATAATATAAGAAACTTCAATATGGATGTTGCCCTCTTATTATTTTTGTATATAATTGTACAATATTAGATTAATTATTAATTAGACTTTTGAGAATTAAGATTATTTAAAATATATGAATATAAAATTAATATGTACAAGTTATGAACAATTATGATAGCTATGTAAATAATATTATATATATTTAGGACAGTCAACTTTTAAAATATGTTTTATTATAAAGATAACAGGATGTTTGATACCTTGATTAATTTAGCCGGTTATATTGTAGGGATATATAATCAACTATTTAAATTTCTTACCTTTGTCTACTTGAAATTGACATTATGAAAATTTAATTAAGCTTAAAAAAAAAGAATGGGCTGTCTTACAAATACTAGCCCAGAAGCTAATCTTTTCCTTCATTTTATCTGCCGCCTGTAGACAGCCTTAGAATGGGAAAGGGGCTGGTATAGTCTTTACGTCTGTTGCCTATTTGTTGTTCTCATGGGACAAATACTACTGCTTTCTTGCTAATAAGAAGAATCTTTTAGAAGTGAAATCTCTCAAAGTAAAGCAATTAGTCTGGCAGTTACATTCGTTTACTCTCTCAATTAATCTTTCAATTTGCTCTCCTGCTTCAGTCACCATTAAGAAAACATTTATCTTCTCTACTAATATCTCAGACACATAGTACTTGCTGACATCAAAAATATTTTGCTGATACTACAATGTTTTTGCATCAGTTTTTCCTCTTCCCACAAGCAAGATGAATAATGTTGAAATTTACCATCAAGAAGAATTGTAATATTTTGAACTGGCAATAAAAAATGTTATTATTGGCCATATTTAATGAATCTAGCCATAAGCCTCATTAGTAGTGACTCTAGGAATGGATAATATATCATACAGAAGGGGCAGCAGTTGTAAAATTTATATTGTCAGCAGTTTTTGCAAAAACAAAGGACGTATTTGTAATAATATATGTGATTGCAAGTGGTTAAAGTAATTAGAGGAGGTAATGACTACATTTTGCTTCCTTCATATATTGGTGAATTAAATAAACATTAAATTAAAAATCAAGAGCTTTTGATTTTGTTTTATGGAAGTTATTAAATTAACATAATCATGGTAAAAGTTCAGTAAAGTTCAAGTATTATTCTAGTTCAAGTTTGGTAACACAGATATTTTAGATTGAATTGTCACCAAAGAATATATAATATCTATTCTATAATTCCATATTTACTAGGTTTTCAGTGGTAGTACTAAATATAAAATAAGAAAAAATGTTTTTCCTCAGTCATTCTAGGTAACAGCTTGCAAGGGTCATCTTCTTAGAATCCATCCTTCCTTCCAGGCCCATCTCAGGCACCATTTCCTGTGGGAAACCTTCCTTTATTGCCCCTAGTTGTTAGTACTCCCTTTCCCTTCTCATATTAAATTATATTTACTTATTTGTGTGTAGGGAATTGATCCTGTGAGTTCCATAATCAGTTTGATGAGAATGCAGAGAAGCTGTAACTTTTGTGTGGGTTCTTGTGTTTTTGTAAAGCTTTGATCAAGGGAGTTTATTCCCTGGCCAATTTGAGCTCATAGGGAGGTAAAATTTTGTCTAGACCTTTCACTTCCATTTCTTTAAAGAGAGTCTGGACATTCCCCACTTGGTACCTCCTAGAAGATGGTTTCAGGGATTGGAGCTTCTCCCAAGATGAATTGGTTGGCTTGGACTCTTGAGAGGATGGATTCTTATCGGAGGAGCTATGCCTGTCTGTTGGTCAATAAAAGGAATCTTCATCAAAGACTGAATCTTTTTCACCTCTTCTGGCTTTTCTTCTGGAAAGATTCTGAGAGCATATGTACGCATAGGAGTAGGAGGGTTCTTCCTGCTTCACTAAAGCCTTTCAGTAAAAGCAAATGAAGAGCTACATGTGCTTGTCCACATGGTTCAAGAAGCTATTTCTTAGGCAGTATCAGATTCAGGCGTTGCCTTGTAAGAAACCTCAGGTTTGAAGTTCCTGGAACCTGACCTTCTAATCAAAGAAGGAGGATTTCCTAGGCAATATGATCCCATTAAATAAGCTTCTAACCGGAAAAGGGTGATATCTTGGGCAGACTAGCTTTAGACTGGTCTTGCAAGTAATACCAAGTTACCACGGAGATCTAGCCTTCTATTCAGAGAAGGGGGACTTCTTGAGTATCATGACTCTTGAAAGGAAAAGAGAATTGCTCTTCCCATACCCCTACCCTCCCTTGAGAAAGGGGTGTAGAAAGGGACTAAACCATGCCATAGATGAGAAAACAAAAACCAAACAAACCCTGGACTTTATTCACCCCTATTCTATAAATTATTCACACAGTATGGGTCTGATGGGAAGAAGATTGCCTACCTAACAAGCCTAAAATGTGTTTCCCTTTGAGGGAGAGAAGCCCAAGCCACAGAACAGCACTGTGAATCCAGGGGGGACTGTATGGGACCCTGGAAAAATGAGGTTTACTGGAGTGGGAGGGAGAATTGTGTTGATTTTTATGGGATTATTTGGATTCCCTTTGTTTTCTACGTTTGTTATGGGCTCTTGTGAATCTTCTACATTTTTGGTAGGATGAAATAAAGTCCTATACCAGATACTACTCTTTTTAAAAAAAATCTGGAGAAAGAAATCTTTTACCCACTCCTGTGAGGAGCTAGATACAGGCCAACTTTGGTGATTTCCCCAGAGTCAATTGAGGCAATAAAAGCCAAAGAGAGAATGATCTTTTGGGTCATCCCACAGATCCCTGTAAAATCCAGAGTTTGAGGGGTCATGGGGCATGAGTTACATGTGTAAATGTTGTAACATCTCATTAAAATATAGACTCCTTGATGGTAGAGCCTGTTTTTCATTTCGTCTTTGAATCCCTAAGCCTTAGCATAGCAGATCCTTTCATAAAGCAGACACTTAGTAAATGTTGAGGAATTGAATGGAAGGAGAATGAAAGTCAAGAACAGGTGAACAGCAGCAGGGAGTCACAAATAAAGAGTAGGTTGAATCACCTGTGAAACACTTAACTTGGGTTCTGGGAAATGGGCTTCTGCTGCAATGGTATGAAGGCCTTCAGGCTTGCTCCTCCTTTACTTATCCTCATGTCTTCTTGAGATGATCTGTGCCTGCAGACACAGACACCTGCTCATGCTGGCATTTGTGGGGCAGGGCTGAATGTTGACAATGGAAGGTAGTGCCAGCATTTATCTTCAGCTTCAAAAATAATTGGTAGGTGATGCTGTGTGTGGAGAATATTGTCTGCTCCCTGAAATGGAAAAGAAGTGAAGATGGGAGAGGGGAAGAGGAAGCATCAGTGATTCAGTGAAGGGAAAAAGAGCACTAGATAAAGTGTCAGAGGAGCTCAGAATTAGGGTTCAAATCCAGAATCATCCACTTGCTAGCTCTGTGACCTTAGGGAAGTCACTTGACTTCTCTCATCTGAAAAATTAAAAGATTGGATTAGATGACCTCTGAGATTCCTTCTAGCTCTGAATTTAGGTTCCTGTGTGACTCTATCACAGTGCAAATAGTCAGACTCAGAACTGGTTCAATGACCAGATCTGAAAAATAGTTAATATATTAACTTAAGAGGAAATCCAAATAATTGGATTCATAACTCTTTAAGTGACCAGAACCAAACAGTTGTTCTTAACAGTTTAACTTGGAAGTCAGTCTCTTTGCTTGGCCTTCTGCTTTTAACATCTTTATAAGTGATTTAGGTAAAGGCAGAGATGGTGATTATCAAATTTGTAAATGATCCAAAACTGTAAATCATAGCTAATAGAGTTGTGAGAGTCAGGTTCTAAAAACAATATTGAGTGGCCAAAATGATGAGACAAAACTAACAAGATGGAACTTGGTAGAGATAAATGTAATTTCTTACACGTGGAAGCAAAACCAATTTCACAAGTACAAAATGAGGGAATCATGAATAGATAGTAGTTCTTTGGAAGGAAGATTCAGAGATTTAGTAGATGTTAAGAGTCAACAGTATGCTATGTCAACTCCCAAAACTAATGAAGACTATGATGGCATATAACATCTAAGTTCTCTTCACAGTTTTTGGGAAACTTACAATTTTTCTCAGTGCTCTGTCAACCAGCTCTTTTACTTTCTTCTGCATTTTTTCCAAAATGAGAGATCTTGGCATTTTTTTTACCTGCTTCTGTCATTTCTACCTCTGTATCAGGGTAAAAATACAGTTTTTTTCCCCCCATGAAATCTTTTGCTTTGTTATCTTTTCCATAGATATTTCTAAATTGCTGACCCTTGTCATATGTCCTGAGTTTCTCTAGTGGCACTCAATTGCTTCTTTGTTTCGTTTCATGAGGCATTTACTATTTTTTTTAATTTACTAATTTTATTTCTCTTTTAATCACTCTAGTATGTTTATTATCTCTTTTATTGTGTCAAAAATATAGCTTTGTCTCTAATACTATTGTAGCTATTGTTAAAGCATATTTTTCCTCTTGCTTTTTTTCTTAGCTCCTTTTATTGATAATTCTTTGCATTATGTTAGGACTCTGGTTTGCTCTTTTTAAAAAGTGATCTTGCAAAGATTTCTGGAAGTTTTTGCTTTGCTGTTTTTAAATGAAGTATTCAGGGAATAGACATCCTTGTGAAATCTCATTCTTTTGTCTTCTCCTAAGCCTAGAGGGTCATCTTCATAACTTTTTAAAGAAAGTTCTATAGATACATTTTGCTGGTGATGGTGGTTTTTTTTTTAAACAACAAATTAATTTTCCAATGTACCCCTTTTCAATTATTCCCTCCTTGTAACAAAAACTGTTAAGCAAAATCAGCTGACAAAATGACTGCATCCTACGAGTGTTCATCATTTGTTCTCTGGGACTGAAAACTTTGATCACAATTCATCTGAGTAGAGTAGCAGTGTTGTTTTCATTTGTATTATTGTCATTTGCATATATTCTCTTGGTTCTACTTACTTTTTTATTGATGCCTTTTGTTTTACATCACAGTCATTTTTTTATATAACCATATCCATAATAAGTGCAAGGCTTTCCCTTTTTTTAAACTAAATTTAATTTTTTTAATTAGCCAAAACCTCTGCCTCTCACCACCACTCCTTCCTCTAATTGAGGAAGAAGGAAAATAAAACCCTGTTACAAACATGTATAGTTGAGCAAAATAAATCCTCAAACTGGCCATGTCCAAAAAATATACATATCTCGTTCTGCACTCTGTCATTCACCTCTCCATCAGTCAGAAGAGGAGGTCAGTAGAATATTTCATTATGAATCTTCTGAATTATACTGATCAGAGTTCCAAAATCTTTCTTTTTAAAATATTTATTTAATTAATTTATTTTTTGTTCAATTTTGAGCTCCAAGTTGTCTCTCTCCATCCCTCCCAATCCCACATTAGAGAAGGCCAACATTTGACATAGGTATATATGTGGAACCATTCAATACATACTTCAACATATTAGTTCTTTCTCTGGAGGTAGATAGCATTTTCCTTCATAGGTCCTTTGTAGTTGATTTAAATATTCATATTACTCAGAATGGCTTAGTCATTCACAGTTACGCTTTCAGCAGTGTTGCTGTCACTATATACAACATTCTCTTGGTTCTGCTTGTTTTATTCAGCATTATGTCATGTAAGTCTTTCCATGTTGCTGTAAAATCAGCCTGCTTGCCATTTCTTATAGCATAACAGTAGTCCATCACAACAATATAACACAATTTACTCAACCATTCCCCAAATGATGGACATGCCCTCAATTTCCAGTTCTTTGCTTCCACAAAGAGGGCTGCTATAAATATTTTAGAACACATAGGTTCTTTCACATTTTCCCTGATCACCTTGGGAAACAAACCTAATAGTGGTTTTGCTGGGTCACAGGGTATACACAGTTTGTAACTTTTTGGGTATAATTCCAGATTGCTGTCCAAAATAGTTGGATCAGTTCACAATTTCACTAACAGTGTATTAGTGTCCCAGTTTTTCCACATCCCCTCCAGCATTTGTCATTTTCCCCTTCTGTCAGTTTAGCCAATCAGTTGTGAGATGGTACCTCAGTGTTGTTTTAACTTGCATTTTTCTAATTAATAATGATTTAGAGCATTTTTTTTGCTTTTGTTATTGATATAATCAATTGTGTTAATAATTGTTTCCTTATATTGAACCAGCCCTGAATTCCTGGCATAAATCTCTGTGATCACAATGTTTATTCTTTGTGGTATATTGCTGTAGTCTCCTAGTTAGTATTTTATTTAGGATTTTTACATCCATATTCATTAGTGAAATTGGTCTATAATTTTCTTTCTCTGATTTTGCTCTTCCTGGTTTAGGTATCAGCCCCATATTTATTTCATAAAAGAAGGTTGGTAGGACTCCTGCTTTGCCCTATTCCAAATAATTTGTTTGATATTGAAATTAGTTGATATTTAAATATTTGCTAGACTTCACTTGTAAATCCATCTGGTCCTGATGCCTCTTTCTTAGGAAGCTCAATTTCTTTCTAAAATTTCTGTTCAATTCTTTTTTCTAAAAATAGGTTTATTTAAATATTCTATTTCCTCTTCTGTTAATCTGTGCAGGTTATATTGTTGTAAGTTTTGTTCCCTTTCATTTAAATTATTAAATTTATTGGCATATTATTGGGCAAAATGACTCCTAATGCCTTAGTTTTGTCTTCATCAGCAATGTATAAACCCTTTTCAGTTTTGATATATTTCTTCTCTTGTAATAAAGAAATGTTGTTTAGCAAAACTAACAACAGCCATATCTGATGGCATATGGTCTGCCCCATCATTCCAATGAAAATTCTTCAACTCTTCTCCAGGGCCACAATTAGTCATTGCAATTGCTCTGTATTTGACTTCATTTCAGTGAGGGTTTTTTAAGTGCATGATTATAGTCACATGCATAGTAGTATATACATGCATATGTATTGTGGTGTTTATTGTTTTCCTAGTTCTACCTCAATCTGCTGTTAGTCCATACAGATATATTCCTATATTCCTTGAAATTTTCACAATTGTCATTTTAAATGCATAATAATATTTCATTATATTCATATATCATAATTTGCCTGACCATTCTGCATTCTGTGGGGACCTATTTTGTTTACAGGTTGTTTTTGTTTTTGCCACAAGAGATGCTGGTGTATATTGTACCTGATTCCTATTTTTGACTTTGTTGGTGTGGAGAATAGTAGCGATGTGCCCAGCATGGAATCTCTAGGTCAAAGGGTATGAACAAGTATGTGACTTCTTTTTAACATAATTTCAAATCACTTTCAAAAGTAGTTTGGTCAGTGCTTATCTTCATGCAACCCTACACATATTGACTATTTCATCCTTGGTCATATCTGCCTTGTTGCTGAGTATGAAGTGAAACTTTAGAGTTGCTTCCATTTGCATTTCTCTAAATATTATTAATTGGGAGTAATCTTTACATATGTTTGTTAATAGTTTGAAATTCTTCTGAGAACATTTGTTCATATCCTTTAACTATTTATCTATTAGGGAATTACCCTTTTTGTAAATTCCTCATAAATCTTAGACATAAGACTTTCATTAGAGATAGTTGATGTAATTGTTTTTTAAATTGACCACTTTTCTTATTCTAGCCACATTGATTTTGTGCAATTGTGTGATTTAAAAGCAAAAGCTTTTAAATTTTGTATAGCTAAAATTATCTACTTTCTCATTTGAGTTCCCTAATCTTGATTTGGTTAAAAATTATCTCTCTGGATATGGTTATAAAATATACCTCCTACCATTTTGTTCTACTTTTTATATAATATAATACTTTGTATTGAGATTGTGCATCTATCTGAAATTTATTGTGGCATTTGATATAATGCTGATGTTCTCAACTATTTCCTAATTTTTCTAGCAGTTCTTGTTGAACAGAGAGGCCTTCCTCATGCAGTTTTATGTTCTTAAGTTTATCAAAGATTGAAAGTTTGATCATTTTATATTCTTGCTGATCGAGGCTATTCCACTAAGCTATTCAAGTTTTTTAAAGTACCCACTTTTTTTTAAAATTATACATACAATGGTGAATCTCTTAAGTATGGCTTATTTTTTTCTTTTAAATATACAATCATGTGCTTGCTTCAGCAGCATTTATACCAAAATTGGAACAATACAGAGAAGATTAGCATGGCACCTGCACAAGGATGACACACAAATTTGTGAAACATTCTGCATTTTTAAAATACTATTAAGTGGGGGGAGAAAAGAAAAGAAAAATTAGGCAAAGAACCCAATGAAGCTAAAAAAAAAAATACAATCATTCAAGGTTGTCCTACTTGTCTGTGATTCCTTCTGTTCTCTTTTGTATATTTAAAACAAAAGATGATTAAATGGCCTTCTTTTCTTTTTTTCCTTTCTGCTTTTCCATTCCCTCTTTCTTTTCTTGTTTTTTTTTTTTAAATTTTTTGCCGTATCCTTTTCCTACTAAATCTCTTTCTCCCTTCATCCTACCCCACTGGGAAAAAAATAGAAAAACACAGAATTTATAACAAATATGCATAGTCACGTAAAATAAATTCCTACATTAGCCATGCTTGAAAATATATGCCTTATATTCTACATTTTGGGTTCATTGCTTTTCTATCAGTAGATGGATAGTATGCTTCATCATTAGTTCTCTGGAATCATCAGTCATTGCACTGATCAGAGTTAGGTCTTTCAAATGTTGTTTGTCCTGAGAGTATTGTTGTTATTGCATAAAATTATTCTCCTAATTCTGTTCACTTTAATTGACATTAATTCATACAGGTAGTCCCAGATTTCTCTGATATTGCCCATCACATAATTTCTTTTTTTAAATTAATCAATTTATTCCTGATTTTCAACATTCAGTTCCATAGGATTTTGAGTTCCAAATTTTCTCCCCATCTCTCCCCTCCCCTTACCCCAAGATGGTGTGCATTCTTAATATCCCTTTCCCTAATCTTTCCTCTCTTCCATTACCCTCCCTTCTTTTATCTCCTTCCTCTTCTATTTTCCTGTAGGGCAAGATAGAGTTCTATACCCCATTGCCTGTATATCTTATTTCCCAGTTGCATGTAAAAACAATTTTTAACATTTGTTTTTAAAACTTTGGGTTCCAAATTCTCTCCCTTCCTCCCTCCCCACCTACCCTCACTTGAGAAGGCAAGCAACTCAATACAGGTTATATATATATATATATAATATATATTATATATATATATAATATATATATATATATATTATATATATATATATATATAGTCATGCAAAACACATCCATATTAGTCATGTTGTGAAAAACTAACTCTGTTTCCCTTTATCCCATCCCTCCCCTGTTTATTCGATTCTCTCCTTTGACCCTGTCCCTCCTCAAAAGTGTTTGCTTCTGGTTACCCCCTCCCCCAATCTGCC
The DNA here is from genome assembly GCF_003287225.1 of Phascolarctos cinereus. Taxonomy (NCBI): domain Eukaryota; kingdom Metazoa; phylum Chordata; class Mammalia; order Diprotodontia; family Phascolarctidae; genus Phascolarctos; species Phascolarctos cinereus. The sequence continues at coordinate 145,790,191 of NW_027555514.1, forward strand.
CTTCCATCTCCCTCCCCCTTCCTTAACTCCTTTCCCCCTATTTTCCTGTAGGGTAAGATAGATTTCCATACCCAATTGAGTGTGTATGTTACTCCCTCCTTAAGCCAAATCTGATGATAATAAGATTCACTCATTCTCTCTCACCTTCTATTCCTTCTCACCTCATATTCTATGGTTTGAACTTTTTTTTGTGCTGTTTGCTCATGTTCCCAGCCAATTTTCGACTTTTAAACTCTTTGAGGTAGGGGTCTGCTTCCAGTGTGGACGATGTACTGTGGTTTTTTGCAACTGTTTTCAGAGATACTTCTAGGGACCTGTAAATTTTCGGTTCTTCCAATGTGGTATGATCAAAGGTGAGGTGTTTACTCCTTTCCTGGTCTGTTCTGTGGCCTGTGAGTGACCACAAGCACTCTTTTCTGCCTTGGAACTGTGAGGAGGATTCGCCCTCCACCACGCCAGCACTCCTCCTCGCCCCAGGACTGCCACCCAGACTCAAGCATGGGCAAAGCAAGAGAATCCTGCCTCTATACCAGCAAAGAGATCCTTGCAATCCCCCTCTGATCAGCTGCTTGATACCCCCACCATTTGTGAACCGAGAGCTCCAGAAGCTGCTGCTGCCCTGGGGCTGTGCCAGGACTGGGGCCGAATTGAGCTCCTCTCTTACCGTGGAAAATAGACCTTTCCTACTGACCTTTTAAGTTGTCTTTGGTGTTTGTGGGTTGAGAAGTCTGGAAACCAACACAGCTGCTAGTAATTCAGTCCCTTAAGGCCTGCTGCAGGTACACTGAGGTCCCATCTTTGCCCGCAGCCCATGCTGAACTGTGCTCCTCTCCCGGCCCGGTGCAACAGACCTTTCCCATCAACCATCCAGGTTGTCTTGGGCTGCAAATTTGTTTTACTCTGTGTTTTTTGTGGGTTCTGCTGCTCTAGATTTTGTTTAGAGCCATTTTTATTGGTATTTGGAGGGGTTTGGGGGAGAGTTCAAGCAAGTCACTGCTTTCACTCCACCATCTTGGCTCTGCCCACCATCCATCTCATAATTGCTTATGGCACAACAATATTCCATTGCATTCATATACTATAATCTGTCTAGCCATTTCCCAATTGTTGGATACTCCCTTAGTTTCCAGTTCTTTGCTGCTACAAAAAGAGCTAATCTGATATTTTTGTACATTGGTTGTTTTTCCTCTTTCTTTGATCCCTTTAGGTATAGGCCTAGTATTGACATTGTTGGTTCAAAAGTATTCCCAGTTTACTGACTTTAGGGGTGTAGTTCTAGATTGCTCTATGAAAAAGCTGGACCAATTTACAGCTCTATAAACAATGCATTATCATTTGTGTTTTCTAGCAGCCCATCCAATAATTGTCATTCTCTCTTTCTCTTTTTTTTTGGGGGGGTGTCATTTTTGTGAAACTACTATACCAAATCATTTTGACAATGAATGCTATATAATTTAGTTTCAAATCTGGGAGAGCTATTTCCCCCTTCATTGTAACGCTAGAACACAAGTCATCAAGTCGTTATATTTTTATTGTTGTCCTATAGAGGTCATGTATGTTTTTATCTTTTATGCTAATAAGATTAAATTGAATGGAAGTAAATATAAAACTTTGTGCTTGGGTTTAAAAAATGGACTTTGGAAATACAAGATTTAGGGAGGTATGGTTAGATAGCAGTTTGCTTATAGTAGCCCTGTAATGCAATATACAGCCATCTCAGGATCCACCAGAAATACAGGATTTGGAATAGGGTCTCCTAGGAGGTCTTTGTATGGAAGCATTTGAGAGAAACACTGCTAAAGAAGAAGATAAGAGTCTTAAAATGACCTTCTTTTCTTTCTTTCCTTTCTACTTTTTCCTTTTTTTTTTGTCATATCCTTTTCATACCATATCCCTTTCTATCATCTCCCTCCCATCCCACCCTCATTGCAAAGGACAGGTTTAACATTTCTGCCTTTTTGTGACATCCATTTACAACTTCTTTGTGCCCTACTATACTCCCACAAATGTACCATGTGATGCCAGCAAACATGTACACTTTACGATTCCCATTTGTGCAATGCTATCAGTTTTTCCAGTACTGTGTTGAGCTCCGTTATGTTTATGCCTCTGATCAATCCATACAATTCAGGAAGATGCCTACCAAAGTCTCAAACAACTACTAGCCATGTCTTTCTGGAATTCAGTTAGTTTTTCCCTTACAAATGTAGAAACTTCACCATTTGGTGCATGTGTGTTTAATAATGTTTCATTGTCTATGGTGCTTCTAAGCACAACATAGTTTTCTGTTTCTCTTGATAACCTGAGTTTACATTGTTGGATTATATGAGATCACCATAGTAATTCTTGCTTTCTTGTAATTCTCCAACACAGTGCATTTTGCTCCTGTGTATGTTCTTCACTCTTTATGTATCTATTTTTAAATGTATATTTGAATGCTACAAATTGTATTTTTTTTCTTAACCATTCTGTCATTTACTTTTATCTTGGAATTTAACACATTTCTATATGTAATTGTACTTTTTAAATCTCCGTTTTCCTCCATTCAGTTATTTTTATTGATTTTTCCTTCTTTTTTTCTTTTAAAGCCAGCGTGTGTTACATTAACATTGCATACATTAATATGATCCTAGTCTCTTCCCATATACTCTCCTCTGACTCATATTACCCTGTCTTTTCCCAGTTTCTTGAATTAACTTTTATAATGACTTTCTCATTCTTTCTTTTTCTCTAGTCTTTTATTTTCCAGATTAGATAAAACTGTATAGGTTCAGAATCTTCTCTATTCCCTTCATATTCTCACCATCTGCTTTCTTTAATAACATTGATTTGTGTTACCCTTTTCCAAGAAGTATTAATTCATTTCATCCCCTTTCTTATTTCTTTCCTACTTACAGGCCATTCTAAGAGCTAACCTATCATTCATAGGTGTCACACTTAATACTCCATTTTTATTTGATGTTTCTTGTACATAGTAGGACTCCCAGAAGACAAAAATTTTGTTTTCTCCTCTACTCTTTTCTATTAGTCCAAATGAAGATTCTGCCCCCCTTCATTATTTCTCCTTTTTTGTTTGTTTTTCTTTTTTTAGGGGCCTCCTTTTGAAGAACCTCATGTCTAGGAAAAGTCAATGTAGTATGATAGAAGATTTTTCTCTATGCCTCTCCTTGGTCTGTTCGTTTATATATTTTCCAGTTTTTTCAGTGTTTGCTCCATTTGCCAGTCCTCTCTTTTTCTTCTAGTCATTTCTTCAGAGATTCAGAGATACATCTAAGACAGTCCTCAGAGGAAAAAAAATACATCTCCCAAATTCTTTGTATCGTGTGCAACAGGAGCTGCTCTGAGAGCCTGGATTTGAATCCCCGAATTTGAACCACTCCTTCTGTGACCTCTTATATTCACTTCACCTTTGGCCTCAGTTTCCTCATCTTAAAAAATGAAGGGTTTCAGTTGGATAGTCTCTGAGGTCCATCTAGGTCCACAAGGTCTAAGGTCTATGATCCTCTGCTATGTTGCAGGCTGTTATAGTCACCACTTACCTATCCTAACTTCAGTAAGCATCTCATATTGTAGACCTGGTTGTCCCATGTGTACTTGACTTCCTGGCTGGATGCTGTTGAAGGCCCAGGTACTCTACTAGGCACTCTAACTTCCAGAGTGGGATGCAGACCAGGATTAAATATATTTAGAACAAGCATTGCAAATGGACAATAACTTGGGCATAGAATAAAACTGGAGCCAAAGAGTAAACTGGCTTATAACAAGGAAATCATGCAGTGCTTTCAATGATCCCTAAAATTCACCATGGAACAAAAATTAATCTTTTTACAAAAACAAAAACTCATAAATGCTTTCTCAGTGATGATGGATGGATATGAATTTTGAAACACTATTGTCTCTGAAGAGTCAAAGTTACATGTGATGTAAAGGACAAAAAAAGATACACAAAAGTGAGGGAAAAATAAACTTTCACATATTTCCAATTATAACCTAGTCATAAGAAGTGATATATTACCAGAGACTGGCAAGGGGGCAAGCCTGTCATGTAACAAAAGTGAAAAACAACTTGATGGACTGCCCAAATGCTACCCTGGTATTCATGAAAAACTAAAAAGACTTGTAGGAAGCCCCTTTATCATAGTAAGTGGATCCTTTTTTGGAAGATATTTGGTAGAACACGAAAGAGAATCACACAGGATAAGAAGGCAAGAATGGGCTGTAATCTGCACCAGTGCAGAGAATACCTAAGCTGATTAGATCACAGATCTATTCTAGTATTTAAATGTCATTTTTCAGTCTATTTGTAACCATTTCCAATTGGATCTTTTTTCCTACTGGTAATAAAATAGAAAAAAGTGGTACTTTTCAAGACTTTTAAAAACTGTTCAGACAGATTTTTTCAAACTTACATTACCATATGGTAGCATTTCTTTACTCTCAACAAGACTATTAAAGCCTCTTAAAATTCTATTCTGAGTTGAAGGGTGAATATTTGCAGCTGCCTGACTCAGTCTGATTTGAGCTGATAATATATTTTTACTGATATTTTACACATTAGACATTTGTTACAGAAATTTGTTGCAAAGATTTTTCCTAGTTTTTCTTCTGATTTTGCATTGATTTGGTAGTGAAAACAAAATGTGACAGTTGTAAAGCACTTTGTAAAACTTGAAATGCTATATAAATTCCAACTATTATTAATATTATTATTAAGTATAGTGTGGTAAAATTGTCAGATCTTTGCTTAAGATAAATCACTTTTATAGTAGTGTGGAGGAATGGACTGAAGTGAGGAAAGACTGGAGGCCAAAAAGACAATTAAGAAATACTACAGTAATCCAGATGAGAAGGGATGAGGGCCTAAACTAAGGTGGTAGCTAGCGATGAATAGAGAAGAGGGCCTGATATGAGATGGTCTAAATCTGAGGTATCAAACATACTACCCACCAGCAATACTCTATATAGTGTGGCCTGAACTGAATTAAAATGGAATTGGGAAATAGTCAATAAAATAAATAAAAACAATAAAACATAGATAACATTACATTTTAAAACTAAGTCAAGATGTGACCTACAGAAATCCTTATGAACAGATTAGTGGTACCTATTTCTATTTGAGTTTGTCACCACTTGTTGCAGGATATATATGACAGGATTTGGCGGTTAATTGGATATGTGGTTTAAGGGACCATGAAGAATCAAGGATAACACTACAGTTAGTAAGCTGGAAGACCACAACAATGGTAGTGCTGTCTACAGAAATAGGGAAATTTGGAAAAGGGATGGATTTAGGGGAAAAGATACATTCAATTTTAGACATGTGTTTAAGAAGTCTCAGGTTTGCATGACTGCAGGTTTATAATCTATATCAAAGTGTTTGCCTTCTCAAGGAGGGAGGAAGGTAGAGAGAGAGGAAATTTGGAACTCAGAAATTATGAAAATTAATGTTAAAAATTGTTTTTAACATGTAATTGAGAAAAAATTAAGACATTATTTTAAAAAAAGAAATCTTGAAATAACCAGTTTGAAATGTCCAATAGGCAGTTTGTGATAAAAGACTGAAGCTCAGAAAAAAGAATAGGACTGAATATATAGAATCATATGTCATCTACATAGAGGTAGTAATTAAACCCATGGGAGCTGATTTGGTCAGTGAGGGGGAGAGAAGAGTAGGGAGTCTTAGAGCCTTGAGAAATCCATAAGAGGTATGGTTGAGATGATAAACCAGCCAAAGAGACTGAGAGCCCTAGTCTGTAAAGAACTAAAATAACCACACTAACTTGCATAATAAACTCATTTTTAAGTATTTTAACAGGTACTTTGGGACACCAAGTTAATTGATAAATATGCATCAGAAGTATTTTAATAAGACAGTAAGATAACATTCATAGACCACAGCCTTTTGAGGAAAACATCTTACTAAATGATAAAAAGAATTTTTAAAAAGCTTGAAATAAAAATAATTGGAAAAAGTTCTTACTTTTTGTTTATTTTGGTGAGTTCCCAAACCAGGCCCCCAACAATAAAGACAGATGTTGCTTCAGAACCTTGCTCTTAGACAAAAGACTTTCTATTATGGGGCCTCATCCACAGTAGCTTCCTGTAACAAATTTACTGTCTTAGACCAGTGACTGATTCCTTCCTGCCACCTACAGATAGATATAGACTATCTGGTCACCTCTTTTCCTGGGAGTTCCCTACCATCTTGGGAACACATCATGTTTGTATGAGTACTTAAATTTCTGACTCATTGAGGGACATATAAACTCATACAAAAAAGTTTATTGAAATAGCCCTACACATTGTAAGAGAGGAACTCTTTTGGGGAATAATGTCTTTCATTTATAAGGAAAGAGATGAGAGTAAGACAATGGAAAGGGAACTGCTTTTGGTTAATTTTAGACCTTTACTGCTTCAGGTATCCATGATTTTTCACTGGCTTGAGTAATCTTCCACCTGATCATATGGCAACCCCCATCATGCTTTATTAGATGGTCTTAACAGGTTGTTATACTAAAAATTCATCATTTGGTGGTCCTAGTGATGAGCCTTTCCAAACTCAAGTAGGCTGGCCTTTAGACTACAGAGAGAACATCTTTAGACTTTTATTCCTCTTGCCTCCCTCTAAATGTTAACATACCACAAAATTCTTTTTTCTTCACATCCTTTCCCTCGGTGATTTCATGTACTGTGGCTTCAGTTAACACCTCTATTCATATAGCACCTAAATCTATCTCTGATCCCAGCCTCTCCCCAGAGTTCCCAGTTTTACAATTGCCCTGCCTAAATATGCTGCTAGTGCATCAAATGCAACATATCCCAAACAGAATTTATCTTGTTCCCCTGACCCTAAATCTAGCCTTCCCCTCGTCTTTCTAATTTCTTTTGGGGTGTCACTATCCTCCCAGTCACTTCAGAGTCATCTATCACCTTTGATTCTTCTCTCTCCTTCATCTTCCATATGCCATCTGTTCAGTTGAGACAGGTTACTTTTAGTTTCCTTTTCTCTTTTTGCTACGTAATTTTGTTCACACAATCCTTAGGCTACAGTAGAGCTCTTTCCCCCACAGAGTATCTATTTATTGAAATACTCCCTTTCTTCACTGCCCAACTAAAGTGCCATTTCTCAGAAAAACCTTTCCCTAAACCCTGTAGCTGAAAGCAACCTTTTCCCCTTCTTATTCATCTTAGCAGTTTCAGAACTTCTCCTTTGCAAGCATCCCCTGCAATCCTTATTGGTTTGGTCATGATTTAGCTTTGAAAATATAGGCTAATCAGAAATTCAGTCAGCTCCTCAAATTGTCTCTTCTGGCTTAAAAACTACATTAAAAATTGACTAACAAAGAAGATGGAAAGTGACTCTTATTTATAATAATATTCCTCTTACATTTTACAAGTAAGAAAGCACACTTTTTTGGACTGATAACTGAAGAGTATGATGTGAAGTTTTCTTTAGTTTAATTTTCAAGCTATGAGAGTTTTTCTTAAGGAGAAGTTGTAGTGGGTGTAAATATTTTTTGAGTGATTTTGAATAAGAGAGTGAAAATATGATAACTATAGACTGTTGAATATCGCAATTTAGAAAGTTTACTGCATTGCAGAGTACATACTGATTACATAAAGAAGGCATTTCTAACTTGGCTACATAAAAGTGAAATTTTGGTGAGTGATTTCAGACGGTTTTATTGTTCAAATCAATAGCATAATTTTCCACTTGAGATCTAAACATACTTGACTTCTCAAAGATAGGGCAGAGACCAAATGTAGATATTTAGCCTGCTGATTTTATTCAAGTAGTTGGATTTCTATAAAAGCATAACTTAAATTCACTTACCATTCTTCTAACATCTGCATAATAACATCCACATCTGGAATCCAGATCATATACACAGACCCTATAAGAGTTGCGAGTTGATTTTTGTATGGGGGGAAAGAGGAGGTTGGTTGTTTTTTAGGTCATTGATCTCTCCTTTCTAGCAAAGCTACATCAAATATAATGATTAATTTCCAGGCTCAAATACCCACATGCATGATTATAGAATAAAGATAATACACTAGTTTATTTTTAGGTTGTAATGAAGCATTACTTCATATTAGAAGTTGGGGTTTCAACTATGATTCGAATCAGGCACAATACCCAATATATTTTTCTCAATCTGGAACATTCTCTGGAAAGCGGAAAGGTGGGAAATATGATCTAGTTTTCTGCGTAAGGAAAGATTGGGTAACTTTTTCCTTCCAGTCTTGCAAGGCCTGGTTCAGTGTCGGTGTACAAACTCAACAAAAAACAAAATCATTTGAAATGTAAAAAGTACAGCTCTAAGCACCAGATATGGTACTTAGCCCCTCAGTCAGCTAAAGATTATTGACAGTGGTAAGAAATTCAAGGTTAAGAATGGAGTGGAGGTAAAAACAGGTCTTGGGGAGAATCAAAAAATCTATGCCAGGATTGGCATTGCCTTATAGATGTGACTTGTTGGATTAGTCAGGTGGGAGAAAAGTGTGTGTGTATGTATCTGGACTATAGCAAGAATGGACAGTATTAGGGGCAGCTAGGTGGCACAGTGGATAGAGCACCAGCCCTGGAGTCAGGAGGACCTGAGTTCAAATCCGGCCTCAGACACTTGACAGTTATTAGGTGTGACCTTGGGCAAGTCACTTAACCCTGATTGCCTCACCAAAAAAGCAAAAAAAAAAAGGGGGGGACAATATTGTCTGTAGGTAATCATTTAAGTTGGATAAGAAAAGATCACACTACTGTTGAATATGTAGTTCTGCGCCCTCACTGCCTCTTGCTTCTCCTACTACTTGAAATTCCCATATTACCTATCCTCTGGAAAAAAAAACAGTTATTGAAAATAACTATTCAAATGTAAATGTGTACTGGGAGAAAATAAGGATAGCCACACTTTTTATTATTGCTCTTTGTGTACAGTAACAGATTGTATATTTGTTGTCCAAAAACCAGTGTAGCTGAGTTTAGAGAGGCTCATCACCAGGTTGACCATACTTAGATCCTCAAATGGGGTTGTGATCTCATTGAGTTGAAGGTTCTCTCCAAAGTTACAAATCACAACTCATCCATCCAAGGACATCTGAATCAGTGTGATTCTTGTCCTTATCATTCCATAAATTCTCAACATAAGGTTGGTTTACCCAACATAATGAGGCTTTCCTTGCTTTCTCCTGGTATCTTAATGATGCCAATGGAGTACTCTAGCTGTCCACCTGTCATCTGTTGCCTTTGCTACGTAACCAGCCCATGTTCTGTTCCTGTCATGTAATTCCTTGATGACATTTTTGTTCTTGTTCTTATTCCTTATTGGTCAAGTCAACATGCATTTATTAAGTCAACAAGAATTTACTAAGCACTTACTGTACACCTGGCACATAGTAAAAAAAAAAGAAAGAAAGAAAGAAAAGCTCTGAGGGTACATTGCAAGTAAAATGAAAGACAGTCCATGCCCTCAATGAACTTACATTCTAATTGGACATAAAAGGGAGCTAGAAGTGAGGAGGAAGGAACCCAAGGAGGCAAGTTAAGGTGGTGAACTCTAGAGAATGAAACATGGCTGGTCTGGGCCCTTTCTCAAAGTGGAAGTCCCAGGAGAAACTCACCAGTTGATTATATGTTGCAGCTTGCTTATATTCACCATGAATTTTTCCATTACCCTCTTTGTGATGCTTATTTTTAATTCCTTGGGGACTGTTATATTCTGTGTCTCACTGTTATACAGCAACATTGGTAGAGTGTTGCTATTAAAAGGATAGCCCTTTGTTTCTGTAGGAAGATTGGGTTCATTAAAAGAGCTTTGTGATTCCCCCAAAGCAATCCAGACTACTCTCCTCCTTCTGTTCACCTCTGGTCCTAATTCATAGCCATTATATACTATCTGTCCTAGATATGCATATCTTATGATATTGTCCATCTAAGTGCATGATGTAGTCTGGGCATTAGACATTCTTAATCCATTGTTCTTTCCTATGTAGATAGTTAGGCACAGTTCCTTTGAATGATTACAGATTTATTTCAGGAGATTGTGCAGTATTCTGAAGCTTGACACAATTAGTAAAATGCCTTTTGCAGACCGGGACATCTGGAAGACCTCCCCATTTATGGGGAATCCTTCTTCAGCTTGGAATATGAGCGGAATCTCCTGTGATGAATAACTTTTTTGAGCATATATCTCTTTATTACGCCTTGCCTAATATTTGTGCTTGAAAGTCTGAGGATTATTGAACAGGGTTATATATGCTAGCCATAGAATGATGACATTTTTGGCCACAGCAACTCCTGAAGGCCATCTGTTGGGGTGTGGAGGTGCTGTAATCTTCATTGATGAACATAGTACTTACACTGACAAAGTCATGTATCTTAAAGTATTGGTGTTATCCATATACATTTCTTTATCCTTTCCATCATCTCCTGTTAAACTTTAAGCTGCTTGACAACAAGGGCTGGGTGTGATTTATCTTTGTCTCTCTCTTAGCACCTTGAATAGTGCTCTCTACATAGACATTTAATATACATTTATAGAATGAGCAAACAAATGATCTTGAAGAATAAATGGATGTGCACCAAAATCAAACAAAGCTATGGATTTCAAAGATTGAAGAAGATGAGACTAGAAATAAAACAGACCATTTGAAAAGGAAAAGACATAGAGAATGTGAATAGAATATAAGAAAGCAAGGTAGTAAGCTCCTTGGGAGCCAGGACTATCTTATTTTTGTCTATCTCTAGCATCAAGCACAGTCGCTGACATCTATTGCAGTGGCCTTCTAATTTGTCTTCTTACTTAGAGTCATTTCACTCTTCAAAATATCTTGAACACAACTGCTCAAATGATTTTCCTCAATCATAGATCTGGCTATGACACTCCCTTACTCAGTCAATTACAGTGGCTCCCAATTGCCTCTAGGATCAAATGCAAACTCCTTGCTTTGCCTTGAAGGTTCTTTACAAACTAGTCCCATTATTCATCTTCCTGTTCTCACTAGTCCAGCCAAACTGGTCTTCTCTCTGTTCCTCATACAGGGTACTCTGCTTCTCATCCCTATGCCTTGGCATTGGCCATCTTCCATGCCTGGAATTCACCCTCTTCTCACGTTTACCTCAAAGAATCCTTCATCTCCTTCAAGATTCAGCTCAAGTACTACCACATAAAAGAACCATCCCTAATTTGTCTCAACTTTGCTCTCCCTCATTATCTACATTGTATTTAACTCTTCCTATTTATTTTTTATTATTCCATATATATTTATTCTGTATCTACATATGCATTTATAGTTTGCATATTAAATTTGATTCACTTGGAGATATAATATTTTAATGTTTAACATGAGTTAATGTTAATAAGGCATAAAACAGACAAACATATGCTTGCCTAAGCAATGGAAGAATGTTTTGAATAATGAATTAGGCTCAGAATTAAACAGAAAGATGAGATTGAGCCAGTTTGCATATGAGAAACTGTACTTTCAATGATTCTGTATTACTCAGTGCTGAAAAAACCCATCCTTTTAACTTTAATATTCTCTTTTATTGAAATGTAGTATATTATAGTAGATAGTAACTCACTGATATGGCAATATAATCAGGAAGATCTGGGATCAAGTCTTTCCTCTGATAAATACTCTGTGACCATGAGCAAGTTACTTAACCTTTTGGTGTTCCAACCAGTTCTCTTAAGTTTATAAATCACTAATGGACTGCCTTGTCTAAATCAGGACAAAAAAAAAATCAAGACTTCCACAAAGGAAGTCATCAAGCTGATCAAAGATCTGTTTTTTAAAAATCTCCTCATGGTGCTATGTAGATAAAAATCATGGAGAACTAGTAGATTAGAAGAATCAAATTTCAGTGACCCATAGGGCCATGAAAAGATACATGGCAGGTGTAAGTACCTTGCAGCATATGACCAATAATAATTTACTCAAAAGATGTGGGTATAAAAGAGACAGTCAAGGTGAGTTAGTCATATAATAGGAATAGGTGGTAGGTGAATAGGCTATTTGTGTCTATTATACTAAGATATTGAAAGAACCAATGGAAGGCTTCTACCATGTTGGGTAGGTTCTTTATGAAAGATTTATGGAAAGACAGGAGCAAGAAGTGCACAAAATGAGAAGCAACAGGTTTGTCGTCATCTGCCCAGTTAGAAGAAGTACATACTCTGGATAAGCTCATAAATCTATCAAAGTATTGAGGTAAAAGCAATTTATTCATTTAGTCAAATACATATTTACTAAGTGCCTCCTATGTGCCAGAGACATATATGTAATAAAAGTTACATTTATTTTGAATATAATCCTGAGCTGTTTCCCCCCTCTCCAAGTTTACATAGATTAAACTGTTACAAGCTTATTAAAAATATATATATTCCAGAAGCTTGAACTAATAAAAATTTTATTTTTATTAAATATTTTCAGGCTTTGACATCACTCTCCAGTCATAAAAAGTTAAAAGAACTTCCTATTTCTGAGTGTGAATATATCACGGATTCAGGGATTAAGGTAAGGTAATTAAGATTCATTATTACAAATTCAAAGACAAAATCGTTTTAGCTAGGAGTCATTGTGGTGCAGTGGAGAATATTGGATTAGGAGTCTTAAGGGACCTGAATTTTAGTCCTAGTGCTGCCATTAAGTGCCATTAAATAATTGTGGATAAGTCATTTAACCTCCCTCACCCCCACCTTCTTCATCTTTAAAGTGAAGATTTTCTAAATAATTTCTAAGTTACCTTCCAGCACCAAAATTCCATGAATACAATTAGATCTAAAAACTACCACCAACAACAAAACAAGTGCATTAACTAGTATTTAGTACACCTAAACCATCCATTCCAAAGGATAATTTGGGAGTGAGATTGCCCCTACTATGTTCCTTCATATGTCCCAACATTACGCTGCCTGTCAATGTACTTGGTGTAGATAGAGAATCAGAATGGAATGAAATGTATTTATAGTTCCAAAGGAATTCAAAGAAAAATGATTTGAATTTTTGGTCAAAATGTGTAACTTGTGAGGAAATTATTACATTTTAAAAGCAATTTATGTTTTATTATGTTTGAAATGTATCATAACATTAAAAAGAAAAAAGGTGACTTCATTAAGAACTCTCCCTTAGGAAGTAGGTTAGGGATTCTTGTTTTTCAAATATATAGATAACTGAGCCAAATTTATAAAAATAAAAGCCATTCCCCAATTCATAAATGGTCAAACAATATCAACAATTTTCAGAAGAAATCAAAGCTATCAATTGTCATCTGAAAAAAATGCTCTAAACCACTAATAATTGGAGAAATGCAAATTAAAACAATTCTGAGGTACCACCCCACAACCATTAGATTAGGTAACATGACAGAAAAGGAAAATGACAAATGTTAGAGGGGAATGTGAAAAAATAGTTACCCTAATACACAGTGAAGTGGTCTAACCATTCTGGAGAACAGTTTGTAACTATGCCCTAATGGCTAGAAAATTCTTCATGCGCTTTGACCCAGCAATACCACTATTAGGTCAGCACCCCAAAGAGATCGAAGCAAAAGAACCCATATGTACACAAATATTTGTAGCCACTCTTTTTGTGGTGGCAAAGAATTGGAAACTGAGGGGACATTCCTCAACTGGGGAATAACTGAACAAGTTGTGATATATGAATGTGATGAATGCTATTGTGCTTAAGAAATGATGAAAGAGGTGGTTTCAGAAGAACCTGAGAAGACTTACATGAAGTGGAGTAAGCAGAACCAGGAAAACACTGTATACAGTAACATCGATATGATCAAATATGAAAGACTTAGCTATTCTAGTCAGTATAGTGATCCATGAGATTCCATGGGATTCATGATGAAAAAGGTTATCCACTTGGTCCAGAGATAACTGATGGTATCAGAATCCAGATCAAAGCATATTTTTTTCCTTTATTTTTTTTTTGCTCCCCCCACCCTAACCCTGCCAAACATGGCTGATGTAGAAATATGTTTTACATGACCTTCATATGTATAATGAAGGTATTTCTTGCCTTTTCAATGGGTGGGGGAGGGGTAGAGGGAAAAGAAAGAATTTGGAGCTGAAAATAAAAATTTTTTAAATTTTTAAAAGAAATGGATTAGTGTAAATAATACTAATCTAATAATACATCATTATTGCCATCTAATGGCAGCTTTCCTAAATTACAGACACAAGCTTTCTGGGGAATCCTGATCAGCCTTTGAGGGGCATAATTGACAGATCTCATGTAAAATAACACAACCATCTCACACTTCTATCCATGAGAACCTTCTAGAGGGATCAAGAGAATTACAGATCATATGTGTTTTCTCCCTCATTAGAATGTGAGCTTCTAGAAAGAAGGGACAATCTTATTTTTCTAATTGTATCCTTAGCATTTAACATAGTGCTTTACACATAGTAAGCATTTAATAAATGTCATATTCATTAATTCAGTATATTAAGGTTTAAAAATATTAAAACAATTTAGAATTTTGAAAACTTTTTTGATTCTTCTTAGAAAATAATCAGTCATTTCCCAATTACCACTCCCCTCCCCACACACCGAAAAGAGGTATAGTTATGCAACATTTACACACTGATCACTGAATCTTGCTTCTATATTGGGTAATATGATTAAATCTCTAATAGAAGATAGGAATATCAAACATTTAAACAACATGATACTGTGGGAAGAACGCTAGTCTCAGAGCCAGAAAACCATGATACCAGTCTCAGGTCTTGAGGCTAATAATATTTGTGACATCTGTCTCACAAAGTTGGGTTTGTTTGTCTACTATATTTGTGATTTTTTTTTTCTTTGAGACTGCGGCACTTATCACTAAGAGGTACAGCAGTCACTCATAGGCTCAATCGCACACCTGATTGGCTTAGGAACATTGACTTGCACCATTTTGCCCCTCCTCATATAGCGCATTGACCCCACTATTGAGGGTTCACCATATTGGTGCAGACAAGAGCAGACATCCAGTGCAGTTCAGAAGTCCCAAGTTCAAGAGATCTTCTGCTCCTTGATAGGAGGGATATTACAGGTGTGACCATCACCTCCCACCCCCCCACTGTGATATCATTGGTGTAGGAACTCCTCATTTTACCAATGCAGATTTGCAACTACTCTGCAATTTACAAGCTTGGAAAGCTGCTTGGGGCCATTGAGAAGCTAAGGACTTTCCTTGAGTCACACAGCCATTGTCATGTGTCAGAGGCAGGACTTAAGCCCAAATCTTTCTGTGATCCCAGGGCTGACACCTAGCCATTACTTAACATCTCTTTTTAAAGAGTTATCAATAGCAACAATGGTAACTGGAATGTATATAACTTTGAGAGTCAAAAATGCTTTTTATAGATTATTCAATTTGTTGTAAAGAGAGTACTTTATAAATTTTGGTATGCTATAAAAGAAGGAGCTAATAATAATTAAAAGAAAACTAATAACATGATTGGAGGAAATAAATCTTTGAAATGGTAAATATGTACTTAGATGAGAAGGTATGAAACATTTTGACAAGTTTCACACCTAAAGATTATTGAAAAAAATTGCTTTTCCATGGCATTATAGTAACTGACTTTAAGTGAGTGTAGAAATTATGAGCAAAAAATTATGAAGGGTCAGCATAAATGAAGTACATCTGATATATCATGTCATCATAACTATCATTGTGCATTATGGCAATTAAACAGAAAAGCAGAGAGAAAGAGACAGGGAGAGGAGACAGAGAGGGGAAAGAAAGGAGAGGAGCCGTGTACAAAGTGAGCCTGGACATTTATTAGTGCTTCTGTTTTTCAGGCACTATTCTAAGTATTGGAGATACCAATATAAGCAAGCAATATAATCGCTGCCCTCAAGGAACTTACATTCTAATAGAGGAAGACAACACAAAGGACAACTGTAAGGGGGATGAAGGAGGTTACAGGATGAGGCAGCAAGGTGAAGAAAAAAAAACAGTAGAACAGAGGCCTCGATCTGGGCAATCTAAGAGAGAGGCTTATCTGTCAGAGCCCAGGGTCCATCCAGGGGCAGAAGCCAAGTGTCTTGATGGGGACGAGGTGGAGATGAGGGCTGGAGGGGGAAGCAGTTTGATTTGGAGATTACCAGGAGGTGAGGTGGGGGCCTGGCTATTAATAATCCATGATTAATTACTTGAAGCATTATTAATCTTTTACAGCCAAACCAAATATTTCTGGAGCCTCTTGTATAGAGGGGGAGGGCCCTGGGAAGGGACAAGGAAAAAAAGGGTTTTGTAGCCTTCAGAGTGCTTTCTCACAATAGGGAGGTTTGGGGAGGAAACCCCTATCCCAATGTGCTGTTATCTTCATCCTTGCCAGCTTTCTGTCTAAAGATGAGACCAGGGCTGTACCTGTCTGAGGGCAAAGGAGGATATTGCCTTTGACTTGTGCCAAGCTATTACCAGCACTAAAATGCCCTCCTATATCATGCTGATAACACCTTAGAATAAGTGGACCTATTGACCAAGGGCTTCCAAAATCCCCAGGCTGTGGATCTCTCTCTCTTGAAGAATTGAGAAGGCCTTGTTAAACTTAGTCCTTCACAGTTGCTTCTAAGGTGCCTCAGAGAACATTTTCCTTTGTCCTGGCTTCCCTAATATCTTTATCTTGTACAAGTATTCAATATCACATCACTTTTTCCTAATGAAAAGAGAAGCACCAGAAGAAGAGACTACTAGTAAAGGCTTTTACTTTAACCACCCATATCTGCTGAGGCAGACCGGAGAGAGGGAAGGAGACAAGGAGAGTGTTTATGTGATTGGGTGAAAAGAGTTAAGCTGAAGGGAATTTGGATTGTGAAGTGGGGTTATTTGGAGGGCCTTCGGAGAGCTAAAGGGAAATATAAGGGCAATGAGGAGGGGTATTAGGAACATTAATCTTTTTAATTATCACTTTGTATTTATTCAAAACAAGCCAAACAAAACAAAGCTCAGTATTGTGGACTCAAGTGAAGGAAGTTTGTCCATTAAAGATCCTGCTCTGTACAGTGAAATAGACTGATACGACAACATCTGTATGTCAAGATTTATGCCGTTAAACAAATGGTTAATGGGGACCCAGACCAAGCTTTCAATCCAATACTTTAATCTGATAAACCCAACACACTTCCTTCATGGTCACTTTTTTTTAAGTTTAGAAAACTAATAACATAAACAAAAAATACATATTTACAACAATGTGAACATTCACTGGTTCTAGCGTTGGAAGACTTCAGAGCAAATCCCTCCTCTGATGCTTGTTACCCATTTGGCCTTAGCAAGTCATTTAATCTCCTTGGGTTTTAATATATGTTCTGTAAAATGAGGGGGTTGGACCAGATGATCTCCAAGGACCTTTCCAGGTCTGGATCTGTGATTTCCTGTTAACTGTTACAGAAGCCATAGGCCTCAGACTGCAGAGATAACTATTGATAGTAGAACTATGAAATCGCACCAGGTAAGACCTCTTCGGGGCAAAGCACAAGAGTCCTTCCTTGTGTGTCTATTTATGTTTCCCTCTGTCCCGTATGTTTATGCAGTTTTAAAGTGGTTGTAACCATAAGTTGTTAAATGTCTTAAGGAGTAGCATTTTTAATCAGATTAGACTTGTAGGGAGAGCCAACATGGTCCCGTCACATGAATGATGCTAACATGTCTCATTTTTAAACTAGGGCTCTCATCCTCTTCTTTTTCTAATCATTGTATTCAATGTTTATAACATTAGCCAATTCCGAACTCTATATAGGCGTGAATTTTCCTTTCACCCTTGAACAAATGGCATTTATGCATTTATCTAACAGATTCTGCCTGCATATTAAACTCCAGTAACCATTAACAAATGAAAATTGGCATTTTATAAGTATGTTTTCATTTAAAAAACCTTGATTTTAGTGGTAGAGAGTTAGTAAAAAAAAAAGTAATTCTAAAGCACAAATCACAATTATTTAAATTAACATTTAATCTTTGGAGTTTAAAAATAAGTGTAATTTTTAGATTAGCTAATTTTCCTTTTTGTAGACATTCACTAGTATTAGTTTTTTAGTCATTTATCTCTCGCTCTCTCTCCCTCTCTCTCTCACACACACAACACACACACACACACACACACACACGCACACACGCTCTCTCTCTCGCCCTTCCTTTCACAAATACATACATAACCACACATAAGAGCATACATATGAATGTGTTTGTGTGTGCAGTTGATCTTTTTTTTTTTTCAGTTAGGCAGTGGGGTTAAATGACTTGCCCAGAGTCACACAGCTAGTGTTATGTGTCTGAGGCCGGTTTTGAACTCAGGTCCTTCTGAATCCAGGGCCGGTGCTCTATCCACTGTGCCACCTAGTTGCCCCTTGTGCAGTTGATCTGGACTAAATATTGTTCTCCCTGCACACTGATTTATGTTCTCCCTGATTAAATCAAATCAGCCTGCCAAGCCTAGAAAACCAGAAGTTTCATGTTTGGCAATGGGATTTCCATTTTCAACCTAGACTGAAAAATAAAAAGACTCACAAAATTATTTAAAATGTATAGCTGAATTATGTATTTATAAAAAGCTTTCAAGGTAAATAATATTTTTTCATTGGTTCTATCAATGCTACCTAATAATAAAGCTTCCACATGAGTGAGTGAGTAAATTCCTCACTAATAAAATTACAGATTATTAAAGTATTAAACCATGATATGGTAATATCCAAATGAAACTGAATCTTTCCAAATCTGGCATTTTGATAATTAAATTGGCAAGTAGCTAAAGAAAAGGAATTCTAAGAAAAATACTCAATCACTTTACTATTGAACATTTTTATTGAAAAAGTATGCCTCCCAGAAGAGCAAAATGAGTTTAGGCAAACTGCATATCTAATGTCTGCAAGAAAGGGGAACTGAAATCACTGAGAGTAATTAAAACCAGATTCTAAAAGTCAATAAATCTGCGTCTCTAGACACTTCATCTTCATGTTCTGTGGTTTCTAGTGAAACACTGAAATAAAGTAACTTTTTATTATTTTCATGATTGTTGCATACTTTACCCTTGGTTATGTTTTGCAATTATTATCAAGTAACTAGTGTTACCAGAATTAGGTAAATACGGAATTGCTGGCTACCTGACAACATGTTGGATTTAGAGTTAGCCAGTGCTGTGGCTATTAGGCATTAGATGTTGACATTAGCCACAGTTTGGACTTTAATATGAGGTGATTTATAACATAGTTCAATAAAAAGCAAATAGTTGGTTTGGTTTTTTGGGATTTTTTTAGGCAATTGGGGTTAAGTGACTTGCCCAGGGTCACATAGCTAATAAGTGTCAAGTGTTTGGATTTGAACTCAGGTCCTCCTGACTTCAGGGCCGGTGCTCTATCCACTGCACCATCTAGCTGCCCCTGGCAAATAGTTTTTTATTGTATCTCTGTCAATAAGTTGGCATCACCCAAATGCTATACTCTGAGTGAAAGGCAATTGTTTGTAAAATATGTTTGAAAGAAATGGTGGTTTCCAGAATTATACTCTAATGGCCTGAAAGAATTAATTCATTTTCAGAAATATATGTTCAAGGAGAATATACATGTATTTTAAAACAGAAATTGGCTGCTTTCCAGCATCAGCCCAGGTGCAGAGGATTACCAGAGGCATAGGCTGGAAGGAGTGGCATAAGAATGAATGAATAAATGAGCATTTATTAAATGCTTACTAAGTGGCAAACACAGTATTAAAAATAGAAAAATGAACTAGTTCTTCCTTTCAAAAAGGGAAAAAACACATAAAGAAGGGATCAACTGCAGGATAAATGGAAAGACTCAGTGGGCCTTTTTTTTTCCTTTTTGTTTATAAGTATTAAGTTTATCCAAATCTGAAAGCTATAATCTCTTACTTTCCATATCTGTTTTCATTTTGTTAGCTTTTTAATCTTACTAATTAATATTCTCTTTATATCTACTAACTAATGAATTTATATTGAAACTGTTTCTGAAATCATGATGTCAACTCTTCACAAAGACACATGAGACCTCTTCATTCTTCTGAGTTTTTATATTGACAAGAAGTGTGAAGACATGTCCAGTTAGGAGATTAGGATAATTAGGAAAGATTTATGAGATGCATATTTTTATATGCAGAAATTAGGGGTGGAGGGAGATATGGACAGCATTCATGGAGACACAAAGACCACAAATACAGTGTTTATTTTGTAAGGTCTTATATCCCACCCTTCCTCATAGCTGATTCCTCCATCTCTTATACTTACTGTGTTTCATGATTGCTTTCTGGATCTGCTTTTCAGACTTCCTACACTTGACCCTGCTTTTTTCCAGATGGATTTCCTCAGTATGATTTGGCCTTTCATGAGAATCCTACCTTGGTTCTAATTATTGGTACCTTCAAGTAATCCATATTAGTCTGCAATAATGAGAGAATATAGATTATTATATTTTTCTTCGAGAAGATATAGATGTATCTATCTCTTAAAATATTAGAGCCAAGTACTATGTCCAACCATCTTGCTACACTGCCTATCACAGCAATATATACATGGAAGCATTTAATACCAATAATAATCTACTTGTTATTCAGTCTTTGCATGTTTCTCAGAGCATAATGCTCACCTTTTTGTTATTATTCCATACATTTACAACTTTGTCATGAAAACCTCAATGCAAATAGTGATGGAAGGCCTAGAGGATAGAGAGCACTGGCCTTGGAATCAGGAAGACCTAGGTTCAAGTCCTCTCTAGGAGGGGGGCTCTGTGACTCTGATCTAGGCAGGTTTTTTTTTAACTTCTCAGTGTTCTACACAACTCTCTAACATTTTTTTAGCTGCAGAGCAGGTACTTTACTACATTAATAGGAAGAAGTTTTCTATATCCACCAATGGATAACAAATGGATCTTACCAAAAATTAGTAGTGATCATACAATACCTACTTATCGCTTTCTGCTCCAGAGCTCAGGTACTGTACCATGTGTAAGTATTCATATTGGTTCCTCCATTATCTAAGTTATAATAGCTTAAATTTATGGAGTGCTTTAGATGTGTTATCTCATTTGGTCCTGACAACAACCCTTTAAAAGTACGTAGTTGCCCAATAATATCCATTATGAAATTATCCAGCGAGTTTTTTCT
The DNA here is from genome assembly GCF_003287225.1 of Phascolarctos cinereus. Classification (NCBI taxonomy): domain Eukaryota; kingdom Metazoa; phylum Chordata; class Mammalia; order Diprotodontia; family Phascolarctidae; genus Phascolarctos; species Phascolarctos cinereus. The sequence continues at coordinate 145,811,309 of NW_027555514.1, forward strand.
TTGACCATTGAACTTTAATTTGATAATTTATTGGCACAATGGATTGAGTGCTAGGCCTGGAGTCAGGAACATCTGAGTTCAAATCTAGTCTTAGATACTAGGTATGTAACTTCTGTCTGCCTTGGTTTCCTTGTCTGTAAAATGGGGATAATAGTAGCACAGGCTTGTTGTCAGAATCAAATGAGGGTAATATTTGTAAAGGGCTTGACATAGTTCATGGCACAGAGTTGGCACTATATGAATGCTAGCTGTTATTATTGTTACCTGTTAAATAAGTCTTTTCTATAAGTTACAAAATGTTTCTTGTTCAAGATCATAATACATTTCATTTTCTTCCCAAAGGCAACAAAATTCATTCCTAATAGCCCAGTATTGGAATTGATATTGGTACTCTGGATGTACACACACACACACACACACACACACACACACACACACACACACACACACACACGCTCAGTTACTCACATTGAAAAGCTGAACCATATGTGTCCCTTAGAGAGCAACATTCCACTACCACACAACATTGATCCTTATCTTGTAACTAAGATGAAGTCATTCAGGAATCATCAAAGAAAACATGAGATTTATGACTCCACCTTTTATCAAGGGAGATTGCCAAACTTTCTTGAGGACCTAGTGGAAGCAATAATAAAAAAGAAGCTTAACCTCCAAAACCATATGGAATCTATTCCTTCAGTAGGGCCAATGTAGAAAAGCAGATCATAGAGGCTAACATTCTGCCTCCTGGCCATGCTGTTAATTAAAATTCCTTCACTCATTGGTGTACTAGATTATCATCATCATCATCTGTCATTTATTGGGTTCTTTGTAGCTACAAAATCCTTTACATATCTTATGAGGAAAGAGATAATATAGAGGAAGGAACAATGAATTTGTAATCAATAGGACCTAGACTTAAATCCTGGTCTTTCTACCACCTAGCTGCATGACTTTAGGCAAATTAGGTAATCTTTCCTGCACTCAGCTTTCTTATCTATAAAATGAAGAGATTGATAAAATGAGCACTAAGACCCTTTCCAGTCCTAAATAATTATCATATCTATCCAAGATGGTAGACTAGAGGCAGCAATCCAGCTGAACTCTCAACAATCTCTTCCAAACAGCTTTAAAATAATGCCTGAAATTTTAAAGTGGTAGAGCCCATAAAGAGACATTTTTCCAGCCTAAAAAAACTTTAAAAGGTCAGCTGAAGAAGTCTTTGATACCAGTGTGGAGGCTTGTCTGGAATCCACATATGCCACAGCAGCAGCAGCTTCACCAGAGATGTTCTGGGTTGCAGTTCCAGGTGGAAAGGAATATTGGTGATTGGTCACAAGGGAGCAGCCCCATTCATAGTTCCAAGGCAGAGGAGTATTACAGCATGTGGCTGCAGGGGATCAAGGGCCCTTCCTGGGTAAAAACCAGAGCACAGACCAGGTAAGCAGTGACCATACTTCTCTCAGGATCATATCACCTTGGAAGCACCAAAAACTTGTAGATGCCTAGAACTAGCTCTGAAAATAGCAGCACAAAAAAGTTTAAAGCTTAGGACAGTGCCTGCCCACTGGGTGAGCAGAGCCCAACTTGGATATTAAGTTCAAAGTTTAAGAAATAGGCCAGAAAAATGAACAAACAACAACAACAAAAAAAGAATTGGACCATCAAGAGCTACCATGATGGCAGGAAAGACCAAGGCATAAACTTGGAAGAAGATAACAGTGTTAAAACAGCTACCAAAAAAAGCCTCAAAGAAAAATGCTAATTGGAATGAAACCCAACAAGAATTCCTGGAAGAAGGGGCATCTAGGTGGTGCAGTGGATAGAGCAGCAACCCGGAAGTCAAGAGGACTTGAGTTCAAATCTGGCCTCAGACCAAACACTTGACACTTACTAGCTGTGTGACCCTGGGCATGTCACTTAACCCCAATTGCCTTAAAAAAAAAGAAAGAATTCCTGGAAGAGATAAATAGAAGAGGAAAAATTGGGAAAAGAAATGAGAGTGGTGCAAGAAAATTAAGAAAAGAGAATTAATAACTTGTAAAAGAGGCACAAAAATACTGAAGAAAATATATACCTTTAAAAAGCAGAATTGACCAGATGGCAAGAGAAGTACAAAGGCTCAATGAAGAAACTAATTCCTTAAAAATTAGAATTTGGCAAATGGAAGCCAATGCCTCCAAGAGACACAAAGAAACAAAACAAAGTCAAAAGAATGAGAAATAGAAGAAAATGTGAAATATCTCTACAGTAAAACAACTGACCTGGAAAATAGATCAAGGAGAGGTAATTTAAGAACTATTGGACTACCTGAAAACCATGAAAAAATAAAGAGCCTAGATATCATATTTCAAGAAATTGTCAAGGGAAACTACCCCTAATAGAGGGTAGAATACAATTTGAAAGAATCTACCAATCATTTTCTGAAAAAGATCCGAAAAGGAAAATTTACAGGAATATAATAGCCAAATTCCAGAGTTCCCAGATCAAAGAGAAAATACTTCAAACAGCCAGAAAGAAACAATTAAAATGTTGTAGAGCCATAGTCAAGATCACAGGAGATTTAGTGGCTTTCACATTAAAGCAGAGACTTGGCAATTGATATTCTGGAGGGCAAAAAAGCTAGGATTACAACCAAGAATAACCCACCCAGCAAAACTGAATGTAATCCTTCAGTGGAAAAATGGATATTTAATGAAATAGAGGACTTTCATGCATTCCTGATGAAAAGACCAGAACTGAATACAAAATTTAAGAAACACAAGACTCAAGAGAAACATAAAAAGGGAAAAGGAAAGAGAAATCATAAGGGATTCAATAAGGTTAAGCTGTTTACATTCTTACATGGGAAGATGATACATCTAACTCTTAAGAATGTTATTATTAGGGCAGTTAAAAGGAGTATACATAGATAGAAGGCATGGGTGTGAGCTGATTATGTTTGAATTATCTGAAAAAATGAAGGGGTGAAAAAGCACTGGGATGAGGGGGAAGGAAGATGTAGAATAGGGACAATCTCACATAAATGAGGCACACAAGGAATAGCTTATATAGTGGAGGGGAAGAAGTGGGGCCGTGGCAGGCAGACACATGCTAAATTGTGTATAGAAATGTAACTTATGCAACATAAAAGTAGGAGGGGAAGAGGATAAGAGAAGGAGACAGTGATGAACAAAAGGGGGGTGGTGAATTAAGGGAGGCAGTGTTTAGAACAAATAGATTTGAGGAGGGACAGGATAAAAAGAGAGAAAGAAGAAGAAACAGAAGAAAATAAAATGAAGGGAAATGAATAGTAATCATAACTGTGAATATGAATGGGATAAGCTCATGCATAAAACAGAAGCAGACAGCAAAGTGGATTAGAAACCAGAATCCAACAATATGTTGTTTATAAGAGACACAGTTGAAACAGAAAGATATCCAGAGTTAAAATAAAGGGCTGGAGCAGAATCTAATGTGCTTCAGCTGATGTGAAAAAGACAGGGATATTGAGGCAGCTAGGTGGTGCAGTGGATGGAGGACCGGCCCTGGGTTTAGGAGACCTGAGTTCAAATCCGGCCTGAGACACATAACACTTACTAGCTGTGTGACCCCAGGCAAGTCACTTAACCCCATTGCCTAGCCAAAAAAAAAAAAAAGACAGGGATAGCAATCATAATCCCAGACAAAGCAAAAGCAAAAGTAGATCTAATTAAAAGAGATAATCAGGATGTAGCAGATAGAGTGTTGGGCCTGGAGTCAGGATGACTCACCTTTGTGAGTTCACATCTGGCCTCAGACACTTAACTTGCTGTGTGACCTCGGGCAAATCACTTTAACCCTGTTTGCCTTGGTTTCCTCATCTGTAAAGTGAGCTGGAGAGGGAAATGCCAAACTACTCCAGTATCTTTGCCAAGAAAAACCAAATGGGGTCACAGAGTTGGACATGACTGAAAAATGACTGAACAACAACACGTTTTGTAAAAGGTACCATAGACAATGAAATGACATAAAAATTTTTTTACAGCAAGTTTCTTTGATAAAGGCCTCATTTTTCAAATATATACTGAGTATAGAAATTAATCAAAATTATAAAAATAAGAACCATTCCCCAGTTGATAAATGGTCAAAGGATATAAACAGGCAGTTTTCAGAATAAGAAATCAAAGCTATCTATAGTGATATGAAAAAATGCTCAAATCGCTATTGATTAGAGAAAGGCAAATTAAAACCATTCTGAGGTACCACTTCACACCCATCAGAAATGACAAATGCTGGAGGGGCTGAGGGAAAAGTAGATACACTAATGAATTGCTGGTGGTGTAATGAATGGGTCCAATCATTCTGGGGAACAATCTGAAACTACGACCAAAGGGCTATAAAACTATGCATACTTTTTGAACCAGCAATACCATACTAGGTCTGTACCCCAAAGTGATCAAAGGAAAAGGACCTATATGTACACAAATATGTATAGCAGCTTTTTGTGGTGACAAAGAATTGGAAATCGAGGGGATGCTCATCAGTTGGGGGAATGACTGAACAAATTGTAACGTATGATTATGATGGAGTACTATTGTACTCTAAGAAATGATGGGGGGTGTGGTTGCAGAAAAAACATGGCAAGACTAATGTGAACTACTGCAGTGAAGTGAGAAGAACCAGGAGATCATTGCACACAGTAACAGCAATGTTGTAATGAGGATCAACTGTGAAAGACTTGGCTACTCTGATCAATGCAGTGATCCAAGACAATTCCTAAGAACTCATGATGAAAAAATACTCTCCACCTCCAGAGAGAGAACTGATGAACTCTGAGTGCAAACTGAAGTATAATTTTCCTACTTTATTTTTCTTGCCTTTTTTTAGAAGTATGGAAATATGTTTTGCATGATTTCACATGTATAACTGATATCTTATTGCTTGCCTTCTTGATGGATTTGGGAGGGGATGATAGGGAAGGAGAGAATCTGGGACTCAAAATTTAAAAGAAAAGAATGTTAAAAATAAGTAATAAGATATTTAGGAGGAAAAACATGTATGGCACTTGGAGTTTTAAAAAATTGCTTTGCTTAAAGCATCCCTGTGAGATAGATAGTGTCAATATTACAACCCTCCCCTCCTCCCATCTTACAGAGGAGGAAACTGAGGACCAGAGAAAGGAAGCAACTTGTTCAAAGTCACATAGTTGCAAAATGGCAGAAGGACTCCAAAACAAATGTTCTGACTCCAAGTTAAATATTCGTTTTACTATATTATGGTCAAGAGGATACTTTTCAGGAATTTGACTTTGAATGGTAGAGAGGTAAGAAATGCTCCTTCAATGAGCATTGGGATAGAAGCATTTGGAATCTTGTTTTAAGAAGGGAGGGGAGGAAGAAACCATACAAAATAGCATACTGCCAAAACCTAGTCACATATGATCATCCTGTGTGACTTTGAGCAGTCCTGATAATCTCCTAGCTTTACAACAGACCCCCTGGAGGGGAGACAAAAAGCACCTGGAATCAACTAAATCCCAGACAAAATCCTGCCAGAGTGCTCAGACTCTGTCCTGACTTGAGGGACAAGTGGCTATAAATAACAAGACAAATACACTTGGTTTTCTCTGGCTCTTCCTCCGTTATTGTAACTCCAGTAGAGTTCCATAGACTCAGTGGGATAGAATGAGAAGCTAGCCAGACTTCAAAGGAGGCAAGATTCTCATGGCCTGTCAGTTTCCCACAGTATTTAAGAGAGGGGTTAGTATTAAAGACATAGGAAGAGTGAATTCTTGGAAGAGAAACAGCTGACACTGAGGCCATCATATATTGATCCTGACTTTCTGCCGACTGCCATTATTCAGAAGTTTTCTTTTTTGGCTTGCTTGGGCTGTCGTGTTGTTGAATTTACTTAATTGAATCTGCATGCCAGTTATTGTCGTGTTTGGGTGGAAGTGTTAGAAGGAAACTAATCCTTGGAAAGCCTCTCCTACAACTTATGCCATTCCTAGATCATTAGTTTATCATTTGCAAGTGAGGACTTGCCAAGAGTTAAATAAAACCTGTCAGATTATCTGAGCATAGATATTAAAAGCATGAAAAATAAACATCAGCATTCCATTTTCCCAATAAAAGCAAGAAGCTGTACATGTATACTTCATTTAGATTTTTAAACAAAAGTCATTTTCTTAGTTAAGAAAACTGGAATTCAGGGCACATAGCTCCCAAATATCTGTTCTAATGACAAAGCCATAGCCTTCATGGTACCCATTTATAATTCTCAAGGAAGTAATGAATTCTCTCACTATCCAGGGATGTGATAGTGGCTTTCTACGTATGGCACCTTTTTTTATAGGTGGGATACAAAAATAGTAGAAGAGTCAGTCTAGCCAATTTCAGAACCTAAAAGAGAGCCACCAAGAGTGGTACCTATAGACCTTCATGCAAACCAGAGTTCCCAGCTGAGGGTCTCAAACATTAAGGAGGGACTAATCCATCAGTTTCTGAGACACTAGTGTATGGGTTCCTCCCATTGTAAGTATTTTTTGTTTAAGCACCAGAGTAAGCTTCCAAATACAGTTCTGTATTTATATTTGGCAGTGTTTCCCAGGCTCTCCCAAACCATCAAAGCCCTAGTTCCAGGCCTCACCTAGACACCTCCTAACTTTCCATTTATAGCACTGCAGCACTCTGCTTCTGTGCTGTCCTCCCCCACTCAGTGGCTCAAATCTCCATCTCTGTATGGAGCTTCTCTGCCTAACAAAATAACAGATGCTGGTTTGACATGGCCTCTGCCTTTGTTAGCCACAGCACACAACAGCACCAAGGCTGGTTGGAGTATTAAGACGTAAGGGGAATCAGTACCCTTTCAAGAAGAAATATAGTACAATTGATTTAGGGTTGTTGGAGATGACTTAACTTCATAAAAGACTGGATAAAATATGTATCTCAAATGATAAGGTAATATAATTTTTTTAAAGGAGCCAGCTGACATCTGTTGAGAAGAAAGAAGGAGGGGCAGACAAGGTATATTTGATAGACTAAGGTCTAACTGGGAAAAGGTGGAATGACTTTCTTCTCCCTTCTGGTCTTCTACATAGGGTTACTTGGGTGAGCCTATGGGAGAGCTTTGCAGGGTGGAGCTACCCTCTTGAGTCAGGTTAGGCAGATTATCATGATTATCAGGAAGTAACCAGCTAGTGGTTTGTTTTTAATTTTTATTATTAATTTGTTGCTAGTGTTGTTCTTTACCTTACCTTGTAAAACTGCTCTTTACCTGACCTTGGAAAAATGCAGAAAGCATAAACAGCTGACTCAAGGCACCAGACATATGTCTCATTTCCCTCTGTAGTCCAGTAGTCTACTCCTGGCTCCTTGAGGAGATAGGTGTGTAGCATGAAGCTAGAATAAAGTTCATAATTCACAGTAGCAATGCTTTCAGAAATGAAATATTGTATACATGGTTTTGCAAAGTTTTATTTTAAAAATATATTTTATTTTTATGAAATTAGGATTATCCATAGGATGATCCCATCCAAACTTCCAAAAATTTTCAAAAATGAGAAATATTTTTGGGAAGATAATTTGTTTCAGGAAAGCTTTATTTTATGCCTTCCTCTTCCATCTCCATTTTCTTTGACCTCCTCTTTGAAGTCTCTGTAACTCCCTATCTACATCTCTTCCTTTTCTTTCTGACCACTAATGGAGTAGCTTTCTTTTTTCTTCTTGCCTTGTCCCTTCTACCTTTTATCTTCAAAGAGTAATTCTTGGGGGCAGCAAGGTGGCATAGTGGATAGAGCACCAGCCCTGGAGTCAGGAGGTCCTGAGTTCAAATCTAGCCTCAGACACATAATACTCACTAGCTATGTGACTCTGGGCAAATCACTTTGCCCCAATTGCCTCACCAAAAAGGGGAAAAATGCATTTTAAAAAAGAGTAATTCTTTAATTTTTGACAAATACTAAAAGATTGTAGAGCCAATTAGCCAACAAAGCTTATCAAGGACCAAATAATGTATTCTGGAGGTCAGATTGAATAGTATGGGATTCTTCCAGGATTCTGTCATTGACCTTTTCCTAATCTACTTTCATTTTTTTCCTATGTAATTATTTCTTCTACATAGATTCCTAAATCTCTATCACCTTTTTATGAGCTAAAGGACTCCATTCCATTTGCCTGCTGGATATCTCCACCTGGATATTCCATCGACTCCTTAAGTGGGTCCAAAAGTGTGTTCAGTCATCTTACTCAGTAAAAATTAAGTATCTCTTGCATTCATCTCCTGCATATGGTCACCACTTTAGTTCTAGTCCTCACTATCTCTTACCTGGACTCCCCGATATCCTTGTATTCAATGCCTCTTTTCACTAATTCATCCTCCATACAGCTGCCAAAGTAATAGTAAGGCACAGGTCCCCCTAATATATATCACTCCCTACTCAGACACTATCAGTTACCTCCCCATTGCCTTCTATATGAAATATGAGAAGCTTTAACCTGGAATTCAAGGCCCTTATAATCTCGTTTTAATATACATTCTATCATTTCATTCTGTTCCTTTTAATGTGTTCTACATTCCAGATAAACTAGACTACTTGCCCTTCTAAGATCCTTAATCTATTTCTTCCTTCTCTAGCCTTCAGGATTTTTCCCATGCCATCCTCCATGCTTGGATTAGTCTCCCCACATCTTCACATGTTGAAATATTTCCTTTCTCTCAAGTACTTGAATTCAGGTGCCACTTCTTGGGTTGAGTCTTTCCTGATTCTCCCTTAGAATGTCTCATGTCACTCTGTTTTAATCTTTTTTGTGTTCTTATGTTTGGATATGTAGTGTGGTTACTTGTGTATGTGTCTCTCTGCCTCACTGCTAGATTGTAAGTTCCTTGAGGATAAGAACTGTTTTCATCTTTGTATATACAGTGTCAGTCTTATGCTAGGCACTTAATAAATGTTTGTTTAAATGAATTGAATATGAATCAGTTATTAGAATAGGAAGGAAGAAAGAAACTATAACAAAGGAAAGGACTTGGGGGATAATGTCATTCCATGGGAAGAGCACTAACTTTGAAGCCAGAAGATCTTGATTTGAATACCAGCTCTTCTACTTACTATCTGTATGACTTGACTTTGGATAAGTCGTTTAGTTTCTCTGGACTTCAGTTTATTCATCTGTAAAATGAGGGGTCTGTGCAAGGTGATTTCTAATGTCCCTTCCAACTCTAAATCTATAGTTCTATGATTAACAAAGATACTAGCTTTTATTCCTTATATTCCTTCCCTCTCAGTAGAATAACTTCCCAGTTCCTTCCCCCATCCATTAAAAAGAGTTTCCAGATCTAAAAACAGGGTTCTGGCCTGAGATCCCAGGAGACCCTGCCTAAGCTAAGCCTTGTCAAGCAGTAATTTTCCACAACATTGCAGGCATATAAACATGAGAGTTTCCAAGGCATTACATAAGTCAGAGCCATGACAAGACCAGTACCCCATCCCCTGCCTCCTTTCATGAATTAGGCACCATGTGAACCTGGACTGCTATCATGTCTCCTGCCAGCCCTGCTTCTACACTTTATGAAACAGCATGTAAAGTCTAAAATGATATGTAGTCAGAAGTTTCCTATCGGCTTCACAATGTGCATGTGTTGAAGTTGTTTTCCAACTTTTAAGGCTGCCAAAAATAGTTTTAGTCACAGAAAATAATTCCTGGCAGCAATGAATTTACTGAAGCTCTCTGTGGATTTAAAAAAAGTTAAGGCCTAAAGAAGCAAACTGTAAAGAAATGATAACATGAGTCAGGAACATGAGTGAGTTCTCTTAATGACAGGTACTGCTACCCTGTTAGGTAGTTTGTCTCTTAGGTGCCATACCCAGTAAATCTGATGGAAGCATAGCCTGTATTACGTACTGAACGTAGGAATGTAATAATTAAGTCCCCCTACCAAATGACTCAGATCAGAAGATAAATGTGCCTTTTGCAAGAGAAGAAATCATTTTACTCAAAAAGTCATTTGGAAGTTTTCTAACAGATGGTGAAGACTTGCAAAATATATATCAAAGAGAGGAAAGGGGCAGAATTCAAAGATGCACATTCTTATGTATTGTGTTAGGACCAGCAAGGAGACAAGTGTCACCAGACCACAGAAAGCCTGTACCATTGATTTACAAAATTGCTGTGAATGAGATAAAGCTTATAAATGCTTTGCAAACATTAGAGTGATATGTAAATGCCAGCTATTATTTACTAAATATCCTTAAGAAATTTTTTGTGCCTTGGATTTCCCAAAGATGAAATAATATGCCCATGAATATATCTTCAGCTTTGAAATCACTTTTGTCAATTATTTTATCAGCAAATTCTATAAATAAGCTCAGTGTTACAGAAATTTAGAAGAAGGGATTTAAATCAAAACATATTCTAAACTGGGGTGTCAAATAGAAATGAGGGCCACCAAACTATATATAAGGATCCCTGTAGGCCTCTTCTCCCAACTGAATTGCTGTAATGAATATATTATTTTGCTATTTTGAAAAGTGAAGAAATCAGGACTCAGAAAAGTGAAGTCCACATAGCTGACAAATGTTAAATACTGGGTTCAAACTCAAGACTCTGGGTCTCATATGCTTTCTTAAATTAGTGAATAATAAATTTAGGGAATTCTTATTTTCATTTACTCTTTTCCCTCAGCTATGTAAGGATATGTATTTTGCATAAATTGCTTATAAAAGTCTGTCTCTTTTTTTTTTTCATGAGGAAGTTGGGGTTGAGTGACTTTCCCCATGTCACACAGCTAGTAAGTGTTATATGTCTGAATCTGGTTTTGAACTCAGGTCCTCCTGACTCCAGGGCCGGTGCTCTATCCACTGTGCCACCTAGCTGCCCCAAAGTCCATCTCTTCTCATTTTTTCAGTGAGAATAGCTTCAGCTTATGCATACATCATTTAAATGGAGCTTTTATATAGGAGAGAAGGCAGGCAATCATGGATTCAATCAAGTAGGTGTATTAAATACCTCATATGTGCAAGGCACTGGGTAAGGTGCTAGGAATAGAAGGGAAAAAATTACTGCCTTCAGGAAATTCACATTCTATTGGGCTAGAAAACATATACATATATAAGTAAATACCGAATAAAGACAGGTAGTACGGGAGAAGAGTCTGCTAGTAGTGGGGGGCATCAAGGAAGATTTGATGGATGAGATGGTGTTCAATTTGAGTTTTTAAAGAAGGAAAGGATTTGAGGGGGTGAAGATGAGGAGAGAATACATTCCAGGAACTGGAGACAGGAAGGACAAAGGCATGGCTATGGAAGATTGAGCACCTTGTGTGAAGAGTAGCAAGGATGCCAGTTTGACTGAAGCACAGACTGCAGGAAGGGGAGCAATAGGGCTTCCAAATGGGATAATCCTATAGTTGGAGATGCATAACTGGAGTTGATGAGAGAGATTAGGGCTAGCTAAATACATCAGGGAGCCATTTGCATAGAAATCATAATTGATCTCATAGGATCTGATGAGTTCACCAAATGAGAAAATATATAAAGAGAAGGAGTAGATTTGGGGAGAAAGAAATGGGTTCTACATTGTACACAGGAACAGCAACACTGTGCGATGACCAACCGTGATAGACTCAGTTCTTCTCAGCAATACAAGGATCTTGGACAACTCCAAAAGACTCAAGATGGAATGTGCTGTCCACAACCCCCAGAGAAAAAACTGCAGAGTCTGAATGCAGATCGAAGCATGCTATTTTCTCTTTTTATTCTTTCTCATGGTTTTTCCCTTTTGTTCTGATTCTTCTTTCACAACAAGACTAATGTGGAAATATGCTTAATATGATTGTTCTTGTATAGTGAATATCAGATTGCTTGCTGTCTTGGGGAGGAGAGGGGGGAAAGGGAGAAAAAAATTTGGAACTCAAAATCTTATAAAAGTGAATATTGAAAACTTTAAAAAAAAATAAAAAATCAAGAAATGGGCTCTGCTTTAGACATGTTGAATTTGAGCTACCTATGGAAATGTAGTTTAAAATGTTCAAAAGGCAGTAATGAGGTGGAACTGGTGCTCAAAAGGAGAGACGAGGGTTGGATATTTAGATTAGAGAGTCACAGACCTAGAGATGCCAGTTGAACCCTTAACAACAGATTTGATCTCCAAGTGAGAGATTAGAAAGAAAAGAGAAGAGGCCTAGGGCTGAGCCTTGGGGGATGCTCATTGTCACTGCTAGCAAAGGAGACTGAGAAAAAAATATACGTGAGCATAGTAACAGTGAGGCTGTCAGCAAAGAGGTTGTGGAGAAGCTGTCTGAGAGGGAGAAGTGAAGTAAAGGGTAGTTGAGGCTTTCCTAAAATACCTTTTCAGGAGACTGTGACCACTCAAGAGAGCAATGCTGTGGGGTAGAAGTTCCCTCAGAACTTGGTCTCTGGTGTGGGCTATAATGTGACTGTCCAGGAGGTTGGAGAAGAGGGAGTGAGAGATAATGTAAAGCAGTCATCTCAAACTCATATAGAAATGGGGCCCAGTAAACCTTACATAAGGATCTCTGAAGGCCACATTTTGACTTAGAAAACCACATGTTAATATTGTCTGTGTTTTATTGTATTTTTATTTATTTCATTAAGTATTTCCGAATTACATTTTAAATAAGATTTAGGCCACATTTGAGAGTGTTACGGTCTACATTTGACCTGTGGGGTGTGGGTTTGACACTTCTGATATAAAAGATGTGAGATGAGAAGGGGAGAAGAAGAGAGCTCATGGAAATTGTCTTGATGTTTTTTCCTTTCAGTGCAGTATGAGGAGAGGTTCTCAAATGAGAGATTGGAGGAAGGGGGTGGTATTGGAAACCTGGGAAGAGAAGGGAAAGTTTGGAACAGCTGCTGTCTGAATAGAGAACCAATTAGTGAGGAAACAGAAGGGTTTCCCTTGCGTTTTGTAACTTCCTCCAGGTCCCTACTAAATAGTAGCATGTTGGTGGAGTGGAGTAGGCAGATCATATGAGTAATCCAGGGCTGGGGTTGGCAAGGCATAAGTTGTGATAGGACAAAGGAGCTGAGGTTTTGAAAGCCAGGTCAGGGATGTTGACCTGGGGGTAAAAAATGAGGGGGGGAGAAATTGAAGGTCAGAGTGAGGACACAGACTAGGCTTTAGAATAATAAGGGATAAGGGCAGCTAGGTGATGCAGTGGATAGAATACCGGCCCTGGAGTCAGGAGGACCTGAGTTCAAATCCGGCCTCAGACACATAACATTTACTAGCTGTGTGACCCTGGGCAAGTCACTTAACCCCAATTGCCTAAAATTAAAAAAGAGTAATAAGGGATAGGGAGAAATGGAAAGATAGAAGATTATGATCAGAGAGAAGAATTTTAGAGACGTTGAACGTTGAAATGGAAAATTTATGGGCGATGATAAGATCAAGAGCATAGTCATCCCTGTTTGGAGCTGAGGTGGAGTGGATAATGATAATGATGATACTACTATTATTAATAATGATAATAGTAACTAGCATTTATACAGCCCTCATGGATTAAGGAACTGGGAAGTTATTATATTTGAGAAAACATGAATGTATATGTTGAAGTTCCTTAGTATTAGGGCAGGAGTTGTAGTGGAGAGAGAGAGAGAGACTTTGAGCCAGACACTGAACTCATTTAGAGAAGATGGAAAATGTCCTGAGGGTAGGCAGATGGTAACAACCACCAGGTTTAGGACTAGGTAATAAGTTTGAATAGCCTGAACTTTAAAGGAGGAAAGATTGCTGAATGATGGTAGTAGAGCAAAAGTCTGAAAGTAACAATGGGGAACAAGGATTATTTGGTGAATTGGAGGATGTGAGAAAAGGCACAAGCAGTACTGGAAAGGACAGGGAGAGTGGGGTAGGTTCTAGATCTCAATGAGTGCCAGAAGGTGGAAAGAACTTAAGAGAAAGCAGTCCAGAATGAAGGGAAGTTTAGGAGTTCTAGAGAACCCAGTGAAAATGATAGGCAGATATGGGGTGAGATATTGGGGCCTGGGTATGGTTGAAGTGGATAGGAATGAGGGAATGGAAAGTAGGGGTTGAAAAGGGAGGGCTGTTGTGTTTTTTGTGGATTTTTTTGGGTAGTCAAGAGGTTCAGTATCACTATACTAGGGAGAGTAAAAGGGGATAGGAGCATCCTAATAATGAGGGAATGAGTCCAGACAGAATTCATACAGAAATGGATGATAGGACCTCTATTAATAAAGGTAGGCAATTAGATGGTTCACAGTCTCTGCAAATGGTGTTGTCTCATAGCAAGTGCAAACAGGTCCTACTGGGGCACCTAGGATGATTCAGTTGGAACTGACAAGTATTAGAAATACAAAGAAATATAGAAATGTAGAAAGGCTTGTATTAATGTAAAATTTAAAAAGCATAACCAGAATGGTAGTTGCTTACTTGCTTTTCCTTGACCTCTACATTCCATCTCCTGCTTATAGGCCTTCAAATAGTTTATTCCCCATGTTCAGAATACAGTGCTTCCTCACTTCTGTCCAGCAGAGTGCTTGGATTTTTTCAAAGCTCAGCCCAGGTGCCTCCCTCCAATGGAAAGCCTTTCTAGATTTCCTTAGTTGTTAGTGTCCTCTTGTAATTATTTGTCTGTTTATATTATGCATCCTTTAATATAATGGAAGCTCTATGAAGGCGAAGACTTTTTCATTTTTTTGTTTTGTTTTGTTTTGGTATTTCTGGAACCTCATACATAGTAGATGCTTTTTAATGTTTGCTAGATTGAATTATATTTATTTGGAAGAATGAGTACTGGATTTGTAGTCAGTTTAAAATCTCAATTCTGCTGCTTGGCAGACAAATCACTTCACTTTTCTGGGCCTCAATTTCTTCATCTATAAAATGAGGTTAGATGAGATGACCTCTAAGTTTCCTTCCAAATTGAAATCCATTATTCTATTAATTGAATTTAAAAGTTAATGAGAATGAATAGGTAGAGTAAAAACTAACAGAAACTAGGAGAGAATGACTAAAAGGATAACATTTTATGTATCAAAATACATTTATTTAAATGTAAATAATTTCAGATTAATTGGCTATATTGATGGTTAATAATTTTCAGTAAACCCAAACATTTTAAGGTTGTGTTCCTAATTCAAACTAGTTTTCTGATTGAGGTAATTTGCATTTTAATGAAGACTGATTTGTATCCACTGTCTGTAAGTTAAAATTTCTCCAATATGATCAATGTGTTTTTTATGAAAGTTTTCTATAACGAATCATCTTGCCCATCAATGACTCCACAGTCATTGGACAACCCCCACTTTTAGACTCATCATATTCTCCAGTGTTTCCCAGACTAACAAGGGAGCAGAACCAAAGGCAAGAGACTGAGAACCTCCAGAGGAGGTTTGTGCTAGAGGCAGCACAATTTTGAGGCTAGTGAAGAATCTATTTTCAAGATCTCTGAAAGAAAGAAAGGCAGATATCAAATAGTTACTGAAAAAAATTACAGATGTTATTACTACCAAAAGTGGTGGGCTTGTGAAGGTATCAGTGACTATCAACTCATATTATCAACTTAATATTCAAAACCTTGAAAAAATATTTTTGTTGACTTCAAAAAAATTTCAGCTTCATAGAGTAAATTGTTCCTGAGGAAGTCCAAAAGAGTCTAAGGATTGACTAGGGATTAGTACTGAATGGGGATTTCTGATAGACAGTGACTTCCTGAAGATGCTTCTGTTTGTAGGTTGTGTGGTTTGTCCTTTGTTCTCGTAAAGGACCATGACATCAGGGAGATGATGATACAACTTGCAATTGACTTTGATTTAGTGAGGGAGGGCTGTGCAAAGTTACCAGCTTTACTTTCTCCTCCAGTGCCATCTGGGTCCAGTGGCCAGATATCAACCAGTACAACTAGAGACAGTGTGCTGATTGCACCAAAACTCTGGAACATTGCAGAAGCTCCTGAATAAGAGATCTATACCCATTCCAATGAGTTTGTCATAACTGTGCCCATAGGAAAAACTGAATGAATAAAGGAGATCTATTTTCCAAATCTTGTTATTTAATGGACAAAAGGTCCCTAGAGCTGCTCCATCAGTAGATATGTTTTAGACACTACAAATGGATGATAAACTGGGCTCAGAATTGGACAGAGGGAAGAGATCTGGCTGAATTGCATTTGGGAAATTGTTCAGGACTTTAAAAAAAATGCAAACTTCTCCAAAAATTAAAATCTCATCTTTTTAAGCTTTTTTTCTTCTGCTAATGCTCACAGAATTTTAAGTCCTGCTTTCTTTTATCTGTGACATCTTTATCTTTTCATTTGTAGTGAGATTGTCATAAACATTGTTCAATTCCCCCAATCATGTTTCAACCCTTTGGTGATTGGACAAAGATTTTATATTGAATGATGATGGATGAATTAAAATTTGGGGTTGATCTGAGAATTGTGTGATTTTTAGTACCCTTTGTTTTTTTTTCTTCTACTCTGCTAACGTTGCCAATAAAATGGAAGGGGAGAACACATGGGATATTTTGTGTATTCGTCTATTTCTTGGGTTAATGTGACCAAGAAAAAGTCGTCACTTGGCCAATTTTCTAGGGATGAACCTCTCTCACCTATGCTTTAAGCTTTACGAAAGGAAGCTTGAGTTTCATAGCTATTGGCCTCAAGAACTCAAGGTCGCCTCCATGTCATCATGAGGCTTTAGAGGATGATTCAGTGGAAGCACAATGCTATGGCCAGACTTCGAGCCAAAATGGCTGCCTAAACTGAAGGTCAGCTTTCCCAACTTCCACATAGCTACTCCAGCAAAACTCTGAAATTCCCACCAAACCAAATAATGATTAAGAAATCAAATGAGAAATGACATCATGACATTTTCTACCCCAGAACTGAACAACAATAAGAATAGGCCCTTTCCCTCCACTCATCCTGTCTCCATCAAAGTGAGCATGGATCCAACCACAGATAGGATGTGTGTAGCATATCCCCAGGATTGTCAGCTTCAGGATAGGGACCTTAAAAGCCCTAGAGAACAGTAATGGTGGAGAACAGAAGCACTTTTCTGCTCAGTATAGAGCTGCAGTGCTCAGATGGAGAAAGCCCAGGCCCAGGGTCTTCTAAGTACCCTGACTTTCTGTTCTAAGATGACCAAGAGGACCCTGAGCATCCAGTGCTCTGAACCTCAAAGATCCAGGGGATTCTAATCTTGGGAGGTGAAAGTCACTGAAAAACCCCAGGGGACTAAGGGTGAAATCAAGTAGAGCCAACAACCCTACTCAGATCTGCACCGGAACAAAGACTGGCCCTGGCACAATCTCCAATTCAGGAACTAAAGCTGGAGAAATGAGTAAATCAAAGAAAACACCAAACGGTATCAAAAATGTGTTACAAATCTAATCCATAACAACTGAAAGCAAAGTCTCAAAAGAAAAAAAACATATCCCACAAAGGTCTATTGAAAATCTAGGAAAACAAAAGTTAGACAATTAAATGCAAGCTCTTGAGGAAGGAATTAGTAGAATAAGTAGCTTGAAAAAGAAAATGGTAAAGCCAAGAAATGGAATACCTGAAATTAAAAAAGACAAAATAGAAGTCAGTGGCTCCATGAGTCAGCAAGAAATATTAGAACAAAATTCAAAGATTGAAAAATAGAAGAAAATATAAGATATCTGATCATCAAAAACAACTGACCTAGAAAACAAATGGAGAGGTCATTTTTTTTTCACTCTAAATACTATTTTATTTTCTCCATTTACATGTAAAAACAATTTTTAACATAAGGTTTTTTTTAAGTTTTGAATTTCAAATTCTATCCTTCTGTCATCCCATAGGCCCTCCCTGAGACAGTAAGCAATCTGATATAGGTTATACATATGCAATCATGTAAAACATATTTCCATATTAGTTATTTTGTGGAAGAAAACTTGAACCAAGAAGGAAGGAAGGAAAGAAGGAAGGAAAAGGAAGGAAGGAAAGAAAAGAAAGAAAGAAAGAAAGAAAGAAAGAAAGAAAGAAAGAAAGAAAGAAAGAAAGAAAGAAAGAAAGAAAGAAAGAAAGAAAGAAAGAAAGAAAGAAAGAAAGAAAAAGAAGGAAGGAAAAAAATAGTAGGCTTCAGTCTGTATTCAGATGCCATCAGTTCTTTCTGTGCAGGTGGATAGCATTTTTCATCATGAATCATTTGGGATTGTCTTTGATCATTGTATTGCTGAAAATAGCTAAGTCATTCATGTTGTTCATCATACAATATTGCCATTACTGTTTACAGTGTTTTCCTGGTTCTGCTCACTTCATTCTGCATCAATTAATGTAAATCTTCCCAGGTTTTTCTGATATCATCTTGCTTGCCATTTATTATAACACAATAATATTCCATTATAATCATATGCCATATCTTGTTCAGCCATTCTCCAATTGATGGGTATCCCCTCAATTTCCAATTCATAGCCACCACAAAAAGAAGTGAGATACAGAACTAGTAGTAGTATTGCTGGATCAAAGGGTATGCACAGTTTTATAGCCCTTTGGGCATAGTTCCAAATTGAAGGAGAGATCATTTAAGAGTCATTGTACTCCCTGAAAAAAAAAAGATTTTAAAAAAAAGTTTGAGTACTATATTTTAAGAAATTGCAAATGAATACTGCCCAGTTTTATTAGAATAAGGAGGCAAAATAAAGATAAAATTTGCTGATCCTTTCCTGAAAAGAACTTGAAGAGGAAAAATCCCAGAATGCTATAGCCAAAATCTAGCATTTCTGTGTCAAAAAAAAAATACTGAAACTATCTAGAAAGTTAAAGTTCAAGTACCAAGGAACTGGAATTAGGATCACACAAGGCCTAGCAGCTTTTACTAGAAACCAGAGGAAATCTTGGAATACAGTATTCCAAAAATCAAAAGACAAAGGCTTACAATCAAGAATAACACCTATAAAGCTGAGTATAATTCTACAGGGAAGAAATGGACCTTTAGTGAAATGGAGGTCTGAAGACCAAAGCTGAATAAGAATTTTGAAATACAAACACAAAAGTCCAGTTAAACCTAGAAAGATAAACTCATTGGAGCAATTAAAAAGAACAGTATAATGATGTAGTGTTAGCATTCTAGAAGAAACAACTATCCTTTTAGAACCTTAATATTTTTAAATGGTTTTGAGGCAATTAAATAAGAAAAACTGAAGGTCTATGGCTAGATTGGCTTGGTTTGAAGGATGTGAAGAAGGGAAAGAAAAGGGAAGGTGAAATTAGGAATACACTAGTACAGAAAGCAGGAAGAAGGGAGTGGAACTTGCTATTTCTTATAAATGGAATGTGTGGAAAGAAAATACAAACATGGAGGAAGGCGTGTAGAGGATAGCCATCAGATAAACCTCAGCTTTATCTGAAACAAAAGAGAACACACACACACACACGCACGCACACAGAGTTGGTGAAGAAATACATCAAACTTAACAGGTAAACAAGTAGGGATAAGAGTGGGGTTGCAAGGGAGGATAATACCAGAAAAAGAATAGTCACTAGCAAAATAAACTCCCTGGTCCTGAAAGGGGTTGGTCAGGAGAAGTGTGCAGGGAGGTTGGTAGATTAAAAGGGAAGAAAAAAAGTAAAAAAGAAAAGAGCTAGAATCTAAAAGGATGTATTAGATGGCCTCTTAGACAATCAGGGAATGCCTAAACAAATTGCTATTGTACTGTAAGAAATGACAAAAGTAAGGATTTTAGAGAATCCTAGTTAGCATGAACTGATGAAAAGTGAAGTAATCAGAACCAAGAGATCAATTTATACAAGAACAACAACATTCTGAAGAAAAACAACTTTGAAAGATAAGAATTCTGATCAAAGCAATGGCCAGAGGACCTATGATGAAACATGTTACCCACCTCCGGAGAGAGAGGTCATGTACAAGGTACAGAGATGTGTATTTTTGACCATGGCCACTGCATGGATTTGTCCTGCTTAACTATATATACTTGCTTTAAAAAAAAGGTTTACCCCTTTTATTTGTCTTGGTAAATTGGAAGAGGGTAGCAATAGTGATGCTCCCCAAAAAAGAGGGCTATTGTAACAGCTTTATTTAAAAATTCACAGAAGGAAATAGGAGGAAGTTCAGAAGAAAGCACAGATAGGAAGGACAGTTTGGAAAGTATAATATGTTGAATTTATTATACTTTTTTTAATGGTAGTAGAGTAAAACGGATATTTATGGTTTCATGTAAAATTCTTTTTTTGTGTTATATTGTCTATAGAAATGCTCTTTTTTTGTGTGTTAAAGATAAAATGTTTTTAAAAGATACTGCCAAACAAAATGGCATAAGAGCCTTACAGTCTTGGCTATAGAACCATTACCAAATCAAGAGCTCTTGGACCTAGGCCCTTGAAGATGAAGAATTCAATTCAACTCCTCTTCCTCTTATGTACTTAGTTATTGCCTTTAAGTCCCTTTTTCCTTATCTTTGAGATTATAGAAGGAAAAGTTTTAACTCTAGACCTTGCTTCTATGTATATGGTTCTACACTAAGGGATCTTAACTTGGGATTAATGAAATGTTTTTTTAAAAATTTAGTAACTTACTCAATATATTTGGTTTCCTTTGTGATCTTATGTATTTTATGTTATGCATTTAAAATCATTATTTTGGGGAAATGTCCCTAGTCTTCATTAGACTCCCAAAGAGGGTCACAAAAAATGTTAAGAATCCTTGTTCTACTGATAAGATCTTCACCTATACCCTTCTAGTCCCAGGAATATGTAATGACGCTTGCAGTATATCAGTAAATGCCAGTATATCACATGCATTCTACTTTGCTATTTTTCTTTCCATTTGAGAAAAAAGGACTTTGAAAATTCTAATTTTAAGTCACAAGGGAGATCTGACTTAATTTAGAAGGAACAAAATTCATCTGCATAATCTAGTACTTAGTACAGTGCCTGGCACATAATAGGAGCTTAAAAAATGTTTATTGATTGAGTGTTAGATGTCACTCTATAGGTTAGAAAAGACCTGATCAGTGTCTTCAATTTAGGTCTTCAAACCAGTGAAAATTTATAGCAATTCAGAATTTCTAAAATGTTAATCATCAAATGAAAAAATAAAAGCCTTTAGAGGTACATAATCACACAAATATAAGATGTGATAACTACAACTAGAGAGCTTTTTTGGTGTTGTTGAGAACATTTGACTTCAATCTTGGGGATTTCAATATTATCAGGGAGGCAATAGTTGTGTGCATGTGTGTGTTGGAGAGTATAATGTTCTGTACTGGAAAAGATTCAGTTATGAAAGGGAAATTGATTGCCAACTTTGGAATGTTTTACAGGAATTCTGTCAGTCGACACCAAATTTGGAACATTTAGATGTCTCTTACTGCCCCAAGCTTTCTGGAGAAATTTTGAAAGCACTGTCTGCTAAGTGTTGTAGGCTCACATCGCTTAACATTGCTGGCTGTCCAAAGGTATGTATAAAAGTCAAGGCAGAGAAAAGCTCAGAGAGGACCCAGAGAGTTCGATGTTCAGAAGTGTGACTCATTCTTGACCTGTTCTCTTTGCAATGTATAAGTCTGCCAGCATAATCATACTATATCATAATATCAAGCAGAATAATGTTCTGGCATTCAATTGTGCTTTTGCTTCCAAAGGAATGAACCCTCCTCTCCACCCCCACATCTCATTTATGTTCTCAACATCCCTACAGTGTAACATATGGATAGGGGTACAACTATCTCAACTTTTTTTAATAAATGGAGGAACAGAGAGTTTCAGAGAAATTATCATTTTCCCCAGTAGTAGTATTAACAATAGCTTACATATATATATGTATATACACACATTTATATATATGCATATATATATTACACTTCACGTTCATAGAATGCTTCAATTATATTTTGTCATTTGACCCTTAAAATTAAAAATCCTGTGAGGTTGATTATGCGGTATTATTCTCATGTTACTGATAAATAAATTGATAGGCTTTGAATTAGGTTAATTGTTCTTTCCATGTCACTGAGCTTCCTTAACACAGTTAGTTGACTTTATTATGGCTTAGAATTGACTATTAACATAACTGCATAGGGGCAGCTAGGTGGTTTAGTGGATAGAGTGCTGGCCCTGGAGTCAGGAGGACCTGAGTTCAAATGTGGCCTCAGACACTTAACACTGTGTGATCCTGGGCAAGTCACTAAACCCCTTTGCCCAGCCAAAAAACAAAACAGAACCATAACTACATAACCAGTAATAATTGAAGATGTAGAAATTAAATAATGCAAACTGCTTTAAATGTTCCAAAAGATTTGGAGAAATAATAATAACTAGCATTTATATATAGTGCCTATTGTGTGCAGGCACTGTGCTAAACGCTTTTACAAATATTACTTTGTTTTTGTCTTTACAACAACCTTGGGAGGTAGGTGCTATTATTATCCGCATTTGCGGAAACTGAGGTAGATGGAAGTTAAGTGACTTGCCCAAAGTCACACAGCTAGTACGTGTCTGAGTCTGGATTTGAGCTCAGGTCTTCCTGACTCCAGACCCTGAGGTCTATCCTCTGTGAAAAACCATAATTATTGCTATTGGTCTTATTTCTGATTTCACAATCAGAAAACAAACTCAGAATGTGTGATGGCCTATGAAGAGTTGTGGGGCAAGGTAGTAGTGCTTAATGAAATGCATTGTTTATGAAAAAGTCCTTGACCTTAAAGAGCTTACATTCTATGGAGGGAAAATCATGTGCCGATCTAAAATATGTATAAGGCAATTTCTGGGGGCAGGTGAAGGACATAGGTCTAAAATGAAGTACAGTTTTTCAACAACAGAATGGAGATTCCAGGGGAGAACAGTAGAAGGGGACAGTAGATAGGGTTAGAAGTGCAGGAGGGATGGGGCTAAGCAGGGTGGGTTTCAAGAAGTGGGAAGTGGCCCAAAGCAACCTACAACTCAGAATCATGGGGATTCTGCACAGAGCCCTAAAGCTGTGTCCTGACGCACTCTTTCCAAAACAGTGGAAATGTTCTGATGGTCAAGTTTAAGCAGAAGTTGGAAGAGCAGTGGGGTGGCCTAGGGAGCACACTACAGGGACAGGGCAAGTTACAAGTTTAACGTAATGGCCTTTGTTGTTGTCCGGTTGTGTGTCCAACCCTTCATGACCCCATTTGGGGTTTTGTTGGCAAAGATACTGGAGCTCATTTTACAGATGAGGAAACTGAGGCAAACATTGTTAAGTGACTTGCTGAGAGTCACACAGCTAGTAGGGGTAAGTAGTAAGTAGTAAGAAGAGTCTTCTTGTCTCCAGGCTGGCACTCTATCTACTGTACCACCTAGCTGCCCTGCCTCGTGGCCTACTCCTATCGAAAGTATTGGGTCAGCTATAGAACCATTTGCTTCTAGACCAGTGTAACTGACACCTGAAGAAACCTTGCTCCTCATCAGTTCAGTCTTCATAAAGGTCAGAAGAGAGCTTGTATCTCCCAGTTATCTCTACAGCCTCATTATACTGCAAAAGGAAGTAGGGACAAGCCTTTTTAAGAAGGGAAAGCACCAAGAGGAAGAAGTGAAAGATCGTCTTTCACACCAAGGACGGTGCCTGGCTTACACAAGTAAGCTGTGAACATTCAGAGTAAAACTCCTCCACAGTGTCTCAGAACTGTGCCTGTTTAAAACCAGGTAAAACCAGGTGTGTTCTAATTCTCTAGCCCTGTCACGGTTTCCAGAACACAGATAGGGCACCAACATCGCTCACTTTCTTTTCCGCTACTCTAACAATCATAGCGCCTTGTAGCGCCCCCTATCCTGCCATCTAGGTACTTTGGCAGCTACTCCTACTGCAGAGCATGCTAGGAGAGTAGTTGGGGCTCCGTGGGCCTTAGAATTGAGGTGCCAGGTAACATGACCAGTTGGTGAAAAAGGTGGGGATGGGAAATGGAATAAAGAACTTTGTCTGATACTGGGAAAAGTTAAAATTAGGGTATTCCCTTTGCACACTGGGAAAAGTTAAAATTAGGGTATTCTTTTTGCATATTTCCTGGAGGCCAAAACATTCAGATGTGACACAGCTATTTATAAAACACTTTGTAGTCTTCTTCTACACATAGCACATTCTAGCCTATATTTTGTTTAATTATGTTCATGTGTTATCTGTTTCTACTAGATAGTTCCTTGAAGATAGGAAACATTGTGTATCCTTGCATAAATAGCCTAGCACAGTGAATGAAAAAGGGGACTAATTAATGTTTGTTGAATGAATGAACAAATAAAAGATATGTGAAGCACTGCTCTGGCAGTCAGGTCTGGGAGGATGTTTTATTTACTTCACAGCTGTAAATTATAATAATATATTTATAAGCCCTCTTTGAAGTTTTACAAAGTACTTTCCTCTGAAAACTCGATGAGATAGCATAGTACAAATATTATTGTTCCTATTTTACAGATGACCAAGCTAATGGAAGGAAGCAGAGAAAGATTTATCATTCCTTCAGATGTCTTTTCTAGCAGATTGTTCCATCACCCCCATCTTTCTCATGAATTTTCAATCCCTCCCTGTACATTGCCAGCTTCCCTACTGCCTACAAACACATCCATGTCTTCCCGATTCTCAAAGAACTCTCATGGATCTGTCTATCCCTACACACTGTTGTCCTTTATTTCTTCTCCTTTTTTGTAGCTGAGTTCCTTGAGAAGGCCATTGACATGCGATGCCTCCACTTCCTTTCCTCTCACTTTCTCCTTAACTCTCTGCAGTCTGCCTTTTGACCTCATCACTGAATTGAAATTGCTGTCTCCAAAGTTACCAATGATAGCTTGATTGCCAAATCTAATGACCTCTTCTCAATCTTCCTCCTCTTGACTTCTCTACAGACGTTGACATTATTGGTTACCTTCTCTTCCTTGATGTACTCGCTCTTCTCTTTAGTTTTTTGTGACACTGTTCTCTCCTGCTTCTCCTTCTACCTGTCTGATCACCCCTCAGTCTCCTTTGCTGGATCCAAAAGTCATGCCCACTAACTATAGGTATCCTCCAAGGCTCTCCTATGCCCACTTCTCTTCTCTCTATATACCGTTTCACTTGGTAATCTTGTTAGATTCAATTATCACCTCTATGCAAATGATTCTCAGACCTGCTTGTCCAGCCCTCCTACATTCTAGTCTCACATATCCAATTGCCTGTTGGATATCTTGAACCGCATATGTTCAGTCTTACCGTCATGTCCAACTCTCACTGACTCCATTTGGAGTTTTCTCGGCATGGAGTGGAGTGGTTTGCCATTTCCTTCTTCAGCTCATTTTTACAGATGAGGAAACAGAGGCAAACAGGGTTAAGTGACTTGCTTGGGGTCACCCAGCTAGTAAGTGTCTGAGGCCATATTTGAACTCAGAAAGATGAGTTTTCCTGACTCCAGACCTGGCATTCTATCCACTGAGCCATTGCTATTGGGTTACCACTGTGCTACCTAACCAGATATAGACATATTAAATTCAGCATGTCCAAAACTGAGCCCGAGTTCTTTCCCCACCTCAAGCCCTCCCTGCTCCCTAACTTCCCTATTAATCTTGGCCATACCACCATCTTCTCAATCTCCCAGTCTTGGTTAAGGCTATTACCTTATTACTCCCTCTCTTCTCAGTGGGGAAGAGAATACTCCACTCTAACCTCCTCCTTCAGTGACTCTGCAACCACTTATCCCACCCTAGAGACCCCACACACAATCACTATTTTATCATTATCCCAAGACAACTGTTCCTAAGGCTTCAAGGAGATGAAAAAAAATAGTTTCTGTTCAAGAAAAGGTTGGGAATGCAACCCTTCCCAAACTCAAATTCTGCTTCAGAAGTATAGCAATGATTTGTGGGTAAGTGTAAAGATGAGAGGGTAGAATACTTATTAATTATGGAGTAAAATTGTATGATTTGACCTCTGAAGTCTTTTGACTTTCTTCAAGGTAAACTTTGGTCCTGCCAGCTGACTTGTTTGGAAATACTTTGAGTTCAGAGGTTGTTAAAAATAGAGAGAAACTCAAGCTCGACATAATCTCATATACTGAAGGGGATATTTTTAATACTGGAAAGAGATTCTTGGCATAGTGCCCTAGCTATATCAACAAATAAAAAGAGCAAAATCTGAATCTTAAGAAATTTGCACATATAGGACAACATTTAATATGCTGATTTGGGTCCTCTAGCACATGTAAATTCGTTTAAAAAGTTTCACTTATCCAAAACAACCATAGATTTAGATAAATTCATGGTTGGAAATGCCATTTTCTATTTGAGAATGGGGAAGACATGGATGTGTTTGTAGGCAGTAGGGAAGCTGGCAATATACAGGGAGAGATTATTGTTTGTATGTCTAACCCTTTGTCAACTTGTAAAGAAATACAGTGCTTCACATACAACAGGTACATAATAATTGTTACATTGAATTGAAAACCAACTCTAACTTAAAGTGGAAAGTCATTCTGCAGTTACAAGCTTTATATGCCAGAACCAGAATTAAAAATTCTTTCACCTAGGGCCAAAATGGTTTGAAGGAGTAGGGAGGCAAGTCTCAGGAAGGTGTACCTAGCACTATGATGATAGGATGTCAGATCCATGTGGCATATGGGCTGGTAGAAGACCAGAGACAAAGGGTACTCCCCTTCTCTCCATGTCATTTTCCTCATGATAAAGCCCAAGTCTGTTCATCCTAGTTCCTATTCTGCCAGCTGGTGTTGTAAAACATCTTTTAAGTAAAATTGTAAAGAAAAAAGGAGTATCTGGAATATCCAGCTTAATTGGGATGTCTAATACATAATATAATAAAAAGAATAAAAATAATTAACATATAATTGCATAAGGTGTGTTAAAGATCTTTCCTTCCAACAACCCCGTGAGGTAGGAAATGTCAGCATTATTATCCTCATGTTGTTGATTTGTCTGAGTAGTGTCCAACCTTTCATGACCCGTTTTGGGGTTTTGTTGGCAAAGAAACTAGAGTGGTTTGTCATTTCCTTCTCCAGTACATTTTTCAGACAAGGGAACTGAGGCAAACAAGGTTAAGTGACCGGCCCAGAATCATACAGCTAGCAAGTGCCTGAGACCAGATTTGAATCAAGGAAGATGATTCTTCCAGATCCAGCACTCTGTGCACTATGGTGCTACCTAGCTGCCAATCATCCTTATTTTGCAAGTAAGGAAACTGAGGATTACAGAAGTTTAAGTCATTTATCCATCATCAGACATTTACAGAATGTGGATAAGGCAAACTACAGTACATAATACCATCCATATCCCCAATAAAATAATAAGAACAGGACCTAGTTTTATAGATTATATAGGAATGATATAACCAACCTCCATTCACTTTTTTTTTTTGCCTTGGGGGCATAGCACAGCACAGAGTTATATGATGTGAGAATAGAGAATGAAACCTCCCCTTCACTCAACACACATGAAAATCCACCTCATTTCTCACACTGCCATGGACTTTTCCCATCTATTCATTATCCCTCTCCTCCTTCCCAATTAAAAGACCCTGAAAAAGAAGCCAGTCTTAGAGCTCGCTTTGCAATGGTGTCAGGTCCCAGGGCATTCATAAGGTAGAGTGGAAAGAGCTGTTGGGAGCTCCAGCTGTTGCAGTGGTGGGGAAGTAACTGATGGGAGGGCTATATACTTGTCCTGGAGCATGTTCTGGAAACCAAGACATGCGTAGACAGTTAGGACATCTGTTTTTCCTAATGCTAAATATGCACAGTTCTGAAACAGAGGAGGTTGGGGTGTTTTTTAGAACTTTTTGGCTTTATGTTAAAAATTACATTCGAAGCAGTCTCTTTAGCTGAATGTTGTGATGTATAGCTTTTAGAACATCCAACCATTTCAAACAAGACATTATACTCAGTTAAATTTTAAAAAATTTTCTTGGGGGCAGTTATCTACTTGGCCCTACAGCAAATCATATTTATGCCCAAAAAATTTGCCCAGAAAAGAGCTGGCTTCTTGGCACCAGAAGCAGAGTTGAAATACCTCCTGCAAGAGGGATGGGAGCATTCCTATGGTGACAGGGCACTCGGTAGAGTTTCCAGAGGGAAAGGCTACTTCTGTTTCCTTCTTCTGTGTTTCTGTCTCCTTTCCCCTTCACAGAAATGCACACAAAAAGGTAAAAATGCAAGTCATTCCCGCCCTGCCCCATCCCTCCCACAAGGCAGATGTCCTCACACTTTCTTAGGTAGTCTGAACCTGTGAAATGCAATGAACAGATGTCCGATGAAAGGATCAACTAAGACGATATATCAAAAGTTGCTCTTGACAATGTTTTCAGTTAATGAATTCTTCAGTGTTGATGGGGTTTGGGGTAGTAAGAGTACTTTATAGGCACTTCAAAAATAGTCCTAAAGTTTGGGACAAAAGATTGTAAAACACAAACTAGCAGTGAGATGGTGCAGTGGATTGAGTGCTAGCCTTGTAGTCAGGAAGACCTAAGTTCAAATTATGCCACAAACTCTTACTAGCTGTTTGACCCCAGACTGGTCACTTAACCTTTCTCAGCCTCACTTTCCTCCTCTGTAAAATAGGTTTAATAATATCACCTATTTCTCAGGGTTGTTGTGATGGTTAAATGAGATAACATGTAAAGCATTTTACATTTACTTAACTAGGTAAGTTAAAAGCTCTGTGGAGCAGAATGGAGCCAAAACAGGATAGTAAATTTTAAGCAGGAGTAGATTACGTAAAATTAGATTAAAAAAACAAGTTATGGAGAATCTTGTGCTTAATTTGCCTGAGAAAATTCATTTTTGTTTACTGATGCTCAACTTTTTAGAAATGACAATATGGCTGAACACCTGTAAAAAAATGGGGGGCTGCAGAATTAATACTCTTGTTACAAACTAACCATAAGGTCTCTATGTCACACATTTGTGTCTGGCAAGATAAGATTTGACTAGCAGTGTAAATGAAACTGTGCTGGGTATCTAAAAAGTCTTAGTACAGTTTTAATATGCAAGAGTTTATGCATCCGTATAATGGGCCCAGTAATAACTATATTTTGTTGCATTGTAGCTCCTTAGAATAGTTGCTAAGTTATTTTGGTTGTATATGCAGATGAATGACTTGGCCATAAGGATTTTGAGCAAAAAATGCCACTATCTTCACTTCTTGGATGTCTCTGGATGTGTATACCTTACTGACAAAGCCATTGAATACCTTCTGGAAGGCTGCAAACAGCTTCATGTCTTGAAGATGCGGTACTGCAGGCGGATTTCCAAGTAAGATATTAAAGTTCCCTGTGTCAAAACCTCCAGTGCATAGAGAAATACTAAAATAGATTAATATAATACTTGCTGTGCATAGTAATGTTTAGAGTTGTTCTGTTGTACAGGTTGCAGCTCATTATTGGTTTGAGACTGGATCTCTCTATCTTGCCCATTATGAAAGTTCAGTGTCTACTCCCAGACCAAATCTCACTGCTGATTATCATGAGGGCTTTGATCTGTTCCATTTTTCCAACCTGGGTCTGTTTGCCCCTCCTTAAGCAGCCTGATAGCCCTTTGCTCTCAGGAGCTGACATGTGGGTGAAAACTTCCTCTTTGAAATGACCAATGGCAGTTGAATGAAGCTGAGTGGACATACAGATGCTAAATTTAAGACTATATGCATAGAGACGATAAACCTCTGGGAGCTGGTGAGTTCACCAAGAGACTGAGTGTAGAGAGAGAAGAGGACCCAAGATAGAGCTTTGGGTGGAATCTGTAGTTAGGAGTTATAATGATGATCCAGAAAAGAGGAGCGGTCAGACAGATAAGACTTCATAATTAAGATATCACTGGCAATTTTGGAGAGAATAGATCTAGGTGAGTGAGGAGGTCAGAAGCCATATTTCAAGGGGTTCAGGAGCAAGAGAGATGAAGAAATTAAAGTGACTTTTTGTAATGTAGACAGCTTTTTCTAGAAGTTTGACTGAGAAAGAAGAAACATAGGTAGATTTAATGTAAGAGAAATAGAGCACAAACTCTGCTTGGTTTAGACTCATTGAACATTATGCTTCCCCCAGGATAAGCTTATCATCAGAAATCTCATCACCCTGGAGATTGGTTCAGCTTTGGTAACTCAACAACTCCTGAGTACCCTTAATTGCCTTTCTCTTCTGAGTGGAGACTAAAGTGCAGAGCAAAAAACAACTCCCAAAGCTTGCCTTTGTAGAGGACTCAGAATTTCCCACTCTATATTTCCTACCAGCTGCTTTGTTTGGTTTAGACCCCAGGAACATCATGCCTACACCAACATGCCCTTATTAGCTAAGGTGTATTATCTATGTGTATTATCTTCCCCTACTCGATTACAAGCTCCTTGAGGGCAGAGACTGTCCTTCTTATTTGTATCTCCAGTACTTTGCACAGGAGTATTGACTATTATTGATAATAGATTTGAGGAACCTTGCTACAGTATTTGTCATGCCTGAGATCCCTCATACTCTGGTGACATGTTGAGACAGGACCTAAAGTTAAAATGCCCCATAAAATACAATTTGCAAATTATGGGATTCTCAATCGCATAGAATGAAAGAGAAAGAAGTCAGGGGAGGAAAATAAGTCTTTAAAAGAGATAAAAGCAAAAGTCCTTATCATTGCAACCCTTTTTGGTTCAGGAAAGGTTCAAGAGATTAGTTCAAGAACATTCAACGATCACATAAATGGTTAAAAACTTAGGAAAGCATTTTAAACACCTACTTTAATTTTTATGGCATGAAAAAAACCATATCCCCCACTGTGAACTTATGGTTTTAAAATCTGGAACAAAATATTTCTGTAAAGAAAAAGTCCTGGTGTGCCAAGTCTCAGCCCACAGGGAATTTATGGCTCAGAGCCATAAGTTCATATAGTTAAACAATGGCTTTAACTAACACCACTCCTTGAACTTTTGTACTCTTCACATAAGCTGAAATATGTGAGCCAAAATGCAGTGAAGTAAGTAGGATTTGAATTAACAGTGCTTCTGTTGCCTTCTGATTGAGCTACATAACTACATGTATTTTATTTTTCAGTGAAATGGTTCGGTAGAATCAACAAATGTATGTCTTGAGTACTTTTAATTTTTTTCTAGCATCAGTATATAGATTGTACTCCCATAGCTATTTGCCAAAATCTTAACTCCTAATATGTGGCAACACCAAGCTCCTTACCCTGCTAACAGTGATCCAGTTAGTAGATGGTAAGCATGGGTAACATGCACAGAATATTAAGTTAGCTGTGGAAAAGATGTTTGAATAGGCAATACCATCATGGCATATTTTTGACACTATCCATATTGCCAGATTCTAGCTCTTCCAGAGCACATAATTTTTATTTATTAGTTAGTGCTGGTTTCCTAGGCCAGAGGTGTCAAACTTGAGCTGCCACAAAACTGCTTAGTGTGGTCAAATCAGATAAATTGGGAAATATTTAACAAAACAAATAAAAATTCAGTGCAACATAGATAATATTTATTTGTGGTTTTCTAAGCCAGTATGTGCTTGCAGGGATCCCTTTCTTCTTGAGTCTGACACCCCTGTTCTAGTCTGAAAGAATATTTGGTATGCATTGTATCATTTGGGACAAATCAGATTGCTTACTTCTTTCTAATGAAGTCCTGCTTCTGTGTACAATTCAGAAAAAACACTTATTAAACACCTACTTTGTATAGAGTACAAGTGCTAGGCAGGAGGAGAGGTACCTTATTTGGAGAACATATTGTTAGTGCCCTCCTGGAGATTACAGTCTAGTTGGGGGATGTGGCATATGCACAAATAACCAGAATAGGAAATGCAAAAGTAAGTTCAGAGAGGTGTAAATAAAATAATATCTATGGGTGGATGGGGATAAGATCATTTCTGATGGGAGGGAGGGGGCAGAGAAAGCTTTCTGGAGAAGGTACGAAGTTGAGATGAGTTTTAAAGGAATTTAATATGGGGGTGGGAGTATGGGTATAAGAGTAGAACACTCAAGGCACAGGAAATAGCACTGAGGGCAGAAACACAGTAAAGAATGAGGATGTTTAGTGGTCCAGTGTGACTGATGCTTAAAAGAAGTCATAATGAGAGCATGGATAGAGGATGAGACTATGGAATGTGAAGGGGAGTAGTGTGTAATAATGATAATTCACACAAATACGGCTTTACGGCTCACAAACCTAATAGTAAAACTATTATTATCCTCATTTTATAGATGAGAAAGCAGAGATTTTGAAATGGCCTGCCCAAAGTTACATAGGATGTTTCAAAGCCAGGACACAATCTAGATTTTCTAGGCCTAAGTCTCATGCTCTTTCTTCTACACCTGGCTGGAGATGAAGGGGTAGATTGTTAGGTAAAAGAGTTTTGAAACAGATTAGTGAAGTCATTTGAATAGATTTATTTGTCTGATAGTGAGTTGGAGAGAGAGGGAAAAGGGGGAAAAAAAACTATTTGGAATCCATTCCAATCGTTCAGGAATGTGACAATGACCTGTATTTCGGGACAGATGTGAAAAATATTGCAGAGGTAGAATATACAAGAGTTAGTAACTGATTGGATGTTGCTGGGTGAGGGATAGGGAAAAGTTAAATCGAACCTCCATGATTTTGAACATGAGAGAAAAGGTGAATGATGATGGAACTGAAAAATTTTCTAGAAGCTGGTTTTCTAGAAAAAGATAATAAAGTCAGTTTAGGACATACTGAATTTTATTTTCTTCTTATAAACTTGGGTAGAGATGCCCTGAGGGTTAGAATGATGGGATGGTAGTTGAGGAGAGAGGTCAAGGGTAGAGACACATTTTTAGATCAACTAAGTAGAAGGGATTGTTAAAGCCACAGAGGATTGCCAAGAGAGATTATGGAGAAGGGATGGAGGAGAGCTGATTGGGTGAACACCCTTCTTAAGGGATCAAGAAAAGGACAAGTAGCCAGTGAAAGAAAGAGGAATAAAGAGGTAGGAGGATAATGTCTCAGAAACCAAAGGAGGAGTAAGTAATTTGTCTAAATATTTGTCCACAAAGGGCAGGGAGATAGTGTGTAGTAGCAAATGAAGAGGTAGAAGAGTCAAAGAAATGAGATTAGGTGAAAACCTTTTTTGAGAGATTTAGAAGAGATCATCTTTAAGAACTCAGGAGACCTGAGTGTGTTGGGCTTCTTGGAAACTGCCCTCTGCCCTCCCTGTCCTCCTCTCCCCCTCCCTCCTCTTCATAAACATTTAATAAATGTGTTTTCATTCATTCATGTTCTTGTCTCTATCTCTCTGAATAGCCAGAGGGGAGGATTCAAGGGATATCTGGAATGTCCCACTATCTGTAACTAATACACCTATTCCCTCAGTTGCACTCTCTAGTAAAAACAACTGAGTGAAGGTTCTAGATTACAAACCCAATCTTTATGGATTTTTGCAGACCAGTTGCTGGTCCAATATAATTACAGATCCAAGTCATTCCATCTTCATCTTCCAAAGTATTAATGCCTACACTAGGGAGTGGGGATGGGGAAGGAGAGTGGAAGAGTTACAAATGCAAGGTTGGTATCTTAGCCATCTGACTGTATCATAGCAAATTACCTTCCTAGGCAAGACAAAAGGTATGTCAGCACTGGTAACTGGTTAACAAACTCTGAGGAAGCATCCATGTATTCTTTGGAATTCGATTTAGTTAGAAGATTTTTCCCCAGTCAGAACTGTTGTTATCAACTAATGACCCTTTCTGTTGTAGGGTGGCAGATTTCCGAATTTCATCTCAAGTTGAATATTGTGAATACAGTATTGAGGACCCTCCCATTTGGTTTGGCTATGATTGCAAAGGGACCATCTTCCATGACAGAGTGAGAGTTAAAGTCTTGCATAGAAGGAGAAGAAAATCATTATTGGAGAGTATAGAAAATACAACCAAGAATTAATCTTCAACATTACAAGTTGACCTACATAACCTTTGAATCACTTTTGTTTGCTTGGAAAAAGTACTTTTATTAGTTGGATCTCATGTTAACAATGTTTCTATACAGAGGCAGTAATAATTTAGCTTCAGTTTCTTATTCCAACTACAATTTCCTAAAGACATTGCTGGTTCTTTTTATCTATAATAATAAATAATAATAATAAAAAAGCAAAACCAAGTCACTGTCTTGCCCATTAAAAAAAAGTGTGATTTTTGTCGTTCCACTAAATTTTGATGTCTTAGGGCAGGGATGGAGAATGTGTGGCCTCAAGGCCACATGTGGCCGTCTAGGTCCTCAAGTGCGGCCCTTTGACTGAGTCCAAACTTCACAGAAGGATCTTTTTGGGATTTGTTCTGTGAAGTTTGGATTCAGTCAAAGGGCCTCAGTTGAGGACCTAGAGGGCCACATGTGGACTTGAGGTCACAGGTTCCCTACCCCTTTCTTAGGGTATGGAGGTAGCCCTGTGTTTTCAGAGGCTTTGCCAGTGTACTAAGGTGTAGAAAACTGTATAACAAAGAAGACCTGGGTTCACATCCCACCTCTGACACATAATGGCTCAGTGACTCTGGGCAAGTCATTTAACCTTTGTGCCTTAGGCAGCTCTCTAAGACTATAAGACCTGCATTGGTACAGGGAGGTCCTCATCAGAAATTCCATGTGCTATATGTTCAGACCCTACCACAGGGCCAGTATAGCACAAACTCTGCTAGGTCTACCCACCTGGAAAGATGGTTCTAAACATCGGCCTGTGGTCTGAGGACCAGCTTAGGGACATGATCTGGGATAGATGGGGAGATTTCCAGTACCGCTAAAAAATAGTAGACTCTTGTGATTCCCGAGGTAAAGTGGACGTTTGCTAAGCTGCTATTTTTGAGCCTAAAGCCCTAATATTAAATGTTGAATTTGCTTTTCCTAATAGAGATGACAGATGACGCTTACTTGATAAAAGGAAAATAAGGATAGTAAGCCAAAGGAAATCTTGCTGATTTCAGGCTTTATACTATTGTAAGGTAATGGGACAAAGAAAGGGAAGACAGACATTTATTAAGCACCTACTAGGTGCCAGGCATGTGCTAAGCTCTTTACAAGTATCTCATTTGATAAGGAGATAATATGCAAAGTATCCAGGAGTTCTATACCTCAGAGTCTATGTAGGTCAACCTCATTTTTCAGATGAGCTAATCAAGGCTTATCTGAGGGGGAGGTTAAGTGAATTGTCCAAGGTAGTAAGCATCAGAGGTAGTATTTATTTCTAAAAAATTTTTAAATTTTTTTTTCCAAATGAGATTTGCCTACTGTCCTTCCCACCTCTTCCCCCATGACCCCTCTGAGAAAACAAAGAAACAAACAAAAATCCCAATTACAAAAATGTACAGTCAAGCAAAAAAAAAATATGATCATACTGGCCATGTGTCCAAATGAATATGTGTCACTCTGTGTTCTTGAGTTCATCACCTCTCTGTTAGGGGATGTAGGTAGCATGTTTCATCATGAGTCTTCTGAAGTCATGTTGGTCATTGCACTGATCAAGTTCCTAATTCTTTCAGAGTTGTTTGTCTTTGCAGTATTCTTATTGTTGCATAAATCATTCTCTGAATCAGTTCATACAGGTTTTCTTAGATTTCTCTGAAATTATCCCCTTCATTATTTCTTATGGCACATAAGTATTCTATCACATTCATATTCTACAATTTGTTCAACCATTCACACATTTTGAAAAGTAGCACATCAAATTTCAGTTCTTTGCCACTGAAAAAAAAACTGCTATAAAATTATAGTGCTTAGCTCACAAGGTTAGTGTGAAGATCAGTGAGATAACATGTAAAGTGCTTTGTAAACCTTAAAACACTATATAAAAATGCTGTCCATTATTACAAACAATTTTTTTTGGAAACATGAATCTTTTCTCTTCTTTGATTTCTTTGGGTCAAAGAACTAGTAGTGATATCATTGGATCAAAAGGTATGTACAATTTAATAGCTTTTGGGGCATAGTTTGAAATTGCTTTCCAGAATGTCTAGGCCAGTTCACATCTCTACATAAATATACTTGTTTTCCCAAAGTTCCTCCAACACTTGTCATTTCCCTTTTTGTCAACTTTATCAATGGGTATGAGGTGGAACCTTAAAATTGTTTTGATTTGCATTCCTATCATTATTAGTATTTTAGTGCATGGCTTCATATGACAAATTACTTGGATTTCTTCATCTGAATACTGCCAATTAGGAAATGGCTCTTATTCTTATGATTTGAATCATTTCCCCATTTAGCTTCCAAATGAAATATTTATCAGAGAAATATTGAAAATATTTTTTCTCCATTTAACTTATTCTCTTATAATTTTCATTACATTGATATTTTTGTGCAAAATCTTTTTTAATTTTACTTGATCAAAATTGCCTTTTTTTTTTACTTGAGTCCATCTCTTTTTTCAGTCATGAACTCTTCCGCATCCATAGCTCTGACATAATTTCTTCCTTGCTTCTCTAATTTATTTTTGATGTCATCCTTTATGTCCAAGTCATGTATCCCTTTCGAGATGATCTTGGTATATTGTGTGAGATATTGGTCTATAGCTGGTTTCTCTCAGACAGAAACTTTCTAATTTTCCCAACACTCTTTATCAAATAGTGAGCTCTTGCCATAATAACTGGAATCATTGGGTTTATCAAATGCTAGACTACTGTGCTCATTTGCTTCTATAATATTGTCTACCTAATCTGTTCCACTGATCAACCTCTGTGTTTTCACCCAGTACCAAATTGTTTGATGTAATTACAGTTTTGTAGTATGGTTTGAGATCTAGTAGTGGCATGCTCCCTTCCCTCCCATTTTAAAAAATTGATTTCCTTAATATTTTTTGACCATGTTCTTTCAGATTAATTTTGTTATGATTTTTTTCTAGCTCTCTAAAGTAATTCTTTGGTAGTTTGGTATGGCACTAAATAAGTAAATTAATTTAGGTAGTATTGTCATTTTTATTGCACTGGCTCAGCTTCCCCATGAGAAATTAGTATCTCTCCAGTTATTTAGATGTCTTTATTTGTGTGAAAAGTGCTTTGTATTTGTGTTCATAAGAAGATCTGACACTTAACAAAAGGAGATTTACTTCTTTCTTTGCAGCTGAGTGAGGATATCCAACAAGGATAATTAGTGAGGACACTGAATTGATACAGCTGAGTACAGCTCCCCAGGCGTTTGTGCTGCCCATGACAATCCTCCAGTAAGGCACAATTCCTCATAGCTTTTTAGCTTCAGTACAATTTTATTTTAACATCAATTCCAAATTCTTTCCCTCCTTCCTCTCCTTTGCCTACTCATTTGAGAAAGAAAAACAGAATCCATTACAAATATGTATAGTCAAGCAAAACAAATCCACGCATTAGCCATGCCCCAAACAAATATGCTTCATCTGCACTCTGAGTCCATTACCTCTCTCTGTGGAGGTGGGTTGCATGCTTCAACATGTGTCCTCTGGAACTGTGATTGGTTATATTGTGTTGCTCAGAGCTCCCAAGTCTTTCTAAGTTGCTGTTTTATAAATTGTTCTGGTTTTGCTCACTTCATTCTGTTATCAGTTCATACAAGTCTTTTCAGGTTTTTCTAAAATCATTCCCTTTATTATTCCTTATAGCACAAAAGCACTCCATCACATATGTATACCATAACTTGGTCAGCCATTCCCCAACTGATGGATACTCCTTCAGTTTCCAATTCTTTGGTACCATGAAAAGGTCTATGAATATTTTTATACAAATGGGCCCTTTTCCTCTTTTTTAAGATCTCTTTGGGATATAGGCCTAGTAGTGGTATCACTGGGTTGAAGAGTATGTATAGTTTAATAATTTGGTGGGATACATTTCCAAATAGCTTTTCTGAAAGCTCAGATCAATACAGTTCCACCAATAATGCATTAGTATACCTGTTTTCCCCACACTCCTTCTAGAATGTCATTTTCCTTTTTTTTTCCTTGTCACCTTAGCCAGTCTGATGCATGTGAGTTGATACCTCAGATCTGTTTTAATTTGAATTTCTCTACTTGTTAATGATTTGGAGCATTTTCCACATTTGTTGTTGTTCAGATGTTTTTCAGTTGTGTCCTATTCTTCATGACCCCGTGAGGGTTTTCTTGACAAAGATATTAGAGTGGTTTGTCAGTTCCTTCTCTAGCTCATTTTACAGATGAGGAAACTGAGACAAATAGGGTTAAATGACTTGCCCAGGGTTACACATC
This sequence comes from Phascolarctos cinereus, assembly GCF_003287225.1. Taxonomy (NCBI): domain Eukaryota; kingdom Metazoa; phylum Chordata; class Mammalia; order Diprotodontia; family Phascolarctidae; genus Phascolarctos; species Phascolarctos cinereus. The sequence continues at coordinate 145,849,371 of NW_027555514.1, forward strand.
TAGTAAGTGTCTAAGGCCAGATTTGAACTTGGGAAGATGAGTCTTCCTAACTCCAGGCCCAGCACTTTATCTCAGCCACCTAGCTGCCATTTTTCACGTGGCTAGTTGTAATTTGGATTTCTTCCTTTGAATATTGTCTAATTGTGTCCTTTGACCTTTCACCCGTTGAAGAATAGTTGTTATTCTCATAAATTTGACTGAGTTCCATATAGATCTTAGAAATGAGACCTTTATCAGAGAAATGTGCTTCAAAATCCCCCCAAGCCCCTAGTTTTCTGCTTTCCTGTTAATTTTAGCTGCATTGGTTTTGTTGTGCAAAAGCTTTTTAATTTTATGTAATCTATTTTATTTCCTGTGAACCTCTTTATCTTATTTGATCAGGAACTCTTCCTCATCCATAAATCTGAAAGGTAATTTTTTCCTTGCTTCTCTAAATTGTTTATGCTGTCACCCGTTATGTCTAAGTCATGTATCCTTTGGGAGCTTCTCTGTGTGAGATGTTGGGCTATAACTAATTTCTGACAGACAAAAACTTTCCAGTTTTCCTAACATTTTTGTCAGATAGTGAGTTCTTGTCTCAATAGCTGGCATCTTTGGGTTTTCCACATTCTTGGTTACTGTGCTCATTTGCTCCCACTGATCTGTTCCATTGATCAACCTTTCTATTTCTTGTCTCTTCCCAAACTGTTTTGATAATGACTACTTTGTAGTGTAGTATTTCTGCTAGGCCCCCTTTTATCGCACTTTTTTTCCCCATTAATTCCCTTGGTATTCTTGACTTTTGTTCCTCTGAATGAATTTTGTTACCATTTTTTCCCTGACTCAATAAAGTAATCTTTTGGTAGTTTGGTTGACATGACACTGAACAAGTAAATTAATTTAGGTAATATTGTCATTTTTTATTATATTGGCTTGGCTTACCTATGAGCAATTATTTTTTCTTCAATATATGTTTATTTGTATAAAACTGTTTAGCACTTGTGTTTATATAGTTCCTGTATGTGTCTTGGCAGAGGAATTCCCAAGTATTTTGTACTTTGTGTAGTTATTTTAAATGGAATTTCTCTTTTTATCTCTTTCTGCTGAATTTTTTTTAGTAATATTTAGACTTGACTTAATGATGTATGTGGGTCTATATTAGCTCATTCAATTTTGCTGAAGTTCACTGTTTCAATTAATTTTTAGTTGATGTATAAAGTTCTCCAATTAAATCATATCACCTGCAACAGTTTTTCCTCAATTTCTTTTTCTTGTCTTACTGCTATAGCTAGCATTTCTAATACTATTGAATAATAGTGGGGATAATGGAAATCTTTTACTTTCTTTTTTATACCTAATTTCATTAGAAAGGACTCTAATTTATCCCCGTTGTGGAAAATGCAGGCTTTTGGTTTTAGAGAAATACTTGTTATTATATTAAGGCAAGATCTATTTATTCCTTTGCTGCCTATTTAAAAAAAAATAGGAGTAGGCTTTATATATTGTCAAAAGCCTTTTCTGAATCTATTGATATAAATTATATTTGTTATTATTGTTATTAATATGGTTAATTATATTTATAGTTTTTCTAATATTGAACAGACCTGCATTCTTGGTATAAATCCAGCTTGATCGTAGTGTATAATCTTTGCAATATGTTGCTAACATTTTGTTTAAAATTTTTGAATTGATATTCATTAGGGATATTGGTCCATAATTTCCTTTCTGTTTTGACTTGTTTAGGTATCAATACCATATTTGTATATAAAAAGAATTAGAAGACCACTTTCTTCCTATTTTTCAAAGTTTATTTAATAATAAATTAATTGTTCTTTACATATCTGAGAGAACTAATTTGTAAATCCTTCCCCTGCCTGCTTGGGAGTTTATTTATGGCATGTTCAATTTCTTTTTCTGAGAATGGGATAAGTTTTCTATTTATTGTTCTATTAATCTGGCCATTTTACATTTTTGTAAATGTTCATCCATTTCATTTAGATTATTAGTTTTTCTGGTATATAATTGGGCAAAATGGTTCCTAATAATTTAATTTCTTCATTGGTTGTGTATATATACCTTTTTCATTTTTTATACTGGTAATTTGGATTCCTTTCTTAAAAAAATCAAGTTAGCTAATGGTTTATCTATTTTGATGGATCTTTTTTTAAAGCTCCTAGCTTTATGTATTAATCCCCTCCCCCATTTTAATAGTATTGTTCCAGTTGTATGTAAAGATGATTTTTTGGATTCATTTTTACAAAATTTTGAGTTCCAATTTTTTCTTTCTTCTTCCCTTCCCTTCTTCCTAAAACGGTAAACAATTTGATATAGGTTATATATGTGCAATCACATAAAATGTATTTCCATAGTAGTTATAATTGTGAATGAAGAAATAGACCAAAAGAAAAAAAACACAAAAAAAGTGAAAATAGTATGATCTGCATTCAGACTCCATCAGTTCTTTCTCTGGATGTGGATAGCATTTTCTATCATGAGTCCTTTGCAATTGTGTTGGATTGTTGTATTGCTGAGAAGACCTAAGTTATTCATAGTTGATCAAAAAATGTTGCTGTTACTGTATACAATGTTCTTCTGGTTCTGCTCATTTCACTTTGCATCAGTTCATATAGGTCTTTCCAGGTTTTTCTGAAATCCACCTGCTCATCAGTTCTTATTGCATAATAGTATTCCATTACATTCGACATAGCTATTCAGTCATTCCCCAATTGATGGATATCCACTCGATTTCCAATTTTTGACACCTTAAAAAGAGCTGATATAAACATTTTTGTACATGTAGGTCCTTTTCCCTTTTTTATGATCTCTTTGGGATTTTCTCCCATTTTAAATAATCAATCTTTGATTTTTCAGGATTTCTACTTTGGTGTTTGAGAGTTTTTAATTTGTTGTTTTTCTGGGTTATTTTTAGTTGCATACACAATTCATTGATATGTTCTTTCTCTCTTTTATTGAGGAAAGTGTTTATATATATACGCACATATATGCATACACAGACATACATACACACACACACACACACACACACACACACACACACACATACACACATATTTGCCCTAAGGGCTGCTTTGGATGTATCCTAAACATTTTGGTATATTTTCTCATTGCCTCATCATCTTTAATGAAATTATTATTTCTGTGATTTGTCCTTTGACAACCTATTCTCTAGGATTAAATTCTTTAATCTCCACTGAATTTTAATAATTTTTCCAGTGGTCCTTTATTGTATTTTTTATTGCACTGTGGTTTGTAAAAGATCTGTGTAATACTTTTGGGTTTTTTTGCATTTGTGAATTTGCTATTTCTACATTTTAATTCCCTACCCTAATACTAAGTTTTTATAAATTTTCCACACACAGCTGAGAAACATGTATATATTCTTTTCTATTCAGTAGTTTCTAGGTCTGTCATATAGTGGTTTTCTAAAATACTATTTGGGTCCTTTATTTTTATTTTTTGATTATATTTATCTAGATCTGAGAGGGGGTAAATTAAGTTATAGTTTTATTTTTTCCTATAACATTTAATCTTTCAAGTATTTAGATGTTATGCTATTTGGTGTATATATGTTTTGTATTGAAACTAATTCATTGTCTATGGTATCTTTTAGCAAATTGTTTTTCTTTAATCAAGCCTGTTTTTGCTGTTTCTTCTTCTGAGATTACTGTACCTTTTTTTCTTCAGTGAAAACCTAATTAGATTTGCTTCAGTCCCATATTTTATTTGTGTGCTTCTTTCTGTTTAATGTATATTTTTTATAAACATATTCTTGATTTTACTTTTCTAATCCATTCTATTCTTTTCCATTTTACAGGTGAGTTCATCACATTCATAGTTATGACCAGTCATTATGTATTTCCCTCCATCTTATTCTCTTGCATTTTCTCTTCTCTGTTTCCCTCTCCCTCTTTCTAAAGAAGCCCTGGAACCAGAGCTCTAGGTTTGGTATAATCTGCTTCTTTTGTCTTGTCGTTTATCTTTTTGTCACCCAGATCCCAATAGTAGGTTTTTAGCCTTTCTTTTCTTTTAAGCACTTCTTCAAAATCCACCCTCCTTTGTTACATTTTATTCTGTTTAGGACTAATCACTCCTTTAATCTACTCTCCCTATTTCCCCAACTTTCCCCCATTTTCTTCTTAAGTGAAATGTAGTTTTTAATCAGTTGTGTAAGTCAGTGTGTATTCTTTGACCAGTTCAGATGAGTGAGGTTCAAGTTTCATGCACCACCCCTTTCTACTTGTGTACCCCAAGTGCGTGAGATAATTATCGCCATTCTTCCTCTCCCTTTGATCCCCACACTATGGAGCTCTTCCTTTGCTCTTACTTTCTTCTTTTAAGATCATCATAAGAGAAACACTCTCAGGCCCTCTGTCAAATTAGACCCTTGCTAGTGATAAAGTTCTGAGGCAATATATATAACATCTCCCTGTATTACAGTGTTAACACTTTATCTTTGTTTAGTCCCTTATGTTTGCTCATTTCTATTTACGTTTTTATGTTTCTCTTGACTTCTGTGTCTGTAATTCAGTTTCTCTGCAGCTCTGGTCTTTTCATAAGGAATCCTTAGAATCCCTCTATTTCATTAACAGTACATTTCCCCCTATAGGAGTATACTTAGTTTTGTTGGGCAGGTCATTCCTGCTTTTAAGCCTATATTGTTTGCCTTCTGGAATATTGTTTTCCAAGCTCTTTGCTTCTTTAAGTAATGGCTGCTAAATCTTGTGTGATGTGGACTGTGATCCTTGCTTATTAATTTTTTTTTCTGTCGGTAGTACATTTTCTTTGACCTGGAAGCTCTGGATTTTGGCTTAAATGTTCCTGGGAGTTTTCATTTTGGGGTTTCTTTCAGGAGGTGACTGGCAGATGCTTTCTATTTTCATTTTGACCTTTGGTTCTTTTTAAGAGCAGTTTTCTTTTAATTCTTTTAATTTATCAACAATTTATTGAAATGTGATATCTATTCAATGATTTTTAAGTTCTTTCTCCTTGATCTGTTTTCCAGGTTAGGTATTTTTGTTATGAAATACTGTAATGTTCTGTTTTTTTTCATTCTTTTGACTTTGTTTTAATACTTTTTGTTGTCTCATGGATTTATTAGCTTCTATTTAATCCACTTTAATTTTCAGGGAACTTGTTTCTTGGGTATGGTTTTGTATCTTCTGTTTTTTCCCTTTTTTGGCCATTAGGGTTAAGTGACTTGCCCAGTGTCACAGAGCTAGTAAGTGTCAAGTGTTTGGTCTGAGGCCGAATTTGAACTCAGGTCCTCCTGACATCAGGGCCGGTGCTCTATCCACTGTGCCACCTTGCTGCCCCTACCTTCTGTTTTAAGGCATTTGTTCTCTTCCCAATTCTTTCTTTCATTTCTCTCTGCATTTTTTTTTCATCTTGCTCTTATTTGATTTTTAAAATCAAATCTTGGAAGTACTCTCCACCTCTGTAGCCCCTCCCTCTGATAGGATAGTTACCAGAACCTCTATTTAAGGAGGCCACACAGGTCAGCCATCTCTTAATTTCTCACTAGGCTGCACTCCAGTCTTCTCCATTATGTCTGTGTGCTAGGTACCTTTCTATCTACTCCTCTTTTCAGCGTCCTTTTGTATGTTGTCTTCTTACCCAAACAGAATATATCATTATTTTGGTTAGGGATTATCTTTGTGTTTGTATTTGTATTCCCAGCCCTTAGCACAGTGCTTGGCACATAGTGTTTAATAATGCTTGTCTGACTACTTCCTGACTGGACTTTTTGGTAGGGCTGAGCTCTGGACATAGCTGGGCCAACCTCTTTGGGTCCTTCTGCTGCTTTCTTTAGGGTACTAGAACACTGTGTTATTCTAGGATTTTATGACAGCTCTGTCTGAAAACCTGCAAGTTTTTAGTGATCCCAAAGTGGTCTGATCCAAGTTAAATCTGACATTGCCCTCATGGCCTGAGCTCTGCAAGTTCCTGATATAGGCTTAGGTATGAACAACTTATTTTAATAAGATGTGGTCTTAGTCCTGGTGGGAGTTCGACTACAGCTGGACTCAGCTACTATCAGCCCATTGGAAAGCCCTGCTGATTCAGAGTGACAGAACTGGAAGCTCCTGATTGGTTTGAGGTTCCTACTATGGTTATTCTGCTGCATTCAGACTGAGCTATAGCCTGGAATTGAGACCCATCAAAAATGACATGCTGGTGAGGATGAGGGAAAAATAGATACACTAATGAACTGCTGGTGGAGTAGTGAACTGATCCAGCTGTTCTGGAAAACAATTTGGAACTATGCCGAAAGGGCTATAAAACTGTGTATATACCCTTTGACCCAGCAATGTCACTACTAGGTCTGTACCCCAAAGACAGCAAAGAAAAAGGACCAATATGTACAAAAATATTTATGGCAACTCTTTTTGCATGGTGGCAAAGAATTGGAAATTAAAACTATGCTCATCATTTGGGGAACAGCTAAATAAGCTGTAGCATATGATTGTGATGAAATACTATTATGCTGTGAGAGATGCCAAAGAGGTTGGTTTCAGAAAAACATGGCGATATCTATATGAAAAGTGAAGTGCAAAGTGAAATGGGAAGATCATTGTGCACAGTAACTGCAATGTTGTAATGATGGTCAACTGTAGAAAGGCTCTGCTACTGTGATCAATACAGTGATCCAAGACACTTCCAAAGCAGTCATGATGAAAAAAATGCTCTCCACCTCCAGAGAGAGCACTGATGAACTCTGAGTGCAAACTGAAGTGTAATTTTTTCACTTTATTTTTGTTTTAAAAAAACATGCCTAATATGGAAATATGTTTTACATGATTTCACATGTATAATTGATTTTATATCGCTTGCTTTCTCAGTGGGTGTGGGAGTGAATTTGGAACTCAAAGTTTAAAAATGAATGTGAAAAAAATCACCAGTGAATCAAAGTAGTGAGTGACCCAAAGGGCAATTGAAATATTGTGGGTTCAAGTAGGCTACAGCATAGTTTTAGAGATGACACGCATAGGATGTAATTGGATAGAATAGAGAAAAATGTGTGATCAGAAATGGAGAGGGGTAATGTGGCAAGAATAAAGGATAATAAATGGAGAGCTTAAGTGCTGCAGTAGTACCCTAACCAGTCTGAAATAAAAGGACAGGCTGAGGTTCTTAACTGGGGGCCCATCAACTTTTTTTCAGTATTCTGAAAACTATTTTTCAACATAATTGGTTTATTTGTTAATCTTATATATTTTATGTATTTAAAGATGCTATTCTGGAAAGGGGTCAGTAGGCTTCACCAGACTACCAAAGGAGTCCATGACACAGAAAAAGTTATGGACACCTGACCTACAGGAAGACCTCCAGGACACTGGTTGTGTAAAGGGCATTTCCTCCATGGTGTAGCTTGCAATCCACACATGCCTTTCCATCCTTGTCCACAGTCTCTCATAGAGTAACTAACCCTGATGCACTCCCTGGACTCTCAGATGAAAAGGCACAGAGGCAGATAGTGGGCTCACAATCTCTAATCTCAATTTGGTTCTTAATTTTCTAGAAAAAACACGTATAAACCAAACCATATCTATCAGCTTTATCTTTGTATCATGCAAAAAAATACTGATGAATGCATTTGGGATTTTCCCCATATTTTAATAACAGATTTTTTTCAGATGGTTTGTATTTGTTTCTCCAGTGATTCATTACTGCATTTTACCTGCATTTTTCACTTTTCTGAAAAGTGGTTTTTAATATTCAAATATTTGTCTAAATTTTTAAAGTCCTCTAGCCACCCCAACGACGAGAAAATACCCAGAGTGATAAGATCACATGTCCATTGAAGTTCAGTAGTAATACTCTCTGTGGACATATCCATTCTTTTTGGACTCTTCTCTGATACATTTATATCTTTTTTTTTAAAGTTTTGAGTTTGGATCAGAGGATTTGAGGCAAAGTAGAATTTCTCATCAGCAGAACTGAAAAAGTCAAAAGACTTAAATTCATAGGTTGTTAAGAAGAGGTGGTTTCTTGTTGGACTGGAAGACACAAGGACTGCCTGAAGAATGGCTTCAACAATGTGGATCCCATAGGTTTTCAGTACAAATGGGAACTGCTTCTCAGAGGAAGCTATGAACACTTCAGCAATAAAAGTGAGACTAAGGAGAGAGTCACTCGGCTTACTTAAAGAAATGGAGCAGGATGTCTCATAGAACGTACTCAGATTTTTGGTGGAGGAAGACAGGGCATGATTGTCCTTATTATTCATGGCAGAGGACAGGTTTCATAACTCCAGAAATGGTGGCAGAAATGGCTATAAGAGAAGGTAAGATGTGGAGCAGAAGAACCCCATTTTCATTCGTGAGAATTAGTTACTCCTAAAAGTTTTCAGTGAGAAGTAGTAAAAGATAACTTAGGGCTTACTGCCACCTTCAATTAAAAAAACATTTAATAACCATAGCCCAAGTTAAAATGGGCTTGGGAGAGCATAATAACAAGGTAATATTTTCTTTTGATATCTTACTAAGTGTAGAGAATAGAAATTACTGTTGTGTCTGTGATCCTTCTGGCTTTTGTTGGCTAACTCCATAAATTTTATTTTTAACTTTGGGAGGCAGAATGTGTACGTGCCTAGATGAGAATGAGTACAATTAAGGAAAATTGTCTCACTGTTTTCCTCCAACTTAATGGTTTTCAAAAAAATGCCAGGCTTCTTCCAAACTGGAGCATATACTGTGTCTGTGAACCAGTGTGTTCACTGTGAGTAAAAAGTAAATGTAGCTGGTAAATCATATGCTAAATCATCTTTTTATTTTACAAAACTGGAAGCTAAAATGGGTAGAATCATAATGTATATAAAAAATTTAACAATGAACAAGGAAATTAAGTCACAGTATTTTTGAAACTTTATTAAAAACTAAAATGTTCCTCTTATAAATCCATCTTCATAAAAGATGTATTTTTCTTAACTGTGAAAAATATAAATTAGTGAACAGATCTGCCTGGTTTTATGTATAAACTGAATAAAATGAATAAATTCTGTTCCAAAAGAATTAGGGTTTGAAAGCAAGGAGTTCATAAAACAACTTTATCCCCCGTAATCAAGTTGCAGTGAATATCTCCTGTATTGATATACCAGGCAACAAAATAGCTGAATGTTGCTTGTAGTTTGTCTTTCATTTTGCCAGTGATTAATCAAATATATTATTATTCACAGCTTGAAGTGATGCTGAGGCGTATATATCTGGAAACATCACACAGCAGCTAAACACAAATGTGAGACCACAGAATATCATTCACCAGTCAGCATTCATTACTAAATTAACATTTATAATGTTTCTATGACTAAGGGCATCAATACTTTCTCATTGATTTGATGTTCAGTGATTATTATTTATAACAGAGTTCAAACAATCAGAAACCCTTCAGTTTGAGGGACTGAAACCAGCTTTGGCTTCTGAGATGCACAGTGCCACTGGGTGCACTGGCCTTGATCCATTTTTCACATTCACTGGTTTGGTTCATGTGACCTAAAAAGCAAAAAGTCAACAAGTTGACCATTACTAGCAGTTAAATATCATAATCTTAAGAACACATTCTGGAAAGTTTGGAATAACTAACACAACATTATAAACAGTTTTGGCTGAAGAGAACTGCAAAAGGATGGTGTAACTTGTCCCACTACCCACTCCTTCTACTTGGTTAGATCAGCTTTTCATTTAATTTACCTTTTTAATCCAATAAGTTCACCTTCCTTTTGTCCCTCTGCTCTTCATTTTTTTTATACAACAGATACTTCCCAACAAATATCCAAACAAACCCTTTTAAAGAATACACCCCCCACCAAAGATGATGATTATTAATTGAAAGGGGGGATATGTATCCCTTAACATCCAATAGTACACTACTGATATTGCCCATTGTATTTGACCAGAATTTAGGTGCCTCTCCACATTGATTCTAAGTACACTGTTGCAGTCATTAAGTATTTCATTCATTGAGCTTTCTTAACTCTGCATCATACTTTGTATGTCTGTAGGGTTTTTTTTTTATCTGAAATCTTCAAAGTTGTTATTCCTCAAAACAAGTAGTATTACACGATGTTGGTGTTCATTCATTTCAGTTGTGTCTGACTCTTCGTGACCCTGTTTGGTGGTTTCTTGGTAAAGATCCTGGAGTGGTTTGCCATTTTCTTTTCCAGCTCATTTTACAGATAAGAAAACTAAAGCAAACAGGATAAGTGACTTGCACAGGGTCACACAACTAAAGAGTGTTTGAGGCTGGATTTGAAATTGGGAATATGAGTCCTCGTGACTCCTGGCCCAGCACTCTATCCACCGCATCACCTCGCTGCCCTGTTTACATAACATTCCTATAATCTGTTCAGTCATTTAGAGTTAGAGAGCATGGGTTCACTGGATAGCTATATAATCTTTGTGCTAGTAATTTAATCTCAGTTTTTGTATCTCTTGAATGTGAAGGTTTAACAAGATGAAAAACCCTATGACCTATGATTCAATCTTTGGGGACATTTTACTTAGAGCTTTTTGTTGTAATACATAATAACTTATTTTGTTCATATGAGGGGATTTTTTTGTCCCTTATCAGTAATCTTTTTGAACCCTAGTTACAGGGGTGGGATCTTGAGGTCAAAGGATATGAATAATTTAGTTAACTCACTGCATAGTTCGAAACTGTTTTCTAGAAATATTGCAACAACTTAAAATTTCAGTAGCAGTGAATTTGCCATTTCTGTCTTCACAAAGGCCCTTCAATGAGCTAGTTATCCCATCTTTTAATTTAGCAGTTTTGCTAATTTTGTGGGTATATAATTGATCAGTTTATTCAGGATTCTGAACATTATTTCACATGGTTATAGTTTGATTTTCTTTTTGAAAACTGAACATGTCCTTTGACCACTTGCCAATTTGAAGACAGTTCTTTGTGTCAATTTTACTCTTGATTCTGGATGTCAGGCTTTTTCTCAGAAATATTTGATGAAGTTTTTTATGAGCTATAATATAATTTGAGCTGCACTGATTTCATTTGTGTAAAAAAATTTTAAATTGTATATAATTCTATCATTCAAAAAAATTTATTAGGTATCTACTATGTGACAAGCATATAAATGCTTCTATTTTATCTTTTGTATCATCTCCCCTTGTTTGATAATTCATTTTTCTGCTAACTGAAACCATAGAAAAAATAACTTTCTATTCTCTTTTCTTTTTTCATGGTATAATTTTTTTTATAGTTAGATGATTTACTTATTTGAAATTTAATGTGGTATAAGACGCTGATCTACACCTCTTTTTTTGCTAAACTGATTTCCAGTTTTCCCAGCAATTGTTGTTGAAGACGTCCCTTTGCCAGTAACTATGTGTGCTCTTGGCTTTACTAAGCAACATGAATTGTGATCAGCATCGTTTCTAGTTCTTGTTTCTCTGGTCTTTTCATCTAATCTACTTTTCTGCCTATCCAGTGACAGTTTAAATAATTGCTTTTTTGAAGTATAGTTTGAAATCTGGCAGCATCAAGCCTACTTTTTCTATTGTCTTTTTTTATTGTATTCCTCTGGTATTCCTGACACTTTGTTCCTACAAATAGATTTATTTTGAATAATTTTATAAAGTAGCCTTGTGGTAATTTGATATGGTAGTAAATGTGTGTAATTTAGGTAGGAACATTTTTACCATGTGGGTACTGATCAGTCATAAACAAAGAATCTTTCTCCAATTATTCAGGCCTTCTTTTAGTTTTACAAAAATTGTTTTGTTACTTTATCATAGATTTAGACACAGAAAAGTCCCGAGGGACCATTTAGTTAAACAGATTCATTTTACAGATTAAGAAATGTTGAAATGTAAAGAATGTCAGCGGTGAGGTGGTACGGGGCATAATGCTCGACCTGAAACCTGAAAGTTGTGGAGTCAGTTGTGCCTGACTCTTCATGGCCCCACTTGGGGTTTTCTTGGCAAAGACACTGGAGCGGTTAGCCATTTCCTTCTCCAGCTCATTTTACAGATGAGGAAGCTGAGGCAAATGGGGTTAAATGACTTGCCCAGGGTCACACTGCTTGTCCAAGGCTGGATCTGAACTCAGTCTTCCACCAGGCCCAGCACTCCATCCACTGCACCACCTAGCCACCCAGAATCAGGAAGATCCAAGTTCAGTAGTAACTGCCTCAGACAACTATCGGTGTGTGTGACTCTGGGCAAATCATTTAATTACTGTCTTCCCTCAGTTTCCTCATTTTACAAATGAGAAAATATTATTATTACCCTTCCCTTACCCTCCCAATTTGGAAAACCCACTTCTCAGAATTCTTATCAGGATAAAATAAGACATTTGCAAAGTGTTTCACAAACTTTAAAGCACTATATAAATGCTAGCTATTATTACTAATATTGTTGCTGTTATCATCCATGGTTACACAGGTAGTGAGTGGCAGTGCAGGATTCAAACCCAAGACCTGTGACTCCAGATCTCATGCTATTTCCACTGCATTTTTCTTGTATTTCTTTCCTGAGCTTTGTTAGTAAAATGCAGAAAAGGTGATAGTTTTTTGGATTCTGTATTATTGACTGCATTTATATAGGTCTATTGTCTCAATTCATGGTTTTTTTTTTCTTTTGTGAGACAATTGGGGTTAAGTGACTTGCCCAGAGTCACACAACTAGGAAGTATTATGTGTCTGAGTCCAGATCTGACTCCAGGGCCAGTACTCCCCTCAACGTTTTCATTAATTTCCTTAGGTTCTCATTATTATAAACAATCCTATCAGCTACAAATATAAGTAATTTTAATTTCTCCTTCTCTATGCTTATTCCCCACTTTTTAAATTGCTCTATTGCTACAGGTAGCATTTCTAACATTATTCAAAAACTAGTGGAAACAGCACAATCCCTTAGAGTATCAGCTGCTGTTTTGGTTTATTTCATTTTTAACCTATATATTTCCTGGAAAGATGTTGTGAAATCCTGGGGGCCTCCAGGGAGTTTGTATATGTACAGTCAAGGGAAGGGATGACAACAAATGGTTGGAGGTACATGTTAGCTTCTAATTTGGTAACAATCCTGGGTTAGCCAGCAGCAAATCTGATCATTTGATTTAAGATTATCATGGGTAGATGTGACTTTATAGAACTAGCTTTGGATACAGGAATCCTAAATTCATTTTACTGGTCTGTTTTGGAAGGTCCTGAATAGATCTAGGTCTCAACTCCCAAATATCAAAAGTCGGGGAAGCTGAGATAGGAGCTGTGACAATACTCTAGCTAGCATTTCTAAGCTTCACAATAATGAGTATTTGGGATCAGCAGAATTCTAAGTAAATTTGGTCCTACTACTCTACCACAATGGGCAAAGAAAATTGTGTAGGTCTGAAGGGAAAAAAAAGCCCATCTGATCTAGTTGATGTTGAATTCCACAAGAAAAATGTTTCTTCCATTAACAGTTAAAAAAAATATATGGGTGGCCACAAATGCTTCCTGTATCACATCCACATTTGAAATAAACATTTTCTCTTACAATCGGGTTATTGCTCTTACAGCCTGCTACATATACAACGTTCCATTATTAACACAAGGGGAATAAGCCAGGCCCAATTTCCTAATTCCCTTCATAGGTGCACTTATATCTTTATTTTGGTTAAGCAGACTGTGCAACTAGGAAATGTACTTCCTGTTTACTCAACTATGATTACCCTATTTAGCTAGCATGATAAATCTAGAGAGATGGCATGGTACAGTGGAGGCATAAGCAGGCCAAAGTCAGCAGTACCCAAGTCCAAGCCTTCCCTCAGACACATGCTGGTATAGCATAGCCCTGGACAAGTCAGTTACCCTCCCAGTTCCCTTGAAAATGTAAATTTGTTTCAATGTGATTGATCTATTAAGGAACATTTTGAGCATAATGTGAATTTTGGTTTTGCACATGTGTGATTTCATCCATGAAAAACAACAATATAAAAATTCTTTCCCAATTTTCTCCTTTCCTTCTAATCTTGGCTACATTGGTTTTATTTGTATAAAACTTTTAAAAATTTAATGTAATCAAAATTATCCATTTTACATCTCTCTTGTTTATTCATAAATTCTCTTATCTGTAAGTCTGATAGGTCATATGTTCCATGTTCTTCTAGCCAAGTGGTTTTTATTGCACAGTTTTGTACAGCTCAGTGATTTTTAGGAATGTACATTGCATTGTAAGGAAACTGATTATATTTGCATAGCACATAGAATGACTTCAATATTTATTGAATAAAAGAGGAGGTAAGAATCAGAAGATAATTATCCAGCCAAAGCACACAGCTCATGTTTTATGTATATAGCACATGGTTATCCAACACCTAATAAATATGGCAAATGTCTTCAATCACAACTTTTCCCTGGTGACTTGAAAAAAAATTTTTCTTTATCATCTTTTTACTGCCATTGTATTTGGTGGTGGTGTTGGAAGAGGCAAGATGAGAAGAGTGTAAAAAACTAGTCAATTTTTCTTTTTCTATCTATCTACAGATCTAGTTTAAAAGCTAGTATTTTAGGCACACGAAGTTATTCTACCAGGTGGTCAAAGATTTTGTAAAGGTAGGTTCCACAAGGCTTAGTAAATGATTATATATAGGGAGTAAGGGAAAGTAAAGATTATGGACCTCGCTGCTTGGAGAATGGTGATGCCCAACAGAAACTGGGAAGTTAGGAAGGAAGGACAGTCTAGGGGAAAGAAGAGTTGTGTTTTGGACATACTGAGTTTTTGGTGTCTATGGGATTGGAAATGTCCAAAAGACAGTTGGTGATCTAGGACTGCACTCAGGAGAAACATTAGAGCTGAATACACAGATCATATGTATATATCATAGATCAATACATAGATCTGAGTTATTTTCATAGACATAGTTGAAGTCATGGGAACTGATGAGATCTCTGACAAAGACTATGCTAGGTCACATGAGGAACACCTATGGTGGGGGGGTGGGATCTTGCTCTTTGCTGCATGCTCCCTTTTTTGTTTTTTTTGGTTTTTTTTACCCTGACTAATTTAGGCTATACATCTAGAGGTCAAAACCCCACAGCCTGCCTGTTTTATGAACTCAAAAACTTATGGGCATCCATCAAAAAAATCAGGTTTCTAAATCATTGGATCAGAGATGATAGAATGGAAACTTAACAGTTCACTGATCCAACTCATTGATTTTTATAGCTGAAATAACTAAAGCACAAAGAGGCTCAGTGATTTCCCCCGGGTCACCAAGCTAGAAATCTAAGGAAAGATTTGAGCTCCTCCGGCCTCAAAGTCCAGTGTCTTAGCAACTAGTTATTTCAGGCTGCCTCTCTCATTTGGAGCTCTAGCACTAAGGATCTGCCACCTCCTGTGGCAGTGTGGTGCCAGGGAGAAAGCACTGAGTATGACGTGCGACTATCTAGAGCCAAACCTTACCTCCAAAGATCAACCATGGCTGTGAGGCCATGGGCAAGAAATATCACCTGTCTGAGCCTCCATTTCTCAATTTGTAAAAGGGGATAACATCCATAAGTACTTACACTTACTAGAGTTGTTGAGAGGTAAATGAGATCAAATGCATAAAGGGCTTTGCAAACTGTAAAGTGCTATAAAAATATCGGGAGGTGGGGGTAGTAGTAATCAGAAAAATCCTATCCTAGATCACAAATACTATTTTTCTTCTTCCAACATGAAAAGAACCTTCTATCTGTCCTATTCAGTATAGGCAAAAGGAATTACTTACTGCTCTTAGTGAAATAACACGCACGATATTTTATGCTTTGGAGATAATAATCAAGGGGTAGTCTATATAAAATTCCATTTAACTTGTTTGGAAATAGCTTTTCCTGCCTGTCCCACCTTATGCTAACAATACGCACTCTGCTCAAAGATCCTCACGTATTATCACTGGCCTGGGGCTAAAAAAACACCTGTTATCATAATTGGGCTAATTTGTTAATTCTTGCCTACAAGAATACCATGTTTTTGTTCTTACTAGAAAATGCTCCTTGGTGACAAAGAAATGGGAAAATAATTATTCTGTCCCTGATGTGGTTCTCATTAAATAGAGAAAGTCATTTTTTTCAGATCATATTTAAGAGCAAAAGTAGTTTTTCTAAAAGAGCCTCCCCCCAACCCCTGCCCAATGTTCCTGGTATAATCGGGACCTAGTATAACAGTATCATGTTTCTAAATGATCAATTCAGGATACTAGTTTGTTTGTCCGTCCCCCCCACCATGGACTGAATAAAGTGCTTTTATGGCTAACATCCCCTTTTCTTCCTCATTCCTCACCTTTATTTACTGATTCTCTCTAATGAGTTCCATTGGGTAATACTGATGCATTGTGCCTGAAAATGGGATTTAGATTAAAATAAAATAATAATAGACTCTTGGTCAGGAATGAAGTACACCTAATCAAAACTGGGGAAACTACAATTTGTCTGGTGTTTTCAGTCTCTAAACTAAAATTGATGAGGGAAAGGAGAAAAACACCTATCCACCAACCTAGATACCATAGGGTGGGGCTACATTAAAGGAAAAATGTAGTTATGGGTCACAGACAACAAAATTAAAGCAGAAAATGAAAACTGGCTCAGATGAACTACATTCTTGGTAACTGAAAGAATTTTGTTAAGATGCCGAATTACTGATGGTGACAGTTCAAAAACTGTAGAAAAAGGTAGAGTTAGTGTAGAATTAAGATAGGCAAATGCCCAAAGGAAAGAGGGCAGGGTTTACAAACTATAAGCTTGTGAGCTGGACTTTGATTTCAGGAAACATTCTCCGGTAAAGCCCTGGACAGATGGTTAGAGAACATCTAGAAAAGTGATGAGTACAAAGAGCCAGCAGGACATCATCAAATACAGGTCACACCTCCCCCACCCCAAGACAATTAGATGATGCTACCTAGGGTCTTGAATGTGTGCCTAACTCAGGTTTCCACAAAGACCAATCATGAGAACAGAAGAGATTGTCCTTGAGCTCAGGTACATACACCATGACCAATTAGTGCTCTTAAATGTTCAAGAACCCTTGATAAGGGAAGCTTTAACCAGAGGAAACAGCTGTAATCCAGCTTCAAGTTGCATTACTGCCCAGAGGATTGTCCTGTGGCTCTCACATGGACACTGTTGCACAGGACATCTTCAATAGAGTGCTTGGCCCTATGCTATTTAACGTTTCTATCTGTGAGTTGGATGAAGGTTATGGATAGCAGGCTCATCAGATTTTCAGGTAACAGCAAGTTAGGAGAAATAACTAACATACTGCCTTGATACTTAGGATCCCAAAAGACCCAAAGAAGCTACAGCATTAGGTTAAATCTAATGTAAGATAAAATTCATGAGTAAAACAAAGCCTTACATTTGAGCATAAAAATTCCACTTCACAAGCCCAGAATGGTGGAGGAATGGTTAGAGAGCAGTTTGTATGAAAGCGCTCGGGGTTTTAATGCATTGCCAGCTCCATACAAGTCAGCAGTTTGCTGCAGCAGCCAAACATAGTGTGACCTGGGACTCCAGCAAGGCACAGCTTCTAATAATAAGCAAGGAAGAGCCTCCCTGTATTCTGCCATGGTCAGGCCACACATGAAATAGGGTTTAGTTTGGGAAGGGCACTGAGAAGCTGCAGAGTATCCACAGGAGAACAACCCAAGGTGAAGGGCTTTTAGTTTGTATCATGGAAGTACCAGCTGAAGGGATGGGAGATGTTAAGCCTGAAGAGGAGAAGATGCAGGGGGACATAAGAGATGTTTTCAAATATCTGAAGAGCTGCTATGTGCTACAGGGACAAGATTTGTTCTGTTTGACATTCACAGGGCAGAATCAGGAGGAATCAATGGTAGAGTGAGCTAGAAGGAACTAGGTTTGATTCTTGGCTCTGCCATTTAAGATCTAAGCAACTTTTGGCAATCAACCTCTCTTTGTGCCTGTCTGTGCCTCAGTTTCCACATATGTAAAAAATGGAGAGGATGACCTCGACCTCCAAGTTCCCTTTCAACTTTAATGTATATTTCTATGATCCTTAGTTTAAAAGAATCAAATTTAGGGTTATAGAATATAAAAACTTCTTAAGAAACTGATAATTTAGATGGCAGAAAAATACAGACAGACAGACAAATAGTATTAAACTATATGATCTTAAAGAGAAGTGCAAAATGAATTCAGAGGGGAAAAAATAGCTAAATTAGGCTGAAGGCTTCATGGAAGAACTGAAGTTTGATGTGGATCTTGAAGAGTGAATGGGATTTGTACAGGTGAAAAGAAGGGATAGCCTTTCAGTTGTATATATATGTAGAGTGATATATTTCTATATTGCTGTAAAGTCTACAAAGCCCTTATTCATGACCATTGCATTATACACATTTTCCTCACTCTACAGACGAAGAAACTGAGGCTTGGAAATGTTAAAGACTTGCTTAAACCTACTCATTGTGATCAAAGAAGAAATGAGCACATCATACATTAGAGTCCTCTAAAGAGCCGACCTGAATAGAATGCTGAAGTGAAATAAGAAACGGGATTCTGGACAGGTATTATATAAAGCTTCTTAAGATTTTAAAAACTTAACTCCCAGTTCTATAGTGTTTTAAGTTTCAAAGCACTTTTCTCAAAATTGATAATATAAACATTATTATCCCTTTTCTTTGTGGGGAAGGACTATCTTCTGATTTCAGTCCTTCCACAAAAGTCCTATTCAGATACTGCCCCACCCCCCAACCCAGCTTTTGAAAACAATGCCATAACCCTCTGAGAATGAAAACCAGATGAGGAATAAAACAGAGAGATGTATGCTCACTGAAAATATTCCCTACTATGATGGAATTCTGGCCCAGAATCCAGGTAAAGGAGGGATTCCCTTTGGGGCTCCCTCCCTGGATGCTGAGGTCCTTGAGATGCTCCTATTTCAAGATGGCACTGTGTTATTTGCAGAGGTTGCTCTTGGAACAGATGAAATTATCCAAAGGAGTTTGAACGTCTATCAATCTATGAAGAAAAGACTGAATGAATATAGAATGTCTCTTTCCCAGATTCAAACATGAATCTGAATAGATACCCTATAGTAGGGATCAGCAAACTTTTTCTGTATTGGGTTGCTGGCTAAGTGGCAAAGTAGGTGTTATTACACAGGTACTTGTATAATGACAGAAAACAATTTCCCACAATTTTCTATTGATAAAATTCAAAGTATAACGGTCACAAATAATGATGATTTTCCCAAGGTTGTACAGCTAGTAAGCATCTAAGGCTGAATCTGAATTCGGGTCTTCCTGACTCCAGGACCAGTGCTCTATCCACTACACCAGTTAGCTTTCATCAACTGATTACAAATGTTCATCTATTAATGCTGTTTTGTAATGAGATTTGATATAATTCATCTTTGAAAACATCTTTTCACAAAAAAAAGGTACTGACAAATATTGATATCCATCCATAAGTGTAAGATTTTAACAGCATATTCATTGATTAGAAGACATTTATAGAATTTTATTAGATTCCTCTGATATTTGCCTTTTAGCATTCTACATTGCCCATTAACTACTTCCAAATGATGGTTAAGTAGAAGCCCCTCAATTACACAGTTAAATAAATGGATTTTGAAATGTGCAGATTTCTTTCATACTGCATGGAGGTCCAAAAATGCTAATGAAACTTTAATTGGAGGTTGGAAAATATATCTCCTGTAAATGTGTGTAGGAATGGAAATTTCATTTCTTGATCTAATGCTTGACTGCAATAGAGATATATAAAGCAGCTTGACATTACTTGTGAATCAAACAATTTTGTCACTGAATTGATTTTATTGCAGTATATGTTTCACATATTAGCATTGGTTTTGCCTTGTATTTTTAGGCTGAACTTATTAAAAACAAAACAAGTCTGTATCAAAAGCTAATATCCAAAGCCATTTAGTGTTTGATAATTAATAGTTGTTGAGGGTGGTTCTTTTCATTAAAAATAAAATTTAATCTTGGCCCTTAGCTCAAAAAATCATAATAAAATTTTATTTTATTTTTCTCTACTTTCTTTGTTTTGACATCAGGACCCTCAAAGCTGCGCTGAGTTATCACTATATGTGATCTGTAGTGTGCTGGGCAGCCATGTAAGGCAATGAGAGTGCCACATAAAGTCTCTGTTACAACTATTCAACTGTCACTTGCAGCATGAAAGCAGCCCTAGACAATACATAAATGAGTGAGTGTAGCTAGGTCCTAATAAAACTTTATTTTAAAATGTGAAAAAACAGGGGCAGCTAGGTGGCGCAGTGGATAGAGCACTGGCCCTGAAGTCAGGAGGACCTGAGTTCAAATGTGGCCTCAGACCAAACACTTGACACTTACTAGCTGTGTGACCCTGGGCAAGTCACTTAACCCAAACTGCCTAAAAATTTTAAAAAAAATGTGAAAAAACATTCTTAGTTCATGGGCCATACAAAAACAGGCAACAAGCCAGACTTGACCCAGGGACCTTAGTTTGCTGATCCCTGCACTAGAGTTGCCCAACGTTATATATCTGTGGGATAAGACAACACAGATAGAAAATGGCACAGAGTTGGGTCATTTGGGATGGAAATAGTCCCAGACTTGAAAAGGAGAGAGAGTGGACTGTACTGCTTTTGGGAAATTACAAAACATTTTATTTACCCCCAAGCCTCCTCTCTTTTTGACAGGAAGGCCCATCTTTTCAATACAAATATTTTACCAGTGTTGCTATATGACAGTAAAACTTGGAAAACCTCCAAAGAACTAAAGATTAACGTTACACAGAAAGCAATGGAAAGGTTCATGCTGGCTGGGAGCAGGCTGCCACAAGGAAAAAGAAACAACAGGAGTGATGGGGTGAGATATGGGATGAGAGGTGGGAGCGCTAACAGCAGCACCTTTTGATGTTGGCAGAGGATGAGGAAGGCGTCTGACATTTTGGGGGGATCCCTGTGACAAACATTTTGGGGGGAATGGATGAGGGTCCTACAATACACAGAAGCAAGGATAGGTCTCAATCTGCATTATGGAGGGCAATTCTGAATCAGTGAAATCACAGGTCTATTTGAGTATTTTAAAAGGAACATCCAGTGTGGAAACTCCACCCACCAATGTAGATTAGCAACTTTCTAACTTATGGTCTTGGAGAATTTCCTTGGGTACTGAAAGGTCAATTTTCCCATGGCCACACAAAGTATGTGTCGGAACTTGAACCCAGGACTTGAACTCTCTATTGACTAGGCCATGTTACCTCTCATCCCCATTTTACAGATGAAGAAGTTTAAACCCAGAGATTGAATGACTTTCCTAGGGTCACACACAAAGAATCTGAACTAAAATTTGATTCCAGATGCCTCCTAATTCCATGCTTATTGCTCTTTCCAATACAGGAATGGCGAAATTTTGGAACAGTTCAAACAGGAAAATGTAGAAGTTGACCACCATCTTTGACTTCTCTAGTTTGGCCACCTCACTAAAGTATAACAACACAGGTTTCCTGATACTTCTGGATTCTTTTCCCTGTTCAATTTATTTTAAATTCACATTTTTCTCCAAAGTAAGCTTCTCTGAGAAGGAACATTCACTGAGATTTTAAAATGGATGTAAGATTTTGTATCTTGATTTTGTCAGAGTAGGCTGTAAACATTACAGACAGTTTAACATTCAAGAAACATCTGGGAATGGAGTTTTGTGTGTGTTTGAGATCCAACCAGGACTCCTCCAATAGGCACTGGAGTCAAATGTGACCTTGTTTGCTCACTTCTGCCCTGCTGGATGCAGACTTCAGTCTCTGTTCTGGGTGGGTTCTGCTACCCACACATTGCTATTTGCAGAAAACAGTTTCTCATGTGCAGGTACTATGAAGTACATGCTTTTGACTTCTGGAATAAATTAATATCTCACTCCCCTCCCCATCCCTTCATTTTATTTTATTAAAAATAAACTGCTTTGTTATCCTTTGTTTTTATATCAACTATACCCTATCACCTCCTCCTGCCAAAGATTAATCCCATATAACAAATAGAGAAAGGGAAAAAAACAGTTCCAGCAAAACTGATCAGCACATTGAAAAAGTCTGGAATAACCTGTAGTGTTCCATAACCATAAATTCTACCACTGCAAAGAAGGAAGGAAGGTGCTTTCTTATTCTCTTCTTTCACACCAAGTTAGGTCATTACAATTTCTCACAATGCAATTTTTAAAATAGATTCTTTTAATTGATGGTGTTATCCACCCCCATCCCAGAGCCATGCCTTATAACAAAGAATTTTTTTAAAAATTGAAAAGGTAGGCAAAATGGATCAATACATTGAAATCATTTGATATCCAAATATCCATGAACCACAAACTACTAAAGGTGTGCAAGAAAGTATTATCTAATCTCCTTTCTGGATCTGTGGTTGTTCTTTCCATTTATACTACTGTAAACACTAAGTATATTGCTTTCATCGTTCTGCTTACTTCACTAAGCATCATTTCAAAGAAATATTATAAGGCTTCTCTTTTTTATACCACACTAGTAATATATATATATATATATATATATATATATATATATATATATATATATATATATGTATATATCATGTATTCATATGTAACATAATACATATTAATGTATTGTCACTGTTTAGCTATTTCCTTCAATGGACATACTTTGTTTCCAATTCTTTACTACCAAAAAAATGTTGCTATGAATATTTTGGTGTATGTGGGACCTTAAACCTCTTTGTGGTATATGTCCAGCAGTGAGATCTCTGAGTCAAAGGGTATGGAAATTCTAGTTACTTTTTTTCCCAACACACTTCTAAACCGCTTTCCAGAATGATTGGGCCAATTCACAGCTCCACTGATATAGTACATTAGGGTGCCTAGGATCTAAATTTTTTTCAAAGAAAAGGAAGAAATGGCCCATGGCTACAAAAAGATCCAACAAATACATTAGTTCACTACAAAGAGAAGTCCAGTTCTTTGTCTTGTAATTCAAACAGGACATGCATTTTGTTCTCAAATATTATGTGGGGGAAGAGGTTGAGAGCATAAACCAATATACAGACATTCTCACTTTACGCAAATTTGACTTTATGTAAAGAATTCTGGGAGGGCGGAGCCAAGATGGCGGAGTGAAAGCAGTGACTTGCTTGAGCTCTCCCCCAAACCCCTCCAAATACTCATAAAAAATGGCTCTAAACAAATTCTGAAGGAGCAGAACCCACAAAAAGACAGAGTGAAACAAATTTCCAGCCCAAGATATCCTGGATGATTGATCAGAAAGGTGTATCGTGCCAGGCTGGGAGCGCAGCGCGGCGTGGGTGCACAGGCTGCAGTGTGGGCACGCAGGCTGCAGCAAACCTAGAGCAGGCCTCAGAGGACTGAATCTCGGGCAGCTGTGGAGGTTTCCGGACTCCTCAATCCACCAATGCCAAAGACAAATTAGAAGGTCAGTGGAAAAAGTCTGTTTCTGTCGGTGCCTGAGAAAGGAAGGTGGGGTTTCAGTTCAATTCCCCAAGAGCATGGCCCTGTGGGAGGGCAGCTGCTTCCCGAGCTTCCGTCCCACAGACTGAGGGGGAATCCAGTGGCTGATCAGAGAGGGATTGCAGGGATCTCTTTGCCAGTGCTGAGGCAGGAATCTCTTGCTTTGCCCGTGTTTGGATCTGGGCCACAGTCCTGGGCAGCAGTGCTGGGGTGAGGAGGAGCGCTGGCTTGGTGGAGCTTGTAGTGGTTGTGGAGAGGACAGTTACAGGACAGAAAGGAGTACTTGTAGTCGCAGGACAGGAAAGCAGTAAACCCCCTTGCCCCTTATCATACCACCTTGGAAGAACTGAAAATTTACAGGTCCCTACAAGTATCTCTGAAAACAGCTGTACAAACCCCTGAAGCTTGGGACAGTACATTCTCCACATTGGAAGCAGACTCTTACCTCAACAAAGAGTTTAAAACTCAACTAATTGGCCGGGATCATGAGCAAGCAGCACAAAAAGAGTCAGACTATATTATCTTACTTTGGTGAAAAAGAAGACCAAAATATACAACCAGAAGAAGACAACAAAGTCAAAGCCCCTACATCCAAAGCCTCCAAGAAAAATATGAATTGGTCCCAGGCCATGGAAGAGCTCAAAAACGATTTTGAGAAGCAAGTTAGAGAAGTAGAGGAAAAACTGAGAGTGATGCTAAAGGAGACCCAAAAAATACTGAAGAAAATAACACCTTAAAAAACAGCCTAACCCAAATGGCAAAAGAGGTCCAAAAAGCCAATGAGGAGAAAAATGCCCTAAAAAGCAAAATTGGCCAGATGGAAAAGGAAGTCCAAAAGCTTACTGAAGAAAATACTTCCTTAAAAATTAGAATAGAGCAATTGGAAGATAGTGACTTTATGAGAAATCACGACACAGTAGAACAAATCCAAAAGAATGAAAAATTAGAAAACAATGTGAAATATCTCATTGGAAAAACAACTGACCTGGAAAATAGATCCAGGAGACAGAATTTAAAAATTATTGGACTATCTGAAAGCCATGATCAAAAGAAAAGCCTAGATATCATCTTTCAAGAAATTATCAAGGAAAACTGCCCTGATATAGTAGAACCAGAGGGCAAAATAGAAATTGAAAGAATCCACAGATCTCCTCCTGAAAGAGATCCCCAAAGGAAAACTCCTAGGAATATTGTAGCCAAATTCCAGAGTTCCCAGGTCAAGGAGAAAATATTACAAGCTGCCAGAAGGAAACAGTTCAAGTACTGTGGAAACATAATCAGGATAACACAAGATTTAGCAGCTTCTACATTAAAGGACCGCAGGGCATGGAATATAATATTCCGGAGGGCAAAGGAGATAGGATTACAACCAAGAATCACCTACCCAGCAAAACTGAGTATAATCCTTCAGGGGAAAAAATGGTCATTCAGTGAAATAGAGGACTTTCAAGCATTCTTGATGAAAAGACCAGAGCTGAATAGAAAATTTGACTTTCAAATACAGGACTCAAGTGGAACATGAAGAGGTAAACAGGAAAGAGAAATCATAGAGACTTATTAAGATTGAACTGTTTACATTCCTGCATGGAAAGATGATATTTATAACTCATGAGACCTTTGTCAGTATCAGGGTAGTTGGAGGAAAAAAATTATATGTATGTATATGTAGATAGATAGAGGGCACAGGGTGAGCTGAAGATTAAGGGGTCATATCTGGAGAATAAAATTAAGGGATGAGAGAGGATTATACTTGGAGAAGAAGAAAGGGAGAGGTAGAATGGGGTAAATTATCTCACAAAAAAAAAACCCAGAAAAGTCTCTTACAGTGGAAGGGGAAACAGGGGAAGGTGAGAGGGAATGAGTGAATCTTATTCTCATAGGATTTGGCTTAAGGAGGGAATAACATACACATTCAGTTGGGTATGGAAATCTGTCTTACCCTACAGGAAAATAGGGGGGAAAGGGGACAAGAGAGCAGGGGGATGATAGAGAGGAGGGCAGATTGGGAAAGGGGTTAATCAGAAGTAAATACTTCTGAGGAGAGACAGGGTCAAAAGAAAGAATAGAATAAATGGGAGGGCAGGATAGGATTAAGGGAAATAGAGTTAGTTTTTCACAACATATCTACTATGGACGTGTTTTGCATAACTGCACATGGACAACTTATATTGAGTTGCTTGCCTTTTCAATGAGGGTGGGTGGGGAGGGAGGAAGAGAGAAAATTTGAAACCTAAAGTTTTAAAAACATATGTTTAAAAAAATGTTTTCACATGCTACTGGGAAATAAATATAGGAAATGGGGTATAGAAGTCTATCCTGCCCTACAGGAAAATAGAAGGGAAAGGGGATAAGAGAAGGGGAGAGATATAGAGGAGAGGACAGAATAAGGGAAGGGATATTCAGAATGCATGACATCTTGGGGTGGGGGAAGGGGGGAGATGGGGTGAAAATGTGGAACTCAAAAACTTGTGGAAGGGAATGTTGAAAACTAAAAATAAATAAATTTATATTAAGAAAAAAAAAAGAATTCTGAAAGAAATCCACAGTCCAAAAAAACTTCACAAACTGTTAATTTTATTGTATAGTACTGTGCTCCATGGCCTTTCATCCTTGTCTCCCACCAAAAAAAACCCTTCAAGTGAAAACAGAAGAATGTGCTGCCACTTCTGAGACTGAGGCTCCAACAGAGGAGACCTTTGCCCCACTCTATCTACCATCACCTTGTGTTCAGCAAGCACATTTATCTTCCATCTAGCCCCAGCCCCCTCCTGTCTGTGTTCAGCCTCCATGTGTCTGCCCCAGTGTGTTCTTCCTGTTGATTCTGGCCAGGCCCCCACATGGCTGGCCCTGGCCTCACATGTTTCTCCTCCTGCTCTTGTTTCTCTGTTCCTGGACCCCATGAATCCTTGAATAGCTTGGTAGGCCCCTGCATGGGCACATGGCCCCCTTCCTGCCACCCTCCCTCCTTCCCCATACCTTCAGGCAAATTCACATTATATAAAAATTGCTTTATATAGAAGTCTATGGAATGGTCCACTTGGTCACTGTAAAGTGAGAACTGTCTCTAATCTCTCCTTAATTCAATATATCCCACACAACCACTGAGAGGCTGATTATTCTAAAACTTTAATTTCATGTTACTTGTTGCTCAGAACTCTTCTGTGATTAACATTACACTGATGATAATATCTAAATTATTTATTTTGTGTGGTAGAAGGAATATCTACTAGAGTTCCAGTGCCACGGACTAATTCTTTTCCTTACAAGGTACAGCAACCATCTCCAGGATTTAACTGGCTAAGGAGACTAAAGGTTCAGGCCACTGATACTGCTCGCTTTGTAATGAGTACAAAAA
Source organism: Phascolarctos cinereus (assembly GCF_003287225.1). Lineage (NCBI taxonomy): Eukaryota > Metazoa > Chordata > Mammalia > Diprotodontia > Phascolarctidae > Phascolarctos > Phascolarctos cinereus. Next base: position 145,876,144 of record NW_027555514.1, read on the forward strand.
GCTAAGAGGGACCACACCTCCTAGACAAAGGCAGATAGTTTAGTCAGACCTTAATAATGTAACCAGACTAAAGTTTGACCAGGAAATCCAAGAAAAAGTCACAATAAGGCCTAGGGACAGTGGGGATGGGAGTGTAGCCAGGAGTGCAGAGCCTTCCTAGGCCCAACAACTGAAAGATTCCAGGGGATCCTTGAGCTAGTGCAGGATACCATCTGCAGCTCTGTTGCCTCCTACCCAGTTCTGGGTCACAGATCCAGTGTGGAGAGGCATGGTCACGAGTGTGGGTCCTACCTGTGTAATGAGCAAGGAGCACATACTGGAAGCAAACAAAGCTGTGTGGCTCTGATCCCAGGAGCAGAAATGGGACTGGTTCTAGCCTACAGCCAAGAGTGAGAGTCTGCAAGAATCCTAGAGTACGGGCAAGTGTGCACTTCATACACCCACTGAATTGCAGTGACTCCCAGTGGGCTACTAGTGCCTGAGTCCGGCTGCAGTCTACTGAAACTTCTAACCAGAAGAATCCAACAGAGAGAAACCTGGTCTGGAACTTTCAGAGATCAGATTAGGAGGGTAATGAACTGACCTTGCCTCAGATCACATCACTTCAGGAGCAATGAAAGTAGTATAAGGACATAAGAGGACAGAAGCTCAGGTCAGACAACTCCTCAGAAATGTGCAGAACCCAGCACTAAGTCCTAGGTCAAGAAGTAAACTGGAAACACGAGCAAACAAAACAGAATCTGACTATTGGCAGGAAAGCTCAAGACACAAACCACAAAGCAGGGAATGTTTCAAAAACATGTCTAAGCAAAGCCTCTAAGAAAAATGCAGTTCAGAGACAAGTGCATGGAGTTCATAGAAGAGTTAAAGCAAGAGTTTTTTTTAAAAAAGCTTAAAAATATTTTAAAAATCAAAGAGCTCTCTGGAAGAAAGATATGAAAAGAAGATTCACAGCTTAGAAAAAGAGGTATAAAAACTTGCTCAAAAAATAACTCTGTGATAATTAAAATTGAACAAGTAGAAGCAAATAACTCCATGAGGTATTTTATTTTTTTAATTTTTTTAAAAAATTACAGCAAAAACAACTGACCTGAAAAACAGATCAAAGAAAGTTTAACACTCAATGGAGTACCTGAAAACAATGACCAAAAAAAGACCCTACATATCATATTTCAAGATATCATAAAACTGCCCAGATCTAGAGCCAGAGGACAAAGCGGAAATTGAAAGAATCCCGCAGTCAACCTTCTGAAAGAAGCTTCAAAATTAAAACTCCCAGAAATATTATAGCCAAAATTCAGAGCACCAGGTAATGGAAAAAAATACAGCAAGTAAGACAGAAAAAAAGAATTCAAGTCCTAAGAAAGCACGGTCAGAATTACACGACTTAGCAGCCACCATTATAAAGTAGGACTATTTCTCTTAAAGAAGGGGTGAGGGGAAAAGAGAGGAAAAGTATAAGAAAATAGGATGAAATAGTACTCAAGGACAAGTTTATATCTATGCTCAAGTCAATAAAAGAGAAAGAGCAAATCAATGAATTGGCATGCAACTAAAAAAAACTAGAATACTAACAAATTTAAAAAACCCAAGTTAAAACAGCAAGATGAAAATCCTGAAAAAAAAAATCTTAAAACTTCAAAGGAGAGAACAAAACTGGAAGAAAAAGAAATCTACTGAATTAATAAATAAAACTAGACACTAGTTTTTTTGAAAGAACAAACAATAAAACATAAGTCATTAGCTAACAACTTTAAGAAAGAAAGAATAAAATCAAATTATCTGTAAAAAATATAAAAGGTGAATTCACAACCAATGAAGAAATAAAAATTATTAGGTGTTATTTTGTCAAACTACATGACAAGAAAATTGGCAATCTAAATAAAATGGATGGATATTTACATAAATATAAATTGCCCAGCTTAACACAACAGGAAAAAGAGTATTTAAATAACCCTATCTTGGAAAAAGAATTTGAATAATCCATAAATGAACTTCAAAGAAAAAATCCTCAGGACCAGATAGATTCAAAAATGAATTCTTCCAGATGTTTAAAAGAATAATGAATTCCAATACTATCAACTCTTTGGGGAAAAAAAAGGAAAATAAAAGGTTGTATCAATTATATGATACAAACATGCTCCTGATATATAAACTAGGGACTAATAAAAACAGAGAAAGAAGACCATAGATCAATAAATATCCCTAATGAATAATGATACAAAAATTACATATCACAGTCTGGATTTACACCAGGAAATCAGATCTGGTTTAATATTAGGAAAAATAGAAACATAGTTATATCAACAGATGCAGAAAAAGCTTTTGATAAGATGCAACACTTACTCCTGTTTAAAAAAAAACCCAACACTAACAAAGCATAGGAATAAAGGGAGCTTTTTGTCAAAGGATAAACAGTGTCTAAAACCAACAGTCATCATTGTCTGTAATACAGATAAGCAACAGGCCTTTCCGCTAAGATAAGGAGTAAAGCTACAATATTCATTATCCCCATTACGGTTCAAAACAGTGCTAGAAATGCTAGCTACAGCAATTAGACAAGAAAAAGAAACTGAAGCAATAAGCCTAGACAAAGAGGAAGCAAAATTATCACTTTTTATAGATGACATGATAGTTTACTGGGAACCAACTAAAAAAACTATTTGAAAAATTAACAACTTCAGTAAAGTTGCAGGATATAAAACAAACCCACACAAATTATCAGTATTTTTGTCTACTGTCAACAAAATCCACCAGGAAGAGATAAAAACAGAAATTTCATTTAAAAATAACTGAAAACAGTATAAAATACTTAGGAGTCTACTTGCCCTGACACGCCAGAATTGTATGAAAACAATTACAAAACACCCTTTTCACAAATAAAAACAGATCTAAAGAATTGGAGAAATATTAATTGCTCATGTATAGACCAAGCTAATGCAGTAAAAATGACAATACCACCTAAAATAACTTGTTCCATGCTATGCCAATCCAACTACCAAAGGATTACTTTAAAGAGCTTTAAAAAAAACAAAACCCTAGCATCTGGAGGAACAAAAGATCAAAAAGATCAGGGAAATTAATTTTTTAAAAAAGAGTAGGAAGGAAGGGAGCCTGTCATGACCAGATCTTAAATTATACTACAGAGCCACAATCACTGAAACAGTTTGGTACTGGGTAAGAAATAAGTTGATCACGAAACAGATTAGGCAGACAACATACAGAAGCAAACAAGCATAGCAGGCTAGTGTCTGACAAATCCAAAGATGTCAGTTATTGGGACAAGAACTCACTATTCAATAAAAACTATTAGGAAAACTAGAAAGCAATCTGGCAAAAACTAGGTATAGAGTCTATACTATGGACTAACATTTCACAGCATATACTAAGATGAGTTCCAAAGGGTGACATCATATAGAAATTAGAGGAGCATGGAAGAAATTACCTGTCAGATCTCGGGGAAGAGTTCACGACCAAACAAGAGATAGGTTCACAGGAGGTAAAGAGAGCAATTTTGACTACATAAAATTAAGAAGTTTTGCATAAACAAAACCAATGTAGCTAAAATTAGAAGAGTATTAGGAAAAAATCTTTGTAGCAAAATTCTCTGATAAAGGCCTCATTTTTAAGATATATAGGGAACTGAGTCAAATTTATAAGAATAAGAGCCATTCTCAGATTGAAAAGTAGTCAAAAGGTATTAATAGTCAGTTTTGAGAAGAAAAAAATTCAAGTTATCAATAACCAAATGACAAAATATTCTAAATCACTATTATTTAGAGAAATGCAAATTTCAACAACTTTGCCGTACCACTTCACATCCATTAGATTGACAATGTTTATAACACAGAAAAATGACAAGTGCTGGAAGGTCTGTGGGAAAAGAGGTACTTTAATGCACTTTTGGTGGAGCTGTGCATTTGTCCAGCCATTCTGAAAAGCAATGTGGAATTATGTTGTATTGAACTGTGCATATGCCAAGCAATACCACTACTAGGTCCATACCCCAAAGAGATCAAAGAAAAAGGAAAACTACTAGGAACAAAAATATTTATAGCAGCTTTTTCTGTGGTAGCGAAGAATTGGAAACTGAAAGGTTGTCCACAAATTTAGGAACCACCAAATAAGTTACGGTATATGAATATAATGGAATGTTATAGTGCTATAAGAAATAATGAAGGAGATAGTTTTAGAAAAATCTAGGAAGAATTGTATGAACTGATGCAAAGTGAAGTGAGCAGAACCAGGATTTATACAATAACAAAAGTATTGTAAAAACAAACAACTCTGAAAGATGTAGGAACTCTTATCAACATAGTATAACCAGCCACAGTTCCAGAGGACGCATATTGAAGCATGCAACCCACCTTCAGAGAGAGTCCACTTTGGACTCAAAGTACAGACTATAGAATACATTTTGGGCCATGGCTCATGTAGGAATTTGTTTTGCCTGATTATGTATATTTGTAATGGATTTTGGTTTTCCTTCTCAATGGGTAGAAGAGAGGAAAGAGGGAAGGACAGAATTTGGAACTGAAAATAAAGTGAAATTACATTAAAAAGCTATAAGGAGTTTATACCTGACTGGAGAAGCACCATGAACAACAGCGTTTCTGGGAAGCTGTGGTCACCTGAATGAATGCAGTGTCCTTACTCAATATCCTTGTTAGAGATCCTTCCTCTGTGGTGGAAAGGCACATCTCCTTTTGTTAAGTATAATTAAGCATGTTGTTTCATTCCAACATCAAACCTAAACTACTAGTGGTCTGGCCAGAATTAGGCCTTTCCTACAGCAGGCCTTCTACAACCTGGTCCAAATCTGCCTTTCAAACTTCATTTTCCTCTTTCTGGCCCGAAGTTTCTCATCTATATAATGAGGGGATTTGACTAGATGGCCTCAAAGGCCTAAATCTATTCAGTTCTGAACTACGATCCTATGACTGTATTCTTCTATACAACTCTTGGTTCCATAACAGTCTCTCAATTGTCCTTTGAATTCATGTGCAATTCCTGACTCTGTTTAGGCTATATTTTTGTGATAACTAAAAAGAGAAAAGAAGTGGGGACAAATGGGCAGGGGATAGAGAGTTTAAGAAAAAGATATTGTTGGGGGAAGAGTCTGAGGATTGGGGAGAATGGAGCTGACAATTAAATGAAAACAAACCAATCAAACTGTCTGTAACACAGAGAACATCAGAGAACTACTGGAATCATACAGTATCTATCCTAAGGCCACCGCCTATAGTGAAAAACTGAAAATTTTTATCTCCAACCCAGCAATAAAATGAGCAGTCAATCTTCTTGCAATGGTGTCATAAGCTCTAGTATTCATTTAAAAACAACTTAAAAGAAATTAACCAATATATCTGTTTAGTTTCTAACCCAAAGAACCCTTTTTTCTTGATATAGTTACTAAACTTTCCTTTTTGTGGCTAATGGAATATCTTTTCATGGCTGACAAAACCATATATATAAAACTTAGGGGAAAATGAAGCTTCAGCATACTCTAGACTAGTCATTTTCAGAGTTTGTCAAACCAAGACATTGGACTTTTTCCCATTTGTAGAGAAAGAGCTATCACTAGGTTTGAAAAAGTGCCATTCAGCAGGACTGAAGAGCATGTAGTCCTTCTTCCAAACTATGGTGTGATAAATTGCAAATCTAATCCATTTGTGTCCTATTCCTGCTAAAAATAACAGGCTTGGGAATTCCCAACTTAGTGGTTTTCATTTGTTCCAAAAAGATTTATTTTCATCTGTTTTATGTGTCCAATTTGGCTAAAATGAAAGGACCCCAGTGGTTCTGGCTTCTTACTATGTACCCCACTGGCTAGCTAGAAAAAAAGCAAACAAACAACATCTCTAAGCAAGCAAATGAGAAACTTTGAAGATGGACTTCACTCCACAGGCACTGCTGGCATTACAGTGTGGCTTCATGCAGTGCAATAGGGCTTCATGTCTGAATAGATGGCACTTGAACACATTGATCAATGGCATGACTTTCTTACCAGAAAGTTTTTACCATATGACTAAAAAATTCTATTTCTTCCCTAATTGGGATGCACCTCAATTGCTAACAAATTATCTATGGTCTATAAGCCATATGACTTGTAATAGCGGTTTCAGAAGGTGAATTCTTAGCCTGAGAGTTACACCTCAGATGTCATTTCCTTTTAAGTCTAAAACAACACACTATGCTTTTATAGATTACAGAATGGATTATGAGGGACAACAAACATCAAGAGAACCTAGAGAGCAGGAAATAAAATAACATTACAGGGCTGACACATAAAAATCCCTTTGGAAAGCTTGAGAAAATTGGTCCCCTTTAGGGACCAAATCTTACTGGCATGATTTCTTATGGGAATTATCAAGAACAAATCATGCTACAGATGCAATCCAGACTTCACAATATGGTTATTTCTGTTCTTTTCATCACAGGCACTGTGCAGGGGGCCCAGCTGACCTTAGTTACAATTACAACCCATATCTGAGCTACTCATTATTTCCAAAACAGAGATTTGGATCAGAAATCTCCATAGAGTAAAACAATCTGCCTTACTTTAGCTGTCATATGATCAAATCCACTTGATCTGTTATGCCTGAGGCCTTTTAGTTTTCAGATCAAAACTGTAAAATAAAACATAGAAATCTCTCCTTATCCCAAACATCAAACCTACCCATCAACTAGCTCCTTCCCAATGTCTACAGCTCTGCCAGAGATGAAGGAAGTGATAAAAGCGTTTCAGGTCAGATTGCGTTAACACTTTGAAAACTATTTCTCCTGTTTTTTGGGGGGTAAGCCACAAAGCCATGCATTCTTGGGGCCTGGCAAGTGGAAAGACTAGCACGTTACTAGTAGAAAATTTCAGACACTAACCAAGTCTTCAAGTTCCAGGATTCACATTCCATAGCCATGGGCAGAATCATCTTTACTCTACATTTGGGTCCTTTCTGTGACTCCTGGTTTGGAAAATACAGGACATCCTGGGAGGTTTAATAGCAACATAAACATAAAAAAAGGTTAATAGGTAATGACTACTATGCCTATGAAGGCTAATGACTATTAGCCTTCAAAATGACAAATTAGACTACATATAAAAGTCTATATGTTCGCCATCCGAGTAAAAAGTCATGAATTCATTCCTTCGTTGCCTGAACAAATACTTTTCTATTTAGGAATAAGTTCCTTTTTTGAAGAAGTCCACAATTTAGTAGTGAAGGAAAATAAGCAAACATAAATAACTATAACTGAAGATATTCTGTGATACCATAAGGAAGGTACAAAAGAGGGTGAGATTATTCCTAAGTGGAAAGATCAAAGAAAGCTTTATGGAAGCCCAGCCAACATGGCAGAGTAGGAAGAAACAGTATAGCCTAGCTGCCCCTTGCAACTACTGTGCAAAGATACAGAAAATATGCCAGACTAAATGCTGTTTAGTAAATCTAAGAAGAAAAAGTCAGTGAGCCATTTTTCCAGACTGTGTTGTGATAGACAGAGAGTTCTGTGGACTTTGGGATAGGGTCTAGCTGTGAGGGTTCTGAGCTGAGTCTTCTAGCAGGTGGATTGAATAAAATCCTATGGTTATGTACTGGTGCAAGAAGAGGTCCTATATCCAGCATAGGCCTGACACTATGCAGGAAGCAGGAACATGTATTAAGTGGGAGCTCAGTCACAGATACAGTGCAGAATGAGGAGGGGACCTGTGACCGAGAGTGGAGGAACAAGGCAATGAACTAGTGGAAGAACATGGGGCTGTGTATTGGGCAAGAGAAGAGAAGAAAAAAATACTACAAGTAGACAGAAATGATTTAATTATCAAGTAACCAGAGTCAGGATCATACATAATTAAGCAGCCATTGCTAAAAAGGAGTCAAGAGCTTGGAATGAACTATTCTAGAAGGCAAAAGATATAGGCTCACAACCAAGAATACCTTATCTTTTATTATAAGTATAATCTTATAGAAAAAAATACTGACTTAATGAAACTGAAGAATTATGAAGATTCCTTATGAAAAGACCAGAGCTAAACAGAAACTCTGAAATACAAACCCAGAGAAATATAACATAAAACCTCAAAAAATACAGAAAAGCAGAATCATTAAATATTTTTAATGGACTGCAATGCAATGAAATTACATTCAATAAAGGGCTGCTAAAGAAACAATTGAAAATTAGTTGGCAACTAAGTTAATCTTAAGGAACGGGTAGATCAAAGAACAAATCATAGAAATACTAATTCATTAAAGACAATGACAACAGTGAGAAAACACACCAAAAATTTCAGGATATAGCCAAAGTAAATTTTGAGTTCCAAATTCCTCCTTCACTCCCACTCTTCCCCTACCCACTGAGAAGGCAAGCAATATATCAATTAGTCATGTGAAATCATGCAAAACATATTTCTGTATTAGCCATATCATTTTTTTTAAAAGCAAAAAAATAAAATAAAAAATAATACTTTAATTTGCCCTCAGAGTTCATAAGTTCTCTCTATGGAGGTGGACAGCATTTTTTCCTGATCATGAGTCCTTTGGAATGGTCCTGAATCATTGTACTGATCAGAGTACTTACATGTTTCACAGCTGATAATCATTCCAATATTGCTATTAATTACTATGTAGAATGATTTCCTGGTTTGCTTACTTCACTTTGTAGCAGTTCATATAGGTCTTCCTCTATGCCCAAAGGGCTATAAAACTGTGCATACCCTTTGACCCAGCAATAGCACTTCTAGGGCTATATCCCAAAGAGATCATACAAATGGGAAAAGGACCCACATGTACAAAAATATTCATAGCAGCTCTTTTTGTGTTGGCAAAGAATTGGAAATTGAGAGCATGCCCATCAATTAGGGAATGGCTGAGCAAGTTGTGGTATATGAATGTAATGGAATACTATTGTGCTATAAGAAACGATGAACAGGCTGACTTTAGAAAAACCTGGAAAGACTTGAATGGTCTGATGCTGAGTGAAGTGAGCAGAACCAAGAGAATATTGTACACAGTAACAGCCATGACTAATATTGATAAACTTAACCCTTCTCAGCAATACAAGGATCTAAGACATCTCCAGAGGACTCGTGATGGAAAATGCTATCCATATCCAAAAAAAGAACTATGGAAGTTGAATCGCTATCATTTTTTTTCTCTTCTGTTGAGTTTTGTTTCTTCTTTCTAATGGTTCCTCCTATTGGTTTTAATTTTTACTTACAACTTCAGTAATGTGAAAATATGTTTAATAGGAATGTAAATGTATAGACCATATGAGATTGTGCACCATCAGGGAGGGTGGTGGGGAGGACGGGGGAGAAAAATTTTAAACTTGAAAGCATATGGAAGTGATTAATAAAATCTTTTAAAAAATAAACAATGGAAATAACATCAATAAAAAATCTGAATATGTAAAAAAAAACATATAGATCTCCCTATTTTTTCTGACACCATCCCCCTCATGATTTCTTAGAGCGTAACAGTACTCTATATCATAATCATATGCCACATCTTGTTCAGTCACCTCCCAAATGATGAGCATCTCCTTAATTTCCTCTTTGCCACCACAAAAAGAACTGTTATAAGTAGTTTTGTACATATAGGTCATTTTAAAAAATCTCTTTGGAGTACAGACATAGCAGTGGCAAAGTAGTTTTTAAGTGGAATTTTATATCTCAAAACCACTTAAAAATGCATTTCCCCATCTCACCCAGACTAGAAGTGCAGGAACTTCTCATAGATCTAACATCATTTTTGACTGGCACAGAAGCTTTAACCCAAGTCTAAATATGTTCATCATTTCATCAATAAAAGAGAAAAAGAAGAGGGCAACAAACTGGGTGTGCAACTAAAAATAACTAGAAAGTCAACAAGTTACAAAACTGCAATAAAAATCCTGATAATCAAAAAAAGGAGATAATTTTTTAAAAATCACTGATTTAATAAATAAAACTAGGAGCTTTTAAAAAATAAAATAGAAAACCCATTAATTTGATTTTCTTAAAAATAAGAGAAAAACCAAATGACCAGTATAATAAATTAAAAAGTATATTCTAAAAAAATGTTGAAGGAAATATAGTAATCACCAGAAACTATTTTGCCTGATTATATGTCAATAAAATTGACAATTTAAATGAAATGGTAAAGTACTGACAAAAATAAAATGCTCATATTAACAACAAGAAATAGAGGGCTTAGCCCAATCTCAGAAAAAGCAAGTGAACATTCCATAAATGAGATCACAAAGAAAAAAGCCCCAGGACAGATAAATTTACAAGCAAATTCTGTTAAACATTTACAGAGCAATTAATTTCAATATTACATAAGCTGTTTGAAAAGCCAGAAGAAGAAAAGGTCATGCCAAATTCCTTCTGTAATACAAATATAATTGATACCTAAACCAGGAAGAGTCAAGACAGAGAAAGAAAACTATAGGCCAAGATCCTTAATGAACATGGATGCAAAAACTTTAAATAAAATATTAGCAAAGAGACTACAGCAACATATCACAAAGATGATCCACTAAGGCCAAATTGGATTTATATCCATAATTCAGTGCTGATTCAACATTAGGAAATTTATCGACATAATGGGCCACATAAATAAGAACAACAAAAATCACATTATCATATGAAGAAATGCAGAAAAAGCTTCTGACAAGACGTAACACTCATTTCTGGGGAAAAAAATCTCACTAGAAAACATAAGGAATAAACAGATCTTTTCTTAAAGTGATAAGTAATATTTATCTAAAATCAAGAGCCAGCATCAGTACCAATTTAATATACAAGAGATCAAAGAAAAGATCAAAAGTACAAAAATATCTATAGCTGGTCTTTTTGTCACACTAAAGAATTGGAAACTAAGGGGGTGCCCATCAACTGGGTAACTGTTGAACAAATTATGTTACATGAATGAAATGGAATACCATAGTGCTGTTAAGAAATAACTGTTTCAAAGAAACCTGGGAAGATTTTTATGAAATGACAGAGTGAGGTAAGCAGAACCAGGAGAACAATTTATACAATGATAATATTTGCAAATGCAAAAAACTCTGAAAGACTTAAGAACTCTGATCAACAAAATGATAAGCCACAATTCCAGAGGACTCATAAGGAAACATTCTACACACCTCTTGACAGGGGAATGAATTCGGCATTCAGATTGAGACATATATTTTTTAGATGTGGTCGATGAAGGAATTAGCTTGGTCAAATCATGCATATTTGTTACAAGAGGTAAATATATCAGCTTTGCAATCTCTTCTTCTTCAAACCCAAGATATCAGATTATAAGTATTTTCTGCTGGATTCAATGTTCCTGAATTTCCAAAGAAACCAAGAGAGTCTGCCTAGTGAGACTTTAGTTGGACCTGAACTGACACAGAGCTTATTTTAACTGCTATTATATTTTCAGTTAGAACCAAATTATATACAGAGGCAATGTGGTACTGGATAGAGGGCCCAACTTTGCATCAGCAAGGCTTGTGTTCAAATTCTGTTTATGACATATACTGATGGTGTGATCATGAGTGAGATGCCTCTCTAAGAATAAAAGTAACAGATAAATTGTTAATATACATGAGTGGAGGGAGTTTCAAGTCCAAATTTTCTTGCTCTCCCACAATATATGAAATATTTTTCTATGTCTTTTGACATGTAATAACCCAATACAACCCAAACTTGATAATCTTTAGAAAATATCTCCAAATTTCTATTCATTATCTCATGGGTAAGAAGTGTTTCTCTTTGTGTTTGTGTGTGTGCACGCGCGTGTGTGTATGTGTGCATCATTTCATTTACTTCACTGTTTATGCCAGTAATGTTCTGGTAGGAGCTAAAAGAAAATATTGCCAACCAAAGGAGTCAAGACAGGTATAGTATAAACTTCTTACTTTTGTGCAAATGAATCTTCTGGATACAACATACACCAACAGTGATACAATGGTACAACCAACAAATCATTCTGATCCTACAGACTACTTTTGAGTCTTGAGTTTCAGCATGTATACTTAACTACTTTTTTTGGATTATTTCTGGGTCAGAACTAATTTTGTGAATGCAATCAAAGGAAAATCTTGGTCACATAATAAGCTCTCTATGGATAGTTTAATAATCCCCCAAATAAATTACCTGGATCATATTACATATAAGCATTAGAAAAAGGAAGCACTGGAAACTAGGATGTCACGTAGGAGGAAATTAGAAGCCATAAACTGTAGTCAAATGTATGATATTCGTATTTCAGCATGGACAATGACAATTCAAAAATGTAACTTTCTTACCATTGATTGTTATACCATTGTCTTTTGGAACTTCTTTCATTTCTTGTAAAGTGATTTCTGGATTCACATCAACTTTGCTCCCTGACAACTGCAAATGAGCTTTGAGAGAGGATGGGACTCTGATTGTAATAGACCCTGGAATGAATTAAAATACTAGGTTATCTGTGCAAACAATTAAAAACTAGAATGTTCAGACCCCAGCCTTTCCTCTACCCTGTTAATTTAACAAGGGAGTGTTTCCACTCCTTTAGCATTTTTCCCTCTCCACCTTTCCCCTACACATTTCCACTGTAATCTCTTTTCCTTGTCCCCAGCTGGATAGAGAATGCTCAAGGCAATTCTGTGAGCACATGGTATCCATGATGAGCTACCATTTCTTCTGTAAACAGCACTAGCCAACTCACAGTCCCAGGAGAAGATGCAGAGTCAGCAATTTACTTCATCTGCAGCTTGTAGTCAAGGACTGCTATTATTTCCACACTGATGTCAATTGAGTTTTATGAGTCATCTGTTGGGGGAAATTCTGTAGCCTGCACAACCCTGAGGCTGGCTCCATGAACCCATACACTATAGGACTCATGGCTTTAAAGGATTTATTCCAAATGTAACTAAAATAAACAGTTATACCATCATCCTGACTGCATATACACATTTAAAGTTCTGACACTGAGCATTTCTAGGTCATAGGATTCTAGACCTAGAGTTAGAAGAGACCTAAGAGGCTTCCCAGTCCAACCCTCTCATTTAACGAATGAGGAAACTGAGGCTCAGATAGGTGAAAGTGACTTTCCCACAGTCACCCAGGCAGAAAAGTATCAAAAATGGGATTTGAACTTAGGTCACATGGTTCCAGAACCAGTGAGCATCACATTTTACTACACAGTTCCCAAGATAACTTAAGAGAAAAATTTTCCTGTTGTGCAAGAATTTTTTTAATCTAAAAGAATCTCGAGAAAATATTTGGTGATGTAATAAGGTACCTTAGAAAAGTTTTATGTAAAAGGTTTCTTGTTTGAATAGTAAGGGACAATTATTCTTTTGGTTAGACTTCATTCAGTTTTTCAAATACCTGGAACAAAGGATAAAACCTTATTTTCTGTACAACCCTATATTCAAACTCCTGCTGAAAGAAATCAGAACAATTCTTTAGTTGGTTATGGAAGACTTTTCAAAACACTTTTAATGCTGGCTATACTATAAAACTCATCAGCTCATTCTTGTTTTGGCAGTTTTCTTATCAATATGTCACACACCAATCAACACATATAAGATGTTCTTATAAGAGCATCAATCACATCTTAATGAACCAAGATGATCAGGATGACATACAGAGTTGGTTTTGAAGATTAAGTTTTGAATGCATTTTTTTTAAAAAAGGTTCTAATTTCACATTTTCCATATAGTCAGGTTAATATCAGCCTTAGTTATACTTAAGTAATTCCACATCTGGTTAAGAGAAAACTAAAAATATTCTTTATTCCCCCCCTGAGAGTGAGGTCTGCAAATGACTGGCAACTGAAAATAACTGAACACAGAAATATATTTAGGGAGTTACTTTCATTTTTTTTTTATTCCAGAACCCTTTGTGGTTAGAAGATAATGCTGCTGGGATTCTTTAAAGCTTGGGGAAGATGAACCCACCCATGAGCAGGCAGGCAAAAACTGTAGCAAATAACCCATACGACGTGCAAAAAAAGTTATGATAAAATAATAGTCAAAACTCAAATGTGAATAAATACTGAATACTGCAAGATTCTTCCTTCCTAGGGAATATTAGGAGAGCAAATAGAAACACTTTTTCCTAGGAATTTTTTCCCAAAAAATAAAATCAGCAAGCAAAACAAAACACATAGGACTTCCATTTCTAAATATGCCAGAATCTTAAGTGGTCCAATGTTAATCAATAACCATTCTCCTTTAGCAAGAACCTTTAGGTTCCAAGCTTGGAATACCCCCTTTTGGTATATCCTTAACACATTAAAATTTTCTCCCACCTGGTAATCATTCATGGCTATTAATACCCACTCTTTGGTTTTGAAGAATTCAAAAAGGGAATTTAAAATGTCATCTTGTGACTTCTTACAAGGTAAGAGGGAACAAACAATCTTCACCTTTTTTTTTTCCCAAAAAGATGCACAAGGGGTTAAAGTGACTGGCGCTGCACCCTGGATAAGATAGTGGCAGAATTCGAATGGATTCCAGACATCCTTAGTCATCATTACACCACAAAGTTCTATATTGCTTTCTGCTATCTCCATCACAGATAATATTTCCATGTGGAATTCGTTAACAGAAATGAAGACCGAAAATTTTGATCTCATTTATCTTTGTGCTTCTGCCAATAACACAATCACAGTAGGAGAAAAGGCAGGATTGCAATCCTACTATGTTATGTCAGCAGGGAGGTTACTGGAACGAAACCAAATAATGATCAAATCAAGGTCCCAGTCAAAAGCAGGAGGGTCAACAATTATTTTTTTTCTCTTCCATTCTAACAGAAGAGGAAACTCATTCTAACATGAGAAGCAGTTTAGTCATTCTTATTTCTCTTTCTACTGAAAATGAGAGGCGACATGGTAAAAGAACACTGTAGTCAGAGGGAGCAAATCTGGGTTTGAGGTCTGATCTCTCTCTGACATGTGACCATGGACATCTCTCTTCATCACTTTAAGCCTTAGTTCCCTCACTTATAAAATAGAGATGCTAATACTTATATCACCTAATCCCAGGGCTACTTTGAGGACTGTAAACTACAGTCTTCAATATGTACAATGGTTCACCATTACTGCTATTTTTATTCTGATGTGAAGCAAGAAGAAATCGGATTCTAGCTCTGAGTCTGTATTGGTTTCTATTCTATTCTACTATTACTACATCTAGTCATTCCAAGGCTTAAAGCCTTGTTTTCATTAGATAATTAGTATAAAGGCTACTTCAGCAAACCAAAAGACTTGCAGAACAATTATGTCACCCAACCCATGTACCATCATGAAAACAGGAAAAAGAAGAGAACTCAAATGAATTCATGAAAATAATGACAATTTTTATGAGATTTGAGTGTGAGCTATTTACATTGAATTATTTTTGCTAGAAATCAAATTTTGAAATGTTCTATAAATGCTATTTCAAGAGACCAACCAGAAGATCACCAAAAAGGTCCCCGTGACAATAATATATTTTGTGAATCAGAAGCTAAAGCAATGTATTTTCCAAAATATTTAGTCCCTAATTTAAATTCTAAAAAACATGTTGGTGTTTTTTTTTAATCCTTCCAAGTTCCATCTGCTATATACTGGGAAAGCTCAAAAATGAAAAAAAAATTTAATTTCACATGATAATTATCTACTGAGGCAAGAGATCTGGAACATTTTTGTTTGTGGTGACAAACTGGGACTGGAGAGTGAAAAGGATGGTAAATGGTCTTCATGAAATAGTCCCCAAATCTAAATGCCTGAGGATACCTAGAATGGGGTGTGTGTGTGTGTGTGTGTGTGTGTGTGTGTGTGTATCTGCCAACATTAAATTGTATAAAATATATGGCTGTTACAGTATGGACAGGCCATTTGGGTTTTGAGTGTTTTATAAAGCTTTCTATACACTTTATGTCACAAGAAAATATTTCAATTTGCTAACCTTTCTGGGATTTCAAGTCCACATTCCCCATTTGGCTGACATAAACATCTACAGCACCCTCATATGTTGAAGCTTTTAGGTATCCATTTAATGAATCTGGAAAAAAGATTACAGGGGTAGAGATTTAGTAGTGATACATCATTTTGTTAGCAGAAGTAACATTTTAAATCTGAAGTGAAGGGAACTTTAGAAACAGGATCAGAAGTTTCTAAGGCTCATTCTAAAGGACATTGACCATTATTTCCTTCAACATTTCAACATTTCAACTTCTTCATAATAATTACTTTTACTAGATTCCTAGAAAACGTGTATGTGTTAAGATGACCCAATGACCATATTTACTTGGATAGTACTCCCACTAAGTTTTTAAGTAGTTAGCTAATCAGTCAGTCAGTAAACACTTAAGTCCCCACTATGTGCCAGGAACTGTGGTAAGCACTGAGGATACAAAAGGCCAAAGATGGTCTCTCACAATCTAATGGGAGAGACAAACATGCAAACTACATACAAAAAGACTACATACAGGAATAAATAGGAATTAAGAAAGATTGGGAACCCCCAATTGCCTCACAAAAAAAAAAAAAGAAAAGAAGAGAGATTGGGAGAGGCTTCTTATAGAAGGTGGGATTTAAGCTTAGACTTGAAGGAAGCCAGAGAATCCAGGAGGCAGGAATGAGGAGAGAGAGCATTCCAGATAGGGGGAAGTCTTGTGAAAAAGCCCAGAATCACGAGATGGATGATCTTGTGTAAGGAAATGCAAGCAGGCCCAGTAGACTGAAGAGTACATGAGATGGTACACCATGTAAGACTGGGAAGGTTAGGGGAAGTGAGTGGCTAGGTTATGAAGGGCTTTGAATGCCAGATAATTTTGTATTTGATCCTAGAAGTGATATGGAGCCAATGGAGTTTACTGAACAGGAACTGACATGATCAGGCCTAAGCTTCAGAATCTGGAATCTAAATCTAAAACCGTTACTTCAATAATTTTATGTCTCCTAAAAAGTGCAAGACTGCTTTAGTAAAAGTTTTGTGTGCCAACTGAGAGGTGGAAGGGAGTAATGGGGCCCCCAAAAGGTAAAAAATTTGAAAAGCAATTAAAAGTACTGTTCAAATTTAGGACTGGGAAGTTTTCATATTTTTGGTGCAGGGAAGAAAATCAGTAGCTACAAAAACCTAGTTTGCTGCCTGAATTCTTCCACAGAATACCCAACGTACAACCAACCTTACAGCCTCGGTTTAAGGGACACATAATTAGGACAGAAATATGAAGCAAGAAAAGAGCCTGTACTAACTAGTTTCCTTCTCCAAAACCAATGGCAAGAAACAACTGCACTTATTTAACCCCTTTTCATCCTTAGCAAGGACAAAGCATGTTATACTTAAGAAGCTTCTTCTGACAGAAACTATTGCTTCAACTATAGAGAAAGAAGGTGTTCATGAATGAAACATTTCCCTTGATATCCTCAAAATTGAAGGAGGAAGAGTCTACATAGTAAAGGAAAAAAATTGAGGAGATACAATAAATATTAGTCACAAATTCAGCAGATTTGTATTCCACAGCAAAGCTGTAACTGTAATTTCTCAAATAATCTAAAGTGACAGACTAGACTCTCTCCAGGAGAAACTTAAAGATGGCAACTTATTTCCTACACAGTTGGAAAATGTGAACATTTTGTCACCAGGATATTTTACATTCACTCATGACCTATGTAGATGGGAAATATGTCCTTTATTTGAATAAACTTATTTACTGCTTATGTGCCATAAGTCAAAACTAATGCTGAGAAGTTAAGCTTTTGGAGACAGGAGATGATGCTACTATACGTCATGAAGTACCAACTAGTTTTTAAAAACTTCTTTAATATGCCTGAAGAGGACATGCCAGTTAAAATGTAAAAGTGAACAGTCAATGTAGTTATGATTCCAGTCACCAAGCTTAAAGTATGATTTCTTATTTATTCTGAGGAAATAAAAGGAAAAACAAGATGTCTGTCTCACGAGTAACTCTTCTTTTTCTTCCTTTTTAAATAAGTAACAAACACCAGATTTTAACATCTGAACAGTTGTACTATAATAATGGCCCCTCAGAGACTGTCAGAGGAAACTAAATGACTTACTGTTGCAGAAAAAAAAATACACAATCAACGATATCCAGCAAAAGATAATCTTTAATTTTCATGTATTTTCTTTCATAAAGCTGATTCTAACAATTTTTCAAGAATCAAAGTAAAATGTTCATTTTCTGATGTTGCATTGAAGTAGCTAAGAAAGCAGAAATGGTTCTGATCTAGAAATATTCTCACCATAATTACTGGCTCACAAAATACAGAAAAATTCCATAGGCTTCAAGAGCAGCCTAGGGAGGAAACATGCATCAGAAGGTGATTAACACAGAGTGAACAGGAATCCTTTGTCCAGACAGTGGTTGTAACAAGCAGGCTCCCACAGAGAGCTTTTTGTCATTACAACATTGGCAAGAACTTTATATGTCTGACAGATATAATGGAGTTACGAATAGGGAAAATATATCAGTATCCAGCTAAAACCACCTGAAACCACAAAGATGAATTTAGCTGAAGTGCATCAGGGATGACTTCAAAATCTAACAATGAACTAACACTGGGAATATAAACTTGGTTAACAGCAGAGGAAAAAAAATAAAGGGCAAGACTAAGATCCAGGGGAAGAATGGGCTGCAAATTCAATTTAATTCAACAAACACTTATTAAACGCCTACTGTGTGCAAGTTACTATCCCAGAGTAACAAGGTATGGGAGAAGGCATATTCTAAATGCTGCCCCTATGACTTTGTGCTATTCTGCCTCCCTTAAATCCAATTCACCCATGACATCACTGGTCCTCTTTGAAAGCCAAGGATGAATGGCACCACCAGTTCTCTGCCAAGAACTTGCCTCCCACCACAGCCAGGCAGCAATAGCAGAATAAACAGATCAGTGAGGAATAGCTGTCAGAACTGTCTGCTTATCCTCTTTTCCATGGGGGCTAAGCAAGATGAGGCAATCCTAAATAAAATGTTATAACTGAACTGTTTTTGTGCTAGCTCCTATTTAAAGACAGAACATATGTTCTAACATTCCAGAGTTAACCTACCATTAAAAAATGGTATTCCACTGAAATGCAAATTCCTTGTGTAAGATATCTAACACTAGGTATCTCTATTTCCTTTCTTTTGACTCTCTTCTAAACCTTTTGCAATTGGAATTCCAATTTCACTCAACTGTTCTCCCCAAAGTTATAAGCTCTTAGTTGCCAAATCTAATGTACTCAATTATCATGCTTCTTGACCTCTCTGTAGCATTTAAAATAGCTGATCATGCTCTCCTCCTGGACACTCACTCTTCTGGATTTTCATGACACTTCTCTCATAGTTCTCCCATTTGGCTATTCCTTTGCAGTCTCTCGTTTCTTCATCTATGACACACCCACTAACCAAAGTGTACCCCAATGCTCTGTACTGAGTCATCTTCTCTTATCACTCTACACTATCTCACCTGGTGATCACATCAGCTCCAATGGTTTCAATTATCATCTCTGCAGATGACTAGCAGGGAGTTGATGATACCCAATATAAGTAAGGAAATAGTAAAAAAAAAAAAAGTACATAGCTGCCTTTTGATGAATTCAAGTCACCCAGCCCATATAAATTATATCATTGTATCCTGAAATAACTAGCAGATGTGATTGTTGAGCCACTGGAAAGATCATGGAAAAGAGCAAAGGTATGAAATTGGAAAAAAGTCAAATGTCATGATTTTCAGACAAAGGAAAGAGAACAGAGTGCCAACCATAGGCCAGTGAGATTTACTTCAGTTCCTAGGAACAATCTAGAACACATTATTAAAGAGATGGTTGGCAAATACCTAGAAAGGAAAGTAGGGACAACAAAGAGCCAAAATGGCTTCATCAAGAACAGGTCATGTCAGACTAACCTCATTTTCTTTAAAAGGTTTTTTTTTTAAAAGGATTACTCAAGTAGTAGATACATGGAATGCCGTGAATACAGTTTACCTATATTTGAGCAAATTTTTGATAAAATGTCTTGTGCTATTCTCATAATCTCAGAGGTATAGATTAGACAATAACATAATTAGATTCAGAACTGGTTGGATAGTTAGATTTAATAAGTGTTCACTGCCAACAATGGTAGGAGGTCTCTAGTGGAGTACTCCAGGGACTTGGCCCTGTGACACTTAACATTTTTATCAATGATTTGTGTAAAGGTATATCAAATTTTTAAGAAGACTAAAAAAATTTTTAAATTAAAAAAAAAATTAAAAATCAATTTCCTAATTTTAAAATGAGGGAGTCATGGATAGACAAGTGTTTAGAAAAAAATCTATTGAATTGTAGTAGCCAAAAACCTAATGTGATCTTGGCCTACATTAAGAGGGGGCACTGCTTCCAGGATCAGGAAGTCATAGACCAATGTATTCTATCTTCCTCAGATCTCATTTTAACTATTGTATTCAATTTCTCATATCACGGTTTCAAGAGGAAGGCAACTAGGATGGTTAAGGGCCTTAAGTCTATGTCACATAAGGATCAACTGAAGGAACCAGCAATGTTTTCAGCCTGAAAAGGGAAGAACCAAAGTGAGATATAATAGCTGTCCTCAAGCATTCAAAAGGCTGTCATGGGGCAGCTAGATGGCACAGTGGATAGAGCATCTGCCCTGGAGTCAGGAGGACCTGAGTTCAAATCTGGCCTCAGACACATATACTCACTACCTGTGTGACCCTGGGCAAGTCACTTAACCCCAATTGCCTTGAGAAAATAAACCAAAAAAAAAAACCAAACCAAAAAAAAAAAAAGGCTGTCATGTGCCAGTGATATAAGACTTGTTTTGTTTGACCCCAAACAATAGACCTGGAAGAAATGTACAGAAGATGCAAAGAGGTAAATTTAAGCTTAATGTCAGAAACAAAAAACAAAAAACTTCCTACCAATTAGAGTCATTCAAAGTAGAACGGGCTTCCTACAAAGGTGATACATTGTCCCTCCTTAGAGGTCTTGCAGAAGCTGTTCAATCACTTGTCAAGAATACCACAGTGGGGATTCTTTTCTTTACATGCTGAACTAGAAGGCTCTTGGGGTCTCTTCCAACTCTCAAATTAGTAATTGTGATTCCCAGATCTATATATGTAATCACTGACATCACTAACCGCTTCCTGTGCATCTTGGACAGGTGTCTCAAAATGTCCACAAGAGAACTCTTTAATCTTTTCCCCCAAACCCACCTTACCCTCTTTAAAACTTCTCTACTACTATCATGGGCACTACTATTCTCCAAGCTATCTCTGCTTGGTGCCATCCTAAACTCCTTGTTCCAATTCACCCCATATATATCAGATTTATTAGCAGATTTGTTAGTTATAATTTCTACTTTTACAACATCTCTTGTATATGTCCTCTTCTTTCCATTCACATAACTACTAGCTGGGCTTCATTACTTCTTGCCTGGACTACAATAGCCTTCTAATTGGTATCCCCTTCTCAAGTCTTTCTCTACTCCACTATATAATTCACTGAGCTGCCAAAATGATTGAACTAAAGCCTAGGTCTGCCCATTTCATTCCCTTATTCAATAAACTCCAGTGGCTCTATGTCACCTCCAGGAGCAAATATTTGTACCTTTCTATATCTGGCATTTAGATCTCTAAAGTCAAATCAACAAGCATTCATTAAGCAGCACTCCACTCCAGCTATGCTGTCTGCTCTCACACAATCTTCCATCTTTGTGCCTTTGTACTGCCTGTTCCTCATGCCAGGAATGCTCTCCCTCCTTACCTCCATCTCCGGGTGCTCTTGAGTTTCTTCAACAATCAGATCAAATCCCACCTTCGGCAGGAGGCCTTTTGGCCCTGCTGCAAGTGCCTTTCCCCTCAGAGATTGCCTTTCATCCGCTTTGTATATATATAATTTGCATATACCTAGCTATTTACATGTTGTCTCTGCCATTAGAATGAGAGTTTTGTTTTTCTTTGTATGTGCATTGACTAGCACAGTGCCTGGCACATAGTAAGCACTTAAATGCTTGTTGCCTATTGACTAACTTTACACTTAATTTACTAGATCATAAACTTTTTACAAAAGGAGAACTGTCTTATTCACCTCTGCATCCACTCTCAGTACAGGACAGTAAGGCACGGTGCCTTATGTGGAGAAGATACTCATTAAATAAGTGTTAAATTGAATCTGGCTAGAATATGGCTATTTCAAATCCTGAGAAGATAGCTGTACTGGAAAGCACATTATACAGATCAAAGAGAAATTAGGGTGGGAGGTGAGGGGAGATTGTATACAGATGTTAGAACCAGCTGCAATTACATGAAAGGTTAGTGAGTACAGATGCTAAACTGATTATAGCCTAATTTATTTGTGTGTATAAATATAGGATATAACCTATTGCTATTCAGTCATTCACAGTCATTACAGCTATGCAGAGGATATAGCAGGGACATTTAGGCCATTTCCCTGATACCACAAAGGACCACACCCAAATCATCTCATATTATTTTTAGAGCTCTCCAGGGCAAACTGTTCTGTATCCTTCCTTGGGAGATCATTCCAAAGCTTTATAACCCCCACTGTCAGGAAATACTTCTCATTTGGTTATTTCTCTTAGGTTCCTATAAACTTTGCTTGCTGTTGTGATCTGCTTACTCCTGAATTTTAACATTAATTATGATTCTTGGAAACCTCAATTGCTCCATGGGCTTGAAGCCAAGCGTCAAGATTATGATTTACTAATCACAGGCAAATTATGTGAAAGAGTCAGGCATCATCACCAACTGAAAACCAACTGCCACTCAAAGGACAGGCATGCCAACCCAGCTGAATCC
The DNA here is from genome assembly GCF_003287225.1 of Phascolarctos cinereus. NCBI lineage: Eukaryota > Metazoa > Chordata > Mammalia > Diprotodontia > Phascolarctidae > Phascolarctos > Phascolarctos cinereus. The sequence goes on from NW_027555514.1 coordinate 145,898,916, forward strand.
ATGAGACTACCTGAGGGTGAAACAGGGGGTAGCATGTGCTAGGCAAGTCAAACTATCACAACTCCCTTGACCCATCTCCCCTCAACCTCTGATGGAAACAGCTCAGGACCCTGCACCCAAAAGCCTTTGGGATAAAAATGCCTCCAGCCCACTCTGGCTTTCACTGATTGGCCAATAATAGATCCCAGCCCAAGGTTCACCTGGTCATTGTTTGGGTTTTGATGGCTCAGAGTGAGTGTAAATAGCAACTGTCTCAGTTCTGGCCAGGAACCCTGAACATCTGCCCCTCCCAGTCTGATGTTTTGGGTTTTTTTGAGTAGGCAAACTAGGCCATCTTTCCCCTCATTTCTTACGCAGTCTTAAATCACTGAATAGGTATTGCCTCAGACAAACTGAGACCTGGCAAAGATCTTAGCTTAAAGAGGCCAAGGTCTCCCACTGCATCTGTGGTCATCTCTAATCGTCTTGACCTATGTCTTGCCGCTGGACTCAGATGACCCTGGAGGAGAGAGTGAGGCTGGTTACTTTGCACAGCTCTGCCTCACTCAGATCCAATTTACTTGCAAGTCAAGACATCCTCCTCCTAATGTCATGGCCCTCTTCGAGAACAGAGGACAAACAACAACAAGGAGTCTCCAGCCCAATGCCCTTAGGCATCATCTTGGAAAGCAAGCCCAGTGGAGGTACAGTCTGGCAATGCTCCTGTATGCCTACAGCCACATCTACTGAAGACTCAGACAAAAAAGTTCTTGCCACCAAAGTCCTTGATACTGTCAAGAGGTTCATCATCAAAAACTAACATGAATTTATCAGTGGAAATAACATTGAAGAAAAGGCACAACCATTTACTTCGTTGCCGTGGGACCTTTTGATATGACTTGCAGCTGAAATCTCCTGCGTGTGTTGTCTGCTGTCTCCCCCATTAGAAGGTGAGCTCCCTGGCAGCAAAGACTTATTGTTCCTTTGTGTCCCTAGCACTTACCTGAGTGCTCTGTACAGAGTAAGACCTTCATAAATGCTCCATTCATTCATACATTGAATAACCATTTCTAACCTGAAATGGAGATGCACCCCATGCTTGATCTCCAACAAATCCTTCATTTAAAAGAAAACAGCAACCAACCAAGCAAAGAAACTCAGACAAACATGACTCACTTGCCGCCCCTATGGTTTTCTGCTGAGAGCTGGTTTTCCTTATATATCATCCAGATTAAAGTTCTGGTGCTGAAATCCCTCCAGATTGCTACCAAAAATATTTTCGACTCAGTCAAAAAGATAGTTTACCTTAAACACAAAGTTTAATCTGAATCAATTTAAGGAAAGATACTTACAATTTACTTTTAAATAGCAGCTTTCCCTTCCCAAGGTGGATAAATACACAAATTATACAGAATCTCAAGAACTGGAAGATACGGATAACCTCTAGACTGACTTGGACCTCAAAGAGCATCCTCCAAAACACCACAGGACAAGTGTTCATCTAGTACCTCCCTGAAAATCTCCACTACTCCAGGCCTGCACAACTTTCAGTGTGCCAAAGGATTTCAGGCGGCCCATGAAAAATGTAGAAGAAAACATCCTTTGTATGTAGAGGAAATCCTTTGGTGTGCCACACAGATTATGCAGGCCTGCACTACTCACTAATTCACACTTAATTTGTTAAGTAGGCTTTTTTTGTCTCATATGGAGCTGAAAATATTTCTCTTTGCAAATTCTACCCATTACTCCCAATTCTGCCCTCTGAGGGTAAATGGAATACATCTAATCCCTCCTCCCATACTCCAAGCTTTCAGACACTTGAAGATCGCTATCATGCATACTTCCTCTTCCTTCTCTTCAGGGTAAACATTCTTACTACTTTCAACTATTCCTCAGCAAGTTTTTGTGGTCCTTCATCATTACAGTTATTCGGGAAGTGCTCCATCTAGCCAATGTCCTTCTTAATATGTGGTACTGAGAATATCATATACCAAGGACATCATATACTGGATGTGGTCTGACCAGGGCAAGATACATCTGGATAGTCTCTAAGGTCCCTTCCATTTCTTGCTTCTATGATTCTTGATCCTATAACCTCTTGTATTCCAGACCCAATGAATGGTAATGTGCCGTTCTTTAGCTTTTGTGGCTTCTAGGAAGACTTAAGTGCTACCTTTGACTCCTCACTTTACATATCCAATCAGTTGCCAAATTCTGTTTCCAACTTCACAATATTTCATAGCTTCTACTCCTCCTCTATTCACACAGTCACTCCTTTAATTCAGGTTCTCATACCTCTTTCTAGACTACTGCAATAGGCTTTCAATTGGATTTCCTAGCTCATCTCTTCTTTCTCCAGTCGCATAGCTGCCAAAGTGATTTTCTCTAAGGGTAGAATTGACCTTACAAAAGAAACTCCAATGCCCACTAGCTTGCCAGTTCTTTTTCACATAAAGTGTTTTCAAGCCATCTCTCCCATATCCTATACTTATAAAATTATTTTTAAAACTGGGTATAATGTTTTTATATTTATCCTTATTCTATTTCATCTTATCATAGTTGGCCTATTGTTCTACAAAGATCTTTTCTTTATCCTGTCACCTACAAATTGGACTATCATGACACATCTATGCCTTCATCTAAATCAGCAATTCTCAAAATGTGGTCCCTGGAACCCCTGGATCATATCCAAGACCTTTCAGGGAGTCCACAAGGTCAAAAATATTTTCATAATAATACTAGGAGGTTATCTGTCTATTAAGATATTTCTCCTTTTTCTATGTGAGGCCAGATTTTCAACATATACTTCAACCAAAACAACATTTCACAACAGAATGAATGCAGAATCAAGACAGAAGAATCCAGCTGTCTACTGTTAAGTCAGACATTAAAGAGATTTGCAAAAATATCTAAAACAATGCCACTCTTCACACTTTTTGTTTTAAAAAATATAGTTATTTTCATAAAAACATTATTTATGTCAACACATAATGGGTTTATTCCTATTATTTTTACATAAATAAATATTTTTAAAACACCAGTCTCTTGGCTAAGAAAACCCCAAATGCGGTCATGAAAAGTTGGACTTGACTGAAAAACAACTAAACAACAAAAACAATAAAATATTTTAAAATTTTGTCAGTTTTAATTTCTAATACAGCAAATGTTGATAAACATAGCCCATATAAACAAAAGATCTTTGAGGTCCTCAATAATCTTTAAGTGTTAAGGGTGTGAGAATAAGGGTGTAAGAGTGTCCTGAGACCAAAAAGCTCGAGAAGCACTGATGTTAAGTCATCTATAACTAAAATCACAGCAAAAAGAAATCCACTATCTACTTCCCTTCAAGATGACATAGACCCACAGAAGATTCTTTCTTAGGTCTGGTCATATAAGCAGGTCCAGTCATATAACCAGGTCCAAATTCTCTTAATTTTATTATTATCTACCTCATATCTTTCATATGAAAGACTTTGTTTTGGTTGAAATCTAAATGTACTATTTACAGCATTTTCTTTAGTTACCTACCAGTGTAGAAGACTTGTTGAAAATATACATGAAGTTAATCTAGCAAAGCCAATTCTTGATGAAGCCATTCTGATGATACTTAGCATACTCACTGGCAGCTAGATGAAGACCTAAGTTCAAATCTAGTTTCAGACACTTTCTAGCAATGACTTTCTGCAAGTCATTTAACTTTTCCCTCAGTAATAGGACATTTGAAAAAGCAAAAGAGTTCAGGCAACAACCCAAAATAATATTCTGCAAACTTAAACATAATCATCAATGAAATAAGACAGCTTTCATTAAAAAGAAAGGCATCTTATTTGAAGTATTCCTGAGAAGAAGAAAAAAAAAATAAGAATTCAATTTATTCATTATTGGGAAAGGTGTTTTCTAAGCTTGGTAAAGTGGAGAGGAGAGGGAGCACCTGGAACATCAGTGAAAGCCTCTATGGGACAGAAAAGACAAATAGGCCAAAAAAATTCAACGTGCATCAGGGCCATTTCCAGGCCACACCAATAACAGTCACAATTGATGAAACAGTAGTACTACTGGCTTTGAAAACATGAAATGAAGGAAAGCACACAATCTGTGCTTAAAATTAAGCTTTCTATAGTCCTTAATGCTTAATACCAATTTATTGTGTCTACTAAGTAAAATTAACCTAAATTATTAATTAAATAATATTTTACAACATACTTATAATCACTTCTAACTTTCACTTTATGTACAACAAAGAAATTTCAAAATTCATAATCCTTTGAAAAGGGTCTAATATTGCTATTTCCAAGATCACTGGGCATATAGTCTTTTCTTAGGTTGTAGCTGGGTACCTTAACCCTGGACACCCCCTTCTCTAAAGCTGTGCCCTAGCAGTGTACTAATTCTATACTGGGAAAGAGGTTAAATTTGTGAAAGGTCATTTGTTTTAGATTAGAGTGAAGATGGTGGAAGAAGAGAATTATAGGTAAACAAGATAAAAAAAAAATCACAGATTTAGAGCTTGGAAGACCCCTTATCAGTAATTCTAGTCCAACCATTCAAAGATTTTCCTTCACATTTCAACATTTCCTATTTTATCTTTTGTTTTATCTATTTTTATTCATTTCCTACTTTATCCACTTACTATTTTATTTTTCTGGCCATAGTTTAACAAAGAACTCTCCCTTAGCCATGAAAGGAATTTGATTTAGTTCTCTTTTTAAACATTTTTTTTAAATGATGTGACCTTTTATATTCAAGGTTGAACTGGAATCTGAACCTAAGTCCTCCCATTCTAAATCCAGGAATCTTCCCTCCATACTATACTGGTTAGCTTATTTAACCATTCTATTTCCATCAATATTCCATTCTCTGATATGAAAGTTACAAGGGACATGCTGGTTTCAGGATTAGTACACTGATTTCCCAATTTCCAGTCTTCCTTCCTTGGCAAACTTCAAGGTCACATGTTAAATTCACTAAACTGACCTATGATCTCAATCATTATTAAACTAGATTTCCCATTTAATTTTGATGGTTGCTCAAGCACTAAGTGTTGGCTTCACATTTGAAAAAAAAAGTCTCTGCTTCTTACTCTTTGATACAAGTTGATTTACTTATAGTGACAAAGAGTTCAAATCACAGAAGCTGTTGAAATGAAAAAAGATGTGCCAAGTATCCGCTCCCTTCTGCAATCTGCTAAGCTAAAAATTTCAATAACGACGTGGATTGTTCTTCTCTGAACTCACTCCTGGCTGCTCAGTCCTACTCAAATGTCACTGCCTGGATTTCAACATACCGACCAGGTTCCTTGTGCTGGATTAACTGATCAAATTCCAGCTCCTCTCTTACTTGAGCATCTCCCACTCCCCTCTCTTCCCTGGTTAGCATCTCTCTTGTCATCTCTCACTTCTATATGACTGGGTTTTGCTGCAGGATTTTACTCTATTCCTTTCTACCTTCTATGCCATATACTCATATTCTTGGCCTCTGCATGTTGGGATGAATCTTTGTCCTCGAACTGCCAGCTTCCGGTTTTAAAATTTTTTCTTCCCCAGTTAGTCAACAAGAAATTATTAAGCACCTACTATGTGTCTGGCACTATGCTAAGCCTGGGGCATAAAAAGGCACTCACAATCTAAATGTGAGGCTCCATTTAAAATTCATTATTTATTAAAGTGACGGAAGATAAAGATAATGGAGAAATAAATAAAATAAAATAAAACATATCTTACAAATTTACCATCAGGACTGTAATATTTTTGGTTTAATGAAAAATATTATTTTGAACAATATTTCCATGGATTTCTCTGCTACAAGATGTTATGCCACACAATATACAATTTTTGTAACTCATGCCCTTTAGCCAAGATAGAAAATTATATTTGATAATGAAAACAGGCAAGTTAAAAATAGTGCAATAAAGGGGTTTAAAACCCAGGAGATTTTCCAGAAATTGTTACTGGCTTTATGATTCCAAATACAAAAAAAAGTTTTCTTACTTAGAACTTTGTCACCAGCTGGCAGTGACTTAAAATGGATTCTGATGAGAATCAATTCAGAACAGAAAATCTGATACACAATCAAATTTTTGGTTAACATTCTCATTAGAAGGGCATTTCAGTTCTTCCTCAGCTACTGTTACTGAGTTAATTCCAAAAGAACCAATTACACAACAGTTAAGAGGCTCACAGGATCACAGATCTGTGCAATGGAAAGACCTCAGAGGCCATCCTGTCCAACCCCTTTACTTTATGATAAAGAAAACAGGCTCAGACGTTAAATAACTTGCTCAAGGACACACAATAGCTAAGTGTCAGAGGCAGGATCTGAACTAAGCCCAGAAGCAGTGACTTTCCTCCTCGGTCCCATGCTGCACTTTGGTATAACTAAGTTAATACATGAATTAACAGAGATTGTTACTTTTAATCTCACCACCATTCAGTAAGTTTCTGAGTTCCACGGATCTAGAACTTGGAAATTCCTCTCTCATCATAACTTACTAAATATCCTTCAATCTCTTTTATTACCATACTCCTCTAAAGCCTATTCTTCCTCACCCTGAGCTCCTGACCTCCAGGCCCTGCTCCTTGCTTTCCTAGTCTTTACCCTTTCTCTGGCTTCACTTTCCTTCTTGTACAGTTCCGATCCTACAGTTAACCAGTTCTAATAAGCTAATAATTTCTAATCTAGTAATTCTAATAATGTATTATCTTCTTTTAAAAAACATTTTTTTTGAGGCAGTCGGGCTTAAGTGACTTGCCTGGGGTCACTAAGCCAGATTCTCTGTTATCTTCTAATTACTAAACAGAATGTCCTTTTTTCAACCTCATTCTTTCCCTCATTTTTGCTGCATTTGACTGCTGAATTCCAGCTTCCTGAACCCCTTTCTCTTGCACAGTTTTTGTGACAGTGCTCTCGCTTGGCTGTCCTCCCGCTTATCTGGCCTGACCTTTTCCTTCTCTGTTGCTGACTCACCCTCCAGATCCGGCTCCCTAACTGTGGGTGTTTACAAAGGTTCTATCCTGGTGCCTGGAGCCTTCTTTCTATACCTACTCCCTTGGTGATCTCATCAGTTCAAATAAGTTCAATTATCATCTTTATGAAGACTAACTCCTAAATCATTAGAACCAAGTATGATTTCGTAGTCACACAACCTGGCACCAAATCTCAGCTGTCACTGCCTGTTTGGCAGTGACTTTGGGCAAATCACTTGTCCTCTAAGCCTCAGTTTCCTCATCTGTAAAATGGAAACAGGAAGGGTGGCTAAACTATCTGTTAGGTTCCCACTTCAAAACCTATGATGCCCTGAGCTGTATGTTTGGCCATTATCTCTCTCCAGAAACACAGACCTAGATCACCAACTGCTTTGGGGGATATCTTTACCTGGATGTGCCAAGAGCACCTCCAGCTCAACATGTACAAAGTGGAAGTCATCATCTTTCACCTGAAAACTGCCTCTTTCTAATTTCCCTATTTTAGTTAAGGGCAAGCACAATCTTTCTAGTCACTTGGATTTGCAACCTTGGAGTTCGTAGTCCTTGATTCTTATCTTTGTTGATACTCATGAGAAATCAGGTGCTACGACTTGTCAATTTTACCTCCAAAACATCTCTCAAATCCACCCCTCTTTTCTTAAGTCCTGGTTCAGGCCCTCATCACCACTCACCTGGCCTATTACAATAGCCTACTTTTTAGATTTCATGCTCTCATTCTTATCCCTACCTAATCCATCATCAACAAACAGCTAAACTGATATTACTAAAGCGCATGTCTGGCTATGTTACTCCCCTGGCTCATGAATCTTTAGTGGCCCCCTACTGCCTCTCGGATCTGGAGAGAGGTGAAGAAGGATGATGATTCAGAAAAGACCATTAGTTTTGACAATTGAGAGGTCATTCATAACTTCAGAGAGAATAGTTGAATGATGAGGTAAAAATACAGATTACAAAGGGCTTAGAAGCAAGTGAGAGGACAGAAAGTAGAGGCACTAAGTGTACACAGCTTTTTAAATGAGTTTGGAGAAGTTTAGGGTTTGAAAGATATTGGACAATATGAGCACAGATTTCAGGATCTAATGAGGGTCGTTTAAGGATGACAAAAACGAGAGCATGCTTATAATCAGCAGAGAAGGATAGGAAGAGATGGAAGACTGGGGGAGATGATAATTGAGACAATCCTCGGGAGAAGATAGGAGGGGATGAGATGAGGGATGCATGTAGAGGGATTTGCCTTGAAAAGAAGGGCTACATTTCATCTAAGATGGGAGTGAAGTAGGAAATAGTGGGCAAATGTCACAGGGTCATGAAATAAGGGGAAAAGAGAGCACTTGTGGTAAATAGCCAGGGGAAATACGGGACAAGATACTTGGAGGAGAAGATGGTGACTGGAGGTGGGACCAGAAGCTTGAGTAGATAAGAAGTTTGGAACACCTGCTGTGGTGAGTGGGACAGGATCAATTTAGGAAGAATAAAAGGATCTTCTTGCTGCAGAGAGAGCCTTACTGAAATCAGGTAATGTAAAAGGGATGACTTATAAATAGTATAAATTTGCACTGGATCTAATCAGAATGGTTCATCATTTCCTCCTGCTCCGTTCAGCAGCATATGAATAGGAATAAAGGGGAGGAAAGGTCACAGTAATCTAAGTAGAGGTCTGGCAAGGCAGAATAAAGGACTGATTCACACAGGGACTGAGACTGAGAAAGCAGCAGAGCATAACCAGAGCAGGGGTGAAGGGCTTACAAAGGTACAGAAGAGAAAAGTGACTGAATCTCACAGCCAAGATGAAGAATAAGCTTAGAAGTAGTATAGGGAGAAATGGGGGTGCAACCAGGTGGCACCATAGTGCATAGAGTGCACACAGTTTGGGATCGGGAAGACCTGAGTTCAAATAAAGTCTCACATTTACTAGTCGTGTGCCTCTGTTTGCCTCAGTTTCCTCATCTGTAAAATGGAGATAATAATAGCTCCTACCTACAAGGTTGTTGTGAGATCAAATGAAATAATAATAGTAAAGTGCTTAGCACAGTGCCCAGCACATAGTAAGCACTATATAAATATTATTGTTAAATGCAATGATAAAAGGTCCTAGGAAATCATGGTGAGTCAAGGACTCTACACAAGAACCTTAAGCTGGCTAGGTTGGCTAGTTTAATATTGATGAGGAATGCATGGCCCCTCACCCTTTTTCTCAAATTTAGGAAAATGGGCGAGGGTCATGAAGTTCCTCATCAATACTTCGCAACATTCCTTTGTGTAAGTTTTCTAATTGTATATATTCTTTCATGGGGTGGCATAGGAGAAACATGTAAAAAATAGACACAGAGCTTTGACAGCATATTGGCAGAGGGGCAAAAGGTGTGAATGCTGGTGTTCAGTCACAATGGGGGGGGGGGCCATGTAATTAGGTACTGGGTGGGGCAGATCCTTTAACCAGAGTCAGAGTCACCAAGAAAGTTTAAGAGACTTTAAGCCAGGAAATGAAGATAAGCAGGGGTTTAGATTATAGCAAAGGGAAATCTTTAGGTCAAGGGCTGGAATCCCCAAGGTCAGTGACAGGAAGCATCTGTTTCCTGGGTATGCTGAGACCCTCAGCATGGCCTCATACTAGAACATTCCTAAAGTAACAGAGACCATGAGTTATGTTTTCAACATAAAGAAAAGTACATACAATCTTACATCACAGATTTTTAGGTTTTTATTTTAAAACAAAACATTTATATAGGGTCCTAAATTGTAGAAATGGATACAATGATAACATAATTAGCTAACAAAATGGTTTATCTGACTTTATTATAAAAACAGAAATAATTCATTGAAAAAGCACTGACTACTTTGTACAAAAAAAGAAAAAGAAATCCTCAAACCACCTCTTTCTGGACATTGCCAATATCTCCATGCTACTAACAGGTACCTTGATAACAAACCTCTACATGAAAAACAAACTACATTTTCTATTGATAAATGTCAATATGGGTAAAGTTCAAGACCATAAGGATCTTCTGTGTCTAAAAGAAAATATGATACAAGAAGATAGTTTCTTAATGGTCACTTTGCTCTAGGTCATGCAATAATTAGGAAAACAAAAAGGAGAGTTAGGACAAAGTGGTACTGACCTGATAGAACTGATATATAATAATGGTTTTTAATTATTGAAATGTTGTCACTTTGATTTTGAAATAACAGGACTAATGTAAAAAAATAACCTGAGACAAAAGTTTTTTTGGCCAAAAATAAAATTAATTTCCTATGATGAATTTAAGTAGTTCGAATTTCATGAAGACTTGGATTTTTGCAATGCCGACCATTTTATTATAAAAGAAAAACCTGTTATTCTAGAAGCACCAGCAGGAGAGATCCAATAAGGATGATAATATTTCCATGATTCTAAATGAAGAAAGTACTAATACTTAGCTCACAAAGTTGTCATGAGAATTAAGATAACATGTGGAAAGCATTTTATAAATCTTAAACACTGTATAAAATGTTAATTATTATTATTATTATTGCTATACATTAGCATTTTTCAAGTGAAGGTGTGGGCCTATTAAGAGTCTTAATAAGATTTATATTAAAGGCCCTAGCCTGGTACCAGTACTTTTGTTGTCTCTGCCACAGTGTCCATTCTTCCACCAAACCCTTTCCTTTACTGTTAAAGTCTTTCATATATGCATGCTGCTGGTCCACTGTCGGTTTTAATTTATTTGCAATCTCAATCTGTGTGGAAACATGCTTTAGTGAGTTAACTATGCATAAGGCTTAACAAATTTAGGTTAATTATAATGGGCAAATATAACAGAATATGGAGAAAAATAGGCAATCTTCAGGGTAAGTATAAACAAATTCACTTTTAATTATTTTTTAAAAAGAAGCAGCTACACTGACTGTGAAAGTGATTCAAATTTTAAGTAAATCCTGTAGTGAATAGGGCACTGGTCTTATCTTCTGGACTGACTCTCTATCCACTACACTATCCTGCTTCTCTCATACACAACGGCTGCAACAACATAAATGAAAAATGTCACAAAAGGCATCAGGTCTAGATTAACTGAAAAACCAGTGATAGAGAAAACAGATAACGAAACATAACTTTCCTTTTCATATCAGAAAGATGCGGAACTAGGGCAGAAGGTTATAGTCACCATCTGTACAGTCTGCGTAACTGGTATTTTTACATAACTGTTTTTCTCTGTTACCAGAAAAAAAAAAAGTTCAATGGGGGCACAAGTAAGATATTTTCCCAGAAATTACTGTGATATAAAAAATAGAAGGCATTAATAAAATGTATTTTTAAAAATAAATAAAAATACAGCATTCTTATTAAAGATGATGGGATTTGGAAAAAATTCTAATAATATCTTCAACCCTGACTGAAATTATGACTTTCAACATTGTGATTTTTTTTTAAAAAAAAAGTCATCCACTTAATCTAAACTGAAGTAGAAAATCTTTAATAACTGTATATGTTTGGCTCCCCTCAAAATTTTCAAAATTGATCTCTTATTCACTTGAAAAACATTATGAGGAACTGTTGAATTATGCACATTTGTTTACTCTAACAATAAAACTACCATTTACTCTGTGTTTTGAGGTTAATTATAAGAGACCATTCTAGAAGCTAGTAACTTTTAAGTGAATAAATAACTTGTCCCTCTTATTTTGATATATCTTCATAAAATACTAAAATTCTTCAACTTCTGCATTTCCAAACAGGTATTTTCTATAATGTAAAAGCAAACCACAACCTATTCTTTCATATTTGCGTTCTTAGAATAGTACTTCACAGCTGTAGTTCCTATTTATCCTAAAAAGTTTCTGAAAATTTAGTTTTAGCCGAAGTGGCAGATTATTAGAGTAGTCCAAAAATGGAATGGGATGCTCCATGAAATGGGGAGTTCCCATCACTGAAGCGTTAAAACAGAGACTAAGTGGTCATCAGGAATATTAGAGAAGGGAATGGAATCAGATTATGTCACAGGTTCCCCACCCCTGGATTAGGGGATAGGCTGTACAAAACTTCCTGAAGTTCCTTGCAATACTAAGGTTTTATGGAATGATAAAAAATAACTAAACACAATTGTTCTAATGTCAAGTATCTTAATATTTAATACTGAGCTCAGTGAATAATGGAGAAGGTATTACTGGACACAAATTCATCTAAGAAAAAGAGAGTACTGTCTTAGATTCTATCCCCTTAATTCAGCATCACTAGGTTGAGAAAAAAGAAGTTCACAGAAGGAAAAATTTTTAATCTTAATTCAGAACTTTTTTAAAACTAATTTTCAAGAAGCAATTCAATTTCACTGATTTCCAGACTTATTTGTTCATATGTAATAATAATCTTCCCATTTTGATGGCCAAAATTTTATTTTTCCCCTCGTGAAAAAGTTAAAAGTTTCTCTGTTTTCACTGAGCCAAAGAAAAAAACCTTCAAAAACAGAAAATTCTAAAGAGACAATCTTCAGTTCACAGTTTATCTAATCCACTCCTCACAAGCAGCTGCCTGATGTCATAGGAACCTTCTCTCTGCTGACATTGCTTCAGATTGCGCTCCCTTCTCCTCTCACTGCTATAAATCCTACTGTTGCCTGGGACTTCTTTCCTCTCCCCCTCCCCAAATCTAGTCCTATTTCTTCACTTTGTCCAGCTGACTGGGTGCTGTTTATTTTTCCACTTTGTCCCAATAGTCACAGACCCAGCAACAGCAAGGAAGAAGGAAGATGGGAGCTTAAATCTACCTAGTGGCTGCTCCTCCCTCTTTTCTCCCTTCACTCTCTCTGTTTATCTGGTCCCAGAGGGATGCCTCAAATGGGAACAAGTACCAAGGGTTTGGAATGAGGAGTCTCTGTTCCCACTCCCTGGCAAACTGACGGAATGAGTGTGTACTAGAAGGGAAGACATGTTTCTGGCATGCAAGCTGGCATTCTAAAAACCTTTTTTTCCTAAGAACATCATTACACATGGTCACTAGTACAATACCATACACTTCAGGTACATTATAGATTATATAGGTTTTTGTGGACTTGTGTCCATAATTTCTATTGGAAAACATGTTCTAAGTTCTCCCCAAAAACCTTTACAAACATGCTTTTAGAAACATTTCTTAAGTTAAGGATTGTCTCTAACTAGGTGGTACACCAAGGTATGCAGCAATTACATTTTGATTAGGTAAAGTATTTTCAGAAATGGCACTACAATGCTATTATACAGAATAAAAAGCATAGGTAAGTGTTAAAGTCAATTTAAAGAAGCTAGCACATACCTATTGTGATGTTACCCATTTTGCTGTGTACTGTTAAGTCACCTATAAGAGACACAGAGAGAACACAGTTAATTCACCTATGGGAGGGAAGAAGCAAGGGGGAGAGGGGGGAGGGAGGGGGGAGAGACGGGGGGGAAAAGAGAGAGAGAGAGAGAGAGAGAGAGAGAGAGAGAGAGAGAGAGAGAGAGAGATAGAATGAATAAATGAATGTTAATACTGGACCAAAAAAAAAAAAGATGTAGAACATGACTAGTTCTATAAGCTATTATTGGAAATTACATGTTTACTTACTACTGTAGCCAACCTACACAGGAGGTGCAAATCTAAGTAACCCATAGCAAAACTTTTGTTCAGATTCTGATTTACTATCCACAAAAAAACCTGTACTTTTCTAACAAAAAAAAAACCAATCTGCTCAGAGTAGGATATATATACTCCCTGACACATGGTGGGGAGAAGAAGATAATCTCACATAGACAGGGTTTTACATCAAGTTTCTCTAATAAAGCTCTCATCTCCAATATTCATATGGAACTGATTCAAATTTACAAGAGGATATGAATAGGCATATTTCAAAGGAAGAAATCCAAGGTATTAAAATACCTGGAAAAAATGATCAAAATAACTAATAATTAGAGAAACGCAACCTGAGGTTCTATCTCACACTAAACAGACTGGCAAGGATGACCACAAAAAGAAAATGACAATTGTAAGAAGAGCTGTGAAGAAAGAGGACTATTAATAATCCACTGTTCATGAAGCTATTTTAGAAAGCAATTTAACATTGTTTCCAAAAAATCACTAACCTGTGCATATCCTTTGATTCAGCTACTATATCTCTACCAGGCCAGTACCCTAAAGATATTTTTTAAAAGAACCTACATGTAAACAACTAATTACAGTAGCTCTTTCTATAGTAGTAAATAACTAGAAACTAAGGGGGTGCCCATATACTAGGGAACAGCTAAACAAATTATGGTATTAGATGAAATGAAAAATTATTATGCCATAAGATAAAAAATGGTCTCAGAGAAACCTAGGTAGATCTGTATAAATTGATTCAGAGTGAAATATATAGAACTAGGAGAACAATTTATACAATAACAAGATTACAAAGAAAAACAACTTTGAAAGATTTGAGAATTTTGATCAATGCAATAACCAACCATGATTCCAGGGGACTGATGATGAAGTTTGTTAATCCATTTCTTAAGAGAGAAGTAATAAACTCAAGATGAAGAATGAGACATCCATCTTCAGACACAGTCAATGTGGGAATTTGTTTTGCCTGACTATATCTACTGATTACAAGCATTTTGTTTTTCTTTTTTTCCAAGTGGAGTGGGGTTGAAAGGCAAGGAAGTTTAGGGAAGTGATAGCAAAATTAACAGACAGACAGATGGAGTAAAGAGGGTCATATTAAGGCATGTTTTTTAATGGAGAGAAAAGAACAGAAGGAAAGCCAGAAAAGACAATTTTGAAAGCTAAAGATTTTTACTATATACTTAATACCATACATTTTATACTTAATACTTTAATGCTATACACTTTATACTTTATACTATACTTTACACTTAAAAAGGAAGCTGCATATAATAGAGAACTACTGTTTCATGTCAGTTCTTATTTTTCTGTTCTATTATGAATATACAAATGCCAATTCTATTTGGTGTTTATTAAATTCAAAACAAAAATTGAAATAAAAAAACATATAGGATTAAAAATTTGCAATATGTACTCACTGCACATTTTTGATCTATACGTCAAAACATTCACCAATCTACAGAAATTTTGAGCCAAAAGCTGAAATGTTTCTTGTAAAACAATAACTGTTAGTTTTAAAACAAGTATTCTTTCTATTCTACAGTTGTCTTCATCTGCAATGATTAAAGTGGTTTCTGGTTGTGGAGTTAACACACATACTAAAATATGACTAAGAAAAAAAAAGCCCAAAATGTTCCATCTTTTAATGAGAATCTCTTTTCCAGGATGGATGTGGGCTATTGAAACCATTTTTTCCCCCTCCTCAGAACAGTTTTTTTGTTCAACATGCATATATGAAGAGTCACCCTTGGAGCCATTAAACATGACCACATTCTTCAGCATTCCCTCAATACACAGTTAAACAACATTACTTTTACCCTAACTCCAGCAAAGCACCCATAAAAAAGAAATAATCTTGGTTCCAGAATGAATACACTGTGATGGGAATGCATGCATACTGTTCCAAATATCTTTCTAAATATCACATCAATATACAGGCAAATGACTCCTGTGTCAGATTTTAAGACAGGCTATCGTTCCACTAGTTTTTCTAAATTTCTCAGATTCAAATGTACTACACAGCAATAAGTATGTGAACAAGGAGTGAGTTTGTGCAGGAATAAAGCTTGGTTTGTATTAGAAACTCAGCTTAAAAAAAAAAGCAAGAAGTCCTGTTTAAGCGGGAAGTGTTAGGTGTGGTATGGAGTAAGTTATTCTGTAAACATTATTTTTACCAGTTTATTCTGTACATTTCCTCCAAATGCTCAGGACGTAGTAAAACGTGTAGCTGTCCCACCTACTTGCAAAGTGCAGCCAAAGCCAATCCCTAGTCCACAGCAAGTGTTTCATATATCCACCTCTCCAAAGGAACAAAAAATGATCCTCCCTGACATTTAAATAGCACTTTAAAGTGAACAAAGTGCTTTATAGATGTGATCTCACTTGAGCTTCAACACATCCCTGCCTGGGGGAGGCACTGCAGGTGCTATGATCCCCATCTGCAGATGAAGTAAGCGAGGCTTTGAGAAATTAAGGGATTTGACGATTACCATACAGCAAGTCACCATGTGATTTCCCCAGTGTTCAGATTTCATGGCTTTATAATACAGTGGATAGAGAAGGCTCTGGAACCAGGAAGACAGGAGTTCAAGTCCCACCCCTGACACAGACTGGTTCTGTGATGCTCAGCAAATTCAGGGCCCTCAAGCAATCCTAATCCTCTAAGACTACATTACAGAGCAAACACTGAACCAACACTGGGGAAAAAAAAGAGTTTCTTCACAAGCTGTTCACTATACCATTGAAACCATGGGTCTGGTTAAAATAAAAACAGGAAGTATGACATTTTCATTCACTAAAAAAATTTTATCAAATGCCTGTTATGTGCATTGCAAAGAACTCAATTCAATTTAAATTTTTATTGAGTATTTACTAGCTGTATGTTCCATGCCTTCAGGAAGTTACAACTCTTCAGGAAGAAAACATAATAATAATAAAAAACAGCCTCAGAGTTGTTGATAATGTTTTAAGACTCCCATAGTGCTTTCTTCTCAAGAACTTTGTGAGGGAAATACCATTATCTCCATTTTACAAATAAGGAAACTGAGGCTCACAGAGACTAAACAAATTGCCAGAGTCATATGGCCACTAAGTACAAGATATGGGACTCAAAGCCAGATCTCCTTGTTCTAAGACCACAGCGTTATGCTGCTTCTCAAAGACAAGATTTACACACATTAAAAACTTGAAACCACAAAATGCAGGCAAGTATAATATAATCATCAATATTATTAATATCTTGTACTTATATAGTGCTTTACAGTCACAATGCACTTCACATATTTTGTCTCTTTTTACCCAAGTGAACAGTAAAGACAAATGGTAAGAGTTTAGAAGAGGAAAACTGGGTTTTGTGAACTGGAGTAGTCATGGAGAAGATAGGATGTAATCTAAGCCACAAAAGCCAGGCAGGATTTAGACAAGGACAGTAGAATAGAGAATGCCTTTTGGTAATAATAATGGCTAACATTTATATAGCACCTACTACGTGCCAGGCATTGTGCTAAGCACTTTACAATTCTTATCTCATCTGATACTCATAACAACTATAGGGGGTAAGGGTTATCATTGTTCCCCTTTTCCCCCCATAGATGAGAAACTGAGACAAACAGATGTTAAGTGACTTTCCCAGGATTACACAGTGGTAAATGTATGAAGTCACATTTGAACTCAGATCTCCCTGACTCCAGGCCTGGCACTGTCTCCACCATGCCACCTAGTGTATGGGATATTCAGGGAGGACTAGCACCTCTATGTGGGGGCTTGCTGAACCCTTTCCAGGGCTGCTCATCCACCAGTAATCCAACTCTCAGCTGTGGCTCCAACAAGCTGGAGCATGCACAGTGGCCACACCCGGGCAAACTGTCTAGGCAGATGATCTAAACCAGATTGAGGGTAACCAATGTGCCTTAAACCCGTTGGTAAGTTAGGGGGATGTCTACCCCAAGCATGCGAAGACTCTCCCCCACCCTCCAGAATGAGCAGATGAGAACAGTGTGTTCCAACAGCCAAGGCGGCTGAAGCAGGCGCTGGGGTGCCAGTCTGGCTTTGGTCAGACGTCAAAGACACCAAGACCATCCCATGGATCTTGAGCCTTTGCCAGTCATCTTGATTCTGTCTTGCCACTGGACTTCGATGACTCTGGAAGAGAGAGGGAGGCTGACAACTCTGTGCAACTCTGCCTCACTTAAATCCAATTCATCTTTAAGTCAAGACATCACCCTCATAATGTCATTGGCCCTCTTTAAAAACAAAAGACAAACAACAATACAGAATAGTGGCTCACAAAAGAATGAAAAGATGTTTTAGAAAGATTAATCTGGCAGCAGCAGGCAGGATGGGGACAATTAGAAGGCTGGAGTTAATAATAGACTACAGTGGCAAGGACAAGATAGATAAAGGCCACATCCCTGGTTGCCCCTGACCTACCTTTCAAGCCACATTTCAGATTCCCTTTCACATAATCTACATTCCAGGAAACTAGAATAAATAGACTAGCTATTCCCTGACCAAGACATTACATTTTCCCAACGGTCTTCTTTTTTTAGGTTCTACTCTAAATACTGGGGACTAGGTCATCATGGCAACATGATTATTCAGGCAATGGAACCACAATGCAGTCAGGTTTGGAGTTCTTTCAGGCTTAATTTTGGCCTCATCTGCTGTACTGTCAGCCAAGAGAGAGGGTATGTAGACTATGAGTGAGCACAGACAGTAAAGCTGATAGCTTCCCCTGCTTTGTGAGGTCTGGAAACATTGAACTTTTATGGTCTTTTGATTGTTTTGCTTCTGTTACTAGTGTGTTTGTGTTATTTGACCACAATGACATTTCTTATGGTGAAGAACAAATAAACCAATATTTCTCTTTCATCTGATGGCTTATTTTTCTGCTCTAGTCATGTTAGAATGAAAGCTTGCTTATTAAGAAAACTGTTTTCCTAAACTCTAGAATTTGTGGAAAGGTTGTATAACTTTACATATAGTTATTACAAATCACAATGATTAGACCATAAAATAGCATAAGGTGCAATGAATTGAATGTTTTATTGAAATCTACTTTTTTTCTTTTAAAAAAAGTCTCATATTTAATAATTTTCTTAATGAACTATGGACTAAATTGCATCTTTTGAGAATTTGGGGATGAAAGAAGACTGATTCAAAGGGCATTCCCATTTTATTTTTTCTAAAAGTTGTACTATTGATAAAATAAAGATTCCTGAAGTAGTCTTCTATTTTCTTGTTGCCCCATTAAAGATCTACGTCGTGACTTGGATGTGACCCTAGTTCCCAGTAGGCTGTCCCAGCTGAGTGTAAGGTCCTACTAAACAGGACCCCAACTAGGTTAGGGCAATTGAGGCTCTAGAATTCAGAGGTCACTGGAAGCACTTCTGTGTTAGCAAGTTTTTCAACAACTCAGCTAGTTAGCAAGAAAAATTACCTAAAATAGAAAGCTACCGAAGGTGAATTCTTTAGGTGAATTCTACCCCACCCTTTGAAGTCCCTATCCCCCTGTGACAGTAGCATAGGACCTTTTTTTCCTAAGTATCTGATGAGCTGTGTCTTTGGTGTACCCAGACTGATGAAATCATAGATCCTGAAAGTTACTGAAATATGTTCTTGTTAAATCAAAATTTTACTCTAATTAATATGCCACTTGAAACACAGTTTTTTTAATGGACCATTTTATATTTATTTCTCTGTCTACATTCACGGACTCAAAGTAGATTCATAATTCCAACAGTGGCTAAAAACCCTTTCTGAAGGGTTCTGTAGCAGGTTAGAGACTCTAATGAAGTTCTTAGGTGCACTTTCAAAGTCACTTGTGTCATTAAATTATTGTGACTTTTCCTTGTTTGGTAAGCTCCTAATGTAGAAAAACATTAACATTAAAGGGAAGACATCTTGGTAAATACTGTTGCCACTGACATAAAGCAGTATGTTTAAATTAAAAAGAAGCAGACTGAGAAACAATATGTTTATTAAATATATCAAGTAAAGATTTGACATCTTGAGTTTATGAGAACTGGTACAGTTATGTATACTGTTTAATAGAAAATTGATCAAAAGGCATAGGCAGACTTTTTTCTGACGGAAGAAATACAAACTATTAATAAACACATGAAAAGGTATTTAAGTAATAAACAAAGACATACAAATCACAACAACTTTAAGATGCCACTTTATACCCACTAAATTGGAAAAAAATGCAAAAAAAGGATGAAATTTAATATTTATTTGGGTTACAGGGA
The DNA here is from genome assembly GCF_003287225.1 of Phascolarctos cinereus. Classification (NCBI taxonomy): domain Eukaryota; kingdom Metazoa; phylum Chordata; class Mammalia; order Diprotodontia; family Phascolarctidae; genus Phascolarctos; species Phascolarctos cinereus. The sequence continues at coordinate 145,918,715 of NW_027555514.1, forward strand.
AATAAACACTCTATTACAGTGTTATTGGGACAACTGACTGGTAGAAATATTTTGCAGAACAATCTAGCAATATATCCTAAGATATACCCTTTGCCCCCCCCAATCCTATTGCTGGAATATTATCCTAAAAATATCATGCATGAAAAGGAAAAAAGAACCTCTGGGAAAAATTGTAGCTAATTTATAATAGCAATGAAAAATGTAAAAAACACGTGTCTAATGATTGGTAGGTGACTCCAGACAAAACAACAAATATGAAAAATATAAAGAATATGGAAACATACATGAAATGATAATAGAAAATGGGCTCAGTAAAACCAGAATAGCATGATTGATATATACATATATATATACACACATACACACATACATGCACTCACATACGTATATTTGTATATGACTATATGTATACACATATCATATAGATTTTGAAGAAGACAATGACCAAACTTTTCTCCCATCTGATTGAGAAAAAAAATGATTCAAATTTGAGAATGAATTTTGATTAGATACTTATCCCATGTTTGATATAATAAGTAGTTAACTGATGTTTGCTAGAAAGATTGAGTTTGCAGTAATAAAAACATTTTAGTATTACAAATATTTACTGCATCTTCTGAATTTAGTGGGATATAGAAACAAAATACATTTGGAAAGCATAGGAAAAACCTAGTCGATAGCTTATTTGTTTCACTGTTGGTCTGAGAAACAGATATCATTCATATAAATTTCCAGAGAAGACCTGTACATTACCTATGGAGATATGATGGAAGAATGGAAGCAAATAAAGAAGGGAAAATTCCAACATGACAGAAACAGGGGAAGTGCGGTTCCTGACTGCACCATACCTATTATTTGTAGGAAGTTAGATATTAATAAATCAGAGACAGCCTGTAGAGTTTTTCCAGTTGAAGTACTAGAATCAAATAACGTCAGGGAGGGGAAAAAGTTCTTGAAGGTCATCTAGTCTAACCACTTCTTTAACAAATATCCAGATTTACACTCCATCTTTCCACTATACCATGCAAAATATGCTTTATAAGAAAACATGAAATAATTTATAAATGCTAATAAAATTTTTCATCTTTACTAATGTTTCTATTTCAGCTAAATAATTAGAAGTCTGAGAACTTTCCAACATATTCTGTTAAAAGTTCTTTTGCTTCAGGGCAATGATGGCAATTCATTATAAATTCATTATAAATTGTAACCTTTTTTTTTTTTACTGTTTTGCATCTCTTTCAGTCTTGAAAGGAAAGGTATATGTATACTATAGTAACAAAAAAACTGCAAAATCTTGTTCAGAGCTAAAACTTAATTTCATCAAGTAGAGAAAAATAAACATGAGGAAAATATCTAACATATATCTGGATGTAAAAGAAGACAAACTTTAAACTAAATTTCAATATTTTACAGTTTTCTTGCCCTATTTTAAGCAACATCTGATTACTGGAACCTCCAATTTGCTTATCAGAAATTGTTCTTTCACTACAAGTCATAACTAAACTCATTCCAAATGCAACAAAAATCTTTTTTAGAAAATAAGTCATTGTAAAAATATGCAATGCTAAAAATTCTACAATTATTTCATGCACAATTTAACTTTTAAGCAGTATGATGAAATAACTAAACTTTCTGTTTAAAAGAAATACTGTTTGTTTTCATGCTCTTTCTAACAGAAGATATAATCTTGGATAGAGAAATGACTAAAATATCTTAACTCTATTAAGTTAGTAAATCACTATTTGGTGTTTGAGAGCAGATATTAATTATCCCCAATATATTTGTCCAGATTTAGATGTTTGTTTTTGTGGATTTTTTCCCACAGAAGCTTGTACTCTGGTCTGATTCATAGGAATGTTAGAGATATAGGGCACCTCCAGATAAAGAAATGCCATCTGTTAATGAAGGTCAGCATGTTCTCTAATGCATAAAGTGACTAGTAAATATTGTTCATACTTTCTTAAGGTAACTAATAATTGCTGTTCTCTGATGTATAAGATGACTAGTGGATATTGTTTTTACTTTCTTAATTGAACTATTAATTACTGTTCAACTTTCAAATCTGTATTTTTGCTATATAAAGGTACAAATGTTCAGTTTACTATAAAAGGGAAATAGGTGATTATTCCTGCGGAAAAAAAAAACCAAGACAACGTGTTTTTCAAGAAAAAAGCCCTAGCAAGGGGACAACTAATTTATGTACCAGGGCTCCTCAAAAATAAACAATTTTCATTAATATCTATTAGTAGAAAGTCTAAAATATTTCACTCGGCTTTGAATCACCTGTTAAAACACTATAAAAGGGGTCAAGGTATGATCAGGGACATTGAATATCACATGCCTCCCTCTTCCTTTCCCTTCCAATAATATAAAAGATGCCCAAATTAATCATATTCCTGGTTTTTTTTTTTAGAAAAATGTTTTGGGAAGAAACCAAACGCCACCTACCCAGTGAAAGCAGAAATTGGCAGGGTCCTTTAAGTATATGATGTCAGTAAAAATAAAGAGAAAACATGTTGAACAAATATAGTATCTCTGAAAGTCATCGACCAGATTCCATCCAAAAGTCTTATTAAATAGCTTAACCATTGGATTTTCTATAAAAATATAAGGAGCTGTTTAAAACCCTTATTTACTTCAAAAAGTATTCTGTCTCTCCCTTTTTAAAAAAGCTCTCAATTGTTTTCTCAATATGCTTCAATTTTTCCTTGAAGTTTATAATTCTATGCTGAAAGGAATGGGTAAAAGTCTCATATTTTCAGCAAAGAGAAAAATACCCAGTTTCATATCTTACAATATCAGCTTCTTGCCAAAATATAATTACTTTGGTTTGTGGCAGTTTCCTGCCACAAACAGTTTTCTGGTTTTTTGTTTGTTCAGATGTTACGTTTTCTTGTCACTGAGTTGTGTCTTCTCTAAAAGAAAAGTCTACCTTATTCAGGGAAAAACAACTCATGATGCTGAGCTAAGAAGACTGTAATGTTTCTTGACACTTTCATCTTACCATGAATACTTCCCAATGTAATATCCCCAGCAGCAGAAGACAGAGATGATGACTCTGTATACAGATACTTGGCTTTCAGCAAACCATCTTCAGTAGATATGTTAACAGAACTCCCCTGTAGTTTATCTATAGTCACAGTCTATTAAAAGAAAATTACTTAAATCAGTTGATTATCAAACCAAAGAGTGATTTTTTAAAAGCCATCAAAGCACCTACTGAATTAACCAGGAACTTCATAAAACCTTACCACCCATTACAAACTCTAGTGACAAAAAAAAAAATCGTATCTCTAAATGGGTTTTTTTTGGGGGGTGAAGCCTGGACTATAATTTCATTGGCACACTGAACTCCCAGTGAAGAGATCCCTTGAGTCAAAGCAGATAAGCAATCACTCCACACTTTATAGTTTTAGATGTCTGCTTGGTTGAAAGTTAAGAGATTTGCCTAGGGGGCCACAGCCAGAGCTATGGGATTCAAATCTAGGTCTGTCATACTGACTCGAAGTCATCTATTATGCTACACTACCTCTAAGTCATAAAACAAATTTTAAAACATCAATATGCCCAGTAATTTTCAGATGGCATTTTCCTTATATTTTTCCCTAACTCAATGTTTTTTCTGTGGTTGTCAGTGTGAGAGAATGAAACGAACAACAGATTTCGATTCAGACTGCTTTAGCTCAAGTCTCTGTTCTGAAACGCACTGGCCATGTTCTTAAGGCAACGACTAGTTAGCTATCCCTCCCACATCACAGGAGTTAGGGGAACGTGCCCACACGATCTGGAAATCTGCATAAAATTTCTGAATCTCTCTTCATACCAGAGAAGTATGAATTTTTTCTTTTTCTTTTAGGGAATGTTTACAGTATCTTTTTGTAAAATTTGGGTCAATATTATACAATATTATACATACATTTTATGCATCTCTGAATTTCTAAGCTTTTTCTGTGTCACCTGCTGGCCTTTACATGTTGTCTGCGGCTTCTGCAGAACTCTCCAAAAATTCCCATTTAATTTCTTATGCCAACCTGCAATATATCAAAACTGTGATGGGGAAAGTCACGATGTGGAAGGGATAACTACTGGCTTCTCTAGCTCCCAGGACTGTTTCATGAACAAAGTGCTTTGTAAACCGTAAAGTATTATGTAAACATGAACTTCTACTGTTAGGGTATAATAAAGTGCTTCCTAGATATTAAAGTAGGGACCACAAGTTATAAGAAACAAGGGTACTGACATAGGAACCAACTGGTATCCTGAAGTGGTAGCATGAAACACTTCATGGAAACTTTAGCTTATATATAATAAAAGTAATAAACATTGGTAGTGACTTGGAAAATCATAAAAGCCAATTCTAGGGAACCTTGAAATAGTCACATATTCTCTGGGTTCTCAGTTCTTTTTTTCCGGTATTTATTGTTTTGAAGATAGGGTGATGGTCACCTAACATTCACTTGGAAATAATTAAAATTAAACTTCAAAATTCAGAGAGGACACTATTAGTGCTGCTGAAAACAAATTCCTTGTGAATTTGACATGAGAAGCCCCGGGTGTGAATTCCAAATCTGCTACTTCCAATTTGTAGGGTTTTGGGCACGTCCCTTTCACTTCTCTTTGTCTCCATTTGCTCATCATTAACATGAGCTAGATGATCTCTATTAAGGTCAATTCTAGTCCTAAATCTATGATACTATGATTCTGCAAAAAACTAAATTCAGAAATTACAATAACCAAAAAAGTCACATACTATGAAACAAAGAAGATATCATGCAGAAGTTATTCCTAGTATGGTAGTATCCATGCTAGTCAGCATTGCAGAACGAATGTTCTACGCTGCCAAAGTAAATAGTTGGTTAGTAAAAGAGCTATCAAGGATGGTTTACCAATTTGCATAAAAATTAGATACACTTCGTACTAAGACAATTCCAAAGGCATTTTCTTTGATGATTTGGTAGGCATTTCACAATTTTATAGTGCCTCAGGGTTGTCATTTTGAGTTAATAGAAATTATTCTTTAAAAAAAAAATCACACACCACAGATTTTACTATAATCCCTGGGTAAAAATAACTCTGAAAAAAAAATCAGTGTACTTCCTAATGAGTCTATTTCCTCATTTACAGAATGTGGTATATTTTTGGCCTGTTTCTTTTTTTAAGAGAAAAAAAATTAATCTAGTTCAATGCTAATTCAGAATCAAGAACATCCTAACTGCTGATAAGTCAAAAATGTGAAAATTAGTTCTGTAAAACCTATTGTATTTAAAGTTTGTCAATGGTCACAATGACAAGTTGCACTTGATTAGAATGAAGAACATTTTTGTTTAACTGTAGAATTCTTATTATGAAGTTTAAGTAAATCCTATTTAGCTTAATGCATTATGCTTCCTTTAATTACAAATATCAGTTATACTGAAATAGTTAAAACAAAATCCACACACTCCAGGGTAAGAACTCCTGCTCTAAGGCACAGGCTAACACAGATCCTAATTTCCAGTCCAGTATTCTATTCAATGACTAACCAATACCGTCATCATACTTTCTAATTACTATTTGGAAAAAATGATGAAGGGCTGACCTTGTTTATAAAACATTGAGTATTTTGTTCTCTAGAAAGCTAGAAAAAAGTGCAAAAGAAAATAAAACAATAAACTGCATTTTTTCATACAGTATTATCTTAATAATTCCCTTCAATAAATTATCCTGTAGGAAGTATAATCTGCACTGTCAACAGGCTATTAAACCCTCTTCTAGATACTTTAACTGATATACAAAACTAAAAAAAAAAATCATAGTTTATAGTACAGCAAGGCTTTTAACCTCTCTTAACTATTCATTAGATGAAATATGGTACAAGCTGAATGCTAACAGAAATATCTGTTTGAGAATGGGCAGAATACAGTCCAAAACAAAAGGTCAAGAACTATCTCCTACTTAAAGAAGCTTGGAAATAACATTGCTTTTTAGTGCGAGAACAGAAACTTTAAAGTATTTAATATTTTTAATAAACATCAAATGTAATGGAAACTAAGCTTTTGTTGGAAGTATACAGTAGGTATTTAATTAGTGTTTATCTGAATTGTCAAATTGAATGTAGTCTTCTGTTTAGAAGACCAGAAAAAGAAATCAATCTCAGAACTACTTGGTCACTTTGTTATTGATTCATTGTGAAATTGGACAAATCATGTTTACTTCTCAGTTTCTCCATTTGTAGAAGGGAATGATATAATCTTACCCATATCTACTTCATAGGGGAATTAGATATAATTTTTAAAAATCACTTTGTGAAATTTTGAACATATATATAGTAGCTTGTCTTTTACTTCAGAAAAGATACGTAGAGCATTTTTTTGCTCACAAAGTAAATATATACAATCATCAAACATTAAGCATTCACTATCTGCAAGAATCTGGGCTAAGCACAGATTTTATTTTACACATTTATTTTGTGTTTCTTCAAAAAACACAAATTTGAATACATTTTTTAAAATGTTACACATACTATACATGATTTCACTTAAATCAAAAACTCTGAGAGTCCTATCACATATATAGACAGAAAATTATTCTGGAATGAGAAAAAATTACTATGAAAAGAAATGGGGAAAGAGAAAACAGGCCAAAGAAACAATAAATGTAAACAGCTGTATCTTGCTTAACTGCTTGCATGCAAGCAGTAATCCAGTTAATTCAAAACAACAATCCAAGAATAATTCAGGCTGGCTTTTTGCATGAAACTTTGGTTCTTATATTTGACATTCTGAAAATAACACATAAAATAATATGAAGAAATGATTCAAAAGGAGTAGCAAAGATGTCCAGATTTTCTTCCTAAAGTTACTCAACCATCTCTTAATTGCCAAGTCTAATGACCTTTTCTCTTCTAATCTGAATATTCAACCAAAACTGCTTTCTCTAAAGTTACTGAGAATCTCTTAGTTGCCAAATTTAATGGGCGTTTCTCAGTCATACTTCTTGACTTCTCTGCAGCCTTTAGCATTATTGATCACCCTCTTCTCCATACTGTCTCCTAGGTTTTCAAGACACTCTACTTTCCTAGTTCTGCTTCTACCTACCTGACTGCTCCATCTCAGTCTCCTTTGCTAGAGACCTCATTCAGGTCACACCTGCTGAATGTGGGCACCTCACAGGGTTCCATCATGGGCCCACTTCTCTTTCCCCTCTATTTTTTTACTTCATGATCTCATCAGCTCCCATAGATTCAATTGTCTCTAAGCTAATGCTCCTCAAATCTACTTATGTAGCCCAAATCTCTTTGCTGACTTCCAGTCTCACACCTCCAATTTCCTATTCAACATCTCAAAATGAATGTCCTATAGGTATCTCAAACTCAATATATGTAAAACTGAATTTTGATTATATTAAAATAAAAAGCTTTTGTACAAACAAAACCAATGCAACCAAGATTAGAAGGAGAGCAGAAAGTTGGGAAATAATCTTTAAAGCAAGTGTCTCTGATAAAGGCCTCATTTCTTAAATATACAGATAACTGAGTCAAATTTATAAGAACACTAAAGCACTGGAGTTGTGAACTGATCCAACCAAACTATGCTGAAAGGGCAACCAAACTGCACACACCCTTTGATCCTGCAATATTCCTACTAGGTCTGTATTCCAGAGAGATCATAAAAAAGAGAAAAGGATCTACATGTTCAAAAATATTCATAGCAGCCCATTTTGTTATGGCAAAATATTGGAAACTGAGGGAATGGCTGAAAAAGCTATGTTATATGAATGTAATGGAAGGCTATCGTGCAATAAGAAATGATGAACAGGCAGATTACAGAAAAACCTGGAAAGATTTGTAGGAACTGATACAAACCAAAAGGAGCAGAACCAGGAAAACAACGTACACAGTATCAGCAACACTGTGTGATGTCCATCTATGAATGACTTAGCTCTTCTCAGCAATACAATGATCCGAGACAAGTACAAAGGACTCATGAAGGAAAATGCTATCCACATCCAGATAAAGAACTGATGGACTCTGAATGCAGATCAAAGCATATTATTTTCACTTTATATTTTTTTCATGTTTTTTTCTCCTGTTTCTTCTTTCACAACTGTGACTAATATGGAAATATGTTTTATATGATAGCACATGTATAACCTATATCAAATTGCCTACCATTCTCAGATGAGGGGAGAGAGAAAAATTTGGAACTCAAAATCTTATAAAAATGAATGCTAAAAATTGTCTTGACATGTAATTGAGGGAAAAAATAAAATACTATTAAAAAAAACCAACCTGAATATTATCTTTCCCCAAAAACCCTCCCTTCTGCCTAACTCTCTATTACTATAGGTTACCATCATCCTCTCAGTCACCCAGGATCACAATCTCATCATTCTCAACTTTTCACTCTCATCGCCCCCCACCCCATATCCATCTGTTACCAAGTCCTGTTGATTTTACTTTTACAACATCTCCCTGTACATTGCCCCCTTCTGTCATCTGAGAGGCCACTACTCTGATGCAGACCTTGATCACCTCACACCTAGACTACTGCAATAGCCTTATGATTGGTCTCTTTGCTTCCGTCTCTCCCCACACTAGTCTACTCTCCACACAGATTTCAAAGTGGTCTTCCTAAAATGCAGATCTGACTATGTAATCCTCCACCCGCTACTTATAAACTCCAGTAGCTCCCTATCACCTCCAGGATCAAATATAAAATCCTATTTGGCATTTAAAGCCCTTCATAACCTGCCCCACCCTCACTTTTCCAATCTTCCTGCACCTTATTCTCCACCTACCCACCACCTACTTGGAGATTCAGTGACACTGCCTTCCTCAGACAAGACCTTCCACCTTCCATCTCCCTAACTCTGGGCATTTTCACTGCTGTCCTCCATGCTGGAAATGTTGTCCTTCTTCATCTCTGCCTCTGGGCTTCCCAGGCTTCAAGTCCCAGCTAAAAGCTCACATTCTACAGGAAGCCTTTCCCAACCCCTCTCAATTTTAGAGACTTTCCTCCGTCAATTATGTCCAGTTCATCCTGTGTGTAGTCACCATTAGACTTTGAGCTCCTCAAAATCAGAGACTGCCTCTTGCTCCTTACCACCACGCCTAGCACAGAGTAGGCACTTAATAAATGTCTGACTGACAGCTCAGAAATTTTTATTTCACCCTTGTCAAAGACATTAATCTGGGAGATAATATTTATGTACTAGCTTAACAAAAACAGCTAGATGTGTTTTGTGGGGCGTTTTCACACCCACCCCTTAGTTTAAAGATACAATTTCTGAGCCTTGGTGTCCTCTTCTGTAAAATGAATGGGCTGGATTATATGGCTTCTAAGCTACTGGGTTTTATTAAGATTGGCTCTCAATCTATCACCCTAAAGCAGGCATTATTAATCTTTTTTGTGTGTGAGGGACCCCTTTAGCAGGTTGCTAAAGTGTAGGAACACCTTTTCAGAATCGTGTGTTAAATGCATAAAATACACTACAAAGGAAATTACATTAAAACACAGTTAACAAAACATTAAAAAAAAAAGTTCACAGAACCTAAGTTAAGAACTCCAGCCCAGAGATAAGTATATTAGTTCAAACAGCTTATTGCTCTACATTCACAGAAGATTTTTAAAAAAATAATGTAACAAAGGTTACATTATTTTATATATACTATATACATGTATTTCATATATATTATATATATAATGTAAAGAGATAACAATTACAATTAATCATTCCAACAAAAATTTAAAGATAAAATTTGCCACCAATCATGCAGAGTTAACCATGCCACTTCTCAAATTTGTACCAAAAGATTCTTGGCAATATTGGAAAACAAAAATGGTATAATGTGACCAAAATCTACAGATACAAACTCATTAAAAAATATATTAAACAACTTTTATTGCAGACTTCTACCTCTAAAATTACATCCTGCTGTCAATCTATTCAATGTCAATGTCACTTATAAAGGAACAATGAGATATTATTGATAATGATATTTAATAAAGGAAACAACTTTCTAGAAATGTTATCATTTAGTGCCATCTTGTGGAAAATATTAAAGTAACAAATTTATAATGTCATCCTTCAAATTTGCCTATAATGCAAAATTTATACACTAGTCATTCAACAAATACTTTGTACTTAATATACTGATTAGCATATTCAAGTATTGAAAAATACTCAACACATTTAATGTTCTAAGGAAATCCTCCTATTACTTTTAAAGTAAATTACGTAGTGATATTGAAGGTAGAGCCAGAAAGACCTGGATTTCAATCCTGCTTCTGACATTTGCCAGTTGTGTGACCATGGGATCATACAAAATTCAAAGATAACTCTGAATTAACTTCTCTGAACCTCACTTTACTCATCGGTAAAATGAAGGGGATACCAGTGATATCTACCTCACAGAGTTTATTTTCCCATATTATTACATGTGTTGGTTTTTTTATTTGTCACATTCTTCTGGGAAAACTATGAGCCTAAAGCTGTCTCTGTTCCTCTTGTTTTCCAGGTCAACTGTTTTGGTTTACATATTAATTTGTGAGTTCTTTTAAGGTTTTATGCTTGACTTTTGCTTCTCTTTTGCCAGATTTCACTATTTGTGTTTGTGTTCCAAATTTATTAATCTCTCCTTTTACTATAGATTCTCCATTGGGGGTTCAATCTTTCTTTTTTTCTATTCTGCTGAGTTTTAAAATTTTGTACGGGAAACTATAAGCTCTGGTCTATATTCATTCCTAATTTTTTCTTTTGTAGATTTCATTTCACTTTTGAAATATTATGGGGTTTCCTGTTATTCTATGCTTTCTTAAGAGTCCACAGGATTTTGTATTTCATCAGGCACTGGCTCATTTTCTTTTGTCTTAAAATATTTGTCAAGAGAACTAAGTGTTCTCTTGGAGGATTTACTATTAATTTTATCATTTGGTTTTAGGATCCTCAGTGTTGATTTATCTGTTTGTGTTTTTATTGAGAGTTTTTTCCTAAAAATAAACGTATTTCAGATTTTTTGTATTCCCCCATCACTCATTTTCTGGCCCCCTTCCCCTTTGCTGGTAGGTTCAGGCCCGGAATGGGCTACCTCAGCCTACTTGCTTTGGGGGATCTAGGGTTTGTAGGACTGTGTCCCTGCCCTGATTATCCTTCTGGAGGACCAGACTGGCTTCAGCTGAGTTTCAGTGCCCCTTCCCAACCTCTAATTCTTCCCCTGGACCTCCTTTACTTTTCCAGCAGAGATAAAAGTATCCGCTGCTTTTTTCAAGATGGAAGGATGGTGAAGAGAGTGTTTCTGGGCAAATTGTCTGCAGCCTTGTGGGTCTCTAGCCTAGGACTGGGCCCTAGTCAGAAGGCAGCATATTTTCAACCCACTCTCCCTTCCTCCTCAGCTATATATGGATTTGGCAGAGGTAGGAGTGCTGTTTCCTGCAAAGACTCTGCAATAGAAAGAGGAGGGGACTCCCAAGATGGACATTAGGACCCAAGCTTGCAAGGCAGCTTGTATACCTGCCTTGGGCCAGGCAAGCAGAGAAGCTGGCAGGGGAAGGATTCTGAATACTGAGTGCTTTAAGGATTAAAGTTCTCTAGTGTTAATTCATAAAGATTTTACATTTAGGGGTTCTCTCTTCTCTGTTCTATGAATTCAGCTGTACTTGTTCTTTATTTGAACATAACTGCTTTTTTTGGAGTCCTAGAGGGCTAAAGGGTCTGGAAACAGTGATTAATCTTCCATCTTCCTGATCATTTGACCTAGCATACTAAGTTCTTGTTAGGCTCAAATGAAATAAGGTACAGAAAAAGTTTTGGTTTAAACACTTAATGCTATATAAATGTCAGCTAGTGCTATAGGTATTAATCTATGATCAGCAAAAAAAAACCCCAACTATATGTTTTTAGTGACACTTAACTACAAAGATGCACATGCTTATGATCACCTCTTAGGTTAATCCTTTTTACTGATGCAGACTGCAGCCCCTTTATACCTTAGTAGACGGTTTAATGAATTGCTGTAGTCAAAAAATTTGATCAGCTGCTGCACAACTTTCTGGGAAAGAGTCTCTCTGAAGCCAGTGAAGCTGGTCCTCAGATCACACACTCCATTCTGGGCCAAGACTGAAAACTTTCGCAGCTTGGTGTGTGTGTGCACACATCAGCATAACCTTTAGAAGCTCCATGCCACCAAGAGATACTAGAGCAGGACCTTATGAGACAGGAACTCAAATAACATGTTAAAATAGTAAGAGCAACTCTTACCTAATGGAGTGTTTTAAGGCTTAAAAAGTGTTTTATAGAGATATCTCATTTGATACTCAATAACCCTTTGAGACAGGTACTATATGTAATGTTAAGCCCATTTTATAGATGAAGAAACTGCAACTGAAACAATTTAAGTTAAACCACGGTCACCCAAGATGGGCCATAGACAGAATCTGAACTCAGGTCTGTCTGCCTTAACTGTAAGTCTAGCATACTTTCCTCCTACCATGCTGCTGCTTTGAGATTCAAACATACTAAATTCAAGTTTTCATTACATGAAATTTAATAAACTCACATTTTAAATCTAATTAGTAAACATATGTTTAAAAGGAAATGTGCAGTAAATTCAGAAATACTTATTTTGTGATGACCAACTTTACATTAAATTAAAACTTCTATAAAAGGAAAGTCTTATTCTTGCTTACACTTTTTTCTGATGCATGAATGTCTGTATTTCCAAGAATAGTTCCCAGACAGATCACTTTGCCTCCTTTTGTTTGAATATGTAATTTTTTACTCTGAAAGACAATTTGTAAAAGTTTTATTTTCATTGGGGATTATAATTCTAACAAACAAAATTCAGCAATTCAGACTTTTTTTTGTCTTACCATCAAAGCATTTGATTGCAAAAGTTAAATTTATAAACATGTCATCTGTAATCAAACTTCCATTGATTTTAGCCATAATGAATAGCTAACACTCACAAGTAAGCTGGAAGTAACTCAAAAAGCTCAATGAAAACAGCTATAAAGACCATGCACTTTATTGTATGAAAGAGGAGCAAAATCACCTTCATGCTCAAGCACAAAGGAATCTGACTTAATTTTACAAAGAATATTTGAAAACTTTAAGGTCCACTTAAGGACACAATGAGAGACATCATGACAGAGAAGCTGTAGACAGGAGGTATGGCAGAGAGGGAAAAAAGGGGTGTGTGTATGTCTGAGTGTGTATGTGGTACATGCATGTAGTGTGTATATTGGGCACGAAATTAAAACTTCAGTGAAAAAAGAAGAAAATTTGCCATAATGGAAGGCAAACAAGAGCAAATATCCCTGTATACTTCAATATCCCCAGAAGACATCACTGAAGAGACAGCAAAAATAATTAAAACAGCATAACACCAAAAAAACCAGGAAAGCATCAAGTTTCACAGAATGTAGTTAAAGGAATGAATGAAGCCCTATGTGTTAATCGTGGAGGATACAAACAGAATGCAAGAGAGCTCCTGCACTCAAGAAGCAAGGAGAAGACAAACATGTAGGGAAGGGTGCAACTGTGTGTTACACTGAAAGGTCCCATGATCCTTAGCATGCAGTGGTCAAGCAGTCTTTTCTGTAATGTTATTTCCACTGACAAAATCACATCAGTTTCTGATGCTCAACCATTTAACACTGGGTTGGAAGTATCGTAAGTTAAAGAAGGTAAGCAAGTTAAACCACCCCTAAGGGTATTACTATACATTACTGAAAAGATTTCGGTCCATGGTTATGAATTTTTAAAAAGGTTCAATTACATTCAGGAGCTTGCCTCTTTTCCCATAGGAACCTCCTTGTACCAAAATCTACTGCTACTCTGCTTAGAGTCATAGCAATAGTGCTCTAACTCTCTTTACTGCTGCTAAGGACTGGATTAGAATTTAAGAACCTACTACTATGTGAGGAGGTACTTCCTACTTCACTTCAGCACATGAGAAAAGCAAAAATTCCTCATCCTTCCATAACAGTTACACCTCCAAACCACAAGACTTTCACCACCAGTACCTTCACTCTATCCCCATGACCATACCCTCAAGCACCAGGCTTTTTACTGCCAAGACTTCATCTAGGAAAGGGATTTCAGATACCAGGCTAAGAACTGAGTGCAAACTCTACTTGTCAGGTATCTTCTGGCTCTGTATCATCCAACTCCATCTTGGAACACAGCAAAGAAATTGGTGCTAAATGTTAAGTCCCTAGGGAACTGGCCACCAAGCATGTACCAACATGGATGCTTTCATTGTCTTCAGGCCATAACAAACCCACATGCGAGTCACCCAAGCCAAATGACACCTCCCTATCCTATAATTAACAAACTCTTACCTCCTCCTCTTCTAATCACTGAATTCAGTCATCAGGTCCTAGATGAAATTCCATTGCCCTATTATTTCTCAATCATCTCAGCCCAACCCTCCTCCCCACTTCCACTGTGCCCTCTGTAACCCCTTTTCTATTGACCCTTACCTTTGTCTTAGGCCTCTTCCTGTCATATTTTTTCCATCTCCTTTCACTACAGAACCCCAACTCACTCCAGAAAACACTGGACTCTCTATCACTCTCTCAGTATTGGATACTCCTGTCATGCCCAGTGACACACGAAGAAATGGGCATACTTCTTGCTCTTTGTTGCAACTTTCAGACCCTCTCTCTGTCAGCATAACTTAATAACAGTTTCCCTTCTTTGAGGTTCATTAATCTGTCTGTTCTATTCTCTCCTATCCAAATCCCTGTCGCAGTCATCTAGCCAGCTTCCAGGTCATTCTCTCTCCATTCTCAAGGAGTTCTGTACCTAGCTCAGAGCCCTCCTCTCTACCCCAATCCCTTAAGTCCCATACGCAGGGATATTCCCTAAAACACACTAAATACCTAGTTCTCATCAACCTTCTGAACTCTAATGACCCACATTGTCACTGCACGCCTCATTTGATATTAATAATCAGATTGTCATCAAAGTTATTTCTATTGTTATATCATTCAGTGAATCTTATATGATTTTAATATGGCTGGAAACATGACACTAGAAGAGAGCTTCTCTATCTAATCAAAATCTTTTTAATAGGGAAAAGAAACCTCTGTGGGATCATGTATTCTTTCCATCGTTTGGCCAACTGTATGCCTGCAAAAATGTGGTCTGCTCTAGAATATCACTGGCAAAAGCCTGACTGTTCCTTTCTTATGCTTTTATCAAAAATGTCCTAAACGTGTATAGATTATTCTTTAAAATTGTGTATAGAAATAGGAAAGTAATCATACAAAGTTGCCTCTATCACTAATTATGTGATATTTTTTCAAGTATTTGGTATCCCCCAATGTCCCCAAAATGATGTTGCCTCTAGAGCAGACTTTCTCCGTGTATATTGGTCTAGTTCAGCTTCTCATCTCATTTTTGTTTCTTTTAGTGCCATTTCTGTCTCCTACAGATGCACATCAAGGACTGTGTTATTAGAACTCCACTGGGACTCCACTGTCACTAATAGAGAGAAAGAGTTTTATAGTAATACTGTCATCTTGTTTCCATTTTTCATCTATTTGTTGTCCTGCTGCCAGTTTCACCCTTAAATATCCTTGAGATGATCTGAGTTCAATGGGTCTCTTGCCAACTTTATATAAACTTGCTTTTCCTCCCAGTGTTTCTCACTTTTATGAAGCAATACAGCTCATAATCTTCCACCATCAACCTCTGTAAGATTTTACCAACAAGACTGTTCTAAACTTGTGTTGCCCTTGGCTGTTATATCTCCATGCCTGACAAGATCAAATGTTTGCTGGCTGACTTGATATCTAGGCTCTTTAATCTTCCTGACATAGCGACTGATTTTTATCAGCTTAACTTTAAGAAACAGTGATGGAATCAATGTCTGTTCTTTGATTCCATGTCCCATTTTTCAGTGTCAATGGCTCATTAAGAGGTTATGATGGAACTGCCATATCAGCTTGCTTTTTATTCTGTCTTGTAACTTGGTATTGCTTTTGATTTCTTGCTCTAATAAGTCAGTAATCTGGGTGTATATTGACCACTGATCTAGAAATGACTCTCATATCAAGAACCAACTGTTTACTATCAGAATATAAAAATAATTCAAAGCATCAAAAAGATTCATCTTTTGTGATTTTATTTGAAAATTAAAACAGCTCATTACCTATATAGTCACATTCTTGAAGTAAATGGCTGCAAAAATCTAGGTAGTAATCCTATCAATCACATATAATGATTCTTACCAGAGGGCTGCCTTCAAAGTCCTTATTGCCACCTAGTGGCCTGAAACAAATTTCTGAAACAATTTCAACGAGCAAAAAGTGATTAACTCACCATAATTACATTGAGCTACACTAGATTCCAGAAGTAATTCCTACTCTTTTCCAATGTTTTTTGAAATAAGTCATTTAAAGTAAGATCCAATTTCAAGTAAAGAGCTACTCTGAGACTCTGCTAGGATAAACAAAATTGATTTGAGACATATTTTTGAGTAAAACAAATTTCAAAGTTAAAATGAATTCTTACTTAAGGTATGCTCCACCCATGGCTATTGCTTGAGCTATTTTGTTAAAATATATTTGTCTAGTCTGAAAATATACCCAACTTGGGGGCAAAAAAGGAAGAATGTCCCTAAAATGTCCAGGAAGAGAAGGTGTGTTTATAAAAATACAGATAGATTATAAAAATGGGAAATCTTTAAAACAATTAAAGGCTGCCAAACCGGTGGTGGGACAATAGTGGAAAACATGTGTTTAACAATAAAACTACAGAAAACTGTAAGTTACCTGATAAACAGTCTTTTCAAGTATTAAAGGGAAAGCTTCTAAGAAGCTTTTTAGTAAAACCTCTCTTTCTCCTCACACAGCCAAGTAAATCACAAATGTGGTACTTTCCTTGTTTTCTCCCACTGCCTCCAGTCTGCCTTTCTGATATAGCTATGGATTTTGAATATGATGGGGAAAAAATTCTTAACTTATTGAAGCCTTCCTTAAAATTCTCTTAATGACAAGGACAGTGTTAAATTGATTGCCCTTACCTAAAATGATTCAGGCAACACTCTACCACTGAAGTTTCAATATTTTCTCCAGTATTCAAAAATTTTCTTTCAAAAGCTTACTTACCTTCCATACAGTATTTTTCTACATATTATTATAATGAATTGTCACTAAGAGTAATACACATATGATTTTTAGCAAAATGAAGATTTTCCTATTGGGTTAAAATATGTAAATTAGGGGGTCAAATGTCTGTTAAATATTTATCAAAGTGTTCCTCTAAATGTTTCCTAATACATAGAGACCATAAACCTATTTTCCTATAATTATTCAGGTATATATCTATTGTATAAAGTGAACAACCTCTATGTTTGTTTAACCAGTAAACAAGTTTAGGAAAATTTGGCACATATACATACCTTAACTGACTGCACAATGCTGATTCCTTGTTCAGTTTCTATTCTACAATCATCACATTCAGCTTCCTGTACCTTTACACAGCCAGTCCCTGATGTCCTGATATTCAAATCTAGAAATGAAGAAGGAAAGACAAGTTAGTACAATGGCTAATAGGCAGTAAGGGAATTTCAATATCCCTGCAAGGCTAGCTCCTCCTGAAAGAGCACTGCAGCCAGTATTGGGTCTGGCATAAAAGGCAGAGCAGCACAATCAAAACAGACAACCTTCAGGGGCTGTCCGAATGATAGCTTCACTATTTTACCCTCTGCAATGGCTAGGCAGAGAGGGGATGAAGCTACTTTTCCTCTACTCTTCAAGAGAATACTTGTTTGAGACAGGTATCAGTCTGACTAATAATACATGTGCCATTTATTACTATGAGTCTGGACAATGGGCTATGAAGTCACCTTATCTATCTCTAAGCATATATGGGACGATACTAATGAAAAAATACTGTATTAACGAAATACATTTGCCAAAAGATTATGATTTTTTTTCCTACTGGATAATGGAAAGATCATTTCATGATCAGATCTGAATACCAGTGCAGAATGAAGAAGTAACTAGGAAAAGCAGTCCTGTTGCTCCCATTCATTAAGGAGTGAAGAAATCGCCTTCCATCCATGTTTACTAATAACATGATCCTGAAGAAAAGAAATACATTTTCTGAGAATCAGAAAGATCTCAAAGACAAATCTTAGCTATAACCCTATGCTTCAAAGATTCAAAATTTGATCATTGTAAGACCTCTCCCTCCTTCCCTCCCCACAGCCTCCTGTTACAGTTTGTGCCTTCTCCAAGCCTCAGTGGACTGTCCTCGACAATCACTATAGTTCTCCCCCCACCCCCCAATAATTATCTGGAAACCAACTGTCAGGTAACTTGCTTTTCTGTAATTAACTAGGTTGTTTCTGAGACAACAGACTTATCTTTCGCCTACCTGTTCAGACCTGAAGTCTTTCCATCTGGTTGAACCCTCCAGAATTTACATTCCAATAACATGGACTTCTAGAATCTAGTGTCACCCCACTCCTCCCACAATGAAGTATCAGAGTTGGCCATTAAGCAATCCATAACCATGAAAAAATAACACTAAGATTACATCACATACTAATAGCTAGATGCCCTCTCTGAGCCTAATACCAATAGGAAACTGAATGCTTCTTAACTACAGTGAAATCAAGGCCCCAAAGTTTGGCATACAGGGATTTATGCTTACATGTCACATTCTTACTTCAGAAGGTTCAAAAGTAATTTTCAACACCCTTGTAAAGACAGCTCCTACTTGCTAAAACTACTAGAGAGCAGGGCGGTAAATACTGAATCTATCACCAAAGGCTAGGAAATTCTATCTTAAAGCAACATAATCAAAATGGACAACCTTTATTGGTATTAGAGAAATACTTCTCTACTCCTCTATTCTCTGAGATGGCAGGGGGTGGGGAAGGAGAAAAACTCCCTTCCCTCTATTCACTCTGCTCCTCAAGGATCCAAATCCTGAATGTGTGTGGTGGGGAGGGCGGATGGGGGTGAGGAACAAAAATTACAGAAACAAGAAAATTCCCAGAAGAACCATGGCAGACTACAGTGTTGTTTCTGTTACAGAATTTATCAGTACCAAAGTGAGAGCTATGAATTAGGGCAATTGGTTTATATAATGCATAAAGAAGAAATGAAACAAAACAGGAATAGGATTAGTACCTGTACGGAGACCAAAGTGAACTAATTCATAAACCTTCCAGTTACATGGGTCCATTAAAACACTAAAAATATCTAAAATATCACCTGAAAAGTGTCATTATTAGAAATAATCAAAAAGTAGAGTCAAGAATACAGAATGTAATTCCAGACTTAAAACAGTTCTTTAACAATTCATTAGACTATATCTATATCTATACACACACACACACATATGCACAGACATATGCCCACATGCATACATATAGTATAAGACTGGATATATAGGGAAGGTGCCCTTTACAAGTTCTGAAAATGGACAAAGAAATGAAGATACAAATTTGAACTGTGCCCAGAAAAATCATGTTCAAGCATAGCCAAACAGCACTGGGCCAGCCAGCCTACACAAATCTCTATGTAGCTGGCCTCATACACATTGATATTTCAACCAACCACTGACATAGCTAAGGGAGTGTGGTCTCAGCCTCCTACGTTTTTATACTTCATAACCATTTTTTTGAGGTCTCATTAGCACAAATATCTGCAGAAAATCCTGATTAGTCTGTACACCGCTGCTTGAGATGAGAACTTTCTTAAAACTTGGATCAAAAAGCATATTAGAAGCAGATGATTTCGAATGTTAAGATTTGGATTTGATTTCACCTCTACCACTTACTAGGTATGTGACAATGGTGAAGTCATTTCACATCTCTTGATCTTTGTTCTGTTTATTTAAAAAAATATACGGGCACTATATTTTTACTGTGTACTATACCATGTTTTGGGGAAGTTTTGTAAACCTTAAATGTGAGTTATTACTTTTATTATATGAATGTGTAGTGCTAAACAAGTCCTCCACTAAAGTCATATTTTTACACATTTCTGTAGGCCTATTGTGAGTAGAAATTACTCTCTCTATAGCTCTAGGATTGTAACTACTGATATTTTCAGTTCCCAACAAATATGACTACTTATCATGTCAAGGTGAACTAAAGTTCATGTACATGGCAGAAAAATACCCAATCTGCCAGGTCTTACCAAGCTAGAAAAGAAGGTGTTGACTATGGTATTGTGAGTTTGTTGTCCTAGAACCAGTCTAAGTGAAAGGTGGCCATCAGGTGCAGAATTTTTCTCCCTATCAGGGCAACTGAAATGTAAAGGGGTTACATTCTACATCAGTAAAGAAATTACCACACCAATAAAATCACGTCCCTTCCAAAGTGTCAAAGTAACAGCATTAAATAAGTACTAAACGTGAACTCAGGCTATAAATTAAATTTGTCTATAACACTAAATTTGTTCTGTAAAGGACTAAGTAAAATAATAAGCTTTCTCATCTCAAAATGGTGACCAACACCAACTAAATAAATGGAGAATCACTGAAATTAAGGGACTGTAAAGCACCCTGAAAATATGAAATGCTAAGAAATGCTAATGTGACCACTGTGTATGTGTAAATAGCTGCAAGACTGAAAAATAATATTCTTGGTTCTACCAATCAAGCAACTTGGAGTAAATCACAATAGCTCTGTAAAGCAAAGGACATTGACATCTAATATATAACCCAACGGATACCAAGAATTAATGGAATCTCTCTCAATATATGCCAAAGAGTCAAGCACTATATTAGTCTCTCCCTAATCCTGAAATCAAGAAGCCATGATTTTATTGTAGTGCATACTCCTTCCATCTAGGCATTTTGCAACCCTTCTCTTTATACCTTAATAGACTTACCCTCATGAATGGCTGTTTCCTCAGCAAATTTATCACCCCATAGTCAGTGAGCCTCTCTATGTTTAGGCGAGTCCTCCTCAGGCAATAGACAAGTCATCTGTCACCTTCCTAGTACTTGAAGCTTTTCTGGTTTAATAGGTCCTGCCAGATCTTAAGCTCAGCTGGCACTGACTTAAAAAACCAAAGGTTACAACGGCAAACAGATTTGCTAAGACACAAACTCTGAAAATCTGAGTAGTTAATACATCAAATAATTTCCCAGTAATGTAGATAAACTTTCTATTCAATACTGGCTTAAAATTAATAGTAATACATAATTTAAATTAGTTTTTAGATTGTTTAGCAAAGCTGGGAGTTTTTTTTTAACCACCTCAGTAAGTAGATGATATTATTTTAAAATCTAGAGGCTGCTCTGCAAAACCTAACTGGCTAATAGTTCCCAAATATTTAGAAACAATTAGTAATAGTCATCCCATAAAGACTCTACTTTGACTTTCTAAATAGTAATGACTCTCTACACTCATCATCTCCTCTGAGGCTTATAAAAACCCAGTGAGGCAAGTAGTGTGTTTAAATATCAGTGATAGGATCATAGAGCTAGAGCTGGAAGTAACCTTGGACGTTATTTAATCCAACCCCCTCATTTTTACAGAGAAGGAAACTGAGGCCCAAAGAGATGAAGGCACTTGCTCAAAGTCACCTAGATTATTCCCTGGCAGTTCCAGACTGGAACTTACATCTTCTGGGTCCAAATCCAGTAGGCTTTCCACAACACCATCAGGACTAAGGTTCTGAGAAATTAAGGTCACAAATCTTTTAAGTTGCAGACCTAAGATCCGAACTGCCTTTTAAGTCCAGTGTGAAGTAAAGGAGACCAACGTGAATTAATGTTCCCAATTACATTTGCCATTAGAACAACCATAAAATATATAAAACATCATCTGAAGAGGGTCATTATTAGTGGCACATCTAGGATTTGAAGTCTTCAAGAAAGGGTCCCATCTTTTGTAGTAACTGAGAAATCTAAACTCTGCAGAGGATATAAGCCCTCTACCAATCATTTGCTGAAAAAGTTGTTCGCATCCATGCTACATTTACTTTTAGGATCAAATGAGGTAAATTCAGTGCCCACGCCCCTCTCCTTTAGCAGCCAATAACTACCTAGGTCTTATTACTTTTAGGATCAAAAGATTTAACAAAATGTAAAGCACACACGTCCCTTCTTTACTTTGGAAGTCAAATAAATGCCTAGGTGCCATTACTGTTAGGACCTAATGAGATTATAAATTTTAAAGCGCTATATTACTGCTAACTACTATTATTATTGCTACTAATATCATAATAATAACAGGGCTAGGGAGACTGTGTATTGCAAAGAAAAAGATCGCTGAATTTGGAATTAAAGGTCCTAGGTTCGAATCACCTGTGTAACCTTGAACAAACCATCCGACGACCTCGGCTGGGCTTTCGCAGCTTACGCACCATGGGGCCTGACCTCCCTCAGCGTTAACCCTCTGGGCTTACCGAACTTCATGGGGACTTTCACCTCCACCGAGGCCTCGTAGCCGATGCTGTCCGAGACGATGGCCATCTGCTTCTCAGCCTCGTCGTACTTCACCTGGATGCCGTCCAGGTCCAGGCTGCCGCCCTCCACGCCGCTCACCGTGACCAGCACCCGGTCGGAGTCCGGGTAGTGGTAAGGGTCTAGGGGTCTCACGGCGATGTCGCACGGGAGCCGCGCCTGCAGCCGCCCGAACGGGTTGACAATCAGCGTCCACTCCTTGAGCGGGGTTTTGCGAGCCGGCTCGTTCGAGGGGCTCCTCTCCAACGGGCTGTAGGGTCTGGCTGGGTGGGCTCGGCGCGCCGCCGCCGGGGCCGCGGCAGCCCGGAGCGCGGCCCATAGCCCTAAGGTGCCGAGCTGGGGGCCGCCTCGCCACCAGCCGGGGCCGGGGACAAGCATGACCCCGGCTCAAGCCCGGCCCGAGGTCACCACGGCCCCGCGTAGGGGTTCCCTGGCCGCGGCTGACCCGGCCACTGCTGACCCGGCGAGACTAAAGGCGTAAGGAACGCATGACGGGTCAGTGTGGACGGTAATAAACCCCCAGCCCCATAAATCGAGCCCACCCACTCCACCACAATCTGCCTGCCCTGCACTGCTACCCACCAACAACTCCAGAATCCCAGGGCAATTAAAACCCCGGGTCAGGATTCCCCAGTCTTCAACCACAAGGTGACTTTTGACCCTTCTCAACCCCTCAATAACCCCGTGGGCAGACGGGATGAGTAGTTCTGAACCGTATAAACAGCGTGGGGTTCTAGGTACTCATTAAACTACAACTCCCAGAAAGACCGCGCCTGAACCAGCAAGGCGTATGGCTGGAGGCGGATGCAAATAAGAGGGAAAGCTTGTTAGTGCGCAGCTGACTGGTTGTGTCCTGTGCCTCGAGCTCATTGGTCTATAGTTGTAGGAGGGGTGCGGAGGACCCTTGCCAGCCAATAGGAAACCTGGAAACAACTGGTGTGTTGGAGTTACATGGTCTCCATGGATACAGGGGACGCGGCGGCTGAGGCCGTAGAGAGAGCTGTGGGCTCCTGCAGTGGTGCGGGGAAAAGGGCAGAAATTCCCAAAGTCGAAGCAGCCACACTGGAAAGAAAGGGCCAGAGGAAGAGGGTCTGTATTGCCGAAAAGGTAAGAAAATGAGCCATTGGAATGTGGGAGTAGCCGGGGAGGAACATGTGGGAGGCAGAGTCCAAACCTTATGGGCAAGGTCCTGAGGTAAAGGAGAGGGGAACTGAGAGTGAACACTAGGCTAGGGAATCCAAGAATTCAGTGAGCTTTTGAAATAGGGGAAAAAAATACACACACACACACATATACACATATATGTTTATATACATATGCATATATACATATACATGTAATAGATGTATATGTATATATGTATATGTTTATACATATGTATAGATGTGTATACATATGTGTATATGTATATACATGTATATATGTATATAAACATACATAAATATATATTATTTAGTAAACATTGCCTTACTTTTCCTTACCCATTCAGTCGCTCTGTGTCTTGGGGCAAGTCACTTCACCTTCAGTTTCTTCATCTGGAGAAGGAGGCTAGATTATGTGATCTCTTAAGTTTCTTTCTAGTTTCAGTAGTCTATGAGTGTGTGACTGCAGCCCCACCCTCATTTCTTCTCCTTTCCATGACTACCTTCTCCAGTGAATTATTTCCAGCTCTCATTCATAAAGTCACAAATTGTCATTGATGTTTTGCTACCATTCATAGTTAAAACACCAAATCTGAATTTAAGAAGTTCCACTTGTCCCAGAATGTAAAACTTAGAATATTGTAGAAATTACATGAGGATGTCTTAAGACTGGATAGGGGGCCATGTTATTTCGCTGGCCATTGCATACATATTCAGAGTTGTTTTAAGTTTATTTACCTTCTTCATTCGTCTGTGTTTCCTCCTCATCCTCAAGACCTGTGGTCAATATGTTTACTTTTAGATGAATTAATTATTTACAATTTTTAGGCTTCATTGTCTTATTTCACTTATAAAAATTTGTGTCCATACCTCTTTTGAAATTATTATCAAAGAACTTTTAAGCACTTTAAAAATTCAGTTAAACTTCAAATACAACTGTCAAAATCTTTATAGACCCACTGATAGCACACTCTTTAGTTAACAGTAATTCCTTCTTTGTGATGCATCAAACTATCTGAGATGTACTAAACTGCTTTTAGGCAAGAAAACTTAGCCATCATTGTCACACTAGTAAGCATCTGATAGTCATAAGAATGAATCCCAAAATCTGAAAAAATTTTGAAAAGAAACTTATTTAGTATAAGGGTTCTAAAAATATTCAAACCAACTGCACTAAGCAGTTAAGTGTTTTGCACAGTGAACAGTTCCCTGGCAAAGTCTACTGAGATGTGTATCAGTAAGCATAAATATTCAAATGTAGGTAGTTTGAGATGTAAGCATAAACATTCAAAACGCAAGCATTGGGTGGAGTCAAGACCTGGGTGGGATTTAAGTTTTCCCCGTATCCATTCAGCTACCCTGAGAGCATCTCTGAGGATCAGCCATTTTCTAGCCACATCAAGGTAGGTTCAAACAATGTAATAAACACATTTGGATAAACATATATTCCCCAAAAATATAATAAAAATATTTCCCTATATACTCCCTTTCAAGCAAAATGAATGACTATGTTAGAAAATTTTTTCTTGATCATATACAACTTTAAAAATTCACTAGAATTATATGATAAGTTATTACTACTAAGATATTATGGTACTCCTACTATTTGTTTTCTTATTTTTCCTTTAAAAGCAATGTGGTGTAGTGGATAACAAGCCAGACTTGGTTTCATGAAAATAGATCTGCTTCTGATACCACTTGGGTAACCTTAGGCAAGTCACTTCACCTCTTCCTCAGGCAACTTCCTAGGACCTTTCTACTACAAGATGTAGATGGGCTGAAATCTGCTTTGGTGGGAAAATTTCCCTAAAGTGAATAAATCACAGATCCCTAGTGTATTTTCTTCAGTACCTTTTTTACAATTGAACTTTTGAAGGAAAAAAAAATAGTTTTACCTAATGCTTTCAGTTTATGAAGCATAGTTTTGTACTTCAGTGCTTCTATCAAATTTGGAAGATGAAAATAAACTTTGAAAAAAATCATTAACAGTTAAAATCCAGAGAGAGCATTTCTTTTTCTTATTTAGTTTCTGTCTTTAGATTTCATAAATTAATCCCAGAATGAATGGTTTTCTGGAAGAGAAGAATTAATAAAAAGGGTGAAGATTGTTTTCCCACTAAAATTTTAATACAATTGGATTTATTCCTACTTTTTTAGTGATTTATAGTTCAATTTACAATAGCAAAAGAAAAGTTTTAGGAAGAATGTATAAGCTGTTTCCTCAGGAAAACCTTATTAATCGAAACTAAATGAGGGGATATTTGAGTTAAAGAATATATAAAATGCATATTTATTACTTCCTGATTTGGGGAGTAGGGTAGAAAGTTCCTGGATCTGTGGAGAGAACTCTCTGTGTGGAGACTTCTGCCACCGATCCTGAGCAGCAAATTCATCTATAATTTTTTGTCTTAGAGAGAATATTAATTTCAAACCTATTGTAAAAGTGATGGGTCACAAATACCTTAGGATTGGTTATAAGTTATAGGCAAGTGTTTGATTCCACTTTCTGTATATCTGTTAGACTGTAAACTCGGACAGTAGGGATTAAGTTGTTTTTCGTAATCACCACTAAACTGTCAGTAATTTTAATTAGTACTACTACTTTGAGTTATATGGAGTTTTCTTAAAATGAAAAGAATCTATCAAGTTGTCCTACCTGTTTCAATTCCTGAATTTGACAGCAAATGCCTCTCCCAAATGAATGAATCTACAGTAGGCCATCATATTACTAAAGGAAAAGGCAAAGAACCCACAGACAAAACTTATGTAACAAAATGAGGTTTACTGAAAGATGTTCTCCACAGCCAGCTGAAGCCACAAGACTGGGGCCAGGGTTACTGCAAATTTTGATATAGCACAATTCAGGGTTAGGGAAATTAGGTCCTCAACAAAAATAACTTCACTAGATTTCTTTCTTTCTTTTTTCTTTTTGGTACAGTAACAGTAAAAGTCCTATCTTTGACATGTTCCCTTATTTTGTAAGAGTCTAAAGGACGTGAACATTGAAGGAGAAGCAATGTTCTATTACCATTGCTCCCAGGTATACAGTTTTGGCTTTTCTATCTAATCTTAACCTCAACTCATTCCACCTCTCTCTATGCTTCACTGCTGCCTCTGTTCTTCGCCCTCCATAAGACCTTTATTCCCTCCACCAATCAGTACTTTCTTAGGCCATTACCCTTGTTTTGACTTCACTTTTCTCATTCTTCCGCCTCAACCCTCTAGTTAGCTCTTTCAATTCCACACTGTCCTCTCTGCTTTTAAATCCTTAACCCCCTTGTCCTTTGGCCAAACCTCAGCTGTGAGTTATTCCTACCACATTCCTTCTGCACCTACTCACAAATTGCTGAATGAAGCTGGTGGAAATGCTGCAAAGCCTGCTGACTGGGTGCGTTACAAAATCATATTGTCCAACCTTACCTGGGCCCTCACTGCAACAAGGTAGTACTTTTATTCCCATTAATTCCCTTTCTGCCTGGAATGTGCACCTTCCTTACCCCTACTTCATAGACTCCCTTTCTTCCTTTCAAAGCAGTTCAAACACTGTCTTTTACATAAAGCTTTTTCTGATCCCTCCAAATGCTAGTGCCCTCCATCCTACTAGTAATTACTTTGTATGCGTTAACTTTATATTTATGCTGTATATCCCTATTAGAATGTAAACTCATTGCAGTTAGGGAACCTTTTATTCTTCTTACCTGTATCCCTAGTGCCTAGTTCAATGTCTGTCACACAGTAGGAGGAGCTTAATAAATACTTAATGATTGGCTGATTTGTTTCTTTGTTTTGTGGGGTTTTTAGGCAATTGGGGTTAAGTGACTTGCCCAGGGTCACACAGCTAGTAAGTGTCAAGTGTTTGGTCTGAGGCCGGATTTGAACTCAGGTCCTCCTTGACTTCAGGGCCAGTGCTCTATCCACTGCACCACCTACCTGCCCTTGATTGGCTGATTTATTGAGGATTTTAATTGTCGGTTAGCCATGAAGCCTTTTTATTTGGCCATTTTCTGCTCTGCCAGCTGCTGTCATTCCACCTTCCAAACTGGACCTCCAGAGGCTATTCCTGGGAGGAGCTGAGCCAGTCTTGGCACTAACGGGCACCATTCGATTTTCTCTTTTCCGTCTACCCTTCAGCTGTGTGTATTTTTGTCACTTCTGCTTTCTACCTTTTGTTCTCAGAACTATAATCAAATCATCACTACTCTGAGCTTAACTGACTCACCATCTTTGTGTCTTCCCCAGCACAAATTCCCTTTCCTGGCCGCTGTGTCCTCATTTATATCATGCTCCCCCTATTAGAGTGTAAACTCATTGACAGCAGGGACTTTTATATTTGTATTTCTAAAACGTAAACTAGAGCTTGGCACCTATTAAACTGTTAATAAGTGCTTTTCATTCATTCATTGGTAGGGCGAAGGAGTGAGAAAGGGAGGTGAGAAGAAAGCTTGCTTCGTCCTATAGCTGATTCTGGTCCTGTTCATATAGCTTATCATAGCTATGGCAAAGTACAAAGTCATGCTACCCACCTTTCTAACCCTATTATTCATAGTACTCATCTTTGTATATTCGGTGATCCAGCCAAATGGTTCTCCTTAACTATTCCTCACATGTAACACTCCATCTCTCATGTTCATGCCTTTGCACAGGCTGACTCCCATTCCTCTGATACATTTGCTCTGTTCCCTCCTTCCCTCTTCCTCTTAGAATCTTAATTTTCCTTCAGAGTTCAGCTAACATGTCACCTTATGCATTAGACCTTTCCTTTTCCTCCAGCCCCCATCATAGTTCCTTCCACTTTGCATTTGTCTTTTGATCTACTTCACATACACTTTAATATGTGCATCTTGTATTTCCCAGTAGAATGCAAGATCCTTGAAAGCAAGAACTGTTTTATTGTTGCTGAATCCCATGCACCATGCCTGGCACATAGTAGGTGCTTAATAAATGCTTGTTGATTGATTGGTTGATTGAGTTCCCTCCCTGGCTTTGCCATTTGCTACTCTACGACTTTGGGCAAGTCATTTAATCTCTTTGAGCTTCAGTTTCTTCATCTATAAATTGAGGGAACTGGACTAACATACTTATAAGGTCCCTTCCTACTTTAGAGCTGTAGTCCTATGAACAGTCTCTCTGCATGTTCATGAACCTATGC
Organism: Phascolarctos cinereus; assembly: GCF_003287225.1. Lineage (NCBI taxonomy): Eukaryota > Metazoa > Chordata > Mammalia > Diprotodontia > Phascolarctidae > Phascolarctos > Phascolarctos cinereus. Next base: position 145,947,431 of record NW_027555514.1, read on the forward strand.
AAAGAAAAAATTTCTCAAAATTTGTTTATGGCCTAAATTTCTAATTTAACTCTCAATTCTCTTGTGCTCATCTCCAGACTCCAAAATATACCATAGTTTTAGTAGACCGGCTAATGTCCATACAAGGCTTTTTGTACATTATTTCCTATATTGGGATTTTGGGATTTTTGTGTTTGTGGGATAAGCCAGCAGGCAGTTGCAGTTAATTTTGTTGTATTACAACAAACACACAACATAAGTCGTTCTAGAGCTCTTACATTTGCTGCTGCATTAGTAGTAAGTTGCCACAAGGTGGCAATTATGTTTTGCTCAATCATATAAGAGTATGTTTCGTTCTAGTCTTTGTGTTTGAAATTTGAATGATATTTGAATTTTGCATTAAGCCGTTCCTTTTATATTTACATTATAGCTTGAATCACACGTATTGTATAATGGAACAAGCCCTAGGTTGAAGGTAAGGGATAATAGATTCTAGTCTTGGTTCTGCCACTAACTGTGTGACTTTGAAGAAATTGCCAGATCTTGTCATTTTTACCTTCACAATATTTCTCTTTTCTGGTCCCCCAGCCTACTAGCCTTGAGCCCTGATCATCTGTAACTAAGCTGGACTTTTGTAGTGGCCTGCTGGATGGTCTCCGTGTCTCACATCTCACCCCGCTTCAGTCCATCCTCTACTCATAGCTGCCAAAAGTGATTTTCCTAAAGATCAGACCTGCCTCCTTAGGTCTGAACGTATTACTGCCACTGCCCCACTCCGTTAACTGCAGTGACTCCTTATTACCTCTAGGATCAAATATAAAATCCTCTGTTTGGCATTTAAAGTCCTTTACAACTGGCCCTTTCTTACACCTCTAGTCTTCTTATATTTTAATCCCATCCCTCCACTCTGTGATCCATCTATGCTGAACTGTAGAGTTCATGAAAAAGAACAACATAAGAAGTATGGAAAGGTAAGCTGCAGCCAGATTTTAAAGGGCTTTAAATGCCATATGTGGGAGTTTTATCTGATCCTAGAAGCAATAGTGAATCACTGGAGCTTCTTGAGCAGAGAGGTGAGATGGTCAGAACTGTGCTTTAAAAATCACTTTGGTAGATGGGTAGAAGATGGATTGGAGAAAATGGTTATTGGTTTTTGTTGTTGTTGTTGTTTGTCCTTTTTTTCTCAAAGAGGACCATGACATTAGGAAGGTGATGCTGCCTCACTTTCTCTTCTGGATCCATCTGGGTACAGTGGCCAGATATAAATCATGACAACTGGAGATGGCCCTGCATTCAGTGGGAGACCTTAGGATTTTTAAGCTAAGGTCTTAACAGATTTCAGTTTGACTGAGGCAATGCCCAGTCAGTGATTAAGGCTGGGTAAGAAAGGAGGCAGAGAATGGCCTCTTTATCTAGTCAAAAATTTTTTTTAAATCAATCTGGGAGGGAAAGACCCTTAAGATTTCTGGCCAAAACAGAAATAATTGCTATTTACATTCACTCTGAGCCAATCAGGGAGACATGGATATGAATTAAGAAACTATTGCATTAGTGCAGGCTAGAGATAATGAGGACCTAAGCAAAGATGGTGGTCTTGTGGGTGAAGATAAGTGGACAAATATGAAAGATTCTATGGAAGTAGCATCTACAAGACTTGGCAACCAATTGTAATTGTGGTGTGAGTTAAAGGAAAGAATGAAAATTTCATATGTGGGTAACTGAAAGGATGTCATGGTATTACCTTCCTGATGTCATGGTCTCCTACAAGAATAAAGGACAAACAACAATAACAACTGAAAAGGTAGTGGTGCCCTTAAAGGAAAAAGGATGGGTAATTGTTCCAATGTCTAGTTCTTTCCCATCTTGGGTCAGGACAGGGAAAAGTCCTAACAAGGGATGCTGTTAGGATATGGTAGGTCCAAGTAGAACAATAGAATAGAGACACCTGAAGAAACTGGGAACCCTGGGGAAAGCAGAAAGTAGAGGATAGGTAGAGGTGGGGGAAGAAAGAGGAGTAGACCAAAAAGGGGAGGTTAGGATAGTCCTGAAAACAAATCTTTGCTTACTTTACAATTTTGCCTCAAGTTTGCATAGATTCTTATCAGTAAGTTGGCACCTCATTTCTTTTTTTTTTAACCTTTATAGCAAATTTTATGTGTAGTCTAACAAAGCACATTCATGCATTGGCCATGTCAAAAGAGAATATATGTCTCCATAGCACCTTGAGTCCATCACCTCTCTGTCAGGAGGTAGGTAACATGTTTGAACATGAGTCCTCTGGAATTGTAGTTGGTTATTCCATTGATCTGAGTTCTGGAGTCTTTCTAGGTTGTTGTCTTCATGGTGTTATTGTTACTGTATAAGTTGTTTCCCTGGTTCTGCTCATTTTGTTCTACATCAGTTCATACAAGTTTTCCCATGTTTCACTGAAATCATCCTTTTCATCATAATAGTATTCCCTTACATTCAAGCTCCATAATTTGTTCAGCCATTCCCCAATTAGTGGACACACCCTTAGATTCCAATTATTTGTCTACAGAAAAATGTAGGCTATAAATATTTTGGCATATTTATAGGTCCTTTCTCTCTTTCTTTGATCTTTTCAGGGGTATAGGAGTGAAAGTGATAGCAGTAGGCCAAAAGGGATGCAGAACATAATAATTTTAGGGGTGTGATTCCAAAATACTTTTCAGAATATCTGGACCAAGTCACAGCTCCACCAACAGTACATCAATATGCCTATTTTCCCACAGTCCCTCCAGCATTTGCTATCTTCTTTTTTTGTCAGTCTTGTCAATATGATGGGTATGAGGTGGAACCTCAGAGTTGCTTTAATTTACATTTCTCTAATTATTAGAGATTTAAATAATTTTTTTACAAATATGGCTATTGATAGCTTAGATTTCTTCCTTTGAAAACTCCTTATTCCTGTCGTTTGACCATTTATCATTTGAAGAATGGCTCTTATTCCTATACATTTGAATCAGTTCTGTAGATATTTTGGAAACAGGACTTTTAACAGAGAAACTTGCTGCAAAGATTCCCCCACCACCACCTCCTTCCCCAATTACCTGCTTCACTTCTAATTTTAGCTGTTTTGCTTTTGTTTGTACAAAATCTTTTAAATTTTATCTTTTGTCATTTTATCTTCTGTGATCATCCCTCTTCCTTATTTATTTTTTTCTTGATAGTTTATTTATTTTTAGTTTTCAACATTCCATAAGATTTTGAGTTTTAAATTCCCCTTCCCAATACTTCTTCCCCGCCCCCCTCCAAGGAAGCATGCAGTCTGATATAGGCTTTACTTATACATTCATATTAAGCATATTTTCCCGTTAGTCATGATATAAAGAACAATTAGAACTAATGGGAAGAACCACTAGAATGAAGCAATAAAACAAAACAGCAAAGGAAAAGGAAAGCAAATAGTATGCTTCCATCTGCATGTGGATAGCAATTTCCATCTTGAGTCTTTTGGAGTTGTCTTAGATTCTTGCATTGCTGTGAAGAGCCAAGTCTATCACAGTCAGTCATCACACAATGTGACTGTTACTATGTACAATGTTCTCCTGGTTCTGCTCATTTCACTCTGTATCAGTTCATGTAAGTCTTTCCAGGTTTGTTTTTTTTTAAGTCTGCCTGCTCATCATTTCTTATAGCACAATAGTACTCCATTACATTCATATACCACAACTTGTTCAGCCTTTCCACAGTTGATGGACATCCCCTCAATTTCCAATTCTTGGCCATCACAAAAAGAGCTGCTATAAATATTTTTGTACAAGTGGGTCCTTTTCCCGTTTTTATGATCTCTTTGAGATGCAGACCTAGAAGTGGTATTGCTGGGTCAAAGAGTACCCACAGTTTCGTGGCCCTTTGGGTATAGTTCCAAATTACTCTCCAAAATGGTTTTGGCACCTTATTTCTTCAGCAGTAGTGTTTTCCTTTTTTCTTCCTAGCCTCTCCATCTAGAGTTAGATTGCATTCTGTGGTCTAGTATACATTTTAAACAATATATTTATTATAAACTTAATATTAAGCACCAATTCAGTAAATCAGACTTGAAGGTTTTTACACTTAAATAAATGTGCCTTAGTGTATAAGATTTTAACTCTGAAAACTGTACTAAGATTTTTGGACTATGTTGTTAAAAGGACTCTACAGTCATTCCCTTTAATTTCTTATCAGGATTCTTTGTCTGATTAATCCTACTTGATTTTCCTCCTTTGGGGTAGATCTTCCTGATTCTGAGGCTAGTTGTATATCCACTATACCATAGTGCCTTTCAATGTAAGTATTATTAACCCCCTTTTTTTTTATCAGTTTAAAATATGAAGCTTTCCCATACATATATAGCTGATAAGTATCAGCTAGGACTTGAATCTGTTCTGACAACAGGTTTAGTTCTCACTATACCATGCTGCCTTCTATGGGGTAGAGAGTAATGTATGGGATCCAAGAAGAAACAATATGAGAAAAGGTACAGAGATAGGAAAGGGTAAGAAGTATGTGGATTACAGTGAATAGTATAGCATAATAAGCTCTAAGAGTAATATGATATGATGCTGGAAAGATAAACTGAAGCTATATTATAGAGGGCCTTGAAGGACAGGATGAATTTGGGCTTAATTTGGTAGGCAGTGAGGGAGTCACTGAAAATAATTAAGCACTATGTATTAGGAAGATTAATCTGGCTAGGATAGGTTACAAGTGAGAAAGATTTAAGGGAGATGGGTTATAAGTCAATTGCAGCAGTCCAAGCTACAGGTAACAAAAGTCTAAGCTAGAGGTGTTGCATTGAAAATGGAAAAGATGAAGTCAGATACAAAAAAAAAACCTTTTAAAGAAAAATTTCTTTATCCATGTATTGGCAAGAGGCCTAGTGAGAAGTTTTACCCTGCTGGAAGGAGGGGAACTGAAGGATGATGGGAGCTGTGAGCTCCCCATGGGGGATAGAAGGGGGTTAGGGAAGCCTGGTAGGGAATGGAAGCTGACCTGAGCCAGTGATGAGCTGATTGCAATTGAAGGACATTTGTTACCCCAAATTGGATATGATTGTGAGCAATTGGGAGCCTCTCTGGTTCCCTGATCTGCTTAAAGAATGATCTGCCGGGACAGCAAATTTACTTGCAGTTCAAACAAATTGCTTGACCATGCCTACCTTAGGTTCTGCTTCCAGGAGCCAACATGGCAGAGTAAGAAGTAAGTCGCTCTTTCCCTTCCATATTAAACTCTGAAAACCCAGAAAATATCACCCAAGGAAAAACTTTGGAACAGCTGAACCAGAAGAAAGATGGGTGCAGCAGTCCAGTAGCCCTGGTAGCTTCAGGGATTAACAGGAAAGGCCCCTCTTGCCCTGAGGGAAAGGAAACAGTACAGAACAGGAGCCATCCCAGCAAGCTAGTGGAAAACCCCACCTCAGCATACCAGGAGAAGATCCTGAAACCCAGGTGGTGGAGCAGGCAAACACCAACACCTGGACCCCTGAGTGCCTCAGTGAAGGCTGGGGAATCGGTGGAAACCACCAGGTACCTCAGCATTCTACAGCAACAGGGTCTCCCAATGCCTCAGCAAAAATAAGGGAAGCAGCACTACAAAGGGCCTCAGGTGGATAAACACCTTGCAACATCCATTTGAAAGGAGCTAAAGAAAGTGAAAGGAAAGGAAAAGCAGGCAACCTAGAATTGCCCTAGAGTTTCAGCCTTGCTGATTCCAGCCCAACACCACATAAGCTGCCAGAACCCTACAGCCTCCAGTTGCCAACATTGGAGGCCCCAGCACACAAAACCAGTGACCAGGCCCTAGGCTCCCAACACAAGAAGCTTGGGTCACTGCCCTCTGCTCCCCAGCAAAAGAGCTCAATCTCTTTAAAGGCCAGGAAATAAGCAAACACCATGAGCAAAAAGTGGACCATATTAAGAGACCAGTGAAGATCAAGGCAGAAATTCTGAAGAGGACAACAATGTCAACAAACCCCCATCTGGAACCTCAAAAGGGAATATGAACTGGTCTAAAGCCCAAAAAGCCTTCTTAGAAGAGCTCAAGAAGGATTTTAAAAGTCAAATGAGAGGGTTAGAAGAAAAAATAAGAGCTATGCAAGAGAGAGTCAATAGCCTGGAAAAAGAAGGACAAAAATTAACTGTAGAAAACAAGTCCTTAAAAAATACAATTGGCCAACTAGAAAAAAAGTACACTGAAGAAAATAGTCCCTAAAAAATACAATTGGCCAAATGAGGAAGGAAGTACAAAATCTAATAGAAGAAAACAATTGCTTAAAAATTAGAATTGTGGAAGCTAATGACTCTATGAGAGAGCAAGAATCAGTCAAACAGAAACAAAAGAATGAAAAAATAGATGAAAATGTAAAATACCTCATTGGTAAAACAACTGACCTGGAAAATCAATCCAGGAGAGACAATTTAAAAATTTTTGGTCTACCTGAGAATCACCATGAAAAAAAGACCCTGGACAGTATCTTTTAGGAAATCATAAAGGAAAACTGCCCTGAGGTCCTAGAACCAGAGGGTAAAATAGCCATAAAAAGAATCTACCAATCACTTCCAAAAAGAGATCCAAAATTGAAAATGCCAAGGAATATAGTAGCCAAATTCCAAAATATCCAGGTCAAAGAGAAAATACTGCAAGCAGCCAAAAAGAAACAATCAGGATTATACAAAACCTTGCAGCTTCTACATTAAAAGACCATAGGGTGTAGAATATAATATTCCATAAGGCAAAGGAGCTTAGATTACAACCAAGGATCAACTACCCAGCGAAAATGAGCATGATTTTTCAGGGGAGATGTTTATTCAGTGAAATAGGGGACTTCCAAACCTTCCTGATAAAAAGACCAGAGCTCAACAGAAAATTTGGTCTTCAAATACAAGACTCAAGAGAGTCATAAAAACGGAAACAAGACAGAAAAATACAACATATTGTTAATAAGGGCAAACTGTTTACATCCCTACAAGGGAAGATGACACTTATAAGTCCTGAGAACTGTATTGTTATTACACCATGTTCAAGGGATATAGGTAGAGGGGGTGGATATAAATTGACTTTGATGTGATGATAAAAAAAAAATCTAATCAAGTGGGTTAAATGGATCCAAGTAAGTAGATTAATCTGATCTGAGAAAATGTACTAAGAGAAAAGGAAAGGAGGAGGCAGACAAGGATAAATTACATTATAGGAAAAGGCACAAAAGCCTATTACAGCAGAGGGAAAGAAAGGAGGAAGATGAGCATTGTTTGAACCTTACTCTCATCAGATTTGGCTCAAGAAAGGAATAACATAATCAGTTAGGTATAGAAATCTAACTAGCCCTATAGGCAGTAGGAGGGAAAAGGGGAAAGAAAAAGGAGGGAGGAGATAAGGGAGGGAAGAAGTAGTAAGGGTAAAGAAGAAGAAAAGGGAAGGGGCTAATAGAAGGGAGACAGGACTGAGGGAGGTGGTAGTCAAAAGCAAAATACTAGTGAGGAAGGAAAAGAAGAAACGAGAAAGAAAAGCATAAATGGGGGGGGAATGGAGAGAAAGACACAGATAATAATCATAACTGTGAATGTGAATGGGATGAACTGTCCCATAAAATGGAAGCGGAAAGCAGAATGGATTAAAAAACGTAATCCTAGGGGCAGCTAGGTGGCGCAGTGGATAGAGCACCAGTCCTGAAGTCAAGAGGACCTGAGTTCAAATCCAGCCTCAGACCAAACACTTGACACTTACTAGCTGAGTGACCCTAGGCAAGTCACTTAACCCCAATTGCCTAAAAAAATACCCAAAAACCCACAAAAAAATAATCCTACAATATGTTATTTACATATTGAAAAAAGAGTGACGCATACAGGGTAAAGGTAAAAGGCTGGAGCAGAATATATTATGCTTCAGCTGAAGCAAAAAAAGCAGGGATAGCAGTCCTGATCTCAGACAAAACAAAAGCAAAAATAGATCTTATCAAAAGAGATAAGGAAGGAAACTACATACTGCTAAAAGGCACCATAGACAACGAAGTAATATCATTACTAAATATATATGCACCAAATGGTATAGCATCCATATTCTTAGAGAAGTTTAGGGAGTTACAGGAAGAAATAGAGAACAAAACTATACTAGTGGGAGCCCTCAACCCCCGCTCTCTGAACTAGATAAATCTAACCACAAAATAAACAAGAAAGAAGTTAAGAAGGTGAATAGAATATTAGAAAAGTTAGGTATGATAGACCTCTGAAGAAAATTGAATGGGGATAGAAAGGAATTTTCTCAGTGGTACATGGCACATACAAAAAAATTGACCATGTATAAAGGCATAAAAACCTCATAATCCAATACAGAAAGGCAGAAATATTGAATGCTTCCTTTTCAGATTATGATGCAATAAAAATTATATGTAATAAGGGGCCATGGAAAGATAGACTAAAAAATAATTGAAAACTAAATAATCTAATGCTAAAAAATGATTGGGTCTAACAACAAATCATAGAAGCAATCAATAACTTCATTCAAGAGAATGACAGTAATGAGACAACATACCAAAACTTGTAGCATGCAGCAAAAGCAGTTTTTAGGGGAAGTTTTATACCTCTAAATGCTCACGTGAATAAAATAGAAAAAGAGATCAATGAATTGGGCATACAACTAAAATAGCTAGAAAAAGAACAAATTAAAAATCCTCAATTAAACACCAGATTAGAAATATTGAAAACCAAAGGAAAAATTAAGAAAATTGAAATTAAGAAAACTATTGAACTAATAAGTAAAACTTAAGAGCTGGTTTTATGAAAAAAAACCAAAACAATAAAACAGATAAACCTTTGGTTACTTTAATTGAAAAAAAAGAAAGAAGAAAACCAAATTACCAGTATCAAAAATGAAAAGGGTAAATCCACCACCAAGGAAGAGGAAATTAAAACAGTAATTAGGAACTATTTTGCCCAACTGTATGCCAATAAATTTGACAGTCTTAGTGAAATGGATATTTACAAAAATATAAATTTCCCAGATTAACAGAAGAGGAAGTAAAATACTTAAATAACCCCATCTCAGAAAAAGAAATTGAACAATCCATTGATGAACTCCCTAGGAAAAAATGTCCAGGGCCAGATGAATTTACAAACGAATTCTATCGAACATTTTTTTAAAATATAAATTTATTTATTTTTAGTTTTCAACATTCACTTCCACAAGTTTTTGAGTTCCAAGTTTTCACCCCATCTCACTCCTCCCCACACCCCAAGATGGCATGCATTCTGAATGTCCTTTCCCTTAGTCTGTCCTCTCTTCTATCTCTCCCCCCTTCTCTTATCCCCTTCCCCTTCTATTTTCCTGTAGGGCAGGATAGACTTCTGTACCCCATTTCCTGTATTTCTTATTTCCCAGTAGCATGTGAAAACATTTTTTAAAAACATATGTTTTTAAAACTTTAGGTTTCAAATTTTCTCTCTTCCTCCCTCCCCACCCACCCTCACTGAAAAGGCAAGCAACTCAATATAGGTTGTACATGTGCAGTTATGCAAAACACTTCCATAGTAGACATGTTGTGAAAAACTAACTCTATTTCCCTTAATCCTATCCTGCCCTCCCATTCATTCTATTCTTTGTTTTGACCGTGTCCCTCCTCAGAAGTATTTACTTCTGATTACACCCTTTCCCAATCTGCCCTCCTCTCTATCATCCCACTGCTCTCTTGTCCCCTTCTCCCCCTATTTTCCTGTAGGTAAGACAGATTTCCATACCCAATTGAATGTGTATGTTATTCCCTCCTTAAGGCAAATCCTATGAGAATAAGATTCTCATTCCCTCTCACCTTCCCCCATTTCCCCTCCACTGTAAGAGACTTTTCTTTTCTGTTTTTTTTGTGAGATAATTTACCCCATTCTACCTCTCCCTTTCTTCTTCTCTGAGTATAATCCTCCTCATCCCTTAATTTTATTCTCCAGATATGACCCCTTAATCTTCAACTCACCCTGTGCCTTCTATCTATCTATCTACATATACATACATATAATTTTTTTCCTCCAACTACCCTAATACTGACAAAGGTCTCATGAGTTATAAATATCATCTTTCCATGCAGGAATGTAAACAGTTCAATCTTAATAAGTCTCTTATGATTTCTCTTTCCTGTTTACCTCTTCATGTTCCACTTGAGTCCTGTATTTGAAAGTCAAATTTTCTATTCAGCTCTGGTCTTTTCATCAAGAATGCTTGAAAGTCCTCTATTTCACTGAATGACCATTTTTTCCCCTGAAGGATTATACTCAGTTTTGCTGGGTAGGTGATTCTTGGTTGTAATCCTATCTCCTTTGCCCTCCGGAATATTATATTCCATGCCCTGCGGTCCTTTAATGTAGAAGCTGCTAAATCTTGTGTTATCCTGATTGTGTTTCCACAGTACTTGAACTGTTTCCTTCTGGCAGCTTGTAATATTTTCTCCTTGACCTGGGAACTCTGGAATTTGGCTACAATATTCCTAGGAGTTTTCCTTTGGGGATCTCTTTCAGGAGGAGATCTGTGGATTCTTTCAATTTCTATTTTGCCCTCTGGTTCTATATATCAGGGCAGTTTTCCTTGATAATTTCTTGAAAGATGATGTCTAGGCTCTTTTTTTGATCATGGCTTTCAGATAGTCCAATAATTTTTAAATTCTCTCTCCTGGATCTATTTTCCAGGTCAGTTGTTTTTCCAATGAGATATTTCACATTGTTTTCTAATTTTTCATTCTTTTGGATTTGTTTTACAGTGTCTTGATTTCTCATAAAGTCACTAGCTTCCAATTGCTCTATTCTAATTTTTAAGGAAGTATTTTCTTCAGTAAGCTTTTGGACTTCCTTTTCCATTTGGCCAATTTTTCTTTTTAGGGCTTTTTCTCCTCATTTTTTGGACCTCTTTTGCCATTTGGGTTAGGCTTTTTTTAAGGTGTTATTTTCTTCAGTATTTTTTTGGGTCTCCTTTAGCAAGCTGTTGACTTGTTTTTCATGATTTTCTTGCATCACTCTCATTTCTCTTCCCAGTTTTTCCTCTACTTCGCTTACTTGCTTCTCAAAATCCCTTTTGAGCTCTTCCAAGGCCTGGGACTGATTCATATTTTTCTTGGAGGCTTTGGATGTAGGAGCTTTGACTTTGTTGTCTTCTTCTGGTTGTATATTTTGATCTTCTTTTTCACCAAAGTAAGATAATATAGTCTGACTCTTTTTGCACTGCTTGCTCATGATCCCAGCTAGTTACTTGAGTTTTAAACTCTTTGTTAAAGTAAGAGTCTGCTTCCAATGTGGAGAATGTACTGTCCCAAGCTTCAGGGGTTTGTACAGCTGTTTTCAGAGATACTTGTAGGGACCTGTAAATATTCAGTTCTTCCAAGGTGGTATGATAAGGGGTGAGGTGTTTACTCCTTTCCTGGCCTGTGACCACAAGTATTCCTTTCTGTCCTGTAACTGTGAGGAGGGGTTCCTCTTCACAGCCACTACAAGCTCCACCATGCCAGCACTCCTCCTCACCCCAGCACCACCTCCCAGAACTGTGACCCAGATCCAAACACGGGCAAAGCAAGAGATTCCTGCCTCAACACTGGCAAAGAGATCTTTGCAATCCATCTCTGATCAGCCACTCGATTTCCCCTCAGTCTGTGGTCCAGAAGCTCGGGAAGCAGCTGCCCCCTTCCCGGGCTACGCTTTTGGGGAATGGAGCTGAGACCCCGCCTTCCTCTCTCAGCACTGGCAGAAACAGACTTTTCCCACTGACCTTCTAAATTGTCTTTGTCATTCGTGGATTGAGGAGTCTGGAAACTTCCACAGCTGCCTGTTATTCAGTCCTCTGAGGCCTGTTCCAGGTTCGCTGCGCGATACACCTTTCTAATCAATCTTCCAGGTTGTCTTGGGCTAGAAATTTGTTTCACTCTGTCTTTTTTGTGGGTTCTGCTGCTTCAGAATTTGTTTAGAGCCTTTTTTTATGAGTATTTGGAGAGGTTTGGTGGAGAGCTCAAGCAAGTCACTGCTTATCTTGTCTCTGCCTCTGGTTTAGCCTCTACAAAACATTTAAAGAACAATTAATTCCAATACTATATAGATTATTTGGGAAAATAGGTGAAGAAGGAGTCTTACCAAATTCTTTTTATGATACAAATATGGTGCTGATACCTAAACCAGGAAGAGTCAAAACAGAGAAAGAAAATTATAGACCAATTTCTCTAATGAATATAGATGCAAAAATTTTAAATAAAATATTAGCAAATAGATTACAGCAACTTATCACAAGAATAATACACTATGACCAGGTAGGATTTATACCAGGAATGCAGGGCTGGTTCAATATTAGGAAAACTATCAGCATAATTGAGCATATGAACCAAAACAACAGAAACACATGATCATCTCAATAGATGCAGAAAAAGCTTTTGACAAAATACAACACCCATTCCTATTAAAAACACTAGAAAGCATAGGTATAAATGGAGTCTTCCTTAAAATAATAAATAGCATCTCTAAAACCTTCAGCAAGCATATATGTAATGGGGACAAGCTAGAAGCATTTCCAATAAGATCGGGGTGAAACAAGGATGTCCATTATCACCACTGTTATTCAATATGTACTGGAAATGTTAGCTTTAGCAATAAGAAGAAAAAGAAATTGAAGGCATTAGAATAGGCAAAGAAGAAACAAAGCTATCACTCTTTGCAGATGACATGATGATATACTTAGAGAATCCTAGAGAATCAAGTAAAAAACTACTTGAAATAATAAACAACTTTAGCAAAGTTGCAGGCTATAAAATAAACCCACATAAATCATCAGCATTTCTATATATTACCAACAAAGCCCAACAGCAAGAGATATAGAGAGAAATCCCATTTAAACTTACTGTAGACATTATAAAATATTTAGGAGTCTACCTCCCAAAACAAACCCAGGAACTCTATGAACACAATTACAAAACACTTTTCACACAAATAAATCAGATCTAAATAATTGGAAAAACATCAGTTGCTCATGGGTAGGCTAAGCTAATATAATAAAAATGACAATCTACCTAAGCTAATTTACTTATTCAGTGCCATACCAATCAAACTACCAAAAATTTTTTATAGAGTTAGAAAAAATAATAACAAGATTCATTTGGAAAACAAAAGGTCCAGAATATCAAGGAACTAATGAAAAGAAATGCAGGGGAAGGTGGCCTAGCAATTCCAGATCTTAAATTGTATTATAAAGCAGTCATCAAAACTGCTTGGTACTGGCTAAGAAATAGAGGTGGATCAGTGGAATAGGTTAAATATGCAAGACACAGTAGTCAATGACTATAAGTAATCTATTATTTGATAAACCCAAAGACCCCAGCTTCTGGATAAGAAACTCTTTGAAAAAACTGCTGGGAAAACTGGAAAAGAGTATGGCAGAAACTAGGCATAGACCCAAATCTCACACCATATACCAAAATAAAGTCAAAATGGGTTCATGATTTAGATATAAAGGCTGATACTATAAGCAAACTGGGAGAGCAAGGAATAGTTTACCTATCAGATTATGGAGAACAGAAGAATTCATGACCAAACAGGAGATAGAGAACATTAAAAAGCAAAATGGTAATTTGATTACATTAATTGAAAAGTTTTTGCACAAACAAAGCCAATGCAACTAAGATTAGAAGGAAGGTAGAAAATTGGGAAAGAATTTTTACAACCAGTCTCTCTGATAAGGGCCTCATTTCTAAAATATATAGAGAATTAAGTCAAATTTATAAGAAACAAGCCATTCCCCAATTGATAAATGGTCAAAGGATATGAACAGACAGTTCTCAGATGAAGAAATTAAAGCCATCTATAGTCATATGAAAAAATGCTCTAAATCACTATTGATTAGAGAAATGCAAATCAAAACAACTCTGAGGTACCACATCACACCTATCAGATTGGCCAACATGACAAAACAGGAAAATGATAAATGTTGGAAAGATGTGGGAAAATTGGAACACTAATGCATTGTTGGTGGAGTTGTGAAATGATCCAACCATTTTGGAGAACAATTTGGAACTATGCCCAAAGGGCTAAAATGTGCATACCCTTTGATCCAGCAATAGCACTTCTAGGGCTATATCCCAGAGAGATCATACAAATGGGAAAAGAATCTACATATACAAAAATATTTATAGCAGCTCTTTTTGTGGTGGCAAAGAATTGGAAATTGAGAGGATGCCCATCAATTGGGGAATGGCTGAACAAGTTGTGGTATATGAATGTAATGGAATATTATTGTGCCATAAGAAATGATGAACAGGCTGAGTTCAGAAAAATCTGGAGAGACTTGTATGGTCTGATGCTGAGTGAAGTGAGCAGAACCAGGAGAACATTGTAGACAGTAACAGCTACGTTGTGCGATGACTAATATTGATAAACTTAACCCTTCTCAGCAATACAAGGATCTAAGATATCTCCAGAGGCCTCATGATGGAAAATGCTATTCATATCCAAAGAAAGAACCATGGAGTTTGAATGCAGATCGAAGCATACTATTTGCTATTTTTTTTCTTCTGTTGCATTTTATTTCCCCTTTGTGGTGGTTCCTCCTATTGGTTCTAATTCTTTTTTTGGGGGGGCAGTGGGGTTAAGTGACTTGCCTGTGGTCACACAACTGGTAAGTGTTATGTGTCTGAGGCCAGATTTGAACTCAGGTCCTCCTGAATCCAGGGCTGGTGCTGTATCCACTGTGCCACCTAGCTGCCCCCTATTGGTTCTAATTCTTACCTACAACATCAGTAATGTGGAAATATGTTTAATAGGAATATATATGTATAGCCTATATCAGATTGCACGCCGTCTTGGGGAGAGAGGTAAGGAGGGAGGGGGAGAAAAATTAAAAACTCAAAAGCTTATGGAAGTGATTATTGATAATTCAAAATAAATTCATTAAAATTTTTTTTTAAAGTGCCTACCTCATGCTGGGACAGGGTGAATTTATTAACTCTTCACTTCGTCTCCATCACCTAAGAAGCCAAGCAGTTCAGGGATATCTTCTTTCCCCTACCCCTTTCTCCTTCCTCCCTCTGTTCAAGCAGAACTGAAACATGTGTTACTGTTCTATTCCCCGTGATTGATAGTCGTTTATAAACTTGCTTATCTTTTATATATGAATGTGTTCCTTTTTTCTGTGGCCATGTCATTACTTGAAATCAGAATGTGTAGAAGGGATAGGAGGCAACCCTAGCTGTTTGTTGTTTTCTATTTTTTTTTGTTTTTCATTAACAGATTATATATGCCAAACCCCTGTAGTTCTGGTGCGGAAGGCTAAAAGACCTCCCATGGGGTTATTGAGTCCTACTTTAGTTTTATGAATGGCCCTATAATTCTCCTAAGCAAAACCCTAAATCTTGAACTCAGAGCTCACCTAGATTTCCCCTGGATGACTTAATAGACTGAAGCCATGGTGGTGCATAGGTCATGAGCTTCAGTCCCTGGGCTTAGTCTGGGAGGTTAATTACCATTAGACTCTTCCCCAATCCCTCGTCCCCCACACACTGTGCTCCACAGCTAACACCTAATATTATACTTGGTTACTCATCTTATGAGGAGTCAAACATGAATCAGGTGTTTCAAGCCCAAGTAGCTGGGATGAATGGTTGTGCTATAACCAGAAATAGGGAAGTCAGGAAGAGAAGCAGGTTTGAAGGAAAAAGAGATATGGTTTGTTTTTGACATGTTGAGTTTTTGAAATGCTGACAAGACATCCAAATAGATACATATAAGATAAGCAATTGGAAATATGAGGGTGGACCTTCAGGGGTTTGCTCTCATTATTTTTTTGTTTTTACCTTATGGAGAGATCTGGAGTATTTGGGTGCTGCAATTCACTACAGTAGCATGAATACAGATGTTCAGAATTGACTACATATACTACCAGCCCTCTTGGGAGCAACTGAGCCCCAAGTCATTGATTTTTTTTTTTAACAAAAGCTGTATCACAAAGAATTAGATTCAGTGAACTGGTATGACAAAAGGAAAAATGAATTCTTGCTTTATTCACATTCCCATTGTCCCTAAGATCATGATGTCAGTGTACCTTCAAGTGGTTGGCACTGTCTCCATGCAAAAGAAATATTTTAAGATGTGACAAAAAAAAAAAACAACACGTATTTTCTACAGGGGCCTCTAGGGCTTTGCACCCCCAGAAGGCTCCCAGTAACACTTGTCTATAATGGTCTTGGGAAAATAGTTCCATGACGACATTAAGAGTTCAAAAATAAAAACAGCTTCAAGACAAGGATCACCTATATTTATGTGAGAAACGAGGAAGGAAGTGGTGGATGTCTTTCCAAACAGTGTGGCTTTTACTGAATAATCTGAATAATTGCCTAACTGACCACTGTGAAGCTTCCTATTTTTTTTCAGTGGTGGTATATTTGTATAGATGTAAATATAGTTCTCCATATATACACATACATATTTTGCTAGAAAGAGGGTTTTATCAATATTCTTTTAACAGATTAAAAAACAAATGCAACAATGCACCAAGCCTCCTTCCAACACTCTTTAAACAGAATTAGGTAGCACTGTTTGATGTCACTTTTAGGTACAATTAGAATCAAATGGCATCCCATCTTGAGTTCAGGCAATATAGAGCACACTGAACTAAAACTCTTCCATGATATCAGGCACAAGCACATAATCACAACTAGTAAATACAACGCAAATTAAGAATGAAAGAGTCAGATAAAAAATGTATGCCACCCTGTCTACAGATAATGAGAGTACAGTCCAGCTTCCAGCAGTACATGTCATGCACACATAATTTCAGAGTGTTACCAGTCTATGCAGCAAGAACTTAGTTATTTCCAATTCTATTTTATACATTTTAGATAAATTCCATAAGCCTATGCGCAATAATCACAATTTCTACAATGATAATGAAAATTAGAATCCAGGCAAATGGCAATTAAGACAGGATAATGTAGCAATTAAAAAAGTTTGAGAGACCTAATTTCTGGGTAATTTACTCAATTTATTAATAAGGCCTGCACTTTATTAACAAAAGGATGGTCATTTGGTCATCTCTCTTAGACAAAAAGACAGTCATGGTGGCGGGTTCACAGTTTATATACCTTTCAAAGAGGTGTTCAGTGAGGGGCAAAGAGTGAAATGATGTCACCTTTGGACAGAGAGAGATTATCTCTATACCCAGATCATCCCTAGCCTTGTGCCATCTATTCAGAAAATTTATGCCCAACCCAAGCCTGAGCAGAACACAGTAGCTACCCTACCAGGGCAGGGTCTTAGTCTGGTCTCATTATCAGCAATGCCCTTCAAGAGACAGAACTTTTAAAATCAGGGGGAACTCTGGATCTCTCCACATCATTAGTTATTAATAATCATTTCTCTCAATAATGTGTGGCATGCTTTCACTACAAAAGCTAGTGTCTAGGAATGCTAAATTAATGACATTTAATTTTGTGGATGAAAATATTTGTGGCTTAATAAACAAAATGCATATGAAATTTGCTGTGATCACACAGATCACAATTATCAAAATATGATAATAATTTGCTCTTTTACCAAGGGAAAAAGAAATATTTTTATGACACACACACACACACACACACACACACACACACATACATAATCTCTGTCTCTCTCTCTCAGCAAGTAGGTGTCTTAATGGATAAAATACCTGCCAGTCCTAGAGTCAGTAAGACTCATCTTCCTTAGTTCAACTAGCTCTCTAGGCAAGTCACTTAACCTTGTTTGCCTCAGTTTCCTCATCTGTAAAATGAACTGGAGAAGGAAATGGCAAACCACTCTAGTGTCTTTACCAAGAAAACCCCAAATGGAGTCACGAGGAGTTGGACACAGCTTAAACAACTGAACAACAATAAAACATACATATACAATAGGGAGGGAAAGGCTGAATATTTGGGGTGGAAGGAGCAGGAGTGCTTATTGAGACAAAGAGGAGGAGGAGGAAGAAGAGGACTTCAAGGAGTTTTGTGATGAAGAGAAGAAGGAGCTCATAAAAAGGCCTCAATTTTTTTCAGTAAATAAGAGGAAAGGTGCTCTACTGAGAAGGAGCATAGGGGAAAGCATGAGAGGCTCAGGAAAGTTTGCAAGAGCTTCTGTGGGGAGTGAGACAGGGAATTGATTAGCTAGGAATAACCTTACTTCAGTGAAGGTTTACTTGAAGTTGAACATGAAGGTGTTTTAATAGTAGTGATGTAAAAAGAAAAGTCAGTATGTGTCTTGCCGAGACTTGAATCCAGCTCTTCCTTACTCCAACATCACTCTAACCACTATGCCACATTGCCTCTCCTTTTATCTCTTACATCTTTTTTTTTTTTTGGTGAGGCAATTGGGGTTAAGTGATTTGCCCAGAGTTATACAGTAAGTATTGTGTCTGAGTTCGAATTTGAACTCAGGTCCTCCTGACTCCAGGGCCAGTGTTCTATCCTCTGCACTACCTAGTTGCCCCCCTTCATGTCTTTTTATCCAGTCTCTTCGTTTTTGTGCCTAACATATTCTCTCTCTCTCTTTTTTTGTCTTTTATTTTTTAATTATTGCCAAGTTTTCTTCTGGAATTTTATATTAGTATTCTATTAACTCAAAGTATTTCTTAATTATGTTAGGGGTTGTTTTATGTTTTACTCATTTCTTCAGTTTTTTCACTAGGGATGACTGCTGAAGGTCTACCCCACTCAACTTCTTGCTGTTAATTTCTCTTGCGTCTGGAGTTACTGCCATATAACTCCCTTAGCGCAGGGTCTGGGGTGGGAATGGAAGGTTGCTTGAAGCCATGCAAGACTCTCATTCCTTAACTTGGAGGTGGGAATGGAAGGTTGCTTGAAGCCATGCAAGACTCTCATTCCTTAACCTGGAGCAAGGTGCCTAATAAGTCTTTCTATTAGTAGCTTCTGGGCCCTTTTCCTTATGTGCAGTTCTGGTTAGGATGTGCCAGGTCAGGCCACTGGGGCCACTGAGGGGCATAGTTCCAAGTGGGAAGTATGCCTTGATGGGATCTGAGCTGGGCCACCAAAGGACACAATTCTAATGAGAGTTGCTGACCCAGATGATCTACTGCAGTGGGGGGGATGGATGGAGGGGGGAAGTGATTCTGGTGGAGGTTGCAGCTCAGCCAGGGGACGCGTAGCCACGTACATTTCTTTGGGCACTACATCAGAGTAGGGGTTAATGGTGGTCCAGTTGGTAGAATGCACTTTGTAGTATTGTATGGGGGAGGGGGAGAAGAGAGGGAGGAAAGGAGAGGGAGAGGGGGAGAGAGAGACAGAGAGAGAGAGAGAATGTAGAGCTTGTATTATTTTGTGTATTATATCCCTACTATCTTACACAGTGCCTAATACATAATTGGTGCTAAATAAATGTTAATTGATTGTCTCACAGTAGATTATGTTCTTTCATCTCGTTAGTTGATCTTTTCTTTTTATATGATATAGTTTCTTATTGTTCTTGAGTTGATTTTAAAAGTAGATTTTAAGGTAGATTTTAAAGGTAGCCAGCTTGGATTAACTAGAACCTTGTACGCGTACAAGGTTCTAGTTAAACCAAGCTGGCTACCTTTGAAATCTTTAACAGAAGTCTGAGTCCAGTTTTGAACATGTTAAGTTTCATGTTTCATGTGTTAGTCAGATATACAAGTAAAAATATACAGCAAACAGAAATATGACAGTGGGGTGCCTTGGAAGAGGTTTTATAGAGATAAGATTTTTGATATCTGTATAGAGGTAAAAACTGAACCATGGAGAGCTTCTAGTCAAGATGGCTACCAGAACAGAGGAAAACAGATCAATTCCCCACACCTTCTCCAGCAAAAACCTGAAAAATACACCAGTTTGAATCAGGAAATCCAAAAAGAAACTTCAGTAAGTAATTGAAAAAAACCACCCCAAATGTCAGCCAGAAGCCCCTGACTGCTAGGAAAGAGGGGCACCAACAAAGCTAGTGCTAGTGCAGGCAAATAAGATGCCGGCCTCCCAGTGTGACCAGAGATGGGCAGGAGACACATGTAGCCTGCAAAGCTTTATATCTAAAGGCAGGAAGACCAGAAGGCTCCCCTAGAAACGCCCCAGGGTGGTTGGAACCCCACACATGGGACCTTGGAAGTCTCCAGGGACAGCAGTGACCAGTTGGGACCCGGCAGCCCTCAGATAGGATAGCCAGGGCTCCAAGGTCCCCTAGCATTCATTCTTGAGATCTCATGGATGACTCTGAAGATCCAGTGCTATGAACCTCAAGGATCCAGCGGGGACAAAACCCAGCAGCACAGGAGATGAGATGAGATGAGAGGAACCTGGTCAAGACGAAGGAGAACCAACCAACCACCCAGCTCAAAAGAACAAAGCACAAATTCTGGAACTAAGATTGGAGAAATGAATAATACAAGTAAGACAATGACCACAATAAAGAATTATTGTAGATCCAGAGATGCCCCAAAATCCAACCTAGAAGAAGTATGTAACACCATAACAATTACAAACAGAGACTCAAAGGAAAAAATTGCATTTTCCACAAGGACTACATGAATACCTAGAAGAAATGTGATAAAAAAAAAGAAATAAAAAATGTGAAGGAAAGGATTGGAAGAAAAAAGAAAGAGGGAGGGAGGGATGAAAGAAGGGAGGAAAGAAAGACAAAAGAAAGGGAGGGAGGAAAGAAGGAAGATAAAACATTAACCTTATTATGTTCCAGGCCCTGTGCTGAGTGCTGAGGAAACAAATACAAGCAAATAAGATAGTCCCTATGCTCAAGGACCTTACATTTTAAGGAGAGCAGACTATACATTTAGGGGTAGTGTAAAGTGGGAGGGATAACAATGTGGCAAAAGATGAGTAGTAGAGTCTGGAGAGATTCCAGATGAGGGTGAATTACTGGAGAAGAAATAACTGAGAATAAAAAATAATAAAACTTAGCTGATAACAAGCTCCCCCAAAATGAAAATAAATCAAATAAGAATGAATTATTCCACAAGATGACAAGAAGTATTAGAACAACATCAAAAGATTGAAGCAATAAAAGAAATTATAATTGTAATATTTGATAGCAAAACAGCAACCTAGAAAACAGGTCAAGGAGAGATAATTTAAGAATCAGTGGATTCCCTGTAAAGCATGATTTAAAAAAAATAAAGTTTGGATACTATATTTTAAGAAATCATAAATGAAAACTGCCTAGATCTATTAGAAACATAAGATAACATAAATAAGAAAGAATCCAATGATCATCTCCTGAAAGAACCCCTGAAAGAGTAAATCTCAGGAATGGTGTACCGAGAATCTAGAGCTTCCACATCAAAGAAAAAGTTCTGTAAGTGTCCAGAAAGGAATTCAAATACCAAGGAACCAGTCAGGATCACACACAATACCTTTCAGTTTCTATAAACGAAAAGAGAAGTTGGAATATAATATTATAAGGCAAAAGACAGTAACTTACAATTAAGAATAAGTTACCTTGCAAAGTTGCGTAAAATCCTACAGAGAATACAAACACACAGAGGTGCACACACACACACATTAATGGAATGGAGGACTTTAAAGCATTTCTAATGAAAGACCAAAGCTGAGTATGAGCTTTTTAAATGCAAACAAACACAAAACTCATGAGAAATCTACAAAAATAAATTATTTGAATAGTTGAAGGGGGCTGAGTGGTGATGTAGTGCTACCATTCTAATAACTGGAGAAGAAACAAATGACCCTTCAGGGCTTAGTTGTCTTCAAAGGGTATTAAGGGAATTGAATTTTAAAAAAAACAAGCCTATAATACAGAGGACTTGTGGATAGATTGGTAAAGGAATATACACACTAGTGTAAAAAGGAAGAAGCTGTATGTATTTCTCAGAATTGGGAGCTTGAAAAGAGGAATATACAAACATTAAGGAAGGGATAGGGGAATAGGTATATGAACCTTACTCTTGTCTGAAACAGACTAAGGAAGGTTAACACAGACACACACATTAACAGTTTGAAGTAGAAATACATCAAATTCAACAGGGTAATAAGTTTTTTTGGGGGGAGGTAAAGAGGGAGGTTTATATGAAGGAAGAAATAAACTTCCTAATCTTAAAATGGAGGATTAAAATTGAAAACAATACAAGTAAAAGAATTAGAATCAAGGAATGGCTGAACAAATTGTGGTATATGAATGTAAAGAAATATTATTATTAATAAGAAATAATTAAAGAGATTTAAAAGGATCCCTAGGACTATGAACTGATGCAGAATGAAGTGAGCAAAACCTGAAGAACAATTTATAGGACAACATAATAAAGAAAAACAACTCTGAAAGACCCAAGAACCCAAAGTATGACCAGTCAAGTCTCTAGAAGATATATGATAAAGTATGTGACTCACCTCCTGACAGAGGTGTTGGACTCAAGATGTAGAAAGAACCATACATTTTTTGGGGCATGGCTTCTGTGTAGATCTGTTTTGCTTAACTATGCTTATTTGTAACAAAGGATTCTCTATAACTTTGGAGGGGGAAAGGACATTAGCCATAGTGTTGCAGCCAAAAAAAAAGGCCATTGAAACATTTTTTAGAATGCACAGAAGGAAGTTCAAAAGGAAGCATGGATATGCTAGACAGTTTTGAAAGGAACACATGGAATTTATTATATATTTTTAAAAAGTGGTATGAAAGGGAACTCAACATTTTATATAAAATCCTTGTTTTGTGTTCATCTTCATAACTAGAAATGTTTGTCTTTTTTTGCTGTTTAAATTCAGAATTAAAAAGGTAATTGAAACATGAAAGTGGATAAAATCACTGACAATATATAGAGAAGGCCAGAACTTTGGAGGGCACCTACATTTAAGTGTACCCCATTTAATCTCTCAGGATCCTTACCCCAATTCCGACTCTCACCAACAACTTGGGTTCCCAGAGTTAAGCTGACTGTATCTGCCCATCAGGATTCTAGGGGTGTCTCTGAGGAGTCAGGGGTAATTCTCTAATCACTTCTATCAGCTCTAGCCCTAATTCCATTGTACCATGGCCCCAGTGGTAGCCAATTAGCTTTTAAAGCGGGTATTTACCAAGATAATAGGGCAAAAACAGAGCTACAAACATCCCTTTCAAAAGTCTGACATACTCTCCCATGAACACATACAGTGTCCACCAAAAATGCTCTCCTGTTTTAAAAGCACATGTTACAAGGGACTAACTCATAGCACTTTGTTACTGGAAGTCCTTTTTTTCCACTTGTGGGAAGAAGTTCTGCTTAGGTGTAATAACTGTGTCCATCTGTCCTCAGCTTAGTGGAGGATGTGCCAGGACACTGATGGGAAGATTAGAAATTCAAAATCCTGTAGACTATTCAGAGTTCCCCAACACATCCTCTAGCCAAAAGTAGGGGGAAAGAGATCTGGCCAAGTCTGGAGCCAAGGCCTCTCCTCAAAAACCCCTTTCCCACTGTGTTTCCTCTTCAAGAGTGTGCTAGAAGACCACACTGGCTCCAGTTTCTGGAATTTATCACTTCTGAACTCAACAATTTGCAGATGATCCTTGGTGTGCAACCACATGTCTTGGTCTATCTGAGCATGATACTTATGCGACATCATTTTGGTCGTTCTGATCTGAAAGCCCTTTTATCACCTAGTCTAAGGCCTATGGTTTCAACCCCTTCCTTACTTAAAGGATAGGAAGAAGATGAGAAGCCAAAAGAGGAAACAGAAAAAGGATAGCTGGACACATAGGAGGAAAGCTCTGAGGATGTATTGTCATCAAAGCCAGTGGAGGGCAGAGCATGGTTGTTCATTAGTGCCAAATGTTGCCAAGAGGTCAAGGGAAACAAAGATGGGGGTGTGGGGGGTAGAGCCACTTATTTAGTGACCTTGGTGAGAGGTCACATGATGTTTGTGTTGGATTATGTTATTTGCTTGGATGTGACCCCACAGCTAGAGGCCCTCATGACCAATCTTCTAGTCCTGGCCAACCATGTTTGTTAATAGCACCTCCTCAATGTCACAGTTTGTTGTTTATTGTCCCAAACACCCTTAAGTGTAAAGTAATTCAAAGTAACATTAAGTGTGATAAAAAGAGCCAAACTCCTATGAATATCATTTACACATGGAGTCAAGAAAATATTTTTCCTTAAATTTTAACGTAGAGAGGAAATGAGACAGATTTGCCACAAAGCAATTTTCTAAAATTACATTAACTGGCTAAGTTTTCCTTCTCTTACTTGGATATTTAAGCAAAGCAGAGCCCAGTCTCTATTCCAATCCCTGTTTAGAGAGAAACATTCATTCAGTCAACGAGCATTTTATTAAGTTCCTACTTATGCCAGGCACTATGCGAAACATAAGGGTGCCTGGTGGCACGATAACTAGAGTGCACAGTGGCTAGAGTGCTAGGCCTGAAGTCAGGAAAACTCATCTTTTGTGTGATGTGTTACCCTAGGCAAGTAATTTAACCACGTTTGCCTCAGTTTCCTCATCTGTAAAATAAGTTGGAGAAGGAAATAGCAAATCACTCCAGTGTTTTTGCCAAGAAAACCTCAAATGGGGTCACAAAGAGTCGGACAGGACTGAAACAACTAAACAACAAAAACATGCTGGGCATCAAGGATGTATAAAAAAGAAAACAAACCAATACAGAAAAGTCCCTGCCCTTTAGGAACTTCACTAAGTTTTTGTTTTTGTTTTTGTTTTTTCTCTTTTTTAAACCATTTTTTCTCATCAATTTCATTTATAAATGAAAGGAGATGGAAGGAAACTGTGATTTCATTGATATAAGGAGCTCCCAGTAAAAAAACTCTACTAATGTAGGTTGGCACCAGTTCTGCAACATATGGATTGGCCAGGGCAGTGAGAGGGTAAGTGATTTATCCAGGGTCACATAGCCAGTATGTATCAGAGGTAGTAGGCCTTGAACTCAGGTCTTTCTGACCCAGAGGCCTACTCTCTATCCTTTATACTGCTTTGTCTCTATTGCAAATGAGAAGGTTCTTAAACAATGAGTATAGGAAAATGTATTCTTTTTCTTTTTTCTTTTATTTTTTAGAGCTTTGAAAATTGTCAAATATGGATGAGGATAGTTCCAGTTCCAGTGATTCTGATGAAGAATCTAAAAAAGAAAAGTCAAAGAGTACTGAACCATCCGTCCCTTTTTTACAAGCTCAAACACAGTTTATTGCTGCCATCGCACCTACAATTAATATTCAGGATGAACGCTTCATTGACTTAACTACAACTCCTGCATTTAAGTGTCTAGATGAGGTATGGTTGTCTTTTTACTTTATTATAATGTGTTCAGTGTTGTTATTGACTTTTTAAGTTTTTTTGTTTGTTTTTTTAAACCCAGGGATGGGGAATAAAGGGTGGGAAATGATACCTCCAAATCTCTAATGGATCTCTTTAATGTGGGATATTCCTTCCAGTGATGTAGATCACAACCTATTCATCCCTGCCTAACTTGAAGGACTCATTTATGTCCTCATGTCAATTTGCCATCAGGGATCCATCTGATATACTATAGGCTTTCCTTGAGACCTCTTGACAATACATGAATACCACTGGAGCACCAAGGTGCCCATTGCCTCATCCCTCACTTTCTCTATGTAACTGGCCCATCTTCTTTTTTGATCATGCATTTCTTTGAAAACATCCTTTGTACCACTTCTGTATAGTTCCTTGTTTATAATGTGTTGTAGCTTGCATTTCCATTGCCTTTTAGGTTATCTGCAACTTTCATTTTTAAGAGATTGTAGTGTTCTATCACACAGCCATTGAATATCACCAGAAAAAAAAGAACATTAGTATTTAAAGAAAAAAAAAGATGGCCCTTTGTTTCAAGAAGAAGGTTAGAGGTCATTAAAGTAATTTTTCAGTTTCCTAGAAGCAATCTAACCTGTTCTCCTGCAGTTAATTCTGGGTCCAATTCAATATATACACATATATATACATATACATGTATATACATGCATATATACTAACATATAGACATATGTATGTGCATGTATATGTATATGCACAATAAAAATGTACATGTAATTTACAAATATATAATGTATGCATGCGTGTATGTATGTTTGTTTATACACACCCAATTGATAGGCTCTATAAGGTTGCCCAGTCAATTGCATATAGTAGTCTGGACAATAGATATTATTCATCCACTTATTTTTCCTATGTGCAAAGTGTAGCCAAACTCTTTTGAGTACTTTTGAATCTCATGTGGAAGGTTCTGCAATATTCTGGAACTCTGTATAGTCAATACAGTGTCATCCAAAACAGGAGCACACATAGGATCTCACCATCTATATCCCTCTTCAGCCCAGGTGCTACACTCATTCTCCTTCATGACATTATTGATCTTTTTTTTTTTAACAAGAATGCCATCCATCACCCTGTTTTATATTTTGTTTGATATTGATAATCAAAGAATCATCAAGGTTATCTCCATTGTTATATTTTTCAAAGACTTATAATTTTGACATGAATTGAAGATATCTTGCTGGGACAGAAACTTTAAGGCAGTGTTTTGCTGTACCGAACCAGGTTGTTTGTTTCTCTCAGTAGTCAACAAACAATATGCACGGTAAGATCTCGTATTCCTGAAATCTTTTGGCTACTTGTGTAATGGTAATAATGTGCTCTCCTGTAGAATGTTGCTTGTAGAAGCTTTGTCTTTCTCCTTCTGATAACCCTTATCAAGGATGCCTTGATGTGTTGTATATGTAGGTCTCATAAAAATGCGTGTATCTGGGAATATGGATTGATAGTTTAGAAGCCTATTTAAAAACTTTCTGTTTATTTCAATTGAAGATGTTAATAATGTTACTCTGGTTTAAAAGCCTTTTCCAGATATGTCCCCACCTCTCCTTAGAAAGTTAGGTCATGTGGCAGCTAGGTGGTGCAGTGGACTCAGGTAGGACCTGAGTTCAAATCTGGCCTTTGACACTTAACACTTACTAGCTGTGTGACACTGGGCAAGTCACTTAACCCCAGTTTCCTCACCTGAAAAAAAAAAGTTGGGTCTAGAACAAAAAGCTTTTCTTAAGGAAATGAATTAAGAGTACAAACTAAACTTTGAACAAAGACTATCTCTGATTTTATTAAGATCCTTGCCTATCCTATTACCTATCCTTTTACTGTTATTATTAGTAAGTGAACTAGGACCCATCCTTCATTCAGAAAAGATTGAAATATTAATCTCTGGGAAAAGACCCTTGTAATTGTTGAGAGTAGTGATCAAAGAAGGAACTTAGTAGTGTTTATTTTCCTGAAATATTAACCCAAAACTGTATTTTAACATTTGACATTTTCATTGTTCAAGATTCCCTTAAATGTTACCTGAAATCACCCTGGGATAGAAGGACATGTCTGAAGGCATGGGGGTGAGGGAAGAAGGGACCTCTGCTAATCTGGCCATCTCTGTAAGCTTAGAAGTACTTGGATATCATTATAATATCATTTTAAAAATTGTTTCTAGCAGACTTGTGCCTAAAATGAAGAGTAAAGTTTTAATATTTTTTCTTTGACAATAGTAATTGATGTTTATTTTGTTGCTTTTGGGGAGGGGGGAGGAGGATAATAATAACATGTGGGATTTTTTTCCCCAAACCTTTGGTATCATCCTCTACTTCAGACACCTTGAGAATCAATTCCTCAGCATTCTCAAAATTATGTTACCTCCAGCTCAGAATTCTCTGTGTATTTTGTCTGGTCTGATGCCTTTCCCTTCTTTGTTTTTTCAATGACATTTCTATCTTGTCAAGAAGTACATCTGGTACTATGATTTTACAGTTCAAATGTAGACTTGCCGTTATAGTTAATGATGAAAAGAGATTAGTATAAATGATTTAGAGTTTAGTATAAAGAGTTTTATAGTTCTTTCCCATTTTTTTTCTGTAATCCTCCCAGTTTCGTCCTTAAATGCCTTCAGGATGACTTTGCTTAGATGGCTGTTTTCCAAGTTTTCTTTTAACTTGATCTATCCAATGCTTTTCACTTTTTTTTTATAAGGCAATACTGCTAATAATCTTTTACCATCCTCTTTTGTATGCTTTTACAAATGAGTTTATATTCTAAATCAGTGTTGTCCTTGGCTGTCCTATCTTTTCATTTGACATATCAACCAAGATTTTCCTGGCTGAGACAGTTTTTAACTTGTTTGATGTCCTGATTATGGCAGTCAATTTGCACTGGTTAACATCTATATGAAATTGTTATAATCGATATTGATATGTTTTATTCTTTTTCTCTCTTTTGGGGCCTCAGTCTACTCTACATATTAGTTAGTTGATTAAATTACATACTATATCTTTTTTCATTTTTCTTTTTTTTTCTAACCCTATATTAAATTTGATCTTTGCTCTAATAAGTGTATAGATAAACTATAAGACAGCTGATTCAGGAATGATGCCCCCATCAGTAATGAATAATTTCCTTATCTGTTAAAGTATAGTTAATTTCATTTTTTGTGATGTTATTTGATGTTCATCATGTCCAGTGCTTCCCACTTCTTTTCTTTTAAAAGAAAAGTATTTGTTATATTAGGCATGAAAATTCTATATAATAATAATAAAAGCAGCTAATATTCTTGTATCACTTTAAGATTTACTTAACCTGTGAGGTCATGTTTTTCTTGTCCTCACCTATGACTGAGTGGACAAGAATCTCACATTGAGTACCAAAAAGTAAGTTAACTATGATAGATGGTTTAAAATTTGTGTGGTTAATACTTTTTGTCCCCTTTTGCTCCATTCTGCCACTGTCATTACAGAATGAGAAGGTATTAGCACAGGTCTGAGGGCAGTTTTGTCATTTCCCTTGTTTCAAGGGTTGCAGAATTCAAAGAAATGCTCAGCAAGAGGCCAGTCCACAGTTGATGACGTTTTCTATATTGAATTCATCTGGTCCTTGGAAAACCGATACAGTCTGTGGTTGGAACCACCTTCAGTGTGTTTTCCATATGTGAGGCCATGTCAGAGCTTATACTTTGCAATCATAGCCCCTGAGAGCCCAGGTCAGGCACTGAAATAGTTTTGTGGAAGTGGCTAAAACTTATCAAAAGTAATTTGTTAGGCATATGGGATATGTGCCAGGTTCCATGCTATATCCTAGTAAGTTAAACCAACCTGATGCCCTTCCTGCTCTTATTAAGTTTACAATGGACAACGGTAATGCTTTCAGAAATACTAAAGGTGTAGAGAGGAATGAATAAACTTTAAAAGAAGATTATATAAATGTTTATCTTATGTGAAATGAGGTAACTCATTCTTCGTATTTGTGTCCCCAACACCTAACACAGTGTATGGCTTATGGTAGATGCTTTAAAAATGTTTGCTATCTGAATAGAGCACTGGCCTTAGAGTCAGGAGAACCTGAGTTCAAATCCAGCCTCAGACACATAACACTCACTAGCTCTGTGAGTGTCATGGGCAAGTCATGTAACCCCAATTGCCTCATATAAAAAAACCAAAAAACAACACAAACAAAAAATGTTTGTTATACATTGTGTACATATTTTCTGCAGAACAATTTAGAATATAGCTTACTTTGTTATAATAATAATTAGTATTTATATACCACAAGGTTTGCAAAGCAGTTTACAAATATTACATTGTTTAACAATGTACATGTTTAATAAATATTTGGGTTTTTTTTCTTCCTGGACTTGCTGTTTCTTTGAGGTGGGAAATTCTGGTATAGAAACTTCCGTCAGTGATGTGGAAGACAATTTATTTTATCTGTCACCTTATAAAATATTGTGTTTGTTTCCTGGAGCACAGAGATGTTAAGTGACTTGTGATAGGCATACAGCCATTATATGGCAGCAGCAGGCTGTAAACCTAGATTGGCCAGTTCCAGTTGGGCAACACAGATTCTTCCTTCCTCACTTCCTTCCTTCCTTCCTTCCTTCCTTCCTTCCTTCCTTCCTTCCTTCCTTCCTTCCTTCCTTCCTTCCTTCCTTCCTTCCTTTCTTCCTTCCTTCTTTCCTTCCTTCCTTCCTATGTTCATTCTGATGGGGTTGGGATCTGGGCCCCAGAAAGGAAAAACCCTGGATTTTCCCACAAGGCCACATTCTGGCATTTGCCTGAGGTTATAATCCCATCAACTGGCCTTTCATTGTGGCTATACCCAATCTCCCCTCCATTGTCTTACCTCCATATGGCCCCTGGCCATTTCCATTGTCCAGGTCCCAGGAGTTCTGTTCACCCCAGCTTACTGGCCACTCCCATCCAGATCTCCTTAGGCTCCTTTTCCTGTCACCCCAAACTACTTAGCTACTCCTAGATAGTATATAAGGTCCATCTTGTCTCCATTAAGATGCTGGGATTCTTATGATCTAGCCATGATGCAGATTTTCACAATCTAGCCAATAGCCCACAGATGCTCAGTTTCCTTAAGAGTCTAGCTAATATGGCGAATCTTCAATAAACCTTGTTTTTGGCTGAAAGAAGGCTTGGGTCGAATTCTTTCGGGCAGAACCTGCATATTGTGATTTTGGGATTCCAGGACACTTAACCTGTAGACTTCATATGCAAGCCTTTCAATGTATACAAGTTCACAAGTGTAGAATTTGGGAGGTATGGCTAGACAACAGTGCATGTGAGGAAGATGTATAGTATTGTGAGAGATGAACTCTCAGAAGTGAAGCCTCCTCAAAGGGTCAATAATTCTTGATTATTACTTTCAAAATCCTCCCCCACTCAGACCCTGTTTTTAAGCACTTAACAGAAAGAATAAACTCTGCCCCACCCCCAACCTGAGCCGTTTGCCCTTGGCTTCCCGCCTCTTTCCTTGTCTTTGAATTTCGGCCTGGAATGTAAGCCCCACCTCCCAGTTAGAATGTAAGCCCACCCCCAGTTAAGGGGGTAAGGGATAGTGGTGGGTGGAGACTTGTTTGCATGGTGGGCAGAGATTTGCTTTTATAAGGAGGCCCCTGTTACGGGTCTCTCTCTCCACATGTATCAAAGGAGCAGACAGCCATCTCGGGAGATTACAATAGAGGTAACCTTTGCTTTCCACCTTGAGATGTGTCTGAGTTTAGTTTGGGTTAGGGTTGCTGTCCCACACGGTATCCATTATATTGCAACAGCTCAAAATGCGTCAACGTTATAATGTCAAAACAAAAACAAAACCCAATGTATTATTAGGTTACATTATAAAAAGAATGATTTTTGGAAGGTAGGAGGTAGTTAATCCTGCTGCCCTCTGCCCTAGAATCTAATCTGGACCACTGTGTTCAGTTCTGAGCTCCATATTTTAGGGAGAACAAGCAGTGCCATGGCCATAGGATGCTGATTGGGATGGCAACCAGTCAGGAGACAGTGCCTTACAAGGGTCAGTTGAAGCAACAAGGCAGACGTGATAGCTGTCTTCAGGTACTTTCAGATTTGTTATGTGGATGATTGGATTCATTCTGTTTTGACCCGGAAGGCAGCACTATGAATAATAGGTAGAATTGCAGAGAAATAGATTTAAATCTAATATAAGGATTATTTATTGAGTTCTTATTGGTGAGTTTTATAGTATAATAGTACCAGAAGGTGGTACTTGATTGCTAGGTACTGCAGTGGATTCATAATTATTCTAGATTACCATCATGTTCCTTTATACTGTCCCTAAGTGTTTGGAGTGTTTTCCCCTTAATGTATCTAAAGTAGACTCCTTCAGTTGAAATAATGACTATGTCAGCATGATGAAGTCATAAAGTTACAGCAGCAAAATTCCTGAGTGGGGACAGGAATCAGATTAAAATTGGAAGTGTTTATCAAAATAAATAAAATAAATAAAAGGACAAAAATTCAACCTTGATCATGTCAACTTTTGGTTTAAGGGGAGGGAGAGTGTTTTAGCCTTTCTTTATGTCCCTCAGCACTTAGCACATAAATAATTGCTTAATAAAATGCTTGTTGACTGAACTAAATGAATGACTGCTCTGGCTAAAGGCTGTGCTCCCTGTCTCCTTGTGAATTCCTGTCTCTGTACCTTTTTGGTCATGCAAAAATAATGAATCCCACCATTCTTTCTTCCTGTCCAATTCCTGGGTATTCTTCAAGTCCAGCTCAAGCCCCATCTTCTCTGAGAAACCTTCTGACCTAAACCACAAACATCCCTTACTTCTCTGAACTACAGCATTGATTTGCATCACTCATTTCACTCTTCTCATACATCTCATTATCTTTTAATGTCTACCTGCTTTGTCTCTATAACAACAAAATTACATTTTCCTTGAATGCAGGGATTAAAGTATTATCATTGTCAGTGTCAGTCAGTCAGTCAATCAATATAAACCAGTCACTGTGCTAGGCACTGGGTATGCAAAGACAATGAGTTAGGCCCTGCTGTCCAGTAGCTTACATTCCACTGGGGAGGGAGGTGGAAAGAGAACTACAAAGATTG